>NC_132937.1:90572388-91778382 GCF_034638445.1 Ciconia boyciana | reverse complement strand
TACAGTATGCCAGGACTAGCAACAAACTCTTGGATGTGAATACGTGTGGATGTTGACAGGATGGGTTAATTCATGTACATTGGCAAATGTTGCTCGTGTTCTCTGAAAGCCGAGGTTCACCAAAGCCAGTGGAGGCTCTGGAAAAAAAAACAAAACACCCCACACTCCAAAACCAGTGCTTGACTGGGCCTGGTGCGTCAAAGCCAGCATTAAGGCTTTATGAAACCCTGGCTAAAAGGGGTGTCCTCCTGCAGCGGGGCTGTGTGCTCGAGGGGTTCCCGTGAGCTCTGGGCATCACTTTGTCCTTTCCCGACAGCAGCAGCGTGGCCCCAGGCCACCCAGGCTGCTGCCTGGATGCGAGTGGCCCGATCCAGCCTGCTTTAACAAAAAAACGGGCCTTACCCAGTCAGGGGGCAGGCATCTGCCAGGACTGCAGGATCGGGCCCCAAACCCTGGAAATGAAACACAGCGCAGTCAAAGGCGACAGGAAAACAAAGTCACCTGGAAAGAGTTAGCTGTTCAAACCGGGGGCTGGGGGGCGACCCTGCTTTAATCTTTTTATAGTATAAAAATTTCGTGACTGAATTAAAGCCCTACTGTTTGGACTGGATGATGTTACCTAATTCTCAGAAACGAGAGCAGCTGGCCACGGTGCAGATACCTCCTAGCAAGCCCTGCAGTGCACAGCACATCATTTAGCAGGGCTGTAAAAGAAAGGACATTTATTAGGGGGCTTGGGAGTGAAACTTAACGTGCTGGCTTGGCTTTTAGCTGGCTGGATTTCATTTCCAGCTCCTCTGTTTTATTTTCCACTTAAATAAATAAATAAATGAAGCCTTCTTCACTAACTGCTTTTTGGCATGCCTTTGGGTAAGTCCCGTGCTGAGAGTCTGGGGGGTCTTGACGTGAATGTTGTTAACCTTGTGGTGATGTAGCTAAACAGGCAAAGGTCCTGTCAAAATCCACTTTTGGGAGGATCTGGAAAAGGAGAACAAGTAATGCAGGTGTTCAAAATAGCCTGATTGTTGGGAATTTTCACTCTGAGGCAAAACGAAAACAAAAACATGTCCTGAGCCCACCAAATAATGTGAATTTTGCAAACATTTATTGCTATTTCCTGTTCCTTCCTTTCACCCGCCTCTCCCCGCCAGTTGCTTAGGTTGGCACCATCAGGGTCGCAATTTCTTCCTCACCTTTACCTCTTTTTTTCTTTGTGTAATATGGTGGAGGAAAAATGTCATAGTTTTGGGGGCTGGGTTCCTCCATTTAGCTACAGGACAGATTTGCTCGCTGATGCAGTTGTCAGTATGGACCTTGAGCTCATCCTGGTGGTCTTGCCCCGCTTTGCACTGGTGGAAGGTGACACTGGCTGCTCACACAACCCATCCTGGCTTTCCCACAGCACCCGAATCTGCCAGCAATGGCAGTGTGTCAATCATCCACCCATAGATGATGGGGCTTAGAAATAGCTGATGCTATTTTTTTTTAATGTTGTTTCCCAAAGTGATGAAGAGTCCTTTGGAAAATGCGTCCCTGGGTGTGCCAGTCAGCGGTGCTCCAAAGCCTGTCAGGACCTGGGGAGTCCAGCCCTTGTCCCAGGGAATTTCTCACTTAAAAATAAAATAATGTAAAGCACCCGGGTTATTCCATTCATGGTATCTAGAACTAAGTACTTAAGTCAAATAGTTAAACTTTAAGTAAAATACTTTTAAAAAGCATGCAAATATAGGTACTTGAAGTGTTAAAGTATTCAATCTGTAACTGCAATTTTGAAAGTCCTGGAAATGCACACAGTGGCACTGGGGCTAGCGGTAGCTTCCAATCTGCTACACTTTGGAAATCAGCTTATTTCCTTACAGGCCCACTTTTATTTAGCCATCCCTCCCTGTGCTAGACAATACACCTGCAATACTTTCCACAAGAAACATGTGAACGCTTGTGGATTTTTTACCCCTGTATTGGGTGTTTTAGGCTTGAATGCCTGACCCTTTGCCTTCCCTATGCTGGTGGACGAGCGCTCACACCAGCAGTGTGCTGGGCTACTAAAGCAAGTGCTGCGATCATCGCTGGTGGGGGACCCCAGGGAGCGGGATGCAGCTTTCTGCCTCCCCGCAGGCGCCGCACGTGAGCCGGGCCAGCCGCTGCGCTTGCTGTGGCTTTGCTCCCCGCCTGTGCAATTGCCATCATTTTTGAAGTGCGCCTTTTTTTCTCCTGGCTGACAGCTCTTTGCAGATTTGGGGAGAGCAGCCGGTAGGGGGAGAGCAGAGGAGGGCATATGTGCCTGCGTCTGGCACCGGCTAACGGGGTGCTGTTAATTTGTCACTTTGGTATTAATTAAGCTGGGCAGCATCCGAGCAGCAGAGTTGTCAGGTGGGCAGGGTCCCAGCAGCACACTGAGAAACCAACAGCAGCATGAGAAAAGCACTAAAGGCCGTATTCTGGCTCTGAGAGCTAACGTGCTAGCTTCAGCGGGAGCCATGTGCACGTAACTGCTGTCAGGGGACAGGCCCAAAAGTTTAGTATTTCTCCGAACAAAGTATAAAAGTAATTATTAGCTTGGACTGGGGCACTTGGGGCTGAATTCATAACCATCTGGTGTTAATGGCCTGAAGTGAAACTTCAGGCAAAGGTTTCATTTTGCTTCTTATTTGTCAGGAAAGTCCCTGGCCAGCGACTGCAGCTTTCCTCGGTAGCAGTGGAGCTTCGTACGTGCTGCCTCGCTGAGGGGCAGGGGGGATGCAGCAGCCCCGATGCCGCTCTGCTTTGACTTGAAGCAAGTGGCACTGAGTGTCAACAGTGAGGGACTGCTTGGAGACCGCAGAGGAATTAAGAAGCTGAATATAATACGTATCTTCCCACCCTTTTCACTTCACTTACGTTACATTTTATCTTCCTAAAAACCCCTTCCCAGGAGCCTATTGAATGGCTGTGCTCCTAAGACAAAAAGGTTTCTATGCTGAAATGTACTCCCAGTGTTGCCTATCGATGAGCAAAAGCTCGTCAGGTTTTAGCCTCTTTGTTAACACAAATCTCAGCCCTTTACCAGGACAAGACTGGGTGGAAGGACTATGTGGAAAGCATATACTTTTTTTTTCCAACTGAAATTTTGCAGACGAAGCCTTCCCATCCCAAGTGGTGGGGACAGTTGTTCAGTTTCTGAAGGGACCCTCATTGGTCTCCTACTTGCTCTGCACTGGAGGTGTCCGTCTGGGAGCAACCAGTGGCCAGTGCCAAGAGGTGAGCTGGGCAAACAGAGACACAGAAGACAGTGACATAATCAGATATGTTGGTAAGGGGAACCATACAGATAACAAAAGTGGCAAACAAGATATCAGGCTTGTCTGAGAACTCCAAGAGAAGCTCCCCTGCTTACTAACAGTTCTGATAGAGACTTTTAGCCATTGCTGTGCAGCCCAGAAGGTAAAGAGCAAGCATTACACACTAAGCATGAGAAACTGGAGTAAGAAATGGCACAGAACTATTCAGCCTGCTTCTGCACAGACATTCAGGCATCTCCATTAAAAATTTTGGGTCAAAACTCAAATGTTCCGCATGGGAAACGTCTCTCTTCTCTGCTTTCCTCTATGTGGTCCAAGTACAGCAGCTGAAATACAGCTTGTGGAGGCCATCAGAGTGGTGTTTCTGGATCAAAATACGTTTTCAGCAAAAATGCTTCAGTTCTTCCTTTTGCCAAGAAAAAAATAATTTCTTGGAGCAGGGAGGCACTTATATTGCTTATCTTCAAACTGCCCAGTAACCATATTGCTACAAAAGAAGCAAGAGCAGCAGAGATGAAAAGTCACTTTAAAAACCTACTTTTCCCCTACAGTCTCAGCTTCCCAAAGTCTTTGCCAGCTGTTCCCCCATAACTCAATGTTAGACTCTCCCCTCTTAGGGCAGGTTGTCATGGCATGGGAAATGCTGGGGTTTGCGTCTCTCCATGGTAAGTCCTAATCACTATGATCACACTGAGGAGCTTATCTGACCCTTAACCTTCACAGTTTGTGAACACACTGGTGGTCTCCCATGATGGTTTTGAACAAGTTTTGCATGAGGTCACCCTTGGCAGGGCAGCATGGTAAATTGCGGCGTATTTGCTATAAGCTGTCCCATCTGCACACTACCGATGAGTCTGCCCTTGCTTTTCTGCACGTTACCTCCTCTGAGGCGTCAAACTCAGATGATGTAAAATTTCCAGAGGTAAAACTTCGGTCTGTAAGGTGCAGAACATAACCACACTGATCACTTTCTTTCTCCTCCTTGTCACTCTCCCAAGACTATGGCTCACCGGGAAGCCCGTGCTATGCTCTGCTTTTGTTTGTGGGACCGTAGCATATTTCAAGACCTGTCAGGGAGGAAGCATCCCCACACCAGCACAGCCTCAGCTTTACATCACTGTTCAACTAGCACCTTTGTCTTCTGCAGTTTTTGCCAGAATCCTGAAGGCTCCTGAATCCCAAAATATCACCTTTGGGTCTGTGGTGACGTTGCGGTGCACAGTGACCGGCCTTCCAGTCCCCACTGTCACCTGGCTGGAAAATGGAAAAGCTGTAAGTGCCTCTTTTTGCATGCTTTTGGCCCCAGAAGGCTGCTAGCAGCCGGAAGCACAGCCCAGGGATTAAAATGTGGGGCTGGGAGCCAGCACCCGTGGTTTCTATTCCTGCCTTACTTAGCGCCTTTCTGTGTAATCAAATTGAGCCTGTCTCATCTCCCTGCTGCAGTTTTCTCCTCTGCAAAACACTCCTCCCTTCTCCAGGGTGTTGCATGGGTTAATTTGTTAGGGTCTGGAAAGCCCGAGATGAAGGATGCTTTAGATGCTTACAACCTTTCTCTGAGCCAGGGTTTCTAGTACTTCGTTGTGGGTTTAAGTATTTCTGCAGCCACTTTTCCTCTCCTTTCTCTTAATGTGGTAACAGTAACATGGCAAAATTGCTTGTTTGACAAAATAACACAAACCAAGGTAGTTAGGCAGAGCAAACTGTCTTGAGGCAAAATACCTGTGGGACAGCATATATGCATAGCGTATTTGCAGATGAATAGATCTGAACTTTTCTAGACTGACCTAGGTGACACGCTGAAGTATGTCATCAATTTATTCCTGGCTAGCAGCATGTCCTCAAGAAATGCGCACCCTCTTCAGCGGCAGGCACCGAGAGATGCAAATCCACTGCTTCTCACAGGAAATTGTTCCGTGGTCTACTTATCCTGACCATTTAAAATAGGTGCCTGCTTTGAATTCGTCTGGCTTTCATGTCCCTGTGTAGGCTATTGCAATGCGTTCCCTTCAGCTGAACTGAAGAGCCGCTTGACACCTGATATTGCCTCCGCGGGAGTGAGCAGTGCACCACAGTCACAGCGGCTCTGCAGCCTGAGCCTGCCATGGGTTTCCTCCAGTGTTCACATGGTTATGGTGGACATGTTTTATGCTCTCTGTGGTCTTTCAACAGCTTTTTTTAAGGATGTGAGCCCCAGGGAGTGATGCTGTGGAGGCAGGTGGAGCAGCTCCTGCGTGTAGGCTGGCAATTTGCCTCTGCTCTTTCTCACTGACCCCCTGTCAACCCCAAGTCCTTCTGGCCACCAGCTGGCCATGGCCATTCCTGTGGACTTGCTTGTCCAACAGGGCTAATAAATCCTCTCGCTCCAGTTCCTTACTTCAGGAGGCTGTCTTCATCCTGGTCTGTATCCCCTCTTTGCATGTATTAAAATACATTATTAAGGAGCCTGGGCTACTCTGTAGGCTGTCTTGCCTTCCTTATCTCATATAAACCTTATTGTGTCCTCCAGTCTGATTAGGGATAATTTTCTGTATTCACTCGAGGTCATTAAGGAGAACAGCAAAGGAAGCAGATTAGCCTCCACAGAGCCCAGTGGGTCCTTGGTAGTTTCTGGCAATAATTATTTTGAGACAACTGCAGGCGTTCATTAAGACTTCTTCCCCATTGGGGAAGAAACCTTTTGGGGGGTCTGGGGTCACTGGCAAGGGCAGAGTATTTCTGGAGCACAGACCCATGCTCTGCCAAATTCCCACAGTGCGTCAGTCCCACAGAGAGCTGTGTGTGAGATGATGCTCAGCCCCTGCCCGGGGCCACTGCCTAGATGGTCAGATCTGCTCTGCCCCATTCCTGTCTGCAAGGCAAAGCCCAGTCCCAGGATGGTGGTGCTCCACACTGCCTCATTTTAAATATGGCAAGGAGACCTTCACAAGAGTCCATCTCTGGGAAAGTCAGGCCAGGAAGTGGGTGGACTGGAGCGTGTGCGTTTGAGGGCTGGCTCATGGGCAAGCAATGTGCCTGCGGCATTACCGTCTCTGAACGCCGACCTGTAATTGTCCTGAGGTTTCAAGAGTGGGACTCTGCTGAGGTTCCTGAGCTGCCTTTGAAGAGAAGGATGGAAGCTCCTCTGTGCAGCAGCTGCCTTGCCTACCTAAACAGAAACACAATTCCTTTTCCTCCTGCTATGCACCATGGGGCATCAGGGACCTTAAACTGTTGTTTTCTGCACCACAAAGAATGAGTGAGCCAGGTATGAAGATGTGAAGAGGTCTCTCTGCTTTGGTGGTGGCTGAGGTGGCGTTTTAAAGGCTAAAAAAAGACCTGCTGGAAACAAAATCTCAGGGAACGTATTTGAAAAGGGAAGGGAATCAATTAACACAAGGGAATGGCTTGAGGTTCCCAGTAGAGAAAACGACAGCTGGCCAGTGTGGAAGTCCTAGGCACAAGTACCTGACACTTTCACCTGTGATTTTCCATGGTGCCTGTGACCATGCGTACTGCTCGTACTGCTTGCAGCTAGCTGAGTGCCCTTTTCCTCCCACGGCCCAAGCCCGGAGGAGCAATCCTGGCTCTTCGTGCTCGCCAGGCACGGTCCAGTGCTGCCGGGAGGGGAGCTAACAGGATGGGGTACACCCGAGGCCTGAGGGGTAAGGAGGGAGAGAGGACCAGGTCAGCACAAGCTGTCTCAGGGCAAGTGGCCACCTGTCCCAGCAGGATGCTGGGAGGCAGGGGCAGCCTGTAAAGAAATTCCTCCTTTCCACCAGGAAGGTCCCGGCAGTGTCTTAGTGCTGAGTGGTTTCTGGGGAGAAAAAAAATTCTAAAAAGAAATCTGACCAGTGCTGTAACAAAAGAGAAACTTGTGAAAAAATACCGCCTGAGCTGCCAACCACCTGAACTTTCTTTACAGCATACAGCCAAAAAATATCCCTGGTCCCTGCATTTGCACAGTGACCAGCATATCACCCATCCCTGATGCAATACTTAAAATAACTGTGTTGGTCTGGTTATTTAGTGATTTCTTCCCATGCACATTCCCTCACCACAACTCCAAGCTGAGCCTGAGCAAGGCAAAACAAATATATTATTCTCAGCATTTTCTTTTCAGAGAGAAACCAATCTGCTTGCTGAAGATGTGATACAACACTGATGCATCCCTTCTTGCTTTTTCAATTATCCCTGTTAATACCTTTGGGAGCAGACGCAGATCCCATTAAAATCATGTTTCTACTAACTTCCAGGGAGGTCAGACTGATCTCTCTAACCTCTCAGATAAATGTGTAGGTAGAGTGCTTTGCTGGGATGGATCCAGGGAGACAACTCTTACTGTCCTTAGCACCAGGTCGCACCGGTGGGATCCACCGGCAGCCACATATTGCTTGAATTACACTTGATGCTTCCTATCAGTATGAAGGGTAGCGCAGGCAATGCTGCTCCTTCCTACTGCCTTTGCAAGGTAGAGTCTTGGTGTACCGTGTCCTCCTACTTTAATGGATGCCATATGAGCAGGGAAGACTTGAGGATAAGATCAAGCCCAAGTGGCCAAAATCAGCAGGCTCCAAGCTCATTTACCTGGGAATTTCTGACCGGGGAAAAGAGCTGGCCAAAATCACCACATCTGCAGCCCCTTCCATATTTCCAGGTGTGAGATAAGAAAATCTATCGGGTATCTGCCAAAGTGTTGGAGCCAGAGAGCTTGCTTTGCTCGTGACTGCTTTGGAAGTGTGGCAGTGGTTACATTAATCCAGAACCAACAACTTCCAAACTATTTTCTTTTCTCCCTCTGTATAGCTATGGTCTACAAAGCCACCTTGTGCCCTTCCCTGCTGAGGCATGAATAGGCAAACAATCTACTAGAAGAGGTCCTGAAGTAATTAGCCAGTTCAATTACATGAGCAAAACTGAGACTACAGCCCTCTGGAACTGAAAATTAATTGTAAAAGTATTGCTGAAGTGTGAAATAGGAGAGGTCTTTAACCTTTGCTTTTGTCTGTGAAGTCAGCTGCTATGAAAGCACCAAAATAACGCCAGCAGCTTTAGCTCTCTCCCACTTCTGTCTGCTTGCTACATATTTGTCTGCCAATTTAAATGTTTGGGGCTAGGTGTCTTAGATTTTTCCTTGGTTTGTTTGTTTGCCTTTGTTGGAAACACCGCTGCACTGGGCTTTTCACTCTCGTAGGTTTCTGCAGGGTCTATAGCGGAAAGTGTCAAGGACAGAGTGGTTGACTCCAGGCTGCAGGTGTACGTCACCCGACCTGGCCTGTTCACTTGCCTCGCCACGAACAAACACAGCAAAACTTTTGGAGCTGCAAAAGCCGCAGCAACCATCAGTGTTTCAGGTATGGTGGGAAAGAAGGGGTCGTTAATTTTTTACCCTTGCAATTACAGTCCTAGCTTCCCTGCTGGGGGAGAGGAAAGGGGTGTGAAGTACTCTGGAGGAGGAGGGAAAGCCTTGGAGAGCTGATAGTGTGCAGGGGGCTAAATTTGAGTACAAGTGCACCCCCCCACCAGGCTATTTCCTCATATATTCTTACACTTTGGAGACTGGCACAGCTGTCATTTCCTGAATGTTTGATGCCGTCTTGTACTTTGTGTCCTAGAAGCACACTTGGTAAGTTCATCCATGTGGAGGAAGTTGTGGACATGACCCAGCATTGGTATCACCTAACAGCAAGGTGAAAATAGCTTTCGTGAGCACTTTGGCTTCTCAGGGGGCTGCACCCAGAAAGCAGGGAGGTTCATGTCGGAGCAGTACCCCACCGTGCCTGGGGTCACCTCTGCTCCCAGAGCCATCTCCCAAACAGGGAAAGAATGATCCAAAGAGGAGAAATACCAATGGTCTGAGACAGCTGACAGCATTTATCACACCAAGAGAAAGGTGGCAGCTTGTGCCTTCCCTCTTGGGACAGGCAGGAGGATTTAGTTCGAGGAAAGAGGAATCACCTGGGACTCCAGACACTGGGTGGTAGCCCTGGTCCTGCTGTTAACCAGGCATGCATCTGCCCCTCTCTCTGTGCCTCAGCTTCTGCTCTGTTGAGAAAATAACCATGCCCTTTCTTACAGTGGGCATTCAGACCTAGCAGCAAGCTCTGCCCCATAGGAGACTCAGCACTTGGTGCTGTATTTCACATCCCCACTTCTTCTTTTAGCCCAGGCAAGGCTCTGCCCCCGAAGCAGATCTGCAAATGCAGTAGGGAGGCCAGGTGCTTTAGGCTGGTGGGGGAAGCTGCACTGCCTTACCCCAGGCTGCCTGTGCTCAGCAAGATGGGAGCAGCCCCCCAGACATGAGCAGGAGCCTGCTTCGGCCTCGTCCCAGCTCCTGAGGGTCCCACGGCAGAGGTGTCCCAGTCCTTGGCCAATGATCAATGCCTACGCCCCATGCCGGCGCAGCCCAGCTCCCCACGGAGCTGCAAGCGGGGGGCACGACCGTGTGCCTGCGCTACTCCTCCAGCCCTGGTTTCTCCCACCTGTTACAGCTGCTGCCTGCAGTAGTGGGTGCATGGGCGGCTTAGACAGAGGATGCTATCTGCCGGTTATGTAGGACCCAAAGGATAAGGGTAAAGGGGTGGGTTTAGGGTGCAACAGCCCACCTCAACAACAACTGCAGTCAACAACCCACTTCCTCTTCCTCATTCCCTCTCCCCCTACGGCGTCCAGTGTTGCTCAACTCTTCTTCCCCACAAGAAGGTGCAAAATAAGGACAGAATTTAGCTGCATCCTTTTCAGACAGTTTACAGGTCTCAGTCAGATTTCCTAGCATGGAAATCTTAACTCCTACGTCTTAGGGGGGCAATGAAGTGTCACTGATGTCTTTTCCATTTCTTCTTTCTCCTGGCTCATCACAATTCCTGGATCCGGTGCCTCCTGGCAGAGTGGAGGTAAGAATGACTTTCTGTGGCTGCCTGGGGGTTTTCTCTGGGCCAGGGAGGAGAAGAATGATAAACCAAGGGGATTTGGTTACTTTTGCTTAAATGAAGGGAGTGGGTTTCTGGATGCCAAGCATGCAGATGAGGTTCACCTGAAGGGAACACTGAGCTTCTTTATACAGGCAAAATTGGAGACTGGGACCAGGCACATAAGGATGTTTCTGTATCACGCAAGCAGTGGATCCCACATCAGGAAGGATTTTTAAAATATGGTAGTGGGCAGAATATTCTGAAGCAAATTCTGCTCACAGTTACACATCTGCAACTTCACTGACCTTAAAAGTTTACAGGCAAAAGCTTAACTGCAAGTTAAACTCCTGTCTGTACGCAGCCAATGTTTTGGTTCGGTGATCACCAGATCAGGGCAATAGAGGTTTAGATATTTGTTCCAAGCAGAGTTATGGATGGGTAAAGCCACTTGTATGTGATCAGACATGCACTTTTGCTTAGTATTTTTCAGAGTACCAAAAAATTTGGCTGACTTTTTCTTTCTAGAGTCCTAGCATATTTCTGCGTGCTGCATTGGCAGATCAGTCTGGAAAGAAAAGGAGAGGTTTAGCCTGGGAGGAGGGCTGGGAGCTACTGGCCCTCAGAGCAAAGAGCAGAGCCTGAGAAAGTCTGAGCAGATGGCTTTGCCACTCTGCTGACACAGGCTCCCTGCAAGGGCCCTTGCCTCTCTCACAAAGGCTCGCAAGATTGATTCAGGAAATTTGTAAGTGATTTAATGACCACCTGATGATGATGGCAGTCTTATGCCTTACTCCTGCACCCATGTAGGTGTGACAGGCATGGGAACAGTGATCAAATGCTCAGCCCTTCTGTCCCACAGTTGTTCTCAACATTTGCTGCACGAAATTCCCCTTCTGTGACAAGGCGTTGTGAGAAACACATTGTTGCTGCTTCTCCATCGTAGCCTTGTCCATGTCTCCCTGCAGGTTTTAAAAAAGCGAGGAAACACAACATTAGTGCTGGCGGCTCTGGTCAGGCTGCTTCTGCAGCCCACTGAAGTCAGCAGCACAGCTGCCCCATGCACGCCTGTGCCCTCTTTTGTCTCTTGGGGCACAGGAAGGGTGCACCTTTCAGATTAAGCACAACGGGCATCATCAGGAAAATGTGAATAATGTGACCCCAGCCACGTCAGGTACGGCTGTAGCAGGGCGCTGGGGACAGCGCGGTGCTGTGGGGACACCTGCTCTGTGCCAGGGAGATGTCACGGGCTGTAGGACTGGCGAAGGATGCCAGGGGTGCCTGTGTCACATGAAGGGGTGTCCGTGAGCCATGGGTGATGCAGCGTGTCTCAGCATCGCTGCCGTTTTGGTACTACCTCAAAGAATCAGTGCCTTCCTGTATTTTTAAGCCCATGTGACATATAGGAAAAAATAATAATAATTTTTTAAAAAATTGACATTGAGCCCGAAGTAGTGCGGCTAAACCAGGGCCAGAGAGTGTAATCTGCAGAGAGCGGCATCTGAAAAGCTGAAATCTGGGCATCCTGTATAATCCCTTGTCTGCGTACCTCCAGCTTTCTGAAGAAAAACAGCAAGAACCCCCAGGGTTGACAATGGCTGATTATTTGGACAGGGGAAAGAAAGAAAGAGAAGGCAAAGATACAAATAGCTCTGCTGGCTACTCCAAATGGTTGGCATGTTGTGAATTGAACTCCCTGACCCCATTTAAACTGGCTGAACGAGCAGTGGGGACAGCTGCACCCAGCCCTCCTCCCTCCCCAAATGAGCCGTCCCCACACACAGGGGAGGCTGTTTTCCCAGGTTTCCCCTCCCACCGAGGGCACTGCATCCCACAGGCTGCCTGAGCGGATGGCACATCCCCACCCGCAGACCTTGCTGCCGTGGGGCGGCCGTGGGAGCTGCTGGGAGCACAGCTGACCTGTGTGTGCCCTCGCCCTGCTGCTCCCTTTTGATGGCCGTGGGGAAGAAGGGAGGGAGGGATGACAGCCGTCTCCTGCTCGATGCGAAAAAAGTGGGAAAGATAAATAAATGGCCCACAAAGGAGCCGACCCTGCTGTGTTTTTTATTGCTCCGGCATAGCTCTGGCCCCATGCTTTGTGGCAGGAGTTCGCAAAGTGGGAGATGTGGTGAAGAGAGGACCTGGCAGGGAAGCGCCAGAAGGAAAACTGCAGAGGCTTGTGCCTTTCTCCTCCCTGCATCTCCCACCTAAACATGCGTGGAAGAGAGGCAGGTTCAGGAGGGGTGCAGGAGCTGAGGAGGGGCAGCCAGGAACTTGGCTGGTCTGATCTTGCAGAGTTTCCTGGCACATGTTGGGTGGGACTCACCTGGCTTCTGCTCATTGAGTCCATCCAAAATTAAACTCTTGCTAGTCAGGAGAGCAAAAAATCCCGAGTTACCACAGGTGTGCAGCAAGCAGCACGGCTGATCTCTACTGCAGGGAAGCAGGAAAACTAAAATGTTTTCTCATTAGGGCCTGGGGGCCATGCTAGGTCACGCTTCTACATGATAGCTCAGTCTTTTTGCACACTTATAATGCTAGCAACCCTCGGCCAGAGCCTCAGCCCTGGAGCTCACCAGGAAGGCCCTGCGCTCACACCAGGGCTCCCTGCAGAAATTTCATTTTTGGATGGTATTAGGTGTTTTTAGTCGTTATAACCGTCTCCCCTCTCCTCCGCCCTGTGTTATCCTTACAGATGCCACTTCATTCAAAAACAGAGCCTAGGCGTCCTGCTCCTGCAGGTGTTTAGGGCTGTGAGCTGACTGTGTGTGTATGCTCTTGTCCTCGACAGCAAGCTGTACAAGGGTGATGCAGGCTACTGCAGCACGTACAGAGGTGAGGTGTGTAGTGCTACCTTGGTGAAGAATGCTCTTGTTTTCTTCAACTCCTCCTATGCTGACCCAGAGGAGACCCAAGAGCTGCTTGTGCACACTGCCTGGACTGAACTGAAAATGGTGAGTTCATTCTGCCAACCGGCCGCTGAGTCTCTGCTGTGTAACTACATCTTCCAGGAGTGCAATCCCTCGGGAGCTGGGCCAGCTCCAAAACCAGTATGCAGGTAAATTTAAAAAAATGCTCGTCTTTCACTTTCATTTCATGGGGATGTGTAGGCAGCAGGGGTTTGGTGAGGGTCTGTCCAGACCTGCAGTAGCGCTGAGTGAAAATGGGCCCTCTAGGTTCGCATGGGTTTTCCCTTTGCTCTCTCCTCTGTACGCACAAAGATGACCTGATCCAGCTCTCTCTGTGTTCATTGCTAGGATATAGACTGACTTTCAGGCCCAGATGTTTGTGTTATATCAGGCTTTTAGTGGCCAGTGTTGAAAAGAAATATCCATCTGAATGACATAATTGATTTAAATAATTAACATACTGCTATTGGTTAAATCTTACTACGGTCAGTATGTACTCACTATTACTATCAGAATTAATTGCTTGTTTGGAATTTTGACTAAATATGGTCACAGCGTGTGCAACAAATCTGGCTAAGGCAATACACCCATCATTCAGCACTTCCCACCACAACGAAGATGAAACAAAAAAAGACAACACCAGAGACACTGCCAGTGTAATTGTACCTGTGAAACAAAACCTCCCATCTGGCTTTTGTATCCTCCCATATGCACAGAAATGTGCATTGAAACAGGGCTGGCAGGGACCCCGAGGAGTCCAAAGCATCTCCCACTACAGCTAATCCACTGATGACAGGTGTTTGTGCAACATGTCCCAGTGACAGAGACACTGTGCAACCTCCTGAGCAGCCGTTCCTCATTGCTCCTTGTCCTCCCACCATGGCCACGGAGACGAGTTTCTTCCCTTCCTCTTTGCAGAATCTTGCAAAAAGCAAGATTTTATGTCTTCCACAACTTCTCAGACTAGAATAAAGCAGGTTTTTCCAAGCTCTGCTCATAGCTCTTGCTTTTCTGGCCTCTGAAGGTTCTGGTCCTCATCTTTCCTTAAGCACTAAATATATATAACCTCCAGCCCAGGTTCTGTTAGTGTTAACTATAATGGAACGATGATTGGTGTGCCTTGCAGAGGACAGCCCCACGTAGACGTCTCAGGGTGAAGCTTTCTTTTTTCCTAACACAACTGTTGGCCACAACTGATTCATATCCATTTTCAGCGCCTGAAGGACTGTCATCTGGTCATTACCCATTTCACATTTGGGCAGCTGACATCCCTGCCTAAGTGCAGTACTTTACTCTTGTCTTCCTTGAACCACATCTTAAAACAGATTATTCAGATTTGTTTTTATTGGGAAAGCAGCCCCAACTCTAGTGTCTCAACTAAAATACAAGTCTTCTCTGCAGACACAGCAAGCCCTCTGCCAGCTGGACTTGGGCCAGATGTAATCTATTGGCAATTATTTTTCCAGTTATGTAGGGGCTTTTTAGGACAATCAGCAGCATGTTGTCTTTGTAATCTGGAACCTTCTGATTGCTTCTCCTTTAATATCTCTAAAGCAAAGGCACAGAGGAAAATCCCAGTATGAAGCTTGACAATACATTGTGTTCTCTATTTGGTGCCTATGCTGTTCGGTATCCCTGTGCCAGCACAGTAGTGGCATATATCCTACAAAAGAAGTGTATGTACAAGTATCCACAGATAATCATGTAGCCAAGTACTGAAACTTGCTTTTTGCTGGCAGATTCCTCCCTGCCACCTTGTTGTTCTGCTCTTTGTCATTGTGCCCTTTAGTACATGATCTCTCTGCCTTTTTTCAAGATGTGTGACAGTATTTATATCTGAGCCACACATGCACAGCACATTGTCAGCTAAGGATTTTGCACAGTGCTCCACGAGGCATTTCAATGAGATCTGGGTCTCACTTCATTTACCCCTGCTCACGAGCGGCCCTGCAGGACCAGAGCTCGTGGTGATTCGACTGAAGACCTGCACTTCTGGGGCACTTCTGAAGTCAGACTGATGTAAATCAGTGTAAATCTGCACTTGATCTCGAGCTAACAGGCACAGCATTTGTAAATATGTCTAAATCTTGATGGACTTGCCTGACATCATTTTTCTTCAAATCCATGAGTCAATGTTATGTTTTTTTCCCTTTAATGATTTTTCCCCGTGATTTTAATGCAGATTTAAATGCAGCTTTCTTCATGACAAGAGCCCTGGAACGGCATCCTTCCTGTTTCCTGTTCCCAATACTCCTTTTGATAACTCAGACATCTAATACGTACTTCTGAACAGTTGAGACCTCTGGGCGCTCTTGAACACATTTCACATGGTCTTGGTTACTTTCCAGTTATCTTATCTGCTTTTTACTGACAACTTTATACCTCTCTGCAGAAACTGGCTAGACTACACCAGTTTACAGCTGAAATACTTGATGAGTATTTAACTATCTCAGAGGCCAGAGAATTCTCCCAGTTTTTGGTGGGCATATTTCCCTTGACATATTTCCATGTGTTTTTGTCTTGTTATTTATTCTCTGCACCATTTTTTCTCTCCCCCTGTCATTTTTTATGTTCATTTTGGTTTGGAAGCTAGCTAGCAAGAAAAACAACTGACAAACAGCCTAAGTAAAGCTTTTATAAAAATAATCAGGTGGTAAACCAAGATGAAGTGAAACAAAAGAAAACAACATGGGAAAGATTTCACTTCATGTAAATTAAGATGCAATTTGATTAAAATTAGAGTTTTCCTGTTTTTAAGGGAAAGTGATCTCTCACTTCATAATTCTTGATTACATCTGCCTTTTACCACTGGCTGCTTCTGTGATAACAAAAGAAAAAACCTCAATTTCTGTTTCAAACACTGCTGATATGAAATGACCAGGCTGCAGGGAACAGTCTTGTGTTGGGAAATGTCTTGCTTTGGTTGGGTCCATGTGTCCCCACCTCCCCTTAAACAGTCCTTTGTGGTCCCTAAAATGCAGCTGGCCCACTTGTCCTCTTCTGCTGCTACTGTTCTTTGTCCGTCTGTCATTTACGTGACATAAAATTTCTAATAATAATCTGAAGTAATCTTTGCATATGATCTCATCAAGCTCTTGCTGCTCAGGATTAAGTGTTATAACAATGGTATGAACCCAGCTCGAGGATACTGACCATCCCTCCCTCTGGCTGCCTCACCAGGGTGGATATGTGGGTGAAGATAACCTGCCTTTAATGCTGGAGTGGACAGGATTGCAGAGGAAGAGTCTTTTGCATTTTGCAGTTGCACACTGAATAAGGGGCTTTTTTAAGGATGCTCAGGCTTCAGGAGTGAAGGCAGCTAATGCAGTCCAGATCTCCCAAGCGTCAGCCAGCACTTCAAATGCAAGATTTTCTCATTTCCCTAGCTAAACATTTCTTTACTTCAGAAGGTCATTCCCGTTCCACATGTTTAACATAAAAAAGATAAATTACACCACCTGGCTGCATTCTGGCTTTCATGGAAGTGAGACAGGAATAAACCAGCACTGGCTAAAACCAAGCACAAGGCAGCTGGGCTTTGATGGCTTCAGCTGGCAGACTTGAAGGGCATGCATTGCTGTTGCAGAAACACTGCTGCCCTGGTAGAATTCCCAATGGCCTCTGTCCTTCAGGTGCTTTAGAGGGTTTGCAGCATTGGTAGTCATCACCAAAATGCATAGCCATCTAATCTTGCCAAAACTGTTGGCAGACTATAAGTAAAGAAACTACATCAGCCCATCACGTGATGTATTTGGCTAAAACCTTCACCGCAGACCCAAGCAGTACCCTTCTGCATTAATGTGTCCTCTCCCAAACCTGCCAGCAGGCGTGGTGGCCAGAAAGGATGTGGATCCACAAAGGACTTCAGCTGAGCTCAGAAAAGTAATCTCCGCACATGACTTCAAAGCTGGTTTTGCAACTCAGGCTCTCAAGAATGAGTATATTAATAAGCAAATAACTGATAAATTGACTAATGCAACAAACAAACAAACAAATGCAAGCAGAAAAAAATGTATGGTATAGTTTCTTTTTTTTTTTTTTTTTTTGCTAGAGCAGATATATCTGCCTTGGCCTTCTTCACAAACAGTTTCTGATCTAAGGAACATTTAAACATCCAAAGCAATTCTTGTCAGTGAATGTTTCACGTTGGTATGGAGGTAATACATTAGGTAGGAGACAGTTCCGTCTCTTGTTTTGCCAGGCACTGTGAAAGCCTTGCTGCAGACAGCTGACAGATAAAAAAGGGACTGAAAGGTCTCTGTGGAGAAAAGAAGCAAATTGGATGGGTGACTCTGTGAGATTAAAAATACAGGCAAATATTTAGTTTAAGAAGATTAAGAATTGCAGCTCACCTTCTGTCTTTAATAGATGACACTTTAATGTACAATTTACAGAAGACAGGTGAGATTTTTAGAATGTACTGAAAAATGCTAAGATAACTTCCAGACATGATATTTATTAGTAGAAGATGACAATAAATGTGTAGGAAAAGATGGGAACGAACTCCTCACAGACTGTGATGTGTGTTGTGTTTTGAGCATAACCCTGCTTCATTAAAAATGTAGCTTTGTGGGTTTCCTAAAGGAAGCTGTTACATTTTATACAGAATTTCCTTTATGGTTTATGAGCCAGACAGAGTGGCTTAAAGAAGTGTAGCCCCGTTAATGGATTTCTGTCAGCCTGCATAACCCCTGCACACCACTGCTAAGTGCAGCCATTGTTATCAAGCCATTGACTGCTGTATTTCACTGTTTTTTGCAAAATAATGTAGAGAGAATTGCCTTGCTGTAAAGGATCTCTACTGCTTTAAGGAATGGCTCTCAATGGAGGAAAACTCTCAGAAGGGGATTTACAAGCCAGGGCTGATGCTACTCACTCTTCCAGAATGCAACAGGCTGCCCAGCCTGCACCAGGACCCCAGCGCCTGCACCCACATCCCTTTCTTCGGTAAGCTGGCACACGCAGCACGTTGTCCGGAGAGCTGTGTTCTTGGTGAGGGAGGGGGGAAGGATGCAATCCATAATTTACAACTAAAGTAAAGGCTGACGGTGGATACTGTCCTGTCAGCACCTGTGCACGGCACTGTGACAGCCGCATCGGCTGTTTGCCTGTCTCGTCTGACGGGTGCAGGAAAAATCCCTCAAGCAAATAAAGCCTGGCTCTTTATTGAGAGGGTCATAACAACCTCATTGCCAAAATCAGTCTTAATGATGGCAAAATTGCCATTCAGGTGCCATTGCAAAGAACAAGCCGCTTAAGCACAGCTAGGAAAGAACTTTTTCCCATAGCATGCTCCTAAGCAAGCACCAGTTATATCACATCCTGGACAATCCCTCCTTATGTCTTCTCTTGTCTTTTTGCAGATTTTAAGAAGGAGAATATAACCAGTAAGTAGACTGCTCCAGGCTTTGTGTTTCTAGAGGTGGCCATGATATTCTTTGTTGAAGATGCAGCTTGCACAGCATTTTTGTATTTTGCTCTGGTCCTGGCTGGCTGGATCCAGGTTATTACCAGGGAATGGCTGAGCTTCCACATCATAGGCATGGGGAAACACATTTGCAGCTCTTCAGGGCTTGGGGAGAACATGGGCTGGTAACTGTTGAAGGTGATTAGAGAGGCGTGGTGCTTTTAGGTGGTACCGTCCCCTCCAGCTGTTCCTCCTTCATTCTACCCATTGCTTCTAGTTTTGCTTTACCCATATTTGGTATTTCTGATACTGCTACCAAGGTCTTCCCAGCCTTATCTGCTGTTACTGATATGGTTACCTACATCAGGCTGGCCTTGCAAGACCTTATTGCCCAAAAGGCCCCAGCACTCTCCTCCATTCATCTCTGAAGTCCGGCTATTTCTTGCATGACCACCCCATGACCAACGGCAAGACCCAGCCATCCCCCGCGGCGCTGCTGTGACTTCTGTTGGCCTCCTGCCCTGCTGCTGGTCACAGCTGAAACATGCATATCCAGCTCCTCCAACCGACATGCAACTGCAGTTTAAAGCTCAGCCACTGAACTTGTTCCATTGGAAAAAGAAAGAACAGTGCCTCCCTCCTGCCATGCTTCTGAGCAAGCGAGGTCTGCAGGTTCGGCAGTGGCAGGCACCTTCTGCGTGGAGAGAGAAAGTGGAAAAGGTGAAATCCAGACTTTTGGGGAATTTTCTTTCATGGGAAGACCTTGGCTCCACCTGGCCACCCAAGCCTCAGGTGTCCGGCGCTGCACACCTGGGAGACAAGCGCTTTAGCACTCCAGCAGCACTGCCCAACCTTACAGCCCCCGGCTGCAGCCATCCCCTTCCTGGGGAAGGGAGCACGAGGGAGGGATGCTACAAAATGAGTGGTGCATTCATGGGATGGTTTCAGCCTTCTCTTGGATGTTTGCAAGTTCAGGACCTGGCCTCTGTCTCCTGTGTAGATGTGTGACCTTTTTGTTCAGCTTTCACAGTATTTTCCCAGGGTCGCATTGCACAGAAGTGCACTATTTGGTCATGAATCAGGGAGACGTAACAGTAACATTTTAGTGAGATTGCCCCCTCTTTTTTGCTTTAGAGTCACTGTTATATGCACAAAGGTTTGGGGAGTATGAACCGAATTGTTTTCTAGCTTGCCCATCAAAGTTATTAATTAAAGCCCAGTTGGACCACCTGTCCTCATTGTAGCAAGACCATGTATGAGAGCGTCTGCATTTTCCAGACCACCAAGGACTCAGGGGTGCTTCCTTAGTGTTGCTGTTGCCCCTAAAGCTCTCCACATTGCTCCTTTAAGGTATCACATTGGTGTTTATTTCAGATCTGTGCATAAGTTCTTTTCATGTTGGTTACTAGCTCAGTCATGAGGCAGGTTTCAGGCGTTGCTTTCCTTGCCTTTGAATGTGAGACATTTAAAATGCTGGGCTGAGATACACAGCTATGTTCTATGGCAGCTTAACAAGATTTTACACCTCTGCAGAGCTCCAGGTGCTGGTCATGTGGGGGCTGCTAGCTTGTTGCAGATGTGAGGCATAACGTGGTAGCTTACATATCAGTCAAAGAAGTCCAAGTTAGAGCATTTTACTTTGCATTTGTGGTAGGTTAAGTGTGCTCGTGAAGTCCACGGCCATTCCTATATTGAGGTGTTTGCGCACCTTGGGCTACAGGAACTTGATCCTGTGTTTTGGACACTACCTACCCACATGTAGTGCCTGGTGCCTGGTGAAAGTTCAGAAAGCTAAGGGTCTATAAAAGACCCATAACCACAATTCCAAGTACAGTGGGTGATGCAAGAAGAAAAGAACAGATAGTCATCATGATGCATTTACTGTGTTCCTCCTACAGGAGAAACAGGATAATCTGTGAGGATAAATTAAAGCACATAGCCTTTGTCTCGAACTTGGATCAAAACTTATACAAAGCTTTCAAGAAGCTGAAAAAGATTTGCTTAAAAAAAATCTTTATTTTAGGACAGGTCAGGTTTCCTCTGTTTTTCTGAGCTGCAAGTTTAAGAACACAATAGAAAATAAAATTATGACAACAGTGTTTGCTGGCTTGTTAATTTATCTACCAAGGTTAATAATGCAGTGGACCCTAATGCATGCCATCAACCAGAATGTTAGCCCCTGGTCAGCAGAGTTTATGTAAGATTAGCTAGCATGTGTTAAAGTGTGTAAGGCTGCATCTCCTCTGTTGTCTTCCTGTTTCCTAGATTATGCCAGCATGCATTAAAGTCTCCTATGAGGCCAGGTGGTGTCTACGTTTATGTTTTGGGAACATATTCCCACAGTAAAAGTCCCCTCAAGAATTTCTGCTTAATTTTTCTGCAGCTGGAGTAAGCCTTGTGTATGGAAAATAAACTATACATTCTTCATTACAAAGAATATTATTTTATACTGATACTATTCCTTCAGATCTGTAGTTGCCTTCAGTGTGTGGCTTCCATGCATGCTGGAAACCATAGGCAGTTTCCAAACATTCAGCCTAAGAGGAGAAGCACTGTACAGAGGCAGGGAGGAGGGATACCACCATGGGACTTTATGAATCTCAGCCCTCTGCTACCTACCCCGGGAGTGTGGGTGTCTTCCTGTTAGTGCCCCTGTAAGAGTGCAGGCTGGGAATCATGCAACCAGTGCTGCAATTTGCTTTCTGCCTTGCTTTGGCATGGGTGGCTTCACTGTGTTTCTGCTCTGCACCTTCTGTGTGGAAGCGTTGTGAACTGGGTAGATGCAGCGCAACCATCGCAGGCACATGGCCTGTTTTCTCAATCTGAAAGAGTTCCAGTTCCCTTTTTGGAATTTTACCAGATTTGATCTTATATATTGAGCTTAAAATCCATTTAAGTGCGAACAGGAGGCTAAGCCGTTCCCTGACTGCAGTTGTCTGGTCCTTTTATGCACTTCAGATCTGTTGCTAATTGCCACATGCTCTCGTGTAACGACGTGAAGTTGACTCTTGTTGAGTCCCCGTTGCAGGACATGGTCTGAGATGCCGTGACCCCATGTTTGGTTTTTTTTTCCCCAGGGACTTGCTACAGCGGCAATGGCCAGTTTTACCAGGGCTGGGCCAATGTCACGGCCTCCGGCATTCCCTGCCAGAAGTGGAGCGACCAGGTGCGCATCAGTGTGAGACCCACCGAACGGAGAGCCATGCTCGTGGTCTGCTTTTCCAAAGAGTATCCCAGAGCCGGGCAGCCCAGTCCCAGTGGAAGGGCTGAGCAGGGGACAGGTTGCCTTCATTCTTGAGTTCACTGGTGTTTCACACCCTCTTCATATTTTAATCTGCAAGTTCCCTTCCTGTGGCAAGATGCATTCTCTGTCATTCTGGCAGGCTACTGAAAAGCTGTTTTACCTCTGCCTTTCTTTGATCCTTTGTTTTGTTTGGTTTGGTTTTGTTAATACGAGCAGGAAAAATTATACTGAAACACTAATTGAATTTGTCTCCTCCCTCAAGGCTCCCCACTTGCACAGAAGGACTCCTCAGGTTTTCCCTGAGCTGTCTGATGCTGAGAATTACTGCCGCAATCCAGGAGGTGAGAATGAACGTCCCTGGTGCTACACAAAAGACCCATCTGTGACCTGGGAATACTGCAGCGTGTCTCCCTGTGGAGATGGTAGGCAACCGCAATTTATGATTTCTGCCACTGTGGTTGTTTTGGGGCCATGCAGGGTGTTTGCATCCTGAGCACTCACGGCCACACAGATCTGTTCTGTCTTCTGGATTCATCCAGTCTTGGTTCTTCTCATAGATTCACTCAGCATCTTTAACCAGAAGGTGTAACATTCACCTTAAAGATGGGAAAGTGAAGATAGGCAAATTGAGCACCCTGCCCCAGATTATATTAAGGCCAAAGGATGAAATCAAATTTCCTGTGGTATTATGAGCAATGGATTTGCCACACTGTGTTTTGAGGAGAAGGTAGGAAGGTTGCAGCCTTATTTGCCAAAGTTGTTTTGCTTCTGGTGATTTTTTTCAATAATAAGAACCAATTCTAACTAAAAGCAGATCTGAAAAAGATGGAAACATCTTCGCTCTGTGATGTTGAAGCTAAATCTTTCTGTTATTTCTTGTTCAAAGACCAGAACAATTTTTGAAACATATTTAATACAAGATGCACAGTTTCTGGATCTCAGTGTTTGGAAATAAGACAATTGTGCTTACACAGAGAACAGGGGTGCTGTGGACTTAAGGGAACACAAGTCAGTATCAGTTTAGCTGGCCTTAAATTTCTTTCTGTTCTCAATCATTGCATGTACAGATTAGCATTTTCTAGAATGTCTCAGAAAGTACTCAGCAGGTGGCTACTTGAATATTATTATTTTTTTTCCTAATGATACAGCCAAATGTATTTTACACTAGTTTACGATATTTGCCCCATAAAGACACTGAGATGCAAATTGTTGGAGGCAAGGGGATATTTCAGGAAAGTATCACTGTGTACTTACTTGGCCTTACACTCCTCCCTGCAGATTCCTTTTAGGACACATGATACATTGTGGTCTGCATTGTAGACCATTGATCTTTCCTATACTTGAATACTGTTGAGACCATCAGATGTGATCTCCCATCTGTAACTCTTGCAAACATTCCTTACCAAAATTGTGTTCCCAGCTCAATGGGAACTCTGTTTTTGTCTTTAGGAAGAGTTTTCACATTTGGCAAGCAGAAATGGGTTTTGCTTCCTGCAAACCAGGCTTCCCTAGTATGGTTCTGTCATGCAGTCATACGGTTGTATCTGTAATGTCAGTAATTCCCAGGACATCAGGCCGACTCCATAAATACCTCTTAGAGAAAGCCCTATAAACTACCAGAGGCATAATCTTCTGATTTTCTTTGCATTACAGCATCGTTATCACTAGGAACAAGAAAACCAAATGGAGACAATCCAAATCTCCCCCTTCCTCCTCCCTTTTCCCCTACATACTCCATGACTGTTATCATCTCGATCATCTCCAGCTTTGCCCTGGTCGTGATCCTTGGCAGCATCACCCTGGTTTGCTGCCGTCGGCGAAAGCAGTGGAAAAACAAAAAAAGGTAAAGGTCGGGACTTAATTTAAGGCAACAAATGCAGCTTTGAAAGAGAGCTTGCCTGTTTCTGAGATCATAGTGCTGCGAATGCCTGGCAGGGGGGGAGCAAGCCTCTCTGCTCTGCGTGTGCAAGCTCTGGCGAATCCCTGTGCCAGAGCAGAAGGTGGCCTGGTGGCTGTTTTGGGGACGTGGCATGACGCCTTGCTGCAAGGCTCTTTCAACAGCCCTGCTGCACCTTCCTTTTCCATCCCAGAAGAAACCAGCCCCAGTGAAGATCCAGATAGTTATCTCCAGGCTGGGGGCTGTGCACATGCTGACCAGCCACACTGAAAACTGCTCCATCATTTCAGAGAGTCAGAGACACCGACGCTCACCACTCTGCCCTCCGAACTCCTCCTGGACCGGCTGCACCCCAACCCGATGTACCAGCGGATGCCCCTTCTCCTCAATCCAAAATTGCTCAGCCTGGAGTATCCTAGGAACAATATTGAATACGTGAGAGATATCGGGGAAGGAGCATTTGGGAGAGTCTTCCAAGCAAGGTAAGAAGCCTGTGTGTGAGTCCTCTCTATCTGAAGGTACCTGGGAAAAATTGGCAGTTGGGCAACGACTTATCTGGGCACTGGAAATTCGTTCACTCAAACCAAAATCAAATGCATGTGTTCCAAATGGTACACTCAGGCTTGAATAATTGTTTCTGTTGTGCACTGCTTTCTGTTGATATTTGTTAAACTTTTGTCACAAATTACTCTCCTGTTCTTCTCTTTAGTAGAGGCAATGTCTTACTCACATACCAAAGTCTGGTGTAAAAGCTTAGCTAAATTTATCCTCACTGTTTTTGCCAAGAGTATTGCCTGTGACATGTGACCTATTGTGAAATTCTTGCATTTCCCAGTATTTGCAAATTGTCAGTGTGTGGTGTCCTCCATTATAACGCCAACACTGGCCAGTAATTACCACAGAGGGCAATGTCTCATGCTACAGTTAGGTCCTGACCCAGTTTCCATTTGATTCAGTAGCAAAACCAAACAAAACCAAAAATCCCCTAAAAACCCAACCCACTTAGGCCAACAATATTTTTTGTGTATGTCCCCTTTAGTCACTCATTTTTTATTCTTGGAATTTGCAGCCATTGTTGCCTGTTCTAAATTTAAGGTATTAGATGAGATCCCAGTTCTGTTAAATCTCACGGGAGGTGAGATCATGCACTTCTTCAAATGTGAAAAATGTTTCACTGAAAAACCCAGAGACGAACCCAGTCCTGCCTAGACTGAGGTGGATGGAGGGCATCATGTTAGCCTTGACAGAGTCCTTAATTTTTGCAGGACAGTCTTTGACCAGTACTGGTCTCCTCGGAAAATCCTATCCCCAAATTCCTGAAAGAAAGTAGATAGACCGTCCAGTTCCATGTTTACTCAGGATGGTTTTCTTTGTCCTTTACAGTTAGCAAGTCTGGGATGTGGCTGATTTTGTAGCTGTATCTGGAGTAGTGTATGATGACCTTAAAAAAACCAGGGGAGTTTCAGAGTCCCACCACGGGCCAAGACCTGCCTGGTGGAACTGCTCCCATTGGCTTCAAAGACAAAGGACTCTCCTTGCAAAAAGCAGTCATAATTGCAGGTACTTTTAATGTTTATAGTTATGCTGTTGATGTATCTGCTAGGAAATGAGTTACACGCAGGTTAAATGTCTTAGAGCGGAGAAACAGTTTCAATAGCTGTGATGGATTTTTTTTCTAATGAAGGGATGCATTTTTTTCTAATGGAAGAAATGCAGACTTATTTTCTTTAATACAGAGAGAGCTAAAAATAACAAAGTTTGAAGCGTGTGCAGTGGGAAAATCACAGATGCTTAGCCTGTGATTGATTGTTACCCTGGATGGCAAAGCCGAACGCGTCTGAGCTTGAAATGAGAACAAGGCTGTAGGAGCTGCGCCACAGCTGTGCTTGGGGTGCCGCAGGCCAGCCGGTGCAGGGGCACAGGGCAGCCCTCGTCCCAGCCCCAGCACAGTGCTCGGGATGCCCTGCGGATGGTAGAGCTGAGGTCTCTGCTCGGGATGCCCTGCGGAGCATCGTCTTCCCGCTTGCGCAGCGGGGGTCTTCACCACGCTGCGGGTGTGCAAGCAGGGCAGGCAGTCTTCCTGCCAAGTACTGCTTTGGCCCTGTGCTGGGACCTTAAATATAATTCAAGTGCTACACAGACCTTTCTGAGCTGTAGATGACTCTCACCCACATCTATCAGGACCTCTCAAAGCGCATTCAAATGTCACTAAAGCGCTGGGTTAAGCAAGTGCTAAAGTGGTGTAGAGACCTTTTATGTGGATTTCATCCACCCCAGTGCTGCAATTTCTTTTAATTATAATTTTAATTTTTGCATTTTTGCAAATTTTTGCAAATTTTGCAATTTGCATTTTTGCATTAATTTAATTAATGCTGCAATTTTAATTTTTGCTATTGTCAGTGGAAACTGGGAGAAAAAGAGAAGAAAAAAAAAAGGCAACACATCTTAGCCAGCTTTTGCAAAGTGGAGAGTACCATACCCTGAGAAATGGCTGCTCTCTGTGGCTCAGGGAAGGAGCCACAGAAATATTGCTTCTGAGGGGCTTCTTTATTTTTATTGATATCTCTATCGAAAGTCCCTCCAAGGCCTTATATTTCCAGGGAACATTTAAGCCACTGGCATTTCTGTGCACCGCTGGCAGATCAGCGCAGACTGCTGATCCAGTAGCACCAGCTGTGCATCCCTCCAGGTTACTGAAGCTATCACAACTCAAATGGTTGCCTTCCCATCTCAGATGGATAAAATGTACTTGTCTACGTGTGTTAAATGGACATCTCAAGCTAAGTTTAGCAACCCTCTTACTTCTCCTGGTCTCATGTTTCTCCCTCTCCCGTAAACACAGCTCTGTGCACGGTGCCAGCAATGCCTTTGCCAGTTGGCTTGCTGTGAGTCCTGATTCAGTGTTTACTCACTCCTGGGTCAAGCAACATGTTAGGACAGGAAGTGTCTGGCTATCATTTACTAGCTTCTCCTGAAAGGCTGCCGTCTTCACCGGGGGCAGCTTCACACTGGAAAGGATGAGGAAGTAACCAGTTACCCTAACAGATGTCCTTAAAACAAGATTCAGGACCTGGCTCAGGACTACCCCAACTGGGTCGTGATGGCCGACTCAGAATCCTCTGCCCCCGGGAGGACCACGCTGGCCCCACATGCCACCAGGGCAGCAGCCCTGTGCGGTTCCAGCAGCAGACCAGCATGCAAGTTTTCTCCCAGAGCTGGAGCTGCATGGTCCAGGCTAAGCCTGAAGCCCAGGATTGCCTAAAAGTCTGGGTGTGGGGTCTTTGCTAGGAGGCCAGTAGATCCCACTGCAAAGGCACAGCTCGTCATCTCTGCAAGAGACAAGGCTGTCCCTAAGGTCGGAGTTTCTCTGACAGAAGTCCCCTCATGTTCTTTCCAAGTGCAAAGGGTGTTTCTTCAGCCTGCTGTCTCAAATATAGCTGAAAAACAGTGTGGATGTTAATTAAAAAAAACCACAACAAACCCAGCCCCGGCCAATTCAGAGCACTCTCCTTCTCACATACAAATTTCTCCAAAGGATAGGGTAAAGGTAGGTCTCCACCAGCCTCAGTAGATGTTAGTTGCATCATTTAATGATCTAACAGAAACTACCGAGCTGTGATGCTGAGGAAGATGGGGGACAGAACACAATCTCAAATACAGGTTCAAGCTGCTCCTCAGGTTTTTCACAGTTACTGCTCTGGAAGGAAAACCTGACTGGAAACTTAAAGTCAGGCACTCTCTGTAGGTAGGCTCGGGGTGAAATCCCTAACTGCACCGCTGGTTAGTTCTTTCAATGGCAGGTACCTAAAGCCAAATGCTGCCAGTGTTGCACAAATCCATTGATGGTGAAGAAGGCGAGGACAGCTGCTGTTCATTCTGTGTGCAAACAGTGGACATTTCTCCTAAGCATTTAGATAATCTCAAGACAGGAAACTGAAGGTAATGTCTGTTGATGCTTTCCAGTTGTAGAAGAAATTTACCTATTTTCTAGAAAACCCTCCACGTTCTGGCCTGCCTCCTGAATTCTCCTGGTTAATTTAAGAAGCAGCAGCTTCCCGTTGCTCCCCTGCAGATGTGCCCCTGTCCCTTTGTGCAAAGACCGTCTTTTGGGCACCAAAGGGGTCAACTTCAACAGCTCTCTGCCAAGACTGCAGACAGAGTCTGCCTCTGTTCCAGATCAGTGTGATTTTCCCAGATCTGCTAAGAACTGGGCTGAAGTTACCAAAGGTGAAATTACTTTCTGTTGCCTGAAGGCCCATTAAAAGGCTTTGTGCAGCTTAATCTGACTTACGTTACATTCAGGTTAGTTTACATTACAGGATTTCAGTGAAGAGTAGATGGATGGGTCTACTTCAGGCTTTAGGCTGGGGCGACTTTCTCTCTGAAGCATGCAAGACAGAGCTGTGCCTGCCCCTGCTTTGGCACTGCACTAGGTATGCACTAGGTCTGCTAGCCAGTGATGAGTGGTAATCTACAACGAGGCTGCTTAGAAGAGATAAAGGCCCTCGGTTTTTTACTTTTAAATGCTGTACTGGTTTCTTCAGGCTGTTGCTGCTGACTTTCTCGAGCGCTGAGATTAGACAGCAGCTGGTAGGTGCTGGTACTTCTCCCCTCCTACTAGACTGGAAACTAGCTGCCAGCACAGGGGTAAAAAAGGAAGACATTTTGCTGTAATGGAGGCAGTAGCAGACAAGTGTGGAGTCTGCTCCTCTGTTCCGGCGTGCCGGACCTCCTTGCCCGAGTGTCTCAGCTGCGATCTGGCCACCTGTGAGATTCCTTTCTTGATGGGCACCCTGCCATCTTCTGACATTTGACATTTACAGCACCCAAGTGCAACTGCCATATGTCTGGAGTAGATGACAAGGAAACTGGAAGTTTGCTTTGGAAATCGGAACCTCCTCTTGGGGCTACTGGGCAGTAAAATAACCTGGCATTTGAGCAACGGGAGGGCAGTCGGGCCGGTGCAGTAACATGACACGTAAATGGGTGCTGCTCTCCACTGGCTCTGGCTGGCTACCTGTAAGGAGCGTGTATTAACTGCAGGACCCCTGGGAAGAATTTGCGTGGGCAACAAAATGCACGCCTGAGGTTTGATACGTATTTGAAGAGTGGAAAGTTACTCTTCTTTGGCAACAGCTGCCCCATAATCTTTGGCAAGCCCATTTAATTAAACTTGTTGGGGGCGCAGTGACCTGTGGATAAGAAAACAAAATGACTCTGTGATTGCTCTAAGCCAGGAAGCTCTGTTTCCTATGGATTTGTGTCTCTAAGCTCTAGCTGAAGATTCACCAGTGTCTTAACACGGGTGTATTCACACATTACCTTGTTCTTCAGACAGGGCACATGTACACTTTTGTCCCTCTGTCCTGTCACGTGTTTCCACAAAACTTGCAGGAGCATAACTATTTCCTAGACCTCAGCTCTACCACGTTAAATTCAGCTGAAATTAGCTAATGGGTTTATAACTTGTTGAATTACAGGCACACACATGCCACACACGCATACAGAGAACAGTGGCAAAAGAGTATTTTCCTTACAAAACCAGGGGAACGTACTTACTGTAATTGTTACTTTCGCTCTAATAGTAGCCAGACGTACCAATGCCACCATTGTCCCAGGTATGGGACAAGACGCAGTGAAAACAGGCTCTTTCAACATTTTTATATAGAATAGGTTTATTTTTAACTCTGGTAAGCTCAGTCATTACACCCCAAAAGTGACTTGTTTGGAGTGAAGAGTCCACCCTGCCCTCCATGAAGTTTCTGATGTGACCTCCAACCCAGGGAGAGGTTATTGCTTACCAACCTGTTATTTATTTATCTCTTACCAGTCATGGTAAAGAGTCCGTAAGCAGAAAGAGCAGTGATCAAAAAAACCTATACTGGATTTAGTCTCCCTTGAACTAAATTAAATGTCTCTGTACCATGCAATGCAGACATGCCCGAGAAGTGAAGATGGTCTTACATGTTCCTTCAGTTGGTGCTGGGGCCTTCCACTTTTTTTTTTTTTCTGTCAGCCTATCCTTTTGCACCAGAAACAGACCTTACATTTGGTGTGCATGCATGCATTACTGATGCTTTCCTTTCTCCCCTCTCCCTGCAGGGCCCCAGGGCTGCTGCCGTACGAGCCTTTCACAATGGTTGCAGTGAAAATGCTGAAGGAGGAAGCGTCCGCAGACATGCAGGCCGACTTTCAGAGGGAGGCAGCCCTCATGGCAGAGTTTGACAATCCAAATATTGTCAAGCTTTTAGGTATCTGAATGAGGCATCCATGTGCAGGGCACCACCTTCTGCAAATCTGCTGTGGGGTTGTTGGGGGTGCAGGGGTGAACACACATGCATGACTGGCGCTTAATGCAAATAGCAATGGTGGTCTCTTTTGCAAGAGAAAATGCCTCTTGCAAAAGAGGTGAGCTTTTCTATGTGCCACTGCATGCTCTGCTAAATTGTTCACCAGAACAAGTCTCAAAATGTAGGTCTGATGGTGTTCCCTTAACAGGATGGTGCATCGTCATAAACCCTCCTCATCCTGCATTGAGTATACTGTTGACCATCTGGCTGCCTAGTTCTGCTTCCCGTTTAATAACATTGGCACAGATGTCTTACAAGGAAGGCATGAGCTTCCTGGAGCTGTGATTTATTTTACGGGTACTTAAAAAAAACAGACACCAGTCTTGTTAGTTTTATGGGTGCCACTTACTATTGTGATGTCTGAACACTCACCAGCATTAAAAAAACAAAATGAAACAAATAAACAAAAAAAGCTAACTGCAAAAATGGTATCTCCCTTCCCTTCCCTTCCCTTCCCTTCCCTTCCCTTCCCTTCCCTTCCCTTCCCTTCCCTTCCCTTCCCTTCCCTTCCCTTCCCTTCCCTTCCCTTCCCTTCCCTTCCCTTCCCTTCCCTTCCCTTCCCTTCCCTTCCCTTCCCTTCCCTTCCCTTCCCTTCCCTTCCCTTCCCTTCCCTTCCCTTCCCTTCCCTTCCCTTCCCTTCCCTTCCCTTCCTTTCCCTTCCCTTCCAAAAGGAAACCCCAGTTTACTGGGTTTTTTGAAGTTTTGATGCCGCAGCTTGGCTAATAGGGCATTCTTCTGTGAAGAAAGCTGCCAACCAAATTTTATTTCAGTAAATTTTCAGTTTTTGACTGACGTAGATGTTGCTAGCCACCCTCACCTGGCAATCCTGCTCTAAGTTGTTGTATGCAGATCTGATCCCTGTGAACAGGCAGCTGAGATCTTCATTTATTTCAGTAGGAAACTCCACAAAATTTGGAAATAGATAAATCCCAGTTGTGGGAAAGCTGGGTTGATACAAGTACTTTGGCTACAGAAAAGAAAAGCAGGAAATGCCCCAAACTCAAGTAAACATTGTGTTTATTGTCAACACATTTTAGGTCAGAAAAGGGCAAAGGTACAGGAACAAACTAGTTCACATTGTGGGGGTGTGGAGAAAACAGCCACATTGTTGAAGACAGCTTAGATGTTAAAGCTCTCACATACACTCCTCATGCTTGTCAGATCCTGATTTTATCACACTGGGAACAGCTGTCTGTTTTTCCTCAAAGATTCAAGTGTTAGGTCATCAACAAGAATTTCAGATTTCACAATAAGTTGGATCACCAATTGCTAAATGATGGCCCTAAGAAAGCAAAACACATACATTTTTAATGTTGGCTTTTGTTGGTTGGTAATTTAATAACAGGCATGCAAATATTTTTGCCATATCACTGTATGCTCAGTAAAACTGGTGGGAGTGGGGTCCTGTACTGATGCTGGCCCCCAGTAAAGCTGGTGTAGGGCCAAGCATGTGCCCTTCAGTGGGACTAGGTTCTGCATCTATCAGATGTGGCAAATCTCTCCTTTCTGATGTCTGTTTTTTCTTTGTCTTTCTTTCATTTTTGAGTATCTGTCATGCCAAAAGTAATTTCTGCAACCAACATTTTTTGCATGAGCTGTTTAAAAAAAAAGAAAAATCCAGAAGAAGTTGTAGTGGGAGTGTCTTTGAATTTCTAGTATCCCACTGAACCCTTGAACATGCCCCTTGTGATTACTCCTGAAGTCTTCTTGCCTATGTATAGCCCCTACACCTGTACCAGTATAAGTACAATAATTACAACAAACAAAAGAATTAAAATTAAACAAAAGAATTAAATCAGGGAAGAGGCAATACTTCTGTTAATGCCAACTAAAGCAGGATTGGGCTTTTAATTAAACATAGCTCCAAAAGTGTATCTTCTTCCTGGGATGTCCAGACAAATCAGGCAACTGCATGACTTGTTAGCATCTCCCACAGAGCTCAGTATTAGATCTGGGGTGAAGGACCTTCAAAGACAGAAAGGGATGCATACAAACTGATGGTATTTGCATGCTTCACTTTTCTCTCTGTCCATTCATGCATTATTGGAAGTCTCCCCTTTGTGTAAGTATTTTTGGATTGTTTTGGGTTTGCACAACAGAACCCTCTCTGATACCCAAATGACCTGCACGGCGCATCTATCTTCTTCCAGGTGTGTGTGCCGTTGGGAAACCAATGTGCCTGCTGTTTGAGTACATGGCCTACGGGGACCTCAACGAGTACCTGCGTGACCGCTCGCCTCGCAACCTCTGCAGCCTGGTGCACAGCAGCCTGGATGCGCGGGTCCGCCTCCCCAACCCCCTGGCTCTGTGCTGCACCAGCCAGCTCTGCATTGCCAAGCAGGTGGCTGCTGGCATGGCGTACCTCTCTGAGCGCAAGTTTGTCCACCGGGATTTGGCTACCAGGAACTGCCTGGTGGGGGAGAACATGGTGGTCAAAATTGCTGATTTTGGTCTCTCAAGGAACATGTATTCAGCCGACTACTACAAAGCAAATGAGAATGATGCCATCCCCATCCGCTGGATGCCCCCTGAGTCCATTTTCTACAACCGCTACACCACAGAGTCTGACGTGTGGGCCTACGGGGTGGTGCTGTGGGAGATCTTCTCCTACGGCATGCAGCCCTACTACGGAATGGCTCATGAGGAGGTCATCTACTACGTGAGGGATGGGAACATCCTCTCCTGCCCAGACAATTGTCCTCTGGAGCTCTACAACCTGATGCGCCTTTGCTGGAGCAAGCTGCCGGCTGACCGGCCAGGCTTCGCCAGCATCCACCGCATCTTGGAGCGCATGTACGAGAGGGCTGTGGCCACCCCATCAGTCTGAGGAATGTGCCCGGGGGGTCCCCCATGTCCACCTGCCCAGACTGACTTGGACCGGCCCATGGGCTCCCGAGCGGCGGCTCCATGCAAAGCCCTGCTTTAAGGGGAGGAGAAACAGCTTGTTCCTCTGCCAAGCAAGAAGTGTGAACTGCACCCCCCTATAGTGGGCTATACCTCCCTGAGTGGGACTATACCTCCCAAAGGACAGGGCTGACCCCTGGCCAAGCCTGGACTCCTTGGGTTGGCGAGGGTGCTGGCCATGCTAACTGAGTACCTATATTAGGCACTTCCAGGAGCACAGAGTTCCCCAGGGAAAGCAAACCAACATTTTGCTGGCGGCACTTCCCTTCCAAACAGGTCCCTCCATGTCCTTCTGCATTTACGCTCTTGGCTTTTACCTTTTTTTTGCCTTTCTCATATGTTTTCAAGTATTATTTTAAAAAAAAGATTGCAGAATTCAATCTTTTTGGGGATACAGTTTACTATTTTATTTTTGCATACTCACTTTTGTAGAAAAAGGATGTTTCAGAAGCCATAGGCCACTTTCTTTTTCCTTTTAACTTCCACCTCCTCTTTGATGCTCATGAATATAACGTTGACAGAGTCAAAACAGGAGCCTTCAGGACCACTGGCAGCCGTCTGCATCTTATGTTACACGGATGAGCAAACTCCTGTCAAGCACAGAGCCTCACATTTTCAAAAGCGGGAAGTCCACAGTGAGGTTCATCTGATGTTTGTTAAGATCTTACCCAAAAGCTTGCCTCAAGCATTGCAGCCCATCTTTCCTGCCTTCCCCTGCAGCAAAGCCATTTGGTGCCAAGGGAGAAATTCAGCCCAAAGGCCTGACCCTGCACGGTAGATCTCCAAGGTGTATTTATCTGCCTCTGCCTCCAGTATGGTCCTTGCTGTGCTGAGAGCAGGGAGAAACACAGCCCCTCTTGCAGAAATGTGGCAGGTTGTGTTACTTATTTCTCTCCTTTTCCCTTCCTATCTTTGCCTCCTGTTTCTGATTTTCCTTTCCTGACAGCAGCTCCTAACCCCTGCAAGCCCCACTGCAATGTTTGTTGGCCATCTTCCCTTGTGCTACAGTTTACAGGCACAGGGGTAAGGAAGATGGATGCCTGCCATCAGTGGCCTCCAGAGACAACCTGCCAGTTAGGAGAAGGTGGAAAAAGGGGGAGTTCACACTCCACATTACGTGTTGCAGACTGTCCATCTGCAGGGCAAAGATGAGACTGCCTCGGTTACACATGGTCCACAGCCCACCTCCAAACACCAAATGTCGTTTCTCTGCTAAAAGTTCTCCAAACTGTAATGGATACTTCAGAGCCAGAGAAATTGCGTTCCTCTGAGGACAGGTTTTACCTTTTAGTTCCTTGGGCGGTGAGGAGCAGTTGTCCCAGAGCCTCATCGCTGATACGAAATACATCTGGAGGCAGGGATATGCAATTATCCCTGCAGAGCAGGAGCGCCAGTGAGTGAGCAGTCGGTGTGGCTTCCGCAACTGGGACACACTGGTCTACCCAAGAAACAGCAGTGGAGACAGCCATCTGTGGGGCTACCAGGAGCAGCCTTGGTTTCTGAAAAGGAAGCTTGTAATGTGAGCTGATCTCTGCTACATCATAACCTTATCTTCTTCTTTTATTTAAAAAAAAACCAAAACATAGTTCATTCTGGTTGTGGCCACAAGAGCATAGTTTAGCGTTTTCAGGCCACTGGTGTCAATTTCACTTGAAGCAAAGAGCTCACAGCTACCCAAGACAGTGGGAAGAAAGAGGAAGCTCTGCTTGGGCTGCAAAACATTGAAATGCTAAAAATGCTTGGATACCTGCACAGTGAGCACAAAATGACAGTGCTGTCTTACTCATTCTACAGTCCTGCCATCATGCTACTATGATGCAACAGTTTACTGAGATCTGGATGCTAAAAAAACCCAAACCCTAGAGAACCCCAAAGGCCTCAATTTAAATAAAATAATTACTGGAGATCCTTACATAGCTCCTGTTACCACATTATGACCACCTCAGAGTCCTCAGAGTTAAATTCTGCTAGGTTTTGTCAGCTTCCTGGCTGTCCTCCCTGCTCTGCGGTGGCGGGGGTGAGGAAGCGGGTATGGAGGGATGAAGGGTGAGCTGCGTCCCCAGCTGAGCAGAGGTTCCTGCAGCCTCTGCCGAGCTGAGCCCCGGTGCACAGCCCAGCAGCTGCTGCATCTCTGCAACGGAGGGTGCAAATTCAAGAGCCTTGCAGTGCTCGTGGCAGCAGGGGTCTTGTCACTCTAGAGAGGGCAGGGTCAGACCTTGTATGTGGGTAGCGGTGTGGGTCCAGGTACCCAGCACCTCCTCCTAATCTGGAAAGCATCTTACACCAAGCAAAGGGCACAAGAACAGGTTGTAAAACCTGCACCATCTGCTAATGTGAACAAACACAGCTATTTACAATCTGAAGGACTGTAAGTCTGCCTTTCTGCCTTCTAGGATCCCAGCACTGGCTTCAGTCGCTCGCTCTCCATTTCCCCCAGCTAGACTGCTTTAAAACCACGATCATGGTTTTCTTCTTGTTTTCATGTGGGATGAAGTTAGATGCCTGTAATGTCACGTGCTATGAAGCTTCTCTCACTTTCTTTGTGAAAGAAGGACTCCCACAAACTCAGAAGTGTAGCCCTTTTCATTGCACTTTCCTAGCCCAAATCCTTATCTCAGTGACCCCATGTTCAGGTCAAGGTGGGCCTGCAGTTATAAAAGAGTGGAAAATTTCGTTTTCCTTGTCCAGCACTCCACCCTTTGTGTTATAAGCACGCATTGAAATGTGTGTTAGTGAGTGACTGCAGGTCAGGATGGAAAATGCTTCCTGCGTTGTAAGAGGAAACAGATCATTTCAAGATCCACTCACAGAGAGGCTCTCTGCAGCATGCTCTCCAAGGATGATAGTCACTTCTGCGTTGCAATCCAGCAGGAGGGCTTAGCACCTAAATGGTGATGTCCTTTGAGGATTAAATGGTAGACAGACCTTATGCTGCCTTGGCGTGTAGCTGGATTTTACCCTGAGAGTTTCCTCCTGGTGTACACTTTTCAACTTGCTAAAAGCTGGAGGTCGAATTGCTTTCACCATTTGCCTTCTTTCACAGCTTGCTTTTCTCCTCCTTTTGTTTGAAACTTCTGCTTTCTTCAGTGTATGTTATACAGTGTGCTACTCCAGAGACTTCTAGACTTTCTGCATAAATATCACATAACTCAAATTATTTTGAACGGGAGTAAACAAAGGGATTGTGAGAGAGTAGAAGAGAAAGAAAAATCTGTTACTCAAAAAGTTGTTTGGAAACAAAAGTATTTTGCAGTCTCTAGTTTGGATTTGTAATTCATGCAGAGAAAGAGGATGAACCAAAAATGAACATCTTGAAAATGAACATTTTTGGTGCTTCAGTTCCCATTCCCACTGACGGCAGAGGGAGCCTTGCAGTCAGTGGCACTGGATGAGAAGCCAGAGGAGAAGAAGAGGATTTGTAGCACATTTGATGTACCCATTCCCTCTGCAATTGCCCTGCCTAGAGCACTTGCAGCATGTATACAGCTTTATTCTGGATGACATATTGTGAAATATGATCAACCAAACAGCACAGAAATCCTCTCATGTTCCTATGACTGTAACAGTTGCATTTAAAATGCATGTTAAAAGCATAAATTCCATAATTGATTGGACACTGCCTGCAACATGATCAAATTTGGTTTAGAGGAATTGCCTCTCAAACACATTGTGGACTAAACTTAACTGTCTGGTCTCATTTCTCCAAGGGTATATAATAATTATTATTCTGTGATTGTTTGTTATACATTTCACAAATGATGGCTTTGAAAGACATCCCAAGCAGAGATGTACATTTCTCATTATCCCAACCTGTGTAACTCATGTGTGCAATATTTTATAAAATAAAGAGATATCAGAAAAGGGTAATACTAATTCTGATCTCTCTGTTCTCTTTCTCCTCCAGCACTGAATTTTTTTCTGAAAATGGATGCACTTAATTTTATTAAAACAGCTTTATTACAGCTTTAATATCACAGTGCTTATACTGTAGGCAATTGCAGTTATAAGTTATCCTGTTATGTGTCCTCAAAGGCATGTTGTTTTGACGGGTTAAATTGGGTGCTATGGGAACACCTTAAGAGACTATAGACTGAACGAGGTGCTTCATATGGAGAAGCCAGTCAGGTTGCTCTGGAGGAGGCTGTTTTGCAGGACGGCGTCCAGGTCAGAGCGGGAGAGCGCTGGGCTCTCAGCATGACGAGTCCCTGTCCTGACACTAAAGATGTGAGGAGAAGAGAAAGGAGGATGTTTCTACAACAGTGTAGGTTGGAGTCCCTTGACCACTTCCCCAATGTGAAAGATGTCTCTTGTAGATGGGGATGACACCTGCCTCCCTCCCAGTTTCTACCAGCATTTGTGCCTGGATTCTGATCTCACACCTAGATGTGCTGGGAATTAAAGTGCAGTATAAAATCAGAAGGGAACTGAGTTTGCCGTCTGTAGAACACAGCTGAGAAAAGTTTCTCACTGGTGGGTTTATCTAAAAGGTCGTAACTCCTTTTTCTGTACATGATTCTTGAACATGAACTCATTCAGCAAGTCTATGGGAATTTTAACTATTTTAAAATTAATTGCAAAAATTTGACAATCAGAACTGGGGAGTAAAAGCAAACTTCCTGACTACAATTAGCCAGGCAAACCATGAAGTACATTCTTTCTTTTTTTTTCCTTTTGTCCAAATACGATGTAAAATGTTTTCTGCAAATAGTCTTGCTTGAAATCTCAGAAAAAAACCAAGTATTTTGTAAATATTATCCTCACTGAGAAAGTCAATAATGAACTAGGAAAAGATTTACTTTTTTGTCCTTTCAATTGGGGTGAATCATATTAAAAGGGTTGGCCCTTACGTGCCAAGTTTTTTGAAGGTGCAAGAAGAAGTGGCACCCTCATTTCCCATCACAAAACAAAGTGGTTTTTGAATCTTTAGAGACACTTTTTTTTTTAGCCTGGGATAAAAGGTTGACCCTATGACGGAACCCATTGTCTTCAGCAGCACGATGACTGCCAGGCTCCCTTCCCACCAAGCCCTCTGAGATCACCTGCACTGGCCAGCACAAGCAGACGGCCCCAGCATCACGAGTCACCCTGAGTATTTTGGGTAGTACAGCGGTAATGTCGGCTGTCCTGCGTGAAGCAATGAGAGTAACACGTGGCTGGGGAGAGCAGAAGTGTGTAATGGATTATTTCATTTTCCTTGGCTTTTATTTGTGTTCTCGTGAATGCATATGCCTCTGTGTGTGTATGTGTGTGTATGGGAATGGGCAGGGTGAGGAAGCATGCTTTGTGCAGGGGGAGAAAGAGGATTCAGTCAGTCCTCTGTGCAAATTTCTTGTTGTGTCTTTCCAAACCTTCACTTCACCCATTTCCATTCTGCTTAAAACTTCTCATCTTCAGCTGGACATAATGACGTCTCGCTTCCTCAAAGGAAACTTGAGGTCCTAAGAGGCCTTTGCAAAGTCTCTGACATTGCAGAGATGTGGGAGCTGCTGCCTCTCTCTGCTGCCGGTGTGGAGCTCTGGAGTAAATGCAGAACTGCTTTTTTTCATAAAGAAAAAAATATTTTTCATAAAGAAATCGGAGGCTGCCAGTGGTTCTCAAATGCAGGACTAGGATCTTTTTCTTAGTAGCAAGAAGGAAAATAAGGGAAAAAAAAGAAAAATCCTGTCAATTTACCAACTCCACCAAAGACATAGAACCTGCTGTAATAACGTCATGGATGTTTTTCAAGTTTCTCAACCTTGGGAGAGAAAATACGCACTCATTCACTGGAAAATCTTTAGAAACTGATTTTTCTATACAGTCTTGCTGTATGTAGCCAAGAGCATTCCCTAAAGGCAGCTGTCCGTACTAGTGGTACAGTGGCCAGCTGTAGCTGTATAAAGGGTAATATCTGAGGAGCTCAAAGCTGCCCTTAAAGCCAGTACCCACAACTTTCTTCAACGCAGGAGGTGGTAGCCTGAAGTGAAGGTCGTACTTTATACTGACATATTTCTGTGCTAACACAGCATCTTCTAGTGTCCCACAAATTTAGGATTAAGTAAATAAGAGTTTCATCAGCAACTGATAGGCAGGATGTTTTATGACAGATTTGGACTAACATGCAATCAATTAATTAATTAATTATGTTTATTAAAGAAATATTCTTTTCTGTCTGCTGGGATGCTTTAAATCTCATGCCATTTATAGGCTGATGTGTTTAATTTGACTCTGAGATAACCACACTATACATTTCTTCTGGGCATGAGTGAACACGTTGAGGCACTTGTATGTTTATCTGCCCTCTCTCATGGCTCTTATGTAAAAGAGATGTTACAGCTTGGGAGTTTATATAGGCTAGCAAACTTTTATGTAAACAAACAACTTAAAGGAAGAGGGGATCTGTGCAGAAACGAGGAGCGCCAGATGAATGAATGGGGGTTATTCACTCTCTGGATGGTGAGCTCATGCTGTGCTAAATTTAACTTCTTATTTAAAGCAGTGCTAACTTCACAGCAGCGACACTGGAGAACAGGCGGGCTTTGGTTATGGTGAAGACGGGGAACTTCCCGTGGCTGGCTGGGAGCAGGCAGGATGACACAGGATCTCTGCGTGGGAAGGGCAGCAGGGAACGGGGCGTTCCTCACCGGAGGAGCATGCCGTTTTCCCAAGGGATGCGATGCCAGGTGCACTCGCTCCCATGCTGGATTCACTTGGATTTGGCTGGGATTTACTCCCAGTGCCTTTGCTATTATTCCTCCTGTTCTGGAGCACAGTGAGCTGTCTTGGTGCTCCAAGACCCTGAACTCCCCACGCCTTGTGCTCTTCTCAAGGAAAGCAGCAGGACAACCCTGCTCCCTTCTCGCTCCCCCTCCTCCCAACGCTGCACTGCTTTCATCTGACTGCAGGGTCCGGGCAGGTGCACATCTGCGGAGCAGGCCAGCGCCGGCAAACAAGGTGCGTGTCTCCACGACTCCTACGGCAGCGAAGGGATGTTGGCTGTGTGGCCCCTGCTCAGATCGGCTCAGCCCCTGCCCCAGGCAGGTACCTGACGTGTGATACGGCTGCAAGTCTCCGTGGGGCTGGGAGGCTGCGACTTGTTGAGAAAGAGCTCCTGGCAAGGACTGTACAAAATGTTCAGATCAAAACCTCCAGCAATGCGAAGCCACTTGCGTTTGGGTGTCGTTACTTGGCCTGATGAGGTTTGCTAAGAGGATCTGCGAGCCGCTAGGCTGCTGCTCGGCTCCATTTCAAGAGAAACTGGCCTGATTTATAGCTTGGCATCGGTAGCACGTCGCAGTCCAACAGTCGTGGACTGGCAGGGGAACGGACAAGACGACTTGGTATAGGTATGTCTTGCATGTGAGACCTTCAAGTCAATAGCATGCTAATGATCTGTCCTCTCATTAATCTAGGATGTGAAAAATTGTGAAATACTGCCTGGGCACCAGGTGGCACCTGTCTGGACAAAACAATAAAGTTTTTGGCCAATCTATTTTACTGTGTAACACACCACATGCAGACATGACACTATGCTACTTATACACTGTGCTGAACAAGGTGGCTGTCTCTTTTGCAAACAATGTGCACTATTTCCCTGAGTGTGCAGGGCAGCAGAGTGCTGGATTTGGCTTGCATGAGATAAATCCTGTCAATGAAAGGCACACTACCTATTTGGAAACATACACTGACTCAGCAAGACTTGCACAAGTATTTTTGTTGGACAGCTACCATACAGTCAAGTAGCTGCTACTACACATTTGCCCTTTTATGCCACTCCAGACAAAAGATTATCTGTTAGCAAGAAGATTTTAAAAATAACTTGACATAAAATGTTAGATTAAAATCTTACACATGAGATAAAAGCATCTCTGTCTACGATAAAAAATATGCACAGTTCATCCTTTTGGGATTCTGAGATCCTCTTTGGCTTCAGTGGCAATCCTTCTAACTTTACTCAGAGTTTAGTGGGGCTGATAATTATTCACTGCTTCTCCCAACACAGGAATGAAGAGGCCTCCAATGAACTTTACAACAGGGAAGCAAAAAATCTTACACAGCGCACAATTACATGCACAGGAGGCCAAAAGTATGAACAAATTTAAAAAAAAAAAAAGAGAGATTGCACAAATTCACACAGGGAAGGCCTGCCAATTTTTATTAAATTTGATGGTTTCAATGCCTTACATTGCTGTTTTTGAGAAGCTTTTAGAGGAGCACAGGGCAAAAAACTTACTTTATGGATGTAGGTGTGACTTGATCTGGTGCTTTTCTTAAAATGTGTGCTGGTGACAGTTGGAGTCAGGATACCAAATGTCTGACCTTCTGATGCCTGATTTACTACTTCTGTTGTGAGATTCGTTTGCAAAAGGGCCTGGGTTGTAAAATCTGGGCTCAGATCACAGATGTCTCCTACCTGAAGGATATTTGGTTGGTCTGAGCTTGACATAAGGCATGTGACTGGACAAAAAAGGTTAACTTTCTGTTTTCCTGCGCAGTGTTTTAGTGTTTCTTGGATAATGCTATAATACCAGCTGAACCAACATCTGAGCACCCTTCAATGGGCAAATGCCTTGTGTGCAACTGCAGGGCCCAGGGGATCAGAAAAACTCTTCCTGGTGTAACTTGAAGTGTTGCTACCCACTGACTTGTGTCAATGACTTGAAGCTTTTACCATGTTTCCAGCTGACAAAGATGCAACAGTACTAAAAATGGAAGGGAAATAACTAGGAGGTATAATGAAAAATAGACTAGAGGATGCAGAGCAAGGAGCCAAGCTCATCTGCAGAGGCAACTGCCAGAGGCCAGGGCTGAAGCCCTACAGCTGCCCTACAGCTGTACCTGCACTGCAACGGGGGACTCCAACCCTGCGATCCCGCTGGGCTGCTGGGATTGCACACAGCCATTTGCCAAGTTAAAATCAAGAAAACATGCATTTGGAGCCCTCACCTCTGAGCCAGCCGTAGGGAAACACGTGCTGAAAGCTGAATGCACACCCCACCGGTTTCTGGAGTCCGGTCATGTCCCTAAGGCTACCCCTGCGCTGAACTGATTTGGTGCACTGACATTTCAGGATCGAGTAATTTTCTTCCTGCGGATTTGGCAATGCCATTACTTGTAAAACACTGACACGGCATCAGCAGCGGCATTTCTTAGCAAGTGCTCTTTCCATTCAGTCACTACCAGCTATCAGTCCCCTGGCTTCAAACAATTGCGGCCAAACGCAATTCTTTCATTTCCAAACGCTTGAAACTGTCGACCTAAGCAGCTGGCTGCCTCGTCTCCCCAGGGCAGGCCTTTTTCCAAGGAAATCCGTGATTCATCCGCAGATGGCTCCCTGGATCGGCAGGCAGCTCCACCCACAGCCAAGGAAACTGGCAATCCCAGCGCTTGCCGCCCCGGCAAGGACGTGACCCTCAGCACCGGCATGGATGTCCCCGCATTTCCAGAAGCTTCTTCCCATTCATTTTGGGCTCAATGCTTGGCTGAGTGGTAGGAAGGAGAATGGCTTGTGGGCACACGATTTTCGTGGTGAAACCATTCTGCTGCAAATCCGCCTTGCAGGGACACTGTGATACTGCAGGATGACGTCTGCGAGGCACCCCAGGGTGGGTGTGACTACTTTTGGGGTGGCTTTTCTGTCCTCCTGAGGAATGCAATTTGTCCTGGCTGAGCAGCGGCAAGCGTGTTGATACTGTTACCGTGTAACAGGCATGGTGGGATGCAGCAGGGATCATTTCCTGATCCGCTCCATTTCCTGGGGAAGGAAAAGTGGGGCAGAAGTATGAGACTCGTCCTTCGCCCTTCCTCTGCATAGACAGTGCTGCTTGCTGGCCCTGGACGTCAAACTTCCCTTGATTTTGGCGCCAGCAAGAGAATTTGGCTTGCTCAGAACATGCTTGAAAATGCCACCCTCGCTGTTGACAGCGAGGTTTTTGTAATGTTGGTGGTTATGCAAGGCAAAGATTTATAACATCCATGCTGATGTGAATCTGGACAGTTTCGATCACGTAACGCAGCTTTTTGAGGCGCGGCATATTTGTGCTGGAGTTATATAAGAGTGACCTGTACCTGACCTCCCCTGGCAGCTTCCCGCGTGTAATTAGAGATCTCCTGGCGACAAATTTATGCTCGGATCCAAACGGTTTGGCAAATTGCAGATATAGTAACTTCTGGCTAGCTGGGAATCCAAATAGCTCGATGCTGCCCCTGGGATGTCTTCCCGGGGGACGTACACTTTTGGTGGCAGATGGACAAGGAAAATTTCTTCTCTCCCTCTTTCCCCTGTCCCCTTGCCTCGGAGGTACTTTCATAAGGAATACCCTCCTGGCATCTGCTGTCTGGCTGAATTAATAGGTTACAGCGAGCTCTGGGGAAATGCCCTTCCTACGAGGTTTGCCTCCTTTAAAATCAAATGTGAGTTTTGATACGGTCAAAATGCTGCTGTCTGCCACCTACACCAGAGTAAATTCCTGCTGTGAGGCTCCCAAGTCAAAATGACAGGAGGGCACTGGATGTCCCCTGCCTCCCTAATGCTTGTGACACAGCGTTCATCACTGCAGCGGAAGGAGAGCAAGTGGGAAAGACAAGGAGACATAAAACACCTTGCTAGGTCAGGTAGTTGCCACCTGAACCTGCAGTGGTGGGAAGGGGAAGCTGTAACCCATGGCCCTAATCAGGCAAACCATCAGCCCCAGGACTTAACTGAAGGCCAGTCCTAGGGCAACCAGAGGTATAGTGCTGGCCCCGTGGGAGACCCGGCAGACAAAAGGTGCTGGGGCCATCAGTTTTACCTAGCACAACTCTAGCCTGAACAAGAAATGGGTGGCCTTAGGGCCATGGTGAGTTGCCTAGCAATGTTCAGTGAAGCATGAATTTGTCTAAAACCCATTTTCCTAATTCTGTCCAAACAGAGGCATCAAACATACACCCACAGCAGCATAATGGAAATTTTGCGAGACCCACCACAGCCAACTCATTATTTGAGGCTCATACAAAATGGGATAGTCTGTCTGCTGGTGAGCAGAGAGAAACTCTCTACTGCTATTGTGAATGGGTCAGGATCAAGCTAGTAATTAATCCCTGTTGTGTATTTTGTATGAGCTGCTGAGAGCTACTCCTGTGGAGCCAATAGGTGAGAATACTTAACAGAGCTTTCCATGGGGGTGTGTGCAGTTTACCCCTTTCTGAGCACAAAAGTTCAGTGTTTTGACACAGAGACTTGCCCATAAACATCTGACTAGGAACCAAAAACAGATTCCCAAACAAACAGGATAGTTCTTTGAAACATGCTCAGCCATGGTCTTCACCCTGCTGCCGCTTTCCTTTTCTTTCTTTTTTTTCTTCTCACCATCTTGGGTAAAATATAAACAAAAATAGGGTATGTGTCATTAAAACTATCTATTATACATAGCATAATGGGGTCTGATCCAGCTTTCATTGAAGTCAGCTGAACAATTCCCATTGACCTCACTTGGAAGATGGCTACAATCCACAGCAAACTGTAGTTAAGTTAAACGCAAAACCAACCGTTCATGAAAGCAATGAGGAGTGCCACGATGGCTGTTTTTCCCTGGTGTTGGCATCCTTGGGGATGCAAGACAATAAACGCGCCTGAACCTTTCTGGGAGAAGTTATTTCACAAAGAAACAGGCCCTTTCATGGGCTCCCTCCAGGAATGAACCAACTTCTTCCACAGAGGTACTATACTAAATCAGTTAGACTGAATGTGTACTAAAACAGCATTTGGGAAGCTGTCTTGGAGGCAGAGGGTGAGGATCTCTGTTGCTTTCTTTCATTCCTACATATATCACTTTACTGGCTGTTGGAACTGGCTGTCCCCTGGCTTTCTCTGACAGAGCAGTGACAAATTTCTGCAGGTGTCCTGGGGCACGAAGCATTGCTGTTTGGTGAATAGTGGATGAAATTAATACTGCTGCGGACTTGGAAGCGGTTTGGACCACACAGGTTGCATCATCACTAACAGGGCTCCCGGCTGGGCACCTTTGTGCTGTCTCTGATTCAGTGTTATTTGTTTGAAGGAAAGAGAAGAGGGGTGGGGGAAATCAACTCATCAACTCTCACACTGATTGCCCAAAATTTTCACCGTCCTGACTAACGGAGACCTTCTCCCCTCTCCTCCCTTCAGATCCTGAGAAAACAAGGCAATAACTCGCATGACTCAATGCCTCTTCGAGTCAGGCTGCTTTGCTTTCCTCCCTCCTCTCATTGCAACAGCAAATTGAGGACAAGATAAGGCTAAGCATTGCACTCAGTAGCTTGAGGTTTGTGGAGGATGAGACACGGGTAGTCACTAGCTCTTGGCTGCATACAAAGCTACAGGTTATATCTTTATCAGCTGGAAGCACAGAAAGTTAGAAACTCATGGAGGGAAAAAAAATCCAAACAGAAATCACCTGTGGCCATCCACATGAGGTTAAGAAATGCCAGGAAGAAATAGGTTTCTCTCTACAAAAAAAAAAGAGAACAATCCAAACAAGAGGGGCTATAACTGCTGAGCTCCATGGCTTGTGCAGCAGAGTGAGCAGGGGGTCACACCAGAGAGAGCTGCACAGGTGTAAAGAGTAAAGGGCTGGGAAAACGACAACAGGTTTGTGGAGGCTGGATGTCTTGGCAGGGGCGTGTGTCTAATCTTTAGGGGATGCTGGTCTGCCAAAATATGATGCACACTCAAATCGCAGCCGCAGACTATGCTGCCACAAGGGAAAAGACAGCACAGCATATTTTTCTGGGAGGAGAACGAAATCAGAAGAGCCAGAAAAGCAAAAGTCATGAGGTAGGAACTGACTGAAGGTCATTTACCAGTTCTGCAGTTCAATTCTCCTTGCATACCCTGCGAGGGAGACAAAACTGACTCTCAGCTAGCTGATACCCCTTCCAGGAGGGGAACCATAAAGGTTTACAGCTTTTGTTTCATGCTTTGTTTCTGGACCACAGTTTTCTTTGCCAGCACATTTCGTGTGTCTCTGTGTGTGCTTGCAAGCTTGAAGAAATGTCTGCCAACTCGAGCAGGCTCAGGCCACATGCAGCATCTGTGGGCCCTTAGAAATAACAGCCGTTGCTTTTTGGGGCAGGGAATTAGCTCATAAATATTTACAAGACTGTCAGTTACTGGGCGCAGAGCTGTTAGCAAGACAGTTCTGATCAAAATACGGAAGACGGGGCTTCAGCATGCCTGAGTAATCTAGTCTGGTAATTGCACAGCAAAATCATTTATGAGCACAAGGAAAGCAGTCTCCCGCCCTTTGCTTCACAAATAAAGCAACACCAGACACTGGAGGAGGGCTGCAAAATCCAGCACTGCTCAAAATGTGACCCTCGAGACTGCATTTTTCAATCCATATTGAAAAATGGATTGAACGCCTCTTTTGCAGAGGGACTAAATAACTTCTCCCCCCACCCTCATGTGTTGTAGGAAATCAAGCCTGAAGGCAACAGCTTAATCATCACCCAGAGTCCCAGGTCACGCAGCCCGAGCCCCACTCAGGTCAGTGCCAACGAGAGAGACCCAACGGTCACGCCGGTGTCCTGACTCGCTGCCCTGCTTCCCAACGAGGAGACGCGGCCATGCCGAGCATCTCCCACAGGGACAAACGCTGCTCTCGCCCTCCTCTTGGTAGGGGGGTCCAGGGACCTCACGGTAAGGTGCTTATGTCTCTGGGCGAGGGCTTGCTCCTAATCTGCCTTGGAGCTCTCTGTGGCTGGGTCACACCTGCAGGCACTAAATCAGGCCTCTGAAGGCTACGCTGGCCTTCGCAGAACCAGAAATGTGCTGCTGCAAGCTGGATGCCGTCCTTGTCTGAAGGAGCCAGCTTGCGCACTTGGAGGACAGGCCCTTGGAAAAAGTAATGCCTGTCTCAAAATTTAAATGGATTTTTTTTTAGGAGGTCACAGATTTTTTAGTAGAAGTTTAGTGTTAAAAATTAGGAAGTTGGTGGGGTTTTTTTTTGGTTTTTTTTTTGGTTTTTTTTTTATGACCATGTGGTAAAAGTCCTCAAGGCTTGGCACAGTGTTTTGAACAAGATTACTCCACATCAGTAATCCAAGGGATAGAAAGGAAAAGAAAAGAGCCACAGTGGTTAGGTGAGAGACTCCAGCATATGAGGAAATGAGAGGGTTGATATGGATCATCTCATTTTCCCTGATCCAATCCACATGAGACACCAGCAGAACCCAAAGGTCCAGGAGTATGGGCTGGACTGGTCTGCAGGAAGCTCAGCAACAGGGATCGAGAGGGACTTGGAGCTCCTGGTTTGGTTAGAAGTCCATAGCTTTGTCAGACATGGAAAAACATGAGGCTTGCGGATAATGCACAGAGCTAAGGTCCTTTGCTCCATTTCCAGTTGTTTCTCTTCTCCTGCTGCTTCCTTAACGTGCCTTTTGGCCCAGCACGTGGCACTGGCTTAGGCCTTGTTCTGACCTATTTTGGGGCACCTTCCCTTACACAATGCTCCAGGTATAACCCTGGAGCACACAAGGCTCTATCCACACAGATTTAACTGTGGGATCAAGTCTTGAAGGCCAGATCTCTTGGAGAGAGGCTGCCTCTTACTCTGTTTTTCCAGCACTCAGCTTATTGGAGCTGTGATCCCAGTCGAGTCTGGTCATGGGAGTCATTCAAAAACGGCACGACAGCAGCAGCCTCTTGGTGTATGTTATCCACTAGGCACCACTTTGTAGCATAACTGCGTGTCTTAAGCCATGGCTCATGTTCAAGAAGTGTTTTGGTCAGTACTTCTGCACATTTTCAGGTCTATGTAGAGAGACTCTCAAGTCCCGCTCTTTCTGCTGGTTGTTTTGGCTCTCAGCTGTCAGCTACATTAAAAAGTGGGAATAGAAGCAGCTTTGTTAAGTTTCCTTGTGGCTCTTTCAAGGGACAGAAACTCAAGGTGTTGGAGACCTTTTAAGGTGTGCTGGGAACAAAGGGATCCTGCCAGCAGAGGCTGAAAGTCCTGAGTCCTGCTTAATTTGTACTGCCACATCCACCCTGGTGAACTTACGAAGCTTTACCACCCTTCCTCTCCCCAGCCTGTTGCGAATGAAGAGCGACGCACACACTCGTTGCACCAGCGATCACACGAGAGACCCTGATGTCCAGCAAGATGAGATGAAAGAGATGCCCAGCACCTCCAGGGTGTCCGATGCAACAAGAATGGAGGCAGCCAGTACATGAGGGTTTTGCCAAAGATGCCAAAAATGTACCTGATCCTGCTCATGCTGTCTAGCCCTGCGGCAGCTCACAAAAAGCCTGGCACCGGCAGCTCTGCTGTACTACCAGATGCTGCAGAGGTGAGCACCTGCAGGGCCAGGTCCTAACACAGCTGGAGTGATGGCATGCAGTTCCCTGTCTCCCATGGCATCAATCCCTCCGGCCTGGATGTGAGTCCTGAGAACATGTCAGCTCCTTGCTTCTCCACTGAAATCTTCTTTTCAAAAGCCGTGTGCACACTCTGCTTGCTCTGATCTGGTGGTAAATTACAGAGACTGCTAATGACTTTGTTCTATGGGAGGTCAGCAGTCTCCAGGAGGAAAACGAAGGGTGCTGAATGATGAGACAGACCCCAGCACATACTCTTCTCAGCTCTTGATTTGCCTCATACTATAAAATATGAATGGTGGGGGACTAATGAACTACAAATTTGATAACTGATTTTGGACATGAATTTAAAAGTGGAAAAAATAATGGAAAATAATTAAGTTATGATAAAAAAGCTGAAAATGTTTTACAAAAATCAATGCCACAGTATGCAAGGACTCACTAGAGTGTTACTCTTTCTTTGCTGGGGGACAGAGAGAAAAATACCCCCATTTTTGGTATGGAATCAGTCTTTTGAAGTGCAGAACAGCAGGTCTCTTTCCAGTGTCTTCTGCATTTGCAGTGTTCTTGCAGAGGCAGAGAAAGATAAAACTAGATGTACGAAGGATAAAACTAGATGACTGAGAAAAGTTCTGAAGAGCCATGGTGAATGTAACATTTTGCAAAAATAAGAAATATCTGTAAGCAAGTGTCCTGGTTTCAGCTGAGATAGAGTTGATTTTCTTTATAGTGGCTGGTATGGGGCTATGTTTTGGATTTGTGCTGAAAACAGTGTTGATAATACAGAGATGTTTTAGTTGTTGCTGCACTATGGTCAAGGACTTTTCAGCTTCCCATGCTCTGCCAGGTGCAGAAGAAGCTGGGAGGGGACACAGCCAGGACAGCTGACCCCAACTGACCAAAGGGCTATTCCATACCATATGGCATCATGTTCAGTATATAAAACTGGGGAAGAAGAAGGAAGGGGGGACGTTCGGAGTGATGGTGTTTGTCTTCCCAAGTAACCATTACGCGTGATGTAGCCCTGCTTTCCTGGAGATGGCTGAACACCTGCCTGCCCATGGGAAGCAGTGAATGCATTCCTTGCTTTGCTTTGCTTGCGTGCGCAGCTTTTGCTTTCCCTATTACACTGTCTTTATCTCAACCCACGAGTTTTCTCACTTTTACTCTTCTGATTCTCTCCCCCATCCCACTGGGGGGGGGGTGAGCGAGCGGCTGCGTGGGGCTTAATTGGCGGCTGGGGCTAAACCACGACAGCAAGTTATGCACTTTCTTGAAGAGATGCAGCCTAATTTCACTACTGTGTCAGGCCCTACAGCAAAAAATAAGCAGGGCAAAACTGGATTTATCAAAGGGCTCTGGGACTGGAGGCTTTTGAAATGCATGCTGATGTTTGTCTCAATCACATGTAAATAAAGTTGTATAACTCAATGACTTAACCTGACCTTTATATTATACTTCAAAATATCACCTTTTCCTTATCACTCGCCTCAATTCTACTGCCCTTCCCTACTCAGCAAAACACAGAAATGCATGTTTAATTTCAACTATGTGCTTAGATGCTTTGCTGGAGCATTACAGAGCCTGAACTCCCTGGTCGAAGCAGACCTTTGCAGGGACTGCTGTGACACCCCGGTGCCGGGGAAGGCAGTAGGGCTTTCCCCACCAGCTTTTGCAGAGCTAGGAATTTGCTCCAGCGCCCCATGAGAATCGCTCAGTGTGGGAGGGATCAAGCTCTTCTCTTTAACAGAAAACAGAATCACAGAATCACAGAATTGTATAGGTTGGAAAAAGACCTTTAAGATCATCAAGTCCAACTGTAAACCTAACACTACCAAGACCACCACTATACCATGTCCCTAAGCACCTCATCCAAACGTCTTTTAAATACCTCCAGGGATGGCGACTCAACCACTTCCCTGGGCAGCCTGGTCCAATGATTGATAACCCTTTCAGTGAAGAAATTTTTCCTAATATCCAATCTAAACCTCCCCTGCAGCAACTTGAGGCCATCTCCTCTCATCCTATCACTTGTTACCTGGGAGAAGAGACCGACCCCCACCTCTCTACACCCTCCTTTCAGGTACTTGTAGAGAGCAAGAAGGTCTCCCCTCAGCCTCCTTTTCTCCAGGCTAAACAACCCCAGTTCCCTCAGCCGCTCCTCATCAGACTTGTGCTCCAGACCCTTCACCAGCTTCGTTGCCCTTCTCTGGACACACTCCAGCACCTCAATGTCTCTCTTGTAGTGAGGGGCCCAAAACTGAACACAGCATTTGAGGTGCAGCCTCACCAGTGCCAAGTACAGGGGCACAATCACTTCCCTAGTCCTGCTGGCCACGCTATTTTTGATCCAAGCCAGGATGTCATTGGCTTTCTTGGCCACCTGGGCACACTTCTGGCTCATATTCAGCCAGCTGTCAAACAACACCCCCAGGTCCTTCTCTGCTGGGCAGCTTTCCAGCCACTCTTCCCCAAGCCTGTAGCGTTGCATGGGGTTGTTGTGACCGAAGTGCAGGACCTGGCACTTGGCCTTGTTGAACCTCATGCAATTGACCTCGGCCTATGGATCCAGCCTGTCCAGGTCCCTCTGCAGAGCCTTCCTACCCTCCAGCAGATCAACACTCCCACACAGCTTGGTGTCATCTGCAAACTTACTGAGGGTGCACTCGATCCCTTCGTCCAGATCATTGATAAAGATATTAAACAGGACTGGCCCCAACACAGAGCCCTGAACGGGAGGTGAAATGTGGCTCTCTGCCTGTTTGGTTCCCGAGCACTCCCAGGAAGTCCAGCCTTTGGTCAGATCTCCTCCGCTTTCCCCGCAGCGAAGCAGTAGGACCGTGAACCTGTTGGCAATGTTATGTCCCTGGACTTTGCAAATGGTTCTCTGCCCACTCTCTGGAGGAGGAATACCTGCTGTTGAGTGAACTTAAAACTTTCACAGGACACAGCAAGTGCCAGGAACTGCAATATATATTCTATTTAAAGCTGTATTTGTACTAAGTTAGTTTTATTAAAGGACTTAAAGACAAGGTAGAGGTAAGAGTCCTTAGAGGACAACTTGGTGTCACTCAAGCCTTACGCCTTCTTTCTGCATCAGTAACTTGCACTGACTTCCCAAAACAGAATAAAACCCAGAAAATAACTGGTCTTCAGCCAGTGCTTCTCCCCTAATTAAATCATATCTACTCTGTAGACATGATTTAACAAATCCTTCAGTTAAGGCACTGTAGGATTTGTTTCAGAAATATGATCTCCTGAGGTCTGTCCTGTGTCTCTGAAACAAGTTTCCATTACAGGTCATCGTCTGTGTGTATGTAACTTATACAGCATCCTGCTTTGTCAGCAGGCAAAAACTCAGCAGTTGTATACCCCCAGCCTACCCTTTCCTTCACATGTACCTGGTCAAGTTCTTCCCAACTCCTGCTTTTCATTGAAGATGCCATAGAAATTTCCAGCTCAGCTCCTGCTACAGGTGGGAGAGAAACTCTCACCTAAAATCAAGGACAAGATCTGCCTGCGTTATTCTGTGCAAAGAAGAAGTGCCTCTCCCTGCCCTGCCCAACGCGTAAACCCCTGGAGCTCCTGCAGGCAGCACCCCGAGAAGAACAAGGCCTTGCAATTCTTGCTTGGCAGGTCCCACATGTGGGCAAGTGGTGGCCATGATGTAAGAGGAGGGTCACAGCCTTTGAGACATGACATGCCTCAAACAATGGGGACAATGTCTTTTGTGCAGAGGAAGTACATCTCCCGGAGGGGAACACGTATTGTGTTTCACACCACAGAAGATGGAAGCTGTTACAAAGCTTTGGCTGCCGAGTTGCTCGTGTTTGCAGCCCTGGACGCCCTCTGTTCCTCAGCTCCCTAGCCGCTGGCCAAGGGAGGCTTGCAAATAAACAATTAAACAATATTGTCGGGGGGAAATTTTCCAGGAGTTCTGTAAAACATTGTGGTCAGCCGAAAACAAAACAAGGCCCGATCCCTGGCAGGAGATGTTCAGGACATTGGAGGATTGAGCCTGGGCTGAGCCAAAATAAATCCCAAGCAGCAACAATAAGTCAGCAGCCTCCATACTAAACAAGAGTTTCCTTCAGTGTATGCACTTCTGTAGTGTTACTGCTTTGTTGTCCAGGTCAGAGACCAGAGGTCAACAAAGATTCTTCAAAAGTAATAGACACCTCTTCACCTCTCTCAGTGTTCAGGACCACACACTACTGCAAGCTATGAGCATGCCTCCAAAGAGAGGGGAGGAAAGGTTTGGCGATGCTGTTAACTGCAAATTTTAAAGCTTTGCTGCTATTACCTCAAGAAAATAGTAATAAATGCCCTATCTGTAAGCTGCAGAGTGAGGTTGCCCCAAGCCAGCACTTTAGGAGAACCCTCTTTGCTGCTCCATAACAAACCCCAGCAATGCAAGGGCAAAGCTAGTCTGTCCATAAACAAGTCTGCAAAGGTATGAGTTGGGTCAGGGAGATTATTCTGTCTGACTCTGCAGGCTACCACAAAGACGCCATTGACGCAGGATGGTGCAATGAACTCAGTTTAAAAGCACAGATGGGGTTTTCAAGGCAGCTTGCAAAGCCTACCCACCTAGCTCTCTGCAGACTACAGGGGATCTGAGTGAGCAAGGATTACTTAGGGTAGAGCACAGAGCAGGTGAAAAAGTAACCCAAAGTAACCTCCCCATCTGGTTTCAAACACAAGGCTCCCAGTCCATTTGATTTCAGATTACAAATTCAGCAAATGCTCACGTTTAAGTCTTAAAGTCTGCATCCCAGATATCCCTGGGATAGATCCCAGCATTTGCCCGAGTCCAGACATGAGCTCTGAACCTTCCTGTAGCTGATAGGAAAATGCTGGAAAAATACTAGAATACCTGGAGGAGGGACAACCAGCAGGCAAAAGTGTCCTAGAGGCATTGTTTTTAACTATGCATGGCTTTTAATGCAATGTCATGACTTCTGGATGTTTGAGTCTAGAATTACCATTAAGCTTTGATACCAAAGCAATGCATTCAATCCAAAATTATTGTGTGTAACAAGCATGGTCTTTGTTGCTCACAGGCTGTGCTCCCACATCAAACCTCCAACACTTAACCACAGATGCAGTTGCACACTGCAGGGTTTTAATGTGGAGTTTCACACCACAGATTTTTAATGTCTCCATGTATTCCCTCACTCGGTTCTTGAATATTGCATGGTATTCATATACTGTTACACAATGATTCATTACACACAAAGAGTCATGTCACAGCAGCCATCAATATGAAATCACAAAATGCTGGAGAAAGCGGTTGCCAAAGATCCAAAAAAAAGTTGACATAACTACTTTGGGACAGAACAGGAAAAGCACAGGAATGCACATTTATTTTCTTCTCAGAGGATTAAGTGAATCAGAAATAATATTAAGTTCACGTCAAACTTTAATATGCTAAATGATTTTAAAAGGTGTAACAAGGTCACATGCTCAAAGCCAACTTAAAGTGCTGGGTTTATATTGAACAATTTTGTTAAAATGAAACAAAATGTAAAAAGCAGCAGGTATGAAAGAAATTGTTCGGGCTTCTGCAGAAACCCTTGAAGAGTTGAAACTTTGTTCTTTCCAGAAATGTACAGAAATGACTGTGCTTGATCCCTGGTGTGTGGGGGATTTCTGGCTTCACGCAAGCTAGGAATATCACAGAAAGCTACTCTCTCAGATTATTTCATTCTACCAATTTCTAGTGTTAGCCATAACGAGCCTACAAAATTAAGGAAAAAAAAAGAAGAAACTGACTATTTTTGATCCTTAATGTAATGCAGATCTGGAGAAGCTGAAAATATTAGTGCAGTGCCAGAAGAGTCCTTATTTCAGCAAAAGGGCATGGGGCCCAATTCTGTTGCCTTTTAAAAAGCAAGTGTCTTATATTTGCCAAGTGCAAACAGGCAAATCCAAGGCAGGAGTGCTGAGATGGGTGAAAAATAGCAGGATACGTTCCTGGTGAAAATGGAAAATAGTTGAAAGTCTGTGCACACATGCAAACGAATATCTTCCTTTTTCCCTTCTCAGTCTCTTGCCTAAGGCCAAAATAATGCAATGATCCAACTAACAAATGTATCCCTGCTCTGTCTTTCAGTGGCAAAAAACACAGACATCCATTATCCAGAAGGTCTGACTTAAACGATAGGGGAGTCAGCAAAGCCAGCCAGGGACAGTTTTTGAAGACCTTGTTACAAAATAATAAGATGAATGTATTAAGCAGCTTGGGAAACTCAACAATTGGCAAACTCCACACAGGAACTTACTACATGTTTTCCAGGGAAAAACAATACTAATACACATATCTCCCCCCACAAAAGCCAGGAGCTTTATTGCCGCCTGGCTGCGTTGCACCAAGCCTGCGTGGGAATGAGCCGCAGCCATCATTCTGCAGCGTCGCTTCACTTTGCACAGCGCTTTCTCATGCGCAATGCAAAAATGAAACAAGAGAGGGAAAGCAAAATCCAGAGATAAAAGCAAGGAGAGGCAAGATACGGAAAATTAATGGACCAGAAAGATGCTGAAAGGCCAAATGGCAGGGCCGTGCTGTTCCACCGGGCTCTGTAACATGGCAAGTGGCTCAGGATCTCTGTTATTCTGTTACAAGGAGATCACATGCAAGGGCTGGATCATCTGCCTTGGGCAGCCTGGTGCTTCATACTCCTTGGCCTTGTCTGTACAAAGCTTTTTTTCTCCTCTTCATGTTTCCCCGTGTTGCTTTTGTGGGTGTAGTTCAATTTCTGACAGCAAGAGAAAATATGCTAGCGCATGGCATTTAACCATGGTGCCAGCTAGATCTCCACCCAAAACATTTAGAAAGTGGCTCGTTTGCCAAATCCCAGCTTTCACAAGATGTAAGTCACATCAGGCTGCATCCTTTGCCTGCTGATTTAGATGCATTTGGATGGAGCAGCGTATACAGGGAAAGAGGCGAGAGGAGAGAAGGCACTACCATTTCCAAGTTCTCCAAGCCCTGAAAAGCTTTACTGAGAAAAACCCGACTGGAAACAAAAAAGGCCATCAAAACCCAATGTGGAAGCTAATGGTCTCATGTATCCCCATGATTTCCAGGTGCTGGTGCATTAGAAACCCATGAAGACTGAAGGGTGACATGCCCACGTCAGGCTGGGGGAAGCGGGCAAGGACAGTGTGAAGCCAGCATGCCAGAGGCTCATTTTTCGAGGTCTGGATGCACGGACTGGCCAGCTGTGGATCACGAGTGACACGCAGTGGAGAGGTCCGTGAGCAGAGAGGGGATGAAAGGCAGGGTGCAGCTGAAAAAAAATGCACCATGTCTCACGCTGAACTTGAGAAAAACCACACTGTGCAACTGTGGGACCACTCCTCAACAATGCCCCCACCCAGTGCTCCTGGGCTTTCAGGCAAGGGGCTCTAAACAAATAAAGGAGTAGGAAACAGAAGGGGAAAAAAACCCCAACGTCTTTCTTACGAGGAATTTTAGCTAAGAAAAAGCAACACGACAAAACAGGAGCTCTTGACTTCAGCCTACAGTTGAACACAAGATGAGCAGGAGAAAAACACATTCCCTTTCATGCTCCCCAAAGAACTCCAAGCACATTTCTCCTTCCAAACTGCAGCCCCCATGCCATGCCTTTGCTATTAACTCCTCCCTCGCCACAGTGGGTCTCTGAAGGTCCTCCTTGGCCAGCTGCATCCTTGGTGCTCTGCTGAGCTAATTCAAGATGGTTAGTCCTTAAAAAGTTGTTGTGCACCCAGCTGTGTGTAGAAAAAGATGGAAACTGGTTTACCCTCAAACACCTCTTCAGGAGCTTTCCACAGAGTGTTTTCTAATAATCTGATGTGCAGAAAATCTGATTTCCTAATTGTGTGCTGGGGTTTTTCCTAGCTCATGAGCCAAGCTAGTAAAACTACCTTGTTGCCTTCTTTTATGCTTTTTCCTTCTGCAAAGATGGACAGGCTGCTTTTACTTTACTGCAGAGGAGTACGACAAGGCAGGGTAGATTTAATGAGTTAGTCAGAGTGCAGATGCATTTTCCAGGGGCAGGGCAGGTGGTTTTGCCATCTGGAGGAGAGTGTATCTGCTCCTGCCTCAGTGCCTGGCAGGCACAGTGCCTCACCCATCCTGGGTCTGTCTTCTGCATTGCAACTGGCTGAAAACATCTCCTCTTTGCTATCTCCCCGTGAATATGCAGCCAATTTTATCCTTTTTTATGGAAAAAAAAAATCCTCTTTTAGAATAACAGAGGTTGTGAGATAGATTTTGCCTTACTTGATCAGTGTAAGTTGTACTTTCCTTGGAGAACAGCTCCTTTGAAATCTGTGAATTGTGCCATGAGCTCCAAGTAAGTGGATGCAGCAATAGCTCACTGCAAAACAGGGACTTTTGCAGATGAAGAAGGTTTAGAACTTAAATGTAGGTCATAGTTTTCACTGAGGCTTATATACAAATAAGTTACAAAAGGTTATTAATGGGTGCTTAATAGATTGCCTTTTAGTGACTGGCAATCAATTTTTAAGGAGTCCAAAGGGCAATGAGTTGCCTCTAGCCATCAATTATTTCAGAGTTACTTGAAATCCACCATGACACACATTAGGCATGAAACATTTAAAATCTTGCATTAATCTATAATAAACCTTTTCCAGCAGAACTTTCATGCAAGTCATGACTGAAGCTGTTCTGCAGTGCATGGTGCCCTTCCTGTCTGGATAGATACTTAAATGCAGAATGGACCTATGCCACTAGGACGACATAGGATAAGATGACTTGCCTTTCCTGCAATCTTCTCCAGGATAGTACCTCAGGTCTGGGAAACTGAAGAGTGACTTTGATAGGGCTGTGCTGATTTATAGGAATTGTGGTTGTAGCCGTGTAGCAGTTTTTCATTAAAAGTAATGGGGGTTATTACTAAACCTGCTAATGATTTCCTAAAGTTTTAATTTCAAGGCATGTGGTTGTAAGGAGTGACTTGGTATGGGGTCATTCTGTTTTCTTCCCCTTCTTTAGAGTCACTTTGGGAACCATTTTTCATCTTTGCATATGGTTGTACCACTGCAACGTGATAAAATTCCCATACCAGTTCTTCGCTCAGAAAATTTATTTCTGACTAAAGGGCCTCTGTGACTAGCCAAAAATTCCTCCCAGAACAGTTTCGTGGAAAACAGTTGCCAGCTCAAAGAGTTTTGATTCATTAACCAGACTGCTGATAGGAAGTGGGCTGGGAATAGTCTTGAATGAATTGCATGAAGTAACCCCCAAACTTTCCATATTATTTGAACAGTCCCTGTGTGCACACAGCCACCCTTCTTCTGCCTGGGTCTGCAGGAGTGACTCCATACCTGCAACAGGGACAAGCCAGGACTCCTCACCCAGGTGACACTTACCTGCTCATTCAGTCCCACGAAAACCAGTACAACCAGCTGCCGCAGTCCACCAGGTCAAACGAGTTTGATAAATGGGAAGATATTTGTATTACCATTTACACAGCTATTCTTCTTCTGCTGCTGCTTCCTTGTTAATGGCATACAGCTACAGAAGAGGAAAGCTTATCAAATAGAAAAGGGAGAAATTCTGATGTGCACAAACAAAATGAACAGAGCGCTGTAAAAAAAGGGAAAAAAAATGGCCAGGAAATTCACATCTATCATGTATCTTCTCAAACTCATGTTAACTGCTCCCCACAGTCCTGACTTTGTTTTTTCCAGCAAGATTATTTCAAGTTGTGGAATCCAGAGAGCATCAGAAAATATCTTGCCTGATTCATATATTCACTGCTCCAATAGACTGTTTTATAATTGAATCAGTGTCCTTGGAGGAGTAACTGTATATTTGTCCAGAAGCATTTTAAAGGGCTTAGCAACAGATTGAGACAGAACTTCATACACGACACTCCACACCACCAAGTATGCAGCTCATGAGTTTAGCATGACATTTCTCTGACAGCAGACTTCTTCCCTTGCTTTAACACGCAAGGATAGGCAGACCAGAGCCTCCCAGATATTTCATTCCGTAGGGTGGGCTCATTTAGAAAAAAACGCCAGTATAATTTTGCTATGATCATTACACATGTGCAAAACTCCAAACTTTTATTTCTTCCTGCTGGAGCAAATCCTCAAAACATATCCCTTGACCCTAACCCAACAGGTCTAAATTTGCAGCAAAATTCTTGGTGGTGCCCAGGGGCTCTCTGTAAAGTTAGGACTTTATGCTGCTACGTGCTGCAGAAGCATGCGGGAAAGAGGATATTTTGCCCCACATCTATGACAGCATGCAACATCTGGGGGGAACAAGAGGGCAGGGAGAGAGAGGAGAGAGAGAGATAGCAATATAAGCATGTTTTTGTGTAGACAAGTGCAGCTAACTTGTTGAGAGCTGCCATCAGAAGTCAACCTTTTGCAGATTTGTTTCTTCCTAGATTGTGCAAACTGCTTCTGCTCTTCTCCCGGCACCTGGACACAAAGAGACACTGAGACTGGATGTTCCTGAGGAATTATGCTTGGGACATCCAGAGCTACAGTTGAGAGCTTCTTTCACAAGACTGAGAGGTGAGCTCAAAATGGAGAGAGGTATAGCTTAAGTGGAAGTTCTGAAAGATAGGAATATTGGGTATTTTTTCATCTTCAGGTCCTGCTCTTGCAGATGGTGTGACCCGGAAATGGAAGAAATTTGCTAATGGAAAGAAACCTGGAGGAGCTTTGTTCAAAGCAGGTAATGCGACAGGGAGCAGAACTGACTGGCAGTGCATCACGGAGTCAGGAAGCCCTTGGGAGATGAGGAGCATGGTCAAAGAGAGATGAGGAGAAGGTGAGGTGGAGAGGGAAGGGCCCTGATACGTGGCAACAGAGGTGAAGCAATCAGCATCTCCAGCTGGTGGAAAATGAGGAATTCTGTGTTTTTAAGGAGGACACTTTGCATCTGCAATGGTCAAGCTACCTTTTAGCTGCCTTGAGTTTTTTCCAGGCAGTTAGATTTTTCCAGATCACCTCTAGACTTTTATGGGAGAAAAGGTCACTTAAAAACACCCCTTCTTGCAAGAATCCATGCCACAAGAATTTCCAATAATCCTTTGGCCATCTCATTGCTGACATATGGATTTTCCAGCTGTGGGAAGAGACTTGTTAAGGTGAGCAGCCCCAAATCCTGGGGTAGCTTTTTACAGCACAGCTCACATGCCTGTGGTGCTTTGCACAGTTTCCTCAGAAGCACATGTTTTGATTTACTTTAAGATAATTTATAAGATAGACTAGTTGATTAATCAGCCTATTCTTGACACAGAGCTAAGACAGGCAATGTTAATGGATTTCCAGGTTCCCGTTTCACCACAGAGAGACGACAGCTGTGGATGAAGAGATCCTCCTGCACCAAAACACAAGGTTTGGTCTGTTCGTCCCAAGGTCCACAGTCATTACCATCCTGGGGTGCTGGCACTCAGGTACATGGTCTGTAAAGTGCTTTGGGCCCCTCTGGGGTGCAAGGACTTCTCAGTGGGAGACGGTGACATTTTCTCCATGCTGCATTGATGTTTCTTTTTTCCTCTCAGGTGCCTCAGGACAGATGCCTGCCTGCCTGTCCCCCTCTTTGGTCTGCCAGTAGCTCAGGTTTCAGATGGGATTACAAGCATTTCCTGACCACTGGTGTTTGCATTATGTCAGCATAGGAGTTAAAAGCTATTTCCATCCCCTAGTAGCCAACGAATGATACTTTTAAAAAAGAAAAAAAAGGTCTTTGTACTGGTTTTGCTGTTTTCCTCTCCTGTAGTGGAAACTGGCATAGCTTCTAGGGAAACACGGCTGACACGCTGTTTCCATGCTTTTGCATGTCAGTCTTTCTGTTTATGGCTTGCAGAAAGGGTTGGATCTTTGGCCTTATACCCTGAAACTCTCTTGTTCCTCCTGCACGGCACAGACTGGTATGGCCACAGCCTCCTGGCATAGCCTTGCTGCAGACCCTGGCATGGCAGAGACGGAGCAAGGCGGGGTCCGACCACGGTGCTCCCAGGGCCCCCTCCTTCGGCAGAGGGATCAGCCCCCAGGGACACAGCATCCAACCAACTGTACCACGTCTCCAGTGCTTCCACCCGTAGGGGCATCAGGAGACCTGTGAACAGCCGCTCATGCAGCTCCTAGAAATGCTGCCTCTAGGTCACCCACACCGATGTATGAGTCTTCCAGCTCTCCAAGTGCTACTGGTTTTAACTACCTTTTAGCCACCAAAGCTCTTTTTCCAGCCAAACCTTGAGAAGTGGCATTCTGAAAGGGATTGCTGTGTCATAATACATTAGAAAATACAGTGAATGAGACAAAACCCCCAATTATTCATGAAAAGTCAAACTGATGGCACAATCAGTATTGGCTGCTTCTTTTTCCTTCCATTTGCCAGCTTTTTTCTTTTCTTTAGCCTTTGCCAAATAATGTGTGGCTCTGATGATCTCTTCTAGGCAATGATCACATAATACTTTTCAAATTGGGTAGGTGTAGGGGTTTATTAACAGTGTTACATGGTAACACATAACACCACTTTAAAGTCAGTTGTCATATCAGCTGAGGTTACCAACTGGATGTTTGTCTCAACATATTGTTTGAGCTCAAGGAGCTCTGTCAAAAATTTGTACATTGCCAAAGGATCAGCACTGACAGACAACCAGCAGGACAAGATTTGCTCAAAGATCACCAAGATTTAGGAGTGATGCATACAAAGTAGAGTAACACAGACACATGTGCATGAAGCAGAAAGAAAAATGATAGTTTTTAGCAAACTGTGGAGCTATTCATCATTGACACTGGTTGGTCCCCTCATGCTGAAGCTGCTTATACCTATCTTCTCAACTCCCGCTGAAAGACTGGCCATGAGTAGGATTTTGAGGGGACATCAGCTCCTCTTTGGCAAACCAAGAGGGAATGGACCAGCAACAGTATTTTTGCTGCTGTTTGGGTTTACATCAGCTCTTGTGACTACCACTGGAGCGTACAGAGTCATAGCATGTCACTGGCTATAGCTAATCAGAGCATGGAGGTTGGGAGTTTGAGAACTGTCCAGTGGTGGGCTAACTCTTCTCTTTCTGAAGCCACCGTGAATTTTAGCATCAATTTCGGAGACAGAGTAGTGCCAAGTGCTATGGAAAAAGATGCCTCTGGAACCATGAGGAAGTTGTTTCAAACAACTGTACGAGAAAGACATTTACCTGGGTGCAAACAGTGTGTGCACTGGGTTGGAATATCCAAGGCAATAGTTCTCAAACCACTTTGTAGTGACACCGCTCCCTGGATCAGACAGACAGAAAACCCTCTGTCTGTGTGGGCTCTGCTTTCAGTTTCCATTTCCTCTTTACAGCCCCTGCACTTCCTTTTCCCAACAATTTCTCCCTTCCTGCTGTTAACACCTCTCCACACTGTGAATGTCGTCGTGCCATCCCTTTCCTAGAGTCATCATTCAGCTCATTCCTAGTCTTCCCACATCAGCTACTAGCGCTCATTCACAAAATAATAGGCAATGCAGCCAGCGCTCCTAACGTGTCTGTGCTAATGTATGATGGATCATTTCTGGAAAGACCTCCAGCAGCCTGTTCTCATTCAGCTATGCTATTTCTGTTCACTCTGTCAGAGTTTGCTGTTTGTTGCTGCAGAGTTTGCTAACAGCGAGCAGTCACAGAGAGGCTCTGGCTCCTCAGCCCTCCTGCTGCAGCTGGAGATGGGAGAGGCACTTCCTGGGATTCGTTAGGGCTGGGGATATACTGGGCCCTGCCTTGCAACTCCCAGAAATAATCCTTGGAGGTCAAAAATGCTAGGTATTTTCTAAAGGCAGCCCCATCTTCGTGCCTGGAGCTGTGAGCGTTCCCCAGCTGTTTAAGATCATTCCTGTTGGCCAATAAAGCATATGCCAAAAGCATCCTTCAGACAGTCTCCTATACATTCCCTACGCTTTCCACTCTCCACACCATCCCATGACCTCTGTTTATTATAAACATCACAACACAGTGAGGATTTTTGCACAAGGGAGTGAGCTGCCCCTCAGCAGATGTACAAACTTTGCGAACACTCCTGAGAGCAACCCACCGCAGAGCCAAACTGGAAGCTTTTTTTGAACAGGTGAAGAAGGGTCTTACAGGCCAAACACTGCACCTATATTTCTGGTTGTCGTTCTTTTCACTTTTCTTTTGGATGTGAACTTATTGGCTGAAAAAGAAATATCCTAAAGCAAATCACTTTGTCTTCCAGTGTAAAATTTATTGTAGCTGGATACCCAGCTAGGCAGCAGGTAAAAACAGCGAATATCAAACTAAATGGTAATTAGTTTTATCCTCAGCTCTTTTTTTTGATTCTGAGAAGAACAATGGATAGTTGTTCCTTGTTCAACACCTTTGCAAAATTGAAAGGTAAATGCATTTCAGTAGTTAGCTTCCAGGTTCATGGTTTGTAAATGTCCACAAAGTTTAAAAGGAGCTGCAGGAAAAGCAGGTTGCTCTGCTTACTCTGAAACCTACCTTCAATAATATGAACAATCCCCTTGTCTCTTGCCAAGGTTGCCATCGTGTTGCTGGCATGTTGCCACCATGTTGCATCATGGTCCCCAAGCATTCACACTTGCTTCTCCAGGGAGGATAATGTGCCAGGGAACAGGCATTTCCCCCACTGGATGTGGAACATTACCTGAATTCAGAGCTCCAGTTTTTCAGCAACCAGAAAATTTTCTTACTCCTGACTCTGAAAAGTCTCTGAAACATATATGACATGAATGGCCCATGGCGGCATGTTTGTAGGAGATGGTGAAGTTGGATGGAAATGTTTCTCTGAAACACATTTGCAGTGTCAGTTTAGGATTCTCACTGGTTGTGAATAAGGTTTAATTTTTCCCCATCATTAGCACTAATTCTATCCAAGATGTTCAAAATAATGTGGAAAGCTTTTCTTTGGAAATCTCAGCCATTGCATCAGTATGATTTCAAACTAAGAACTTGATCTTTACCTTAAGAAAAAGCAAAAGCAAAAGTGTTCTGAGGATAACGATAAGGACAGTAGGAAATCCAGGTTCAAAGCCAATGCCCACCGAAGTATTATCAGTGTCCCACAGTCACACTTGTAGCCTTCCATGCCCTGGTCATTTGCTGTTGCAGAGACAGCTCAGAGACTTAATACCAGTCCTCGTCACAGGGAAACTTTTCCCCTGACCTGAATATTACTATGGACTTTGGCCTTTGTTTTTATTTTCATGAGTTTTCAGGGATTACATATTGCCAAAGGTGGGTTTAGCTCCCACTTGAAAAAGAGTAGCAGCAGTGCCCAGGTTTTGGTCCTGGTTTTATAGACAGACATCTGGAGTTGCTTTTCTGATTGCTATAGGATCATCTGGCATTTACAGAGAAATGAGACAAGATCATGACTGTATGAATGACAGTAACACCACTTTCTGTATTTCACCTCATGTGGTTCTGAAGATGGCTTAAGTGATATATTTTGGTAAGAATTTACAGCCATTGACTTGCAACAACTGATTTTTCCAGAGTATGCCACCTACAAATCTGTGCAAACAAGGTAATGAGCTTATTGCAGAAGTAATTCCCACCAGTATATTGAACACTGCAGCAAACCTGACGGAGACTTCATGAAAGCGGAATGCTGTTTCCCTCCTACGAATGGCCACTGCCCTGTCGGAAGAGCATTTGTTTGCCGTAATGGACAAATGCTCTTATGAAATGGACACAAATGGTTGGCATTGTGCATGCCAGTTAAACCACTGGTGTGGCGCCTTCTTTTCTGCCTCCAAGGAGATGTCCAAGGACTGAGCAGGTACTGGCATCCCGAGCATCCTGAACATCCCACCCTGAGGTGTGCTGCTGGGCAGTGTGGGAAGCTCCGTGCTGGCTTCAGTCTCTGGGACCATCAGTGAGACTCATGCTTCCCCCCACAGCAGGAACATTCCCACCCAAGCCTCTCTGAAGTCAGCAGGACTTCCTTTCCATCACCCTTAGCCGCCTGGGAGAAGGCAGCAGACCCCTGAACAAAATGATTTTTCAAAACAACTTAAATGAGAAGGCTTGCATGTGTCCTGGGACCATTAGCACGCCGTAACTTCGGCTATTCTAGAAGCAAATCCCTTCCAATGACACCAACCTTGTCACTCTCGGATGCCATACTCCCATTCAGTTACGCTTGCACTTGCAAGGGAAAATCCATGCTGCCTTTTTCTCTGTCTCTACACAGAGGCATGATCACTCTGCCATGAAGCTGATTTTGAGCCATGGCACTACCTTCCTTTAGCTTGGCTGAACTCAATTGTTACAACAAAATTCAGCAAGAGAGTGTCAGGCTGATTGTTTCAGCAAAACATGGGTATGGCCATGACCTTGGCTCTAGAGAGGGAAACCAGGAGCACATTTCCAACCGTCACAAAGGGGAGGGAAGAAGTAAGCCCAACTAAACTCAACACAACAGGAAACAGAGGGGCTGGCAGCTGGATGGCTTCAGCTCCATCCTGCACAAAGTCCGATGGAAACTAGCCCCAGCGAGCTGGCAGCTGGCCCACAGAGGGTCAGTTCGGCATGGTCACCGGAGCCCTTCTCCTCCGTGGATTAGACATTTCATCTCGGTATTTATGAATAAGATCTCTTAGTTACCCCTGGGGAATTACCATGCATGAAAGGACCATAGACCCAGGAGAGAAAACGAGGGAAAATGGCCAAGGAAAAGCCAGGTCATGTTTTTTCATAGGGTGTTGTGGATTCATGCTCCCATCCAACATCCATCTCAACCCACTAGTGAATTTGATGCTGTAGGTTCCAGCCAAGAGCATCCAATGGATCTCTTGTTGTCAAGTCAGTCTGCTCTAACAAATGCTGCTCTGTCCTGTAGTCATATTTTGGAGCTGAATGGCTCTGCTCCTTGTTTTTCAGGCAGAGCCTATTCCCTCCTCTCTGCTCCCAGGCACCACAGGCTCACCTTTAACAGCACTCCACAGGTCCAGATGGTCCTCCTGATTTTCCATAACCCTCCTCAGCAGCTGTAAGGGTCTGGATTTGCTTAAATGATAAACCTACTGACTAACTCAAGCCTTGCAGGCTTTCAGGAAATACAGCCATTTCCTGCTGGACACTACTTCAGCATCCTACTTTTCAGCAGGTCCTTTGATGGCTTCCTCATCTCCAGTCCTGCAGAAAATCAAGCCTTGCAGTCCCATTAGTTTTCTGGCTGTGGTCCAGCAAAGCTTAACCACAAGGAGTTTTTTCAACTTTATATTTAATCCATTACATTTACTTTTTTCTACATTTCTCCTCTTGGTTTATCATCACTGAACATATATTTTGCCTTCTTCCTTCATTAGTAGTTTCTGGTGTCCAACTGCATTCTGATGTAATTCCCTCTTTCTGCTTTCCTGTCCAAACTTTTCTCCAAAGAATGAGGTAAATACATTACTAACCAGCTCACGCCTGAATTGACAGTGAGTCAGCTGGGTGACTGAGTTGCTCAACTGAGGGACTCTTGAGTCCTGCACCAGAAATGGCCTCATTTCCTGGTGGAAATGCTCTCCCGTGGAGATGTTCATTTATTGCTCTGGGTTCTGCAAAAACATGTTACAGAGAGGCATTTCCCATACTGTGGAATTCACGGTGGAAATTCAGCTGAAATTCACTGGCATTCATGGTGGAAAGGGAGCAGAGAGAATAAACCTATCACCCCTTACTGAAATGAAAAACTTAGATACTGAGGGGAAATTGCCTAGTCATATACAGCCTGCGGCAGAGCCAGGCATCATTTCTGTCTCCAGAGTCTTGGCACAATATTGTGCTCGGCTGGCTGTATTTCCTCTCTCTTTTGAGTATTCCTTGCATTTGTTGACTGTGCCCCGGCTCTCTGGGTTAGAGGCAGGACCAGAAGGGAAGGCAAGGGATGGTACAGTGACTGGACCACGGCATCGTATCGTGCAGCAGCCTCGTGCACGGGCACTGAGCCCTGGGCGAGGGGCACGCACCGGGACCACAGCCACAGCCCCTCTCAGCACAGAGCTCCACTGCCGGCTGCGGGGGCAAGTCCGACCACGAATGGGCTGGGGACCATTAGGAAAGAAGGAGGAGGCAGAAGCCCACCCAGCCTGGCCGTGTGATTGCAAAGGCTCATGTAGCTTTATTGATGAACAATTTTTTGATGAATGACTGGATCTGCTTTGTTTTTCATTGTATGCTTGACTTGCACACAGTGTTAACTAATGAAATCATAGTTTTCTTTATTAAAATCACACGTATGTCACTGTTAGTTCATAGCAAACAACATGGCTTCATAGTAAATTTATACACTGTGTAATTTTTTTCTACTCTTAATGAAAAACACACTGTTTTGTTTGGACCATCTCCAGACTTTTCAGTTATGGAGTTACTCACTGAAGGTGGAAGCATGTGGGAGGTTGCTTTAAGCAACATTACTAGCAAAGCCACTTACTCTCAATATTGGCTGCTCTTTTACTTTATTTGGATGAAGAGTAATATTTTCAAAAGTGTCTGAGCTACTTAGAAGTCCATGGCCTAGAACAGAAAAAAATTCACTAGTGCATGCTGGACTGGATGTGATGTTTTTCCTTCAATGGTTGCACCTTCACACAGTAATACAAGGCACTGGAACAAAGGTGCCTTTTACTAGGGTGGTTTCTTTTGGTTCCTGAACCAGAATAACCTGGACTGGCACAAGCAATGGTAGACTAGTGCAGATATATTGATGCAAGCAGAGTTGTGTCTATTCCATTGTACTAGGCAAAATGAATGCAGCCACATTTGTGAGTGACTTAGGGCACTTGGGAAGAAAAGTCCTTTTGGCTTTCAGCCAAAGTATTCTACCAAAACTTTATGCTTCTTCAGCTATGCAAATGCTCTGGGGAAATGCTAGCCTTGCAAGTAAAGGGACAGAGCAGTAACATTAAAAAAAACCCCTATGCTACAAAAGCTTTCTTTTGTACCACTGTGCACAGGAAAATGGGTAGAAAAAGCAGGAACTTGAATTTTGCATAAATAACTTAGGTGTTTTTTCTTACACCACTGCCTGGTGTCTGCTCACTAATAAAACAGCTAGCTTGGCTACAGCTGTGCTGCAGGAAACTTCCAACATGCTATTCAAATGCTGGAGAGAAAGAAAACCCCCAAACCTGCTGCAACGCACGGGATGCACGCATCTGCTGCGGGATGGATTCTGCTGCCACAGCTCAACCTCCCAGCCAGGCAACGCAAGCCAGAAATGCCCACTGGCCAGGAGCCACTGGGGAGGCAGAGGGGCCATCAGGCTGCCATTTTTCCACACTCCTAGCAGGACCCCCTCGTATCGACAAAGCCATATATGTTCTTCAACACGTCCTTCTTGGCTGAGCTATAGCCATGGAGCACGAGTTAAAGCCAGTGCCGAGGAGCCCATCCCGAGTTCATTGTGGAGCACTGCCATTGACATCTCCTGACAACAACCCTTAAGTCTTGGCCCAGACAAAATTTATATCCTTGCTCTCTGGGCCAGGTTTGCAAACATTATAGTCCACATTATGGGTTCATTATAACCATATCATTCGTTCCACCCCAATCTAGTGGTCCGCTGTATTCCAGCAGAGATTCTACCTCTTTACAAAATGCTAAAGGCAGGGAAGAGGGTAGTCCAGCCTGGCTCCATTTTGTATCACTACTTGCAAACACTTTTCGCCATGTCCCTCTTGCAACATGGCCACGTGGGTCACCGGTGGCTGCGGCTCCTGGGAAGGCTCCCCTGGCGCAGCCGCCCGCCGGGCTGACTTCTCCCCCCAGAGAGACATGGGGGTCCCCCCTCCCCTCCACAGCCCCTTTGGTCGCTCTCTCCCTCTGCACCGCTGCAGCCGTGGCAGGGCAGAAACTGGGGAGGGTGAACAAAACCTCCCTGACCATGTCCCCTTCCCCAAGCCCACTGGGCACAGGTCCGATTTAGAGCTCGCGAGAGCTGTTTTCAAGGACTGCAATCCTTCTATAGCAGCTAGCTTTACATGGTTTGCTTAAAAAAGGAAGCTGTCATCTATGGATGGCGATTAAAAAAAAAATAAATCATCATTTCTCCCCTTACAGTTGCTTTTTGTGCTTTTCCAGGATTTTGGAGCACTTACTCAGATTCAGGGTGTGTTCTGCTTAGAAAAAAATAATGTAACGCTGTTTGTCAGTTTTCTGCACAGAAATATAAAATAATAAAAAATATTTTATAATATAAAAACCTACACCCTTTTAAGTGAAAGTCTTCTAATCCTGCAAGGTTTCGTGGAGTTTGCCTAAGCAAAATCATTGCCTGTGTTGCAACTGCGTTTTATTTGGGCACTTAGAATAAGTCATTAAACATGCCTGGTGTTCCTGGACCAAAATAGACATCACAGCAGAGACACTAAGCATGTGTCCAGCTGACGAGAAAAGAGATCTGACAGTCAAGGCCCCCAGTTCCTGCTTTACTTTCCTGTGTGCTCCCTCTGGTAGATTAAGTGTGGATGGGTTGTGCTTTTTACCACGTGGACTGAAAAGCAGGATTTCCACTTTACAGAAAATTTTCTTTTTTTTTTTTCTTTTTCTTTTTTTTACCCCTGAGCTGTATTTTTGAGGAATGATAATCCGCAGGGAAAATCAGTGCTTCTGAACCACCGGCACCTGCCATTTCCAGCGCGCTCCCCTGCTGCCGTGGGTCTGCACGAGCTTGATGTGGTCGTGCCCAGATGCCCCAGCCCAGCCGCCCCTTCCCCGGCACAAGGCTGCCCTCTTCACCAGCGTGCGTCAAATAGCCACCAGCCCACCTGCACCGGCCCCATCGAGCTCTGGTGCCTGGGGTCTCAGAACGACCTTTCCTCCTGGGAACTTCCTCCTCCTCTGCTTCTTCCTCCTCCTCCTCCTCCTCCCCCCCAGTGTGTTGGCCACCTCCAAAATGAGTGGTCAGCACTGCCAAGCTTGGGGTCCAGGAGCCCACAGGGCATTGCTGACACCAGTGGGTCAGTGCGAGCCTGTGCTGGCCAGAGCTGGACGGCTCCCGAGCCCTTGGGCAGACCCTCTCCTCCTCCTGCCCCTGCGCCTGTCCCAGGTGGAGCGGTCCTCGTCCCACTGGTTTCCACTGACACTGCTGGGGGGAGCAGGGCCACGGACAGGAGCGTGCCCATCTCCGAACAGCAGGAGAAAGGACAGATGATCTGAAGACTAAACAACAGCTCACCCCTAGGCATGTCCATGCAAAGAGGTAGGAATGATGCTTCAAAAATAAAAGAACTGTCAGTCATCTTTTTCGAACCCTTAACCTCGTCCAGCTCAGCTTAACCCACTTCAGCTCTTGTTTTCCTGATGTGCCTCTTTAAGAAATGCCGCAGGGGCAGTCAGCTTGCCTGCAGCATATTGCATTAGCTGTAAGGACATATATATGATATTGGCATCTCCCCTGACGCAAGAATTTCTAAACAAAATAATTGTCACTTGCTAGCATCTAGTTGTGGCTCAAAATTAGACCTCACTGCGAGCAAACAGGAGAGGGGTCTGGAAGGCAATAGCAGCTGGACTAGCTCAAACCAGGCACATTTTTGAGTAACTCCCTTGAACTAAGGAGTGTTTACATATTTTGAAAAAGCAGGATTGCAAAGAGACACTTGAGGACAAGAAGAATGTACAAACTTCAAAATCTGTGGCAGAACAAGCATTAAAATATCCAGATATCATGAACCTTGGAAAAACAGAGAAGTGAAAAAAAATAACCTATGTCAGTCCTTGAAGCATCCTTCAATCTTTCAGTGGTAAAACACCGCTTACATAAAAACAGTTTTATTTTGTGTTGAGTGTAGGTGGGAAATGGGAAGGTTTCTCCTTGTTTCAGTTGGCCTTTTGAGCTCTTAATAAATGAAATACACCTAAAACAACAAAGTCTTCCATCAGACCAAAAAAAAAAAAAAAAAAGTCATGCCATGGAAAGAGCATTATTCTTTCCAAGAGAAAAAACCCCACAACCCAAAATCCTTTCCTGAACTTGCCAGGAAGCCTTTGAAAGATCATAAACCAAATCCTGCACAGAAGGTAGGGGGTTGTCTCCTGTGTTGTCCTTCCTTCTCCGCAATTTTTCACTTCTCTGCTCTCTATGTATTGTATTTATCTCCCACCTCATCCCCCAGGGAATTACAAGGAAACCATATCTGTGGTGGAAAGAACCTGGCATTCACCTTGCAGCTTGATTCAGAGACAGTTTAGGCTACCTGGAGGAGGCGCAGAGAAAAGCAACACAAATGAGGAACTGGAAGGGCTCTTCGGAGGGGTGACAAGGAAGCCCGGCAAGAGGTTGAGCATGCAATGACTAGAGGAGGGAGCAGCAGATCCATAACCACGTGAAGGATAAGCAGTTAAGAAGAGGAAGGCTTTAGACAAAAGTGGAAGAGGCTGATTTGCATCTGCTTCTGCTGGGACCAGCTCATCTGCAGCAGTCCTGTCCTCCCAGCCACACCTGGCCTGAAGGGGCAGATCTCGAAAGGCACAAAGCAGGATGGGGGGGTTGGCCCATGCGATGCCAGGGAGCGTGCCGCGGGCGCTGGGCATCGTCATCCCAGCCGTGCTGGCTCTCCGAGCTCCTGCTCTGCGTGCTGCCTGCTGTGGGCGGAGGCTGCGCCCGGCGTCGCTGCACGTGTTGTGTATTTGATGTTAACAGATCGCCGTATAAACAGCCTGACTGTGCCAGAAAATGGTGATCCAGGGCTTAAAACAAAAAATCCCAGAGGCATTGCAGTGCGTTTTCATGAGGCGTGATTTATTTAGCAATTGTGTATTTTGGCTTTCTGCTCGTTATGTCCAGCAATCAAGCTCTATGGGGCTGCTTTACATTACACATGCCATGTCATGGAAAGCCCAGCACCAAGGCATTAGTCATGAATCACCAGGGTTTGGGGAGAGGAAAAAAATCGAACACTTCCCTTTTTATATTTTTGCACTTAATAATGCCCGAGTGATTAGTACTGCAATTTTACCTTAAGAATGCCAACTTTATTTTCTGTTATTTTGCTGAAGCAGACACTGGGTTTCTCTCAGTACATAAATGATTAGCTTTTCTAACAAAAGGCAGGGGGTTAACCAACCCTTTACCTAAGACCTCCTTTCTTCAAAATGTGAAATAGGAATTAGCATAAAAATAGAGTCTTAAACCAGCTATGCTCAAACAGCATTGAAATAATACTTTTTTTTTTTCAGTTCTTCCTCCTTCCTATGGCTTTGCAAATCTGTGTGTGGACACATTCATTTCTATATATAAGCCAACCAGCTTTGGTTTAGTCAATGTATGACTTTCTGGGGTTAAATCAAAACTGGGGACACATTCTAGGACAAACACGTCCATGCACAGCAAAAAAGGAAAGGAAGGGGAAGGGGAAGGGAGAAGGGAAAAGGGAGAAGGGACAGGGAGAAAGGAAAGAAGAGGGAGAGGGAAAAGAAGCAGCGGGTTTGTTTTCTCTGTGCAGGAAAACTTTTCTAAGTAGCAACAAGAGGAGGCCTGAGGTTAAAAGGTGCAAATGTGGACTTGAAAGGAAGGAAGGTGGGCAGGTAGGAATCAGGAACAGAAATTATTATTAAGTGATTTACTTGAAATAACCCACCCCTTCATTGTCCCTGTGTGTCAGCCCTATGCTCTCTCCTGGAACAGACCAGCCCGTGCCTCCACACGGACACGCTTTTTGAACAATTCCCCTCCACATCCAAAATACCAGCTCTCCCAATGACAGGTATTTTTTGCACACTCCAAATTACACATGCTAAATACTTTATTGTACTCCATACAACCTCTAAACATTTACAGTAAGTGCACTTAATAGCAAAATTGTTTGCCAAACCTCACTGCCTCTCTCTATACTTGTGAGTTATAAACATGGTTTTGTTTAAACAGGAAAACAAATGAACAGATTCCTGAGTCTCCCACACACACTTCTGGTTATCAGAAGTTTATCACAGGCAAACAGGAACATTTCATGGAAGCTCTTGTTAAAATGCTGGCAGCTTATCAGGAGGTTGGATTTCCATATACCACAGAAGACAGCAGTGTAGTTTAATATCCTTGTTTTTTTAGGTTTGTTGGTTTGTTTTTTTTTTATATCAACCTCTTTTTTTCTCCTTGATAGTCTTAGAAAACTGCAGTTGGGTGAATAATTTCTTGGAAAATCCTCTAAGGGAAGAAAACAGGAGGAAAGAAAAGGGCACTTTTTCTTGAGTAGGCATGGATGGGCAGGTGTGAGAGTTAATATTCTTTAAGCTATCTGTCTATTGGAAGTGGCCTTTCCAATCAAACGGTAAAGCCTGGGTAATTCAGCTGAACAAATGAGACTGCAGTTGCAAAGCCCCCCCCATCAGCATATAGCACAGACCGATTGCTAACAGCAAGAACTGATCGGAAAGGACATGATAGGTAGACTTGCAACTGCAAACCGCTCAAGTGGAAAGCCCTTAAGAGGACCAGAAAGGAAAAGCCTGTATTTGGGTTATGTTACTTCTGCAGCAGGTGGAAAAGAGCCAGTTTGCTAAGGCTGACCTCTGCCAGCTCCATCCCGTCTCATGGTCAGAAGGGACCCAAAGGAACGACAGGTACCAGGGGGACGGGGTCACGCCTCAGCGCAGGGTGGGGACGATGCCCTAGAGAAATGCCTTTGCCAGCTCTGCTTTGCATCACCTTGATTCACAGTGATTGAAAGACAGACTTCGGGAATTGCATCAAAGCCTCTCCATCTCGGGGTGTCCTCTTCAATCCCACCTGGGGAGAACAATCTGCTGGGTGGACTTTTATTTCTTTCACAGAAAAAGCAGTGTGGTTTTAGCCGTGGGCACCTACTGCAGTGAGAATGGACAGAGCTGGCGGTGGCAGCGTCGCAGAGAGGATCCCAGCTGGCTTTACAGTAGTTAAGCTTGGTATCTGGTAGCATACTTCTGGGGCAATGCAGAGGTCAGAAGAAGCTACAAAACCTGCTTCAGAAGCAGAGCCTGCTTGAGTTTCCTGTGACAGATTGTGCCTGGGACCCAGACTGGCCATGGCCAACCCTGCCTTACCCCCACAGAGGTACAGACCACAAGACATACTCCTCGGAGTGACCTGAAAAATTTTATCTCAGTGCAATGCCATACTGGGAGAAATTTATGCTGATATTGAAAAGTTACTTTGGAGGGGAAGCAGAACTAAGATACTGGACATAAAAATACGTCCTTTCCTCTTTGACACCCAAGTCACCCAGGCTTAGTTTGCACCACGAACACGGCATGCCTGCCCTTTCTTCTTCACCAAGTGACCTACGCCAAGCCTTCGCTGCCAGCTTGTTTCAGCAGTGCCACAGCTGTGGCTAGTTGGGAAAGGCAGAGTTAAAAACCCATGGTGGATCTTGGGGCAACTATTAAAAAACCCCCATTACTGGTGGACTATGGAGAGACAGGTGTGCTTGGTTTTAGGAATCACTGAAGAGAAAAGCTCTTAATTGGTCTGTCCTTTCTCCCTGTGCCACCTATCTGCCCGGCTCTGAGCATCCCAGTGAGCAGCCAGCCTGAACCTACCAAGAGACCTCAGAGAACATGGAGCAAAAAAGGGGTTGACAAGAAATGCAATGTGTGTCAAACACAGAATATATTTTCAACTTTTCACATGCAAATGCTGTGATTAGCAGCTCTGTGGACCAATGGGTCATCCAGCCTCTCTAAATGTGATAGCAACAGGGAGTTAAATTTCACTTAATAATCGTTCATTCAAAGGCAATCTTTTCAATTAGTTTTTGGACTTGTGCTGCCACTGAAAAAATGAAGTAGGAAAAACACATTTTCTTTGACCTGCAAATTATTTCATCAACCGTATTTCTTTTAATACACAACTCCCCACTGCTACAATTGCTGAAACAAACACCATTACATCTGAACTTCAAGAGGATTTACTTGGACCAGAGGCAGCCAGCAAAAGAAGAATTTTAATGACTGTGGGAGGATCGTTGGTATTTTAAGAAGTCTTCTAAAACCCTTTGAAGGATTTGAGATAAGTAAAAATAAGTGGAGCAATTTTTTTCCCCTAAGTACTTTGCACCATGTTTTCACATAGCAGAAGCGAGTTCTACAACTGCACAATGAAGCTGGAAAATCTGAACAGAGAAGCAAAGTTAAAAAAAATCTGAGACGAAACCAAGTGGCATGAGAACCACTCTAAAGAAGAGAGCAAATGAATCCTTCTGTTCCAAGCTCTTGCTTTTATTCTCTTTGCTCACAGCAGCTTTAATTTCATTAGCTTGCAAAGAAACACTCAATCCACAGATCAGATTTCTCAAGGATATAGGGAGATCACGTCAACAAAACAAAGCACTAATTAAATTTTTAAACAGCAGCCACATGCTCAGTGAGTTCCTTTAGTGGAATTGTACAGGCAACATTTGCATCCTGTTGCCTTTGATCTAAAGCATTGCACTTCACCTTTTAGAAGAAAAAGCCACCTGCTGCCAGAAGTGCTCCTGGATTAATCTACCCCACGACTGAAATTTAACTGCTGTTAAGAGTTCAAAAGGTCCAGCTTCTTGAATCGTCGAGTGCCTCCTTGGAGAAGGGCTGACCGATGTACCTGGGCAGCGACTGCCACCTGCTGCAATTACAATGAGAAAAGCCTCCTTGGGCATCCGTCTTCACAAGGGGCCTCTGGACCCACCCGTGTGTCATGAACCATTGCACCCCTGGTTTAAAATTATTCACCCGCAGCTCCTCCAAAACCACCACACTTTCAGCACGGTAAACTGGGGTGAATGATTTGCTGCTGTTTCTTAACATCATCCTCCCACCCTATCCAGGAGAGATCCTATAAATAGCATGCAAACAGCAGTAAAAAGGACACTTGGAAAGGCAACCCCCCAAAAAATAAAGTGTCTATGATGTCCTTCTTTTGTGGGAAAGTTGCAGACCCAAAAAAGTGCTCTGCCTGGATCCAGGGAAGAAAGCAACTCTGAGCACTCCTGAGAAAAGCAAATTGTTTTTCAGTCAGATGTCCCTGCTTCTGGAGGCACTCTTACCCTCTCCTTTCTTCTGCTTACCTGCCCTAGCTCAAACATCACGCAGGCACTAAGAAAAATTTATGAGTGGCTTAGCAAGCAGATGCTTTTAAACGAAAAAGTTCATACAGCCTGTTCTTCTTTCTCAGTACAGTTATGTGGATAAAAAACAAATCAACCTTTACATTCACTTGCTCTCAAACACAGTCAGAAAAAAGAGCTGTTTTGTCCAAAGCAAGTGTGACGTTCAATACCTTGGTCAACTGGCAGATAACGCTGCGTTTATCCCCTCTGCCCACTCCATCTTCCACAGTGTCCACACAAATTTGGCTTGACAGTACAGGTGAATTTCAGTTTTACTGAAAGCAGTGGCAAAACTCTCACTTTATTCAGTGGGGACAGGTTCTGCTCACTTGCTGTTCTTCCCTCCCTCAACAAGGAACTGCCTTTTCCAAGAAATTTTATGCTTGGAAGCATAATATCCAAGCACCTCTTCCCAGCAAGAGATGCTAAAAACTCTGCTTTTTGCTGGGCTGACCCTCTCCCCTCCATTTCTTCCCTGCCCAAACGGGAGAATGTTGCCCCTTATGTTACATTCCAGTACGTTACACTGATGGATACACCCCTGATTTTTTGGGTGGTTTGTTGTAGTGTTTTTTTTTTGTTGTTATAGAGGCAAATTACAAACAGAAAAATGGCCCCAGGAATTTACTGTTGATATATTTTACATTGTTAGGAGAACACAGTTTCCCAAAGAAAGGTCCCAAGTTTTTTATCAGCAAGATCCCATCTCTGCTCACATTTACCTCTGTGAAGGAGTTTTGATTAATGTCACTGATTCTCGGTAACCGAGATTCCCGAGGGGCATTTCTCTTCGAAACAGCCATATATGAAAAAAATCCATCTGTTAGCTTAGCTATTGATAACAATGTGCACGTGTGGCTATTATATGCAGCACGGTCCAGTCATTTGCAAGAGACTACTACATATGTTGTCTTGACTTTATAAAATAAAATTGTACCTTGGCTTTTAGTAGCCCACTGCTTTTGAAATGAAGGTACGTCATCTAAAAGATACCCTACAAATGTTTCTCAGTGCAAAAATGCAGAGGGTGTTTTGTTTTCAATTACAAGAAAGGTTCCATAAAAGCGAATACATTTTTTTCACCTTAAAAATCCCTTTGCTTTCTGCCATGAACAAGAAAAGCATTCCAATGCCACAAATACATTTTTTTAAAAATCTACCAACCTGACTGTAGCTCTTTAAGAGCCTTAGGGATGTGTCCTGCTTTAAGAACTTGTCCATGAAAAACTTGGGACCCCTCACATGTTACACATTTCATACCGCACTTCAAAGAAGAACGTTAAATACCTTGTGACTAGAGTACTGTTTATTTCATAATCTAAACAAACACTGGAATACAGTCTATGCTTTTCTACTTTCCTGCAGACTTTACAACGAGCTTCCCCCCCCCCCCCCCCCCGATAATTAAAACAATAAAACAATCTGCATACACACAGAACATGCATGCTCTCTAACACCAGTAATGACGGTAAGAAGAGTCAGTTTCCATCATCTTCCTGTTGCCTGTATTAGAAAAAAATACTTCTGTTTTTACTGTAGTTACGGCAGTGTGGCTAAGGATACGAAGACTAGAGCACAGTTTTACTCCCTGCACAGAAAATGTTCATCACAAGCATGCTGATGGTGATAAATATTACATGTTTATTAAATGATAGGCATATTTTTATCCCCTTTACTCCCTTTTTAAAAAGACTAAGTGGCTACATGTAAATGCAGTGAAGCAGGTATAAGCTTAATTAATCAGAGTTGATTCAGACTGGCACCAAGATGCAGCGAAGTCCGACGAAGTCTCAGCGAGGCTTTCCATGGGCTACGATGACCTCCGCCACAAGGCATCTGCCTTCTACTTTTTGAAAGTAGAAATCAAAGGCCTTGTAGCACGGCCAGTCCTGCAGACGGGGCGGACAGCTCCGGTGTGTCGGGCTCCCTGGAAAAGAAGCACTTGTAGTCCATTAGTGTTTGAGAAAACCTTGTGAGTGGGTTACCTTCCCCGGGGCCGCGCACCCACCCCGCTCCGCGGCGCAGCCTGCTGCTCTTCGTCGGCCACGCGGCTGGCTGCGGTTTTACACCACGGAGTGGTCATTGCTGTGGACGCCAGCCAGGATGGTGTGGTTGAGCGAGGATGCCGACCGGTCCGAGCCTTCAGTGGGGCCGTTGGCGTTCTCGCTGCGCTGGCAGCAGAGGATCTGCTTGAAGGTCGCGCTCATCTCCTTGTCCCGGTAGGAGTAGATGATGGGGTTCATGGCGGAGTTGAACTCTGCCAGGAGCAGGAAAAATTTTTCATAGGCCAGGACGTTGCACTGGGGACAGCAAACATCGAGGAGCAGCAAGACTAATCCTGGGGTCCAGCAGATTATGAAAGCACCTAGGAAGAGAAAGAGCGGACAAAATACAACAAAACCCACATGTATACTAATGCACTGTTACTTGTCAAGACACTATGAGAACCATCCAACTGGAAGCGTCAATGGTTAATTTTCTCTTTCAAGAGTATCGTTCCCACACTATTTCCTCACTGACCTGATGAGAGGGCCGCCTTTCAAAGATCTGTAAATGGTTATGGGCAGCACATCAAAAGAGCAAGGCATTCCCCCCCACACTCTCCATCTGAAACGGTCTCTGCTTGGCAAATATATTTGCATTTAAAGTTGATAATGAGGAACATTTTTTCCCTTCAGCTAGAGACCTCTGACTAATCAATCTCTTGATCAGGAGAAACAATGCTGCAATTTACTTCTCAAACTAATAACAACAAAGAAAACCTTTCTGTGAGTGCTGTGACCGAAGCATCAGTAATAGAAAAAGAGTGGTGCAGGCAGCAATTCTCAAGAAAAAGAAAGCCTGGGTCTTGTTAATCCATTTCAGCCCCATTATGTAATGGAAAGTCCTAAACACACATCCTTCTTCCACTGAAATGTCGTCCTTCAACAGATCTACTTCTTTTCTTAGGGCTCTATTCAACAGAAATTCAGAGGCTCCTCAGGCTTCAATAGTGTAAATGCCAAAGAGCCTTACCCTGATTAAAATGCTTCCCACTCCTTTCTCTGCTTTGCAAAGCTCTGAGTGGGATAAAGCCCAGAACAAAATTTGGAGTTCAATGCAGAAATGAAATCAAATGCCTTGAACTTTACTGGGAGTACCGAGTTAAACGAAGATGCTAACTCCTTGCAAGGTTAAAGAGGTTTTAAATATAAGCACTGCTGGGGAAGGCTTTACGCACCAATCACGTCAGAACGAAGACGGTGCTCCTGAGATTTTCCAGGCTGACATGCCTGGCTGAGGTGGAAACCAAGGTCTTATCAGCGGGCAGGCTTAGTGCAGGCAGCAGCCATAAGGGCTTCCCAGCACCACCCGCTGTTTTCAAACAGGTTCTCCTGTCACTGGGGTATTTATTTGTTAACATACTGCCTCTGTTTTTTTCTGCAGTGATGCTCTCTGCAGGTCTAGCAGCTGACTACAGTCAGTCTCCGCAGCACGCAGCCTTTTTGCTGTAACTGCCAGGAAGATGCCAGCTATTTCCAGCCTGGGCAGTGGCGGCTGTAAGCTGTGCAGACACCTTTCCGTTTGGATACCAAACCTACCTAGATCAAACACAATAATGTTTTCTGACGGGCTTTGCAAACAGGCAGGATGTGCTGGGCTACAGACTTTGGTTGCCAACCAGGCAACCACGCACAGGCTTTCTACATACAAAAAAGCATCCCTAAACTGAGCTTGCTTGCAACAGATGATGCCACAGTGCCACTCCATGCCTATCGCTTTGCTGACCAACAAAGCTTGCAAAGGGAAAGAAGCTGGGAGGCGAGCTGCCAGCTGCCAGTACAAAGCACCGATGTCTTTGGCCAAATGACTTTGTTAGGGGCTGGCAGCAATTTTACAGAATAGGGATGAAACTCTCCCACGCCGAGGTGGCATCAAACTCATGAATCCGCTTCATAGCTTTTGTCTGCAGCTCTTTCAGATTCCAGCAGTCCTAGAAAAGAGTACTTGAAACCCATGCAAAGGACTATGGTCTTTTGTCCCTTCCATGTACCTGTTCCCAGAAGAGTACAAAACTGCATCTCTTTATTTGCAGGATTGTCCGGGTTGATACAGAGGCTGTCCCCTGCACGGAGCAGCTCTGCTGAGCTGGTTTCTGCAGAAACCAAGACAATCTTTCAAATTCAACCACTCAACTGTGCATGTTGTCTTCAACCTCCTAGCTAGTGAGGCAGCGGTGGACTTTGTTCCAGCTTGAGCATGTATTTTCTTCATTACAGGCTGCCTCGGGAGAACAACATCAGAGACGGGAACACTGCAAGTCATGGGATCTACAGTCAAGGACAAAAGACGATGACAGCATCCTCATCAGGCCTGTAGCAGAGAAGTCCAATGTGGGAACAATGGAGCTGACAGGAAAGCTCTCCTAGTGTTGTTCAAAGTTGCAATTGAAAGCTTCCAATTTTCCAACATTTTTTTGTTGTTGTTGTTTTTTTTTTATTCAGATCTGTTGTTGAGAAACTAAACATGTCAAACAGAACATTCTGTTGCTATCATTGTTGGGTATGTTAAAAGCAGCAACAAGAAGAAGCAGTACGGTGAGGCAGGTAGGCATTTGCCCCTGAGAAAGCCCCAAAGTCTTTGACAAAATTCCATATGCAGCCCACTGCCCTGAACACTGGTCTCAGGTGGAGTTTCTGAGCCTCTCTGGGCTCCTCAGTATCTCAGAGTGGTCCAACAACCTACGTGCTGAGGCTTGACATGGTTGCACTCAAGAAGAAGTGGACCGCGGTTGAGCAAGTAACTAAATGCTCTGTGCAGCTCATGCTACACTGAAAAAAGATTAAAAAAAAAGGGTCGCCTTCCCACACAGCTCTGGAAGTGAATGGAAATCATCATTCTGCAAATCACCATCCTGCTGCTCACGCCAGGCCAGGTGCTGGGTCAATGATGCGCTGGCAGCCAGGGTGTCGAGAGGAGAAGCCCACGCTGCCCAGCTCCAGACCCACTTGGGTAACGTGGGCTCGAGAGGAGAAGCCCACGCTGCCCAGCTCCAGACCTGCTTGGGTAACGTGGGCTTTCCGGTGCCCTGGCCCCCAGCCGCAGACCAGGCTGACTTTCCAGCCTACTTCCTCCATGCAGCAGCGGAGTGCACAGCATCCAGGACAGCACCTTTGTGCAAAGAGGGCTAGCTTCAAGCTTCTGAACAGTCGTCTCATTTGCTATTGGGAAGTAAAAGCCATTGAAGCCAGCCCCATTCAGTCTAGTGGGTTTTGTTTTACTTTAGCCCCTGGGATTTTCCTAGCAAAACTTCCCACCATGCTAATGGCTCCTGTGGCTTATTAAGTGAAGTGCTTGCAAATGGTGACACAAACAATGCCGCGGGTTTTCTCACTTGTTATTTAACTGTCAGTACCCTGGAAAATGCTGGAAAGCATCACTCACGGTAAGGGCATGTTTGACTTAGGTACAATGCAAGAACATAAAAATGTCAGGCTCCTATTACTTCAGATTTAGGAAACATCATCTGTTAAACATGGAATTTTTTCCATGGAAGGAAAAAAAAGCTTGAAATTTATTTTTTCTGCTTCGTACTTGGAATATTTATCAAAGTAAAGTGATACGAAGCTAAAAGTGAGGTTAAATTCTTCCCCTTCCAGAAAGCTGTTGTGCATTGATTTCACCAAGAATGAAGATCTAAAAATATCACATCTAATAAAACGACGAGATCCAAAAGCTTCCTGCTGCCATGTACCAAAAAGCCTTAAGCATACACCAAAATATTGATGTATTTTTCTGCTCAGGAACAGAACTAAGAGCAGCCCCAAGTACAGTGTGAGTAATTTCCAGGTGCATCTTAACATTCTACAAACTCGGTCAAACGCACGTTACAATAAGATACAAAGCAGATCTATTGCATTCAGTGAATCAAATCTCCTCATCTTCGTGGACATGTCATTGTCATGCCACGGCACTAGGGGAGCCCAATGTGCACGAACAAGATCGCAGATGGTATGTCCTTGGGCGGCTGAAGAGCACTGTTGCCTGGACAGATAGCACCCTGGGATGACACCTCCAACCCTGGCAGTCCTTAGAGGTGCTGGCATCGCACGAAGCTGACCGAGCTGTTCAATTGCAGCAGGAGGAACATCCCTACAGTGCATGGACAAGGTCTGCCCTGTGGGTCTGGCAAGAGAGGGCCCGGTGAGGAAGAAATGCCCATCAGGCTGAGGGGTGAATGGCTAGCCATGAGACAGGAAAGCTTGAGGGACCCAGAGAAACGCACTGCAGCTTTTAAAAAGATGTGAGGAGACAAGAGCGGAACAGTCCCTACAGACTGAGAAGGAGATTTTACAGCAGGAAATCTGAGTTACAACAAAGCGGTCATGACACTAATCTCATTTTCTGTTGCTGCGTAATACCTCTCACCCAGGGCTGAAACTCCAACCTCTCATGCATAGTCTGTCTTGCTGCGCTGTGGCAGAAGTCCACTGGGGACTTTCCAATGACCACGATATGACTACATCACATCTGTCTTGAACCCTCGTCTAGTGCACCAGTGCGGATTGTATTTCCACGGTAGTTGCATGCTTGCTGACTCCTGGGTAAGCACGGCACGGCCTCACAGCAAGGTCTGATTGCAAGAGAGTAAAAACTGTTGTGGGCAGTAGGCATATGAAACCAGCCATGATAAATCACACAAAAATGAGTGACTAGAAAAACAAAAGAGAAAACAACTCCAAAAAGCAGCAGCAGAAAGAGAAACAAGCTACATGAGAATAAACACTAACAAACTAGTCACTCATTACTAGGTCCTTCGTCCTCTCAGGAATGTTTGCAAAATCAACACAACAAATTGCAGACAGTACAGAAAGATAAATTAGGAAAAAAGATACGATAGAAACAGCCTCCTAAAACACAGAAATATTAATTTAAGGCTGTACTTGAATGACAGATCACCTCTGTGCTACTGCAGTCAAGCATGCCTGCTGGTTTAGTTTATCACTAAGCACTGACCATTTGGGATGGCTTTTTTTTCCTACTGGTGGAGACTGTCTTAAATTGATGCCTGTTTACAAAAACTTGGTAGAACCAAAGCAAGTAACAGCTCCCCTTCTGAGAAGCAGATATACCCGGAGGATCTGACATAGTTAGAGGAAAAGAGGTTGAAGAGGGGGAAAAAGCATTGCCAGTGTGTCTTGAGGAGCTTTCTTTCATTTTTCAAAGAGCCAAAAGGCAGATGCTGCACAGATCCAAACCCAGGCTTGGAGAAGTGAGTTTCAAGCGACCGTCCCTTTACATGCATGGCAAGAGCATTTGGTCCAGTTTTATCCTAGGGCTGCAGATTAAATCGTTTTATTGCTGCTGCTGCAGACAGAAAGCGAGCCTGGTTTCAGTGGGACACTGATCAACTGCAGTATATTTTTGTGTTAGGCTTCGCTCTGGGGAGGACACAAGAAGTTCACAAACATGCTGGAGGCACGCTGGCACCCAGCCCCCGGGGACGGGGGGCCAGCCCTGGCAGGGGGTGGCACGGAGGAGCACCCCGAGGCTTGCCTGCTGTCCCCTCCCGGCAGCTCCCCGGGGCCGTGGGGTCCCCGTGCTGCCCCAGGGGTGGGCAGCGAGTCAAGGATGCAATTCAGCTTCCAGCACCCGCCCTGGATGCCAAGGACCCGCACACGGCCACCTCCCAGTGACCAGTCTGGATGGCTACTTGTGAAACTTCTTAGGTTAGCAGGCGAAGCACTTCCTAAGCAGCACTTTTTTTTTTTTCCCTTTTGCCTTGGACAGCATAAGTCTGCGTTTATTCCATGAACGTTTATTTTCCTCTAACTCACAAGAGCAAAATAAAAGAAGCGCTTCTGTCCCTGCCAAGTCACACACCGCCATCCCTCGGAGGCTCCGGTGGGATGCGGTTCTTGTCAATGCACACCCATCCTGAAACACCCCTTTTCTCCTGCTTAAACATACCGTGCCCCTTTCGTGTGCCCTCTTCCACCCATCCCGGGTGTTGACCCTGACTTTATTGTTTTCTGGCATGGCCTCACACTCACCCTGCAAATTCCTCATACAGAGAAGTCTGTAGGGAGGGGAAAAATATGGAAAGGGCCTCTTTTAGGGAGTGAGGGGAGAGAAGGAGGAAAAGAGGTCCCGCTTGTTTCTGCAGTTTTGTTAAGATTACAGACACAGGATAAGGCAATACCATATCAAAGACGGAAAAGACCCACTCCAGCTGAGCTGCAGGGACATTTATGTTCTGCTGCTGTTGCCCACCTCCCCTTGTCCACCCGCTGCGGTCTCCAAATGCCCTCCGGTTCTCAGAGCGGCACTTGTGACGGGCGGCTATACCACCTCTTCCACTGGGAAAGCGGTGACGGGGAGAGGAAAGGGCACTGAGCATCACTGCCAGTCACCAACAGGGAGCAGGGTCTTGCTGCACTTTCTGCAGGCTGAAAGCAGTGCTATGGGGAGATGATTTGTTTTATTTAACAAAACCATAGCCAAAAGGGTTACAGCCTGGCATTTTCCACATCCCGATACAATCCCACCCTCAGCAGGGAACGCCACTTGCTATGCTAGCTGAGGAGCAAGCTCATCAGCTGCAACACAACTGCACTTCTTCATGCCCTAGCCATCTGTAAGCTGTATCAATAACCCTCCTTATCACGCTGTGTATTATCTTGTGCATAGCATGAATAGAGATAAGTACTGCATGAAATAGCGCTTATCTATAGCTATGCATTGTTTTCCCCAGATACAAATATTAGAGAATGAAATCTAAAATGAATGCTGAATTATTATATATGCAAAAGATTGATGAAGATCATTTATCACGCTGTAAACATACAGAGTGTAGGAGTAATTCTTCTAATTCTAGTCTGACATCATTTCCCCCAATTTTGCCACACCATTACTATACAATATAGCTTATAGTTCTTGGCGGATTAAAACACAGTTGTTGCTGTTATTTGTAGTTTCTGCTGGAAATAGTCAGCATTGGGGTAAGGTTTGCTTCTACCCATGGAATTTTTATGTGAAAAAATAAAATGTGACTACCACATATGGAGCAGATTAACAAATGTAAAATAATCCTATGCTAAATTTGGCAAATCTGCAGAACTTCAGATATGAAAGGCTTGCCTCTCCATCCACAGACTCCAAAAGGCTTGGGGAGGATGACAATGAAAGACAGTCCTTGAAAAATACCCCAGGCAGGGGAGAGCAGCACGCAGCGTGCCAGTAAGAATGGTCTTGTTGAAAAGGGTGCTATAAAAACCCCTTCGTTTATTTAAGGTGTCTTTATTTAAGGAAGCTGTATGAGTTCTGAATGAGTGAGAGATTTGTAGCACACTCCTTCTGCAGTTTCTGACTGAGTGCAAAACGCTGCTTTCTCCGACATGTGTCTGGGAGACTTTGACACAACGGCCCCTTTGGGTTTCAAGCCATTTATCTGGTGGGGCTGCGTGTGAAAGGAAGGGGGGATGTCTCCAGCAGTGTAAAATAGGAAATGAGAAACAAAGCAAAGCTCAATAAAATGTACATTCATATTCATGCAACAGTATCTTACATGTACTTCTCATACGATGATTTGGAGCAAGGGGACCCAAGCAAGCAAGAGAAAATACACAACTAGGGGGCATATGGGAAGAGCCGGGTGGTATGAGCTATCTGTCTTTCACAGCACTATACTTGCCCCATCCCTGGGGACCCCGTTCTAGTCTCCCATGAGCTGAACTGCTCTGAACATGCAGATTATAGATAAAATCCTGACCTCAGCTTGTCCAGGTATCTGAACTCCACATGAAAAGTTGACAGGTTTGCCAGATTTTTCAGTCTACTGCACCCACAGTTTGCAAAGGGATTTTTAAATAAACTGTGCTAGTACTGCATCCATTCCCTGACTTCCTACCTTCTCCACAGCTATACGCACACACACACTCCAACCTCTTCCTGAATCCTGTTCTGGGATTTTGAGTTTGGTTCGACTTTGCACAAAATAATGGCTGGCTCATGTAGGAACACAGAAATCACGTCTTGCTCCAAAAATGACTTCCCCTTCCCAGGAGGAATACAGTATGTGTCTGCTTCAAACATCTGTCTTCACCTTTGAACTCCTGTGCACAGAATTAATTCGGTGTTTAAGGCATGGCGATCTTTGTCAACAAATCACCCCCTCTCTGTGAAACCTGGCTGCTTCCCTCTTGAAGCATTTATCTGGTTTAAAACATGCTAATGACTTGACATGAAAGCTTCCCCGGGGCTCTGCCTGTGCCGTAGCTGGGCTGGGAGGAGCAGCATGCCTTGCCCACAAAGAGTGAAGTTCCCATGTATGTTAGCGTCACCTCGTTCTGAGCCTTAATATTTAGTATTTCACCTGTTCATCCCTTTAATCCTCATCACCTTCTTTCTTTTCAGAAAAAAAAAAAATAAAGCAAAAAACTCTTCCTAAATGGACATACAGTCTTGACCACAACTGATACTCCTGCCGGCATATGGACTCCTTTGCTACAGGCTGGCCTCTGCTCTCCTGTTCTCTTCCAACGCTCACATCACCACATTGCTCCTGACAATTTATCATTTAAATACTCACTCTTACAAACTCCTCGGGGAAATCTTTAGGTCAAAGCCCTTCTTTTAAACCTGACACAGTTCTGCACATAGGGCCAACTGAAGATACACCTGACCCACCGCGGTGCCAACAACAACCACTAGCCAACAACCCCGCTGGCACCACTAGCCGCACGACTGCTGTCTCCGAGCATGGAGATGCTCCGACAGAAAACGTCTGTGGTCGGTGGGGCTGCATCTGCAGCCATCACGCCTTCCCATTTCTCAGGGTGGCCGACACCTTTGGTCCTCTCTTCCTGCTTCAGTTTGCAAGCCCAGACCAGAGGTAATGAAGAGCAGGTTTCTCGCAGTAGGAGTTGCAAATGGCAGCCGTGGGAGTCCTCATGAGCTCGCTGTCTGCAGCTCTTCACGCTCGCTGCCCCGAGTGCTTGCTCCAAGTGCTGGAGACAGGTACGCTGACACTCAGCCTCCTGGCTTTCCTTCTGGAGGTCCTGTCTGCTGGGTGTCTTCCCACCTGGACCTTGGGTGGCCTTTCCACAGAGCCTAGCAGCAGCAGCGGATGTTTCAGATACCGTGTGGGTCTCCAAGCCCTTGTGTACCTCTGTAGTATCTAAAGCTTTTGAAGTTGGAAACAGCAACAGAGAGAAAAGCCTGGGGAGGACCGATAACTAAACAAAACCAACTGAAGAGAAAATGAGACATGGGCAGAAGCAAGCCATCAGAACTGACCGGTTTATTTCATGGGTGCTCTAGCAGTTAAACTCTAGCCCAGGTTAACGCTTGCTTGGTGTCACGCTCTCCCTGCTGCTTGCAGTCCTGCAAAATGCGTTCGCTGGTCTCTGGCCAGCTGATCCAGCCGCCCTCAAGTATTCCTTGGCTGACGTCTCTGAAGGAGAAATCAAATGCTAATGCAAATGGAGGAGACCAGGACTGTTTTTCAACTGACACCTGCAAACTAAAGGTGTTCAAATACCTCCTCATTTCAAACGTATGCTTGTTGTGGTTTTAAAGAACACCTTGCAAAGATGGCATGTGCAATCCGCTTTCCAAAAAGAAACTGAAAGCTTGAGCCCGTGGCAATTTATCTGCATCCATTTGAATCCCTCAAATCAAAGGACTGTTAAGGAAAAATGAATTCACCACTGATCTAGTGACTGCAGGAGAGAGACAGTACTGCCCCCACCACCCCCTACAAAAGAAGAAAGTAAGCCTTTTATCTATAAAAAGCATTTTAGACAAAAACAGGAAGTCATTAAACGCCAATGGTCAGGATTCCAACTGATTTCTAAATTCATAAAGATATGTGAAGCTAATCTCCGAATAAAAGCCTGGCTGTTGCCAAAGCAATCTGAGTATTTATCTCTGTGTAAAGACAAACAGTAGTCCCTGTGGAGTTCCGCTGTTGCCAAAAACCTGACACACAGAGGAAATTTTGGTGTCTTTTTCAACTTTCAGGCGTTCTAGACGAGCCTTTATGCTCTGTTATGGACACAAATGCTCCTGCAGTCCCAAATCAGCAGCGGCAGCTTGGCTGGAAAAGAAGCACAAAAGCCCAGCTGAGAAGAGGCTCCTGAGGCTCAAGGTACTGGTGTCCCTGGGTCACAGTGACACAGGACAGAGAAAAGCAGGCAACAGATGTCTGGGGAAAATTAGAAGCAAGAAACCGCCTTTTAGTCCATATCTGGCATCCTACTTGCATCCCCTAGTCCAAACTCAGCCAGGATCCTCTTTACGGGCACTGATCGCTCATGGTCACGACTTGGGGCGCTGGGTAGGGGACAGACCTGTTGTAACCAGATGTAACCAAAATGATTAGTTTGTTCTTTTGTAACTAAGCAACATAGAGATAGGAGCAGGTTAGACAATGCTTTAATATTGTGTTTGTACACCTATGGCTATGGATATGCTACTGTGCCCAAAGACAATTGGACAAGGAGTAGTACGGACATGCTGCTGTGCTCCCAGTACAGCCCCAGCCCACCCTGACAGCGAGTCGAGGGTGGTCAGAATAATTGGTTTGTGTTAAGGGTGCCAAATCATTGTTAGGGACCATGCACCATGAAGAAGGGGAGCGAGTTACATACGCAAGGTGGGATTGCGCACGTCCAGAAGAAGGGGTCAACTAAAGGACACACCTGTACGGCCACCAGGGACCACCAGAGACCCCCACGGAAGCCCCTCGGAGCTCAAGGACGTGTGCGTAATGACCACGCGAATATGATAATTAGTTCCAGGAAATAGAATGAATATGCATGATCATTCCGGGAAATGTGATGCATATGTATGTAACTGGACAATATAAGTTTCGGCTGATGTAACCTGCGGTATGCACGCTAGGTGGAACGATTCCCCGTGCATCCGGCGCCGTAATAAAGAATGCCTGCTTCTTAATGCTACATTGGTGTTAAGGAGTTTGAGTCCCAATTTCGGTGACAGTTTTGGCAACCCAGATGGGACCCTGCTTCTGAATTTCGACGGATCCAAGGGATCGCAGTACCTCCAGCCGGCACTGAGGGATTCTCAGGGAGAACCTCCGATCCCCGGACTGAAGAATTCTGAGCAAGATCCTCTTGAACAAGGTAATAAGGCATTCTTCTAACGGGTAACAGAACTTTAGGTAGGACGTGGGTTAGAGTCCCACTCTGGGCAGTACGTGGGGTTAGAGTCCCACTTTAGGTAGGATGTGGGTTAGAGTCCCACCAAAGGTAGGACGTGGGTTAGAGTCCCACCAAGCCTGCTCGTAAGGCGCGGCGAAAGCTATGCAGGGTTGGGCTAAGCGGTACCTCGGTTGGTAAGTCTCTGCTAGGCGAAAGCCTGTGGAGCAGGGCCCAAGGGGGAGTCTTCGATGGGGGGTTGAAGTCTCCAAGGTTGGTATATCTGGTGGGGGGCTGGAATCCCAGAGGGAGCTCCAACAAGGGTTGGGGTCCCTCTGACTAGTGCTTGTGATAGTGCACAATCACAACCACTAGTTGTTTGGGAGATGGGTACATTTCCGAGTAAGAAACCCATCCCACAAAGAACATCTTTGGGATGTATTTTAAATCACTGGAAAGATCTGTGGGGTGATCCTTTGACTCGGAAACAATTAATTGAATATTGCAATCATTGGTGGCCAATGTATACTTTGGAAGGTAGGGAGAAATGGCCAAAGAATATTACATTGCAATATAATACCATCTTGCAACTAATGTTATTTTGCAAAAGGGAAGGTAAATGAGATGAAATAGCTTATGAGGTATTTATTTTTGCTTTGAGAAATCATCTGGAGTGGCAAAAACAGTGTGGGATTATCCAGTAAGATTTTATGGTATTGACTTTGGAAAAAACAGGGAAGGAATAAGAGTTTAAGATGATGTTGCTCTGCCTGTAACATTGGAAAAGGGAATGGCCCATAGTGAGAGAATTGGATCTTTCGCTACAGGCAATTAAGTTGATGACTCTGAATGATGAGGACTGAAGGAAACCAGGGGAGTCAACACCAGCTGAACACCTGGTTGCATTAAAGCTGAGGAATTATGAAGTAGAATTTTTAGTTGATACAGGGGTAACATATTCAGTATTAAATATATGCAAAGGGGGGTTTAGTCATAAAACTATAAGTGTTGTTGGGGGAGCAGGGTGGAAGAAAATTGGCCGTTTTTACAACCTTTGAAATTCAAATTGGGAAAGCAATGGGTAACTCATCGATTTTTGTATATGCCAGAATGTCCATCATCTTTGTTAGGAAGAGATATATTGAGTAAATAGAATGCACAAAATAATTTTTAAAAACGGGGAGACTCACCTGTTAATACCTGAATCAAAAGCTGTGGAAGTGAGAATTTTTATGGTACAGAACACAACAAGACCGAAGGAAGAAATTCCTGCAGAAGTAGAGGATGCAGTAACACACTTGGTATGGGTTAGTGGAATCCCAGGCCGGTCTAAATTAGCAGAACCAGTTCTAAAATCTGGAACTAAACTGGTAAGACAAAGCAGTATCCTCTCAAGTGGGAAGCTAGAAAGGAGTTGGAAGAATTAATAGCAAAATTTTTGAATTATGCATTATTGATAGAATGTGAATCAGAATATAATACCCTGATATTGCTAGTGAAAAAGCAGAATGGCAAGGAATATAGGTTAGCTCAAGATTTAAGAGCCATGAATCAGATTAAGACATTCACCCAGTAGTAGCTAACACATATACCTTGCCGACATCCTTAAAAGAAAAGCATAAGTGGTTTACTGTACTTGATCTCAAGGATGCTTTCTTCTGCACACCCCTAGACAAAGATAGCCAGGCATATTTGCCTTTGAATGGGAAAGCCCCACCACCGGATGCAAGACACAACTCACCTGAACAGTGCTACCTCAAGGGTTCAAAAATAGTCCTACAATATTTGGTAATCAGTTGGCAAAGGAACTGGAAGTGTGGAAAAAAGAAAATTCAGAAGGAATGATATTGCAGTATGTAGATGACATCTTGATAGCAGCAGAGACTCGAGAGGACCGTTTACAAGTGACCATCAGCTTGTTGAATTTTGGGGACAAGCAGGATAATGAGTATCAAAAAGCAAGGCCCAGATTGGGAAAGAGACTGTGATATATTTAGGCTTTGAAATTTCACAAGGACAAAGAAGATTGGGAGCAGGCAGAAAGGAAGCAATTTGTCAAGTTCCAGAACCAAGAACGATATAGGAGTTGCGGACATTTTTGGGTATGGTCGGGTGGTGTTGATTGTGGATCCTCAATTATGCAGCTTTGAAAGGATCCCAGGAGAATCACCTGTTGTGGACACCTGAGCGTTGGACAGCCTTTAAAAATTTGAAGAAAGCTTTGATGTCTGCACCTGTGTTAGGACTCTCAAATTTAGCAAAGACTTTTGAATTGTTTGTACATGAACGATAACATCTTGCTTTGGGTGTGTTGACTCAAAAATTAAGAACTTGGAAACGGGCCATTGGGTATTTTTCTAAGCAATTGGATAATGTCAGCAAGGGATGGCCTGGATGTTTGCGAGCTGTGGCAGCAACTGTACTCTTAATCCAAGAAGCAAGGAAATTAACCATGGGGCAGAAAATTACAGTTTATGTCCCACATATGGTCATTTCTGTCTTGGAGCAAAAAGGGGGGCATTGGCTGTCCCCGAGCCGCATGCTCAAATACCAGGTCACTCTCTTGGAATAGGATGATGTGGAACTTAAAACTACAACAGCAGTGAACCCAGCGATGTTTTTGAGCTCGGAAATGGGTGAGTCTTTACACCATGATTGTTTGCAAACTATTGAACAGGTATATTCTAGCAGACAGGACCTGAAGGACGAACCATTGCCTAATCCTGATTTGGAGCTGTTTATGGATGGAAGCAGCTTTGTCCGAGATGGAAAACAGATGGCAGGGTATGCAGTGGTCACCACCACCCGAGTGATGAAAGCTGAAGCTCTCCCTGTGAATACATCAGCACAGAAAGCAGATTCACACACATGGAGCTATCTGGAAGGAAAGAGGACTGTTGTCAGCTCAGGAAGAGATTCTTCAACTCTTCCAGGACATCCAGCAGCCCAAGAAAGTAGTGGTAATGCATTGTAAAGCACATCAATTTGGACAAACCGTGGTAAATGTGGGCAACCAATTGGCTGATAAAACTGCTAGAGAGGCAGCGGAGCAAAGCATCCTTGCCCTGGGACCAGTAAAACAGGTAAAACTTCCAACCCCGAAACCAAATTATGGTAAATTGGATAGATTATTGGCAGAACAGTTGAGAGTAGTAGAAAATGAGGTGGGTAACATACACCCGACAAGTCATAGTTACCCCACAAATAATGATAGAATAGTAGAGGAAAAACAGAGAGAAACACATGGGGAACTGAAGTGATGATTGTGGATTTACAGAAATCAGGATTGCTGTGTGCACATCCCAAATGTTACAGCTGCTTAGAATGAACAAATAGATGATATGAAGAGGGTGGTACAGCAGACTCAAGGTTTAAAGAGTGAAATGCAAACAAATTGGTTAGGCCAAATTTTGGGACATTTTGGATTTCCTCTTAAAAGATGGATAACTGAGTTGTTACAGACACTAATCACGTTGATTACAGTTGTTTTGGTGATTTGTTTGGTTTATCAATGTTTAAAGAAAATGTTGACACAGAAATCAGTGATGAAGCGTCGCACACCAATGCCAGGAGAGAAGCCACCTGCTTATGTTGAGTTAAGAAAGATTAAGAGTGGAAGTGTTGAAAAGATTATTATTTCAAAACTTCCAAAGGGGGGAAATGCAACCAGATGTAACCAAAATGATTAGTTTGTTCTTTTGTAACTAAGCAACATAGAGATAGGAGCAGGTTAGACAATGCTTTAATATTGTGTTTGTACACCTATGGCTATGGATATGCTACTGTGCCCAAAGACAATTGGACAAGGAGTAGTACGGACATGCTGCTGTGCTCCCAGTACAGCCCCAGCCCACCCTGACAGCGAGTCGAGGGTGGTTAGAATAACTGGTTTGTGTTAAGGGTGCCAAATCATTGTTAGGGACCATGCACCATGAAGAAGGGGAGCGAGTTACATACGCAAGGTGGGATTGCGCACGTCCAGAAGAAGGGGTCAACTAAAGGACACACCTGTACGGCCACCAGGGACCACCAGAGACCCCCACGGAAGCCCCTCGGAGCTCAAGGACGCATGTGTAATGACCACGCAAATATGATAATTAGTTCCAGGAAATAGAATGAATATGCATTATCATTCCGGGAAATGTGATGCATATGTATGTAACTGGACAACATAAGTTTTGGCTGATGTAACCTGCGGTATGCACGCTAGGTGGAACGATCCCCCGTGCATCCGGCGCCGTAATAAAGAATGCCTGCTTCTTAATGCTACATTGGTGTTAAGGAGTTTGAGTCCCAATTTCGGTGACAGTTTTGGCAACCCAGATGGGACCCTGCTTCTGAATTTCGACGGATCCAAGGGATCGCAGTACCTCCAGCCGGCACTGAGGGATTCTCGGGGAGAACCTCCGATCCCCGGACTGAAGAATTCTGAGCAAGATCCTCTTGAACAAGGTAATAAGGCATTCTTCTAACGGGTAACAGAACTTTAGGTAGGACGTGGGTTAGAGTCCCACTCTGGGCAGTACGTGGGGTTAGAGTCCCACTTTAGGTAGGATGTGGGTTAGAGTCCCACCAAAGGTAGGACGTGGGTTAGAGTCCCACCAAGCCTGCTCGTAAGGCGTGGCGAAAGCTATGCAGGGTTGGGCTAAGCGGTACCTCGGTTGGTAAGTCTCTGCTAGGCGAAAGCCTGTGGAGCAGGGCCCAAGGGGGAGTCTTCGATGGGGGGTTGAAGTCTCCAAGGTTGGTATATCTGGTGGGGGGCTGGAATCCCAGAGGGAGCTCCAACAAGGGTTGGGGTCCCTCTGACTAGTGCTTGTGATAGTGCACAATCACAACCACTAGTTGTTTGGGAGATGGGTACATTTCCGAGTAAGAAACCCATCCCACAAAGAACATCTTTGGGATGTATTTTAAATCACTGGAAAGATCTGTGGGGTGATCCTTTGACTCGGAAACAATTAATTGAATATTGCAATCATTGGTGGACAATGTATACTTTGGAAGGTGGGGAGAAATGGCCAAAGAATATTACATTGCAATATAATACCATCTTGCAACTAATGTTATTTTGCAAAAGGGAAGGTAAATGAGATGAAATAGCTTATGAGGTATTTATTTTTGCTTTGAGAAATCATCTGGAGTGGCAAAAACAGTGTGGGATTATCCAGTAAGATTTTATGGTATTGACTTTGGAAAAAACAGGGAAGGAATAAGAGTTTAAGATGATGTTGCTCTGCCTGTAACATTGGAAAAGGGAATGGCCCATAGTGAGAGAATTGGATCTTTCGCTACAGGCAATTAAGTTGATGACTCTGAATGATGAGGACTGAAGGAAACCAGGGGAGTCAACACCAGCTGAACACCTGGTTACATTAAAGCTGAGGAATTATGAAGTAGAATTTTTAGTTGATACAGGGGTAACATATTCAGTATTAAATATATGCAAAGGGGGGTTTAGTCATAAAACTATAAGTGTTGTTGGGGGAGCAGGGTGGAAGAAAATTGGCCGTTTTTACAACCTTTGAAATTCAAATTGGGAAAGCAATGGGTAACTCATCGATTTTTGTATATGCCAGAATGTCCATCATCTTTGTTAGGAAGAGATATATTGAGTAAATAGAATGCACAAAATAATTTTTAAAAACGGGGAGACTCACCTGTTAATACCTGAATCAAAAGCTGTGGAAGTGAGAATTTTTATGGTACAGAACACAACAAGACCGAAGGAAGAAATTCCTGCAGAAGTAGAGGATGCAGTAACACACTTGGTATGGGTTAGTGGAATCCCAGGCCGGTCTAAATTAGCAGAACCAGTTCTAAAATCTGGAACTAAACCGGTAAGACAAAGCAGTATCCTCTCAAGTGGGAAGCTAGAAAGGAGTTGGAAGAATTAATAGCAAAATTTTTGAATTATGCGTTATTGATAGAATGTGAATCAGAATATAATACCCTGATATTGCTAGTGAAAAAGCAGAATGGCAAGGAATATAGGTTAGCTCAAGATTTAAGAGCCATGAATCAGATTAAGACATTCACCCAGTAGTAGCTAACACATATACCTTGCCGACATCCTTAAAAGAAAAGCATAAGTGGTTTACTGTACTTGATCTCAAGGATGCTTTCTTCTGCACACCCCTAGACAAAGATAGCCAGGCATATTTGCCTTTGAATGGGAAAGCCCCACCACCGGATGCAAGACACAACTCACCTGGACAGTGCTACCTCAAGGGTTCAAAAATAGTCCTACAATATTTGGTAATCAGTTGGCAAAGGAACTGGAAGTGTGGAAAAAAGAAAATTCAGAAGGAATGATATTGCAGTATGTAGATGACATCTTGATAGCAGCAGAGACTCGAGAGGACCGTTTACAAGTGACCATCAGCTTGTTGAATTTTGGGGACAAGCAGGATAACGAGTATCAAAAAGCAAGGCCCAGATTGGGAAAGAGACTGTGATATATTTAGGCTTTGAAATTTCACAAGGACAAAGAAGATTGGGAGCAGGCAGAAAGGAAGCAATTTGTCAAGTTCCAGAACCAAGAACGATACAGGAGTTGCGGACATTTTTGGGTATGGTCGGGTGGTGTTGATTGTGGATCCTCAATTATGCAGCTTTGAAAGGATCCCAGGAGAATCACCTGTTGTGGACACCTGAGCGTTGGACAGCCTTTAAAAATTTGAAGAAAGCTTTGATGTCTGCACCTGTGTTAGGACTCTCAAATTTAGCAAAGACTTTTGAATTGTTTGTACATGAACGATAACATCTTGCTTTGGGTGTGTTGACTCAAAAATTAAGAACTTGGAAACGGGCCATTGGGTATTTTTCTAAGCAATTGGATAATGTCAGCAAGGGATGGCCTGGATGTTTGCGAGCTGTGGCAGCAACTGTACTCTTAATCCAAGAAGCAAGGAAATTAACCATGGGGCAGAAAATTACAGTTTATGTCCCACATATGGTCATTTCTGTCTTGGAGCAAAAAGGGGGGCATTGGCTGTCCCCGAGCCGCATGCTCAAATACCAGGTCACTCTCTTGGAATAGGATGATGTGGAACTTAAAACTACAACAGCAGTGAACCCAGCGATGTTTTTGAGCTCGGAAATGGGTGAGTCTTTACACCATGATTGTTTGCAAACTATTGAACAGGTATATTCTAGCAGACAGGACCTGAAGGACGAACCATTGCCTAATCCTGATTTGGAGCTGTTTATGGATGGAAGCAGCTTTGTCCGAGATGGAAAACAGATGGCAGGGTATGCAGTGGTCACCACCACCCGAGTGATGAAAGCTGAAGCTCTCCCTGTGAATACATCAGCACAGAAAGCAGATTCACACACATGGAGCTATCTGGAAGGAAAGAGGACTGTTGTCAGCTCAGGAAGAGATTCTTCAACTCTTCCAGGACATCCAGCAGCCCAAGAAAGTAGTGGTAATGCATTGTAAAGCACATCAATTTGGACAAACCGTGGTAAATGTGGGCAACCAATTGGCTGATAAAACTGCTAGAGAGGCAGCGGAGCAAAGCATCCTTGCCCTGGGACCAGTAAAACAGGTAAAACTTCCAACCCCGAAACCAAATTATGGTAAATTGGATAGATTATTGGCAGAACAGTTGAGAGTAGTAGAAAATGAGGTGGGTAACATACACCCGACAAGTCATAGTTACCCCACAAATAATGATAGAATAGTAGAGGAAAAACAGAGAGAAACACATGGGGGAACTGAAGTGATGATTGTGGATTTACAGAAATCAGGATTGCTGTGTGCACATCCCAAATGTTACAGCTGCTTAGAATGAACAAATAGATGATATGAAGAGGGTGGTACAGCAGACTCAAGGTTTAAAGAGTGAAATGCAAACAAATTGGTTAGGCCAAATTTTGGGACATTTTGGATTTCCTCTTAAAAGATGGATAACTGAGTTGTTACAGACACTAATCACGTTGATTACAGTTGTTTTGGTGATTTGTTTGGTTTATCAATGTTTAAAGAAAATGTTGACACAGAAATCAGTGATGAAGCGTCGTACACCAATGCCAGGAGAGAAGCCACCTGCTTATGTTGAGTTAAGAAAGATTAAGAGTGGAAGTGTTGAAAAGATTATTATTTCAAAACTTCCAAAGGGGGGAAATGCAACCAGATGTAACCAAAATGATTAGTTTGTTCTTTTGTAACTAAGCAACATAGAGATAGGAGCAGGTTAGACAATGCTTTAATATTGTGTTTGTACACCTATGGCTATGGATATGCTACTGTGCCCAAAGACAATTGGACAAGGAGTAGTACGGACATGCTGCTGTGCTCCCAGTACAGCCCCAGCCCACCCTGACAGCGAGTCGAGGGTGGTTAGAATAATTGGTTTGTGTTAAGGGTGCCAAATCATTGTTAGGGACCATGCACCATGAAGAAGGGGAGCGAGTTACATACGCAAGGTGGGATTGCGCACGTCCAGAAGAAGGGGTCAACTAAAGGACACACCTGTACGGCCACCAGGGACCACCAGAGACCCCCACGGAAGCCCCTCGGAGCTCAAGGACGCATGTGTAATGACCACGCAAATATGATAATTAGTTCCAGGAAATAGAATGAATATGCATTATCATTCCGGGAAATGTGATGCATATGTATGTAACTGGACAACATAAGTTTTGGCTGATGTAACCTGCGGTATGCACGCTAGGTGGAACGATCCCCCGTGCATCCGGCGCCGTAATAAAGAATGCCTGCTTCTTAATGCTACATTGGTGTTAAGGAGTTTGAGTCCCAATTTCGGTGACACCGTCCCCGAACAGCAAGAGGACCTTGTCCTAGGGGCCTGGGTGAGGCTTTCATGTCCCGGACGTGGGGCTGCTGGAGGTGACCAGGCCTGGTGGCACCGCGAACATGCCTACGCAGACGGGAAGGCTCATGGCAAGAGGTCATCTGAGGCAGGAGCGGGAGCGCTGGCACCCTGCAGGCAGGGCTCACAAACCGGACTCTGTTCTGCCTGCCTCTGCAAGGTATATTTAGCGTGCTTAGGACCTGGGTGTTTCACCGCTTCTCCAGGAGCTGCAGTTTTCAATGACAGAAAAATCATTCATGGCGATGTTGAAAAAACCCTGTTTTGCCCACTTTTCCTTTGGAAATCCATATACCCCCTGTGGTACTCTGGTACTTTCCCAGGGACAGTCACAATGCTAGACTCAAACAATACAGTTTATTTAGCAAATTGCAAACAACTTTGGTACAAGAGATTGTTTAATTGTATTTTCTCTTGTTGTTAAGGACGTTAAGTGTTACCGGTATTATGGTTGGATAAGCTCCAGTTGCAACACAAGTTTCCAAATGAAGTATGGGTGAATGCAATTTAATATGTAAAGGACTGCTTTGATTCTTACATAAGATGAAACTAATAATACTAGAAGAAAAATATTAGCCTCTATCTGCTTCCTTAATAGGAATAAAATTTGTTTCTCCCATGGTAGTACCAGACTGTGAATAGGAGAAAGTGTTACAAAAAGGTAGAGATACTTAAAAATAACTGTATTATATAGCAGGTCTACCTCAACTGCAAGAAAACTGCGTGTGCTTTTATTTTTATATAGCCATACTGCAATTTATTTGATTATAACTAGCTGGTTAAGCTGTGGTAGACACCCCTCAAGGGAACTGCATTAAGACCAGTTACACAAAACAGTTTTAAGAAGCAGAATCCACTGTGACAGCTGTGCTCCTCTGGGAAAACAAAGGGCATGAGCTCCGGAGTGAAGTGGACAACAGGGGAAAAGCCCTCTTGGTTAAGGTGATGTCACTCCAGAATAAATCTTCCTGGAAAATCAGTCTGTCTTTTGGATATGTTAGGAAAGCCTGCTCCCCAAAAAGACCTTCTACTCCTCATCTGAATGCTGACAAATCAAAATACTGCCTGAAAGCAGAAGCAGCCTTGGACAGACTGTACACAAACAAGGGTGCTGTAGTAAGTCACCTGCACACCTCACCACCCAAGCAGTGTCAAGGCTATACGGATGTTGCTTGCGCTATCAGACTATCAGCGAGGCGTCTACAAATAGCAATGATAAAACAGAGGGATAGCAGACAGACACGGCATTGCACTTCACGAGAGAAGCGCTGAGTGAAGAACCACCCAAATTTTGCTTGTGGTAAGTATATACTGACAGCTTATCAGAAGGGTAAATTCCAGGTTTTAGCACTTAATTCCATATGTACTCGTTTAAACCTGTCTAGATGAGGCTGATAACTTGGGCATAAAATACAGCTTTTGGTCTATATTTCTACACTGAAGATGAGACATGGTTCAAAGGGATGCAGCTACCTCTTGGTTCTCACAGATGCCTCTGAATTCCCTTGGAATATCTAATTTTCCCTGTCTGGACAAGATGCCATTATACTGTAACTTATGTCTTAGGTGTCTGGGAGAATGAAAGATTAGTATTTTATCAACTTCTATGAAGCCAGTCTCTGGAATCATTAAAAATACTATCATGCAGAAAGAAGCACTGCAACAGTGTACAGTAGGTACTTTTTTCCCTGTCGGAAGGGTGTTTACTGTCCTGCAGCATATAATTTTACTGCGGTAATGACAGTATTTCCCATACTTAAAATGGGAAATACAGTGCACAAGTCTGGTAATGTTTCATTGCTGGTGGTAAATATCTGGATTCCAATGGCAGCTTCTCTGTGATTTCCTTTGTATTTACCATTACAGAATCTATATGGATTTAAAGTCTTCAGGCAAACACAGAAGACAGCACTGATAGAATTTAGCCTTTATTTCCACCCACAGCTTCAAGAATCACATTGCCAAACCATGCATTACACTGGGGAAAAAAAGGGGTGTCTTCAGCTAGCCCTTTGCCTCGCCAGTACACAGCTGTGGAAAACCCTGGGAACGCAGCTACTGGGGGAGCGATGCTTTGCACAGTTCTGTTTTATGCCATTAGGTCAGGACAAGCAGGCAAAAACGAAAGCAAGGGAAAAATTCAGAATGCATTAGACACCCTCATCACTACAAACGAGGGAACCCCACTTTCATCCACTTTAATGGGTTAGCCACTAAAACTGCTTCTGGGTTAGACGAGTGATGTGTCCTCTCACTATGACCGAGTTTCCCCACATTTTGTGCATTTATCGGAGACGTGAGCTCGAGTCGGCACACTGAACTGATCCTGGTGTTTCAGCTGGCTTTCGGGAACAGAGCTCTACCTTTGGCAGTCTGCTCTCCCATTCTAAATTTAACCCCTGCTAAGCAAAGTACGGCACCTAAAAGTGTCCAGGAACAGCGCTTGCCTTTCAGCTACTGTGTTAGCACCACATCCTGCGTCACTGTGGCTTAAAGATTTCTATATACATAGCCTCTGAAACCACAAAAAAGAGGACTATCATACTATTTTGAAGGTTGCTCAATCTGCATGTTTCTGAGGATGTGCCTCCTTTGACCTCTGGCACGCAGTTTGTGCCAGTGTCCCCATAAAGGAGTGTAGATTTTGGCTAAGATAAAAAGGAACAATAATAATGAAGGGAAAAAAAAAAAAGCACCAAGTCTTCTCTTTCAGTTCACTTACTCTCACCTACTCATAAAAGAGCAATTGTATTGCAGCAGAATACTGAAGTACTTTCAATGCCAAAACTGGGCTGATTCCCAGCCACCTTCATCTCTTTCAGGGGTGTTCATGAGAAGTGCCAGACAAAGGTCATTTAAATCCAGCCCCTATCTAGCAAGCAAGGAAGGAAGAGGCGTCAACATTGCTGCTTTCTCTGTAGCATGCCTCGACTGCAGCTCGGCTTTGTCCTGGGTCTTCTGCTGCTGGGCATGAAAGAGCCGTCTCTGTTCCCACCGAAGTCGTGGCCTCTCTAATGAGACGGCCAAAGACGACAGTAATTATCTTCCACTGTCACCTGTCTTCAGACTGAGGGTGAAGCCAACTCGTCTCTCACAGAGACAGAGAAGGCAAGCTGCTGCGAGGGCAGAGCTGGTGGCCATGCTCACGCAAGCACTCCCCACGGACCTGCCGGAGCGTGCTGCTTCTGCAGGGCAAGAACTTTAAAATTCTTCCCTTTTAGCACTCTCTGCTTGCCAAGGACTTCTGTCCTCAAGGGATAAGGGATTTAAATGCCATTCAATGTAAAATCTTTGGCAGTTGAAAACAAAACCGTCCAGAAGTTTTTAAAATACAAAAGACATTTTAAACAAGTCTCTGAGATGCAAGCTGAGCCAATCTGGTAATAATTCACATCTCCATTATGTACGGCAGGGCAGTAGTTTACTTTTTAAATTAACTACTAGTAACAGTTTGATCAGATGTGGCAGATCAGCTACGTCCAGTGCAGGCCACAGGCAGAAGATACCTGTGAAAGCATTTGCTTCACACTTGGAACGCCGGAGACTGCATGCAGAGAATGACAAAGCAGTGGCATCCAAAAAGCAAGTCTAATTTGTTCTGCATGCTCTGAATGGCCCTTAGATCCGTCTAATCCCCTCCGATTGATCCTGCACACTATGCCCACCAGCCACATCTGCACGGCACGCTGCTTTGCTCACTCCATGGGAACAGGTTCTAGATGCAGGGTTGAGCTCTCTGCTCCAAGAAAGCGGACAGTGTATAAGCAGGGAGCCAGCCATCAAAGAAACTGTAACTCCACTGAGTTCCAGGAGCGGTTGTAAAAATAGTCGCAAGTGGTACAGCTGCATTGAAAGCAGGCCTCTAAAAGAAAAACAAAAGTCTCCTCCATACTCTTTCTGTGGAGGAGTTTCTGCAAGGTTATCAGTCCTCAAAGGAAGGTCTTAGTATGTTGAGGCCATCTACTGTATTGCATCCTTCTGCTTTAAACAATAGAGGGTTGCGATCATGGATATGGGTTGCAAAATAGAAAACCTAACTAGCATAACACCAGCTGTTGTTCCCCAGTGAAAGAGGAACTGAAGGACCAAGACTGCTACCAAACCACAAAGGCAGTTTCCAGCTGGATTACCTGCAGCAGCTGCACAGGTCTGCAGCTCACCTATGGGGCTGAGGAGGCAGCAAATTGACAGACTAGCAGAAGGGGTGAAACAGGGCCATGATGATTAAAAAAGACACTTCCTCAAATTCTTGCTGCCAGTTTCTGAATTGTTCCATGTTAAAAAAACCTACAGCACCAAGGAGACAGGCTGTGCCCACCGGCATTGCTCAACGGTACCAGCACATGCCCAGGAGGTAGAACCTGGGGACACAGGAAATATGTTTTATTGCAATGCCAGCTAATTAAAGCACCTACACTGGGTACTCCTCCTCCAGCACACACCCAAAACAGTGCCTGCAGGATCATTCAGATGTTTTAATTCAGCACAACTCACAGTAGTTTAAGTCAGATTATTTTGGGACAGACACACTGATATATGCATTTGCAAGATTTCTGCAGTTGTTTTTTTAGCAGATATTTGTGGGCTTGCACCTAAAGCAAATGGGAAACTGCATGAGATAAACTGAGACCTTTGAGGCAAAAGGCCCTCCACTGAGGAATTTTTGGGTTAAAAAACCCAAAAACCAAAAAAGCAATTAGTACATTGTAAGCAAATCACTTGCAAAGTCCTTCTACTCAGCAAAGTAATTGCTTCCAAGAAGTACCTCTGCTGCTCTAAATGAAATACACAGCTTTTCTTCTTCTTCAGAAAAGAGTAAAACCCCCTAACCATTCAGCAACACACTGAACGAAGCCAATCAGAGCTGACCTCATTTTCTTTTAAAATGTTTTAACAATGAAAGGAATATTGAGACAGCATTGAGGTAAACTCCAACCCAGCAGCACCGTGCAGGGGAGGTGCATAAAGAAGGAGCCCTGATGCAAACTCAGATCGGCCTTTGCTGGACTTCATTTAAAGGTCCTGGTGATACTTGCTGGCTTCTCACCATTTTTCTGCAGAGCTCAGAGCAGTGGCCATAACAAAGCCAGGCTAGCAAAATTAGGGATGAATACAGCAAGGCAGAGAGGCCATTTCACTGCTGTAGGAAAAGCCCGTGCCTCCAGCTTCTTGTTTTTAATAGGCAGGCTTTGTAGGCTGGGGATTGATCACAGCTGTGTCTCAAATAATAAAGAGCCAAACCAACCAGCACAACAAGCATCAGATCTGCTGGGTTCTTACTAGCTGTTCTGCAAACTATGAGGGGAAGAGAAGAGCACAGATTTTCTGTCTCTGGTACCTTCTTGGAGAGGCAAGCAAGAAGGGATGAGTCCCCTTGCTCGTCCTCCAAAATTAATCAGCATTCAGCTTCCTTAGTCACCTGGTGATGCCACAAACGTTTTTACTGGCCCCAGTGCTCTCTCTGCTGCCCTGCCATCTAAACCCTGATATTGTAACTGTGTTCATTAATGCTCTACAGGGCTGGAATACAGGGCTGAGAATACAGGGCTGGAAACAGCGTAGTGACCAGGGAGGTTTTACTGCAAGTTTGATGATTCCGCGGTACTTCTAGCACATATTTTTCTGAAAACACTCACTGTGTATTTATCATTGACTGCACTCCTGCCTTAAACAGCATTTATCAGAGAAGGCACGTGCCAAGTTTCACCAGCTGTAATGCTTTTAAGGATGCAGTGTTGGCGCACGCAATGAGGCTGAACATGGCTATGGGTGCAGGGCAGGGAACGTGGTCTGGGCAGGACAGACTCTTCACTCCTTGCTAATTTCACTTCATCAGCGTTTGGCTGATCTTTGTCTGAAGCCGGCTGAGCGCTTTGCAAAGCCCGCAGCGTTGGGATCCCACCTGAGCGGCTTGGGTTGGCGAGCTCCGTGCTGCAGCGCACACGACATTGTTCCTGGTTGTGGTTCAGCCGCCCTCCTCCGTTATTGACACAGCTTACGCGTGGAGTTTGCTCTCCTCCCGCCTGACCCACAGCCGGAGAAGCCCGCACCAGTGCCTGAACCATGGGGGTTTTGCAAAACCCAAGCTGTGCGTGCCTGGGAAGGGAATGAGTGGCAGTGGGGAGGTGGGGGAGCACCGCTGGACCCCGCTTCCCTTCCTACCCTCCCCAAACCAGGAGACTTTTGCCCCAGGAAATCATAAACAGCATCACTCTCTCAGACAGTGCTGGCTCTTATTTTTTCTCTGAACTGGCCAGGGAAGCTCCCTTGAAATTAAACCCTGCTACTGTTGCCCATCGCTGTGACTGTGCACTGGCATCGATGCTCTGTATGTTACTGCAATCGGCTATATGCATTCATAAAAGAAAAAAAAAAGAAGAAAAGAAAGGTTCCTGTAACTGATCCACAGCCTGGGTGTTCCTCATCTCCTCCTCCTTATTCTGCATCACAGAATAATACCTGTATTCATCGGGGTCACTTTGGGCAGGAGTTCAGGGCTGATGGGAGAGGGTTGAATGCAGAGATCTCCCAGGGTTCAGTCGTGGCTGTCAAACACTGCTGCTAGCAGCAGGTCTGAGCTTGAATGCTGCTGCAATTCAAGCATTGGGAGTGGAAAATTCTGTCATTCACAGTAGATGGTACAGGGTGAAAGCAAGAGAAAACACATCCAAAACCAAGGAAATGAGTTTGTTTGCAAAGTGCAGTACAGAGTCAGGAAGCTTTGAGATAAGCGGCGAGATGACCACATATGGTACAATAAGCACAGGGAAAGGGAAAAGCAGAGGGAAGTATACCAATGCCTGTAAGAGTGTTGCACATCACTGCAACAGATGCATGGAAATGTTTACAGATGCAACTTAAAACTTTGTTTTCCCCAGAAATGTTCTATCGAGACATGTAAAACAGGTGAAAAGAGACAACCCCACAGCAGAAGAGGGCCATACAAGACCTGCCACCTCTCCATCCTTCTCCCTAGCTGCGCTTTCTGAATTTCGTGACACTACGGAAAGTTGTCCCATTAAGCCGGCATCACAAGAGCATGAGCTGTCTCCTTCCTCTGCGGAATAACCAGCAGCATGAACTTGCTGACAAAACCCTTCCTTGCCACAGTTCTTAGGTAATTTTTCTGGGAACATTCATACTTAAAGCAATCTGTAACACGCTAAACAGGAAGTAGGAAAGGAGTGCAAATTAAGGAACGGTACTGATGTCTCTCTCTGGCTCATTTAGCACTGCGTGGCTTTTCAAAAGCATGCTGTTATCACAGGGCTAGAAATTATTTAATGCTACTGTGGCATTCTGTTTATGTTGCCTGGCTTCCAGGACATCTGTTTTGGGTTTGTTTTGGCTTTTTTTTGAGGAGTGGTGAAAGCAAAAACACCGGCGTGCTTCCATGCCAAGGGAAGTGACGGGACTCTCTGGGAGTCCTTGCTGGAAGATGCCCTGGAGGGACCAGGAGAAGGAGCCGGAGCAGCCTCCACTTGTGGCTTCCTCAGAGAAAAGGGCAGAGCAGTTCACAGGGGTGCCCCAGGGTGACTCACGGCCATCCTCTGGAACGCTCCCTGGCACGGTGGCATTGCCACTGAGCCAGAAACCTCGCTCACTGGAGGCAGACCCAAGCCCCAACCCAAACTCTCTACCCCAGCCATCTGTTGGGGCTCAGAGACAACGGCTATGACCAGAATTTGAGGGCTCGTCTTCCCAGTGCAGACCCACCACCTATGCCAACTTCTTTTTTTTTTTTTTCTCCAGCATTTGTGATAGCTCGGGGACAGGACACAACTGGAGGCAGTTCCTGCCAACACATCACGTGCAGACCAAAGGCACGTTTATCAGCTTTGGAGCGCTCATGAACTCTGAGTGAGTCCTGGAGCCAGAGGTGACACTGCCACAAAGAGGACAGCCATGGCCACAGCAACGCGGCATCCCCTGGAAATACCTCGCACCCAGGGCACAGATTGCAATACGCATACCCGCCCTTTAATCGCAAATGATGAAAATGATCTAATGCAAGTCCTCTCCATCTAAATTAAAGAACAATTAATACATGAAGTAAGCTACCACATAATTAAATATTTCCAGATGTTTCTGTTACTGATATCTCTCATGCTGGTTCAGGAAGTTTCTGAACCTATCGCTAGCCTAGCAACTCTTCTCTCACAGCTCTTTAAAATGCTGGCAACATGCCTGTCTTTTCCAAGCACTTCGCGTTTTATTTTCTTGGGGCATGAAAGATAGAGGTGTTTAAACAAAGAAAATATACTTCCAAGGTTCCAAGCATGTGGACTTTTTTTTTTTTTTTTTGAAAGTGGTCAGTCCATGTCACGGAAGTGGAGGAGATGGTTTCAAGATGTGGTGACATACATCTCTTATTATCACAGATTGCAGCACACGCAGAACTCCACTGTATCACTCTATTGCAAAATGCTGCCTGCAAAATTGCATACGTGCAGCTTTACAGGCAATTATATTAGGATACTAGTGCCTTTTCTATGCATGGTACTCGGATCTTAAAACAAAAGACTTAATTCTTTAAAACAGTATCAGAAGCCTCCTCTTTGTTCTTTTTTGTTTGTTGTGGTTTCTGCTTTCTTACATACATCTGAAGAGATGCTCAATGAAATTGCTGCATCCAGCGGACATTTCTCTTTTCTGTTTAAAAGCAACAGCAGCAAAAAGAGGCAGTGAACTTAAACTTCAAATGAAAAGAAGGATGTCAAAGCTCCTCTCATAAAACCTCTGGCAAATATAATATTTTCTTTAGTTGTTTTTGTTATTTTTTGGGAGATCTGCACTCAACAGTGCAATATGCAATGGAGACATCCTGTAACTGACACTTTGCAAGATTCCCTCTACTGTATGAGTCAAGGGTAACTCTTGATAGTGAGCCTGTGGATGCAGGAGACCACTCTTAAAACTTTTGGGAGAAAAGCTTATTGTTTCAAAGTGAAGCGCATAAGATACAAAGCTTATGAACGGGTCCTGCTCAGAGTTTTAATACATTTCATCACCGTTCTTTAAGGTCAAGACCAGGTTTTAAAATCTGGTTCATGTCCCTGCTAAGATTTCACCAACATCCGCAGTGAAATCCTGGTGTTAACACAGCCAAATGCAGAACTTGTGCTTCAGCCAGCTCTGGATCCAGCTCTCTCCGTTCATTTTAAAATGGAGAAGGAGATGTTAGAAATTTGAGGCACTGTGATATGCACTGTATCCTGGAAAATTGCTACGTCTGTGGCTGAACATCCCTCCCAAAGGGAAATACTCAAACAGGCACAATTTCTTTCTGGATCAAGCCTTGACCGACCATTATCTCTGTGCAATCCACTTTTTCAATTATTGATGCTCAATCAGGTCCTGAGCTTAGGAACTGGAAGTATGAGGCAACCAGGTTAAAAGAAAATAAAATAATTTGAAAAAAAGCATCTTTTTGGTGTCGAGTTTCCCAGAGCACTGAGGAGGGGTTATAGTCTTCCTAGAACAAGCAAAATTTTGGGAAGCCTCGAAAAAAATGTGTCCTCTACACCTCGAACCACTGCCGTGCAGGAGGACCTGCCCCAGCCCTGCTTGGTGTCTGTGGGCTCCAATGGACCCCAAGGGGGCTACTCGAGGCAAGAAACCCCCCAAAACCCCCAAAATCTCAGCAGCAAGAGTAAAATGACCTTTGCCGGCCAGCGGCCGAGGGCAGCGGGGGAGCGAACGCCTGCCCACCCAGCTCTGCCGGCAAGGAACTCCGTACTCCTCCACCTTCAGGTCAGAGAGACGAATGAAAAAGAGGGCTCAGTGGTGAATATTTCATTGTACTACTTTCTAAACCTTCCAAGGGAAAAATTTTGAAGTCCCATATCCAAAATTAATGGGGGATTTTTATTTATTTATTTATTTTTAATGCTTAGCAACTCCAAGTTTTTAGGGAATTCAGAATGTCTTCTGAATGTAAGCAACTTGCAGATAGGGCTGCAGGGTATGAAACAGGCAATTTCAGCAAAAACAAGAAAAACCTGAAATTTCAAAAACTAGGAAAAAATGTAAACAATTCAGCAAAAGCACTGTGAATTAAGAGCTCCCTGTTAATTAAATCATGTTTGCTTGTAAAATCAACATCCATATCCATAAAAGAAATGTAAGAGGTTAAATCCTCAATGCATGTTACCAGTAACAAAGAGTTCGATTAGATCTACCCTTACGGTTTAAATACATCTATTTTTAATGCACGCTGGAAAAAACACGGCATTGGCACTGGCAAGGTAAAAATGCAACAAACGCTTCTTCCATTTCACATCCTGGTTCCAAAAACTCAGGAAAAAACATAATTTGCTCCTCACTCGGGAGTAAATCTCTATACGCTGGATATTTACGCCTACGACAAGGGTTTGCAGGAAGGTGGCTACGCTTTGTTTTCTGGAAATAGGCCCGGACCGCTTTTCTCTGCCACCCCGTGAGCCAGGAGAGCCCGGCAGCCCGGTCCGGCTCGGAGGGACCCGAGGCGAGGCCAGCGGTGCTGCGAGACAGAGCGGTCCGGGCTGCCGTGGCCCCGCAACACCGCCCGCAGCCCACGCTCCCACGCACCGTCCCGGGGCGGGTGCTGCTCCTGCCTGCCAGCTGGACGGGGCAAGGCCACAGAGATATGTTAGAAATAAAAGGGAACAGAGAGATGAGAACAGAGGGAGGGCGGGTGAAGAAGCAAAAAAATTTAAATAAAAGGAAAACTCACGGGAAGCGGCATCGATCACTGCTGTGTTCTCTGGAATGTGCCGAAAAGGTCACATTTCTTGGGTGCGCACGGCTTTATACACACGTCTCACGCTTACTCAGTGGGGCAAGCAAGGCAGCACCGTCTACCTGAAAGCCTTCTGCTCTTCACCACCACCATACAGCAGCACAGCGAACGCAGCACTTGGGTACTTGATGGATTAATAGACTGAGAGCTGAAGTGTTCATCTAAAGAATGCTACGTTAATTATTTCCAGTTAATTAGTTTGCTTTGTTTGTTTATTTAAATTGATCCCTCCTCACTCTAGACTGAACCAAGCCAAGCTTTTCTGCTGGAAAGACGGAAACCAGCACAACTCATTTCATGCAGAACAGTGGCTGCACAGCCAAGGACTAGATGCTGATTATCCTCAGTGAAGGACCATTTTTAATCCCCATGGTCTATAGAAGCCATATAGCCTATTAATCAATATGCGCTCCCTTTATAATTTTTTTCTTTTGGTGTGACAACCATAGGAAGGACATTAAGCTATAACAGACTCTGATGTTACTCTCTCCTTGTCGAAGGAGAGTAAATCCAAAATGCAATCGGAAGGCAAAGCCTGCCCACAAGGCTGAGCATCAGGCAGCAAGCAAGCAGCAAGCAATGACCCCTCGGTGCCCAGCACCCCTACAGCTACGTCCCACGACACTGCTTCTACCCAGGGCAAGGGGTAGCAAGGGTCTCGCTTTCTGGGAAATGAGTTGCAAAATGCACAAACGCACAACAGGGAGATGCAGAACGACGTCGAGGGGCTGAGCAGGAGAGGGGGTTTTTGCAGGTGGCCGTTTCGTGCCCCTCCTGTCCCTGCGGTGCGGAGGCCAGCACCCTCCCTGGGGATGGGAACGGTGTGGGCAGGAGCCCCTGCCAAAACCTAGGGAGCAGGGACCAGGGCCAGCTGCCGGACTGACAGCGCTCTCGGGGAGTCTGCATCTTCTCTCCTCACCTGGGGCTGGCAGGCTTTTTCAACAGACATCTCATTAAGCCCCTAGTGTGCCTGAGAAAGAAAAAGGAAAAAACCCTCGTATCTTCACGTCTTCAGAGTTAAATCCTGCAGATCACCCTACATTCTGGCACCAGAACAAAAGCAGAGTAAGTAAAAAGCCAATTTGCTTAATTCCTCATTTTGCTGTGTTGCATAACAAGCACAGATATTGAAGTAGTAATAAAAAAATAACTGTGTCTCCTTAAGGAACAATGAGTACATTCCACTACTGTATGCTACAAAAGATACTTCCAAAAGACGCTTTGTTGAAATAAATTCATAAATCTTCATGGAGCACTCACACAAGTTCCAGAAACTATGCCAAGTGTTATCAGAAATGCCGGTTTCTTCTGTATTTCACAGCATACACACTGTATCAGCTTCAGTGACCAAGGTACTGCATCTCTTCCACTCTCACCTAACAGAGAGAGTTATCTCCTTTTCTCTCATATGAATTATTGACTCGTCGGCTTCAGAACAAGAGTTTTAGTCAGCATACTTTCTTGGGAAATAATTCTTCGGTTTCCTAAATGCCGCTTGGTATGAACCAGCACACAGGGGAAAAAAAAAGTAAACACTTTGCAAGTGTTCAAATTAACCAAGTCAACCTCTGAAACAAAATACAACACAAATTAAAATTCAACCAATTTGCCTGTTCGTCTTGCCTGAATATAATTGTTTCCTTCCTGTTACTGTCAACCTTACAGCTTTGGCAGGTTTTTTTGTTGTTTTGTTTGTTTGTTTGGTTTGGTTTTGTTGTTGTTTGGTTGGGGTTTGTTTGTTTGGTTTTTTTAGCCTTTACAGCTTGTGCACTACCCCACCATGTCCATCCTGCACATTAAGATGGGAAACCCTTTCAGTAACCCACCAGCATCTGCGTGGCTTCTGGCAGCACAACCTACATTTCAGGTGATTTCTGGCAAGTCAGGTTGAAGACCTTCTTCAAAAAGTATCTTCCATGACCCTGAAAGGTACATCCATCTCAATGCAAACCTCTCTCTGTTTTCAACACTCAACACCTGCAACTGAAGTAACTTTAAAGGTTAATTTGGGGCTAGTGCAGTTACCAAATGGAGATTGTGGCTTTGCTTGAGAGCCTACAGTGGAAGAGTAGCTGACCAAGCAAGCCTTTTGCTATTCTGAAATTATATAAAAAGCTGACAAACCATATGCTTCAAGTGAAGCAGCAGGTACAAAAATGGAGGCGTAACTCTGAACTATTTAAGTGCAGATCATGATCTCTCCATCTCCTTCACAGGTAGAAGGTAAGATAGAAATTTCTCAGTCTTGCAGGGAGGATGAGACTGAAATACCCGAGGATGGCAGCAGGATCACAAGATCCTGTGTTCACCTCCTGCCTTAAGGTAGAAGAATAGCTTGTGGTGGTCTGCTCAGACGCACTCCGCCACTCCTCCAGGGAGCAGGAAGGGCAAAGTTTTAATGTTAATATGTGTTTGGAAACTCAAAAGGTAGTTCAAACGAGAACTCCAAGCAATACAGAGCAGTTGCTTTTGTGTGCAGCAGCATGTAAAGGAGAACGCTGCTGGGGAGGGGAGACTGGATCACATCAGTAGGAAACCCAGACAGAGCTGAGGCTTTTGATTCAGAAATTAAAGAGCCAAATATCTCTCTGCATTGTCATTACTTCAGAAGTCACCCGCTGGAAACTAAAAATACACTACTTTTTATAGGGTGGAAGGGCAGTCCCAGCCTTCATATTCTTTGGCTTCCATACAATCCTTACTTTTTTTTTTTTTGGTTGGGCACATGCATGGCAAAGGCAAGGGTTCTCCTGGAAAATGAGCTGGTCAGCACCAATCTCCATTTCACTATTCGCCTCCAGAGGAGGAACCAGAACATGACAGCGTGCCCTCCTGACAGGATTTTGAACATCAAACACTAGCAGACACACTTTGCAGGTCTGCCAGCTCCAGACAAACAATTTTTCTATCACAAATTTCTGTTTTGACCTGTGCAAGCAGGGGTTAGAAACACCCACACATCATTCCCGCCCTGCTTTCTACAGCGTGGTACGAGCAGACGGGAGTTCTTACGCATTTCTATTTGCAGAGGAGACAGGACTTTACCCCTTCAGCCTGTGCCTTTCCCCATCCAAAGGCTCTGCACAGCCTGGAGTTAAGTGACTCTTTGTAGCCCCTTTGCCAATTAACTGAGAGCCAGGGGCTGTCTTACACACCACTTAAAAGCTGACAGTTTCTTTTCTTCCTGTGTATTGAAAGAAATGTATTTCATCATTGAGCGGTTGTAAACTAAAGGTAGACACCTCATTGCTTAAAGTACGTACCCAAACTCGTGGCTATGCTAGTAAATTTTTAATCGTAACCCACCTTTATCAAAAGTAGACCTCGTAGCACCAGCTGCTGATTAACAGGCACAACATGATTGACTTTTTAATACTGTTATTCACCAGACTCTTCACTCCTCACTCTGCACGCCAGCTGAGGAGATAAATAAAAAACCAGCCTGTTCCTCCTGCGTTCAAGGTTTGAAATGAAATTTTTTTGTAGTTATGTAGAAGTTGTTCCTCCCAGTTCGTGGGAGCGAACTGAAATGCACGTGCAATAGCATCGGCACCAGAGCAGGCGGGCTGCGAGGGGCAGCGTGTCCCACGGGAGACCGGCAGGCAACACGGGGTCCCTGGGGTGGAACCCCGGGCTGTGCTGGGGTCTTCGTACAGCCGCTCCACCTCGGGAAGGTGAGCACTGCTTCCACTGCACCCTCTTCTCGTGTATAAGCTGGATGCAGTCATGGTAGAAAGTACGTCATTACATATGGCTTGCTTTGATAATTAATGAAGGTATCCAACTTTAAAAAAATACAACACATCATCGCGGAAAGCCAGTTACATACCTAAACCCATTTAATATATTTTTTAAAAATTTCCTTCAGTTTTCCTTTATGAACTACAGTTTTCAATTTTAGTTTGTTTACCGGAAGAAAGCGGCAACCATTCTACAAATACGCAATAGATTTACACAGCTTTTTTTTCTTTCTCTCTATATACACAGCTTCTGCTTGGAAAATTCATCTCTACATTACTCCTTGTACTTCTAGAAAAATAAAAAGTGGGCACTTAAAAGCAACTTCAAACAAGGGAAGATGAGAATTATCAATGCCATATGTCAGAACAAGTTCTTTCTAAGGTTACATCAATATCAGAAGATGGGAAACAGCTCCCAAAACTGGTTTTAGGAGAACAAGGAAGGTGCGGAGTCCAGGGTCAGAGAAAACGATTTCCATGAAAAGAAGATAAATGCAGGAGCCTGGCAGCTTTTCCTGCTTGTAACAGCTAAATTCCCTCCTTCTTCTTCAGCAGACGATGACGTCCTTCACGAAGGAGGATACTTCAAAAAACTGTCCTTGCATATCTGTGGTTATATTAGCAAATTCGTACTCACATACCAAGTACTTTATTAAAGCAGGAAGACCCAAGCAGATAGCTCTTACTCCAACAGAAGGAAATGCAACAGAAGCACTCTCTCTCAATCCCCCCTAACTTATCTGAACCTTTTTTTTTTTTTAAAATAACCTCATAGGCTTTGAGTGCTAACGTCAAGGAATTACTATTTCAACCTACTGCAACACACAGAGGCTGCTCTCCAAACATCAGCCCGCAGCAGCAGACGGCCAGCCCTGAGGCAGGTATGTCTGGGAGAGTTTTACAGACCAAGTTCTTACTTCCCCAGATGCAGAACTTAAGGTCACCCTGCCCACAAACTTCAAAGCACTCATCCCTGGACATTCAAACACCTCCTGGAAACCAAGTATTTTCACTTACGGTAGCAGCACAGACTGATGGAAAACACTTGAGCATGGAAAAGGAATGCTTCAGACTTAACAAATGATGTCATAGCTTCTGAAGTTGCATGACCTTCCATACAAGCCCTGAGTCCTTTTACCTGCTCTCCAGGCACTGATGGGAAAGGATGTGTGTCCATCAATGGACCTGTCACATACACAACAAGCACACTTGAACATAATATCAGCGTTTCTTCATGTGGATACAAGGAAAATTAACTTCAGAGACTTTTTCAGGCTGAGCAAAGTGGAAGGGCGGCACAAAGGTTTCCTGAATGAGAACTGGAGAAAGCAAGGGGATTTTCTGTTGCTGTTGTTGCTTTCAGCTTTAAAGAAGAGCATCAAATGTGTAAGTGTGTGACAAAAACCTACTCATGGAACAGCTGGAAAAAAAAGTTAAAAAAAAAGAAAAAAGACCTTTGTCTTAAAGAAAAAAAAAGACAGTCCACCTGTGAGCTCAGCAACAGCATCCCCAGCTGTATGAAAAAGGAATACAGGAAAATGTTCTGCTAATAAAGCCTGAACCAGAAGAGCTCAGATTCACATTTTTCTTTCACATTCAGGTTCAAAATACATTTATTAAAAAAATGCACGAACTAAGCCTTTTCCTTGAACACGCTTTTCATGCTGAGATTAGAAGGAGGGAGGCACGAAGGCTGTTGTCTGAAGGCTGTCCCTCACTGCCAACCATGTCTCACTCTACTGACCAGCTGCTGTACCTCAGATGTTTCAGCAAGCTTTTCTGCTGGCAGTAACTTTGTGTTTTGATGTTAAAAGCCATAGTTTCACTGAAACTAGAAAGGCAAAAATAATTTGGGGCTTAAAATTCTATTCTTCTGTTTTGATGGATTACCCCCCAGAATACTTACGCACACTGCTCATGTGCAATGAAGCAACGCACCAGACGGAGCACCACTTCTCCTCTCCCACAAAACGGCCTCTTGTTCTCAATGTTTTCCACCGGTGGAAACAAATGATTGTTCAATGCCTCATTGAATGCAGTTTTGCAGTGTGGCAAGTTAACAGCTGGCATTTTTGTTCACGTAGTTTCTCAAGCTGAGGTCTAGCTGTAAGTTTGGCTTAGCATTTGAGCGGTTTTTGCTGAAAGAAGGGAAGGACAAACTATCTCAAAGATGAAAACACAAGTCAGTGGCTGGACATGGACATTACCCCAGATCTTCCAGACTGCAAAGGCTTTGCTTTAACAATTACCAAGGTTGTATCAGTTTTAGCTGAGGATGCAAGAAATTTAACTCAGAGAATCAGTGAGGAAACTAAGCAAAACATTTAGAAACAAACTCCCCATGCAACTATGTGCTTCCTAGAGGACAAAAATGTTATCTTGCAAGCAGCCATTTTGTAAAAGCATTATTGTTGCCTCTTCCAAAGGATGGATTCCCGTCTTCAGTTCCAAAAAATTCAGCTCAAAAAGCCCAAGATCAGTAGGTCTTGGTCATGTGCTGACATTTTACATGTAAGTCTTCCTGCACATGCTGATTTTCAAATTTTTTCCTTGGTAACAATTTCTACCCTGGGCCTTCGGCTTTTCTCAAAGTTTACCAAGACCTCTGGATTGGAGCAAATGTCCCACAACATGTCCCCATCTCCACTATTTTGGAGAAGCCCAGGCTGATGAGTACTCACTCATGGATGTAGCATTGCTAAGTGGAGTCAGACAGCAGAGCAAGATATGGTACTAATTCATTTTGGTTTAGTGTGGATTTTCACTAAGTGAATTTTACTCCTTAGCCAGCAATTTGTTATTTCACCTGGACCTGACAGAAAAGGTTGGATTCTATTGCCTGGGGGCAAGGATGTGATTTCCAAATCCTATTATTCATAAAGAAAAATAAAAATCAATTCCCTTGGCCTTGCTGAGAAGAATACCTATTTTTGCCATTGCAATTCATTTTTAGAAGCCTTTTGGAAACAAGAGACAACCTATGCAAGCAATTATAATATTTCTTTTATGTTTTGTTTAAATCAAAAGCTGAACATGAGTACAAACCAAGAACTACTCAAGGTTTATCCCTCTCCGGCCATTCTTGGAAGAACGCAGAGAGATTTCCTTTGCCCTTTAAATTTATTTCTTCCTTGAAAAGGTAATAAATTATACTGAAGTCAGGGGAAAGACTTTTATTAAACAAGGCCTCATTTCCATCATATGTAAAGGAATGGATTTACTAGAGGATTTTCCCCCTTCAAAAATAAAATAAAATAAAACCACATTCCTGCCTTGGGAAATGATGGAAGTTCCTCAAAGCACAGTTTCAAAGGATCCCAAATGAAAATAAGTAATACTTATTCTTAACTGAAGGGGGAAAGAAGGGGGAAACTTCCAAATGGTTTCCCCAGGGTGAAACAATGAATTACACAGGGATACCTGGAATACTTTAGAGAAAAGACAGTTACCAGGGACGTATCAGCTTTAGCTGGGGATGCAATAAATTTAATTGGGAAAATCAGTGAAGAAATTAAGCAAACATTCAGAACGAGACTCCCAACACACCTGACCAGGCTCCAGGTTCAGAGAAAGAGCTGCCTGGATCCAAGGCACCAATAACTTCTGCTTCAGCAAAGACAGCTTGCACAGTCTTGTTTTGAAAAAGAGAACTACTTATGAAGTTTATCACACAAACAAACTGACCACAGTGAAATTTCCAGATGCTGTGCTTCCTTATTCTTTTCCCTTCCAACATCCTCACCAGCCAAGCAGTACTGGGAAGAGATTTGGTTTGGGGCTACCAGACAAAATTCAAAAAAATCAACGGAAATTCATTTGCAGGACTATAAATGACAATAAAAATGATCAGTGAGTGAGATTTAGAGAGACAGATTAAATGTCAGAGAGCACACATAGTATTGCTTTTACTAGCAGCATGAAAAAAACAAGCAAGCAAGAAACATCCTATGCAAGTCCAAAAGGGCTTAAAATTTAAAGACACACTCCAATCACTGCATAATTACATACAGATTACAGTTTAGATCCTTAGCAAGTTTTCATGCCTCCATTATTTTAACTGAAAGCAGAAACCCATTTTGCTGATGAAGTGTAACTGATTTTTAAAGAGTTCTTTGCGAAGATTTGTCTTCCTTTTATAAAACAGTGCTAGATCTGTCTAATATAGTAATCAAGCTATATTTATCAAGAAAATAAGAATATAGACATTTACATGTACAAACATAAAAATATTAGTCCACACGTTATGGATAAGAGTTATCATGAAAATTCTATTTTTTGTTATTAAATCTGAATGATTTAACAATGAAATCTTCTAACAAATATAAGCAATAATATGAAGACTTCCATTCCACTTCACCTACTTGCAAGCTGAATGTACACTTTTTTTTTTAAGTCAATACCAAAATGTCATTAAGATGCATGGGGAAAAAAAACAACAAAAACCAAACCCCCCAAACCAACCCACATTACAAGTAGTAACAGCAAGCCCTGGAAGTCACACCCACCCCAAACTGTATGTGTTATTTTCCTCCAAGGAAGCTTCTGAGGAGCAATCACAACTACTCTTAAGGACTCCCACTAAGAAAAGAGAAAGAAATCCAAGCCATCAAAAATCCTGTAGGATAAGGTGCTATTAAAAAAACCTTATAGAATAATTTTAATGAAGATTTCACATCTTCATGCAAATATTTGATGATACAGCCTGAAAGTATTGCCAACACACTGCAGCTCTGAAAGCACTTACTATAAACCTTCCCTCTCCGTACAATGGTAATAAGAATTAATCTTATAAACTCTAGGAGGAGCGCTCCATTTAGTCTACGGTCATCAGCCACAATTTCCCAGTTTACTCGACTGTGGGTTAAATTCACAGTTTATGCACTTTTAAAATATACTTATCTAAAAAACACTGGGACTGCACATAACTGCACCCTGTGTGCTAGAACAGAAAGTCATTGATGCTCAGACTCGTATTGCCAGCGCCAGTTCCAGAGTTTATTGCCCTGTTTTTCCGTCAGGACTAAATCAATACACAAGTGACATTACTGTGACGCAGGGGTCAGGCAGGGTTGGTGACTCTGAACGAGCCCCCCATGCTGGCCAGAGGGCAAGCCGGCATTTATGGCTTCACGCTCCCCCACTTCCAGAGAAGAAGCTGTGAAATGTGCTGCTCTCATCTGAACGCCAGCCTGATCTCCCTGCCCAGCCCAGCTCTCTAAGGAAAATGGAGTAACGTCAAGGAAAACACACAAATGGATGCTGCTCTTCTCGAAACGGGGCCACCGCTACCTGGTGGAAGGACATCTCCAAGCTAAGACAACATCCTCATTTTCAGTCATCTCAGGGAAAATACTGCTGGAGATCTTGGCTCTTCACACCAGCAGGACTCCTCAGGGAGGAGGTGAATAGGTGAAGTTGTCATCTTCCAGTCGCAGGGCTCAGAGTTAAACCCTGGCCTCTCCAAAAGATCCTCTTACCAGTTGCGTTGGGCGACCAGGGCTGATGTTTGCTTTGGCCCACCAGAATAACTTCCCGTGGGCAGGGAAGGTCTGCCCAAGTTCATGTGATGCCATAACCAAGCTCTGCCTAGACAAGAGCATCTTCATCTTGGCCCACGACCGCTTACTTGGTAACTGCTGACGTATAGTTAATAAGGCTTAGGTAGCTCAAAGCCTTACGATTTAGGGGCTGATGAAGATGGGCCATGCCAGTTGACCACCCAACACTGCATGGGGGATATGGAAATATCAAGACATGCCTCTGGCAAAACACAGGGTGCTGTCATTCTGGTTGTAGCACTATTTCACAGCCTTTTTATTTTCTACTGAAAATCAAGCGCTCTTACTGCATGAGGGGAAGAAGCGGGAAAAGATGCAGACTGCATGCCAGAAGAGACAGCATAGATATTAAAAACATCTTCTAAAAAATATGCATCCACAGCACTTCATGTTTTTGATCTTGGAATGAAATGCTGCATATCAATCAATCACCCAGAAAGGTTAAAGTTATCAATAATGCACTTTATTGATTTGCTTTCACTGTCTGGTTACAGCATATGTTGACACTCGTGCATTACCGTAGTCATTTGCTGCTTTCCATCCCCATTTGGTACCTAGTTGTGAAAGAAAAGCTACAAAAGTACAAAAATAAGTCTCTCCTGCAATTCATAACTGTGGCAGAAAGAGAGGGCAGGAAAAAAGCTGTTGCTGAGCAGTTCCACCCTTCCAGATGTTTATACTGAACTTCCAGATGTTTTCCTTGCATTTATTGCTTCGTTATAATAAGCAAGGGACTGTCTTCAAACACAGTAAGACTCCTTTAAATCAAAACAGTTTACACAAAAAGAACCTTCACTTTTTTATCTGTGCCCACATTAGTTTCCAAATCTTACAGAATAAACCACCTTCCCCCGAACAAAGCGGATGGTCTTATAGGCGGGAAAGGCCTAAGTGTCTTTTTAGTTCCCAGGAACATAAAGGGTAAGCAAACACAACTTCATTGTTTGCTCTCCCTACGTCCTGGGGGCTAGCTGTGGTGCTCAGCTCAACAGGCATGCCTCATTTTGGCCAAACACCATTGAGAACTCACTCAACAGAGAAGGCTAATTGGCAGGATTGATAAAATACACATAAGAAGGGTCGTTGCTGTTATTATTTAAAATTCAGTTATAAAACCTCAGTATCATAATCTCACAGTCTAACTTCTAAATAGAGAAGAATGCCCAAAGATGCGTATGGAGGTATAGGGAAGAGTTATCCACAGTGTAAAAGCTAGAGCTGACAAATTAAGGATGGGTGTTTAATCAGCATTTAGGCATGAGAATACACAGGCTAACTTTCCAACAGTAATGATCTAAGCCGGTAGTTATCTACAAATGCAGGTATATAAGAACCTCTAAAAGACCCTAGCCTTTCATGACTTATTCCAGGCCACGGAAATCCAGAGCAGAGCTAGTTTTTGCAGCCCTGAGCTCTGAAATCCTTTTTCAGTGCTTTCACTGCTTCTTAAAACAGTAGTTAGATATTGTCATCCACTTCGGGGCCAAACCTGCATTTAGCCCAGCCAAATGCATTCAGTGTCTAACTATGACCTCCACCAGAAAAAGTTTAGCTTTGTCCTTAAAAGTAAGACAAGAAAATGAGGAGGATGGAAGAGAGGATGCCGACCTTCAGCTGTTGTATCTGCTAGGTTTCTGCCTGTTCCCTTGATCGCTCATTGAAACATAACACATGGTGGTGGTGAAAGGCAAAGTGTCATTGAGCTGCAAGCCAAACCAGACCTGATTTTGTGGTGATGTGCGGTACACAGATCAGTCCTGCCTTAGCCCCAGCGCAAAGGAAAGGCATGCTCTAGAGAAAGAGCTTTATGTTCCTTGTTACTTTCGAAAGATTTCAAAAGCAGCCTTGTTAAAAAAGGGCTCAACTATGAAATCACTTCCTTCTGTTTAAAATATTTTACTCAACAAAAAAAAAAAAAACACAAAAGGGCATGAAAAGGAAAAAGAAAAAAAAAAAATCTGTTCTCTGCTTTTGCCTTGTTCCTAGGATTCAGCATCCCACCCGCCCTGTGGGATGACGCAGTGTGCCAGATCCCGACCGCTCCAGCCAGCGCGTCGGGCAGCCGTAGCCCTCCCCGCACAATCGCCCTCTTGTCCGAGGCGGCTGGCCTCGGCCCCGCACATGCTGACAGCATCGCTGCCGGGAGGGCTGCACCCCTTCGGGGCGGCTCTTCTCCTCCTGGAGCGAGGCAGCAAGGCGCGAGGAGGGCAGGCGGTGTTAGGCAGCTAACGAACAAGAAGCTCTTGTGTTAATTCCCTCTGCCTCCTGTCCCCCGAAACGCAGCGTGGATGGGGACGGGAAAAGATGATCTTCTGCTTGCAGCAGCGAGGCTCTGCCTGGGAGTACAGCCAGCAGGACGACTTCAGGAAGACGCGTTCATGGAAGTTGAAAAGTCAAATGAACAGTTCATTGCTGCCCAAATCCCAAGGGGGTTACTTACGGCTGAGCAGCATTTTAACAAAGATCCTGAGACGAGGACTGGTTTGTCTCCCTCTGCCAGTGCTCATAGGTTTACTCAGACTCCCAGCTCTGTTTCTCCTTGGTTCCCAAGGCACCCTCCCTCTCCTCCAGAACGGATTGCCTCCTCCTGGGTAAGTGGGCTGATGCACACCAGCTCCCTTCCCCACCCAGGTGTGGGGCAGGAGAAGAGGGAGAGGGATCTTAAGAATAAACTGCAACACTTCCTTTCCCCTCCCCACCTCCAGCAAAAAGTTTGTTTCTGCCTCAAACAGCAATGTATTACCCTGATCTGCACCACTAACAAAGGCAGGGGGTCTTTTCCTCTGTATTATTGAGGTTCACTGGTGCAGAAAAAGCCAGATAGCATGAGATAAGCGTTCAGCAAGTTGTTCCAGGCCTCAGACACCCAGCTTTTCTGCCTTTCCCAAAGCTGAAGCAGATAAACTTGCAAGACTATGCATTGACTACCTTTGCAAGAAGGCATTCAGGAAGTATGACACTTGAAATTAAATCATCTGCTTGTGAAAATTTTAAGCCAGACTTGCAAGCAGACTGCAAGCAGTGCCAGAGCACCAGGACACCCGCCTGATCAACAGGCTGACCGCACCGTCTGCTCCAAACTGAGACATAGCCTAACCAGCACTTCGAAGCGATGTTTAGCTTTTTTTTTTTTTTTTTTTTAGAACCACAAAACCGATCCTCCATGGGAAGTGCAAATTCAGTAATATGGGATGGCACTCAGCAGCTGATGGCAACTAATGAACTTTTCCCATGGTTCAGCTAGCACCCTGCTTAACACCCTGATGTACAAACATTTAACTTCCCAAAAGCCTCTGTGGTTGCCCCCACGCCTGCTTCTTGGCTTCAGGCTATTTTTTTTTAAATTACTATTTAAAAAAACCCCACAGCTGTTTCCCAGCCATTTTTATCTTGCAGCTGTGTCTCACAGGTGATAGGGAGGTGAAAGTGTCCCTGCTTCTTTACACTATAGCCCTATGGCTGACCTCCTCCAACCAAAGAAACCACACTGCTTTGGGAAAAAAAAAACAGAAATGAAAACCTCTTCAAAATAATACTGAAGTGGGAGATCCAAATATAGGATTAAGAGTGTCACAGCCTGGGAATGCCTTTGTTTTCTTCAAAAAGATTTAATAAAATAATACATTAGCTCTCTCTGTAAATGGTGTTTTATGCAGATTAGAAGAGGTGCTAAAGCAGAGTGTGTGCACAACACTGAATGAATTTAACTGCACCGGTAACAAGAAATAAGGTCCTGTTTGAATTTCGAAGAAAACTTCAACATGTGCTACCTGCAGTCCTGAAACACCTTACTCCAAATAGCCCCAATGAGGAATCAGAGACACTACTGAACTACATTGGCAGCTAAACTTGAGTCACCTTCAGTTTGGCTAATGCTACTCAACCTCTGGAGCTGTTCCACTGTTTCCAGAACAATACCTAGAAAAAATAAGGTGTGTGGGGGGGCTACTTTATGTTCTTTGTACACCTCTACTGTTGTGGCCACACTGGGTGGCCTGTACATCTTCCCTGTGAATCTCTGTTCATAGGAGAACAGAGGAGGGTGCAGTCACTACCTACCCTTCCAGCTGCATACATACCTCTAGTCCCATACATGCTTGGGATTAGCTGCCACGTGCTATTTATTCAGTGACTATTTATTTATTCCTACAACTCTGCATTGCACTGGTATAAGCGCTTACCATTTCCCACCCACTTTTTTTTTTTTCCCCTTTAAGTCTGAGCCAGTCTTCCACCTCACAGGAAGTACTCCACTGCTGTATGAACAGCGGTCCATTCAGGAGGGAAAACAAGGATCTATTTCCTATAAAGAAGACTGCAAAACCTGAATTTTCTTTGCGTTCTTAATCTCATCTTGCCTTCTGTGAGGAGGATCACAGAGGTGGGGAGGGATAGATTTCCGAACCACCAGGCAGCCAGGAGAGGTTTTACCCACCACTACAGCCTCCCCTTGCAAAACTCTTTTTCCTGAAGAGAAGAGCAGGACACGTAGGAATACGACTTATCAATGGCTGGACAGGTTAGTCAACTACACAGTTCATATTCTGGTTACAAAGCTAATCACTAGGTCAGAGAGCAGAATGTACATTCTTAAACTAACATATGTGTTGACACAGTGACTCACATCAAATCTCTGCAACTATTCTGCCGTGTTTGTGCTGACAGTAACTGCTAGAAAGCAGAAGTCACGGTGTAAAGCCATGAAAATGAGGATGTCAAAGCAAGAACTGGGGCTAAGTTTTGGGCTTTGCAGTTGCATTTATGGACTACTAGAGCAACTTCACGATGCAACAGGGTACCAGAATGCCAAGAGATCTGTGTACTGTGCTGGAGGACCTCATGGGTGGGAACACAGACTGGGACAAGGAGACAAACAGCACCATTCCTGCCTGCCTGCCTGCAGCGCTTTGTCATCTGCAGCAACGAACAGCAGAACAAACCACACCAAAAATCACCAGGGAATGGTACCCAGTGTCCAGGCTGTGCTTTTGCCTAAGGAAACTGAGAGCCCCAGACAAAAACCAAATACAGCCATCCACAAAAAGACAGGAGCCTTCTGACTCCAAAGTGTGTCATGATATTTGCCTCATGTTTCCCTGTTTTCCAAGCCCTGAAGCTTAGGCACCTCCTGAGCAGTGTGCTTAAGCACACCAGTGCCTCACATGCCACTTTTCTGTACTAGCAAACTGGCAGATACTCAGATGTGCCAAACATCATAGACCCGAGGGAACTGTACATGCAGTCCAGCTTAACACAAAAAGTGTTTTCAGCAATAGCCTGTAGCCCCTCACCGTTATCCAGACATGGGAGTACTGCCTGAATACACACAACACCTTTTGAGTGGCAAAAAGGAGACAAGAGGTACTTCAGTGGAAGATTGAGCCTTCCCTGTACTATTTTAAGGTTGCAGCCATGTGGCATTTTCAAAGACAAAAGGGTGAACGTTGCACAGGACAGGCTGCTACAACAGGTTTTAAACCTGCATTGCTGCAAAAAAACCCACCACCTTACATCTGGAGGTCCTGGATTTTCATCAGTTTCATGTTACAGGGCTGAGTGACCAAGTCTCCGATACCCACTTCCATAACTAAACTTGATAGTCCCAACACAGTAATGAATGCTGGGGGTTCTTATTGCCCTCACCTCTTCCTGTGTCTTCCAAATGCTGCCGACCTCCCAGAAGCTGGACATGCATTACTGAAATCACCTGATAAGAAACCGAGTGGGGATAACAGCGGAGACAAAGGAAGCACTTACCAAGCACAATGACCACAGTCTTCAGGAGGCTCATCATGGTGTCCCGATTCCTGCGGGGTCCAGAACTGTGTCTGGACATTCTCATAGTCCTTTGGCGGACGTACCCAAAGATATGAGCATATAGGACCACCATGACCACAAAAGTGACCAGGTTGAAAATAGCCCAGAATACCAGGTAGGAGTCACTATAGAGCGGTGCCATGTTGGAGCAGTGAGTGATATCACAAATACAGTTCCATCCGACACTTGGTATGGCGCCCATGACGATGGCCATAGTCCAGATAACAACAATTACGACCACCACTCGCCGGTTGCTCATCCGAGTATGTAGCTGCATTCGGAAAACTGTAATGTGCCGCTCAATAGCGATGGCCAACAAATTGGCTACAGAGGCTGTCAGGCTAGTGTCAATGAGGCCCTGACGAAGAAGCCAGGTGCTTACAGTCAATCTTCTAGTGTTGGGTCCTGTGTTGAACATTAAGTAAAAGTAGGCCAGCCCTGCAAAAAAGTCCGCAGCGGCTAAGTTGGCCATTAAGTAATAAATAGGAAAGTGGAATCGGCGGTTGACATAAATAGCCACCATAACCAAGAGGTTAGCCAGCATTATGAAGATGCAGACGGTAATCCCCAGTCCCATTACAAGTTTGCTGACAGTGTTCCATTCAGTGGCTAGATATTTTCCACTTCGGTTATAAAAGAAGGCGATGGTTTCATTGTAGTAGCACTGTGGTTCGCTCATGGCTGTGGACTGAAAGAAGGGAAGAAGGAGAGAAAAAAAAGAATGACATCAGAACTGAAAACATATGATTGCCTCCATAGACAAGACATGCACAGAGAGCGGGGAGGGGGACAGGAAGGGAACATGCTTCAGAACAAATCTATTTTTTCAGACCAAAAGGCATTCCACAACTCGCAAACAATTGCTCTGAGGAGTCTAGTAACAGCAACCAGATTAGAAACAACCAGAAATGTTTCCATCTGCTCTGGGAGCTAGCACGATTTCTGACATCGTTGTAAATTGCATAGCAAACGAGCTTCTGGCCAAGCAGACCTGCTGAAAAATTCACTTAGCGAGAAGGGCATGCAATTCGTAATTAAGAAAAGTTAACTATTACGGGACACCTTATTTACGTTATCAGTGCATAAAACTATTGCTTGGCTGTAGCGGTGTTAAAAGAGCTCCTCAAAGAGGAAGAAAAGTGGATTACATTTCCCAGCAGGTTTTGACTCATTCGGGTCTCCATCAGGGGCATTCCTTCTTGTCCTGTCTTAAAATCTGGGAAGACCACCCTAAGTTAAGATCATCAATATGCTCTAAGGCTGTGAATTGCCAGGATCAGGAGCTGTGTCTGTCCATAAGGCATGAAGTGCATTTATAACCAATAAAAGAAGCATGCCACTGTGTTTCTATGAGCATTCTTCTTTTTCTATCAGCCACGTTTCTAAATGGGGTTTCAAATACACCATGCTTTAAAGTATAACTCATCTGAACTGGCTTATTCCAATTTGAAATAGAAGGAGTGAGGCAAGAAATCAGAAAAGCAGTATTTGACTTAACTAGTGTTGAAAGTATCAAACCTTATTTCTTGCATTAAGTTTTATTATGGCTGTGGCAAGGAATACATGATTAATTTTCCTTGCAGAATATTCAGCTGAGCACAGCTACGGGTGCAACAAACAAGCCCCATACTCTACCAGAATGTAGAAGCTTTGCATAAAACTTTTGGCTAACATGAAAATTCTTAATGAGATTCCATCCTCAGTTATAATCAATTACTCAAGGTGCAATTCCCAAAAGGCAAACCTCAGAAAAAGAAACCCCTCTGAATAACATACTGGTTCCTTGTTTAGCATGGCTAACAATGAGGATGTAAAAATAATAATTAAAAAAACAAACCAAGAAAGTCATGTCAAAAAAGTCTCTTTCTAAAGAGACCCAGGAGAGCTGGCTCTGACACCCTGCTTTTACGGCTGTGAAACTCTACTGACTAAACTTGAATTTTTACAAAAAGAGGAGCAGTTTTAGCAGGAAGCCAGGTAACAAGCCCAACCAAAGAACAGATCAACAACACTAAAAGATGAGAATTTCTTCCCATTAAAACATGCAAACAAACCCCCATGTTTTGGACAGCTCCAGCCATTCTGCAGGAAATGCTACAGCTAACCTAACCTTCATGTTGAAACCAAAAATGTACAGGATTGGGAAACAGAATTAGTAATTGGACTTGAGTGAAAATAGTATGGGATAAAGATTTCCTTAGAATTACCCAAAGCTATTTCTGTTTCCTTTCATTTCCCTCTGTTTGTCAACACAATTAAGCTAATTCCAATAAAGCAACATACAAAACTTTCTGCCTATAACCCAAATGCATTACATGACATTTAGATTTACGTTAAAGAAAAAGGTCTTTTTAGAATTATTTTACCTCCCAACCTAAACATTGATGAGAAACATTTGCAGACCCAGGATAATAAAAAGCTAGAGTAAACAGTATTTCTCAGCACAGTGACTATAAAACTTTTATTGTTCCTCTAGGATACATCGCCTCTTAGGTTAGAAACCTTTCAGCCTTAATTATTTAAGAATTTTAAAAAGTTCTCATGTAGGATCCCTCTGTTGCATAGAAAAAACGATTTATAAGGGCTACTTAACAAAAAGAGACCTAGCTACAAGACATCTGGCTTTAATTCTTTGGTTAAAGACTGTGTGGTAATAACAGGTCAAGTATAAGAACCCTTGAGGGAGAGAGGAAGTCATACGAATGAATTAGTGACCCTTATAAAAGCTTGCCAACATCTGCATTAATTATGTGAATGCCCCGGATTTTTGCTCGCTATAGGAATATCTGGATGCAGTCTTAGAGTCTGAATTACAGAGGAGGTCAGGACTCCAGGATCTAGTGGACTTTTGTGATCCTGAATAAATTCTCTCTTTGTCTATACATTTGTCGATCTAAATTTTTCTTCCAGATGGCTGCTGCCCATATGTAACGATTCCTGCTCCACTGTTGCTCCTGTGGAGAGAAGCCAGCTATACCTGGCAGAACACGTATTTTTAATTCAGAAATTTAAGATGTGGTAAATACCACTTTTTTTCTTTCTTTTTTTTTGTGTGGCTTTGTTTTGCATATGGGCTTAGAATGTGAATTATCCCCCCATTTTGTAATATCCTCCCCAGCCTTTTCATATGAAATCTGAAACAAGATACGATTAAAAAAAGCTCACTGTAACATCCACTGATAAGTGCTGTGCATTTGTCTTATTCCAAAATGCCAAGCCAGGGCTGAATGTATGCAACGCACATAAGAGTATGTAAAATGCTACAGAGTCAGACTTGTTAAATTCAAAAGCATGACAGCACTTGAGTAATCCTGGAGGATAGCATGAGGCTCACTGGCTTCTTCTCTCGTTTTGAATACACAGGAACAAAACACTCTGTTTGCATAAGGGATTTTGGAGAAGTTTTGTTTTTAGAGCATGCTAATCTAAAACCTAGGATCTCCTTTAAAAGCAATCTTTTCAGTCCCAAGGGAAAGAGCAGCAGCAGAAGAGACAGTTTGCTGACAAAAGTTCAAACAGGGGACTTCCAGACGATCAGCTTTCTCGGATGCCAGTGTATATCTTACAGGAAGGTTTTGACCTCCCAGGTCACGAACATACAAATCCCAAGGCATCGCATTTACCTGTGATGCTGCTATCTGGCTGGAAAGGCTCAAGCAGGAGGGAAATATAACGTATCTCTAGGTACCGAAAGTGTTAACATACCATAATGGCATATGCAAGCAGGCAGACCCATCCCCTCTCCTGCCCCTGCAGGAAAAGGGGCAGGGAAGTTTATATTTTAATTTCCTGAAGTTTCCACTCAGTGTGTTTCATTGCCTGGGTAAGCCAGATGTGCAGTGCCCTGAGATTTACCTCATCCATTTAGTGTATCTCAACAGAAGTTTAAAACAAACTGAGCTGCAAATTGCCCATGTTAACTAAACCTCTAGGACACATCTGTGTAGAAAAAGAAAACGTCTGAATTCTAAACCCACAAGACAGATAAAGCAAAATGGAGTAATAGCAGGGTAAAAGCAAAGCCTCCTCTAACCATGTGAGGTTGACTTAATACTTAAGACGCTGTTGTCCCAAACCAAAGAACAAGAAAATCCTGAGTACATGGAGTTAAATATCTTAAAATCATGAGATGTCGTTATAAGCACAACACGGTACACACAGACCAGGAAATCTGGCACCAGGACTTCATAAATAAAAGTCACTCTGCTTCTACAGTCAACACCTAGTCATCCCGCGGCCAGAACATCACCTTGGCACTGGCTTTTCCAGCCACTACCTGCTATACTTGTCCTCTTGGCTCCTCTCACAGAATCGTACAGGCTGGAAAAGACCTTTAGGATCATCGAGTCCAAAAGACCTTTAAGATCCATCGAGTCTCTCCTCTGGTGGCATGGGACCACGCCACTGGGGTGGCAGTGGGGAGACTGGGAAGAAGAGCCCACGTAAGCAACTTTCCAGTTGGTAACTCTCCAGTTGGTTTCGTGCTTAATTCATCTTGCTGCTGCCCCACCTCTCCATCACAGCTGGAAGTGGGGCAAGGATTTGGATCCAAGGCATGGAGCAGCTTGCCCATGGGGTGTTCTCGGCTGAGCTGCCCATTACCCCCTTCCCCACTCAGGGAAGAGACCGGAGTGGAGAAGGCACTGGATGCCTGGACAGAAGGGAGCTCTGGATCCTGCCAGCTCGGTGGTGAGCGACAGCCCGGCTGGCGAGGGCTGTGCATGGGGAGATGCTTAGGGTGGAAAACGAACACCAACAAGTTTTCAAACACTGCTGATTGATACTGTCTAAACGAAGCATTTGTTAGCACAAGGTGCCTGAGGGGCAAATGATCAGTTTACAAAACGCACTGCAACCCGAGAGTCTGCAGAGTTCCTCAGTCCACCTAACAACAAAACCAAAACAAAACAAAATTCAAAAAAGAAGGACCAACCAACCCCCAGCAGGCGTGGGTGCATTTATTTCTTGCCGAGAGAAACAGAGCTGAACATTCTTAGAATACTAAGGTCTGACTTTTACAGAGCTTTTAAAACTTGGAAGCCACAAAAATGATTCTGTATCCAAGAAAACTCTTAAAAATATTTTAACCCTTAGCTCTCCAAACACAGTCTGCTCCTCTCTTTTTTTCCCCTTTACTGAATTAACCTTGACGAGCTGCTGTTTTCTTACCCAGAACACAGAAGAGATGAAAAGCAATTTATTTGGCACAGAAGTCTGAGGATGATGACAATTCTGCATACAATGAAATGCCAAGTACAAGCCAGAGACCTCAATTTTTTTAGAAGTCATGCAAGTTGCATGCAGTCTCCTTGAAGTCTGCAAGACTTGGAGGAGACTCATTCTACACAGGATGAGCTTTTAATTCTGAGGTAGCTACCCTTGGATCCCAAAACCAATATTTATCATTCTCAGTGCTGCCCAGAAATCCAGAAGATATTTCAGAGGAAATGCAGAACTGGGAATGGTAGACTAGGACTCCAAAAGCACTAGGTGTCTTAAAGCTCTACATTTAGTGCAGAAGTGAATGGAAAAGCAGTAGCACTGCTTTCAGTTTAGCTTAATACTCTGAAGTTTACCAATGTACGAGGAAGGCTAGAGCTGAAAAACTTGGGGGAACTGCCAACTTCAAAATCCCCAAATAAGCATATCAATTAAGAGTATCTTTAAAATAAGCATAAGCAAGTAAGTATAGGAATAATTGAATCAATATGTAAATACTTTTTCAACCCACAACTGCAAAACCATGGGGTTTATGAAAGCGAACTTGTAACAGATGAGAAAAAATTCCGATTTGCAACAAAAATTTCCCCATTACCTAATGAAAAGCACAAACTATTGTTCAAACTGCAGAATGCAAAAGAAACAAAAGGTTTAAAAATAAAGCGGAAAAGACAGTATTTCCTGTAAATATAAAAGTAGAAGTTGAGGAGGTATTTACCCAAAATTTAAGTCAAAAAAACAGTCTCAAGAAAAAAGTCCCAATTCATTATAGCCTTATGCCTGCTATGCCTTATGAACAGATATAATTTCATCTGCACAATCAAAGTATGAAATCCTACCACCAAATCACAACACCTCCTCACATACCCTTTCCAGAACTGCATCTCCCAAAGTAATCATTTGGCAGACTTAAAGAAAAGCTTGTACGTTAAGATGTGGTGGTTCAGTCACAGCAGGCCACTTCTTCATTTGACTAGACTCATTTTGCCCTTCACATAGCTGAAAAGACACGAGGAAATTACTTTCTTTGCAAGGAGATTCCTTTAACTCTGTTATAACATGATAAAGCATAAAGTTACTTATGGATCGTGTGGCAATGGCTGGCATATCCAATAATTTTTAGGATGCTTTTGTAGTAGACTGTATTACTATGGAGTCTCAGAGCTAACAAATGTCCCATCTACTAGAAACTGAACTGAGAAGTTCTCTGTATCCTACAGTTCATACCTGAAAAGGGTAACCCAACAGATCTGGTACACCCTACTCAGTATACCAAAGAGACCCAGTCACCAGCAACACTGGAAAAAGAAGCAATTTTACTTCTACTAAGGAAGGTATAATTCACAAGTGAGACAGATCCTGTTGGAAACGATGATTACAACCTCCACAGATTGACTATAAAACCAGGGAGGGTGTTGACCTTCCTTAGTGCTTATTCACTGTCGACTACTACAAAAGCAAGTTCAAAAATAGCTTCCATGGGCTAAAAAAGGAATGGGTGAGAGCAGGAAGTCCAGCTAACTCTAAAAATGCCTTTCTTCTGGAAGATGCCAGGTTTGCTAACTATCGGGTCTGAAATACCTCGACTTGACCCTACAGCTTTTCAGGATAGATAAATCAGGAGCCACGCAATCCACTGTTCAAACACAAGAGCGTTAGTGAAGAGCAGCGATGGTCAGGAGCATCCTGAGCTGGCCCAACAGGCCCCCAGATGGCCAGCTCTGTCGTTTCAACTTCTGGCACTTTCTACTGCTCAAGAAAGGAACTGCTGCACACTGCAAGCATTTGCTTGCAGAATTCTGCAAGCAAAAGGATATTTAGGAAATTAAAAATCTAGAAGAATTGGAAAAAAATATCCAAGCAAAGACAGAGAGTGAACTCATTCCTCTAGCAACCTACCCAATAATTCAGACACTGCTATATTGTTGCTCCTTTTCCAGAGATCCAGCATTTTCAGATGAGCTGCATCCCTCGCAAGCACTACCTACATGGTCTGATGAATGTTTTCCAGTTGAAGAGGAAAGGAAGACTGTTTGAATCAGGACATAGTTCTACATCATCACATCCCCCCTTACACTGCTAGGATGGCTTTAACACTGATTACCAAGGATTTGTTCCCAGACCACACAGCACTTCTCTGCCGCCCAAGCTCCTCTCAAAGGGAGGCTGCCACTGCAACCCGGAGGTATTGCAAAAATAAGCTAATTGGCTTTGCCACCAGGAGAGATGTGGTTGGGCATGTTGAGCCCAAATTAGGTAGCTGAGCCCAAATGTCCCACACAGAGTACAGAAAGGGTTTCTGCAAAGCTCTTCAGGCTTCATTTTCTTCTGGGGGAGCTTTCATGACAAGCTGAGCTTCACAAACACGGCTATAGCCTCAACACTTCCCGGCTTTGTGGGAGACACAAGGTGGCAATTATATTCCATCAGCTAATTTAGTGACCGAAATATGCCACCTCTTACGCCTTCAAAAAAAGTCTGTGTCATGATGCAGACTAGGCTTCTACACCATCTCACCCGGTTCACTCCCCGGTTGCCTACTTGCCTTATCTTCAACTTGAACATCGTCGCCAGACCTCCGACCTGCGGTGAGTGCCCGCGGGCTGCTGAGCAGGATGAGTGCAGCGCAGGACAGACCTTCCCCAAAGACCCCAGCCTCGCAAAGAGCTGCCTCGAGAGAGGTGCAGCACACAGTCCCCTATCTGTGTCACTTCAGAAGCCATCAGGGTGGAAGAAATGGGAGGGGAAAAAAAAAAATAATCCGCACCTCTAACATCCCAAGTGAGTTTCCATGCATAACGAATTGCAACATGCATCCTTTGGCCCAGCTTGGTACTCAGTGAGCCAAGCTGGGAATTAATTCTTGGCTCCAGCAGCTGAAAGACTGGCCTTTTATGCTGAAAAAATGCTGTAGGCTACTGGGGCTACTTCCATCTGCAAGGCACACCTTCCATCACTCCTCACCAAGCAAACCAGCAAAGTAAGCACTTGGGAGAGTTTAGCCTACAAGCAAAATGCTTATTCAAAATAATGTTAATGAGCATAGCAAATTTCATTTTGGGCTGGAAATTGAGATTTCCAAATGGAAATAAGATGACTATCCTGTGTTCACCACAGCAAATACATTTTTTTTCTTTAAATATACATCAGGCAGTTTGGGTTTCTTTTGCTTTGATGCACTGCTTTGTGAAATATGCAAACAGAATACAGAAATATCTTTCCCTCTCAGGGCCCTGGCAACAATGGGTTCTTTATCAGTAACTTGTTCGTACAGTACTGAGCAGCTGCCTAGCCTATAAGGAAGTATTGGTCTACTTTGAAGAAAATGGAGATGTATTTTGAACGCCTGGTAAACTCATCTAGTATAAGAATTAAAAAAAAAACACACACACCATACTGGTATTTAAGTTTCCCCTATGATGCCTGTAACTGGGTGGATATACTTCTAATCACAAATTGTTTCTTCCAGTCTCACCATTTCCTTTTGTTCTCTTGATTACCTTATTTACCACCACCAGAGGTCTGTTTTGGTAAAGAGGTTAATTTGTTTACTCACCTAGAAGGGGAGAAAAAAAAAAGCACATTTGTTGGCTGCAGAAATTTGGGCACCAAATCCAAAATGCAAATCGTGTTGGGCTTTGTTGGGGAAACGGGTGATAACATCTGTGCCACTCCACAAAAGTCTGTTCTCAAGCATCATTATAAAGAGGAAAAAGCTACTGAGGATGACCATTCTGTGGCAAGGATAGTTTAAATCTCTTCCACTCTAATTCAGACAAAGAGAAGGGAAAATAGAGAAGTATTCAATGGCACAGAGTGGGAGAAATGTTTTTGGCTCTGGTAACCACACAGCCATGAAAGGCCACTATAATGGAAACTACTCTGGATTTCTCTTCGGAACAGCTGCAAGGCAGTTATTTAAATACACTAATTTACTTCTAGTATTTGGCTGGTAGGATCCACTGCTGGCAGAAGCAAAGAGAGAATGATGAATTTTTGTTGTTTTCTTCTTTTAAGCATTTCTGAAGCACTGTTGGAAGTGCCTGGTTCATTAAGCAACTGGAGCTCAAATCATTTCTTCTTCAAAGCTTTTACTGCAGAATTCATCTCATGCCATTCACAAAGAGAGAAGATTCTAATCACTTCACAGAGTATATTAATCAGTTTAGATCACCACTTGTTATAGTTCCTTTTTGCAAACAGGTAAGCCCTCTGGGATGCTAAATGCTTCTTACAGAATTACTTAACTTTCCTCTTACTGCGCTATCAGACTAATCAGGTTTCTATGATGTAATTTTGCTTATACATAGCTGAGGTATGAAGTCATCACATGTACCAGAAAATATCCCCAACTTAAAAATCAAAAAGTTCTGTTACATTTTGTTTCTTCTCTTTAGGAACAGAATGGCTTATCTAGTCTGAAATCACTAGATTCTGCCTTACAATAAAACCCCGTTGCCACAAGCTTAAAGCATATTCTGGAATTTTTTTGTTTCATTGACTTCTCTGACATATTGTGAATGGTGTCCCAGAACTATTTTCTATTCCAGATTTCAACTATGGATAGCTAACTACCCTGAAACTTTACTCATCCTTCTCATTTAGACATGACATCTGTGCTCTTCATCACCACTCCTTACGTCTGGTAAGAAGATGCTGTGGGGGGGAAAGAAGATGGGAGCAGGGAGCTTTGGACAGGTCAGTGCATAGGGCGGGTATGAAGAGACATGACTGTGGAAAATGTGTTGCTTCAGTAAAGGGTTGCAGAGAGCACCAAAAGCATTTCCTATGTTGACACACTAGCAATAAGAACGTTTTAAAACAGTAACAAAAATTTCACACCTGGTATCAAGAAGTGACTTTCAAGAACTTTTCCAAAATGTGAATTTTTTGTTACTTGACTCAGAAGACGAATCTTGAGAAAGATACCATTTGCAATTAAATTAGCGGGAACTCCCCTCATTGTGGTGCCACCATAAGCATCTGTAAGGATTCAAGCCCAAGCAAAAACCTGTCAGGGTGGGATTTGGATTGTAAAAGGTCCTGCTGAGGTCTCTGGGATTCTCCTCTGTGGTAAAGAAGAGCCTATTCTTGTTTGCTCTGTGCAGTTAAAGGATGGGTGATAGGCAGAGGAATATTTATTACTGAGATGCATATACATACATGTTTATACAAAATAGATAATATTTATTTCTAAGACCAAATTGATCAAACATGAAGAAGCCAACTATTCAGGCAATGCTAAAGGAAAGTTTAAAGATAAAAGATAAAAAAAGATTAAAGATAAAGTTTAAAGTAAAGTAGCAAAATACTTCTTTTTGTAACTGAGATGCCATCTAGCTCATGCAGAAGGCATGCAAGGCTACTTCCAAGTTTAAAAACAAATCCTTCCTTAAAACATAAGTCTCTAAATGTCTTCTGCAGCACACTGTGGCATCTGCTCAGTTTTAAAAGGCAAAATAATGTCCTCCAGAAAAAAAAAGTATTTTAATGAATATAGTTCTCTAAACTATAGCCAAAATTCATTTGTATGTCAACACAAACGTGAAAGGCAAGCCCACACAGTCCCAATCTGAAAAGTGCTTTACTTCAATACTTCCATCTAATGATTTGTTTCTTTAGCTATGTGTCTCACTGTGTCCTTGCCTGTTAAAAAGCTCTTCCTTACCCTCAGAAACATACACATGGCTCCCAGCTGATTGTTTGGAGTTGTTACTCCTTTACATAGGATTGAAGCCTTATATCAACCATCAGATCTGCAATGGTTTACTGAAATCTCTGGGAATTCATGCATGCATGTAAGTCTGCCCATAAGGATATCAAATTTGAGTCCATTTTTACAACATGAGGTTGAAAGAATGGTATTTTTCAACCATAATCTCCCAAACTGAGATACCAGTCTTTCCTTTGCTTCCTGTTGCCATTTCTTTTCGGATCCCAAGTCAAATCCCATTGAAGCACAGTCTGTAAAACCCAAGTGGAGGGAGAGCTGTCTGGATTACCAGTTAATGACCAGAATCATCCATTTATCTCTACTCTTTGGTCTAGCGATGCAAGTCCAGGGCAGGATTTATTCAGCAGAAACTCCCTGCAGACACAGGATGTGCATTTATTCACCCGTAAGTACAACAGAATGGTGACTATGCTGATCATCAAGTCCTTTACAAGTGAGAGCTCTTCTTCCACTCATTCTTGCACCACAGTTGACCTCACGTTCCCTTCAAGAAGGCATTTATCCTGAACAGCAATCCTTAGATACACAAATTCCTCATACATAAAGAAGGGTCTGAAGAGAGAACCCACGGAGACAGGGGTGCAAGTGCCTTTCAGAGCACGCCAGGAGATGGCTTTGGGGAGCCTTTCTCCAGAAAGGGAGAAGAGTGCAGCAGCAGCCAGGCAGCCTGGGATGCAAGCATGCAGCATCCACCTCCTACCAGGTATTCTGTTCAGCTGTAAAGACACAGAATCCTTCTCTGACCCTAACAGGGACAGAGACTTGAAAAGCAACAAAAATACTTTTAAAATATACTAGTTCTCCATTTGAAACACAGGAAGAAGAGGAGCACAAAGAAGTTTCTCCAAAGGAGATTTTGGATTCAGCTCATTTCACATCACCACCCATTAGTGGACATGTTTTTTGTAACTTCACAGGGTCCAGGGATCTCTCAACCACCGCACTTCCCAGTGCACACTACTGCTGTAGTCTCCTGAGCCAAAGAATCTCCAGCAAACAACAACAAAGCAAAATAAACATTAGATCTCAAATTTTGTGACATCTACCTTAATCAATTGTGGTGCCCTCTTCAGTAAAATATACATCCTTAGAAGTTTTAAGTTGCAACAGACACTTGGGTCTCTATGAAGTCAAAGGGACTTTGAAAATGGTTTTCTGAGATGAAATCTTGACTGTTATTAACATCTGCTTTTCTGTTTGTAATGTTTACTTCACCAGAAAACACAAGGACTTGGTGTTCAGTGCATGGACCTGAAGAAATCACTTGGCTATTTATAAATATAAAATCTGAAACACACACTTTGATTCATGAAAGTAAAATTACTAACACACTAATCTTACGTATGTTATTAATTTTATTGCTGCTTTTGGCTTAAAACTTTAGCTTTTCTGATAAGAACACTGAACATGAAATTTCCTGTGGTATTATTCCAACTGAATAACATTATGACCTTCTTCTACTTTGTATTCATTAGGCATGGTAAAAAAAAAAAATCAAACCGTGGTGCAGGGACCACCTACATGGAGTCAATAAAGATCGTATTTTCCCATATATTTTCTTCTACAAATAGTAGTACAACACAGCAATGCCATGTCCCAAAGTATAAGAACATTATTGGCAAATGATGAGTGTCTTTAATACAATATTCAGGAAAAATTCCCCCAATAACTCAGCAGTGAGACAGGAGAAAAAGCTAGGATTAATGAGGAAATAAGAAAGAGGTTCAGTCAGTTCCGCTGCTAGAGTTTCATCGTGGTCTAACTCACCTCAATCACCTCGGGTTGGGACATCATGGAGGATGGCACCAAATCGGTGGAGATATCCATGGTAGCTCAAAATGTCCCTGCTGTCCTTGCACCCTTCCTCTGCACCCGCAAACCCTTGGTAGGAACACAGAAGCACTTCCTCAGACCTTAGTCATGCTGGCATTTGCTCCTAGTAAGAAGGAAAAAAAATTGTTGAGAATAACAAGAGAACTGGGTATGCAGTCAACACCCAAGCCCCTCGGCTGCTGCAAAACCAGCCTGTGAGTTTGCACAACCCGACTTGCTTACATGACCATTCACAACAGATCTGCAGGAGAAGTTTCAAAGGGCACATTGGAATTTGGTCCAGAACAGCAGAACAATTCACTTGACCACACAAACTAGAATTCATACGAACTGAATACAACAAGGGTAGTGCATAGACCTTGTACACATTTGCAAGGAAAGAAGGTCACCTACAGAGCATTGGAATTGTGTTAACATTTTTTTTCCACACCAAAAGAAGAAAAAAAACCCTCACAGAAGAGTACTCATTGAATTACTTGCTGGAATTTAGGACACATTTGTTTCCTCAACAACTATTGTTTTACAGTTTGGTGATCACATGAACCTTTCTTCTGTGTTAAGAAAAATAAACATTATGACATCCTTATCCTTGATTTATTTTAATCATACTTTTTTTTTTTGCTAGATAGGCACAGATTTGCTGTAGGTAAATATACTGAATTGCCATGTAAAGTTTGACCAGATGATCCAACAGAATGAAGTTATTTCCACAACTATCATGTTTATCAAGGTTAGGTCAGCTTCCACATACGTTTCTATTCTTTTGTACAAAGAAAACCAAACAAGAGGGGAGAAAACTGTAAATGGCCAAGAAATTAAGCCCATTTAAAAATTCCAGACGAAGACTACTGCAGGTTTTTTCCCCCGTCAGGCCAGACATATACAACACAACCCACAAATCAGCCACCACAGAAAGGATTTTGGAGAGATACCTATTGCTCTCTGACCACTTCCTATTCTGTAAGTCATGGTGGAAAACCGCTTGCGCTAAGTGTATTCAGCATCCAACAAATATACCAAAAATGATCCCAAACCTAACTGGTATTTTTGAAACTGAGACCATGGTGTAGTCATACAGACAGTGCTAGTAACTTTCCTGGCCTCCGGTTAATTTTTTCAAAGGCAACACTTACTTACGAAGGCAAGAAAGAACAGATAAGTGCTGTAGGAAAGTTGCACTCCACGTGCTTTTCTGAGTCAATTATGTCTTTCTTTTTCTGTTCATTTAAACTCAGCCTTTGCACGCCACTGTGGAAATTATTCCTCCTTCTTAAAAAGCCTGCATCTTGAAATGCCTGCTTCGCATTTCAACACATCCCCGCATGCCTTACGTCACATGTAGCCGTCTCATCTTCCAAGCTCTTGGATCACTTTTTCCATCTTTATATAGCTTTCCAGTGACCCCTATTCTTTCCTACTCATTTCTTGCTAGTAACCTTTCATTCTTTCCACTCCTTGCTCCAAATTTCTACTACTATACTCATGGAGAGGACAGAAAATGGAGATTTAGCATTCCTCCAAGAAAGCCTTCACTGGAAGTCAAAGAACCGAGCTACGCATCCTTCAGGCTTCCTGTTTTCTTTTCAAAAACAGAGTTTTGCCTGTTTTCTGAAATTCACGAGTTTGTCCACTGTGCACAACAGATGAAGGAAACAGAATCAACCTGAAACTACTGCTTTTCTGACTTAGGGAAGCTTTGCATTTGACCAAGAAGAGAGTGATTTTCAGTAAAACTCCCATCAACAGCCTCAAGATCCTCAACCAGCACATTTCATCACTGTCTTGTGAGCTGTCACAAATGTAACTTAAATAAGATCTCTTAAGACCTTTGTTTCTGTTCTTCTCAAAACATGCTTAAGAGCAGCAGCGTCACTGTACCTACTTTACAGCAGCTCATTTTTAGTTTCTTTTGAAATTTATTCTCTTTTCTTAATCCTAAAATGCTGCTGCTCTTGGATAATAAAGATGGGGAAATGATTACAGATGAAGCAGACATTAGGGAAGACTATCTAGACCAAAACCAGAGGTACGCTTAGAATCCTGTTTGCCACATATAAAAATGAGATAAAATGATCATTTTTACTAGGGAGCATCACAGAGCAGAAGAGAAAAAACTAAGGGGGGGGGGGGGAATAATCTTAAGTCTGTTCAGCCTTTAGCTAGCTCTGTGTACTCCAGGTTGAACACAAATTTCAGAAAAAGCTTATAATCTATAAACTTAAACCCAGAAAAAGCTTAAACCCATAAAATCCAATCAGCACTTTAACACAGATGAGAGGAGAAATATAGTCATTTTTCACCATCTCTCCAAGAAATAGAAAACGCAGTATTAGTAAAAAATTCCTCAGGCTATGACCATTTCACATTTCCCCTTCTGCACCTAGCTTCATTTTTGTTGCTTGTATTGCACTGATCCGTCAGTTTGGCTAGGAAAAGGAAGGCTCTTCTGCATACACCTTGCTTCTCAACCTCCTGAGCACAACGCACACAATGATTAAGACTTTCTACCAAGTGGTTAGGCTCCTAAAAGCATTCCATCTGAAAATAGGTTGGACTGTACAACAGGATTCTCCCCCCGCTCCCAACCCACCTCATCTCCTTCAGCAATAATAAAGTGCAGAGGGGACTGTGCTTTCACAGCAGTGCAAAAGCAGTGCAAAAGCAGTGCAAAAGCAGTGCAAAAGCAGTGCAAAAGCAGTGCAAAAGCAGTGCAAAAGCAGTGCAAAAGCAGTGCAAAAGCAGTGCAAAAGCAGGCTGACTCCATTCAGGCAAACAAAGGTGGCTCCTAACTTGATACCCGTGTGAGTTCAGGGTGCAGACCCATGTTTTTCAAGAACTGCAAATAAAGGGAACAGGATCCTCAAATGAACTTCACTAAAGGGCACTATGACAGAAAATGTAATCTCTATTAAAAAGGAAGTCAAACACAAAAGCAAAGGAGTGGCTTCTTACTAATGAGATTTTGACGGCTTGTTGAACTACCAAGTGTTGAAAAAAATACCTGAATTTTGAAGCAGATTCACACATATCATTCCCAAACACTGGAATTGCAGGTGTTGCAGACGAATGCTACTCTACATATTCTCCTCTTGACAGACATCGCTGTCTTTACTGAGTGCATCTAGGGAACTGCAAACTGAGGAAACATGTTGGATCTGTACCTAAAATTAGTAAAATGCAGATTACAGAATTTCTTATCCTCTGTGAAGGTGACTCATGTCTAAGAAATAATGTTTCACCATAAACTACAACATTTAGAAAGTCATTTATGGTAACACATTGAGTTTTTGGTTAACTGAAAAAAAAAATAAATCAGCTGATGCTCAGCAGAGTAGCACATATCTAACATGCAGAGCAGGAACGCATCCTCACCAAACAAAACATACTGCTCTCCGACATGCTATGAGTAAGCATCATGATTTCTGGATCAGCTGTCCGAGACCACAGAAAAGAGGAACCATGCAGTTTTGCCATTACTTGGAGTAGTTAGGAGAAATGCAATCATATATCACAAAAACATCATCTTGAAGGAACTGCTTCCGGAAAACCCACTACAATGACAAAAATTACCACCCTTATTCTCCCCCAGTTTCTTGCACGGTACAAGTGATCTGCAATTTCGGAGTGATACAGCAATACCAACAACTTCTGCATCACTGCATACCTCATCTGGGCCCACAAATATACAGTGCCTTCGCTACAGTAAGGCGCCAGGACCGAAAGGCAAATTGAGTTTTTGCAATCTGTGGCTGTCTTGGCTGTCAGATAATTTCAGGTGAACTGCCTTGTTGCCATCTTTCAGCTTTGGTTTCCTGCACCCTTATCAGAACATCTTTTGGTACCACAGCTGGACTTCACAGACTTCAAGTTTCTGGATTACATGACTCTGAAAATGCTGATTTGGTATGACCTTGAAGCTCTTCAGTGTGACTTAGCTAAACACAGCTACCCTCCCTGCACACCTCTAGTGAATAAAAGCCTAAGTTATGGTTTCTCAGAGGACAGTTTTAAGTCCTAATTGATCTCAGATGGATAGGACCCATAAACCCGTCAAGGAACAAAAACCCAACATTCGAACAACATGTAAAAAGGCAAGAAAGTAAGAAAAAAGATCTCACATAAGGGTCCCACTTCCAAATTTCATGTGGCATCTGAAGCCTTGCCATCCATAAGTAATCATTTGGCATCACTCACCTCCAGCAGCCTCCTTCACCAAACAACCACTGCTTGTAAGCATTAGTTTGTTCGACACACAAATAAAAACATGACCCCACCACGGCAGCCTTACAAGGCAAAAAGGCAAACGAACACCATCCAGCGAAGAGCAACAGCAATGACTTGACCTGTCTACCGCTTCATTTTACCACTCGTTAAAGTGATGGTGATAACCAATTTTTAGCTACCTACCATGGAGGTGTTTCTCCACTCTCCAGTAACCACCTGGTTAATAAAAGAACAACCTCAGATACACTTTCTAGCATATAAGAAAATAAAGATGAAAGGCAGAAAAATTGGTTTCAATTTCATGCTGCTAAGGAAAGAGAAGATGCCTTCCTGCTACTCCTCCCTTTACTATAGTGACTGCTAGGAACTATTGCAAAAAGCTGGATTTTCTTTTGCAAGTTACAGAGCATTAGATCTTCTTCCTAACAGAAAGGTATTATCTCTTTTGAGTCCTTATATTATTTCAGGTAAAGCCTTCACCACCACTGATGTTGTCACTTTGAACACTAGATGTAAAATTCACCTACAGAAATGCTATCACTAGCTTAAAGCTGTTCCGAAAAAGTTATTTAATAGCAACTCTTCAAACACTGAAACTTCTCTTGAGAGATACTTTAAAGCAATTAATTAAAAAATCCTGAAAACCCCCCAGGACGTGTCAACATGATTTCATAAGTGAGCAGAGGTACCTGCAACTACAAAACAACTGTCTCAGCAGACTGGCAAAGGGCAAACCACACCACAGAAATGCAAATAACAAGCTCCTGGTCTCCCTGAAATTTTTGTCAGGCGATCCAAACTCTGATGTCAGCACTGACTTCTTTGAAACAGTTAGTTTCAGCAACCCTTTGCATAAACACAACACTCCATTTTTTTCACATTCATCAGTTCACTGCCAGTTAAAATGAGGGGAAAATCCACATGCCAGCTCCCTGTCCTGTCACCTCAGGACTTTCCTCCTCCTTCCTCGCATGGCATGTCTGGAGTGGTGTTTCAGCAAAGGTCTTGTTTTGTATCAGGGACCAGACTGCTAAATCTTGAAGTGACTTTGGTATGTGGTGTACTATGACAAATAAATTTGCAGAATGAGCTGCATAAGGCATATGAAACTTTGCTGGATGACCCGCCAAAGCATAAGAACAAGCTGAACTAATTTAAGTGGTTATCATCTCTACAATCCATCTTTCCTCCCAATTCTGCCCTCTCTGTTCCAGGGTGTGCTTTGCCTGCAAATAAGATAACCTCCTGCGCCCTGCGTTACCTTGCTCAGCAACTGAAAGAGGTGCAATAAGTTGATAGCTGTGATTCAGTATTGGGCAAAAGAAGCAGAAAATAAATAAAAGGGAAGATTTCCAGATAGATGGTGTGGCCCCTTGTCGTACTCTTGCCTTGAAGTCCTTCTGAACAACAGCGACAAGTCTTCTTCCACTTAGTGAGACCCTTTCCCTGCCATCTCCCCATCAAATTTCTGATGTCTCAGAAGAGAGACCTCCCCTTCTCTTCACTCAGGAGGTGCATCAATACAGTTTGGAAGCTAGCACAAAATTAACTGTCCCTGTCAAACTCTGTTGACAGCGTGTGTATTCGAATGCACACATTTTACTGTACAAATTCTGCAGCTTGGCTGGTGTCAGCCCGGCTCTCTCACCTGACACCCTTCTCCAGAAAGCAGGATAAAGGCTGCGGTCGCACCCGCCGTCTATTACTATAGCAGTCAGCATGGGAATAGATTTACCACATGGTACTGATTAAACAGGTTTAACAGCAGTGAATCTGAAATCACCCTGCTGGAGCTGGAAATTACTTCCTCAATAATAGCACGGAAGACAGTTACCTATTTCTGATGTCACAAGCACTGACGTGAGCACTGACAGGGTTGTACCACTCTTCACGTACATCCTTGTAGAAGGAAGTGGTTGCAACTATTCAGCATGCCTTCAGACCAACTACCAGCAGATTGCACGAGCTACACCTGTTATTACAGCGCATGCAACGCTACCCTCCGTTGTCCCAGCAAAGACCAGTTATACAAACATGCCTCCTCCCAAAGCCTTCCCGTCTGTTGCTTCCAGTCACTGGACAGACTGCTTGAAAGAGCTACGGAGCTACAGCACCTCACCCGTTTGGAAGCTCTTCATAAGAATGAATAAATTCACTGTGAAAATGGATTTGTGAGGTTTTACGAGGGGTTGTGGAAGTCTGGAAGGGGAGTGCCAGAGGGAAGGGACAACGTCGCTCTGTTTCCTGTACCATCACCCCCCTGCAAACAGCCTCTGCCGGTAGAGCCAGACATTTCTTGAGTCCAACTTCACTGTCTAGAAAAATAGATTTTAATGGAATTTGCTAACATATGGAAAGGTTCAGACACAGCAACAGGAAATCTCTACCTTGCAAAGATTGAAAAAAAAAAAAAAACAAACCACCAAACCAAAAAAAAAAGCCATCAACAAAAAAAACCAAACCCCAAAACCCAGAGTAAAACCTACTTGGTGGTCTCTGCCCTTTCCCACTAGCAAGAGTGAGTGTCAGAAAAGTTACAACCAGCCCTATGAAACTGGACAGATTTTTCAGTCTGAGAAGATCAATCAATGACAGACTGAAGATGCAAGGAGACCGAGCAACTCATTCACTTCTGCAGAAGAAATTGAGATCTTCACAGGAAACGAGATGAATTTTCCATGCTGCTGTTACGCTAGCACATCACACAGGGGCAAAAAAATCATTTTTCACATGCACCAAGACAGGCAATAACTACACAGAGTAAAAGATGCTTATTTAAATAATACCTCATCCCCAAAACACAGCACACACATTTGCCCAAATGGCAACTGGAAATCAATCCATATCCAGAAACATTTTTCCATCAAATCCCTGTCCGTGTGGAGAAATGACCTACTAATTTCTTTGCAGTAATCAATGGTTAATTCACTTTAACACTAAATATCAGTTCTTTGCAGATATTGTTTAAGAGATCAGACCTTTTCTTTTGCAGGCTGAGTGGGTTAATCCAACAGCATCAATTTCTGTCCAGATAACTTCTGCTCACAGAACTTCTGTTTTTGGTGAAGTAATGCACTGTTTGAGCACAAACATTTCCAGAGAAATTATTAAAAAAAAAAAAAGAAAAAATTTCCAACCTGACACAACAGATGAACAACAAAGAAACTGGCTAAACAAGATATCATTAAGGCTTAAAAGGGAGGGAGACATGCAACAAGAATAATGCAGTATTTTAAATGTTTTACCATTGTCAACAAATGACTTGTTAATAATAAATACACTGGCAACTACAATGGACAATTGAGTTGGTTGGCCCGAAAACCAGAATTGGTTGGTACGAACCCCTCTCCCCTGCCATCACTGTTTGGAGATACGGTAGCGCGATGAGATTTTGTAATATTCCATCCAACAAGCTGGGGGCCGCGTCCCCATGCATGGAGCTGCAGGACCGCTAGCAGAGCTGCGTTTACAGGGCGTCCCGTGCGACGGCAAAGGCTTGCAAACATCTGCAAAAGGGCTGGCGGAGAGGCAGGCTGAGACAGCCTCCTGCCCACGCAGGGAGAGCGAGCGGGAGGACAGCAAGAGCCATCGCTACCTGCCACCTATCTCCAGCGCGCTGCCTGACCCGCCTCAAAACCCCTGGGGAGGCCGGGGTAAAAGAGCATGAATACCCCAACAGGTCAGATCACAAGAGTGCAGATCCCCTCTTCTGGCTGTTGGAAGACATCCTCCTTTTACCCTGTGCACATCATCTGCCTCCTGGCTTTTCTCTCTCTCTCTGTTTTTTTTTGGTTTTGTTTTTTGTTTTGGGTGGGTTGGTTTGTTTTCTTTTTTTTTTCCTTTTTTTTTTTTTTTTTTTTACAATCCGAGCACTTGTGACTTCGACAACCAAAAAACCAGAAGGCCAAAAACTTTCCTGAGTTCGGATCCAACCCAGCCACTGAACATTTCAAAGCAGGTACTGTCTACGCTACTGCTTCTCCAACTTCAGAGCAACAATGTCCTAAATGATTGTCTTGGAAGTGATCCACTGTCACAAAGATACGCCACAGAATCAGGGATTTTACTATTGCTATGGTCCCACGTAAGTAATACATCTGCTTCTAGGTTTGTATGAGGCGTGCTTTGATTGCACTTTGTCAGCCAAAGCATATATTCCACATAATATATAACACAACTACCTCTTAGCCACTAACAGCATCAAAAGCAGGACAGCAGCAGGTTTAGCTGTTTATCACCTTGCAGATTGCTTTACTGAGAACAGCAACAGCTGGACAGAGTGTTCAGCTTTTACTTAAGCCAAACCAAAACAAAGTAGTAACAAACAACACCTTGGGAAATTTAACTTCAACTTGCCCAGTCATCTGTAAAGCATCTTACCAAAAAAAACCCCAAAACTCTGGAATAAGAGAGCTAATTTAATAAGAGCGCTAATTTAATAAGAGCAAATAAAAATGCAGAAGTCCAAAAGCTTTAGTAATACTAAAGCAAAAAAAAAAAAAAAAAAAAAAGGAACTCATCTCTCATCTCTCCTACTTTCCCTTCTGCCTTCAGCCAACTCACACTTGTACACCTCAAAGAGCTTTTAAAAGGTGCTCCAGGGAGGTTTGCAACTTCCTGAAGCTAGAAGAGACTTACAGTTTCCACTGCCTCCGTCTTCACTTTCAGGAGCGCAATACAGCTGTTAGCCTTCCTTATGCAAGGAAAAAAGATGAAGTTTTCAGCAGTAATCTAAGGCTAGAAAGAAAATGACTTCAACACAAATTTTTAAAATTGCCCTTGCATTCAGCAGGACTCTTCCACAACACAATAATCAACAGAGGATCTCAAATCTACGTTGTTTGCATTCACAGCGCAGCCTGTGCTTCAGAAAAAAAAATTACATCAGTCAAACCTTTCTGAATAGGAGCTCTGTGGCTAATCAGGGAAAGATCATTGTTCCGGCCTCAATAAGTTATAATGTGAGTACTACAAGACTGCTGCTAATCTTCCCATGGCAGAACACAGCCTGCAAGGAGTTCAGCAAAGATGTCTCAGGTGGAGCTTCCCTACCCAAGCTGAACGGTTTCACGAACTCTGCAGAGGCAGCGTTGTAGGGAAGTGTCCCTTCTTCCCCACTGCAAGATTAAGGAAGAAAATCTGTCGCCTTGTCCATTTACCACGCACTGAACTAATTTACAATAAAATAGCACCACTGTGCAGTGGCACTCCCTCCGAGAAATCATCTGCTCTCACAGAGAAGACATGGGTCAGGAGAGACATCTCCCCAGTCATCCCACCGGGGCAAGACCAGAGCCCCTGCCCATCCCCCCCAAAAAGCAGAAGATCAATCTGAATATATAAAAGAAAAAATCTCTATTCACAGATTTTCAAAGCAAAAAATTCAGTAGATAGTACACTGCCCTGAAGCATTTAACTTGCAGGGAAATCTTTTCCATATGCCACTCCATTTTGCCTGTCACCATGCCTCATACCCCTTTTGAGGATGACAAAAGCAGGCTGACCACAGTTATGCACTGGGTTACACCAAAGGGCAGGCAGTTCAAGCGTCTGTAATTAACCTATGCATGTCTGCCTTTCCCCTTTACCTGCTCTGATGTTTATCCCCAGAAGGGACCTTCAGATGCTTTACTATGGCCACCGTGAAGGCTCTTCGGCGAGTAGATTACTCCCAAAATTACAAGCTGTTCATTTTTTCTGGAATTGTTTTTGTCTTGGGGTTGTTTTGTTTGTTTTGTTTTGTTTTTTGGGTTTGGGGTTTTTTGTTTGCTTGGTTGTTTTGGGGGGTTTTTTGTTTGGTTGGTTTTTTGTTGTTTATTCTGGCAAACCAAGAGTTTGACCCTGTGCCCATGAAGTTCAAATGCATTTTGTTGATGACCTCAATGGCAGGCAAGGAAGGCAGGAGGACTCCCACTTCCCCAGGCATTTGTTACAGGTCCAACCCTGCCAAAGTCAGAGAGCCTCAACACCATTCTTTGTGCAACACGTCCCCACGCGATTTCCTGTTGTTGGTTACTCATGGCAAAAGCTATTTGAGGAGACGACGTTACAGTGTTGATGGAAGCAGAATGGATTCTCATTTGGCCTATTGTGATACTTCTTTTCAGATTAATGGAAATGACCAAGAACATCTTGAAGGGAAAATAACAAACATCTTCCCTCCTCTGTGTCAGTGGTAGCAAGATGTTCACTTAAAAGGTCTTTTCTAAGGCACATAAACATCCCATCATGAAGGCAGGAGACTAAACATTGCTGTATCTGATTAAAAATAAAAAAGATTTTTCTTGGCCTTTCTAGTCTTCTGTGTCCAAAACAATTAACTCCTTTCCCTCAGGATATTCTAGAGGATTTGTATTTTTACTATTCTGACTTCTGCTATCAGAAGAAAATGCCACATTTTACTAACAAACAGAAAACACATTTTGAAAGGACAAACCCGTAGTATTTGGCATTGTAATGTGAAATCATGAACACACTCACCCTAAGTCACATCAATTATGGTACAAACTGGACTCACATCAGCAGCAGGCTAATCCACAAGGCATGCAGCAGCACATCAGGTTTCTTGCATACTGCTCAGATGAGATTAAAAAAATATATATATAAAAGAGGCACTCGTAATTTTCTATTCAGATCTCAACATTTTTGCTAAAAGTGCCACCACTGTGCTGTCCACAACTGAATCATGCTCCTTTTCCCTGTTAAACATGGGATACTTTTTCCTCTCTCCGCTACACACTGAGGGACTCAAAATCTTATTTATCATCGGACAAAACTTCCATTTAGTTTGTGTAGTTGTCCTTTTTAAGAATCCTTTCTGTACTTCCCTGACCGAGGTCAGTTTGCACCATCCAGTGCAATTCTCTCACTTGCTCAACCTCCTTTCCTGATTATTTCCATATTGTATCTATTCCACACCCATCTCTTGGACAGCATTTTCTTGCTGTTTTTTAAATCCAAAATGATACTTCATCTTCTCTTGAAGCCTCCTACTTCTCTGAAAAGCTTCTTCTGAACTTTGTCTGAAAAGTCAAAAAAATTCTGCATGGCTTCCTCAGTTTTCTCATTTTCCTGCAGTTCCCCCTTTAAAGCCAACACATCAGGTTGCCTTCCCATTACCACCCAGCACCTCTAGACTTATTTCAGTCATTACCTATCAGGAGTGTAGCTTCTCCTAGTGACCTCCAGTAATGCTTGCTCGTTAGGGATTGCTTGGAGGTGGCTGTTGCTTTGCCACTCAGCAGGGCTGGAGAACCTCTTCCCACTCTCACTTGGGGGAATGAGCAAGCACCTGCCTTAATGCAAGGGGTGCTGGCTGGTACATGCATGTTTCTCCAGATGTGTTAGGAGCTTCTTCAACAGAACGATCAGGTCTGCATAAGCTAGAATAACCAAACACACACAAAAATTGCTGTAAAGCATCTGTACTAACCACAGCACCAGCTTCAAGAAACAACCGCAGCAGCAGCTCTGCTGGGTTTTTTGAATTAGTGAGTGCTGGAACAATAAGATATCCCTGAAAATGAATGTCTAGTGTTTCTGTTTCAAGTAAAAGCAATGTGAACTCAGGAAGACTTCTCAGGAAGACTCCAGAGTAATAATTCATGCCAAGATCTAATTTCAACATTATCTCACTACTCTAAACTTCAAGAAAGAATCACCAGAAGATAAAGAGGAAAAATATAGCTAGACACTGACTGCTGGAAAATAACAGCAATCTGCTTGGGCTTATGTAAACAAGTAATGACAATGTGGATGGTCTGTCATAGCACAACCACAAGGAAGCTGCTGTCATATGACAATGTTTTCATAATCTGCACTTCCATCATAATGACTTCTAAAGTACCAAATACTTCTAAAATAAGTAATTTCAAAACAGTTTCTGAAACTCTTTTAAAATCGTTTATTTCTACTCACAGACATTACATTTGAAGTAGTTAACTAACAGGGAGAAAAGTTCAAAGTCACCATGGATAGCTCATCATTTAAGATGCATCATTCACTGTTGCCAGCATCATGCGCGCATATGTCTGTGTGTAAAAGCAGCGAGTATGGTGCATGCTTTTGTATTCCTCCATTACAAACAAAAAAACAAGCAAGGAGCTGCGCATTAAAATTATTCTGAACACTAGGACTGCAAGAAGCAGTTTTCACAGCATAGAGCCAAGACGGAGGCATTGCCTCTCACTGGTAGTTGACAGAACTTAACTCCTAGTGCATTCTCATCGCTATTTGCTTACTATCAGTATCATTAAAGAGAATAGTAGGCAAAGTCACGTGTATCAAGGTATAAATCACCATATAAGATATCTGGATGCTTTTCTCCAGCTATCGCTCCTCAGCGGGAAAAGCAGCAAGAACTTATCTTCTCAACAACTTACAAACAGACATTTAATATTTACTTCCAAGAAGAAAAAACAAAGTGATACAATTGAACACTTCCATGGATCAGCAACAGAGGGTCCATTTGCTAACCCTACCTTGCATAACCCCACCTTTTGTTTAAAACTCACAAAAGTAGTAGTATGCTGGCATTCTTCTGAAACAAGCTCGTATTTAAACATTCAGGCAATATCCTTTTCACTAGATAAAAAACATCTGGGTGATAACAGAATGTCACAATTCTCTAAACAGCTTTGAGGGGGGCCAGCGTTAAAGCAAATACTTTCTTCCCCCCGCATCCACAAAACAGATGTTCAATCTTCAGGAAGAATGAACTACCACAAAATACAACAATCTGGAAATGCTGAAGCCAAGGAAGTCCACAATTAAGCATGCCAAACCCCAAATTACAAATGTACCATCCTAATATAGATCTACATGGACCCTGACCAACGGTGCACAAACAGGAGTTTAATTAAGTTTATCTGAAATAGAAATTTGCCAACCACCCCCTACAAAAAAGTACATTAAGACTGCAAGGCATCAGCTTAACATGGTTCAGGCCAGCACCAATGCAGACACAGTAACCGTTTATCAACATCTCAAACTAGAAATAACAGTCATGCTGCTTCAGAAATATTTTTGTAATATCTGCATCAGTTCAACCGACCGTTCTCCAGGCAATTTCTGCAGTGCTGTATTCTGCATAGTTAAGCTGAATGAAGTTTGAAAGAATTCAGAATTGACAATAAGGAAGAATTATCTTAATGACAGGGTTTAAATTCCCAATTCTCACGTCACTGCTTTTTCCCAAGGCCACAAACAAACTTATCTGATGGACAGCAGTGACCCAGAAATAAGATCTTACCTTTGATCTTGCCACGATGGACAGGGAGCAAACCCAGTAGCTCAAAACAACAAAAATCCTAATGTTGACAAATGAAAGGTAATTACTTCTTGCCCACCATGCGAGTCTCTGGTGTGCTCGGGACAATACACCCAGAATTTGAGAGTCCATGCTGTAAAATCAGGGCTGGTTACTAGTTTCTTGGCAGAGATCGAAAAGGCTTCCTTATCCCCACAGTCTGCACCATATTCCGCACCGTCTACAGCATCCCAACCCAACCAGCTGGGGTTTGTGAGGGGCAACTTTTAGGGATGATCAGGAAGTAACACACTCCCCAAAATACGCTGGGAGCAGCAGCAGCCGTCAGGGATGCTTAGAGAGCTGCAGCAGAGCACTGGGTTTTGGCCTCAGGTAGCTCATGCTGATCATTCCATGAATTCAAGATTTATAAATGCACAGCAGTTCTGAGACATGCCCTGAAAGGAGACAGATGAAGAAAACACCAAGATTTCATCACCTTTCCCTCCGACCCGTCCCCTCTCAATTAGCAAGTGAAGTTTAATGCAACTTCAGCTGCTGCCTATCTGAATAGGCAGGTAAACACAGAGGATTAGCACGCAGCTTGACTAATTCACTTTAAGAATTGACTTGGATTAACTCTGAGTTGTGTTTAGCAGACAAGCTTTTAGTGCATACAAGAGGTCACATGAATTAAGTAGGTTGTTGTAAATGCACACCATACTTCAGCAATTACTCAACTTCTCTGACTAGGTCCTCAGCATACATACTGCCCAACAGAAACAACAAGTATTTCAACCAGAATATTTAGGAGATATCGAGAATTCAAGAGGAAAACGAAAAGCCAGGAGGCAGAATGCAGTCAGTGTAAAAACAGAACAACAACAAAAAAATCTTCTAACACATATGGTGACAGAAAAGTTAGTGTCCAAGCACTATCTAGCCTGTCTCACCACTTTTCAGATACACTCCTTTTGCACATCTTTTAAAGAGCAAGAAAGGAGAACAAGCAATCCTATCAGAGAAAAGTGCAACTGAATAGCAATGGATTATTCTTAAAGAAAAAAGAAAAACAAAACTAAATAGCAGTTCGCCTCAAACTCTCCTTTCGGAACTCAGTGCACATTAGCATGGGTACAAACTTTAAATGCACACATACTACAAACTGTCTTAAGAAGGCTTTGAAACAAAAGCATAAGACATAAAGCATTACTCAGGAACCACTAAGGCTCTTTTTTTGCAACTGCACAAATAAACTAAGAAGTCCAAGGGATCTAGGCCACAAAAGGAGAACGTACTGAAATCCACCCACAAACCAGATTTTTTAGGCATCCCACAATCACAACCCACCAGCTGCGTCCACGACACCAAAGCTAAAGGCCCATGCAGAGCTCCTCTGACCCCTGACAAAGCCCACTTTGGCGTGCTGGGTCCCATTTTCGGTCTCTCCCGCCGCTGAGCAGCCCCTCCTAGGTCGGCCAACAAACACGTGTTATACAAACACGTGCCACCGACACTGTTTTGGAGAAATCCAATGCCCGCTACTCGGTCAGCCGCTGCGTACGGCCACTGCTGGGTCCCGTCTGCCTTCGGTCCCGCAGCAGCCTCCTTCCAAGGATGCTCCGCTTAACCCAACAGCAACGCTGCCAGCCAGGAAGAGCAAAGCAATAGAACTAAGCAAATCCTCAAAAGTTTCCCAGTATAGCCATACTGGCACCCCCCTCTAGTGGAGACGAGGCTTATACCAGCAAGAGTCCCCACTGCAGGGTCTCGGGGCCGCGGGGAGCCCATCAAAGCAGGAGCGGAGCGGTCAGGAGGAGATTTGGGGCACAAGGACTGCTGGCACAGATACGGGAGGCCGATGCACAGCAGCTTCGCGTTCGAGCTTGCTACCGACCGACAAAAGTCACCTCATCTCGGTAGCTCCACGGAAAGTCAGTATTTTCTCTCCCCCCTTTCCACACGCCTGCCAACGCCGAAGCACGAAGGAGCAGGGTGCGGCTTCCACGCCAAAGCCCTTCCCGCATTTTTGTGCCACTCTGAAGGAAAAAGCAACTGCTTTCCCACAATAAGCACACCAAGAGTCCCTTCACAGAGTCTTCACGGCATATTAAGAAAAATTTAGAGAAGGAGAACTAAAAAAGCAGTAAACAAGCCTCTCAACCAGAACGTTGTCATTAAAATCTGGGCAACCGGCTTCTGTTCATAAGAAACTTTGTGGAGGAGATGCCGAGGATGGAAATATGCAGGACCACGGCAGAAGTGTTTGTTCAGGCATATTAGTTTTAAGGCATTTATGTGTTCTACAATCATGTAATTCCCTTCTGTCATCGGGTTGTCATCAGCTTGCACACCTCTCCCTGCATTTTTTTCTCTAGGCTGAACCTCTTAGGATGCTTTTGTGTGTGAAACTTAAGCAACCCAAGGCAGGGAACAGAAACATACCGTACTTCTTGGAGAACCAGGCACTAAGCTACGCTATTCCTATCAACTGTTTGCAAAATGGCAATAATTCTAGAGACCTATTTTAAGTCTATTCACTAATTACCAGAATTCCTTTGATCACAGTAATACCCTGAAGTCTCAGTCAGCTTCCTGTCTCACTCACATGGGATATTTGAAATAGGACACTGCAACTGCTGTAAACAAGAAGCTGAAAGACTAGGGGAGCAAACAGATGAATTTGGAAAGTCTTCTCTAGTTTGCAAGGTTTCCGTACAGGGAAATGCACTGCTCTGAGGTGAAGTTTTCATCAGTTCCATCCAAAGCTTTAGGAGGAGCAAAATGAACCTGATGCGTTGCCAGCCACATCAGGTCAGCTCTCAAAGCCCTGCACAGAAACCATGCTCAGGGCAGGTCAAAGGCACCCTGGCTCATCTCCACAGCATTGCTCTCCACGTCTGCCACATTTTGGGAGGACAGCGAGCAAAAGGAAAGACCACTAAACTCAATAGGCATTTATAAAGGTTTCTTTCAAGTATAATACGTCACATTCAAGATGGTATTCCTTGAACATTGAGTACCTATCCAGACATCAATTTGCCTGGAGTTGGTTACCCCAGTGCAACATCTCAGGAAAACAATCTGTGAATCCCCTTTCCTTGGCAAGAGGAATGAGGGAGCAATGACCCTGTTGGAGCCCTGGTCTTGTGTCTGCAAGAGCATAGTGGTAAGCAGGGGGACATGTGGATAGAAACAGCTGAACACCCCAAAGAGTCCTTCACTGAAAGCCAAGGCTTTGCTCCTCGACCGAATCTAATGATTACGCAGAGAGTAATCACATGCTCAAATGTGACTCCTAGCTCAAGTGCAAGGTCCTAGGTGTTAGCACAGCGTACAGGACAACATGCTCTTAGTACCTTGGCTGGTTCCTGCTGACAAGACAGGAGTGCCCGGGGACATTCTCAGCAAGGACACAGGGAACATTGAAGTTGTTATCCTGTACCAATAATTTGCCATTCAGACACTTCAACAGAGCTGTGTACGCATTTGGAAAGACGTCTTCCAAGTGCAGTAGGCAACGACATGCAACACAGTATTAATACAGAATTCACTGTGCAGCACTCGCCTTCGGGATTTACAGGCTTATTGTCATCAGTCTGAATCTAGAATAGATTCAGATGCAGATTCAGATCTATTCTATTCAGAATAGAATAGATTCTAGAATAGATTCAGATAGGTCTATCGCACATTCCCCTACCAATTTCCCAAACGCTTTTGTACTCCAATAATTAGTTTTATATGTTCAAAACCAGCAGGCAACTATAGAAATGTACTACAAAGTTTAATCCTATAAGCACAACCTGAGGCAAAGTAGTCAAATTGCCCCTTGACATCCTACATTACAGCTCCATTACCACATTTAAAGCAACACCTTTCCACTGCAGCTCATCTGCTCATCAACGAAATCTTAAAAGTGCTAGGACCCAAGAAGTGGCATCACAGCTACACAGTAAGGGACTGGAAAAAACACGGTAACCACAAGAAAACGGATCCCACCAAGAAAGTCAGTGAGGAGGCATGGGAACCGAAGGAATATGGTGTCTTGACCACAGTAACTACCACCACAGTCCCCCCCAGTGCAAGGCAACTTCTTCTAGGGGCCAGGTGACCTCCTCCCAACACAGCCCTTGGCTTGAGACGTTAACCCGCAGCCCTCCACCGAGGTCTCCTGCCTTCGGCCAGCAGTTGAGGGGCAGCAGCCGTAGCTGGTGCCGCTGCTCGGCATTTGCTTCTCCTGGCCCCAAAGCAGCAGGCGAGTGGAGGTGCTCACCGCCTGCCAGGCTGCAAGCTGCAAGCTGAAGGGACAGCGACCGCCACACCAGCAGCGTCCCCGGGGCCAGGATCAGCCCTTCCACCTCGCTCGCTGCCGGCGAAGCCGATTTGGAAAAGAGCAGCAAAGAAACTTGGGCTTTCTTCCGCACCAGCATCCTGGTGACACCTGCAGCCTGGCTGGGGACAGGACGGGAAGGAGAAGGCATGTTGGCCCTGACACACTGCAGCTACGTAACGCCACCCCAGTTCCCAGCTCCGTCACCAGCAGCAGCTCAAGGCTTCGGGACCCCATCCTGCAGGTCTGACATCCACGACGGGTCAAAAGCAGATTGCACTATCCATGACTAAACGTTCAGGGAAATCCAGTGGCAATGGACCCTTTACCAATGCCCCATCGCAACAGACAATACAACACTTGCCATGCTTGCAAGGTACGCAAGCTATTTCCTCCTGAGAGGTCAGCAGTCTTTCTGCTTTCCTGCAAACACCAACCTGAAGTATAGCCACCTAACAAACAGATGTGACTTGTACAGCATCTCCCTTGACTTCGCAGATACCAGTAAGTCTTTGCTGGAGTTCGTGTTAAGCTCATTGCTCTTAAATAATCACCCACCCATCCAAAGAAGACACAAATTTCTCTATGCAGTAAACGTTCAATACTCATCAAGACTTCTTTTTTTTTTTTTTAATTTAAACAGAGCTGCAGCTAACTTCTTCACAATAAAAAAAGGATACTGCTCTAGTTATACATACATTTTTCCATCCAGGCTGAAAACAATCATCCCCAAACGGCCAAAGAACTTCTAAGAAAAGTCTCTGCAAACTGCTCCCATAAATAATGTACTGGCACTGTTTCGTATTTGACATACACGCCCTAAAAAGAGGGGGAGGAGGGAGGGAAAGGGGCTTACAATGAAAAACAGTATGCATTTCCTTTGCCAGATTTTTACCACTCTTAAAATCTCCAGCATTTTGTACAGAAAGATCTTGCCTTTGATGTCAATCCAATGCTTTTTTGCTTGCTCCTGCAAGCACTGCAGCATGCAATACGTTTTCTAGCTGGCAAAGAAGCGGATGTACTGTCTAGAGAGTGCCTGTGAAATTCACCCTACTCAGCAGGTCACTGTGGCACATAAATTCCTAAAGAAAAGGCTAAATGGTGTGTAGGCCTCATGCTGGTGTATTACAGAGAGTTGAAGTTCATCATATACGACTATTAAACTCATCAGCACTTTTTCCAGCAGTTTCAAAAATCCACTTCAGGAGATGTTTGCTGGTATTCACAGTCAGAAGCAAAAGCAGAAAGATAACATTAGGCTCGCATACTTGGCACCTTTGTATTTTTAAATAGAAGGTGAAAGCACCTCCAAATTTTATCTAGAGTATGCCACATGGAAGCCAAAAAACATAACGAGCAGTTCCAGTGTCTCTCAAGTTAAAGTAATTTAAAAGAAAAATAATCCAGTTGGCACAAGACTGTAATGCAGTTCTCACCAATACAGTACCTGTGCCCCCAGAACACGTTGCCTCCTAAAACAGATGCAGCCTGCCCACTTTTGCAGCTGGAAGCATTTCTTGTGCCACCGACCCCCGCTATTTACCACCTCCTCAGCAGCAGACGTGCTGCGACCCACAGGTGAGAAACGGCGAGGGGCAACGCTTACCTCCCGCTTCCCCAGCAGGAATGACGGCCAGGTCTTCATCCACCTCCACAATCCTCGAGGCCTTCGGAAAGCCGCTCTCGCACACCCCAGCCCAGGACACTGTCCAGGCTATTCATCCCCGGAGCAGCCCGAGGAGGAGGGACGCGGTTCCCCCCGCAGCGCTGCTGGCAGGGGCACGCATGCCTTACCCAGGCTCCTTCAACCACAGCAGCCACGCGAGTCTGTGGCTGTTTTCATCTGCCAGAAGCAGAGGAAGAAGGTTCGCTTTCTTTTTAAGAAGAAATGCTCCTCTACCCTGGGGTAAACGCGCCAGCACTCACCCGTTTATGTGCGCTAACAGAATTGCCTACATTATGTGCGTCAAGAAGGAGGCAGATCCAGTAGGAAGTAGATGCAGGACTGAGAAAAATGTGTTCAACAAACTACTCCAGGCTGTGCCTGTCAGGAAATTCTGGAGACTTTGCACTGATCCAGGCAAGGCTATTGTTCCTCTATACAGAAATGCAATGCCTTAATCGCCTCAAAAGGTCTTTTTCAAGAGCTCATTAGAGAAATGCAACGATCATGGAGTTGCCATGTGGGATAGGGACGCACATAAACTACCCGAAGTGGCACTAAATAGGCTTTTTTCTTTACCGGCATAAGTGTTGCACAACTAGAAACCACGTTTTCAAGAATAAGAGCCACCAGTCATTACAAAAAGAAAACTGATCCTAGAGTGCAACCTTCAGCCAAACAATGGCCAAGACTTTGCAAGCCAGGTGTGTTGTTAATCAGCTTGGGTGCGGGGGAAGAGTGTCAGGCAGTCAAGAAACAGCAATGGATGAGAGAAGGAGAGGTCTGGATCTACAAAGGCAGGCACTTCTCAGAAATCTCCTCTAGCTTCATTAAAAATCAAAACAAGGCGCCAGGCCTGCTTCAGATGTTCACTGTCATTTGCTTCAGTACGGCAACGAAGGTGCAAGAATGCACAGACAATGCTTCTGCTTGTTTTAAAGCAACTAAGCTTGAAAGATAATGAAGTAAACCAAAATTCAAGTCCCCTGAAATGTAAGCAGAACAGCAGCTCTTATTCCCTGGATAGAGCTTCCCTCTGCCCTGGGAATAATTTTGTATTTCTGTCAAAGCAACACATCAGCCTTGTGCCTAATCCAAAGCCATTCAATGCCGATATAGATTTTACCATTGACATCTATGAGCCATGGATGAAGCCTTAAGCTTCTGAGTTAGCTATGAAGGAAACTCAGGGAAAACATGAAATGTGTAAATTCAGATCTAATGCTGCATCACTGAGGAGCATCACGTTTCTAGGGTATCACCTCGCAACGCACGGAAAAGCAAAGCCAAAAACACACATGGGATGCTACATAATCGCTACCAGTTCAAGCCATTACCACCTCAAGTCCCTCGTGATCGGACCTTTCTGGAGAGCAGCGGGCAGTGTTCTCCCTTCAAATTATCATTAAATCCTAAGACTTCAAATGGGGACCTTACCTGAAGGAAAAGCAACCTTACAGAAAAGGACAGAGGAAGGAAAAGAAAAAAAAAAAAAAAAGACTGCAAATAGTTTTTTCAGCTATTAGCATTGCCTCTTGATAACTCCTGGTTTCGTTTATTTTTTTTTTACCACCATACAGTTTACTTTTTTAAAAGTTTATTTCCTTTTCTTTTCATACTACTAAACTGTTAAAAAAAAAGTAACCCATTGTGAAGGAAGAAGCAGTGAAATACACTACATATAAAGAACTAATCCACAAATTAAAGGTGCTGAAGGGGTCAAATACTGATTGCTCTATCCTCCCTTCGGTAAAACAGTCGTATGCTTCTTTTCCCTAGCATTAGTTGTAGCAGTTGCAGTTCAAATAACCCATTTAGATGGATTTAAACTGAATTTAAATGTCCCTTAAATTATATGCACTTTTCTTTACGACAGGGAGGAAATCCCATGAATGTAGCAAATTCCAATTTTGGGGAGGGGGGTGTGGGGGGGTGGTGGAATGATAAGGAAAAGGACAACAGCCTCAGTACAACCTGTTGCCGCTCTCACATTCTTCTAGGTGTCCTTGGACCATCCTCAAGACCACAAGTAATGGCAGCAAGAGCTCCCGGTCCAGCCCCGTGGGCGACAAGAGCTGCACGCAGTGTCCCCTGTGCCCATACAGTAAGGAAGCCACATGCACAGCAAGTGAGATGGTAACGGGGTGCAGCAAGTGCTGGCAGGCCACCACCTAGAGGTGCTCCAAGCCAGCTCCTCAGACCTCTGGAGAAGGCAGCTTACCTCTGAGAGCTCACGCACAAAACTGCTGGGTACCCAAAGGTAAGATGGTGGTGGTCTCCCAAAGACAAAAGACAGAAGAAATACTTGCCTTTCGGTTTAAACCTCTGAATATCGGACAAAGGAAGCTCAATATGGAGAGGCTACTGAGGAACAATTAAGGTGTTGTTAATGGCTCGTCACAGCAATGTAAAAGCCACCCCTACGTAAGTCCTACCTAAGTTTCAGCTCCAGAGCAAAACACTTTCTTCAGCACCCCCTCCCGGATTCCCCACAGGGTTTCACTGTGTGACACTTACTGCAAGATCAAGTTAAAGACATTTTTTTATTTCCTCCCATTTCTTAGCAGAGAAGGAATTATCTGTTAGTTACAGTCTTCCAGAGTTACCGATGAAAACCACGCAGCCATAAGTATCTTTGCACACAGTGATAAGATTGTCTGTAACTCACACATTAAGTTCACATATTAAAGCTGGGTACACAGTGTAAGGTTACTTCAATTCTGCATTTCCCATGTGTTTTGTCTCAAAAGCTGTTTAACCTTTCTACCCTCAATATTTGTTTTGAAGAGGGGAGGAAAAGAAAGCAGACACCAGTCAGTATTTTCCTGTCTCCAACCAGCACCGTTACTGGTAACTTCTCAGAACAAGGTTTATAGCAGCCAAGGGTCTAACTAGTGCAACCTGTAATAGGGAGTGATAAGCACAACAACATACTGAGCATGAAACCATTTCCCAGTGTTCCTAAATAAGCAGCCAAGGGTCTAACTAATGCAAGCTGTAACAGGGAGTGATAAGGACAACACCATACTGAGCATGAAACTGTTTCCTAGTATTCCTAAATAACATTTCCTTAGTTATTTGCAGCTGGAAAGCCAGAACAACCACAGTTCACGTACAACTGCACAGGATGAGACAGTGTCAATCTTTTTGGGAGAAAAAACAGCATTCGATTTTGTGTAGTTAATATTTAATAAAAACAACAGTAAAACACAGGCCTATCAAGTTGCTTTGTAAGTCCGAGCACATATCAGTTAAGGAGAAACGTACGACACGCCTACAGCCAGCGTTAGCGAGCTGCAGGACAGAACTTCTCTTACGCCTGTGCACACAGAGTACCACTTCAGCCCGCTGCTGAAATTGCCAGAACATATTATTTTAGTACTACAGTATACCCCATCCTCGCACAAGAGTAAGAGGCTGCATGGCACGCAGGCCTGGCTGCCAAATTGAAACATGACTCTCAGACCTGAGAGTGACTCATTTTAGACCAAACGGTACAACACACCAAACCTGACTTAGCATGCAAGAGACTTTTCTTTGAAAACATAGAGTTGCGGCAGTTTTTAGTAGTAAGAGACTGCAGCTACCCCAATTCCCCAATGCTTTGGGAACACAGGTTGCCTATGGAGGCTCCCGCAAGCTATTTTGCCTTGAATCTTCAAAAAAATTGCAGCAAAGAAGGAAAAAAAAGAAAAAACCACAAGAAGAAAGGGGGGATTTGAGCAGCTTCTAATTTATTCACAGGCAACTGCAATCAGAAAGGTGTGAGCTTGTTTCGCAGAGAAATCCACAAGAAAAAAAGTTTAAGACATTCCAACATTTTTCTGATAGAGGGCTATACAGAAAACTTTTCACACATTTCCATAGGAAGAAGCTTTTTAGGGGGGGTTCCCACTGTGCAGCTATTTAAAAAGAACATGCAGAAAGGAGCGAGAGGAAGAAACCTGGTCCCTCTGGTTCCACCTCTCTCTTCTCACTTCAGTTTGCTAACGGCTTTTGTCCCAAAGCTGCCCTCCTGCTCCCCACCCTCCCGGTCTTTCTCTAACGCTCCGTACCCTTGTGCTTGTCATTCATCCTCTCCCTGTCCTTTACCTTTGTAAAGACCACGGACAGACACAGCTCCCATCTGACTTCAGCAGGCTCTTCGTCCGAAGGACTGAGGAAGTCGGGAGGGAGAGGTGGCAACCATTGTTTTAGCTAGAACTTTTTCCACTGCCTTAATTTGGTATACATAAATCCAAAGAGACTTAACAACCAAAAAAAAAAAAGGAAAAAAAAGAAAAAAAATCAGGACAGGCCCTAAGTAAGCGAACAATGGCAGTACTGTTAGTGTCCCCTAATCAAACAAGTGTCCATTACTTATTCCAGGCCAACCTCGGAGATGTTAGCCCAGCAGAAACAGCAGCCTGACCCGACGCCAGCAGCCCATTACCGCCCATCCCTAACGAGCCCTCTGCCGGACCCGGCCGCCGGCAGACGCCCGCCTCTCCTCACCCTACCGCACCCCCGCCAAAGTTAGCGCCGGCGTCAGAAACACTACAGAACACACCCAAAAAGAGGAGGAAAAAAGGCGCGGAGCCGTGGACGCGGAGTCCCCGGGGAAAGGGAAGCGGGCACCTTCTCCCGGGCGGGGATGGCGGGACCCCCCGCTCGGCTGGGCTGGGCTCCCCCGGCCCGCCGCGGGGCGCTTACCTGCGGGGGCTGCGCGGGGCTGCGCGGGCGCGGCTGGAGGGAGCGCGGCGCCGCCGCCGGCGCGCACAGAGGGAGGGATGGGGGGAGGGAGGGAGGGAGGGAGGGAAGGAAGGACGGGCTCCCTCCGCCCCCGCTCTGCCCGCCTCCGCCGGGCGGGGGCCCAGGTGCGCCCGGCGCCGGCCCGCCCCGCCCGCCGGACCCCGCTGCTGCCCCGCCGGCGGCCCCCGGCGGGGGAAGCGAAGGCGGGGAGCGGGCAGGCGCGCAGGGAGCGCCGGCATCCCCGCTCCCCTCCCGGCCTGCGGGGCTTGCAGTTGCCCCGTCTTCGCGGCGGAGCTTGGCTGGTGGCGGACGCTACCTAGGATAAGGGCTGCGGGGCAAGGGCTGCTTGGCGGGGGTATGCAGAGGGAGCAACCGGTGGAGCAATGCGGATGGAGTCGGTTCCGGGGCGACCGAATGTCTCCTCCCGCAAAAGTGTTCGGACCGCCTGCCGATGTCGGCAAGAACCGTTTGGGAGCCCCAGCTACAGGAAGAATCAATCTGTAGGTTCACCAAACTCTTATAGTTGGGAAGGGGCAGGGTTGCACAATGGGTACTTTTCCAGACTTAGAAGAGTTATTTTATTATACAAAACCAGGTTCAAATTACTTCTCCCCCACCCCCCCCCCACAGTTTTTACTGTTTTTACAGTTTTTACTGTCTGATTTAGCTGGATTGCAGTAGCATCTAGAGGCCACTCTTGCATGTGCATGCATCAAGTGAAAAGACAGTGTATGATGCACTGCACTTAGCATTCAGTGGCTGAAATGGCTAGGCGTTTCTACACCCCTGTAGAGAGATTTGTAGAGAGATTACGTACAGCTATACAAGCCAGCAATGCCTCTGAAAGTGCAAAAGCCCATAATGAAAGACCAAGCCCATTTAACGTACTCCTTGCGTTCCCCAAGGAACCAGAAAGCAGCAGAGAGAGTTCTCCTCAAGTCATATCTTTGGTTATGTACCATCAACACAGTGATGACACTGATTTCCATAGCTACTGACAATATCTACTGTATCACAGGTATTGTTATTAGAAAGGCTTTCAGCATCAGTGTGAGCAGATCTCTTGCTGTCATGGTTGGTTAGGAGCTCTTTCCCTATAGGGAGCAGTCAAATGCTTTTTTTGTGTATCAAAAATGGTTATGTATGTATATGTATTTCAAGAAGACAGATGTTTTCTTCCCGCACAATGCCGGACCTTGTTTTTGTACTCAGCACTGTGATTTAGCGCAGGGGCTAGGCTTCAACATGCTGAAAAGTCTGGTTAAGTATTAAGCAGGCCATTAACTTTGGAAAATGCTTGATTTAATCTTCTACTTGTTCTCAAAGCAAGCTACCAAGTGTTTGCAAGAGGTGACCAAGAAGCATGTTCTGTTACAAGCTCTAATACCTGGTCTAGCATCCATACACTAAGTACTGTGACAGGTCTTAAGAGTTTCCTGTCTATGCACAGGCTGCATCCAGGCTGGACAACTGGATTTAAACACTGTGCTCAAAACTGCACGTGCGCCCTCCCCTGGTGGTAGAAATGGGATGACTTGCATGACCCACTGGTTAAAAAGCAAGTCTTCAGAACATAAAAATGATTCCCCCAGTGCTATGGCAATATGTTTTTCTTATGTAGCTTCACTATAAACCAGATTTTACTCAGCTTTTTGGGGCAGGAACTGCCTGCACATGTCTACAATTCCTGTCCCGTGCTCAGCCAGTTGCCCAGATTACCACTATAACACCCAAGATGAACTTAAAAATAATCAAAGCTTAAAGCAAAGGATGAGCTGACAGGACTTACATCTCCATGGCGAGACCTACTACCCCAAGCATGCAGGAGCATGTTTCAGTGGGACAGTGCAGGTATGAAGACGTTTGGTGGGAAGAGCTACTGCATCTGCAAATTGGGAATTACCACTGCCTAGCCTCCATAAAAATGTCTCACCTACTATCGTTACTCAGATTTGCTGGTTAGGGCCTTCTCAGTAGTGACTATAGCTACTGACGCTTGAAGGAAAATAGCAGTCCTGTGCTCATGGGGAAAGGCTGATCTGTGCATGAGATGGAATTATATGAAGGCAAAACGATGACACATATTAAAAAAAAAAAAGTATTTCTGAGTCCACCTTCAGGGAACTGATGTAGTTAAAGCAGCTATGTTTTTTCAGTTGCTTTGATTTCTTCAGACATGCTTGCTCATCTCTGAAACAGTGACTTGTCATTTATTCAAGGCTACTATAATTAATTCTCAGTTCTCTGCTCTTGCTTTAACTAGAAAATACAGAGAATCTTCAGTAAATCTTAGAAACAGGCAAATATTGAAGGTCCAGGGGAGATCACGTGGTCCAACAAAGTTTAATGAATGTAACTTCTATGAGAGTTGGCTGTGCTGCTCCACGGTCTGAAACGATTTTATGTAATCAGACACAGATGTTCTGAATCGCATTAGATAGGGAAGTAGTTTTCACATCCTTCCGTCTGGAAAAACGTCTGTTTCCAGAACAAACCACGTAAGTTCCATGTGCTCAATTTTGTGGATCGATTCAAATCATAAGTATGCTTAACATGTACACACATTGATATATTTATATTTAATTCTCAGCGTTCATACAGTTTCAACTGAGTGTCTGCAAGATTAGTCATACAGACCCAGAAAAGTTAGACATCTAGCTCCTCTTCAGTCTGGGCCTGGAAAGTACCTCTGATGTTTTTAATTAGAAAATAAAAAAATCGGGGAATTTACAGTTAAGATGTCTCTTCACTCTGTTACTTCTCTATGCAGCATACTGTGGTGTTCTTTTAACAATGGATAATTTCATTTTGGATTGGAACTGTCCTCAGTCTTTCAGTGCAGTGGATGCTTTGAAGGAAGTGTTAGATGAGACCACAATTAATAGTATCTTAGTAGGGGAAAAAAAATTGCAAGCTTCAGCATTATCTGAGATAGGAATAATTAGTGAACTTGAAAAATATTTTCAGCATACACTTTTTATTGACCAGCTTTTAAGTATGTTCCGATTTCCTAAAACACCACCATCCATAGTGCATTGCTAAAGCACGTGTTATGTTATGAAGAACAGCTCCAGCAATGCACGCAGAATAAAGTGCTCTCTGGAGCTTGACTTTTTGCTCATTTGTTATATACGGACTATCTGAAGCCCAGTGCTCACGTGTAGGGGTTCTGTTCACAACAGGGTGCAGAGGAATCTGAGTAAATAACAACATTACCCACAGTTGGAAAACACGCTGTCCTCCGGAGCAACGTCAGACACATCAGAAGTCCCACAAAAAGAAAGCAGCCCTATCTGTAAAGCCACGACATCGTTGTTCCATTGCAGTGCTTCTGCCCTCATTCGATCTCCTCTGGCCTTCTGCTATGTATTTACAGCAGCAGCGCATGTACGATGTCCTACAAACCATGAAGTCCTCCAAAACCTGGAAAGCTCTCAAGGCAGAAAGCAGCTTTTTCCATGCAGAGTCTCTCTCTCCCTGGCTCGGCCTCGTGCTTCTTGGACCTGAGCTCATCCTAATCCTTCTGCAGCGTAGCTGGTTGCTGAAAAGCTAACATGACCGTACTGCTCCTGCAAGCCAAGCTTTGGCTTTTCATGGCTTTCTGCCCACGCCCAGCCCGACAGCAGGACTGCCAGGCCATGACTGAAGGAAGAGTGGGTGCCCATGGGTGCCTGAGCATACTGAAGGTTAGGGATGTACACACAAAAGCAGAGGAGGCGGTTGTCCCCTATAGTCTCTGTGGCAAGATCTGGGTCAGGTAAGGCTGTTTAGAGCAGCCTAATGCCAGAAATGAGAGCAGCATCTGTCCAAGTGACCACTGCGTCGGCTCTTTGTGAAAGGGGCTTTGGGTTTGTCCTGGTGCTTGCACCAAATGTGTTGCCCTGAGATGGTTGCACCAGGGTTTGTAAGATGCTTCAGGCAAGTTCTTGTCAGAGATGCAAAGGAGTTCAATGCATTACTGGCAAATCCAGTAATAACTCATGCAGGACCATAAGCCTCAGCTTTACTGTTAATCCTATGACCCACGCAGCATCAGGCGCTGGAGCACACAAGAGTCGGTGGCCGTGTGAAGTGTACGGTGCTTGTTTGGTGGGGGCATGGGGGCAGGAGGCTGCCTTTCGGGAGGGGAGGCTGGGAAGCTGACTGTCGTGGCTTCACCGCCGTGGGGGAGGTGAGACAGCGAGGGCGTGCTATGAGTTTTGGGGTAAGGGCAGAGACGGGGATGGCTGCACGTTCCACGGGGGGAAAGCGGCGGGGCGGAGGCTGGGGACGTGCGTCTCCCATGGGAGGGCAGCAGCGCTGAACAGCCCCATGTGGCATCTGGCCTTCGGCTCCGAGGTGCTCCTGGGCTGGAGCCTGGGGCTGGGTCACCGCCGCTGTTTCAGGGAAGCTGTGCATTTACGCAAGATGCCCCTAAAAGCCCAAGTAGCCGCCGGGACACTGCTCTTCAGCCTGCATTTTGTTTTCCAGGTTCTCTAAGAAACAGCATTTGTTTGTAGGGTGTTGACAACAGTGAGTGTTGTTCTGATTTGTCTCTTCATCAAGCATAGGGCCCCAGTCTGCCTTGAAGGGACTGAAATCCCGCTTCTCATGAGGATACCGGAGACAAGGGAGAGCTTTACCCCCAGCAAGCACAGTGGCAGCCAGTGGGTGCACTGCTTTAACACACCCGTCCCGCACCCGCCGCCCTGGCTCTAGCTGCGAGGTCCAGCGAATGTAAAATCCTGCCCCAACAGAGATTGTTAACTAATGGACAGCATCTAAAATACATAATTTATCCTGTCTGTGCCCTTTCGCCTGGAACTGAATGATATTTTTCCACCAATAAATTGAATGCCATACTCCTTTACAGGATTAAAAAAAAAATGCTCGGAAAAAGTCTGATGGAAGCCTCTGTACTGTATATAACTTTGCACATCAGTTTCATCTGTTTAAATGTCAGATCTTTGAAGAGTTGCTGGAGCTATCAGTTGAAAAAATTAAGTAATAGCAAGTGAAAAACTCAGTCCTACATTAGAATTGCATTTCATTCATGCAACAGTATTTATCATTACTGTCTAAGTGTTGTTATTTTCACTGAAATATAATTTGCCCCTACTCTCTCTTCCAGAACTTCGGCATCACGAACCACTAGAACTTTTCCAAGAGGTGCTGTGTCCACAGTGGGATGGGGAACACACATGTCCCCAAAGGAGAAGTGGTGTGGGACTGAAGCTTTAACTGAAGAAAATTGAAAAAAAGCCCCTTCCAAAACACAGGAGAGGACCTGTAATATTAGCTGAATGGTAAAGAATTTGGATATATTTAGTTAATGAAAGCTCTTGCTTGAAGGTAAGATTGGGTCATTTATGTCTGCACAATAACAGCCCCAATGCAGAACACATGAATGCCAGATGGCTGGAACTGTTCCATTAATGAACTGATGCTTTCATTGTTCTGAATTTGATTTTGTAGCTTTTTGCTTATAATGATTTGATTACACCATTAAAAACCTTCAGTAACCTCCTGATAAATTATTCAGTCCTCAGAATGCAAAAGAGGAGATGCCTCTCAGCCTCCACTTTCCACTGGCCGTAAATGGGACCTGCAGGTGTGCAACACCTCTGGAAGTCAGGCTGATGAATACATTTCATGCTGTTTTCTTAGTGCTGCCATTTAAATAATGTATGCAGGACCCATGCACAATATATTCTTCTAAGGCACAGGAAAATTAATTCCAGGTGACACTCCGTTAGAGTCAATGGGGTTACCCAGTGATGAATATGCAAGACAAAAAAAATCATAGATGTGTGTATACAGGGAGAAATTCCTTCCAGATATGTGAAAATACAGGAACGATGTCAGGCACTGGGAGTTACACTCTTCCCCCAGAGCACATGCCTCCTTCATTAAACATAATTCCTATCACAATAATCTTCCCGGTCTCCAGGTTTAATTAATGAGCAGTCTAGGAATCCACTTCTTGTGTACGTCACCACAGGCACACTCATTTTTCTGGATTACACACCTCCTCTGTAAACTGGCTCTCGGCTTCAACACTCAACGCCAACACCAGCTGCATCTCCACCACGGCTCTGCAGCCACCCTTTGTCACAGGCAGACCTGGCGCAGTTAGGTCACAAACGTATCTGTCCTCTGTGGCTTGTCTCTGATCCCTGTGTCTCAACAGAGCTTATGGACTGGGAGCCTGGTAAAAGGAAAAAAAAATTAAATCCTAAATATTAGGTTAGCAGCAAGCAAAGGCTTCCTACCAAAGCTGGGCTTGTGCTGTACACTTACCTTTGAGATGCTGGAGGGGCTCCAATCCCTAGTGCCAGCAGTGAAGCCAGGTCTCTTATTTCTTCTTTTATTTCCATTTCAGTTCTTTGAAGGTTGTACTTATTAAGCAAGCTAAAAATAAATTAAAATAAAATAAACAGAGGGAAAAAGAAGGAAAGTAGAGGAGCGTGGATGCAGACTGCTCACAAGACCCTTGGAGACACGTTCTGCTTTCTTCTGTTCCCCAGGGCTCCTGTGCCCCCTTTTTCACCCAGTTCCCACAAACCTCCCCTGGTGTTGGTAGGGATTAGTTATGTCTGATACAGCCTTTTGGGGCAGGACCACACTGAGAAAGAAGCAGAGGTTAGGTGGCAGGGGGAGATTTTGGTGTCCACCCTCCTCAGCGTGAACACAGGAGTACGACGGCAAGCTGGGATGGGGAGAGGCAGGGATACCAGGTAGCAGAGCTGGCAGCCCTTTTTCCTAGGCACCCCATTTCACTCAGCAGAACACAGGTTTTTCCTGGGGTGCTGTGTGCGGTTTGCTCCTCCCGGACGTCAGCACTGTGTCTCAGGGATACTAAAGGCAGGGGCTGACCCCCAGCCTTGAAACCAGGCTGTAAGGATGGGATTCACCCCACCATCTCATTCCTCATTCCACCTGGGACACTGTGGGGTACCTGGGATCCAGCCCGCAGGTGTTGGGTGCACAGGGGAGCTGTGGGAAACCCTCCTGTGTCTTTCTGGAATAGGGGGACAGGACACTCTGGGGCATCTCAGATGGAAACAGAGGGGGCTCTGAGCAACCTGATCTATTTGAAGATGTCCCTGCTCATTGCAGGGGGGTTGGACTAGATGACTTTTAAAGGTCCCTCCCAACCCAAACCATTCTATGATTCTGTGTAGGTTTGGATGCAGTTCCCTGCCAAGGGAGAGCGAGCCAGGATGATGGAGACCACCTCCGCGGGAGCAAAGCCCACGTAATCCAGAAACCCAGCTGCTGCACCCTTGCAAGTGCTCTGCTGGCTGGCTGCCATAGCAGTGCTTTCCCACCAGGCTGGTGCTGCAAACCCAGTGAAATGCCCCCTCTCCGCCTCACGCAGGCATGGAGAAAAGGCTTGGGGTCAGCTCAGCCTCGTTAGTTAATAATTGAAGGCCTGGTTGCCTGCTACTATCTGTTGCCATTTAGGGTTGAATCACTGTTTGTGTTTACAAGCCCACATGTAATATTTGCAGCATTTGTTTGCAAATGTTCTTGTAGTTCCTTTGTGCTGCCTTCACAGGGCAGGCAGAGTAAGGACTACAATGAAAAATAAGTAAAAAGCTGTTTGTTTAATGCCGGTGGAGTGGGGGAACAGACTCCCTGACCTCATCAACTAAAGACACTTTAAACCTGATGAAAGTCTCTAATCCCATATTTTTAACAGATGATCACACCTTCCCTGATGTCACATCTGCTTTTTTGAGCAGCTGCCAGAAGTTGGCTGGCTCGGACCATGGTTTTCAAAGATTTCTGGATGCCCAGTTCTCATTTCTTTTAGTAGGAAGAGGGTGTCCAAAGTGCAGAGGGAGGTCTGGTAATTTCCACGGTAACCCTTTGGAGACATGCTCACCCTGATGGTGACCTCCTCAGCACCGAGGGAAACCAGAAATAGCTCCAGTTCTGGCTTTTGAGCTGTGCCATTAAACAAATGTGGGGCCACATCAGATTTCAGTTTTTAATTTTTGCTTTCAGGAGCAAAAACCTCTAGGGCAGGGCAGAGCAAAGACTCACCCGATCAGGGGCAGGGAGGAGGCTCAGGTAGGGGGGCAGCTCTGAAGGGACAGCGGCCCATAGGGGACCCCATGCTAGGGCAGTGGAATCAGAAACGAGAAGAGCAAAAGTAAAGGAACGAGAATGCATGAACCCAGTCCCCTGTGCCACCCGCCGCATCACCAAAGAGGCTGAGCGAGTGCGGCAAAGCGAGCAAAAAGGGAGGAGGAGAGGTGTCAGGAGCAAAGCTGAAATGTTTCTCTAAGTGTTTGTTTACTTGTTTTTATTTCTCAATACCAGAATCAGTAACTAGAAGTTTGTTAATTGGCAATAAATTACATTGGTTGAAATTCTGGTTTCACAAAACTGGTTTTTTTGGCCCATGACAGAAAGAAGAGAAAGCCCACCTTTGATGTTTGGTAGGCAGAAGAATATGGGTTGCGGATTCCTGTACTTTTGTTGATGGAAGTAATAGATGTCAGGTTGTTCAGGACTAGCAACACCTGAATTCAAGCCTTTGCTCTACCATGGCTTAAGATCTTCATGCCAAGAGTATGTAGATGTTTTTACGGAAAACATGCTTTAACAGTCATCAGTTTTGCACACAAGGGACAAGTAGCCAATACAACATCTGTGGCAAGTGTTACACTTAAGGTCAGACTTAATTACTTTTCCCTGAGCCTTCAGATATATAAGTTGAATGAAAAGGGCCAGCCTGATTCTGCATCAGCCTGGGCAAGAAACATCCTGCCTTCCAGAAAGCAATAACTGTGTTAAATGGAAGGGAAAAAAGTGTGCTGCATTACAGGAGCGAGGCATTGACCTTTCCAGAGGTTAACAGGCAATGCACAGAATGGAGATTTTTTGTTCATTAGGAGGAAACATGAGAGTGTAATTAGAAACAGGCCATGCTGTATGGTTTTGCCTACTACTACTGTTCAACACAGTAGAATAGAGGAAGGTACCCACTAGTCTGGGGACTGAATTAATAATTGGAAATTTAAGTGAGTGATTAAAATAATCGGCACTAATTTTTCCCCATAGGAGACCGACCTGCAATTGAGTATTTGAGCTTAAAATCAGTTGAATAACGGTAATTTAAAAAAAATGTGGGGCTTTTTGTTATTTCATAGTATAGGTAATGAAGATGAATATACACCATTCAAATATATCATTAGGTGGATGCAACCTAATAAGAGGCAAGAGGAAAACTATAAGCATACTACCTGACACTGATCTATTAAAATTGTCCCAGAATGTGTTCATAGAAGACCCTGACCCAAAATTCAGTATCCATCTCACCAGCTGTGCATGAAAGCTGAAAACAATGACTTTTTCCTTCTTTGAGGTAGGTCCTTGCACCCTGTGAAGGTTAATGGGAACTGCAGAAGCATTTGCCCTACAGGAAGGTGGAGTTAGAAAAAACTCCGTTATTAAAATGGTCGACCAGAAGTTTGGTCTTTAGGACCTACAGCCTACATGGATACATTGAAACTATTTGGTTTTTTTCCTTCTCAGCAAAAACTCTTATGAAAGTTGTAAAAATGTTGAGGTTGAGCAGGAAGAAGTAGGTCAGGGTGCAGGGGTGTTCATTTTACTGGGAGCCTTACTGCTGAATTGCACACACTTGCTGCCACATACTTAAGCTACTTAAAGTACTGGCTTTAAAAATCTGGCCTGTCTGGACAGTTTTCTGCAAAAGGCCATGGACTTGTTGCTAGTCGGGAAGAACTCAAGCAGGGGTTTGACACAACCTCTTGGTCATAGAAATGACTCCTGACTCAGGTGGTGTAAAGCTTGAATCACTGGGAACAGAAGTGTCACTGTGCCTCTTTCCATTCAGCTGGCATCTACAGGACAAGATTCACAGCCTGAAAAAGACCAGAAATCCACCTCCTTTTCAGACAAAATCTTCCAGGTACCATTCTGAGGCACTTGCTTTATGGTCACAGATCCGTCATCCCAGCAGTGTATCTTACTTTCAGACACACAGTAAAAAATACATGTGTTTGAAAATACCAGATTGCAAGGACAAGAAAGACGGGTTCCCTTTATGTGAATGCAAAGAATCAATCCTTCTTCAAGGCACATCTAGGGGTTATGAACAGGTGATGAGCCAAGTGAAATCCACTCCTCACCCTGGGTTCTTCCCAGACGAGGGTAAACACAGGTGCATGGCAGCAAATCTTCTTGCAACTCAGATAAGGGTAGCTTACCTGGTCTCATAAGCACTGAATAAATGAAGTTACCTATTGCGTGAGAAATCTGAAAAATCCTGAGGCAAAATGCTTAAAGAAACTATTTGTGAGAGGACTGATATCATGTATAGTCTCTACATTCTAAATAACAATCTGCATAATGTGCTAAGTAAGCCTTTCGAATACCATGATTTATTACACCTTCATGAACTTTGCTAGGATAGCTTTTAGATTTTTTTGCATTAAAGGATATATTCTCAGCCAAACACTTCTGGACGCTATTGATCTCTTTTGCCTTTTGAACTATGACCTGTTCTTCATCCCTAGTGTGATTCAGCCAAGCTTTTATTTACTGCCATAAGTGAAAGATTACATTTTGTGGAGACCTAATACCTAACAAGAAGACCTCCGTAAAGTCATTCACACATTAACATGTGTATCTTCCGTGAACTCCAGAAATCGGTTACTGCCCCAAAACACACAGGTCGTGTAGGCAGCGATGAGTTAATGGTTGAGGTCAAAATTAAGTTCTCAGTGTCAGGAAAGGGCTAACGTAAGCTAAGCGGCATTACATGAAGTGGTCCACAGCACTGTCTGCACGCCTAGGTAGCTCTGCCTGTGACTCCCATTAGCTCTTGAAAGGAGTGCGACACAACAAAATCCCTCATCTTCACAATAGGAATACACCCTCATATTTTAGCACATTCCCGAGAAGCCTGGAGCAATGCACACCTTGTGACTTGGGGCAGGTGGTTTCCAGACGCTCTTCTGGTCAGTCAGTCGAGCAAGGGTTGTGTGCAGCGCTGCTCCTCAAATTGCAACCCTCCTCACGCTGCTCATTCAGCAGAACAAATACCCGTGCTCCCTGGGATGAAGTTGAAGAATAAAAGGCAGCAGGACTTCCCCATTCTGCTTCCTACCGAGTCAGGAGCTTGGGTTTTGTTACGCTGAAGTTTTATTGGCTTTACTTTGCTGGAAGTACAAGAAGATTCTGGGTACAAGAAATAGCAGATTTTCCCTCAGAGTAAGGATGCTCCCTGTACAGAGCAGGAAGAGCTCCTTTCAGCATCCTTAGCATGATGAGAATATGCCTCTCTGTCTCCCATCCCATTCTACTTTCCACTCTGCCTCCCAGAGACTACCAAGAACAATAAATCTTCTTCTCTTCTACCCACACATGGATTTTGTCTGGAGGAGGATTATCTTCAGGTGGATAATGAGGGGTTGCCTGTAAAAAAAAAGCATCTGTCTTCTAAAAAAATCACCATGCTTAGAAACTCCCATCAGTTAGGAGTGATGGAGACAAGGCTGGAGGGAGGAGAAGCTGGGGAGGAGGGTGGCATGTGCATCTCCACAGTGCGCCTGTGAGCTGGGCACCTGCTGCAATCCAGAGCAGCTCCCAGCATTTCTGGAAGAGCTCAGGGTCAGAAGTTTCAAGGACAGGTGAAACTGAGAACAGAATCCCTCAGGGTGCAGAGGGAGCTTTGAAAAACTCTGAAATTAATCTCTGCAGTCAAACAAAGATATAATGCCTTTTATGCTCCTTTCAAATGCTCCATTTAAAAGCACCAGTGCAAAGCTTGGTAAAAGCAAGAGCTGGGCTTGTAAACTCTGTGGGGCAGAGACCAGGTTTTGAGAGTTTCTACCAGAGTAAAACATCAGTTTTGAGTGGAAACCACGAGTGTCATAGTTAAAAAAAATTAACAAAAACGCGGTTGGTACACTGCCACCCTATACATCTTGGGCTGTTGGAAGCATGTGACTCCTGGGTTTGAGTTTCAAATAAGATAAAAAGTACATTGGCATTGAGTATCACTACTACGAACCACATGCCTTGCTACCCACTCTTATTGATGCAGGCAGTCACTGGTTTCCCTTAAGTTCTGTGTAACCTTGCGTTTCACTACCTAATGTCACAGATATGAATTAGAGCTCCTTGATGACATCATAGCCATGAGACTTGCCTCACTTTGCTAACTGGGAGTGGAAATGTCATGCCTGACTTTCAGCGATGCAGAAGACAGTATGTGCGGTGCAGGGGTGCAGAACAACGAGGTGAAATAGGGGCCCCTGTGACAAAAGGAGGCCGATCTCCAACAACAAAACAAAGCCCATGCCAGGATTTTAAAACGATCATGTCACAGCTCGGAGCTGCTCTGTAAAAGCTCCGCCCGCCGCTGTGCAATGGCAGACTTGATGGCTTGCGGGTGGCAGAACTGTAAAAAGCCAGGAAACCATCAAATAAGCACAGCTGTAACCCATAAAGTCCCTCTTCTACCCTGTAGCAAATCCGAAAACAGCCTAACTTTGAACGTCCGTCCTCTTCTTTTCCACACAGATAGCTTAGGTTTGGGGACTGGGAGCACCAAAGACGCAAACCCAGTTATCAAACCCTCTTCTAACACCACCATTATTAGTTTGGCTGCCGCCATTCAGAAAAAACTACTAAGGAGGTGCATTTGATTGAATTACACAGAGCGAAAAGACCAGCCATACAGCAGAGATCTTGGAAGGCTGTATAATGTTCTGAGATGATAAAGCAGAGATTTATGAAAAGACAGGAAGAAAACCTGTATTTTGCAAAAAAAAATATCTAGCATAATAAAATAATAATAAAAAGCCTTTTGTCTGCAATATCATCCCATGGGTTTCATTGTTTCCTCTTGCAAACGACGATATGTGGAGAACAAACAAAATTTCTGTTTAGTCCAAGGACTGTGGCTGTCTCCATCCTACAGTCATCTATATGCTACAGGAATCGAGGGGCAGCACAGATGGGTTGTATCTTTTTTTAAAGTGTTCCCCATACCTGAAAACCTCCCCCAAGATGAATGTTTTAAAAGCAAGAATATTTATCTTTTTTTTTTTTTTGTAAAGACTAGAGTCATCAGTGATGTGATAAATTTGGAAAAGAACCCCCCACCTCTCCTGCCAGCCGTAAAAGACAAGTTTTGTCCTGTAACCATGACTGATTTTAGATTTCACATTAAGATTTGATCAACACATGACTAGTGTATCTGAGCATTTCAGTGAAAAAAGGCAGGCTGGCATTCAAAGGTTGAGGTGACTGCTTGGAGCAGAAATGTACACACACAAGGACACACATTCCTCCTCCTAATTTGGGTCTCTTCCTTTCAAAGTGCATATAGTCACTGACCTCCTTTGTCTCTTCATCTGTGCCTACTTAAAAATGCCAGTCAGTTTAGGCTGTGTACAAGACTTGTAAGCTAAGTCTGATAAACATCTCTGTCATACTGAATATTGTCCCTAATAAGTTCTTCAGGGTGGTTTACAGACACGACCTTCTTGTGGCTTTGGGAGGTGTGCACAGAACAGAAACAACTAGTACTGACCTTGCCAGAGTGCAGCATCACCAGCACAGGTGGGAAAGCCATCACTCCTTTACAACAAATAAATGCATAAATAAAAACAAGCCATAGCAGTGTTAAAGGGTTTGTGTCTAGGTTGAAAAAAACACCAGGAAGTAATTACACATCTCTGCTCTTTTGTTTAATCTTAAACTGTGTAGCACTTGCCTTCTGCTGAAGCGAGCAGTAGGTTGCATGAAAGCTCTTGTGACTCATGGCTACTCAAGTGCTTGTCTCTTGCTCACCTGCTTGCTTACCCTTTACTGCATCCTAGTCCTTTACTGGTGGATCTGGAAATTATTTCTACCACAGCAGCACCTCCTATTCTCCCTCCTGCCTCCCAGGCTCCACCCATGGGGATCAGGACTGTGTTGCGTCAGCTATGTATACGTTAGAACAGAATTTCATAGTCTCTATAGCTTGCAGTCTAAATAAGCAAGACCTGCAGAGAGCAGGAGGGAAGGAATACTTCCCATTAAGAAGTGAGGGATTTAGTGATTTGCTCCGAGTTCTGCATGTAATTGCTGTCAGAACTAAGAACTGAAAACAGGACTCTGGAGCTCCCAAGTGCCAGAATGAAGAAACTAGACTTGTGCAAAATTTGCTCTGCTCTGATTAAAGGAAATAAAAAATATACCTTAAAAAAGAAACCCAAAGGTTTTATGTTTATCAAAACATGCACAAGTAACATCCCTCCTTTCTCAAACCCAGATTCCGTGTACAGACACACATGAAGATGAATTCAGAGTTTAAATGGGTGAAGTTTGGTTTATTCCTCTGGAGCTGTGCCTGTTTACATATGGCTGAACTAGAGGTATTATGTCTTTGACAACGTACTCAATTAATATTTTTGTACATATGCATCTGCACCACAATCTCCAACTGTTGTCTATTACTCTGTTTTTCAGTTGTTTAAACTTTTCACCTTCCTGCTGAGTTCCTAATGGAACAGATTCCTAATGCTCTGGTTTCTGGTGTTGTTTGTTGTTTTTTTTTTTTTTTTAAGGTTTGGACTGATTGCCCAGCACTTTGACCAAAAGCTTTAGGAAGAAATATGTAACAGCAGGACCAATCCTTTTGCCCTTCCTCATTCTGAGGTTCCTCTTTTGGTTTCAAGAGCAGAATCTGCCGAGCAAGACACTACTCAGCACAAATAAAGTTGGCAGGAGGAGCCATTAAGCAGAAACAGAACTCCTGTCCTGCAGCCAGAAGGCATTATAACTTCTGTGACAAAGGAGATCATGTTGCACTGTTGTTCCTACAGTCACAATAAGAGGAACAGTCAGTTCTCAGAAATATGTGATTTTATTTTAAGCAGTTTTGCATGGTAGAGAGAGCTGACATAACACTGCAGCTAGGCTCCTTCAAAGAAAAATGAGAAAAAAACCTTGACGGTCAGATCCTCCTACCACCTTTGGTCTTTAAAAATACAGCTGAAGGGGGCTGGGAGTAGCACACCAGCCAGCTGTGACTGCGTGAGGATTGCACCCGCACAGGTCAGTCTGAAATTAACCTCCAAAAACATCTCCACAGGACACAGCCGTGGAAAATGCTTGATCAGATGCATCAACATTCAGATTTATTTTAAGTTATACCTTCTTGTTCCTACAATATAAAGGACACTAACTTAACCTGCTTGGCACAGTGACAAAGGAGGTGCCAGCAAATCTGTGCCATGCTAACCACCTCCTTAGACTGAATGTATACATACAGCTTTATGAACCCTGAAACAGGATCTAAACATTTAGAGAGCAAGGGAAGGCTCCCTGGAAAATGCAGAGTAGGTGCAGTAACATAAGGCAGAGCATGTACTGGAAAAGAAAGACAGTGCTGTGAGAAGCTCCTACTTTACTGAGGAATGGATTTGAGAGGAAGGAGAAAGGGCACACTGGAAGAATAATTGACGTTATCCAGAGACAACGCAATTCAAGCTGCATGCAGAACAACTGGATATCAACCCAGTGAGCAAGAATGGGAGAAGCTGGGAGATGTGGAAAACTTCTCAGGAAAGAAAAGCACCACAATGAAAACGACTGCAAAGCTCAGTGAAAAACTGCGGGTGGGGAGAAAGTGCCCAAGGAAGCAGTCAGGGCAGGGAAAAACAATGCAAAAAAGGTAAGTGAAGATGTAATGATTGAAGCAGAGACTGCAGTAAAGTGGGGAAATGCAGAGCCTTCTGCCAAGTAACAATCTGCAGAAGAAGAAATGGGTCAATCGAAAGCAAAGATGGAAAACATCCTCAGATTTGGGTAGAACAAAACAGAAAAGATAAAAAAAAAGTAAAAGGCACAGGACTTCCAAACAGTCAGTTCCACCTTAATACAACATCCAATGAAATATGGGAACTTAGCCAAGATATCATTAATATCACTCCAACAGAAATGTCAGAAATACAAGCTGCAATTGAGAAGATGAAAAACAATAGAGCAGCAGTCAAAAAAGTCCTAGAGTAATGCTAACGATATGTGACATCCACCACTTAAAAGAAACTGTGGCAGAGCTCGGCAGCAGTGCCTGAGAAAGAAAAGAGATCCCTCCAGCACACTGGAAACACAAAATTGTTGTCAAAATGCCCCAGAATGGGATCGCAGGAACAATGATATCTGGAAATGAGTTATGAGCTGTATTTAATCTGAAAAGTTTTCTGCAAGTGCTGCACCCCATGGGGTAAAAGGAGCAGTGGATGGAAAGTTTTGGGAACAGTCTGGATATAGGCTCAACCCTGTGTAGACCAGATATATCCACTTAGCCCACTGTAGATGTATGCAAAACTAATCACTGGCTTTCAAAGCTCCCAAAATAGCTTGAAGAAATCTTTGCTATGGCTTGGCTGCTGTTATTAATAACAATAAGGAAAAGTGAAGTGCTGTATCAGAGAAAGGGTAACCAGTGATTTGGCATGAACGCTGCTACAAAACGTGGCTGCATTTCCCTTCCGTTGATATTAGGACTTGCCATGGACGGACCATGAACGTGTGCACTGACAATACAAATCCTAGCGAGTGTGGATTGGCAATAGTTGCTGAGACGACCGAGACTTCATTGCTGACATGTTACGGAACAACACCTCCAAGGAGTGAGGAATAAAAGCCGAATGCCTGAAAAAGAAAAAACAGGTGAAGCAAAGCTCAGATTCCATTATGCCAAAGAGATTATCCTTAAAAACTGGCTTCTCAGCAGACAACATCAAGAAGATAAAAATTTTACCTGAGTAGTACAGTAACAGCTAACAGAAAGCACAAGAAAGATGTGAAATTAAGAACAGGAAAGATGTCTTCAGTATTCAGTCAGCTTAACACAGCAGTCTCCCAGAGGCACAAGGAAAGGACGGTGTGTAGCAGAAACCTTTAAGAAGAATTTTTTCCAGGGAGGACAGATGCCTGACCTCATCTTCAGACAAGACAGAATCAGCGGTTAAGGAGAAAGCAAAGCAAAAGAGACAAATTCCCACACTGGGAGTCATTTACGAGGAGGCACTGCCTCTCCACTTTTGACAGCACAGATGTCCCTAGGTGCAGCTCACTGCCGCGACGTGTCACAGTGTCCACGTTCTCAGGACTCCTCAGAAAAAAGAAAGAAAGGCTAGATGTTTGCATGGCTGTTTAGAGTACATGCACACATAGATTGTTCTTTGGAAGATATAAAAATAACCATACTAAAATTTCCAGCCTTTCTGACCAGGTGATGGGAGACAGTTGCTATACCATGGCTGTAACCTGTGATCACAACTATTTATGTGCCCAACACATCTAGTAGTTCCCTGAAGGGTGTAAAGCACTGTGCAGCCTCAAGTTGACTGTACTGCACATGTGCAGAACTAAGTTCCTTAATGCTTTGACAGGCCTCGGGGAAAAGCTGGGGGAAGACCACCACCAGAATTACACATGCAAGTTACTCCTTGCTGTCCTTTTTTCTCTATGCACCTGACAGCAGGCTGGATGTATTTATCTCGTGGCAGCAGCACACTCCTTGTTGCTACCTTTGTGGGGAGTCCTGTAACTCCTCCTTATTCACATGGAAGACTCATTTTCTGGTTATAAAATATTACCAGATCCAAATGAGACTTAAATTGCAGCTATTGTTAGTTGACTGTGTTGTCTGCATTGCTCCGTCAGAAACAATGGGAGTCTGCTGCTTCTCCTGGAGGACACTCTCACAAACACACCTCCCTGATTTCTTCACCACAAGCAACTGACAGGTGAGCTGCCATACCTTCATGGTGGCCCTTCAACCTCTCCTTCACTGCCTCTCAGCCATCTGGCTACAGAACACTCCTGGCATGGAACTTTTGCATCCATCCCACTCCTTTTCCCATTCATTTTGCAAGGTGGCATATCTGAGTGGGTTTTTTTGGTAATTCCCCATAGCAGATTTGGGATGTGATGCTCAGCTTCTCGTGTTCATTTTGCAATCACTTCAGTGCACCAGGGTAGTTAACTCCTTATCAATACACTGGCATTTGTAAGAAGGTCCACAGTTTTGGGGAAAGGTTATCTCAACCCTTCTGCTGGTGCTGCTTACCACTAGAGGTCTAAGTCAGTAGCAGGTTGAGATTCTTGCAGAGTTTGCAGAGACTCCACTGCCTCCTCCAATATGGACAGGAAACATTTACAGATGCTCCCGGTAGACTCTTCAAAGGGTGAGGCAGGAAAGCACGTGGTGAACATGTGGACTTGGTGGGGGGGTGGTTCTGCTGTGATGGATATTTTTCCTCTGTCAGCTTGTTGTGGTACAGACAGCAGACCCTGTGGGAATAGTGGGGCTGTGCCTGGGAGTGCAAGCTCTGCTCATGCTGGAGCAACAGGCAAAGCTGCCATTGCAACCATTTGCATTGCCAACAGCTATAGGCCACAGACTGACTTTAGTGGAATAAACATGGTATCAGAAGGGAAGGCGGGCAAGTTTTCTAATGAACATTTCCTTGGCCTTGGGTTTTATCACTTTGTGGAAGCTTATGCAGCAGAGGGAGGAAGAAAGGGAACTCCTCCTGCTTTGCTCCGCTGCTTTTTGCCAAGGGGTAATTATCACTTATACATTGCAGTTGTATAACTGATTATCCCAAATTTAATTAAATCCTTGCAATCCTTAGAACCCCAAGCAGTTGGGTTGCCATATTTAACCATTGTATTTAATCAGTCAGTAGCGGAAGGAAACTCTTGTTTAGAACATAATATGCCCTGAATTGCTCAGCCTCTCCTTGTATCTTCCAATACCCAGTTTCTTAAAGGAAAAACTCCTTCCAGTTTGCAAGCAGAAGTCATGTAAAGATCCCTTCTGCTTGTCCTTCATGCAAACAGCACCACAGGAGTCCACACTCTTTGCCAGTCATGACTCTGCACTAAATACAAAGTGTGCACAGAATTATTTTATGTCTCTGGCTCATCCCATGCTTGAAGAAGCAAGCAGTTCCTTCCTTTCTTCCTTGATCTTCAGCTCAAAGAGAAAAGCTTTGCCTATTGCATGCATGCAGAACTATTTCTTATGTACTCACATAACCTCAGCTGCTTCTGCACAACACAGTTTCACAAGGAAACTTTGTGCCATTACTGAATTGAAACAGGATTCCAAGACACCAGGAAAATGTGAAAACTGCCCAAGTGCCTTAGCAATATTTTCTATGCTCAGTCAAAAACTGGGAAGGTTAAGAAGAGGCTGCCAGTTATTAGCATGAAGAACTGTTGTACCCAGCAGTGCTGCACGTCCTTCTTTACGACATGTGTCATTTTCCTCCAGCAAAGAAGTCATCCCTTTTTCCTCCTTTCATCAGCTAAGACGGATAGTATTTTAAAGAGCATGTGCATTAGCCAAAATTGTCTCAGTATTCTCAGAAGTGAGAAGAGGAAAACAAACCCAGTTTTTTTCATGCGCAAAAAAGTTAGAAGTCTGTTTCTCTGGATATTGTTTGTCTCAATGATGCAGTCACTTTGGTATGAATCTGATTGATTTCATGAGCAGAGTAACAAAATGTTGGCTAATGTACACTACTTCTATTGTGCAGCAAAGTAGAGAAAATAATTGAAGATGGCTCCTTCTCAGTTACCCCGGGTGGCTCTTGAGTGCTGGCTAGAGTGAGGGCCAACAAAAAACAATAATTTTGTCACTAAAGCATCAGACATGACTCTAATTTCAGACCAGGAACAGAACAGGGAGGAATGGAGATGACACATTTTTCATGTCCCAGAGTAAAGCCACACTCTGAGCAAAGAAAGGATGGGATAATCTTCAGACTCTGATTCCTTGGTAGGGGACAAGATACCTTGTAGGAACTGTGATGTTCTGATATTTTGCATCTGGTTAACAACATTTTTGAAGTACTGGGAAAATCAGAGATGCGTGCAAGTAAAACACAGAGTAGAGAAGACTCGTGCGACACGGGAGGGTCATGAGTAGAGTGAGCTGTATGCCTTCAGCACTGAATTACGAGCAGGTCAGAGGTAACAAGTGTAACAAATCACAGTTCCACAAGTGCTTTTCATGCCATTTAACGTCCCGCTGCCGCATAGTTCAGTGAGGACATGAAGGAATTGCACAACAGGTGAATGCAGCAGGTTTCCCTCTGACTTTAGCACAGATTTATGTACAGCCTGGAGTAATCTGCAGCCTCAACACTTTTGAGTTGTGTTTGAAAAAGCACTAAAGCATCCAGATGCTTAATGGATCCTTTAAGTCTGTGGAATTGGGTTAGGGATGATGCTTACAAATCCTTCCTTGTTGGGCTTTTCTATAAGGCTAATTTGGCTGGAAGCACGAAGTGCTCCTATCTAATAGAAACAACTCCCTTCTCCATCTTCATATCCCCATCCTGAAGTTACTCAAAAGATTCAGAAAACCCTGGGACAATTCCAGATTTGCAGCATGGGAGGTCTCTTCTTTGAGTACATGTAGTTTCTTCTTATTATTAGAAGTCCAAATCCCTCTTTACTTCCCTGGGTCCTCTTCCTCCAAAATTAATTTAAAGTCTTGCAGAGTCTGAGGTACGCTAGGAGCATGCTAATTGCAGCCTCTGTCTGAGAAATGCTTCAGAGAGAGAGTGCTGAGAAAACTGTTAGTATGAAAATAACAGCCTCACCAATATACCCACTCACAATCCACAACTGAGCAGCTTCATGACTAATATATTCTAGAATCTTTCTTTGCTCCCTATTTAGCCCTAAAAGTTTAGAGCCAGAGTTCCAGTCACATCAGATGCTTTTGCAAAAGCCCTTGCAAAAAACAAGGGGTTTTTTTTAGAAAATAAAAGTCTGTTCAATTCAAATTCTCTTGCCCTGTGTGTATGTCACAAACCTTTTCAACAAAAATAGCTTCTACAAAACCAACCCCCCTTTGGACTAGTCTGGTTCAAGTGGGTACTAGGAAGTGGGTACTTGCAAACTGTCAGGGGAACTCTTCCTTAAATTGGAGATATGGCTACTCCATCCTAATCTCTAGATGGAAGTTTTCCCTCAATACCAGGAAAAAATGATCCTGATGGTCCACCTCACATTCCCCATGCAGTCAAGAGGAGAACAATTTTCAACAAAAAACCTGAAATTGTGCCAAATAAAGGCATTAGTTAAACAGAATGGGTCAGTTTCTTGATGCTGATGTTGATAAGGTGTAAAACCTTCCACTTTTTGCTGGAGTGAAACAATGAGAGTAAACAAGGACTTCAGGAATTAAAAGATCTGGGGTTTTAACCCGCTGTGTCACATGGTAAAGGACATAATTGCTCGCAGAGTTGTTGAGAGTATGTAAATCCAGTAGAAGTTAAGGTCTTTGCATGTTTGATACCAGTGCTTTCAAGAAGGATCTCAATAAGTTGTTGCAGTCACACTACAATGAAGAGGTTGGGAAACAAGTACAGAAGAAATGCAAAGCCTACACCAAAACTTTTGGGTCAAAATAGAAGGCTGTATGAAAGATGGCATGCTGGAATCTGTGGCCTGTCCAGGCTTCCCTGTATTTAAAGATGAGGATACCAGTAATGTCCACTCATACAAACCATAAAGGTAAATGATGAACTCTAAGCATTTCCATCCTCTAGTATACCTACAACTATACTGAGTGTTAGAGATATGTTGGTTTTCCTTTCATTTCACTTACAAAAATAACAAGGTTGGCTTGCAGAGAGGTGCAACTAAGCTTTCATGTCTTAGCTAAATGTAAAGGTAAGGTAACCTTTTGCAGTCACAGATTGGCAGAGGCAACTGAAAGCATTTTGCTCTGCAAATTGCGTGCAGACACATCATAACCATCTTAATCATGTTTGCTTTGGAGCAGGAAGACAGCTTTAAGAAACTTAAAGCAAATACTAGAGCCAGGTCTTTTGGGAATTTTGCCATTTTTTTCCATTATGAAGCTGTGTAGCATTTTCCCACTATCAAGGAGGTACTTCACTAAGGGCAAGTTTTGTCCTTGTCGAGTTAGGCACTGCCATCCCTCTGACTGCAGTTTAAAAGTACTGCTTCAAGTCCTAGAGAAGCTATGTGGGGAGTTCTTTATGGGGAGTATGTAGTGTGTCCATGGAGTGCTCCACAGCAATCCACATGTCCCAGACATGTTTTTGAAAAGAGAATTTTGCTGCTTTGTGAGTTTTCACTTTTCTGGATCCCTCATGGCAAATAGCTCATTCTCAGGCATACATACACCATCCTGGAAGCTGCCACAGCTTAACCTTGTGGCTTTCTTAGAATACTTTCTTTAATTTCTTATAACTCAAATGGAAACTCAAATTCAAACCTACGATACCAAGAAACAACTTTAAATGTAGTTTGAGGACTAGCGAACAGAATGAGTTTGGCAGAGTAATTTCTTCTCTACAGATCACTTTTATCTCTCATCCCAAACCCTTAACCTAAGGGTCTGCCTTCCCGTGACATCCTTACTGTTGTTATTCTGTTTCTGCTTTAGTGTACCTGCACTAACCCTAGAATTAGACTTAGCTCAGTGATACCCAGTGGAACTTGTATTTCTGTCTCTTGGAAGCTAAAACCTACTGTCCTGAATTCACTGCTTGCTCCTCATTGCTGCCATAGCTCTTTAGATCCCACTGTACTCGATGATAAAAAAATTAATCCCAAACTCAGCATTGCATGGGTTGAAGTGCTGCCCTGCAGAATGAAGTTTCTAACTGTCCTACCTGAAGGACCTTTAGGCCAGAAGTCTATGTTTACTGTGGCCTACACTTGCAAATGCCACTCATAATTTACCTTTAGAGTTTAGCCTTCTGTTTTATTGCACTCTCACTCCAACCCTATCCTTGGGCCAAGAGTAGATTTAGGAACCTCATGGGGAAGCTTTTCCTAATTTTGTCACTGAGAAGTCCTGTAGCTATTGTCCCTTTCCTAAATTAATCTGGAGTCTGCTTTCCCCTGGCAAACATCTCTCAAGCATGAACTCAAACCCCAACACCTTGTTTAGGCTCAGACTTGCCTCAGTGATAGCCATAAAATGACATTCCCAATTTTATCACCAAGAAAGCAAACAGCTGTTGACCTAAATTTACTCAGGGCAGCTCAGAATGCCACAGTGAATACATCCCCTTACTTCAGCTTCACTGAATATAACCCTTATCTTAACCCTTGTCCATCTTCACGGACAGAAAACTATGAGAAGTTTCTCAGAAACTCTAGGAAATAAATCTACTGTCCTAAATTTTTTTGGGTGGGGCTTGGGGGCATCTCCAAATGCCATTGTTGCTATTTGTCTTTAACTTTTGCTTTAAGGAACAAGTTTTCTCACCCCAACCTTACTGGTTACCAGAGTGAGACTTAGCATTATTCCGAGGGACACACTTCTACCATGGAAAAATATCTACTTATTTCCCATTGGTTTTTCGGTTACGTTCAGTAGGTTTTAATACAGCGAAAACTTAAACCTAAATTAAGGTAAGATAAGAATTTAAGGAATATGCTACCAGCTCAGGCCAGTGGTTCACCTAACCCAGTTTTTGGTCTTGAACAGCAGCGTAACTGGGGAAAGCACGCAAGCCGGGCCCCACTTTGCAGTCTGTTCCCCTTGTACTACTCCCCCAGCATATCTGCTTGTGTTGGGGATGTTTGAGAGCACTTCCCTATGCCTTACAGAGCCCACTGACAGACCTGTCATCCGTGAATTTGCCCCAATGCCTTTTTGAAACTTTCCTGTTGTTCTCATTTAAGGAACCTTTCAATTTTTTAAATGCCTATGTTTTCCTTTTGAAAGCTCCTTAACTTCTACAGATTGTGAACTATGAAGGGCTTGGATTCCTTTGTTTTCTTTTTGAGTTGTGGCACACAATTTACTTTGGCTTCTAACCCAGTATTTTTTAAAAGCTTCCTGGCTGCTTTTAGGCTTCTTATTTCTTTTCTGCCTTAGCTCTTTTCATTTGTTTTACAGTTTGCTTCGTTTTCTGCAGTTCTTTTCTTGAAATTGAGCAGCTTCATACTACATTTATTTGGCACACTCTTTCTGCTATAATGTTAAACTTAATGCTGAACCTTTCAAATGGAGTTCCTAATATAGTTCCTAATTTTGTTGCTGTAAGACTTAAGAGTTATGTTCCTGAGCTCGTTCTGTGCAGTCTCCTGACTGGCATGCTGATTGCTGCTTCCTGAACTCTCTACCTAAATTTATGCTTGTTCTAGAGCCAGAGATACAGTATGGAACAAAATTTGTAATTTTTTCATTGCAAAATCTAGTGGCTGCTCTCATGAACTTAATTTGGATCTGCTTTGCAGTGGCACACTTACTGTTGGTCTACAGCCCCAACCTTTGCAAGCAGCAAACTAATCTTAATTCCAGCCATACCCTAAGTAGTGACACCCTCATTATTTCACTGAGAAACCTAGTGTCGCTTGTCCCCAAAATACTCTGTGATTCGCTTCTAAAGAACTGCTTTTGAGAGATCTTTACTGCAAAACATAAATGGGGAACACAACAGAACAAATACAGTTACTGAATACTGATAGTTAAAAAAAATAGCCAGGAAATACAATTTTGTATACGGAAGGAAAAGAATCTTAGTAATTAAATTCCTAGAAGCTTTTAAATATTAAGAAAGATCACTAGTCTTTTGACAGCTGTATTTACAGCCCCTTTGCTGAAAGGAAACAGGGGTCTCAGTGTACCTGCTGGTGAGAAGCTCAGCATGCAGTGAGCCTGAGGACAGAAGAATATTTTTCCAGATGAGAGGAGGCTTTTCATTGTCTAATCACTGTTACTGATTTCTCTTCCCACAAGTGGCTGTACTTAATTTGTTACTATTTTTTTTTCTAGGAAGGATAGATCTATGTTTACCCCAATTTTTGTGTTTTGTGCTTATTCTCACAAATGTAATTTTGTCCTGTGGTTGGTTGTAGCTGGGCAGCTCTTCCTATTCCTGTCTCCAAGCCTCAGCCTCCTGGGTGCTATCTACATACCCTGTGGAACAATAATCCCCATTTTCTCCCTCAGAAACCTCATGGATGCAGTCCTCAGTGCACCTGAGGTCGATTATCCAATTGCAGTCTAATTCTCACTGTATAGCTTCTACTTTACTAAGCTGCAAACATCTTGCTTTATCTGTAAACACTGCTCTTGTGGAGATAATGCATGGAACAGCTTTTCTAAATTTTCTTGTTAACATCTTCAGGGATTAGTATGCCTAAAACTACATTGGGAAATCCTCACAATCCTTTCCAGCTGCCCCCTTCCTTTGATCCAGACCTGCTGTACTTTGGTGGCGTTGTTCTCATGGGTGATGGCCATGCCTGTTGCGATGCTCACTTTGCATTTCCACTGGTACAGCACCTGAGCATCTAGTGAATTTATTCTGCTACACTCTTATGAGATCCTACACTGCTGCTTTGAGACTTGAGTCACTTTCCCATGGTTACAAAGGAAATTTGTACCAACACAAGTAATTATTCCCTATTTTCTAGACCTAGATGACCCCTGTGTTGGAAATGAACTCAATGAGTAACTTTCAGGGACAGCCAGCAGAAGGGACCCCGGTAGTACTGTGCCCTGCAGCTTTGTGACCAGGCATGGAGGAAGGACCCTAAAGGAGCAACTTCTCCGTGTAATTTTGTTGCTTTTTACCCAGTGCTCTCCTTTGGCAATCCACCCATTAACTGCTGCAGGAGCCTGTTCTGCAGTCAGCTCCCTGCACCCAGTGAACCGTTATCATGAGCACGGCAAAGGTATCTCTGGAGCTGTGATGATTGTGCCTTCATTTGATGGCCTCGCTCGGTACCAGATTGCTATGGCTAAAATCAACACTTTTGAGTGGTGAAAGCTTAAAGTGAATTTGTCTTTGGGTTTTTTAGCAGTGGTTGGTGTTCAGTTAACACAGCAATTTAACCGCTGAGATAGAGCATTATCTTGACCGAAGCATTACCAATATGGCAAACAGAAAACTGCATGCAGCCAACCTCAGTTATCTTTTCCTGTTCGACATTCAGTACTGTTGGGCTCAGGGAGGCAACTATCTGCTCGGTGCTGTGCTGTGCCAAATAATGCTTTGAAAGAGCATAAGCTAACACAACCTTTGACACCTCTGTTGACTTTTCCAGTAGCACTTTGGGAAGGTAAATTTGCCTAAATGTGAAGTGAAAGTAACTCGGTACTGCCAGGAAGCAAATCCTCTGGCATCGCTGCTATACTTACGTGCTGCCTGCTGAAGAGGGTTCCTGGGAGTGGGCTGGGACCCCCAGCTCCACTGGCAAGTCACGGTGTTCCTGGGAACATGAGTATATTCCTGAAGGCACACGTGTGTACCTGTGTGCACAAGGCGGGACATTCACAACCCCCACGTTCAAACAAAACAAAAGCATGACCAGTGCTCACAGGGTGAGCTTCCCGTGGAGTCACAACCCTGCGCTAAGAAGTGATGTCACATGTCAAAGAGTATTTTGTTGCTTTGTCTCCTGCTTTTTAGGTAGCGATATGACTTTATGTTCTGCACATATCTAAGTAAATTGCAGCCATTCGTGTAGTTATCCCTATCAGTCTCTACGAGGCAAGATTTCCCTTAAGATTTGCAGCTCAGCTGCCCTGTCTGAAGCGCTGTGACCTCTCTCACCACAGGGGCTGAGTGCTTTTATGCCCATGATGTCACTCATCTCACAACCCCTCATGCACTGGAGCAGTACCACTGCCACTCGCACAGGCACAAGCGGGAGTGCTGGGGGGTAAAAGCCCTGCCTGACAAGTCCACAACATAGGCAAGCGCCTTGCCTATGTACAATCCACATGTCCTCTTCTCTAGGTACTGTATGGAGGCTCAGGACCGCTGCAACAGCATGCAGCGACCGAGCATACGTTAGGTCAGGTTTTGCTGCAGTGGCCAAGCCTGGGATGGGATGGGATGGGGTGGTACTTTGTTGAAAAAGTGTCAAAGTGTTGATAGATACTTCTTTTCCTCTTCTTTCCAGGTATATGCATGAGGAAAGAACTGTGTGCTGGCAAGGCTGGCTTTGGGGATAGAATTGGAGCTCCTTGCAATTTGTGGGTTTGCAATAAATGAGGGGGTTTGCAATAAACCCCCCTTATCCCTATTTGCTTTCTTTTATTACAAAACACTGGGCTACTGACAGGATGCATGAACCAAGTTTCCTCCTGCTATGTTCTTTTTCTCCCATCACAGTTTCAAGATATTCTTCACAACAAAATGCTTAAGGACAATTAAATGTCTTTCCAAACATCAAGATAGCAACCAGAGGCAAAGTCCTGTATTGTCTGACTCCAGGGTGAACTTTCAGACTGAGCCTCCTCTTCTCCCTGAAGCTCTGGGTTCCTCCAGTGTCAGGCTTGGAGCATCCAGAATTTATTTAGAAAACATGAGTTTAGCCCCTAACAAGCAAGCCATACCATACTTACACAGTCAGATGCAACAGCCATGACAGAGAGGCTGGAAACCCCTACATCAAGGGACCTGACCGGTACTTTCAACATCTTATTTAAAAACAACCTTTGTTGGTTTTTTAGCTTTTGATACATAGACAAAACACAGCCAGTTAAAAAAATAAAATTAAATAAAATCTGAAAAATGCCTGGTGGGGCTTAGGCTCTTTCCTTTCCATGCCTTACTCCTGGCTAACAGGACTAACTCACAAAGCATTTGGTATCCTTCGTGCTCTGAACACCATGAGCTACTCGAATGCCAAAGTGTCCCTGGGGGTTTCTCTAGGCTTCCTGACACATCACCATAGTTGTTCTGCTAATGCAATAAGCCTACTTTGTTCCAAACTGGGATCCTCCTCTTAATCCTACTAACTTACTTTCTACTTCTCTTCTTGTCATTGCTGTACTCAGAAACCTTCAGGTTTGCAATAGTAGGGCCACTTTCCTCAACATATCCTATAATTTCTTTGGCCACATGGAATGTGAATATTATTTCATCTGCCTCCTTCAGTATAACAAATGCTGCTCAAATCCCATGGCAACCCTACAAGAACACCTGTTAAAACAGAAAAAGAGAAAGAAAGATAATAAATAAATAAATAAAATATCCGTTATAGGGTCCAACAAAATGATCAGAGGAAAAGCAGCTTATGTGTTTTTTTTTTTTAAATAAAGACTTGTAGATGCCTAGTCCAGCAGTTACCTTCCACTGGCTGTTTGGTGGAGAGGCACAAATCCACTTACACAGCCAGAAAAAAAATACATGAAAGCGCATGTATTAAGCACGAAACCATTCTGTGGTTGTTTTTATCTGTTCCATCAGGTGTTATTAGGTAGGTCCTATATTGTGGTATTTTGTTTTTTTTATAGTGTGAGGTCCTTCAATGAGCTGCTGTTCTGCAGAGCTGTTCTGTCAGTTCATACTCTTGTAAATATCTCTCCAAAATGGTGGAGAGCTAGCTAAAATTAAAATCATATGTCTTTCCACTTGTAGCCAGTAAATGAGGATAAAGGCATTCCTGAATCCCACTGGAGGATCCCTGTGGTATTTCAGGCATCTTGAGGTTGCTGTCATCAAGCCTGTCCCTACTAAAGATCACTCCAGCACTGTAAGAAGCTCGCCCTTACAATTGTCATTATTGCAGTACTAATTGTCCTAGGGGGTGGGCGGTCACAACAGAAGTGAGTGCTCTCTCTTGCTCCTGCAACCCTGAAACAACGGGCTGCTCTCCTGTGAACAACCTGTGCTGGCAGACTCCTGGAGCCAGGTGGGCAGCCCACGGGCATAGGAGCAAACCCCAGTGGACTCCCTGCTCAGGTGGAGGCTGCTGTGGACTCAGACCTGAGTTCAGGAGAAAGCCCAGAGGGTGGGTGAAGTACATCAGCGGGGACAGAGAAGCAAGGGGAGCAGGCAGCAGAACTCAAGTGCGAATTTTGGACAGACGACTTTGGCACATGATGTGAACGAGGGAAGTAAGTGATTACACACAGGATATCAAGCACATATAACCTAATACATTAACAGTCACCACAAGAGGAAGGAAGTAAGGCTTTGAGTCCGGTAGATAGAGATACATAATGTCATGCAACTGTCTCCTTTAGCCACGTCCCGTGAATTCTGTACAATTTCTGTTTCTGTAAGCTATTTCAAGTTTCTAAATGTGCTAGCATCATCTGGTAAATCGCCTGCCATCTCATTTGCTTATGAACACCAGAGAACAAAAATGGCTTTCATTTGCAAAATGAGGTATGACCAAGCAATTGCTTATGGTTATTGCAAGGCCACTGTGGATTTCCCACACACAGAGCTACGCTGCGGCATGAGACTTTGCACCACACAAGGCAGCTTTGTGCATCTAAGCCCTCAAGGTCTCGGGGTCACGTTAGTTATCTGTTCCTGTATTAGTGTTGCTTCTGTGGTCCCTTCTCTCAGGGCAGGCACACTTGCAGCTGCAACCTTGAACCCTTGCTCTCAACCATGCAGACCAGTAGAAAAAAAAAAGGTTAGTCAATGTGGGTGAAGTGTTCCTCCCCACTCACCTCTGACTGCTTGACCTGGTGGGAGGGGAGGCAGTTTTCCTGGTAAAACTGGAAGGTGCAGTCGCTGAGAGTTATAAGCCGTGGGTAAGGACGGAGGGTGTGTGATGTGAGGGATGATTGCCTTCCCTGCCTCTCCACGCATGGCCCTTTCCACAAGGCAGCTGTCCCCAGGGCCACAAGTCTGCAAAATATTTCAGAAGAGGCAGTCCTCAGCCTGCACCCCACTGCCAATCAAGCTTGTCAGAAATAAGCTTTTGGCTGTAGAAAGACAACTGAAGGACAACTTCTGTCCCAGACTTCCTTCCGAGGTGTCTTGTTGAACCACAGTTCCCTCTTTATATGTGAGGGTAATGGCTGCTATTGACACTCACCGAGTAGCTGTGTGTGTGCAAGTAACAAAAAGCTATTGCAAATATAAAGAAATAAGAATTTCTATTGAAGGGTGTGATGCTTCCTCCTTATTTTCCCCAAGGTATCTAGTATATATTCTGGAACTGAAAAAAGTTCCTTTCTTTCATTTTTTTAGACACTAAGCTACATTTTAGGTTTTTTTTCTTCTTGCTGGCTGAAGGCATTTTCTTGCCTCAACTGCTAAAAGTATTCAGCTAATGATTTGCTCATTAGCCACCATTACCAGAGCTAAATGGATGCAGTTAAGACTTTCACCAAATTAAAGTTGCAAAGCAAATGCGTTGCATATTTTGCCAAGCCTAAACAAGAGAGTGCTCTTGTGAAAGGGGGCCTGCAAGGCTGAGGTCATGCGGAAGGTAAAACCAAGGGCCACGGGGACTCTAGATTACACACAATGTTAAGAACAACCACCGAACTTTTAGAAAATGGTTATATTCTTTAGGAATATAAATTACTTACAGAATCATGCTTCTTAAGGGAATACTTGCAAGTTACGTGTTCCCCTTTGTGCATATTTTTCAACCGGATTATAGCAGAAAAGTTCTTCAGGGAACAGGGTGAGAGAATTAGCTACCTTATGAGGATCTTGGGCCTCTCTGAGGCCATCAGCTAGTCCTGGTAGGTAGGAACAGCATCTTCTGTGGGGCTTTTTTATCCTTCTGGTGCAAGGCTGACAGGGTCACCACCAGTAGGCAGGAGATGGTGGCAAAGATAGATGGCAATAAGGTCCCATGGGGAAAGGATAAGAAACAGAGAGGTTTCAGAATACAGCTCATTCCCAAGCTAGAGTTTCTCACATAAGTATTGTAACTTCACCTTCTGGGACATGGTGTTTGCATGAAAAATGCTTGTGCCCCTGTATCACCTACTTTGCACAGACACTGTTTTCCAAAATACAATTCCTTCTGCATTTCCTGAGTCTTGCCATGATCTAGATGCTACCAGTACCATAGCTCTCAAAGATGTAATTGAACAGTATGCTATGCAGACCATATAATGGCATTAAGTCTAAGAAATGTATGTTAAGCATAATGAGAAGTGTGCTTTAAAAAATAATGGCTTTTCACATCTCTGGAAACAAGAAACTGTACAGCTGAGAGAGGCTTGAATGACAGGGGTCAAGTTCAAACTGAGACCCCAGTATCCCCACAGGCTGGTGGTGTTTGGATGCTGAATTTTCCATTAGGACATTGCTACTGCAGTGAACTCTGAATTTAGTTTCATATACAGCACTGAACTCTCTCAAATCTCCTTTGGATGCAAAATATTGGTCTGGGTCCATCTCTGTTGAGCAGCTCTGGCAAAACCCAAGTACACCAAATTTGTGCTTGGTGAACTTCATGTCGATTTCTGCCCTCTACTGGAAAGGAACCTGGTGGCACTCATACAGTGAGAGCAAACTGGAAATGCAGTTGCTGCCAGAAAAATATTTCCTTGCACACATATATGGGTGATGCCACTTATTTTCTGCTTTTGTGACTGCTGAACAGTTTCACCTGTAAACCCACTATTTTGGGTGATGATACAGGAACTGAAATATTCTGAAGCACTCTTGCAAATACAGTGAGGATTTTAAGGCGATGGGGAAAGAATAAAAAAAATAAAACCCCATATCACACAGTGCCACTTTTACGTTCTGCGGTGCAGTGTAAATTTGTTTCTTCTGGCGCTCAATAAGAGGTGGGACAGTTGCACATGGGTAACTGAAGCAAGTACCTAACCTTTCCTACTGGGGTGACATTCAGGAGACAGCTATCATAGGCTTGCTGGTGATTGCCAGATTTCTTCTAAGTTATGATTATCATTATATGGCTATACTGGCTTGTGGGTATGCCAGTCTGCTTGTGAATGGGAGACAGTGGTTTGTTTGAGAGCTCTGGGGAAAAAGGGAAGTAAATCTGTTCAGGAAAAAATAACCGTGAGAATGTAGATGAAATTATGAGTGACGCTATAAAGTTAGACAACATGAGTGAGTGGGGCTGTTACAAAGAGAAGAAACTTCTAGCAAAGTCCTTCAGGGGCACCACCACCCCAGCGTGAAGAGACCATCTATAGATGCAAAGCTGCAGGTGCTGGGAGGTGTTTGCAACTCTCTCCCTTGCCTTGCCCTATTTGTGAGGGTTTTCCCACTGCCACTCACATCAAGGTGCACAGGCAGAATTGGGCATACGAATATTGAAGCAGGTGAGGCAAGCTACTAAAACGCTACGACAGTGATAGATGGCTCAGTTGGGGGTATTAAAGAGCACAGTGGGATGGAGTGAGGCATATTCCCTAACGAAGGACAAGAAAGCACTGCATGGTGCAATACATCCTGGTAGCCTAGTCAACTGAAGTGAGAATCTCAGACCCTTTCAAGAACTCCCTGATTCCTCTTCCTCTTTGACCCTTAAAAGATTTAGTATGGTGGGAAATCTAATTAAAGACTAATATTTCCAACTCATGTTCTTCCTCCCTCCTTTTTGTAGGTCTTGTCCTCACAGAGAGCTGTGCCAGTATTGCCTGGTGGGTGTTTTTAAGTAAACAATGTTAAATCAATTTAGATCCTTTGTTGAATGTCTAAATAAGAAGGATGGAAAGCCTCTGACTTATAAACTTTCTAATTCTCCCTTCACCACTTGGAATGGCCCCAGCAGGAGAGACAGGGCAAAACTTAGCACTTCTAGACTGAGCTTTTGTGTTTGACTCTTGCTCATACTCTGTTCTTTTGCTTTTCTTTTCTTGTTGTGCCATTGGCCACCAACAGGCTTAGGAAGCCTCATACACTCAGAGCAAGACTGTATGATCCAAGAGCAAGTATTCGCTGCAAGGAAAACTGTCCCAATCTAAAGACCTGCTGTATGAGCGAACAGCTGTAATACACTTTCCTATTTAGCTTAAAATCAACATTATGGCTATTTACATATATAATACTGTTTGTCCTGATAAGAATGTAGTATGCTGCCAAACAGAAGAAAATAGCATGGTTTTGTATCTAAAAGTCTGAGTTGGTATTTTTTGGGCTCTCTAGAGCCTATGGATTTCCTGTTAATTACTGTGTCCTGCCTTGCACAAATGACAGGTTTTCCCCATTTTGTTGTTTAAAAAGAAACTCCACTCAGCCTGCCTTTCCTTCTTTGTGGCTCCTCATACTTCTTTCTATCAGCCTTTGCAGAGGTGAATTCTTGTGCAGGGAGAATGAAAAATTTCAAAGCAATTAGGAGGTGGGTGGTTAATCTTCATGAAGCTTCACAACTGGTGTCACTTAGCATTACTCTAAACAGCTTCAGCATAATTAGGCCAGTGCTTCTAGCTTTCTGGTTTGGCTTCTGCTGCTTGTAGGTTTAAAATCTTTGTAGGAAGCTTTGGGTTTCCTGAGCTGGTAGCAGGATACGTGTTCAAGCTGATGTCTCCAGTGAGCAGCCTGGTGGAATTAGGCAGCAGGCAGGCTGTTGAGATGACTTGTGGAAAAACTGCAAGCCTGACAGAAACCCACAGCATACTTTCCAAAAGCAAAACCCCAACAAAACCTCGCTAGCTTCACGGTCTGACCTTTCTTCCTTTGCAAACTTCATGAAATGCAGGGGATAATGTGACTCTGTCTGCCACTGCCTGCAGAGCTGTCCTGCAGCCCTAATGGTGGTAATGGTCTGAGTCACGGTCTGAGCTGTTTGCAGTATCAAGCTGTGGTTCAGGGGGAGCCTTGTGCATCGCAGCTTCACTTCAAGTGACATACTCTCATGATTTGCAGTTGTGTCAAATGCCTTGTAAGGGCTGTAATTTTTTCCCTTGTTCGCAGGGAGGGAGAAAGTGACTGCACTACTACACCCAGACACAGCTTCACCACCTCTAATGAATGCAAACAAGGGGTCAGCCATAGTTTGCGTGAAACACCAGCGCACTTTCTCTCTGTCCCCCCACTTTAAGGCACTGAGAGCATGTGTGTGTTTCACAGACCTGTGCCCAAACCAGGTCAGCAGTCACTCCCCTTCTCCCCAAACTGCTGAGCATTTCTAGCTTATGCTCCTCCCGACTTTAGCTGCTGCTCCAGTGTTGACGCAAGTGTCAGCTTATCCCTGAAGAGGTGACACTGCCTTGTTTAACTTCAACTTATTTCACTTTATCTAGAACAAGCGTTTTCCTTGCCAGATTTTTTTTTTCCTCTCTCTCCACTCTTCACCCCATCCCAAAAAGGACTGGAGACGGATTCACTTCCAGCTGTGCAGGAAAGAAAAGAGAGCAAAACAATTCACAGTGCAGCCAAATTTCAACTGAAAGATGACATTGCATTTACTGAGCTGTAAATGCAGATAAAATGCTGCTCTTTTACTAAGGAATGGGGAAAGGGAAAGCTTAACTCTGTAAATACGAGTAAAGAGAGCTGCAATATCATGCATTTAACAGCATTTTGCGTTATAGTATGGAGAATGCTTAGCCCAAGATCCAGAAGACAAAAGGGCTGAAGCGGGAGACCACTTGATTCTGGATAGACTCTGGGGCAAGACCTTCTTGTTTGCATTGGGGTTAGAAGAAATCCAGTCTTACAGAGACGGGATTCACATTACAACGAACTAGGAAACAGCAGTGTTACAACAGAAGGAAGCTATTGGAAAGGTGTCTGCTGTTCATCAACAAGATGTGAGGCAATACTGGGGAAAACTGATCTGCACTTACAGTTGTAATTTTGCCCTGAACAGATGTAGAGCCTATTTAATTCTGATTTATACTGAGCTCTGCCTGACCTAAAACCAGTCCCTTTTTCTCTTTTTCCAAGTTTTACACTATGACAACATCAGGAAAATCAGAGTACAGCCAGCCTTCATTTTCAACCAGGTCTTTCTCTCCACTCCTTGATTAGGATCTACCCTAACAGAGAGGGTGCTTGGCTCAGGATTTACGTGCCGAGCAGGGATTTGACCACCACGTGGAGCTCAGTTCCTCGTCTGTGGTTCATGGCAATCTGCAGGCCTGAGTGATAGCATTTCAGTCAAAGCCTTCCCTTCCTGTCCCTAAACTGGGACCATCATTCCTCACCTTCTTGGCTTTTGCCAGCCTCATCCTTTTGCTCCAGGTGCTTTGCAGGGACCTCCATACCGCTCAGGTACGGAGATATCTCCGTAACCCTGATGCAAGAAGTGTTCATTTTTTATGCAGAGGTCAGTGTGCAAGTGCAGGCAGACCCAAATGACTGTGGCTTGGCCGAGCGTGCGGGAGCCAGGGGATGTCTGTGCCACACCAGCTCTGAAGGCCACCCTGCCTTTGGGCAGAAATCCCTCCTGCCTTTGGGGATGGATCTACGTCCCTGCTTCCAGACTGACTTCCTTGTCTGTAAGACAGCATCAGTTCCCAGAAAACTGCACGTGGCTGTGGCTGAAATACCAAGAGTGTGATCCTGTCTCAGGGATTTGCTGCCTTCATGCTGCGTTCCAGCTGTGCTTTCATGGCAGATGACATCAGCAGCACTCCTCAAGCCCAGCATATAATATTCTCAAAGCAATACAGAAACTAATTAATTCCAAGTGTGCCCCTAATTTCCTGACACAGCTTGTATCTGCCTTTACTTTTGCACATGCAGGAACCAAGCCTTCTTCTTTCTCCTCATCCTAAGTGGTCTTGAAGTAAGCAACGTTAAATAAACATGCAAGGTTGTGTATATTCCCTACAGACTGCATGGGGTTTTTGCAATGTGGATCTCATTAAGATCAAATGGGCTAAGGGAATAGCAAACCTGGCATTGAGTAATAAAATAATCATGATAGTCTTTGTGTAAGCCAAAGCTTTCAGAGGAATTTACCACCAAATTCAACATTCCAGAAAGTGTCCTTTAATTTTGCACGTGCAACTAGAGCACTTCATCAATTTCACAGCCTGACTATCTCACACTGAATACAAACTAATAGGGCACCAACAATCAGGAGACATCAATCTCATGCCAGTCCTGCAACTATTTTATCAAAGCTCAGCAGAGTTACTAAGAAGTCTTTTCAGAAAAGTCAGCAGTTCCTAGATCACATCCTAAAAAATGATTGCCCATCATCACAAAAGGCAAGTTTGCCACCTTTTCTGGAGCACAACACTCAGCTGTGAGCTCCTCTCTGCCCATGAAGTTGTTTCTTGAACTCCACAGACAGCTGTAGCACAAGACCATGTATTGCTGCTGCCATTTTAGCCTTCATAATGACATGTGGCAGCGGGCAAAAGTGGTTAATGAATTTGCTCCAAAATTCAGATTGAAAATGGAAAGAGAAATATCAAGTTGGCATTAATGTTGTTTTTTTTTTCTTTATTTTTTCCATCAAATAGTTGTATTTCTCTTGCTCATCCTGTGTCTCATTCAGCTGTTTGCCTGAGGCTACACTGAATGAATGAACATGAATGAAGCTCCAGGAAATGCATTTTTCCAGAGTTTCTACTGTTTGCAGTGGTGGAAAAAAACTTAAAAATGTGAGTAAAGTAGTTGCTACAGGGGTAGCAACTGTAAAATAAAGAGAAGGGAAGCCACTACATAGTACCAAAAGTTGTTCAGGGTGTTTTCTCCTAAGCTGAACCCACCCATCCTGAGGCTCTCACTCAGGATTTTGGGGTGTTTTGGAATGATGACTACTGCAGCAGGTTGGAGGGGATGACACCCGAATAACCTGGGGAGACCGAAGGAACACATCAACTGATACCTGCTTTACTTGCCTTCTAGCCTCCCTGCCTGTAGTCGCTCATGGTTAAAAGGGTCCTTTCCATGAGGCTACAGCACATTCCTATACAGTTCATTCTGCACAATATGCATTTTGTAGGCTCAGTCTGTAAAGATGCTTTAATGTAGGTCACCCAGCCTGAAGCCTGGACTTTTTCCTGCAATTTTGAGGGGTTCCTGATGTCATGATCTGGGGTCACTCTGCGCCATAAAGTATCCATGCAGCCTTCTACATAAATCATGCTGTTAAAGATTCCTTTACAGCTTTTGAGGTCAAACTCAGATCTTCCAGCCCCCACAATCACCACGCCTCCAGGCCAGCTGTGAATTAGGTGAATTACCTCAAGCTATTAGCTTCAGCACGTCTCCTTCCAAGTAATTAATGGGGAGGAGGCAAAAGATGTTTTCCAGACTCCTGGTGTGAGGTAAGAGTTGGCTCCTGTCCTTTTCAGTGCAGAAATGGCCGGAGAGGTACTCGCCCACAGGAGCCTCGGCTAAGTGACGCGAGGTGCAGGCTCCTGGCCAAGGGAGCAGCCTGTTGCACAATTTACCCCATGCCACTTGAGCACTAATGAAATAAAAGGGCGGGGGGGTGTGTGCGTGAGGCTGAGACCCTGCTGCCACCAGGAAAGGCAGCACGCCTTCTTGGCAGCCAGCGGCTTTTGCGGGAGAAGGTCTGTGACTGACAACCCCATCATCCAGCACGGGGCTCCAGTCACGAGGCACTAGCTTCTAGGAAACTGTTGTAACTCTTAATTGCAATTTTTAATTTTTTTTTTTATTCCCAGGGTTTTGCGTCACGATGGGCAGCATAATTTGCCAAGCGTTTGTTCCATGTCCACCTAGGGTTGCGGGTACTCCTGGGCTGGGATTTTCCTTTGGTCACAGTGCCAAAAATGCCTTTGCTTGCGTGGGAAATTACCATTGAGCACAGGGAGGTCTGATCCCATGACTGGGGCTATTCCTCACTAGAAAGACAAACAGTAACCCCAGACACACCACGGGCTTCTGTGTGAGGTGGAGAAGAAAGTCTCTCTCCATTCCACTGGATTTACCAATATCCTTGTAAAAAACACTGGCAGATGTTTTAGCTACACAGACACAGCCCAAAATCACGTCCCTCGTACCCAGGTAGGTGGCATAACAACTGTTGGCTTCAGAAGGGTCATGAGACAGCCCTGAGGAGGACCACCACCCCATTGTCCAGTTATGAAATGATGCATCCAAAGGGATGATGAGCAGGAAAACTGGTGGCTGTCACCTGGGGATCTGGAAGTGTGACCTCCCTGCCAGTCACAAGGAAGTCAGCAGCAATGGTCTAAACATCTGAGGGACACAAAAGACAAGGCATAAGCAGGGATTAAACTGGTAATAATGAGGAAAACACGGCAAATATTTCTGGGCACTTGGGGTACAGTGGGGTCCAAATTTGAAAAAGAATTCATTGCATTAGCAGTTCAAGCGCATAGATAAGTGATCGTGAAGGTTTTATCACACTTCTATACTTACATTATTTTTTATTCCAAACCCAGTATTTTATGAAACCCTTAAACAGTTATTACACACATTACATTATGTTATGTTCAGTCTTCCATGAATGCAGTCAAGCCCTAGGCTATGCTGTATATTAAACTTCAGCTGGGCTTACTCCCTCCTCCCTATATTTTTCCATTTTTTGCTGACGCTGTAAGTTTTGGTTTTCTTTCCCTGGAATCTTACTATTTTTAATTAAAATAAATAGTTTCAATGTATCCTTTCTCAAATAATGCAGACTATCTAAAGAATGCTAGAGCAGTTATTTTAATTCACTTCCTTCTAAAACTTCCATTGTAGTTGGAACATGCTTTGAGCCACTTCTGAAATTCCTGTCTAGAGCTTTCCCCCTTGAACATTTTGGCCTACTTCCTTCATTGTTTCCTTCCTCAAGGGCTATCAGACAGACTTTTCAAGTTTGAGGTTAGCGCAGATAAGACGTCTTGGTGTGTCTCAGGGGAGGACTGCGCGTCTTCATGATGGTTCTGCCCTTGTGCTGGAGCACACCTGCAACATCAACAAGTACCCAAGGGGTCTCCTATGGTGGGATGTGTCATAGCGGTGAGACCAGGCTGAAGACTTTAACTCTCATTAACATACTCATTCAGCATCAAAATACTGCTGGCATAGATATTTTAGGTCAACAAAGATGGTGTCCATATTTTCTTCAGAGGAAGAGACATGCTGCAAGGCACCACAGACAATATACTGATATAGCCTATGTCAGTCATCCTGGCAGATACTTTCAATGATTTCATTGGGCATTACTCATGTCCAGTCTCCCATTTCTTGGCAATATATCATTAATTCAGTAATAACCCATTAAGTCCCATGTCAGCATCTCCTGGCTCTTTGACCACTGTTTCCAATAACCCACTTCTGTCTGTAAGCACTTTGCAAACCCCTGTATTCCAGTTCAATATCATTGTCCATGGTTTCATGATCTGTTGCAGAGAAACTATGGACAGACCCCAATGATACTGAAAAGATATTTGGGCCATCTAGCAATGACAGTAATTGATTTGATTCACTCCTTGCTTAGATTGCAGATAATATTTGCAGGCCTCTGCCCTTCTCTACCTAAATCATCTTTTGCCTTTTTAATAAGTATGAAATTATTATATCCAGGACACGCACAGTTTTCATCTCTGCTAACCAACCCCCATCCCACATGTGAAACACAAAGACACAACAGAGAAGTTCTAAAATGCTATACAGGTCATTTACAGAGTGATATAAAACTGCAATTTAGGTAAATAAGAAATGTTTAAGGGAAAACCAGAGACGATACAAAAACATCCCGCCTTCGGGCTGCCACAGAATCTAAAATTGATGAATGCTTTTGCAGAAGTTCAGAAGCAGCGTCTGACTTGGGTCAAACATGGGCCTGTTGTTGGAAACGTAGCTCATACTGTTGTCAAAGCATAAGCTCCTGCTTGCATTGCTGAGATGAAAAAAAAATTAGGTGTGGCTTGGTGTTTACAAAGCTTTCCCATGGGATTTTGTGCTTGTCTAAAGTTGAATTTGAGGTGAAACTCACAGGAACCCTGGCCAGGTAGGAGTCATAAGGCTGAAGTAATTACTTACTGCAACTTGCTGAAAATGCCAAGAACAGAGGTTTTTGAAGCTCTTAGCAATGTTCAATTCCGTTATAATTCCACATCACTGAAAGTTTTGTCTAGGAGTGTCCTGAGATTTCTGAATAGATGTTGTAACATTAAGGACTCTGATAATACAGTATAGTTTTAAAGAAATCTGCACACTAGTGATGTTTCTTCATTAAAACCTGGAATTGCTTGTAAGGACACAAGGAAAGCAGCTAAAAAAAAGGAGGCCACCATAGTCAGCTACCGATTGAAGTGACCAGTCACCTTCACAGACTGCCTGGCAGGATGCAGCCCAGCAACAGCCCAACTCTGGAAAACCTCACTGTCATAGGGTGGGCAACTGCAAGCATTTCATGACGCTAACCACGACTTTGTGTCCTCAGAGGCACACAAGCACTCACTCTCCAGCTCTGAGACAGTCTACAGGTTCCTAGTCCAGTCCTGACCAACAGGGACCCAACCTGGTGTTCAAGAGCTGCTTGGGTGTCTCTGTGCTCTCCCCTGTACAGGCAAGGCAATGCGGGCCACCTCTCCCTCCTCCCGTTCCCAGCTGCAGCTCAGGTTGCCTCCACCTTTGGGCATTTCTCCCCACTCCCCTCGGACCCTGGGTCTCTCCCCACCTTTCCAAGATATGAGTTTTCAGCTCAACCAGCTGCACCTTCACTTGCTCTAAACCCCGCTTTGTACCTCCCTCTGCAAGCCCCAAGAAGTCACCGCAGGAAAATACCACAGTGGCACCGCAGTTCCTTTCCTACGAAGCAGTGAAACCGCAGTTTCATTCCTACTGCCTCCGAGAGTCCCTCTGTCAGCTTTGCTAGGTCCCCTGTTCCGCCTCCCGGGGCGGGCTTCATCTCTCAAGTTTTTGGGTGAAAATGAAAATTATTTCCTCCCATCTCACTCCTTACCACATGCACAAAACAACTGAGTGTTGTACTATTTGTCACCTGTTTGAAGGTTTATGTGCCGTTGCACCTCCTCTTCTCTAAACTAAGCACCCTTAGCTGACTGCTGCAGAACCTAGGTAATATTTTCTAATTATCTTGTGGCTCCTGTTCGGCTCCATCTTTCACAAAGTGAAGCGGTCAATGCAAGTTCCTGCCAAGGCCTTCTGAGCTCCAAATAGGCAATTTGAGGGATTTGTCCCCCAGCTGAATCTGTTTAGTTTGAAGTGTCTTCTCTCACTATTTATACCTCCTTCAAGCTCTCCTAAAAATGCTGGCATAAAATCAGGCGTCTGACAGTGCAGCTCAACCGGTTTGCTTTTCTGGAGGGAAAAAAAGCCATTGCTATTTGCCAAAAAGGGCTTAAATGCACTCACTCTGCACAGGAATAGGACCGCTAGACGTTGTAGCTGCCCAGGAAAAAAAAAATAATACAGTAGTTTTAATGACAAGTGGGAGGTAAATATTGCTGGCAAAGCCATCCCTATCTCTAAAGGGATGTCTCCTCTGGCTGCAAAAATCTAACTTTCGTGACCTCTTCCTTCTGTCCTTTTTTGTAGGCAAGCAGCTGGTTCCGATTAGCCTGCAGGAATGCTGTCCCCGGGCTGGTGCAGAAGTGAACGTGCCACATGAAACCTACAGCCTGCATGAAGAAGGGAAAGGAGTATCCTGGAAAGATCATTGAATAATGATGACTAATGATCCATTTCCTACCTACATGATCTATCTGGAGACATTATCTGATTGACTTGTGGTTTTTTCAGCTTCCCTTTTAAAACAAGTGCGTTTTAGAGCACAGAGGCCACTGGACTGACCCAGGGAGAATGTGTGTTACACTATTTTTCTTCTTAAAGCTGTATTAAAAGTATCAACAAAATACAGTCCTCCCCACTTCAGAAATGACTGTCTAGAGGCAAAAGCTAATTCCTTTTCTTTCTGTGTCCCCTCCCAGGTATTAAGAGTCCTATAAGCTTGTTGACATCGCCCTGTGCCACACACACAAAATGTCTTAAATTGTGGAAATGGGATGATTAAATTCATTTCCAAATGCATTTAGCTTCCACTCTGTTATTCCTGTTCCAGACATACAGAAAGGCTTGTGTGCCTGTCACCTGATCCAGTTTTTGGTCAGTACTGGATCAGTTTGTCTAAAAAAAGGTAACATCCCTCCCAGTAAACCTTGCATTGTTAATCATCAGCAAAGTCACGCTGGAGTAACACATACTTAACAGCAGTGGATCCAAACACACATGATTTTGTGAAAAAGAGTGTACCAGTGGGACATGCCACAGATATGTTTAATGTATATGGGAATGTACTGAACAGCCAAAAGGAAGAATGTTAATTTTCTTTTGTCTCACATATGAAAATGAAGATCTTTCAGACATAAGATACAGACTTTATGGAAGGCTAGCTTGAACTTGGCATTGGAGAGGGAGAGTCAGCAGAAGATGGGAGAATCCTTTTTCAAAACCGAATGAGTTAAAAAATTCCCTTAAACGTTGTTTTCAAAATGGAAAAATGTAATGGCTATTTTATGTCTGCATGTTCATTTTTCCTGTATTATTTCTCATGTTTGAAACAGGCAGTTTTCGGAACAGAAATATACATACCAGTTTGAATTGTCCACAGGCATAAAAACTGCCAAGTCTAAGAGTGAAAAAGTAACACAGGAGAAAAAAATAGCAGGAGAATTTGCAAGATAAGAAAAATAAGAAAAAAGGACATTTTCTGCCCTTGCAGATGGTAAATAAGCTAAAGATGGTACACAAGCTAAAGAAGAGCTGGGAGATAACAGTCCTTTCTTCTTTTTTTACAAAACGTTGATATTTTTCCCCCTGGAAGCTCCAGATGCCTTGGGAGGCTTCCGACAGCCTCCCCAGGGCATGGATCGGTCAGGCTCAAGTGTCTGAGCTCTGCAAACACACCCACATCCAGTTCTCCCTTGTAAGAGGCTTGAGCGGGAGATCAAGATCACATACGAGCTTAATAATGGACAGGCATATTTTATGCCTCATCATTACTCTGCAGGTTCAGGAAACCTGGCTTGGAAAGTCATGCTGAATCTCCAGTTTTTCTGTTTTTGTAAGTAAACCGTCCTATTAAGAGAAGCGTAATCTAGACATGGGCCAGCGTCCTAGATGTAAACTGTCTCTAGGAGAGGTATGCAGTTCAATGAATTGGTTTCAGTGGGTTTCTCAGGGGTTACCACTGACTGCCCTGTAAAAGAAGTTAAGGGGAACAGACCATCTCATCGGGCCATTTGATTTCTATTTTGAGCCGTGGCATTTTGTCAGCTGCCCAAGAATTTATGCAATGTCAGACAAATGCTATCAGATCCAAACAACTGATGATCAACCTTTTTCCGGACCAGTTTTGGAAGAAGACCCTAAAGCTCATAACCATTCTCAGAATCATCCTCTGGGGACCAAAGGACAAACTTCTGACAAAACCACTTTTCTCCAATCTTCTCCTAAAAAGGCTGCATTTTGTCTGGGGTGGCTGTCCATGACCAGTGTTTGAACACAAGAGGATGACTGCAGCTTTGAGCCTCCATTGCCTGCATGATGTCCAGATTCACAGCAGTAATGAAGAGTTATTTTATTTCAGGCCCTGTACATTGTAAATCGCAAAATACTAAGACATCACTATCTAACCTGCTCCTGTTCCTATTAACAAAAGTTTCAGTACTGTTGTCTGTGACAGCAAAATCTGCCTGGAAATGTGCATATTTCAGCTACACCTGGACATACAGGATTTATCCCTAAGTTGAAGTGATAGACACTTCTACAGTGGCACAGAGCTCATTACCTCAGACATCACATTCACAAACAACCAAAATGAGAAGTGAAACAAACAAGTATATTTTACATTTTCTACTTGTAAAGCATTTCCTCTTCCTAACAGCAGATCTGATCATCTTCCCATTGACATCAATAGCATGTTTGCTATCATTTCAAGATGAAATAGCATTAAACATTTGCATGTATATACGTGTGTGCACGCATGTAGTCAGGCTTTTGCTCTGAACAAAAAAAAAAGAGGTATATAACGGTAAGACATTCAGGTACAGGTCTTCTGCCTTGCCAAGATATTTTAGCTATGTTCATGAGACTGTTTTAGTCTCATAGAAGGTAATACTGTCTTCTCTCCAAGAATCTATTGCTAGATTTTAGTTACACATCCAGACTTTCAATAAGCAACACAGAAACTACAAGGCAACCTGCACAACTGTTCCCAAGAAAGGTCATGCCCCATACATAACCCTTTGAATACTTACACACTGGGGTCAGCAGTTGTGCTTAATATCTGTGAGACATTCCACAACGACATTTCAGGTCATATGTATTTTCATGCTTAGAAGCTAATCCCGTTATCAGATTTCTAAGAAATACACAAGCACTTCCTCCAGGCTCCTCCATTCTTAGAAAACAAGTTATTGTTGTCTATTATTTGGTGGCAGGGGAAGATGACCCCTGTCATAGATATTGGAGATAAGGAAAAGCTTCTCTTAGGAGAAGGAGTAGCTGAGGGACAGTCCGTCCAACAGGAGGAGTCTTTAAACGTTTTTAGTAATGAACACCGAGGCTACCCAAAGCCCAGTTCTGCAAAACAGGAATTAAGTAGCAATCGCAAGGAGTGTGTGATTCTCCCAGGGTCGCACACATCTGCAGCAGAGCCAGAGGAGCGGTCTGCCTGATGAACCAGGACGATAGCAGGGATATTGCAGGCACGCAGTGGCATCACCTAGCTGCTTGCTCCTCCCTCCAAAATCTCTCAGGGAGAGATAGAAGCGGGGGTATGCCAGCCCTGCCGGAGGCTTTTTCTTCCAGACTTCTGCCTAGCAAAGGAAAGCGATGAAATAATTATCAATGAGAAAATGAAATGTCTAGTATTATTCCTCCAGCCCCAGCCATCCAAATAATACAGGAATATTAGAGATATTAAAAACACTAAAAACACTGACTCAAGTTCATTCCTGGTGTAACTTCACCACAACCAATGGAGGCAGAGCTGCAGTAGCTGAAACTAACTTATTAATGTCCAAAAACCAGAGCTGATAAGGCATACAGAGTGTTGTACTACATGGATCTTGCAGTTAGAACTAATGTCCTTACCTTATAAAAGAACAAATAAATCTGATAAGTAGACTGAAGGCCAAAAACATTAATGCTAATTAAAATGGCACTCAAAGCAGACAATTACTCCACTGCTCAGGCTGAAATGCCTGCTCAACAGCAGCTTCACCTCTCTGGGAGGAGCACCAGCCCACATTCCTCCAGCAGGAGTGAAACTAAACCGATGGGGCTGTTTGTCTGGTTATCGGATAATGCCAACGAAGGTTTTTCATATGTACGCTTTGGATCCAAGCTAGACCTTCAGTTTTCCCACAGCTGAACCTCTCATCGAAATTGTGCAAACATCCTCTCGAATTTCAGATGAATTCTGCCTGTGGTTGTGATCTGGCCCAGGTTCATGTGAAACAGCCAGCTCTGGCTCTCCAGAACGTGCTCACGATGGAGAACTTGTCAGTGTGCTCCCTTGCTGGTCCCAGCAGCCAAGACGCATTGCCACAGAAAGGAAGAATAAATCACTCGCGACCTCACCTGTTTCTAGCTGGTATTCCTGTTCCAGTTGTGCTGCAGAAGGGATGATGGCCAGGCAGAAAACAAGGCTCCAGTGCTATGCAACAGGCACATATCTGACTTCACAAAGGCTCTGGACCACCACCCTTAAAAGTAATTCTGTGGTGTTATTCAAAGCCAGCACAGAGGCTGTACATAACAGTTCAGAGCAAAGCAGACTGAGAGTTTTACTGCTTGCCCTCACCCTAGCATAGGTGGGAAGAACAGTGCCAGCCCAGCTGCCCAGACCCAATGCTCCCACACACCTCTGGTCTTGCAGTCTCCTGGTGCAGGATGAGAGCAAAGTGGAAAGCAAAAGCTTTTCTATTTGTTTAAGCTTTTCTATTTGGTTAACATGATTTCCCTGCAAAATCTAGTGAAATCTAGCTCCATACAGAGGGATGGCAGGGATGTCCCTGCCTCCACAGTGTTCCTCCACCCCAAAGTGAAATCTCCCAGGTGTGGCTCAGGGCAACCTCTGACTTGCCCTGCTTCTCCCCTTCTGCCTGCTATGAGGCACTCCCCTACTCTCCCAGCAGCGCTCACAGCCAAAGTGCATGGCTTTGCCCTGTTATCAGGGGATTGTCATGGTGTAAACTTTCACTTTTTTAACAGAAATATTCCAACAACATCTTTTTTGCAAGCTCACATTCCCTGGCTTCCCTTTAAGATTAGCCTGCCTCGGGGAATACCTCACCTCACTCCCTTTCTCGGCCTGCTGAACCTGAAATGTTTTTCCCAAAAGACATCCAGAGTCTTGAGCTCAGGAAGGACGCGCAGTTCATGGAAAGGCAGAGGTGCTGGATATCCCGAGTCTGAAGTCCTGGGTGAACTTCAGCAGCTGGCTAGTTTGGCATTTGTTGTGAGTCAACGCTTATCTGCTCTCTGAACCCAGGGTTCAGTTCATGTTTGGCCCAGAAGATGAAAGGGAGAGACAAAAATAATGTCCTGTATAAAACGGAGTTGCCTTTCCACATGCAGCTTAGCTGGAAGAGAAGGGAGTTAAGCGTGGTAAGAAACATCTGCTTGTGTTGGAAATTAAATGTCACGTTGAAGGACAGTACTTCAGTATTTCACAGAATTGTCACAGGATACATTTGTATATACTAACTTCATCCTTATTACTTGGTACAACAGGTTTGGGGGCGGGGGGGATGGGTTAAGTTTTTTTCTTTTTTCCTCTTTTTTCCTTTTTTTCCTTTTTTCTTTTTTTTTCCATTTTTCCCTTTTTTTTTTCTTTTTTATTTCATCATGGATGGAGCTTTAAAAACTCCATTGTGATGGCAGGAAAATCCTTGTTTTGGCAAGCCCAATGGCTTGACAGGGCAACACACGTGACCTAATTTTACAGGCAGCTTTGCGTCTCTTGTTTAACAGCTTGCAAATGAGTGCACATGAAGAAAAACAGCAGCCAGTGGAGTATGAGTAATCCAGCCGGGAATGCGGTTTGTTACGGGGATGCAGAAAGTGCCTGCTCACAGCATGCATCACCCACAGCAGCAGCCCACAGCGTGGGACTCCCCTGCCGAAGGGCGATGTGAGCTGGCCATCACACGGGGCCCGGGGGCGGACGCACTGGTTTTGTTGGACGGGAATGGGAGCAAGGCGTACAGGGGCTGAATGACCCCCTACGGCCAGGTCTGGCTCCTTCCCCTCATCTCCTGCACCTCTTCTTGAGATGCACCTTGTGGGCTTGGCTTTTTGAGTCGCTTTTTCACCCCTCAAGGACTTAGAAGCTTACTTCAAAGTTTCTTGAAGCTACAATGGCCTTTCACCCTTCCTGGGTCTCAGGTACCCACAATCAGCTGTGATCCTCCCCTCGTGCCACTTCTTATGAAAAGCAACCTCACTCCTTACAGCCTTTCTGCACTTGGGGAGACCCCTCTCATGTTGCAAATCCCAGCCTTGCCTCTCCTGCTTTCTATGATAGGCATTATCCTAGAGAGGCTAGCCCTGGGATCCAGCCCATTTCCAACGAGAGTGCTTGCAATACTTTAACATTTCTGTTTTCTTATGTTATGAGACCCAGATAGGGCCTAATGTTTCCATAAAGCATGAAGACATTAAAGAGGGAAATTTGTGACTGATCACATCATGGGTCTCAGTATTAGTTTTAAATTTCTCATTCATTTGGCAAAGCTTGGATCCCTAACCAGCATTCAGTTTCAAGGAGGTTTCTGATTAGGAGAAATGGGCCATCAGGCACAGTGGGATGCTTTTCCCAGCATTTGTTTTAATCTCTTTTTACATATTGAATTCTTTGTTTACATTAAATTAACTCTGGAGTTCAAAATGTTGTTCTGCTTATTAAAAGGCTCTGGTAATGAAAGGTGGTAAGTGGTCTACAATGACAATTTGAGGACTGATGTCCAAATGCCTCTTTGTCATATTTTTAGGCTTGAGATTCCCAGCTCTCTTGAGACTAAAGCTGTATTGAGGGGTAGTATGAGAGTTATGTGTTGGTTTAAGACTGTGATAAGCAAAAATCCTAAGTGTCATCAGTATCACACCTAAAAGCCATTTAGTTAAATTAAAAGCTGCTTCCACACTTGTCTTTGGGTCTTTTTACGTATCTTTAAATTAATGCTGGGCTAGTTGATTTACAACTAGGATCAGAAATCAAAGTAAAATGTTAAGCTGGAGTTAGAAGCAGAGAATACATCATTAGGCTGAATTAAGGAATAGCGCAAGAGCTGGTCCCGTTACTACTTTCAGTCCACAAATATTTGGGGATCAAGAGGCTCATTTAGCATTTGGATTACTGTTAAGGCCATATGGTTATGGGAAAGAGTGGAGAGAATCACGAAATACATGCACTGCAGGCTGCTACCTACATAAGGCCATGGTGCAAGACCAGCTCTCTGGCTTCGCGAAGGTCTCCAGGCGCAGCAGGGCAGAGCTAAACTGAGGATTAGGAGAGACCCATAAGCTATGTTTATAAGTGGGTTCTGCACGGATGCCATCCTACCTTGTAGTTAACTTCTAATGTGGGCTTACTTATTGTTTTTAGACCAGATGCTTGTAGGGGTAACTTGGTTATGTTTAAGACCCGGGGCTAGCAGCAGAGTCCAGATTTGAATGGTGCACTAGTAAAGAGTATATTTAGGACAGCCGGCCAGCCCAAAAGCATAGCTGGTCCCAGCGTTCACCACCAACTTGCCTTTAGTCATTGGAGTCAGTGGGTGTTGCTGAAACTGGAGTTAGAAATATGGCTAGGATTTGGACTGGGATAAACTGAGGTGCTGGAGAAGCCATAGGAGGAGCCAGCGCTGCCAGCGCAACTTTAGAACAGCAGAAGCCCATCTCAAGGCATGCTTTGAGCTGCAGCTGATCGTGACCCCAGACTCGTCCCCGCTCTTGGGAGGGCATGGGACTCCAGCACAATTCCCGTTCCCTGGCTCCCCTGTGCCTGCTCCTCAGCAGACCCAAGGGCCGTCCCTGGGACACTAGCACCAGGAAAGAGTTGGGAAGAGCCAAGGGGCTACTGGGAGGGTGGTGGGTATTCAGGGTTAGGCTTCAGAGTAGGAGAATGCAAAAAGAAAAGCCATCAGGCGAGGTTCAAACATGGTCCACGAGCTACTCAACCTTGTCTCTTCGTATTTTCTGATTTTGGCTTTTGTCACTCTTCACTTTCTCCCTTTCCTTTTCCTAACAGAGCATCACCACTAATCTAGGACACAGCCTCACCCACCCCACAAATCTAAGATCTAAAAATATGCAGCAAGCCGCACAAAGTCCTAACTTAGGCTACTAGGCTTTTCTCAGCCTTTTTTTTCCCCCCGATTTTTTTCTCCCAGCCTGAACTTCAACCTTAATCACAGCCCTTGTTTTAGCTACAGTTTTAGATCTGGTCTGGTGACCTCTGTGAAACCCAAACCTCAACATCATCCTGTGTTGAGGATTTTTAGAAACTGAAACTCTAGTTCAGTGACATTAAAGCAGAACTTAACACTTCCTCCCTGGTTTCTTCCTTCAAATACTGTGATGCTGGTAATTCCAACACTAGCAATACTCTAAATCTGAACCCTTGGCCATTGATACCTATGAAGCTCAGGTAAAAATTGCTTAGGAATAATGGTAATACTAACTTTCAACATATCTGGTGACCTATTTTGAATTTCTTCCTCTATCTAATTATTTACCTAAACCAACATCTAATGCTGTTCTCAATCTAAGTCATGCAACACCCATGAAACCCAGATTTAAAAGTAATTGTGGGACGAAGTGTTACTGCTATCAGTCCTAAAGCAAGATTATCTGGCAATTTTAAATCCCTGTTTTGCTTTAACTTTTTAGTGTCCCTTTCTTGACCCTAATCCCAGTATATGCATGAAAGACAAAAAAGTAGCTGGGGGATTACTCTGAACACCTCTGTCACCTCAGTTCTTCAATTTCTTGAAGCCTGAATACTAATTATAACCCCCAGACTTAGCTTATGGACCACTAAAAATGGAAGACCTAAAAGCATGCCTGTAACTGATGCCTATTTCCTCTCAGCTCCATTTGGAAACTTGTCCTGAACACCCGCATCGGAGATGACCATTCATTTCTAGTTGCCTAAATCCCATGCAGATGCTTGGTCATTGTCCTGTGACACCAGTGATTTGCTGAACAAGAAAATGTGGAGCCAGGCTGATGCCAGCTTTCAGCACAGCACAGCTGATCCTTCCTGAATTCCCCATTTCTCCATGTCTCTGGTTTTTCCCCATCTCCCTAACTCCTAAAAGTAGCTCCAGGGACTTGTGACAATACAAAACTCAAAATGTTAATGTACTCCTAGGACACATTCAAGAAACAGCCCCAAATGCAATCTGCTCTCAGGTCCTTCCTTCCCCTATATCCCATCTGTATTTCCCAGACTGATCCCTCACCAGAGCTACAAACGCTGTCCTAGTTTTAGTCTTAATGCTAGGTCTCTGAACCCTGTGAAACTTTCAGCTTAACATTCACAATCTGCACAAAGGAAAAAAAAAATAGCACCGCTGTGAACATATTACCTTTCATTTCTTCACCGGTTTGCCTCCCTGAAACCCTAATGCTGATCCCAGATTCTACCCTGATACTAGCCATAATCTGGCATCACCTATAAATGTAAGACACATCTGTTTCTCTGAGAAAGATGACTAATGAGGTGCTCCGCCCTAGCCTCCAAATAAATCTCATAACATCTGAGAGCCCCAAATCTAAAAGAGTTCAGCAATGTATTTTTGGTCAAGTGCTTAGTGCAGGAGTCAATTGTTCTCCCGACACCTATACCTTCAGTTGTCATTCAATGCCTTGCTTTTCATGCAACTGGGGCTCTATATAATGTAATAATGCTTCTGTTAAGCGTGCAAACCATTTATGTAAACCATGATACTCTTGGTGGGTGCCTCCTTGCAGTACAGGAGCTCGCACAAAGTGAAAAGGCAAAGAAAGGAGTCTGAGGCATCCTATTCATCCAGCTAGAACAAAAGGAAAGCTCTGCTGCACATGAGGAAGGCCTTCTGGTAAGAAATGTGGAAACATACATTGCTCTTAGGTGGATACCACCACAGAGAGAGGTCTGGAGAGGTCCAGCACTGATTTCTGGCTTGCTGGCCATAGCCAACCACCCCCTGGATGCCTGTGAGTCTGAGAACAAAGGGTTTGATGTATGGCCTTGACATAATTAAACAGGCCACAACTTAAAAGGATTGGAATTACACAAGAAGTGTTATTTCTGCAATGCATATGACAACTTAAAGTGACACAAACTGAGGTGTTAAATACATAAACTTATCATAGGATAGAAAAGGCATCCTTTTCTCAAATTTTCAACCAGATGCTTGAAGAAGGATATGGTAATGAACTGTATTAAGTGACCCTTACAGCCCCTGGCAAGAGAAAGATGGGAAATAGTTTAAAACTTCAGGAGATGAGAGGGATTAGATTTGGAACAATTGTCCCAGTAAGCCTTTACAATTCTCTGAAATGCTGAACTATTTTGACTGAACCCATCCAGCTACATGCAATACTCACCTAAAGCTTTAGTGAATCTGACACAAGTTACTTCATGGGGAAAAAGCATATAAGTGTTTGCAATGGATGCTAAGAAAAGGTGGTCTTCCAGATTTTCAGATCAGGCACCAGAGAGATGATGTAGTCCAGTCACAGGAAATCTCTTTCAAATGTTCCTTCCCCCAGGGCAGAAGAAAAATTGCTTCCTTTTCCTATGCCCTTGTCATCCAGAGGTCAGGGAGAAAGTCTAATGAAAGGGAAGCACCCCTGGTTTACTTGCATTTACTACACTTAGCATGCTCATGTTTGGATTTGGGCTATGCAATATGTCTTCTCTAAGGTCAGTGCTAGAAAGTGCTCTATATTGTCTGGACAATAACATAAGCTTTTGCTTAAACAGACGTCTCATTGTGAAGAGTAATTTGCAGAATATTTATACAGTTTCACTTACTTCATCAGTGAGGTACAGTTTACTGGCTGCTTTTAACCACAGTGAAAAGGTTGTGGTATTGCCTACAAATGTTAAAAAAACGTGATTTTTTTTTAAATAGCAATATTGCTCGAAGGAAGATTTTCAATGACGACTGAGTTTTTTTCATTCTTTTCTGTTTGGAGGCTCTCTTGTAAATCAAGTTCAAGGAAAAAGGCCTGTTTCAATTTTACATTTTGAAAAGATAAGCTGAAACTGAAAAGGAGAATTTACCAAGTGTGCAGTCTTTTGAGAACAGATACATAGGAAATTTAATTCTGGATCAGAACTGAGGATTTCCTGTTGTGAGTCTCTACATAGGCTTGTTTGGTATAGTGAAACAAAACTTTCCCCAGCTCATTCATTAATGGGGGGAAGAGATCTCATCTCTCCACTTGGGATGAAAATAATGTCTCTCAGTGGAAGAGTCTTCTCCTGTTGGCATAGCATGTGGGAAAATCTGCCTCCACTCTGGATAAGACTGTAAAATAAAGACCATGGCTGTCCAACGCCTTTCTGTGAAATGGAGATTCAGGTTTCTGTGCAGCCCTGGAGGCAGCACCCTCTGGCACATGTTCAGCAGACATCTTCCCTCTAGGTTAGCAGTGGGTCTGCTGCAAGCATGACCGTCTGCATTTAGGCTCATATCCATCAAGTAAACCTTGATGTCCAGCTCCTAGGGTTTTCGATGGGAGACAGAGGCAGAAGCACCTCTGTGCTTTTGGACTTCATTCTTTACCTCGGTTTATACGAGTCTAAGCTTTTGCTTTGGGAAACTTTTACTTCCATTCCTGGTCACATCAACAGGACGACATCACTGCACCTATGCAGCCATTTCAGGCAGATGAAGACAGAAGGTAAGATTGCTCTGAGGCACAGCGCTTCCCTTGTACACCTCGGTGCATCAGCTCCCGTGTCACAGCAGTGCTGGTTTTAGTTCAGCTGATCAGATATCCAAGATCCATTTGCAAAAGTCAAACCTGGATAAAGACTGGGTTTTAAATAATTCTGCTGTTTGGGTGAACTGTAATACAAAATATTTATTCAAGCCTTATTTCTCTTTTTCTGTGCTGTGTTTATCCACATGCACTCCAAGAAGATTCAGATGCCCAGTAACACAAAAGGCTTATTTCAAAAGCCACTCGATTTTCCTTCCTCCTTTCTTGTAACATTGTGTTTGTTTTATGCCATCCGATGCAGCCAATAGATGCGCCAGTACTACAAAAAGATGCTGTTCTTCCAGATTTGAAAGGAAATGTAGTCATTGCCAGCTTGGCGATATGAGCACATTTGCTAAAAGAAACATCCACCAAACCCATATATCTTTGTCACTTCAGTTAAGTACTTTATGAATCAGACATCTGGTCCTCACTGGATGCCTCTGCATAAGCTCTTTGTTCAGTGGGCTGAAGCAGTCCCAAGGCTGTTTGTAAAGACTGTGCAGAGCAAACCTTGTCTTCTCCATCTGGGATGAGAAAAGCATGCACAAGCTGAGGATCCTTTCCCTGACATTGTAGAACACAACCCACAGAATGTTTCACTGAGGTAATCCGTACATACCTTTCTCATTTAGATTACTACCCTCTCCAAGTAATATCACGCAAAAAAAAGAATGGGAAAAACCTACTGATAAGGGTTTCATTCAGGAATGGAAGCTTTTTTCCTAATGATCCCCAGAGTGGATTCAATGTCAGCGTCTTTTCAGTGTTTTCGAGACAGAAACTAACAATGATAAGGACGACAGACGTACCCCTCCAACTTTACTGAAAGAAGTATTTTGATTCAAAACACTTAGGCTGCATTTATAAACCACTTACTGGGGCTTGATTTCCGTTGCTTTGATGTCAGTGTGCTTAGTTTGAAACTCAATGTAAATCAAGTCCCCTTTCAGCCCCAGAAAACATGGGGAAGGTGCCAACAGTGGGAAGTTCCTTGTGGGCTCGTTGGGAAGAGGGTCTGCCAGACTGGGATGTGTAGAGAACTGGCCTTTGCAGCTCTGGGTGGGTGGATGTGATATCGATAAGAGGGTCTCAGTGTGATTCAGCTTTCAGTATTTGAGCCAGGAGTCCTGGAGGAAAGATGAGACACCAAAACTTGGCTTTGAGAAGACTGATGTGTCTTGGCAATTGGACCTTGCTTTTCTCAACAAAAAAAGGCAGATCCTAACTCCAGCCCCAGCTTAGCCACCCCTTTGAACCCTCCTCATGAGTATACCCAGATTAACTTTGTTAACACCTGACAAAAAATATCCCCTCACTGACTCCTAGAGAGGTGGTCTTCCCTGGGATGACAGCAGTGCCAGGGCTGATGGCTCCTTCCTATCCTCTGCCAGATCAAATACTCCCCCCCATCCGAGCCTTAGCTGTAGCCACCGTTATTCTAAGTGACCTTTAACAACCAGAGTACGTGACAGCTGAACTGAGTGCCAGGATGTTCTTGCCCAGGCTGCAGGTGTTTCATTGAAGAATTGTGCATAGAGCAGGAGCACGTTTACCTTGAACAATCACAACAAGCAGCTACTTGGCATGCTGACCTACTGCGAACTGGCCAGAATCCCACTTCCCATGCGATGTGACACATGAGAAGGAAAAGGGGCTGGCTGTGTGAGACAAGTTTCACGGAAGCAAGTGTATAAGCACACACGACCAAATATCGGATATGGAGGAGGTGAAGGCGAACACCAAACACACCAAAAGATGGGCCAGACACCTTAGCTCTGTGTCAGCCAGGACTAATTCCTTCATAAATATTACACGCCATCCTGCTTTTGTAAGCCTACAGGTTAGAGGTGAAATTCAGCCAGAATGGAGGGAAATCAGAAAATTCTCTCTAATGAGGATGGGACCTAAATTTAGATAACTCATGATCCTTTAGGGAGCTTGGTTTCGTAGCAGAACACAAAGTCCCCTAATCTCAGTGAAGCAAAACAGAGTGTGGGATCTGCAGCCCTCTAGAAAATCCTGTCTCAGACCAACACGACAACAAGAAGGCATTGGTGGGGAGGCCGTACTTACCCAGATCATCTGACGCGCAGTTAACTGGAGGGGGAAACCATTTGTTTCTCCCAGGCTGTATTCCACGTATCGCATGGGAGACCCGGCGCTCTGTTTCCCATCAGGCGTGCAGGTTTAGGCTGGGATATGTACTTGTTATCATGACAATATCATCTTGTCATTGGGAGATCTTCAGCAAACAGACCCGCTGATGGCTTGTTTACAAGTGTGGAGATGAAAACCAAAGCAGTAATTCTGCCGCTCACTTCTGTTTGCTTGGATGCACTAGTGCTGATTATGCCTTCAGCAGGGCATAAATCCTTTTTCTCCCTTTTGTGTCTCCACATCCACAGAGGCAGAAACAAAGCTAACAGTGTCACATTTTTGCTATTAGTCTTTGCTGCTGGCATGGAAGTACTTATAATTTTACACTTTAACAACCACGCTCAGACTCTAAGCCCCTGACCATAATGTTTGCCAGGTTTGTCCCTACTGTGGGAGCCCAGGATCATCCATCATGTTGCAGCAATCTCCACTCCACCCACAAACCTGATCAAAAGCCTAGGGAAGTGACCACAGCAGTGACCCCATGCTCTTAAATGTGAATTAGTGACTTTGCTGGCCAGGAGGTCACCACAGATTTTCAGGACATACTCAATGGCAGCTAATTGCCTCTCAGCATGTTGAGAGGTTTTGACAATTAGATACAACAGCCAGAAATGGGTTCCTTGGGGAACTACATCAGTTTTCTATTGAACTGTCCTCTTCACAAGCTTGTGTGTTTGGGTGTACAATGGATATGCCCATTCCAGACCATGAGGTGACTGGTGACTAAGTTTGGTCCAGACATTAAGGAAATGAAAGTTTTTATAAGCATTATATAAATTGCTTCATTATTTGCAGATGTTCTTGTGGCATTAACAGATAGTGTAACCATGGAGGTTGTTTATTAACTATAGACTAATATATGAACTCTACTAAGTATAGACTACAGTCTATAAACCATAGACTAACTATTAACTATTAACTTCAGACTAATGTATTAACTACATTAACAATTATCTATTATATATCCATTTCTGTCTAATCTGATATACTGAACAGATAACCCCTCAACAAGCTTTGGATTTAAATTCTTCAAGACCTCTCACGAGACGCAGCATTTAACATTGTCCCCTTGCAACCACCAGCAAAATGACAAAATAAGTGACAGAATAGCTCTAACCACAACAAAACAAACCCCCACATTTATTATAAATTAAAAATCCCATGCCTGTGAGCATAGATACATGAAAAGCTTCTACAGCACTCCTGCACAAACTGTCCCCCCAAATACTAAGCCAATTCAAAGCTTGCATCTGATTCAGGTGCACTTGCTTTAAACCAGGCGTGGGCTCTAATGAACTGCATTTAGCACACTGACCATGCTTGATAATTCACACCTCTGATAACTAGTGTGGGTGACCTTATTTTAAAGGTGCAGCATGTTCATTTCCACATGGAAAGCACCAGCAACATCTGTGGGTGAAATGTTGTGAGAAAGCGGTATCTTAGGTGAAGTTTGGCCTCTTGAGGAAATGGCACTGAGAGTGATAAAACTGGGGGACTGAGAGGGAGTTAGGTCACTGGTGCCAAAAGCATGGCTTATTATCCTGACCAATGTGGTCTTGCTGTTTTGCAGTCTTTCCCTGTTTGTGCCCATTTGTGGCTTCTTATCTCTTACTTCCATTTTTATCTCTTGACCTTGATTTTTACTATGTGCTTCATCCAGCATTGCACACAGTATGGATCTAGACTGTGAAAGGGACTCCAGGGCACTGGCTTTATACAAATAATCCCTGACAGCAGCAGAAGACAAACACCTCTGCTGATTGAAAATGCTGCCAAGCCCTGAAAAATCAGTGTCAGGCCAGAGGACCCCTTGGCTCTCACCCCAACACACACCCCTGCAATGCTTTCTTTCCTGATTGCAGAATGAGATGCAGGATAATCAGGCCTTTAGCCTCACTGGTCTCCGGATGCTGTCCCCACCATAAATACTACGATCAATGAAGAAGTCTATGAATTACAGCTTAAGAGTAAAAAAAAAAAGCCAGGCAAATGAATGCAAATCATACAACAAATACAGATTTTGCACCTACGGGTATATTTCAATACTCTTGTGACTATTCCTAAATTGAAAAGTGGCAGCTCAAGAAGTTCCATTGCTACATTGTGGTGGCAGCTCCTGAACAAACTTCTGAAATAGCAATACATTAACACTGCCAGCACAGCTCACTAATGACTGAGGAGCTCTGAAGAAAAAATAATATTTTTTAACTTTTTCTGGCTATGCTGTTTGCCAAACCTGTATTCCCAAACAGGTAGTTAAGTGTACTTCAACCGGACAGAGAGTCCTAAGAAACACATACTCAGCTTCACTTCCTGACATGCTCTGAATTGCTTTTAGTTCCGTATTTCTGTACAAACACACCTAGAGGCTAAATTAGAGGATACGAGCTACAGCAAATTACAGAGCATGTTTAGATTCACAGGCCCGCTCCTCATAGTTAGGGGGAGGTTTGCTTTGAAATATTTCCAGGTTTTCCCTCCTTGGCCTGCATTTTCTTTTTCAAATACCCCTTTTGCCTTTCTATTTATGCCTCCCTCTTCCCTTTCAGCACCTCAGCAACCTCTCTCACGTTGCAGCAGGGAGCACAGAACAAACATCCTCCATTTGAAAAAGTAAAATAAAAAGGCATCCAGCTGCTTTCCTGCTCTGCCTTCTCCCTCTGTTCCCCAACCCTCCCCGTCATCCTCCCCACAACCTGCAATTTTGCCTTTTTCTCCCAAGATCTGTTTCTGCTGGCACATGCAGAGTGTTTACAGCAGGTCTGGCAGTGGGAGGGCTCTGGCCATGGCCGATGGACTTGGCTGGCATGTGCCACCACCAGACCCCTCAGCACTTGCGGTGGGATCAGCAGCAAGGACGGGCAGGAAGAGACACTCAGCCTCTTTGCTCCTGTCCAGACTCACGTTGCAACCACACATCCAAGCACAGCCTGGTGCAAGTCCCTTGGTGCATCCCTCAGCAGTGGTGGTTCCTCTGCTTGGTCACCTGCACTCAGCTAGGGTGGTTTGGAAAGCCATCCATCCACTTTCCAGCAAACATGAAACTGCTAGTTTTTCTGAACCCCCAGTAAAAAGGTACACAGCAGAAATACAGAAAATGGCACTGGAAGTCCAAATTTGAGAAGCAGCTACTGGACATGATATGGAATTCTTGTTACAGGATACAGTAAAAATATCTGTTTTAAATGGTTGTTAGCCAGATTCACTTTAAAAGAAATACAATTTCTGTTAAAAAAAAAAGTAACATGTAGTCTTTATAGCTCATGCTTTTTAAATATTGTTCCCGTGGTCAAATGTAGAATAAAGGCATACAAATAAATATGCATATTGTAACCATGGGAACTTCTCTAGAAACAGCAGGCAAAAATATTCTTACCATAATTTTCAGTAGGCTTTGAGTCTGAGGTAAATTTTAAGATACTTTTTTTTGCAGGTCCTCAGCTACGCCAGAACACTAAATGCAGTTAGAGGTGCTCAAAGGCAATTTTCAGTGTAGTCTCTTCCTAACACTATGGGTACCTGACGTCTGAACCAGACACAAAGTTATTTAGAACAGCCCTAAGACACCTCTAACTCACATTTGTTTGTACCCAGAAATTTAAATACCAGAGACAGCCAGAAAATCATTAAATTTTGGCAAAGTCCCCTCCTAGGACATTCTGTTCCGTCAGCAGAAGAAGCTTTTCTCCCTGCCTTGTATCAAGGAGTTGCAAAGCAAGAAGATTTGAACAGAGAAGTCAAGCCCAACCTGGACCTCGGAAAAAATGTTGCCGAGCACTGTCATCAGTCCAAACAGAAACAATCTAGTTTTCATTTTAGACCACTACTGCAAAGAATAGCTGTGCAAGTCCAATAACTATGTGGAAGGACAACAAAAAAGAATCATTGACAGGCAAACTGCTTTCAAGACCATAAAGCTATGGTCTTGAAAACCAGATGACAGAAATCTAGGAGGAAATTGAAAAATAAAACAAGCAGGTGTGGTCAATGAATGTAAGTGGGGGGAATGGATTTTGTCAAAACTGGAATTAATGGCCCTTTTCCAAGAAATTATTTAAATCTATCTACCAGGACTGAAATGAGCAGTGGTACCGCCAGAGACTACACTTCACAAAATGTGAATGCCACCTTGATCATTTCAAAGAATCAAGGTGTGAAATTAGCAAAGGGCTCCAAGAGTGGTTCCTAACACAACAGATGTGCACTCATGCTCGTTAATAACGGGGTTTCCATGAGATGACTGCCAAATGGTAGCACTTCACATCTAGCTGCCAGCTCCACACCCACAAATCGGCCTGCTACAAGTCTAAGTGCTACCATCAATTGAGCTTCAAACTCACATGGGTGAGCAGGCTGATGTGTAAGTGGCACCATCTGCATCCACTAAAGTGTTGCAGGAGCAAAACAGTTGAGAAATTAATGATACAAATAAGCTAGACATAAGTAATTTATTAACCTTGTATCTGCAACCACAAGTCTCCCTCTTGAAAAGTAACCCCTTCCTCACCAGCGTGGACTCTTGGACCCAGAGCTCCCAGGACACTCGCAGATACTGGAAGGTCTGCAAACACCTGGGATGTAAAGAAACAAAGGAAAATACAGAAAATCCAAGAAGCTGACTGATAGTTAATACATGTGTACATTCTGTACATGAAAATAAAGGAGAAAAAACCCACAAACCAGTGGATATAGCCTTCTCAGAGACCATCTCTTTTTGGGCTAGGATTTCATGTCACCAGCATCTTTGCCAATTGGATCTCATGATCCTATTCCTTTTTTTTCAATTTCCTTAGTGCTCTCAGAAATAGCTATCAAATGAAATTATTTTGTAATTACATAGCAGGCTTATTAACTGCCCATAATGATAGTCTGCTATCCATTGCTTTCATAAGCATAGAAGTAACTTTGCCATGTCACTGTGCATGTAGATGTTCTAGTACTTCACCCACGGTTGTTTGTACTTGGTTCATTGTCATATGAAAAATGAGATTTCATTGCCATGAGCTTAGGGACTTTTATTAAACCAGACTCCCTGGTCACCTTGAACTTTACCATGTCAGGAAATAATTGTAGGTGAAACATGGTATTTTGCTCCATAGAACATTATATTCTTTCTAGGGTTACTAATTGCCAGGCACAAGAGTCTGGCAGACCTGCAAGTCCTGCTCAGGGGCATACAATCCAGAAACACTCATCCTTTTCTCAAGGACAGCAGGAGCAGAAGCAGGCTACCCTATATATGTGCTTGACGGGATTACGTAAAACCTGATGGGCTTATTTCAGGACCCCTCCTCCACCTGGATGAAGAGTGAGAACAGGGCAGCAAACAAGCTGTGGCTGAGGACCAGTTTGGGGACGTGACACCCTGCTGTGCCTGGGGGGCACATGGGGTGCTGGGATGTTGGCACTCCCCGGTCCCTGCTCCAGCGGAGGTGGAGGGGGTGGGCAGGGGGACTGCACAGATGTGCTGCCTGCTCCCACACATCTGAGTAGGGAGATGTGAAGCGCCCTGTGTTCACTTCTTTGAAGCCAACTCAAATTAAAAACATGTAGGAGGCTGTGCCACTTTTCCCCCGAGAGGATGGAGGTCACAAGAAAACGGAGGGGAGAGGAAAGTGAAAGGAGAGAGGGGGAGGTTTTCTCTGTTGACCCTCGTCCCTCTCCTTCTTGGTTTTCAATGCTCTTTCCTCAATTTCTGGGAAGGGTGTATTATAAAAGGGGAAGGAAAACAAGAACAAAGATGAAAAGCAGATTTTTCTTCATTTTTTGAAAAGTTAAGAGAAATGAAAGGTTACACTGTCTTTTTTTACAATGGGAGAAAGGAATGTTTTCCTGAATTTGAAGTGCTTTCATAAAACAAAGAGTTTTGGCAAAGCTGCATTTCTCAAAGATGCTTTTGGACAAAAAATATTCGCAAGCTTTAATAGTAATCCAAACTTTCAACACCTATAGCTTACAGTCTCTCCCACGTGAGCTGTGGCAATGGGGACAAAAGCAGGGGAATTATTAATGAGCTGGACCCAGAGATGGAGCCCTTGCAAAACCTGCTCCCTGTTGCACAACATGCAACAACATGCTTGAATCAGAGAGGAAACTGTGGGAGAGGGATGCTGAGTACCGAGGGGGCTGGGTACCGAGCCTGTTTCTCTGGCTTGCAGCCATGTGCACAGCCGCACGACCTGCCAGCAGCAGCATCTCCCTGAAACCAGAAGCGCACTGCACCTCCATCCTCTCTGCTGTGGAGGTAAGGTCATTCGGTAATTATTGGCTGCTTTACATGCAACAGAGGAGCAGGAATAGATCCTGATGGTTTCTTTTCTTCTAGCTGCGGATAAAGCCTGCACTCTAGTGGATTGTCTCTATAGGAAAGTGTAATTTATTGATTTGCAGCATATAAAGACAGGATTTCCAGAAATGGTGGGCTCTGGTCTAGCTCCACCTCTTGAGGACTGTGAGGACAGCAAAGTCCAGTGGACAACGAGTGCTTTTTAAAGTCTTACCCCCACCCCAACACCAGGTTCTCCAGAGAACCTCAGAGATTTTGGTTGTTCTAGTGTCCTGGGCTGTGCACTGGGGACTGATTAGGCATAGATAGCTGTCCATATTTACACAAAAAAAGACAGTTTTCCATTGATAACTTGTCTGAGGAGGCTCAGGAGGCTCATTCTAGCAGAAATATTACCCATAATAGACTAGTTCTTTGGCTATCCCGGTTATGAATAGTGCCTCTCAAGTTCATGGAGTCTGTCTGATAAAAAACAGATGAGGATCTGGTCCACCATGCTCATTGAAACATACCCCTGATTAGACCCAGGCAAATCACTCATACTAAAATATTTGTTTGACACTTGCAATTTGCTTGTTATGCAGTTTGAAGTCTCCTTCTGGCAAATTTCCACACTGAAGTAGCAAGGCTTGCTCTTTAAGGGTCTGGTTTGAAACCAAGGATGTCAACGTAACTCTTTCTGTTGACTCCCAAGGCTTTGGAGCAAGTTCTAAGCCCCTTGTTCATGGAGGGTTCATGCCTATACTTAATGGTAAACATGTTAGGTTTCAAAAGCACTGAGGATAGTAGGAAGTAAACATACGCTTTGCTTTGGACTTGTCCCTAAGTCCTTTGCCAAATCTGGGCTTAAAATATTTACTAATACAATGGGGAGCTGGAGACAGTCAAAGTGAATTTGTTTTAAAATCTGAATGCTTGAGGAACCTTTGTTATACTGTCTCCTCAGCTCTTACTGCTGCCTAAAACCACAATGTCCGGCATGAATAATGGGGGCCAAGAGCTAAGTGGTGTACTATTAAAAATCATAAGAAATGTTTCCCTGTGTGCACTTAATTTCCATTAAAAAGTGGGCAGGAACAATACTGTTTCCATAGCGTACAGGTCTCACTGGCAGAGGTAACCCCAATTCCATCTTCCAACATTTCAACCCTGGCACAAGTAAAAGGCATTTTCAACAACCAGTATTGTGTTTATTTGTTTGAGTGCATGCAATCACATACTTTCCCTCTGTGCATGATGGGAACAGTTAGATGACTGTTTCTTTCCCCCAGCAGCATTAAAGCCTGTCATCCACCCTCAGCTGAATTAAATAGAGGGTGTCTCACCATTCCTGTAGGTTTGATGAAAAGAGGCAGCACATAGAAGCAAAAAAGCTCTACTCATTCCATCTTCAAGGGAAAAGGAGGAACCCAGTTTGTCCCCTTTCCCCTGCCCCTTAGACACAGGGGAGTCATCAGCAAACAGTCATTCTGAGCATCCACACACTCAGAAAAAAATAAGAAGAGGTCATGTTTTATTTGTCAAGGGTTTTTTGTCACCTGGAGTCTTGTGTGTCTGTCTAACAAGGCTTATGCTTAGATTTAGGCTTCACTGCAGATGGGTTGTGCAAAATACCTGTCTTCCATGTAGATGTTAGAACTTCATACAGCATGAACTGCACAGTAGTTCTGGTAGGACTTAGGCAAAAAGTCAAAATATGCAAACCAGAAATCGCCTGAAAGGGAGGCTACTGGAGATTAGCTTCAGTGCTATGAGCTATGTACTTCACATTGCCTCAAAATGTAGATTCTGCACCTGATAACAGCAGAAGGTTAAAGCTTGAGACAAGTTGGACGTGACTGGAACTACAACTATTAAAAATTAGGTCAACATGGGTTGCTGGAGATCATGCCACACAAAGTGTGCTGCTTCTTCGCCAACTGGGCTTTCCCTTACGGCACTCAAGGTTTTGAAACTGCTCTTATTTGGAAGTTCTCTGCTGATATAGTAGAAAGTGCAAATTCTTCCAAGCGCCTAGGACTCAATGGCTGTTGAAAATTTACATTTGAGATGTCCCCATCTTGCTTTATGATATATAAACAGCTGGATTGTGGCAACTCTAATAACTAGGATGACCAGAGGTTTTTGTATTTAAATTTGACAGATCTCTGCCAACAGTAACACTACCAAAACTATAGTAACCTACTGCTGAAAAAAGGAAATTGTAGCAGAAATGTAAATGAAGGCAGCGTTTAACAGATGAGATACTGCACTGACTACTTATGTCATCCTCAGACTAAATACAGCAGCTTGTCTTTCTTAATGATCTGGCTTCTTCTATTTAACAGAATTTGAATGTTCGTTTGTTGTTGTAACCTGACCTCTCCAGTATTAATTTTCTCTCAGCTCCGCGGAGCTAGGGAGAACCTCAGAATTGTGCTGCTGACAAGCGCTACCGTGGTCACCGCGGGGATCCAGGAATTCAAGGAGCAAAGTCGATGTAATCTGCTTGTATCTGGCTCGATGCAATTTCCAGTTGCTTAATGCAAAGCCAGTTATTGTTTGCAATTCATCAACTACAAAAACAGGACTGAGAGGCACAGGCAGGTCAGTGTCCCAAACAAGACAGACTATGTTTTAAATTAGTAGGGCTGAGCCCGTTATCAGTCATGCTCCAGGTCCTCACTCAACTGATAACAGAATCAGCCACCACTACACATTTTCTCGAACTTTGAATGACTGCCAGTCCCCATCAAGTAAATGTAACTGTTTAAGCAACTCTTTAAGACTTTTCCCCCCATATTAATGTTTCCTATCCTTGATCACTTGGCTCAAAACAGGTAATTAGAGATAATTTTTCCAAAGCTGGAAATATTCCTTTTCCTCTTCCTTCCATTCCTTGCTGCCAAATAACTCCAGACGATGTTAAATGGCTTGCACATGGTGTACGTGGGCTTTTTAAAATACCTTGCCAAGCTTCAGGTAGACTTCATGTATGTGGGCCAACTTGCCTTTTATTTTCATTCTAATGTTGTGGCACAGTTTGATAATGCTGTAAACTCTGGGATCTTCTGCTGGGTAATGATTCCCCATCCAAAACTAGCAAGTTTTCCAGTGCCGTTCTCAAGGATCCATCATCAGACCTATGGTATCTTCAAAGAGGAAATACTCTTCGAGCCCTCCTGGAGGCTGGATGCCCGCCAGCTTTGGAGATCAGCCGGTATTATTGTTGAGCAGAAGAAGCACCAGGGTGCTGGCCCCTGACAACATGAGGCTGGCACATCTCGTGCAGTAATCGACAGCAGATGGGGATATACTGTGGCAGGCCATTCGTGAGGCTGTCTGGAAGCTCTGCTCCAGCGTGCGGCAAGGTTTGAGCAAGGCAGGGCTGGGTGCTGGGTGCTAGGACTGCAAACACAGGGGCGAGTGGTGGAGGAGGGTATGTCCGCTCTCGTATCGCTCCTGTTCTCACCGTCTCTTCCCTACAGACAGGCCATAAGCACCTCTAGGGAATACATTACTTGCAGATGGGTATTTTCTGAAAATTAACAGAGGCAAGTTCATGTATAATTCTGAACATTCTGAACAGAGCCAAAGCTTTTCAAAAATTCTTACTTTTTGTAGAAATTATGTGCAATGACTTCCCCCTCTGCTGTCATAAACAAGAGAAAAATTCAATGCCTGACAAGCCTTATTTTCAGTGTAAACCAGTACAATTTTTGATTTGGGTATTTCAGTTTTACAACAAAGCTTCAGCTGGTTTTTTTTAGAAATGAAAACAGAAAGAATTCCATTTCATTCAACAGCTGTTTTCTCTCAAGGAAAATTATCAGAAGTTTCCAGTCAGCTTGTGGTGTCGGTGGGTGATACTACTCAGAAAACTAATGATGTGGATTAGAAATCCTTATTGATATCATTCCTTATAATTCTGCCCAAAATATCAGGTGAAACCATTGCTATCAGCATATTATGAGAAGAGTTTGCTGATCTCTGACCAACGCATTTTGTCTTGTTCCTATGAAGGCTTTAAACACCACAGGGTAGTTTCTTCCCACGTATGCAAACAATACGGTGACCATCTTATGTTGGCTGAGACTCCAAGTATTTCTATAATATATTATAAAATGCTGTTATAATACAAATAAATGCTTTTCACGGGGAAAGCTTCCATCCAGCTGGAAGGAGATGTGCTGCTCTAGTTGAAGGCTATCTCCAAGCAATCCCATCTGATGAGGTGGGACTGCCCATGAAGAATGTTTCCTGGCCCCTGCTCCTGATTTTTTCCCTGAACACAAGCTCAATGTCCCAGTGCAGCAGAAGGGGAAGACTGGAAATGGTGTTTTGGTATTTGTGACCTTTAACCTGCTTTTTGTCAGTTTTGCAATTTATTATACAGGGTGTACAAACACACCACCACCAGTCTTCTGACTGTTGTTCCCGCTCTCAAAATGGTTGTTTCAAGCACAGAATAATTTCCCATCAATCTTGCTTTCTCAGCAGATCTTGCCTCATTCTCAAAGCTGATTTCTTCCTTCCTAGAGAGAAACCCTTTCCCAAAGAGCTAACATAAAACCTATGCATGAGTACCATGCCACTTCTGTCTTTAAATGTAGCTTTTTGTTAGTTGGGACTTAGGCGTCTTGTGGGTCTTCCTGGGTAGCAGTGACTCCTGCAAACGTGCAGGGGAGAGCAGGCTATCTCTGGCAAACTGTCAAGTGGAGACTTCACAGGTACACAGGAGAAAATAAAGCAAAGCTCTAGAGATATTAAATAATTTTTTAAGAGATTATGAAAGCGGTGTGTCCTGATGCTATGGCGAAGATAAATCCCTGTTCTTCGAGTGAGAAGAGGACACGTGCTCGGGCTCAGGGCTGAGCTCCCAAATGATGCCCATGACACTGGTCTGCAGGCAGGGGCTTAAATTTTCATGGCTCTCGGACTACGGGATGGGAAGAGATGATTACAGAGATGCCACTGTTGCTATGACCATACTTTTTTTCTCTCCTGCTGCTGCTGGTCTCCTGTCCAGGAAGAAATGCCCAGTGAAGTTACATACAAGTGATATACTTAGAAGAATTGTTTATTGGTTACAGTCAGGGCCAACTGGAGAAAATCAGCAGCTCCCTAAAACAGCCCTTTACTTCCTCTGACTGCTGTCTCTGAGCTGCACACAAGACACCGTTTGCAGTGGAGGGGGGAGGAGGAGGAAGACATAATCAGAAGCACATGTAGGCATTAACTGCAGATTTGCTGCACCTTTTTGGAGGCAGTTGTTCGGGGGGACTGCCTGTCTAGAGGAGAGAGATGAGGAAAATATCTCAGCATCGCTGAAGCTTAAGGACTTTCCCTCTTCCCACACACACAGCAGCGTGGTGCAATTTGCTACCAGGGCAGTGGCAAAACCCAGCACCAGCCCAGGTCTGTGGCTTGGCATGGGGCACTGCTGAAGGAACGCCGTATCATTCGTTTTGGTGAAGAAGCCAGCTCTGCTGATTGCTTCACAACAGTCTTGCAGAGCAGTTTCCAACCCAGCCTAATAGGATATTTAGACTGGATTTACACTTTTCTTTGTCTCACCACCTGTGCAAAGTAGCTGAGGGCACCGGTTAATCCATGGGAGATCAAGAGAGTTAGAGAATGGCAACTAGGACAAAGCTCCTTCCCTCCCTTTGCTTTTAATTCTCATTTAGAAGTAAAATCTCTGGACAGGGACTGTCTACCACCTTGTGCTGGCACTGGGTTTAACACAGCACGGCTTGGGTTTCCACTGGGGAAATGCATTTTACACCTACGGTATAAACAATCATTGAAAATTTCTCTTCCTTTTACTTTCAGAGTCAAGGCAAGGCAAGTCTTTCCTCTCCCAGCCCTGCTAAAGAGAAGGACACATTTGGACAGCCACTGGTGACTGCCAATGGGAATGTTAAACACATCTCTCATCCTCTTTCAGGAGAGGTATTTGATGACCTTGTTCACCAGTAGGTATTTGGATACCAGTCTGCTAGGTATTTTGATACTGGTCCATCTGCTAAAGGAATATTTCTCCCAATTCCCTTGGTTTTTAATGTAGAACATCTGTGTCTTCTTTCCTGAAATAGTTTGTCTTTTTTTTTCCTTAAAGTAAATTGATGAATGAAATGTCTGCTTTGTCCTTGAGTTTGCTTTGCTGCTGTCCAAAACCTTTGCAGACACCTTAGCACACGTACAGCAAATAATCCCAGATTCTCACACACAGAAACACACACGCAGGCCCATGCACACACACACAAAGTCATTACAATTAATTTCATCTGAACAGTGTCTCATCTTGGACTTCAGCTTCAACTAAATGACCCGATGAACTGTAGATTACCTGAGTCAGACAGCTTGTCTGACCGACTGCAAATAATTTTCCTGTTACTGAGAATGCCCTTGGGCCTCCACGTCTTCTCGTAGAAAAACTGTTTCCATCTGCATGAAAATGTTGATTTTTGACAGATTTCTCCTTTGGACACTGTCTAAAGAAGACTGGTGAATATTTAGAGCATCCTGCATTCCTCATCTAGCAGTAATATACTTCCAAAAGAGTCAAGTTGAAAAGTCTTGGTAAAAATCTTTAATTACAAAAAAATCATCTTATAGACTTTCCTCTACTAAACTGAAGCCTGAGGCCAACCGCAAGGTTCAATGGAAAATAGTTCTCTGCTGATTTGTTAAGGCTTTGGGGCATGCTTTCAGATGTTCTCTTAGCTGGTATTACAGGGGATATGAGATTGCCCATGAAAACAACAGGGAAAATGAGAGGCAGCTCAGTCATGTGAGTCTTTTATTCTCCTTCTGGCTGACCCATCTAACTTGGGGAACTATTCTGGAGTACTCAAGAAATACAGCAAATGAACTAACTAGTGCTTTTCTTTCAACTAAAGGAACAATCCCTCTTGCCTCTGCTCAACCCTACCCAATCCTTGATGATGAATCCCGATCATTAAATCAAGAGGTCTTCTTCTCTTTGTTAGCCTTTGATTTTCACCTAGGCAGGCAAATTTTACAAGTACAACCACTTCACAGAATGAAATATCACACATCCTAGGAACATAAATAACTTTCACATTTGTAAGTCCTGATAAGAAGTACTGTAAATGAAATTTTAACAAGATAACCAGTGTTTTGCTTTCCATTAATCCTTGAAGCACCTCCCTCTGGGATAGCTTTGGAATTGAAAATGCATTACTGCACATCTCATTAATACCACGTGCTTTCCCTCAGTAAAAAGAGCTTCTGTCCTACAAGCCTTTTGGCACAGGGATCCAAGCTGGGCAGCTGTAGTAAAAGCAGCCCACGGGTTTCCTTCTGTCTGCCCTTGATTGCAACCCTGAAAGGCACTGAGAGAGGGATATTGCAGCATCAGGTTGGACATAGTTTTGTTACATGGGTTCACACATAACCAAATATTGATCACCTGAGAAGATAATTATAGACAATTAGAATTGGTTTAATAGTAGAACCACTTGCTACAAAAGACAGTTCAGAAATTCATAGATTTTGAAGGTGAAACAGGACCACATGATCATCTTTATTTCAAGATAATATCAACTGTAGAGCTTGATGGACACTAACAGTAGACTAATAAGTTGTTTTTGAGAAAAATAATATTGTTCCAGGATTAAACCTATCTTGAAGACATACAAAAGGTGTCGCACTAGTCTTCATTATTCCTGCCTTCATTACACCCTGGTAATCAAGTGCTTTATTTCTACTTTTATTACATTTTAGCTTGCTATACTAGCTAGTCCCCACCTATAATTTCACCAGTGCCTATGCAGATCCTGAAAAAAGCAGAGGAAATGCAGGAGGTTCCACAGACACTGAAATCAGCAAGGGCATTCAAACTGCTGCGCAGAGGAGTTATATGGCCCATTTCATAATTTCCTGCACTAGTTTGGAATGGGTCCTGCGAACACACAGCTGGGCTGTATTTCAATAATTAAAGGAGCAGGGCACAATTAACCTTTACTGGCTCAGAAACTGATTCCCAGAGGCATCAGTTGCTTGTCTCTGAAAGCAAAAGCTTTGCACACCAGAGTGCTGTGGGCATGAGGGTACGTGTGTGTTGACTCGTTTTTTGTTTGGGAGGCCAGATGCTCAACAGGTTTCTGTCAGAAAAGTTCTCCTGAAGATAATGCCACATTTGTCCCTGCACCATCATGTCTATTTTACAATAAAAAGAGGACCTGGGGTACAATAAACAACCTTTTTTTCTAAACTCAAGCTACCTGGACTTTTCCACACAGGCTTATTGCTATTTGACTAATGTTGACCTAAAGGGAGCATCATACACTGCATAGCAAAATGCCTGCTCCAACATTACGGCAAGTTCTCAGCAACAAACTTCCTAATTGCTAAGTATTTCCTGGCAGATTCAAATAACCAGAAAGGTGGGCATTTGTAAAGCACCTTTTAGGCAAGGTATCCCACAGGCAGAGAAGATTTACAACATACAACCTAGACAGTGGGCTAGTTCCTGCCAGACATGGTTGTTGAGACTCAGGACAAACTGCCTGCTGACTTCAGCAGAGTTTTCTAAGGCCTTACATCAAGTTCAAGCACTCTGAACAGCAGGAAAGCACCCTTCAGATTTGGCACATTCAAGCCTTCTTGTCAGATGTTGCTATTTCTGGCATTCTTTACACAGTTTGTACACCACAAGAAACAAATACTCAAGGAAGCATTGATGATTTGGCTAGAAATGGCGAAGCTTAGCCCACATGTTTGAAAGTATTTTCCAAATTTTTCATATTTTTCAGTGGAGAAAAGCTTAAAATTTGTATATCCAAACTTATATGGAGGTAGGCAATTTAGTAGTATATTGTTGCCAATTTATTGAAGAGAAGTTATTAAATCAAACTACACTAAGGTTAAGGATTTATACTTGGAAAGCAGAGCAGGTTTCTTGCAACCTGATGCACTTCCACTCTTTCCATCTCTCCTCAGCACAGACTCTGACCCAGCTTGGAAGTTGGTTATAAATTAAACCTACAGCTGCTTCGTGTGTCACATGATGCCTGGACTAACTCGTACAAAGTGGTACTAATCGTGCTTCTGCTTTTGTGAAGAGCATCAGCAGAGATGATTTTGTCATCTAAAACACCTTGTTTACTGTAAAAAAGAGCTGAAAAATCTGAATTAGGTTTTTGAGTGTTCAAGAGAAGGTTTCAAGAGAATAATGTCAGGTTCAGTTCCAGTGAGTTAGAAAGGCTATGAAGCAAGTTTATCTATGTCATGGTTTAAGAAGTTTCCTAACTATGCCATGTCGTAGAAGTTTATCTAACTCCTAGAAACAAACAAACAAACAAACAAACACAACCTACAACACCTTTTTTCAGAGTAAGATAGAATTCACATATGTAAATATAACCTGTAGATATTTATATGGCTGAAAAAAGTATCCAAATACAGGACCTGAAGTGACAACAAAATAGTCTTGTATATGATTTATTGTGAGTAAGTTTATCAAGATTTTACCACAGTTGATGAAAGGTTTGCCTATGCATGTAAATAGAAAGGAAAAAAAATTACCAAAACAACTGCTTCGCCACAGGAAAAATGTGTTTTGCTGGTAATTCTATGCTTGCTGTCCAGTGTTGTGCAAATCTCTTGTAATGTCACTCTGATGATTTGTGTATTTAAATACTTTGCAAGGGTTGCACTTCTTTCTTCTGGTTTTCTGAGGGTGGAGTCCAATAAAACACTCACATGAAAGCTGCATAAGAAAACTATGTTATTGGAAAGTCACACTTGCAAATTTGAAAATAAATGTGCCCATCAATACAGAAGCAAAATTTCCAAAGTGGGATCTTATTCGCTGCTTTGTATAGTATAATTCTTTTTATTATTGCTTAGGAAGTTAATTACATAACTTTGTGTAGATGCATAAAGTTCAACTATTGGTAACTCTGTTTTTTTTAATTTTTCTCACTGATAATTTGCAAACTTTAAAGTAAATTAACATAGCTATGCATGCCTTGAACCAGAAAATACAAAAAACCAAACAGATGAAAACCCAAAGCCTGATGTATGGCCCTCAGTTCATTTGTAAAGATCAAGAGCTAGAGAAGTCTGTTCCCTTACTCAGAAGAAGGGCCTCTCAGAGTGGGCAATGCCTGATGTGGCTTAGACAGGGGAAGTGTGTGCATGCCAAGGACCCTGAAGTCACTACTTACTTCAAAGCTGTAACTTGAGCTTCCCCAGTGACTTCGCAATAAATCAAACAAACCAGGCTGAGGGAGCACGGGAGGCAGGGCAGGCAAGTGAAAGAGATGGGGAAAAAGAAAGTGCTCTGACAATGAAATGTCCAGGAGACAAAGCTGTCCTGCTATGCGTGCCCCGTCAACAAATGTGAAATTATAGCTGTTGACTTGAATGGTGCTTGCTTTCTTCATTCAAAGAATTGAACCGCGGCATCCCCAAATACAGGTAACACTCACAAAGCTTAGCAGTAATGTGGGCCATGCTATGTAAACTTTGTCACACAAGATTTCTTCTCAGTCACACAGTCCTGAGAGTTTTATTTTTTAAGTCATGCAAGCAGATGTCACACTGAGTCTAGCAAGTAACGTTTTGTCAGTGACATTCATCACAGCCTGGGTCTCCAGAATGAGAGACCCAGAAATGCACAGTGGAGGAGGACACAGGAGAAGCTGACTGAACTACGTGAGTTTCGAACACGGATCTCTCTTACTTAAGACCAGATCTTGGAGCCCTATGCATCTAGAAGTGGAGCACTGGACTTGGATTTACAGATGATTGTTGCAAAATAAGACAGTATACAATATTACATACAATACAATATTACTGTGTCTTTAGCTTCATGTTAGCCATCTGTGAGGATGCTCTTGCCCTTCAATAAGCATGAGAAGAAACGTATCTTACCCTTGACTGAAGAAAGTCTAAGCTTACATACACTGCAGAATAAGAGCAGTTGTTCAATGGCAACTGAGGCCAAAACATCTATTCAAACTACTTTGTACTTGCAGGTAATCAAATACTCCAGGAAGATTGTTTATTTTGTTGTATTGAATAGAGTAGGCTCAATAATCTAAGGTGCTTACATGGCATACAAAAGCACGTATCAATTGTTTAAAGTATTTTGCCTCCCAAACTTCCTGTGAGGTTGACAACTCATATTATCACCATTTTATTCATCAGGGGTGACACTGGTGTATGAGGGACTGAAGAATCCTGGATCCCCTGAAGTTAAAGGATGCTTTTGACCAAAGGAGAAGTTAACAAGTTCCTTGAAGCAATGCAGGAAGCTAGAGGGGGAACAGTGATTACAACAGCTTTGCTTACAAAGCAAGCTGTTGACTTAATCACTGGGTATTTTTTCACCTCTACAATTGTACTTAAAAATACATTTATAAAATCCATCTCATGACACCGTGCATCCATTTTTTGTTTTCTTTACACATACAGAAATATTGTGATTTCTACTTATAAAAGTGCCCAGGACTGACACTTGTGAGCAAACAAGTTACCATTATTCAGTACTGGCTATTTGTCATTCCCATATATACAAAGTTTGTCAATTAGTCAGGAAACAGACTCAGCTCCCTATCACTGAGGTAGGCAGTAGCACACATAAAGATGCTTTGTGGTAGTTCATATCATGTCTACTATGATGTGCAAAACGTGTCTTATTCAGAGAAGTCATGTGGTGGAAACTATTGATAATGAATGGATTTAAAATAATACCTTTCCTATACATTTTCTAGAAACAAAGTGGGATGAATCTGCTCAACAATTATTAAATGTCAGCTGCACAACATATACAAGAAAACTAGGCTTTACCAGAATTTTGATACCATTTTCCTTTTCATAGCTTCTGTAGGAGCACTGGCAAAGTACATTTTCCTGAAACAAAAATAGTTTAATGGAGCAAAATATTCTGGGCTCAATTCAACTGAAATGAACTTCTGCAATCTCTTCAGGGTTCACAATCAATGTCTCCTTGTTCAAGAGACAAGCTAAATGCTCTAGAGCATTCATGACAGGCAGGCTTTTTCATCATGCATTCGTCTTTCCCCTAGTGAATCTTAGCCTGTATCTCCACACTGCTGGGACACCCCAGACATAAAGCTATGGCTGACAAAGCTGATGCATGTAAATTCACTTTGTTTTCTGAAAACTGAACCTTGCAGATCATGCAAGGGGTTAGTTCAAGGGGAGCTAGTTTTGCCAAGAGACCAGCCCTACAGGCTTGACTGTTCTTTCCAACTGGAAGACATGATGAGAAAGGTTTAGTAAGTTTAACTTATGTAAAAATTAATAAGGATGTTGGGGGAAGGAGAGTCTGGAGATCATAAATACTTCACTACTGAGTGTTAGGAAAAAGAAAGAGAGTAATGAGTGAGTAGGCAGTAAATTATTAAGCTATCATTTATCAAATCTAGACAGGGGAATTAAGTAGGGAAGGAGTAAAATTCTTAAGGATTTATTTTATTGACTAGTTTCCAACTTAGAAGAAGGTTAGAACTTTTCCCTTAATTTGGGGGGCAAAGGTTATAGCTGGTCCTTTTCTTTATAAGGGATTGCTGATGTGTGTTATTAATCAACTTCTTCAATGCTGTTATAAACCTTGGCAGACCTGCATAACACAGTGATGACTGAAAAAGACCAGTAGCGCCTGATGACTGGCCAAAAACTTGGCATTACCTGCAGCTGTGCAAGGTGATTACTGCTGCTGTAGACATGAACAGCACAGGCATCAAGACACGCAGGATCTAGGGCACTCCCAGGCACCATCCCACGTGAAAGAAGGAAAGCGATACCATCAGAGAGAGTGAGCCCTGCCACCCCCTGTGCTCTCTTAATCCCAGCTGCTGGCCAAAACACCTGCCCAAGAGAAATGGGGTTGACTGGCTGTAGCCTGTGAGCTGCTGACCTACACCAACTGAGAAGTCACTTGTGGTTACACCAGATGTGTTGCCTTTTAAAGATCAAAGGGGTTTTTGTGGGGTGGGAGGAGATCTTTTTCACTTCCTGTTAGTAAATGACAGTGGCAATTCCCTCCCTAAACATCAATAGCAAAAGTGGAAGCTGCTCAGAGGGTTGCAATAAATGGCCATCGGGCGTTCTCAGCTTTCTTGACTCACTTACCCCAGGTGGCCAAGATATTGTTCAGTGAGGAAGAAGCTTGGAGACTCAGTTTTCGTAACAGTGACCCCTCTACACTTCCTCTGATCAATGTTCACTGCCAGACAATCCCATGTTCACCAGTGCTTGCATATGGATCTTCAAGAACCTGAACACTGATCTTGCTGCAGCTGCACCATCACTCACCTCTTCTAAAGTCAGCAACCAGAGTAGATTTCTGGGAACATACTTGTCCAACCAATGGCAGAAACCCTGCAACAAAGGTCATGAATCCTGCCAGTCAGCAAAAGAAAAGTGCTGAGACCCCATAGCTTTAGCAAGAGACTGCTGAGAGTGTCACAGCACGGCTCAAGATAAGCCCTGGCACACTGTGGCAAACCACTATCGAGTCTTTAAGAGGTGACCACTCCAACCAATGTCCCTTGCCTCTTCAGTACAGCTCACAGTCCTCTATCCTCCTTTGCCACCCCACCATGTCAGCAAAAGGAAATTCAAGACACACCCAGAGCCTCTTTAGAACACAATCTGGCGTAGCAGTGAAAATCCATTTTTATGGGCTTTTAAAAATAAGACACTGGAATTTTATTGAATTGGCTGAGACATGCATTCTTTTTTGCTGAGTGGACGCTAAATGCAGTAACTTCCAGCAGAGGAAGGGAGATGACAGTTCAGGGCAGTAACTTTTCAAACTTCTGCCCCAGTATTCCTCTGATCTTATTTTTAGTGCCTTTAGTTCTCACACTTGCCTGTTCTTTTTTTTTTTTCCTTTCCCTTTTTTATTAGGTGGGTGGCATAGTGCTTTCTTCTTATATGTTCAAATATTTAAAAATGCCAACATGATTTAGAAGCTTTCGGATATGTTTCTCTGAGAGTGCCTGGAATATTAGCTGCTAAACAGCTATGCTCATTTTCAAAATTAGCCTGGGACTTTTAAGTCAGTGACACCCATTTGGAGATGATTCCATGAAATCATATATGCAAGCAAAATAATCTAAAGCTTCTGAAAGGATTTGTGAAGAAAGAAATAACAAGCAACATATGTAATAACAAGGTAGGAACTAATGTTGAAATCAGCAGAAGGGAAAGAATATTTGGTCCAATTCCACCATTCATTTCAGGAAATGATTTTTAAATCTCAGCTCAATTTTTTGATGAAAGATAGTAGCAGGGAAGCCTGACATCAGTTGTTCTTAGATGCCTGACATTTTGATGGGGGCTTTTACATGGTACAGCTAACTCTATGAATCACAGTACTGAAATAAAACACAGAGAAAATTACTCATTTACTAGTGATTCTGAAGTTCTAAATATTTTTTGGTAGTACTGTTTCACTGACTCAAGTGCTATTATGCTGTTGAGAGTAGAATTTTCTTTGGCAGATCTACTTGTTTCTCGCTGGTCAAAGTTAAGCTGAAGTCTACCTAATTAAATAACAACAAACAACAACAACAATAATTAATAATAATAGAACCACTGTTTTATGCTGCAGATACAGTTTACTAATATTCTCAAAAACATCTTTTCCCAAAGGAAAAAAGTAGAACATGGAGATTCTTTCTGACACACAGAAGATAAATGGTTGAAAATATAATCTGAACTTCACTTTTATTTTAAATGGAGTAAATTTTAAAGCCAATTCTTAGTCAACTGAATTTAACATATTACAGCTAAATCCATGATCTGTCAAAGTACAGTGGGAACTTAGGAACCTAAGCCCCATTTTCAAAAACATCTTTAAGTCTCCACGCAAGTGATTTTCAGTTGAACCTAGGTACTTGTAAAGATTTTTCATGAAGCCACACAGGCTTAAATTTCACTGCTTCTCAGTGTGGTGGAAGCTTCTAATTTCTGAAAAACCAATAATCTAAAAGGTGAAGTGGCCCGAAGACCTTTAATGACTTAGAACTTCAGGGTCTGGCTTATGCGTGAGGATGGCTAGAATAGCTCCCATCACTCTCTTAAAGACAGCCAGCCACCCCAGAGAAAACACAGATGCTTGTGGGGCAGTTGATGCTCTGCCACTGTTTACAGGCCAGCACATGAAGGTAAATCAGCACCGGTTTCTACTCACTTTAAAGCTCTGTGCTGCCATGGATAGAGCAGCTGCTTGCACAAGCAGCTGAGCTGCCTCAGCAGTGGGGTGGCATATGTGGATGGACAGCTGGGGCAGGAACTGCTGCAACCATCTCAGCGTAAATTGATGCTGTTTGCAGATTTGAGGCTTCAGGCATGTAGGAAAATTTTTCCCACCCTTTTTGGTTTGTATTAAAAAGAAAATAAAATATTTCTTTTTAACTGCTTTATTTCTACCCAGTTCTGAATATCTACAGGCAGACCAGGCTTTGTCATATACAGCTCTAGGTTTTCAAGGTGATAACAGACTTGATATCAGGCATTAACAAAGACAGACAACAGCTACCAGTTTAGTTCTGTTTGTCTGTCCACTTTGTTAACTTATTGCAAAAATGAATCAAAGCACCATGGCTACCCCAACGAAAAATGCCCTGTTCAAAACCATTTCTATGGAGAAGCAGGCCTCCTCAAAAGTCTTTCAATGGGAAGGATATAGTCACTCATTCTTACGCTGGGCAATGGCTTTGCTTTCAACCTTTGATCCTATTGTCCTCAGCTAATGAGAAGCAACATTCTGTTTGGAAAGGGTGGCAAGGGTTTATGTCATTGTCTTGTCTTGCAAACCCCCATAAAGTTTTTAATCCTTTAACAGGCTGAAGAGTGGTGACACATGCATTCAGAACAAGTTCTGTGTTGTTTTCTGGTTTAGTGACTGGGGTTTCCCTTTCTGTTCTTGTACACAGCTTACTTTCAAAAGAATAGATCTGGAGAGGTTTTGTTTACAGAAAAAAAAATACTTTTAAGTAAATTACTTTAAGTAAATACGTATGCGTACAAGTGGACCAGTAGACCCAGTCATCATCATCATCTTAGGACTGACATTTGAAAACTGGCCAAGAACTCCCACTGGTGATGACTGTCCTCGACAAGGTCCCAGAAGCCTGAAACACTGGCCTGGAGTGAATTTTGGCCTCTCCTTCACCTGGTCTGCCCTAGGCATGCAAGTCTGCCTCCACTCTGCAGATCTCTTAAGCACTTCTTGAGTTTCCTGGCCCAGTACTGAAAAATAGCCAGTGAATCCTACTTGAGCTGGCATTGAGTCCTTCTGAAATGATGAATCTGACAAAGAAGGATCATCCATGTTGGCTGTCCTCCTTGCCAGAGTGGATGCGGAATTGTCCTTGTACAAGGTTTGCGGGGGGGGGGAAGAAAGAAAGAAAAAAGAACTGGCTCCCTGGTAGTATATTTTCCCTGGAATTCTTTGCTTGTAAAATGCAGACTGAAAAGGCTGCTTGCAGACAGGTTCTGCCCTGAATTTTTATCACTCAGTTACACGTGAAAAAAACAGAATCCACATTAGCAGGGATTTAAGCAAATAATTACTTCTGGAGTTGCTGAGCAAAGAGGAAGTTTGATATCTGAAGATGAATCTAATCACAAAACATGGTGCAAAACACCTCTGTCAGCTTGGGTTGGAGCCTAGTAGACTCCACATCTAGAAAAGCTTTGATTTCTAAAAAAGAGGATGAAGCAACATAGATCAGAAAAGTCTTGACAAGAAGGACTAAACGTAGCACAGGACCACTTGTTACTATATTGTCCTGGCAAAGTAAGGACTCTCATACCATAAAAGGGAATTCATGCCATCAACAGAATTTAAGAAAATGTAACCTTTCATATCATGCATCAAGTTACTTGTCTCATAAGCCCGAGAAAGAGATAGACTCTTACTGTTAGTCAGTTTTCAGTATGCTGTAAGCATCTAGATGCTCAGGGCCATATAGGTATCACCAGTACATGAAAATAAGCAGTCCCAGCAGGCTGCACCAGCTGGTGGTGAGAGAGAAGGGCTTCACCATAACGACCTGCCTGAGTTCTGTGGTCAGTTAAAAAAGATCTACATGGGTGATTTTTCTCTTCTGTATCTTTTCAGTCTCTTCTCACAGTGTTAACTTGCTCCATGCTACTCAACTTTCTCTTTTCTATTGCAGTGCTTATCTTTCCCCTTATTTCTTTATCTCTTTCTCCAGCAGTGACAAGATTTTCACACTTTTATGCCACCTTTCTCTCCCTCTGCTTTAAACTCCCCCAAAACAAACAAAAAAACCCCAAACACAACCAAACTCCAAAACCTCCAAATCCAAATAAGAGCTCCAATAAGATTTTATTTTTCTTTTGCTTCTCTTTTACCAGATTTTTCCATATTCAAGTCTCTTTCCTGTTTTCAACCCATTCTTTGAAACATAAAGGGTTGCACAGGCTTCAGGAAAGACACCAGAGATCAAAGCCAATTCTTTTGACTCTATGCCTGTGTGACCAACAGAAGAGAAAGAAATCAGCTTAAGTTTGTGCCTAGAATGAATTTGGAGAGCTTGAATTTAGGATGGAAGAGGTTTTTCAGTGATAAATGAAGCAGACATCATATGGAATTGGAGACATACAATAAATTTGGCATTTCAAGCTAGCATTTCTGTGATGTTCTATTTTGGCTTTAAAATGTAGCTTTACAAAGTACTCCAGAACTCTTAACAAGTACTGTGAATACCTAGCACATATAAAATAATTAATCACATCTTTTGCCCTTAGCGGTTGATGTTAGCAGTTTCTAACATCTTTATACCATCTTTCCTCTATAAATAAATTCCCAGGTTCCCTAACGACCTGCTGCAGCTATGATGGACTTTAAACTTCAGCTTCTTCTTTCCACACACCTTCTAAATAATGGCTCAGAAATTTACTTGGGACAGGCCCCTCTCACACACCTTGCTGCAGGTGCCCATAACGTGCCTGCCAGGAAGCCCAGGAGCTTCAGGCAGGTGGGTCAGTCTCACCAGTGTCCTCATGACTTTTGTGCCACTCTTGCTCAGATTTCCTACCCTTCTGTCCCTGATGAAACAGTCAGTATGGCTCTGGCACACCGGGGTGGCAAATGGGACTCGCAGAGGTGGTGCTTCGGCTGTTGTCTCTGCACAAGCTCTCCTCATCTTTGAGATGAACCTAGCATGCACAGGATAGTTCAGGGATAAAGATGGCCTCTTAACACACAAGCAGAAAACCATCCCAGGATACTCATCAGCTCTAGTCCTTGCTACAGCTTCACTTTCTACCGCTCCCTGAGATGTCCAAAACACAAAAAAGTGTATGTGTGTGTATATATATGTATATATACACATATATCCATATGCAGTACAGGTGTATAAATGTAAATCTGTATACCTAATACAACAAATAAACTCAAACCCAGGAGTGTTTTTAAAAATTACGTAATTTAAAGGTAATGAGAGCTTAGGGAAAATGTATAGGACTGTGCTATGCTGTCAGACAGGTGAATTTATGAGTGACACTGAGCTGTATTTGGACAACAGGAGAGTAAAACCTACTTTTGTGATGAGTTTGGTTTTGAAAAACCATGGGTAGGATGTTCCTGAGCAACGTTGCTCTGCAAACACTTTATTGGAGGATAGACCTCTGTATGCAGGTGTTAACTTCAAACTTATGCACCCTCTAAATCAGGCTGTAAATCCTGACAATGCCCTGGCTGTGACCCCAGGGCTGAAATGAGATTCTCATGCTTTGGTAGAAGTGTTTCTTTGACATGACTCTGTATTCTGCATATTGTGCATCTGCTAATGTACTGTAACAGACCTACCACCACACTGTGTTTTCAAAGGAGGGAAATGTGAGTAAAGCAATGAATCCTGTGTGCCAAAGAGGTTCAGACATTCTGGGTTATATTTGTTTCCTTGTGTTACAACAGAGGTATTCAGCAAAGCTAACAGTGGCCGTGTCTCTCTGGTCTATAGGGAGAGATGGTCCTTCCAGTGGAGCAGTCAGAGCCTGGGCTAAAAATAAGTCACCCAGAAGCATTCCCTGTAGGGAGATATATCCTCATTCAGCAGAGGAAACCCAGGGATTTGATATCTACTAGGCTAAAATTTGCCTTTAGAAGTACTCCAAGAATGACAAGCTTCTCATTGCTGGAGGTGATTGTGTCCTTGAAATGATAGTCCTTCCAAGCTGGAGGACTATGGAAAACAGAAGGTGTTGTTTTCACTAATGTGTAACTAGCTGACTTATGACACTGTGTATTTAAGGTGTTTCCCTACCGGGATGTGGGTAGGCATAGTACCTAAATAGACAAACTTCAAAGTATCCTCATTAAACAGGTTGTTTTCACTAGGGGCTCAGAAACATGCTCATGCTATTGTGGCCTAACAATCTCCATACAAGCAAACTTGTTTTGTGTCACCCCTCTGACAGACTAAAATTTAGGGTTGCCTCATCCCACTGTAGATGGGGCGAGTAGATGCTCACTCAATGTAGATGCTCACCTAAGTGAGCACCTAAGTCTTGCCTGGCTCCCTCTATGGTCAGTAGAAAGAGCCAGGAATCTCCAGAGGGTCAATCAGTCCCCCCAGGGCTTTAATTGCCTCTGGAGCTGCCAATCTCAGAAGAGTTACAGAAAGAGTCTAGGTTTAAACTGCTTCCAAAAGGTGCATTTTGATTCATCGATTATTTAAGCAGTAAACTCTTGCACAACATTAAGACATTGAAAGTAGACAGTGTTAGGCTGCTGTAACAGTAGACATCAAGAAAGCAAGAGCTCTGTACCTGTAGCTTAGTGACATCAGCAGGGTAATTTAGGAGAAAAAACAGGTGCCTGAGATACTGGTGGGACAAGCTCACTGTGGTCTCTAAGAAGAGGGTCTTAAACTGTTAGACTTGGAATATGTATTAGACACACCCTTAAGCCAAATAAAACCCAAAGCAAAAAAACAAGTAAAAATTAAAAAATTGGTCTTCAATAATTCTGTTTGCTTTCAGGTATCTCAGGAAGTGCCTCAAATTTCTTTTCCTGAGCTGCGATATCCTGGGATAAAGTAGGTCAGGACGGAAACACTCTCAAACCTTGGCCAGAACTACAGTGTATAGAAGTCTCAAGAGTTTCCACTAAACACTGGGATAAATAGCTGTACAGGAAAGATGTACTTTTAGAAGAAGCCATTTTGGACACCTATTGTAAAGGAAGGCTGGGTGTACTATGGGAAGAGAGCCCATAGAACAGACATAAACTCAGATGGATTACCACATATCTTCTTGCTGCCTGGGAGAAAGCAAATAGTCATACACCCCTTTGGAGCTGCTAGGTCACTCTCCCTCTCTGCTTAGTTTGAGGTGAGCTGGGGTTATTGATCCTCCCTCTAAATCTCTGGTGATGTAATGAAGAGGGTTAAAGACACCCTTGCCACATGTATCTTCCTTTTGGTCAGCTCCTGCAGTTTATATAGCAATGCGGGCTTGATCTCCTCTGTAGAGATCTTGCCTTGATCTTGACAGATGGGGAGATGAGTCCTGTCAGAGGCAATACATCAGGTTGGGAAATGCAAGGGGACGTTTGTGCAGAGATGTGCACAGAAACACCCTGAGAAATCTTTATGTGAACTGGCCTGCTGTCTTAAAGTGCCACAAAGCTGGGCACTGCCCCAAGCTCAGCCTCATTTCTGGGTACTTGCCCTCTGGACTCCATTCTCTGCTGATTCTTGAGTGTTTATTTCCCAAGATGAGCGGGGAAAACAGAACCTCCCCTCTCCAGTCTGTAGGGAGGAGAGCTCAGTGTCTGCCCAGCACCATGTAGCACACCGAGCAGCGGATGAGGATGTGAGTAAGGAAAGGCGGGTATTCTCTGTTTATATCCAGAAGCCTAAATTAAAGGTGGGAGAAGACTGTGGAGTGCTAACCCCTTGGCTTTGGGACAGGCAGCCAGGGGAAGATAGTGTGTGCATTTGGGAGAGGTGGAAGGATTGTCCCATTCTCAGCAGCGGGAAAGATGGCTGAGGAAATGGACCACCATTCCCTTAATGGAGAAGGGGTTGGAAGACCTGGAGGACTGAGAATCTCTTCAGAGAGCATCCATGTGTGGGAAGGGTGAAGTGATGAAGGAGCACAGAGAATTTGTTTTCAAATCTTGCAAATCTGCCCGGCTTACTGGGTTACACAGAAAGAGACAGAGAAGAATAAATAATCAGCCTAGTGGATGAAGGTGTCAAGGAGTGAGATCTGAATTTTCCAGTGTCCTGTAAGATGTTTAATGGCCACAGAAGTAGGAACTCAGGGAAAAGTGTGAGAGTCAAAGGATGGAGTCGGCTACCACTGCAGGAACATGAGATGTATGCAGGACTCTCTGATATAACCCTGAATTGGAAGAGTTTGTGTTCTGTCACAAGTGCCTACCTTCAAACAGAGGCAGAGACAAAACATCAGCAAAGAAATGAATGGCGTGTCATCCACGGGTTTACGACTGCCATGGAAAACTCTCTGCTGACGGTCCAGGAGTGCCTGAGTTCGGCATTGCTGGAAAAGCAAAGAGAGACATGAACACTACGAGTGTTACCTCTGACTGAGGGAGGGCAGTGCACCTGGGAGGAAAACACGTTCAGGGAAATTTTTGATTTCACTTAAGAGTTTTCACTTTTAGAGCTGATATGCTTGAAAGTTCTTGAGGCTAGTTTTAATGAAGTGGTAAGTGACAAAAGCCTATGAAAATGAGAAGCGAATGTTAATGTTTTTGGTTGTAGACCATGATGTTTTGGAGCCTGGAAAGTTTCCAGAAGTGCTGTGCTTCATAATTAACTGAGGAACTTTAAAACAATATGCACTCTTTAGGATATTTAAAGATATTACAGCCATAATTTTCCAATGCTAAGGCTTTATTATTTGATTTTTTTTTCAGTTCAACATGATCAATGCAAGGTGTGACTGTTAAAAAATAAAATCCCATAAAGTAAAGATTGATGAACAAATGACATGACAAATTGAAATATTATTATTAATGTAATGTGCTATTAATATACATAAGATGCATGAATAACCATTCAATAAATGATTATATTGTAGTGAACGATGAAATTTTTTAAAGCTCACTGCAATTTAAGTTCTAGCTTACACAGTATCTACTCCTTTTTTTCCTGATAGACAGTATTAAATGTCAAGTGGGATATCTAGTGGTGCCCAGAGAAGGAAAAAAAATGAGAATGAAAATGTATAAAAGGAAATTTCAGTGGAAGAACAAGAGAACCTTTCTTAAAGAAAAGTATTAAACCAAGAGTCCACTAAAGAGTATGTTAATCCATCAACTGGTACTGATCAAACTGCTAAACAAACTGGTAAAACAAACTGGTAAAACTTTCATATGTATTCAGTGGCTTAAGATAACCACAATGCAAATAAGCCTCTGTGTTCTTTTAGATAGAGAAAGAGAACCTGACATTTTTTCCTAAAGATATATTTTTGTTTAATAGTGGTTCTCTTTAAAATGGTGGAAATCATACCCATTTCACCAGTTTCCTTGCAAGCCTCAGAAATTAAGTTCACACTTGGCATTTGCAGTTGAGCCATCTCTATTGTTTACTGATTCTTTAGTAATATTTTTAATTGGAAAAGCAAAATGTGACAGAAAAAATGGTGATGCTTCCCTTAAAGTAGGATAACATTTTCAGAAGACATTATGCCACATTGACATTGGAATGACACTGAAAAAAGCTCACAGAATTGCTTGAAATCCATTAGTATTCTTTCATTAGTATAAATGATGTCAAAATCTTGCTCATTATTTTCAGTCACAAGCATATGTCTAGTTTTCACTTACAGTCACCACTACACAGCTACATCCAGATACAAAAGATAATCCATGTTCACTCACTTCATAATATGAGGCTTTTCCTTAAGACAAAAATGGGACATGCAGTTTGCCATGTCATCTCCTCTTAGTGTCCATACAGCTATGATGGCCACTGGAGACACTGAGAGTCTGCTGCTTTTGCATTGAACAGGATAATTAATATTGCCAGTGAGTACAGCAAGTATAGGAATTCCATCTTTTTTTTTCTTTTAGACATTCTAGTATTTCACTGACAACATGTTGCTAAAAAGGGAACCAAAGACAGGAGAAACCATTCGATAAAAATATATCTAGGGATGTGAACATTAATATTAAATATCACTTTGTGGTGGGTTGACCTTGGTTGGATGCCAGGTGCCCACCATGCAGCTCTATCACTCCCTTCTTCAGCAGGACAGGGGGGAGAAAATAAGATGGAAAAAACCTCATGGGTGAAGATAAAGGCAGTTTAATAAAGCAAACACAAAGGCTGCGTGTGGAAGCAAAGGCGAACAAAAGATTTATTCTCTGCTTCCCATCAGCAGGCAATGTCCAGCCACTTCCTGGGAAGGCCTGGGAAGGCCTTCAGTACCCATAGCGGTTGCTCTGGAAGACAAACATCATAATAACAAATGCCCAGCCCCTCCCTTCTCTTAGCTTTTATTGCTGAGCAGATGTCATATGGTATGGAATATCCCTTTGGTCAGTTTGTGCCAGCTGTCCTGGCTATGTCCCCTCCCAAAATCTTGCCCACCCCCAGCCTACTGGTGAGGGCGGAATGTTGGAGGGACAGCCTTGATGCTGTGCCAGCACTGCTCAGCAGTAGCTAAAACACTGGTGTGTTATCAACACCTTTCTAGCTACCAATACAAAGCACAGCACTGTGAGGGCTGCTATGGGGAAAAGTTAACACCATCTCAGCCAGACCCAATACAATCTACACCCCTTATTCCATACCATTTGCATCATGCTCAGGTCCCACATAATTTAATACATATATATATATCTTCTAACCATCCCATTGTATTTAATTCTCATTACTGAAATCCATTCTTACCAACACTTACAACTTAAAATACATACTTAAACCATCTTTATACCCAACATACAGATTTATACATTGTTATTAACTACTATCCCCTGTCCTTTAACAGATAGATATTACTGTCCCATTCCATGGGCTTCCTCCACTCCTCCCGATGTTCATAAGAACAGGCTATGACTTGGGCCCCATCTGTCAAGATGGGTGCCCAGGACAGGAGAAGCAGTATGTTTGATTGTTGGGCACCAACACCGGCTTGGTTTGGGTCATCGTTACACTCGTCTGGTTCCTCGCGAAATTCACTCTTTGTCAGTTCAGGTCATTCTTGCTACATTACTTCCTACAACATACAACTCACATCACAGATTATTTTTCCTCCAAGGTTAAATCTCCTTGAGACACACACTGGGTCTCCCCGTCCTTCCGCATCACCCACCAAGTACACCCAGGACCTTGAGCAAAGAAAATCCCACAAATGGGTTTGCCTATTCCCATGGGAGGAGCAAGCCACACCGCCCTCCCCAGCTACTTCCCTCTGTGCACTATGGGGACCTTATCTCCTCCCACAGTATGTAGGGGTTTTGTTTGGGCAGGACCAGGACAGTTAGCACACCCTCTGGTGTCAGCCAGCCAAGTGCCTTCTGCTAAATTTGTATCCCAGTGCTTCCATGCCCCACTGCCCAACGCTCTCAAAATAGTCTTTAATAGTCCATTATATGTCTCAGTCTTTCCAGAGGCTTGTGGGTGATAGGGGATGTGATACACCCACTCAGTGCTGTGTTTCTTTGCCCTGGAGTTTATGAGGTTATTTTGGAAATGAGTTCCATTGCCTGATTCAATTCTTTCTGGGATACCACGTTGTCACAAAATTTGCCTTTCAAGGCCTAAGATGGTGTTTCGGACAATGGCATGGTTTACAGGGTATGTTTCTAGGCAACCAGTAGTTGGCAGAACTAGGCAACTAGTTCACATTGATGAGTCACTTGTGTGATGGCCTCCAGGGTCAAGTCCACCCCTTGATCGTGAGCCCACCTGTATGTTGCATCTCTCCCTAGATGTCCTGATGTTTTGTGGGCCCATCAAGCTACAAATAGCTCATCCTTATGCTCCCAGTCCAGGTTCACCTGAGCTACTTCAATTTTGACAGCCTTGTCAACCTGTTCATTGTTTCGATGTTCTTTAGTGGCGTGCCTTTTGGGCATCTGATCATTTACATGACATACCTTTAGAGCCAGGTTTTCTACCCGGGCAGCAATGTCCTGCCACAATGCAGCAGCCCAGATGGGTTTACCCCTGTGGTGCCAACTGGTCTTCTTCCACTGCTCCAGCCACCCCCACAGGGTATTAGCCACCATCCAGGAGTCAGTATAGAGTACCGGCCACTTTTCTCATTCAGCAATCTCTAGGGCTAGTTGGATGGCTTTCACTTCTGCAACTGACAACTTTCACAACTGACTTGACTCACCTTCTCCTTCAGTGGCTTCAATGACTTGTCGTGTGGGACTCCAGACAGCAGCTTTCCACTTCCGATGGTTTCTTACCACACAACAGGATCGATCAGTAAACAAAGCATAATGCCTTTCATCTTCTTATAACTCATTATATGGTGGTGCCTCTTGAGCATAAGCAATGTCCTCAGGCAGTGCTCCAAAATCTCTGCCTTCTGGCAGCCCATGATCTTTTCCAGGATTCCTGGGTTGTTGGGTTTCCCCAGTCAAGCTCATTGCGTGATCAACGCTACCCACTTACTCCATGTAGCACTGGTTGTGTGATGTGTAGAGGAGATGTCTCCTTTGAACATCCAGTGTAGCACAGGCAATCTCAGTGCCAAGAGGAGATATGCTTCTGTACCAACAACTTCTGGAGCGCCTCGAACCCCCTCATATGCCTCTAGTATATCTTTTTCAGTTGGGGTGTAGTGGGCTTCTGATCCTCAATATCACAGGCTCCAAACCCTAATGGTTGACCTCAGGTTTCTCCTGATGTTTTCTGCCAGAGGGTCCAGGTAAGACCATGCTACCCAGCTGCAGCGTAGATCACATTTTGTACAGCTGGTCCTGTCCAGACAGGCCCAAGAGCTACTGCACGAGCTGTTTCCAAGTTTGATATGCTCAAAAGCTTGTTGTTGCTCAAGACCTCACTCAAAATAGTTCTTCTTTTGGGTTACTCGATAGAGATGGCTCACAAGCTGACTATAACCTGGAATCTGCATTCTGCAGAATCCCACAAGGCCTAGGAAAGCTTGTGTTTCCTTCTTGTTAGCTGGTGGAGGCATAGTTGCTATCTTGTTCACCACATCCATAGGCACATGATGGCATCCATCCTGCCATTTTATTCCCAGGAACTGAATCTCCCGTGCAGGTCCCTTGACCTTGCTATTTTTATGGCAAAACCAGCTTTCAGAAGAATCTGAATTACTCTTTTTCCCTTCTCAAACACTTCTTCTGCCCTGTTGCCCCACACGATGATGTCATCGGTGTATTGTAGATGTTCAGGAGCATCACTCTTTTCCAGTGCAGTTTGGATTAGTCCATGACAAATGGTAGGGCTGTGTTTCCACCCCTGGGGGAGTCAATTCCAGGTGTATTGGACATCCCTCCAGGTGAAAGCAAAACGTGGCCTGCACTCTTCTGCCAAAGGAATTGTGAAAAATGCATTGGCAATGTCAGTTGTACTGTATCACTTGGCTGCCTTCAACTCCAGTTCATACCGGAGCTCTAACATATCTGGTACAGCAGCACTCAGTTGTGGTGTCACTTTGTTCAGGCCATGATAGTCTACTGTTAACCTCCACCCTCCGTCAGACTTTTGCACTGGCCATATGGGACTACCAAAAGGTGAGCGAGTCTTGCGGATCACTCCTTGGCTCTCCATTTGATGAATCAGCTCATGGATGGGAGCCAGGGAGTCTCGGTTTGTGCGATAATACCACCAGTGCACTGTCCCGGTAGCAGTTGGCACCTGCTGTTCTTCAGCTTGCAGCAACCCCACAACAAAGGGATCTTCCAAGAGGCCAGGCAGGGTAGACAGCTGCTTGATCTTCTCTGTGTTCACAGTGGCTACACCAAAAGCCCATCGGTACCCCTTTGGGTCTTTGAAGTACCCTCTCCTGAGGTAGCCTATGCCAAGGATACAAGGGGCCTCTGGGCCGGTCACCAAGGGGTGCTTTTCCCACTTATCCCCTGTTAAGCTCACCTCAGCCTCCCGTACAGACAATTCTTGGCATCCCCCTGTCACTCCAGAGATCCAGGTTCTGTGCCCCTATACCCTGATGGCATTAGGGTACACTGTGTACCAGTGCCTACCAAAGCCTTATATTTCTGTGGGTCTGATGTGACAGGCCATCGAATCCACACAGTCCCGTATACCCAGTCACCCCTTTCCTCGTCCTGGCTGAAGGCAGGGACCCTCTATTCCTGTTCCTGGTCAGAGTATTCACTGTCTGACCCTTGCAGTGCCAGACTAGAAGTCCCCTCACCAGGATCAAGGGAGGCGATCGCAGTTCTTCTATGTCTGGGAGATTGCCGATTGTCTTCTTGTGTCTCTACAGCGACTAAGCTGACAGCCTTCTTGGGTGGCACCTTATTAACAGCTGTCTTCCCTCTCAGTTTACATACATGGGCTTCCAGCTTAAAGGCGGGTTCTCCATCCCACTTCCTCCTGTCCTCCCCCTGGTCTTGATCAAACCTCTGGCTGGGTCAGGAGAGGACTGATTTCTTGGGGCACCCCTGACAGCCAGGGCGCTGGCCCATAGGGATGAAGAGGTACAGAGATTTTCTTCAAAGTTTTGGAGCCAAGAAGACACTCTCTCCACAGTTGGTGTATCCATATCTGGGCAATAAATCGCTGCCAAGCTGTTAGAATACGATGCTGGGGCACTTTGAATCACCTTCCTCCACATGGCCTGTGTGCACAGGACATCCTCTGGATCCTTGGAGACCTCATCATTGTCTAGATCACTGTAGATGACTTCCAGCACTGCTAATTCTCTCAGGTACTGGGTGCCTTCGTCTGCAGTAATCCACTTTCCTGGGCAGTTCACAAGATCTTCCTTGAATGGATATCTCACCCTCACACTTGAGAGGAGCCATCTCCAGAGACTGGAAATTGCTGCCTCTTTTGCAATTAGTCTCTCAATTCCCCAGTTTCTAGCAAGGGATCCCAGCTGTTGGGCTTCCTCACCTTCCAGTTGCTGACTGTCGGCCCAGGTATCCCAGCATCGGAGCAGACAGGCAGCAATCAGCTCACCTGGCTGGCGGCTGTAATCCTTCTGCACATCTCGAAGTTCTGATGAGGTCAGGGACTGGGTAATTTCTGCTTCCTGTCTGAATTCTCTCACTCCTTCCTCCAATTTCTTTGTCGAAGTACTGGCTTCTTGATCAGAACTTTCCTCTTCTTTCTCTTCCCTTACTAATCGATGGTATGGACCCATTGTTTTCCTTGTCCACTGTTTCTTTTTCACTACTGGGGCAATTACGGTAGCTGTTGTTGTTTGGGTCCCTGCCTCAACCACAGTCCTCAGAGTACTGAGCTGTGGCTCAGGAGGCACTGGCCAAGCCCCAGTACAGTGCTAGAGGCTGTTGATTTTCACTGGGGTGGGCAAGGCACCCTTCTGTCAGGTGGTGCGTCAGTTTGCTAGGGTTGCTGGCCTGTTCAGGTGTAAAGTCCCAGGTTACGGGAGGTGATAACTGCCCTAGGAACCTGCCCAAATCTCTCCACACACCCTGCCACCTTCCACACACCCAGGGAGCAGCCGCCTCGGGGCACATTTCAGTATTGCCTTCCCCAAAAGTCTTCTCTTACACCAGGACAACACCAGATTCCACAAACCCCCATAATATGCTAACAGTGTTAATTAGTAGTATTAAACAGCTCATTTAAGGGTGAACAAGGACCTCGGGAGCCTGCATAATAAAGCCGTCCACATCAATCCCGGGTAGGAAGAGGGAGATGTATTCCCTCACGCTCTCCGCAAGACAGCTCCCCCAGCACAGTAAGGCCATCAATGCCAGGGCAAAACCCATAGCCATTATTTGTATTAACATGTTCCCAAGCTCAGCAAAATAAAGACATAAGCACTGCAGCCAACAAACTCCATGACCTGCACAGGAGCTTGCCACTTAAAACTACTATAGCTACAGCATGCTTAATACAAAACTGGCATTGTCTTGGGTCCCTGTTCGGGCACCAAAACCGACTGTGGTGGGTTGACCCTGGCTGGATGCCAGGTGCCCACCAAGCCGCTCTGTCACTCCCCTCCTCAGCTGGACAGGGGAGAGAAAATACAACAACAGCCTCGTGGGTCGAGATAAGGGCAGGGAGATCACTCGCCAGTTACCGTCACGGGCAAAACAGACTCGACTTGGGGAAAATTAATTTAATTTATTGCCAATCAAATCAGAGTAGGGTAAAGAGAAAATAAACCCAAATCTTAAAAACACCTTCCCCACACCCCTCCCTTCTTCCCAGGCTCAACTTCACTCCCAATTTCTCTCCCTCCTCCCTCCAGCAGCACAGAGGACGGGGAATGGGGGTTGCGGTCAGTTCATCACACCTTGTCTCTGCCGCTCCCTTGTCCTCATGGGAGGACTCCTCACGCCCTTCCCCTGCTCCAGCCTGGGGTCCCTCCCATGGGAGACAGTCCTCCATGAACTTCTCCAGCGTGGGTCCTTCCCACAGGCTGCAGTTCTTCACGAACTGCTCCAGCACGGGACCCTTCCATGGGGTGCAGTCCTTCAGGAGCAGACTGCTCCAGCGTGGGTCCCCTACGGGGTCACAGGTCCTGCCAGCAAACCTGCTCCAGCATGGGTTCCTCTCTCCATGGGTCCACAGGTCCTGCCAGGAGCCGGCTCCAGTGTGGGCTTCCCACGGGGTCACAGCCTCCTTTGGGACACATCCACCTGCTCTGGTGTGGGGTCCTCCATGGGCTGCAGGTAGATATCTGCTCCACCATGGACCTCCATGGGCTGCAGGTGGGTATCTGCTCCACCGTGGACCTCCATGGGCTGCAGGTGGGTATCTGCTCCACCGTGGACCTCCATGGGCTGCAGGTGGATATCTGCTCCACCGTGGACCTCCATGGGCTGCAGGGGACAGCCTGCCTCACCATGGTCTTCACCAGGGGCTTCAGGGGAATCTCTGCTCTGGTGCCTGGAGCACCTCCTCCCCCTCCTTCTTCACTGACCTGGGTGTCTGCAGGGTTGTTTCTCTCACATATTCTCACACTTCTGTTCAGTTGCATTTGCACAGGGTTTTTTTTCCCCTTCTTACCTATGTTATCCCAGAGGTGCTTCCACCATCACTGATGGGCTCGGTCTTGGCCAGCAGTGGGTCTGTCTTGGAGCCAGCTGGCATGGGCTCTGTTGGACATGGGGAAAGCTTCTGGCATCTCCTCACAGAAGCCACCCCTGTAGTCCCCCTGCTACCAAAACCTTGCCATGCAAACCCAATACACACTTGCACAAAATGTATATGCTAACCAGAAACAGAGCACAAAATGCTTCCCATCAATAATGTGCATTCAGTGATGACTTTCCATTCGGATGTACAAATTCAACATCACCACAAGGTGCTGGGTAAATTCCCTAACTTCTGCAGCGCAGAAAAATATTTGGTGCTACACTGTCATCCCTTCATTTGTAACAACTTCTGGTCACAGGCTGTGAACAGAGTATGAATGTAAGGTCTCCTGCACGGGAGGCAGAAATGTCTACATCGGGAGCTTCAAACAGACGAACAAACGCTCAGTTGAAGGGAAAGCACATGGCTGGCAGCTGGCAGGGTTACCCATTGAGCAGACAATCGTCGCTGGCAGTGCAGCTATACACAAGCTTCAAAACCGGCTGTGTGAAGGGAGATGGAAGCACTCACTGATGTCCTACATGGTACAGTTTTCTTCTTCAGCACAAACAAGGGCTTGCAGAGCATCCCACAGACAAAGTACCTCTTGTCTTCTTTTGCATTATCCTTCCCTGCCATGGCCTCCTGTGGTTACTCCCCCCCCCGTTTTTTTTTGTTGCTGAGCACAAGATTTATAAACCCTTTGAAACATGTTGTTTCCAGATGCAAGCTCCAAGTGCCCCATCAACAGCTTCCTGCCCTGCTCCAAGGGCCGAGCAGAGGGAGGCACACACGTTTCCCCCCATAAGCCCACCCTCCATTGCTCACTGAAACCCTCCAGAATCCACTCTCTTCCTGGCAGAAACCCTTCTGCATCCCTTTGCTTAGCACGGTGAATTACCAGCTCATTAGGGCCCCTGTTTTTCCACTGATTAGGTGTCTGCGACCGGCATTTCCCCTGGTCTTTCTAACGAGCTGGTACTAGTGCTGTGTCTGCACTCCCCACCTGCACCAGCATGTAACACGAGAAAAACCTCATGGGTCTGAATGAAACACCGCATTATGATATTAATAAACTGTGTCTTGAGCACCGAAGGATGACGAGGTAATGTGAATTATTTCTGCGGACTAGGACAACTTAAAAGCACAAATGACGGCACCTTATGTCAAATACCTGTTAGGAGTCTTTGAAAGCATGCCAGCCTCCTCACTAAGCCAGGCCAAAACACATTAATAAAAGAAAACCAAACAATAGTTGCCTCCTGTGAGTTCAAAAGCAGAAAACATTTCTTTTTAAAAAAGCTGTATTAACCATCAGCTGTAATTACGCTACACAAAAGGAAAAGCTTTAAAACGTGTTACTTATGTGCAGAAAATGAAAACCATAAAATGTTAGTTCAATGTTTTACTCCCACTCCTTCTTTTCTTTGGTGATGGAGGTTGTTTAAAAATAAATTTAAGTTAGAGCAGGGTTGGAAGGGTACTTTAGTGAAAAAGTTTCATCTTAGTAGGATTTCAGAACAGCTTTCTGACATCCACAGGCCAGACACATCATGCTTAGTCTGTGCGTACAGCTGAGCATCCTCTCGCACGCACACTGATCCCCAGCGAGGTGCCCTGCGGGGTGCCTAGGGATCCTCCCAACATGTAAGCTTGGCAGCACAGCTGGATTGAACCTCAAATACCCATTTACTTACAGAGTTTTCCTGTCAGAGCAATGTCAGGCAGTGGGGAAGAGGGACTGGAGACCCCATACTCACCATGCTACAGCTGAGGTGTGCCCTTGTGGGATTGCTCTCCCAGTCCCTAAAAGGGCACTTTGCAATTGGATTGGGAACCTAGGGATCCCCTTGCCCCTGCTCAGCTGCTCGCTGGCTGATGCACGAGGAGGTTAGCTGCACTCACACCAGTCAGGACACTGGTGGGCTTCGTGCTCCAGGCTGTCATATGGGTTTCCGCTCCCAGACTGCTGCCTTTTGGCTCCTGGTGCCAGCTGATGGCAGGCTGGGCACGTCCCTCATGCTTCGAAGCCCCACAGCCAGGAAGCCACTCTTTTAGCAGGAGGACTTTCTCTCCTTCGCCTTCCCACTGCTGCTGCAGAAGCTGCTGGCCAGTGCAGCGGTACGGGGCGGCTCCAGGGCACCGGGGGCAAAGGCACTAACCATGCATGGTCTTTTGCTCAGACCATCTCCAACTTTTCTAAGTGACTGGGGCAAACAGACTTTCTGCCTGTTCCCCACTCTGCTCTGCACGTAGGATGTGAAGGCATCATGCAGTAGTCAAAATCAAATGCTGGTAAAAGAACAACATCATTGCATGTAATCCTACAAACACTAAGGACAAGACACCTCTATCAATTACATTGGAGTGTCTGATGTTAATTTCATAATATTACTTGACGTGCTTTATCTGTCGATATGCCCAGATGCATGAGCTACTTCTTTCAGCTTCTTTATCATACTCTGCCAGCAGTTAAAAGTACTTTAGCAGCATGTTCAACACAATAATCTCCAAGGAGAGTGAAAAACCAACCGACCACAGTCCTTATCTGCCATATGACGTGAAGCAGCAGTCAGAAGCTGAAACCAAACAGCTTCCATCAGGACAGAGGCAAATGGTTTTGCCAGTGAGCAAGGTTATCCGCTCACACAAATTGCTTCAGGGAAATGGCAGGTCACTTGCCTCCAAAGCCTTCAGTCAAGGCGAAAGGCTTCTGTGGAGGGTGAGCAAGCTCCATCAAACAGTGCAATGGTGACTGGATAAAACTCTCTCTCCGGAGTTACGCAGCAAGTCCGACCGACAGGTCTGAAGCACAGGGTGGATCTCCAGACCTGGCTGGGGTGCCTATAGCTCGCCTTCAGGTGGGGTTATATCCTATATATATCTCTATAATCTGATGCTGGAGTGGTTTTGAGTGAAGGGGAAATCTCTGGCACATCTGCAAATGCTACCTTCTGCAGCATGCCTCAGAAAACATCACGTGTACCCACTGCAAATTTAAGAAAAAGTATACAGAGCTGATGCAGAGTCTTTCTAATAATGGCTACAAAGGTGAAAAACTAATAGAAAGATGACACAATGGGTTCTTAGATAGGCACAGACACAGAACTAAAAAGCATGCAGATTTCAGTTTTCAAAATGCATTTTAAATGCAGGAATAAGGGCTTGCCATTGAAGTTTCCCACTTCTAGACTTACTGATCCAGAATGACTTCTATTTGTTATCTACAAATTTATATATATAGAAAATATATTAATGTAATTAAAATATATACATTAAGAGTTGAATACACATATGTTCCAGCTGCCATGGCCATCCAGAATTTCTGTTGAACTAATCCCTGTCTAGTCAATGTTGATTTTTGGGGGTAAGCCAAGGACTATGTGGACGGCGTGAAAAAGTTCCAAATAAGGTTTGGAAAATTCCAGGTAATGCATAATCAGAGCAGTAAGCGGGTATTTTGTGATGGCAGAAGCAGCTCAATCACAGAAAAAATATGGCAAAGCCATATCTGTATTATGAAATGCAGATTTAAGTAATCTACATTATATGGAAAAAGGATAGTTTAGCAGAAGATTAAAGCCAGGGCTCCAGTTAATGTTACTAAATAATGCTTACTCTCACTTTACCTTAAGACTAGCCAGAAATTTCTACGACATGTTTTTCTTCATTTAGCAATGCATCTGACTAGGGAGCAGAGCAACCACGACGGCAGCAGCAGATTCTGTCACACAACATGTGCCAGAAGGCCAATGTGTTCAGATGGGTCCATCCCAGCTAGAAGCACACATCCCCTCTCCGGTTATTAAGTAAAAAGAATCTCATGTAATGAGATGCTTAATTATGCATGTGTGTGTGTGTGCATGCTTGTGGGCACAGGCAGGAGAGCGGCAGGTTTGGGAACACAGCTCAGTTAGACTCAGTGAGGCTCCCCTGGAGATCCTTGCTAACTTTACATGTCTGGGAATATCATCTGGGTACTGGATTGTAAACCACAAAGCAGTTCCGGGACAATTCCAAAAGTAAATTAAAGACAGACAGGTCAACCTACACAACCCACAGTAAAAATGACCCTGTTTGCTGTCCATGCAGAGGTCTGTTTCATGGCCCTGCTATGCCACTGACTAACGTTATCTTTTTTAGACAGAAGCTAACAGTCAACACTTTGACAAGCTGGAGCCAAAAGAAGTGACCTTACAAAGAGGACTTTGTTCAAAAATGGATTTCTTTTCCTTGGTTTCAAGAGAAACAATAGCTATTAGCTGGTATAGTAAATCACTAGTTGCTAATTTATGAAGGCTTTCAAACCCTTATGATTATCTGTGTGACTGATGGGTCCCATTGTGCAAGCTGCAAAGCATCCTGAGCCTGCTCCAGCAAAGCTATTAAGCATGTGCTTCATATTAAGCATGCAAGGAAACACAGTAAGATCAACATATCTGAGTTAAGCATGTGTTTAAGTGCTTTACTGGACTAGGGTCAGAGTGCACAGCAACTTGTAGGATGGACTTCTACAGGAATTTAAGTGCTTGTGTCCGAAAACAATAGTCCACGATGGAGTCTGATCTGAAACTGCAGTATTTTCCCAGACATCTTAAGCTACCTTTCTATGTTCCATTTGGTGAAGAAATTCTTCCAAATTAGCAGAACTACAACTACATATCTGCAGATGGAAACTGATGAATGGCAGTCTCCTGTTCACCTACCCGATCTACCTGTGAACTAGAGTACCGAATAAATAAATTCCATTCAACACACAACAGGATCTTCTTTTTCATTTTAGAAAGCCTTGGCATTATCCATGTATCACACCTAGATTGCATCTGGCCTAATTGTTGTCTTGTCAGACAGGAATCTAAATCCAGCTTCAGGAAGATGAGGAAAAAAGTATACAATAAGAAAAGTGATAAAAGAATTATACTGTCACAGCCTGCTTACGATGCAAAGGAAGGGGACTGCAGCTGTTCACTCCTCCCTTCTCCCTTCCAGCAGCCGCGCTGACAGATTTGTCCAGTCTGGTTTTTTGGTTTTTTTCATCTTTCTTTTTTAATCATTTTAACATGACATCAGCAAACTTTTTACATTTCTACAGGATTTTCATGACCTGTGGCAACTCACTCCCACTGAGGTTGGTAGAATGTGTGTCCGCAAGCACAAGAACCGAATCAAGCTGTCTTCTCCATTAAAACCATAAACCTCTCTGAAGCCAACGATATTGTCCACATGCTAAGTAAGTGGAGAACTGAGCCCACAATATACATGCCAAAGAATGAGTGACTGAAGGGGGCAAGATAAAACTGCAGCTGGAAAAGAAAAGCAAACATATTGTAGGTGGAAAAACAGTGATGAGTGCAAGGTCCTAGCCAGCTGCCCCCTTCTTCCTGACTCAGGAAAGAAAATAGTGTTGAAGTCCTAAGGTCACAGACAGAGGAGAAGAGAGGGCAAGAGCCAGACCTGGAGCTGAAGCACTTCCACACTTCAAGGGGTGTTGTGGCAAAAAATAACTGACAGATGATTGGGAGGGGAAATGAAGCGCCTTAAAGGGAAATTAATGAATCAAAGCAGGCAAATCTCTCCCTAATGGTATAATATTTCACAAGCTTTAGTCCACAACATGGAGTGCAAACTTTTATTTATTCTTTGTTCTAGACACCTGCAGCAACATTCCCCTTATTTAGTATAATACTTGCTGTAAAGTTTGAGTTCAGTTCATCTACACATTGAAATGCCTTTTTCATCACGAAGTCTTCTGCGTCTGGACATCTGGCTGCAATCTTATGCTCTATGAATGCAAGGAGTACAATGAGATGGTATTACCTGATCGTTCTTATAACTTGTGGGGCAAACCACTTACGAGCATAAATCAGCATAACTCCTCTGAAGCGAATGGAGCAAGGCACAGTATTTGCCCACAAGGAATAATGAAGCTGTTTTAATGAATATGTTCCATACTGGAGGAATAAACCATATTTATTTTTCAGTAGTGGGACAGAAGCCCTTACTAAACATTGCCTTCCCCTGTTTCCCTCTCTTACTTCACCAGCTGTCCCTGATATGTGTGATGCTTTGAAAACGTTCCTGCTATTAGCCTTTGATTTCTCCCAGGCCCCTGACCCCTTGGTGAAAGAAGGCATGGAAACTGAGATGAAGCTGTATCTCTTCAGTCCTATGCAACTTGCAGAGTTAAAGATAAAAGCTGTCACACAGCCACAGAAATGAGGAAATAAGGAGTACTAACTAGAAGGATGATCTTGTTCCTCTGATTCCTCCTCCTGGAAAAAGCAGAGTACCCCTTGCAATTCCTCCTCTTCAATGCAGAGCAGAAAGCCTGCCTGCATCAAATGGGGTGGTCAGGGACCAAAAGACATGATCCAGACAGACTGGTTGTTATGAATGGGCACCAACACAGCCAACTGAAACAGCAGGCCTGAACTCCTGATTCACTTTTGTTGACACTTGAAGCCAAATACACAAACAGAAATGAAGCAGAAGTTACAGAATGCCTTTGCAGGGGGGAAAATCATAACAGTGTTGAGAGAAAGATGGGAGGAAACACTAGCCACTGACATCCTACACATGAAGGAAAGAATTACCCAATGGGGAAAATACATTGGTATCAAGCACCAAAGTTTCATATACTGCAAAGAAATTTTAAGGTGTTGCAAGACAGTCCCAGGTCTGCGGGCTGTGCCCTGCTGACCATCGTCTCCCTGGATCATGAAATAGGGAGGTATGCCAGATGCCTGCATTAGCTGTGCATGAGGTAACCGCTGCCTTTGTGCCTAGGAATAATGCTGCACTCTCACCCTCTTTATTCCCCTCTAAATACTGTGAGGTGTGACACCAAGTGACTTCCAGGCACTTGCAACAGGGGAAGATGATGAGATCATTTCCTTGGTTGTCGAACTGTCACTAGAAGAGTTCACCTTCCCATCTCCTGGTCATACATGTACATAATATTATGTATGCACAGATACACAGTAATAATCACTACCATGTTTTTACTCTAGAGCATATTCTATCTAGGAATCTCAAAGGCTTTTAAAATGCCACAGACAAAACTGTTCCAAGGGTTTCAGTACATAGACGAGATGGAAGGGACCTTAAGGAGTCATCTAATGTATACAGCTGCCTCAAGGCAAGACCAATGATTCCCATAATTCCTGACAGCCTAAGGAATTTTTAAGTATTTCCAGTGGGTGAAGACAGTGTGACTCCCACTCCAATCACTCCCTAGATCCACTCTCCATCCTTACCATGAGAACGTCCTTTCTCATGCTGAACCTGAGTCTTACTTCCTCCTACTTCTTCTCAACATTTGTAGTAAAAGAGACTCCAGGTATTTTCCCTCCTCTTTGCAGCAGGCTTTCATACATTACAGTATTGCTCTATTCCCCCTTTACTATATATCTTGCAGACTAAATAACTCCCGTTTGTGTAGCTCTCTCTCATCAGCTAAATTTTCCAGTTTGTTCTCATTGGCTTCCTCCAAAGTGTTTCCAAATGATCAACATCCTTTTCCAGACTCTTCCAACAATGTGACAAAGACAAGTGAAAATATGGTTTTTTTGACCTTGGAGCAGGGGAGTCAGTGTTATCCTTTACCTAAGGCAGTTAGGACACCTGATTTTCTCCTCTGAGCTTTACTACTGATCTATTTTATTCTTAAGGAAATTGCTTCTCCATTGGGCATCTACGGCTGACTGTATGTCTTGTTTATCTAGACTTTTAACTTTCCTGGAGAGGAGCTTTGTGTCTGTACAGTGCCTTTCAGATATTGGCTTAAGCATCTCAAAGATCATTTATAAAAAGAATTGGACATGATACTGGTTGGCCTCTTTATTTTTCCAGCTTTCCCAGAAATGAATATCTAGGCCAGAATCTTCAACACTGTGTCTCTCACATCAATGTAAATCATTCTTATCCATAAATAATGTTATTTTCAGGCTCTGGTAAAATCTCTTAAATTTTGTTTTCACAACTGAGATCTCTATCTTCAAATTAAGACAGAAAAAAATATGCAGGCAGGCAGTCCTAAGCTGTTCCATTAGCCATTCAGTTTGTAATAGTATAACTATATAGGCTGAATTTTTATGTTTTCCTTTGAGAATTTGAATTGCATTTGCACTTGTCTCCTAGACTTGAGTGCACAGATAGGCACAAATGTCATATCTACAAACATGATGCTGCTCTGAGGGGGGGGAATAAGCAATGGTGTCACTCTCCCTACAACCTCTTTTCTTCTTCTTCCTTCACCCAACTCCTTCAGGAAGCCCAGTGGCACAATTCTCCCCTCTGCATTGACAAACCACTGCTCCTGTCTCCCTCGGAGCTTCCCAAGGCTGTTACAGAACAGCTACTTTCATTTAGATCTGCTCTTCTCTTATCCCTGAGAACTGATATGGCTGGCACTGCATCCAGGCTCTGCTGGAATTCCAGCCTGACATGTCACCACTTAAGACTCCAGGATGTGAAGGAGCTGGCTGAAACAATCATGAATATGTTAAAAAATAGTCCTGACACTGAATCTTTGTGGTATATCTGTCTCGTTGTTCAACGTTTTGTCCACAGGTAAAACATTTTAAGTATTTGTGGGGAGTGTTAAGTCAATGAAGGTGAATTTCTCTTTCACTCTGTTGAATCCAGCAGATGAGATGTAAAGAAACAAATTATAAATCCTAAGATCTGTGGTCAACTACTGGAAACTTCATCTGCTACCCCAAAAAGCAAAGGCCATGTTTCAAAATGAAATCAAGCTGTATTTCAGGACGTGACTTCATTTTTGTCTTGCTGAAGAGACACAAAACATCATCTCTTATGTTTCATGCCATACCTACAATTGGGGTGCAGTTTAGATCTGCAGAGGGGACTGGAATGAGACCTATGCATCTGGTAAGACTTGACCAAACTCAGACATTGCAAACTTTTCTTACACTCTGCAACTGCATTTCACTCCTCTAAAAGAGTCAATAACATCACTAAAGAACAGCTTTTTTAAAAGGGACCTAGTCCTTTCCTCATTTTCTTCCAGATTAATATTTTTTGGCATCATACACAAACACCTAGTGGTCCTAGCCCATAGCACAAAACCAGGGTAATATCTAAATATTAAGAGAAAGTAACTATTTGTGCATAAGATGTCTTTTTTCTTGCAAGGTTTCACTTCCTTTCACCACATCTCTTCCTAGCAACATGCACTGAATATCATACAAGGTGGGTTAACAGATGTGTAATCATCTGGAAAAATATACTACCGTTTACTCTTTTTCAGCTTCTCTACAGAAAAATCTGAACTGTGAGAAGGACCAGAATGGGTCTAGGTCTGCCACAGCAACAAAGAGGGGCTGAGCCCTCACATCTGATCAGTCCACACATGGAGATGCTCTCCCACCCTCCCACTTTTCCATTTAGAGTCAGAGCTATTTCACCAGGAAGGAATCCTGGAAAACTCTGTCTTTTTTTCTTTTGTCTTTTTTTTTTTTTCCAGGATTGTGCAGGGACAGCAAGGGGAAAGTTCTGGAGAAATAGCAACAGTGTGTGAGCCAATGGTCAGCTTTGCACAAAGCATGTGTAATTCTTTCCCTCTACTATTCACATACAGTAATTCCCCAGCCACAGGGTTATATTCTCCCACATCATCATGAGGGGAATGACTGCAACAGATTTCAACAGTCTAGTAGCCAACAGAGCGACCGACAGTACTGGGGAAAATGTAAGCTGAGAAGACAGACTAGCCAAGTAATGAAAAAAAAAGCAAGCTGTGAGATATATTACTGGAACCCAGACAAGAAAAATGCCTGTTCTGGCACCACTACAACCAAACAACAATAACAGGTTATGACCCATGCTGTACTTGGGGAATTAGGCACACAGCCTTTGCATTCAGCCTTCTCACAGGGGTATGAGGTAAGGCCACGCCGTGCTGGTTCACAACCTTCTGTAACTCATCATGTTATGAAATACAAATTGGCAGATGGAGAGGGAGAAAAGGGGAAAGGAACGGAAACTTTGGCGAGGGTGTTCCCATCTACCCCTCTCATGCCCTAACAAAGCTCTTCAGCCACACACTTGGACATTCCTCATCTACTTTATTTCTGTAGAGAGTGTACTGTATTGTTTACATGTCATGTTTCATTGAAGCTGGTGAGGGAGGGACTGGAACATCTGGAATTTTGGGCAGCTGTTTTGCAACACTTGTTGTTTGAAGAGGGGGAAACACTGTTTTCAGTTACCTCTGCATTGTCATGTCAGATCCTGGCCTCTTTTAAACCCTTTTTCTTCTCTGTTGACTGAAAAGATGTACGCTTTTCTTTCTTTCCACTCTTAAAAAGTACATTTATGAACACATATGCAGACAAAATGTGCTGAGTTTTTAAGGGCCACCTCCGAAAACTTTACTATCACCTGTTTTTTGCAAAAGATGTATATCAGAAAATCAATATAGCTGGCATTTTTTCTTTTTTTTTTCTTTTTTTTTTTTCCCCCCCCACAGCAGGAAAATCAGTTGCTGGACCAGTTTTCATTAATCCTAAACCTACATTATTAATTTACTGTACAGGCACTTAATCAGAGAGCCCTGTTTTTAAAGTGTGCTCCATTTTTTGTATGTAGTCTAAAATGTAGCTCTGCACAGTCAGTCAGAATGAGACACGGAGAAAGTTTACATTCAGCTCAAACCCAAAAAACAGGTAATGTTTAAGTAGAATGCAGACATTATCCAAGCCCTCTGCAAAAGATTTTTTAACTCACATGCAAATGTGAATTTAACGTAGAAGAAAATCCAAGGTACTGAGGGATTATACCCTTAAACCATAATGTGGACAAGATGACACACAGGAAAATATATGGTAGCATTTTCACTATAAGGTGAAGATTTTTCAATACGTCTTCCTAATAAATCACAGTCTGATCACTGGGCTTGTCTCTCCTCACACACACACACACAAGCTTCTTTTTGAGAGTGTTACTCATTTAGCAAGGATGACTCATTTCTTTTTCTCTCTGTTTTAACTTTTTCCTAAAAATCACTGGAAACTCCTGTAATGCCACACATTTTCCAGAGTCTACAGCTGGAGAGCATCAGGAGGGGTAGTCTTCCATGAAACAGGCATCATGAGCAAAAAAAGAATGACGTCCCCTACAGCTCAGAAAATTATTTCCTTAATGTGGAAGCACTGGAGATATTTGGTCCATACCCACGTGGCTTCTTCTGCTCCCCTGGCATCATGAAGCTCACGGAAGCAAAAATCTAACCATTTCCTCTTAATGGGAAGTTTCTCTCTTAATAGGTCCAAAAGACCAGCACTGAATACTTCCCATCTGAATGCCTGCAGATAAGCACTGCTAAGGTGAGCACACTGTCTATTGAAGTAGCTCTGCCGACCTTACTCCGGTGCTGGGGAAATCATACCCTTGTCACAGTCCAGACTTCAAACACAGGACAGGCTGCAATACTTCCCTTCCCCTTGTACTGACCTGTATCCTACTTTACACTTTATTTCACTGAAACTGTGAGAGCTCATCACAAAAGATCAATCAGTTTCTAGGGATTAGTCACATAAATAGCTCCTTATCCACTTACAATCTCATGCCTAGCAGATTGGCTTTGACCCAATAAACCCGGAAAGTCTCAAATGGTTTAATTAATTTGTCAGAATTTAACAGAGGGCTGGATGAAAGGATGTGTGTGTGTAAGGACAGTTACAGCAACATTCACTCCAGTTTAAACCGTTCTTAATGTTTACCTGTATTTCTTGTTTCTTGGTGCATGTTACACCGACGTGGGCTCTCTCTCCACACTCAAACGAAAGAGCAGGTTAGCTGTGGTGCCCTTGGCTTTACTGTAAAAAAGGCTCTGGCAATTCAGTTATCTCATGCCTGTGAAATCTTCAAATGGCAAAAGAAATAAGTGAAACCCAAGCGTGTGTTTGACTGATGAGTAACCACAAACATTACTGCTGAAGTACCCCAGCTGACCTGATAACTTGGTCTGGGTGGTCCCAAGGGCATGTGAGTAAGGAAGGTCTTTGCTTTCCTCTTTCTTCTCCATCTGTTCTCTGTTGTGATTTGGTAGATGTCTCATGTAAAACTGACCTCGGGTTGCTGAATTTCCTGATATGCTTGAGCATATCTGGAAATTTGTCTAAAACTTCGACTGTGAATATGCATTATTTCTTTGAACAGTTCAATGCTTATCTGATTAGTGGTAGCTTTGGGATTTTTTTCTGCAAAGGCTAACCAGAAAGTGCTCCTAAGAGAACTGAAAATGTAAGTTGTCAGAGTTGCCACCTATCTTCATGCTGGGAGTCCTCCCACTCCTCTGTGAAATAGGGCAGCTTCTGTGGATCCTCTCATTTAGGAAAATGTCTCTATTCAACACAGATAATAAAGATCAAGAAGGACTTCAGCTTAGTTTAAAAGCTAACCTGCATTTTCAGTATGAGACATGATTTGAAGTCCACAAAAAGATCAAGATGATCTTTTTATGATCATGAAAATATTCCCATCAGTTTTTGAATCAACCTTTAAAAAGGAAGATTGCCTTAAAAAAAGCCCAAATTAAGCCTTTTGGATCAGTAAGATGATACCAAGAACAGCAGTAAGGCTGAAGTTTGGCAACAGGTAGGTATATCTTTACACCTGCAAAATACACTGAAAAACATTCTTTACTCTCTTTTGAACTAACCATTTTGATTTTGAGACTACTTTTAAACCAACCAGTAGGTATTATCCACAATGTCCAGACATCACAACAACGGTGCCGAAGAAAAATAACCTGTGGCCTTACCAAAAAGGAAAAAAAGGAAGGGAGTAAGTTGCAAGGGAAAAATGACTGTTTTTTTCATGAAAGAGTAGAATAGCTGGTCCAATTTATATTAGTGGTCTCCACATGACTTCGTACTCCCAGCTCAGGGGGGGAAATGGGAGCAGGACAGCATTATCTGAGGACTCTTGACTCTTTAGGAGAGAAAAGTAATAAAAGAAATCTTAAACCTGAAGGGAGAACTCCATTGGAAATACATAGTGAGGGAGGCATTAAAAACCTGGGACTAGTATTTCATATAAATATATTACCATTTTCTGCTTTATGCATCAGTCACTCTCCAAAACATGAGTATGACTGGACTTGGTTAATATTCAAGTAAAATGAGAATTTGTATTGCAGCTGTCCCAAAATCTGTATCTTTTTTTTCTTCTAAACTAACAGATAAATATCTGAGAAAAATAGTACTTGTGCTGTTAGTCATTGTGCAAATAGTTTTTGGCGTTTACTACATCATCTTACATGGTTAACAAAAGATTACATACTAGTAAAATTTACAAGTGAAAGTAAATAAAGGGTTATATTCCCACCTGAAGTCACTCTGATTTAGGTTTTCAGAAATCTGTCTTGCAACATGAACAATATTTCTGCTATCCTTCTTTTTATTTATTTTTCCCCCCTTTTTAAGACATATAGCATTACTTGCTCTTTTCTTTTCAACATCTTCCACTCAGTTTTACTGTTCTCCTGGTTTTACTCTCTCACTTCAGGCTGTCCCCTTTTCCTGTGTTTTCTCAGCCACAACATGTCTATGCACTTGTAACCTTTCCTCAGCGCGTGTTGAATGGTCTGTTTTTAAGCATTAGAATAACGCTAACAATTTTCATGTTGCTAATATCAGGCCTGATAAGTAGCTGATATTTTAATGTTTGGAAATTGAAGACAACAGAGGTGAAGTGACTTGCTGAAAGCCACATACAGAGCATAGGACAGAGCTGTGAGTCCAGAGGTCCCTCTTTTCTTGGCCCTAATTGTGCAAAGAGTTATTCAAGACACTTAATTTTGCAAAAGCCTCAAACTCAGTGGGACTACTTGCGTGTGAAAACTGAAGAATGTATCTAAATAGGATCACTGCCATATTCTGTCTTAAAAATGTGTTTTCTTTGGACATATATACTTGGCTTGATGGGAACAGATTTAGGAGTGACTGGAGTAAAGTGCAAAGAGAGAATGATATAATGGCTTGAAAACATTTAAGAAAATACAGCATTCAAACCAGATCAGTGTAAACTAACAAAACCTGGGAAGGCTCAGAAGCCATCCAGGCATGGATTTCATCCTGATCTGAAAGACAGCCAAAGGTTTCCTCTTGTTCCAATTTTTTTCCCATTTGTTTTATGGGGGACCGAAGTAAGAAAGCTGTGGCTTGTAGGTTAAACAATGGAAGATCAAACATATTTAAATAATTTTTGTTTACCTTGGTCCTGCCTTGGTTTTCAAAAGAAACAGTATGAGGGAATGGCATCCATGTGGAGCAAACCCTATTCATTACTTATCAGAAGTGCTTAGCTCTTCTCAAAATAAAAAGAAAAAAAAAATGGTACAAGGTGTTCCATTGGCAGCAGAAACTGAAAAATCCTGATTTTCTGGTTTTTACATTCCTCTGAAGTCCCTTCACCCCTGGCACCCCATATGACATCCTTTGTAGCACTGGTGACAGCCTGCACTTTGGCTGAATTGGAGCATGGCTGTCCTCTGCACGGGTGCTCGGTGCCAACGCCAGCGGCTGCCAAATGCTTTTTACCTGCCAGCCCATCTCACGGGGGCATCTCTTCAGTCAGCTGCCAGTTTCTCTAGGGCTGCATGCCTCTACCTCCTCTCGCAAGTTTGGCTGTAATCAGCCTCCAAGCTCAAACGCTATTTGTCTGCTTTTCTCCTTTCATCCTCTTTCCAAAATAGACAGACAATGCAATTGCATAAGTCTTATTTCCTTTGGAAGCAAAACTAAAAAAGAAGCTCAGTGCAGAGTGGCTTGTAGATATATAACCATAATGGGAAATAAGCAAGCCAGCATTTGGGACAAACCTATTAGCATTTGACAGGGATGAAACTAGTGGAATTCTGTATGTATTAGCCACTTTCAAATCTTTTCAGGTCATATTCTTACATGGTGTAAATCCAGACAGCTTTGTTAATTTTAACATAGCTGTGCTATTTACAATAACTGCTGGTCCAAATATTAGAATTTAGCAACAACTCTTTTCCCTTATTTTTAAAATTTGCTGTGTAAAAATACTGACCAAGGCAAGTTTTCTGATAAATTTTTAAAGGCCTTAAAAAAGGGTTAAATTTTCCAGTCAAATTCTAAAGCTTTTCCATATGGAGGGCAAGCTGTTAAAGATCAAATCATAAAATAGTGTCAACTTAGTTTTCAGGGGTTTTTCCTGTCTAAGCAAAAGTATAAAGCCAAGTCACAGCCCAATAGATTTTACTTTGTTTAGACTGTATTTTTTTTCCTATGCCATATAACCTAGTCAGTGAAATGTGCCCTAGGAAATGCTTTGTACTCACTTTCTTTAACTTCATGTTGCAGCAGAACTAGCCCAGGTGATGTCAATAGACATTTTGAAGCAAACCGACATTTCTGGCAATGGATCTTACTTAACTCAGTGTGGTAGGAGTAGCCAGTGGTGAAATCAGCTAAGTCCTCCACAACACCTACAAACATGACAGGGATCAGACAACACTGCTCTTTTCAACTTGACCTGGCTTCTCCAGTTCTTTGAAACAACACTTTTCAGTGCACTGTGTTGGGCATGGAGGTTTTAGCATGGGGTTAGGTTGACCAAGCTGGAAATGGGGTCTATATAGTGGAGCCATTGCCTTGTTCCATCAGCTCGTGGGCAGGTGACGTGGTCCACTGAAGGGCTGTTAGCATGAATCATTAGTTGTCATGTTTGGATGCCAAGCGGTAATCCGGAGTATCATTCTCATAAATTGCATGTAGAGGTTCCACAGCAATGTTCTTGCATTTATATATGCAAGACCCTTTATAAAACTAGGGCCGGTACACGGCCACTCAAGCAAAAAGCAGAGCCCACTCTGAAGAAAACATTCAAACTACTTCTGATATCAATATTTAAAGCTCACCCTTTCTCAATTTTCCTATTTGTTATGTTTTATTCCTTAATTTACCCTGTGTCTTTTATACACACAGTATTTTATTGAACAGGATTTAGAACTAGTTAAGGACAACTATGTTTTCTTCCTGAAAACTGGGGGCTTAAAGAAAAGAAAGGGTCTCAAAATTAGACTAGATGGGTTTACTTGACATTACTTGGAATGAGTAGCTATTTCGCTGGCATATACATTTCCACTGTGTCCTTAGGACATGCAATATTTTAATTATATTTCACAGTTGAGGATTTAGGCAGGGAAAAGAAAGGTAAAACCTTAGGAAACCAAAGGAGGAGTAAATTTTTATGTTACTAATCTCTGAATCACTTTTTCTTCTCCAGCAAGAAAGCAACTACAAATGTATACTCCTATAAAAGTGAACAAACTGTTATTCAAGTATACAATACCAGGCATAAACAAGGGCATCAGTGATAAATGACTCCAGGATGCCATTTATTGTCACAGAAACACTTGTGGGTGTAAACCCCAATCTTCAGTTGGGTTTGTTATGGAGACTTAGTATACTTCCTCATAGCCTGAGCAAGTGGACTAAAGCAGTAACAAAAAATCTTCAGTCTTTCCCTTTTATGCATGAAAGCAGGGTGTGTGCATATGCATGTCTTCTATCTCACAAGCTCAAGCTGGAAAACACGACCCATCTTCAGTCCAGTGGTTCAGAAAGCAAATAAAACCACCCAAGACATATTATTATTATAAGCTTTGTGATTTTAAGCCAGTTTTAGACTTGTGCAGGGCCTGAAACCTGCTGGGGCTGGCCAAACTACTAAAAAGGCAATAGTGTAACTGAGGATGAGGCAAAGGTTTACCAACTTCTAATTTAAGTAAAAAGGACTTTATCCACTGCGTCCCTCCTACTTGATGTGCCCATCAAGTGGATTTACCTTCATTTATTAGGTAGATATAGCTCCCTGCATTTTTTTTTTTAAATTTACCAGTACACTGAGGCTTGGGTTATTAAATTTCTAATGCTTCTAAAGTTTTCTCTTGCCCTACCATGCACATGAATATAGCTTTTCAGTAGTGTAAAACTGATACATTTCCCAGCTCTTCTCCACATACTTTCTAATGAGAACAGGATCCATTATTCATTGTGAAAAACACTGATCACAAAGCAAACCTTTCCCTTTCCTAATTTTTTTTTTTTTTTTGCTAGCACCAGTTAGCCTACTTATACACTAATATCAATTCTCACAACGAAATCCCTTTCAGCTCACAGACTGTGAAGTTCACTCCATTCAGAAAAGCCAGTGAAAGTCCTAGGAATCATTAAACCCTCAGCGGGATGGTTGAATCTACACTTGGGTAGCACCTAGCTAACCCCAGCCAACACGTACTGTTAGCCACTCTTCGTGCCCATTGCACAGAGATATGAGCTGGACAGAGAGAAACTCAGATATAAATGTGAGCAGCTCATGTCTGTCTTCCCAGCGATCTCCTGCCCCAAAAGTCCATCAGCACCATCAGACCCAAGTCTGCTCTGGCAGCTCTGCACAGAAGTTTCTCCCTAAGCAGCTTGTGATCAGTAGGACGTTTCTTCAGCTTTCTGTTTTCTCCTCCTATATTTTCTGTGAAAACAGAGAATGCCTTGTCCTCTTCTTCCCCAGCTTTCAAATGTCTCCACTAACTACTGAATGTTTCCCTATCTCTGCACCCTTCAAGATGCGTCGTACGCTGGTGGGATGGTTTTTTTGCCTACCTCCCTCTACACCAACCGGCTTTTTGGAGTTGATGCAGCTCTCCACTTCCTCCTAGGTGCTCTCAGCATTTGATTGAAATTATTAAGGAAGTGGACATGGGGTTGTGCTTTTGGGGCATCTACAGGATTAATTGTTAAAATAGCAGTGGTGGTGCTAGCGGGAACACTGAAGGCAGAAGGCAATTTCCATCACACTTCATTTCAGTGCTGGAACATGCACGATTAAGTGGACTCTCTGGAGTGACAGCACACGAGCCAAGTGAAAATGGTGTGTTTTATTGAACAGACAGGCTACATTTCCTGTCACCTGCTGAAAGATGCCCACAGCTGCCAACTTTTAAGAGAAATAAAAAAAAACAACCCTAAAGCAAACAAAAATCCTCTAATAACCTACCATCTGTGGGTGTCTTGCTGTCACATGCTGACTTTTTAATGAGGCAGATTTGTCTGACAGTTACTTTCCCTCCCCAGTTGTGGGCTGTGGTTTGGGGGGCCATGAGCACGATTAGAAAGTGATATAATTTTCTAGGGCCTGCCATTCTCCCCCATGCTCCGATATGAAACAAGCAAAGCCCTTCTGCTTTACATCTGACCTTGACAAGGGTGTTTCTCATTTCCTCTCCACTCTTTCCCTCCTAATCCTTCCTGAAAACATGCGCCTGCTGAATAAATTGGATCCAGTGTTTTTAACTGGCATCTTCCTGGTGTTTTTGCCTGTTGTTGAATTTTACATGCGCAAGGTCCTTTTAAAGGGATGGGGGAGATGATTTCTCCTTTGACAACGTACCAGGTGTGATCTTTCCTCCTGTTACCATTCCCCATCTCCATGTTTGCCTGGAGTGTAGCTGCTCTGCCTGCTAGGATGGTGTGGTTTGATGAATGCCATGCTTCAAAAACATGTCAGCAAATCAACCTCAGTGAGGTGCTTAAAAGCAGAGGCAAGAACATCAGCCTGTTTATGCAGGTATTTAACAAAGCCTCTTTTTTTTCTCCTTAGGTGGGTCATCTTGACTTGAAAGTGAAATATGAACGATCATTTATTCAAAGAAGTCTTCCACATATCTCAGAACAGATAAACGACAAAAGAAAATGGGCACAGCTACAAGGAGAATTCAGGTCATTTCAACAATCATGCAAATCAGACTTGGGACTGGGATAATGTCCTTGCAGTCTCCAGGAGTGCTGTATTAGGTTCCATCCTGAAAATACAAGTATCTTCCAAGTCTAGCAGGCTAGTGCTTAAAAGTTAAAGTGACATCATTGCCTGACCACTCCCTCTTATTAATCAAACTAATTTTACACAATGACTGAAAGCAGAAGATAAAATATTTTTCTTGCCAGGTGAAACTAGTCTGAAATTTCAGAATTGCAGTGGTCTTCAATAAAAGCTGGAGTATTTTTTGCTTCCTTTTCTCTTTATCTATATGGCTGCCACAAATTAACTAGTACTGAAGTCTCTGCAGAAATGACTTACTGACAAAAACTATCACAAAATGGAAGCGTACTCATTTTTAAAATTATAACTGTATGTTCACTTCCTGACTCTTGTTAAACTGCTCTCTTTCTGAGACCTCCACCAATAAAATGTCACTTGTCAGTAATGTGCACTGTTAAATGTCACATTACCATCCCTTGACCTTCATGTATTTTCAGGATGTGGCTGAGTGCCTGCTGTTACAGGCAGCCTGCAGAGGGACACACACAGGGCACAAGAAAAAGACAACTTGAGCAATGAAGACATTAAATGGTTCATAGAAGTTCACTTATGGTTTGAGAAGAAAAGGGAGACCAGGATGATGGTAATCCAGATGCAGTAGACAGCTGCCTTCCATAGCGGCACTCTCCAGCACTGAGACCCCATTTGCCAACCAGGAAAGCTAAGCCCGGCAAGACTAACACAGAGGAAGAAAACATCATTTTGTTAAAAGATCAAGGAGACATTCGCACTCTCACTTAAATCACTCTCACTTAAAATATTTCCTTCAAAATGTTTTGATCAGACTTGTTTTCCTTTGTAAAAGGTTTGTTCCAGAAAGTTTTCAACCATGGCAGGGGGGAATAATCAGGCTCTTCTATCAATAAAGAGACATTTTTCTGACAAAGACTACAGGGAAAGCAAGCATCACAATGCTTCAGATTTTATTCACTTGAGTTGTAGACACAACTGGGGGGAAAAAAAGCAAAAACAGGTCCAGCCCTCTACCAGGAAATCCTATGACATTATGAAAGGATAAAAAACCTGACAAAATTCAACAGGCTAATTTAATAAAAGGCTATTAGAGGGAATTCTTTAGACCGGCTTAATAGTTGGTTTCCTAAGACTATTGAAATTCCATTCTGTTGCAGTAATTTCCATACATAGAAGAAATCTTTATTCCTATGCAGTCTTATCAATTTCACTGTTTTCTCATTCTTTATTAAAAGAACACTAAATGAAAACAACACAGCAAAACTGCTCGGGGAAAACAGCAGTTTCTAATCATTCCTGCTCCTTGTACCTCACCATATCACACAGAGAGGAAAGTAGCTTTCAGACAAATATGCCACATTAAAGAGCCAGCATGCGGTTTTAAGATACTCAGAGACTAGGTTTTTAGGGATATGGGTTTGCTGGGGTGTGGGCTAAGGAGGGGAGAGAGAGGTTTTTTCCATTAAATTTGGCATAATCACATGGAAAAGGTGGCACTGGACCAAAATTTCAGAGAATCCAAAATTTTCCTGCTGACTCCCCAGATCCTGACAGTGCACTGAACTCTGCATTCACAGGGTCATATAAACGACCAAAAGTATTGGGATGCAATCTGTGTATCTCAGTCCCTTAAATGTCAAATACTCATGTTCAATATAGGCTACTCAGGACAGGGACTGACTGCCACAGAGCTCCCACCTCAGTTAGCACCTCAGGAAGGTACTTCTATCTGCTGTTAGCAACCAGGCTTCCAGAAAAGGTGAACATCCATATGTCCACTTCATCCACTTGATGAAATCAGGGCTGTATTTCAGGATGGCTCCCAGAGGATTCAGGACAATGTGGACTCTGAACAGTGCCAGCTGGGTCTCCAGTGCCACCACACAAAGACTCAAGGTTTTGCCCAGTGAACTGGCAGAATCACCCCAAAGGTTGCACATCTGGAAACACTTGATCAGTCATCCACCAACTAAGGGGAAAAAAAAAATCCAAAAAATTAAGAACCTGAATTATATATCTGGAAAAAGTGACTCAGTGATAGGGTCTTCATCATGGTCTTATGCTTGCTTCTCATTCCTACATCATTTTTATTCTACTGCTGTGAGCTAACAACAACAAAAAATGTCAAGGCTGTCACAACTAGATTTAGGTATAACTCTGTCCATTGACAAGTTCATAGAGCAAAGCCAGACTGAAACAGCTGCAGTACTTCTCAGACTAGAAAGCTCTGTTTCTAGGAATGTATTCTCCTTTAGAAATACATTATCTCAACTACATCTTAGAAACAACTCTGTAGATTTTGTTCTGTAAAGAGCCAATACTCAGCTTCCGTGTTCCAAAAATTTGGGCCCAGAAGTGATCACCATGCATGTTGTAAAATACAGGCTATAGACTCTTATTTTAGCATAGGGAGGAATGGTCTTTAAAAAGCAATATTCAAAAGCAACAGGGGTAAAATTCATCCCTAGTAAGACAACCAGCATAAAATTAATCAATTTGCCACAGACAAGTGACATCCATAATGCTAATCCTAATGCTGACCCTAGATATTTTAGTGCTTCTGAGCTTGGATTCTAATTCTGCAGGCTCACAAAAGTAAGCCGAATTAGCCCAATTGCTGGCTACCATGGAAAAAAGAAACCCCACACAATAGTACTTTGATGTATGACCAGTAGCTTCAAATATGAGGAGGAAGCCACTGGTCTGTCACTGATGAGAACAAGGGAAGTAACTGTGATATCCTCTGCATGAATCTACAAAAAACCTGTACAGACTTCTCCACTTTGTATTGGGAAGCAGAAGGAAAAAGTAATTCCAAAAAGTCAAAGCAACATGACAAACCTTCTTCTGCCTGCACAGTATCATACCTAACTCAATAAAGCAAGAACAGGAGGGAGGAGTCAGCTATTATGCCTGAACATCAGACATAGGATCTCATGTCCACCATGGAGCCGACTTTCTGCAGAGATATGGATGAATTATCGAATATCATATTGCATATAGTCAGGTTCTATTTTAACTGCACACATTTATTCTTCAAGATTAGAGTAACTTCCTTCGTGTCAGGAATTCACCTGACAGAGTAAGGTAAGTAAAGGTAAAGTCAGCCTTTAATAAGAAAAAAATAAAAAAGCAGAAAAGAAAGTTGGATTTTTAGGCCCTGCAGGAACATAAACTGTAGGCATCGAAGCCCTGTGAGTAGAGCCCGTGCAGCACACCGACTGCTGTGCTCCAAATGAGATCACCACTTCTCGTCCTGGACAGGAGGCGAGGGGTGAGGTGAGCCAGAGGGCGGACAGATGTGAGCCTGCACTGGGGAGGGGAAAGAGGAGGGAAAGATGGAATAGGCAAACGTGGAACACGCACAGAGGACTGAAGCACTGGAAACTACGCTCTTCGGCACTTTTTCTTTCCCCCCGACATCCCAGCACCTTCAGATTGGATGGGCCAAGACTCATTACTATGTTGGCAAATGATGTCTTTTTAAAGAACAGTTGAGCAGCTGGAAGTCTTAAAACATCAAGGGAGAGGGGAAAAAAAGAAAAAAGCAAATCTAAAGTTCCTGGATTTTAATACAGGCTTGAATGTGACATTCACAAGGAATAAATGCCACGCTCTCACAACCAGTGAGTCAAACCTGCCATGACTGACTTAACTGACAAACGCAGTCCGAGCCTAAAGCTTCAGGACAGAATAAAGGCCTGCATTCAGGTGAGATTCTGCTCTTTGAGAGCAGAGATGTGGCTGCAGAAATTAGTCCTTGAGATCTCCGAGCAGCTCAGGAAGCATGGCTGACCACAGACCAAATCACTTCTCCAGGTCATACACACAATATCAAGAGCCTGTAAGATTGGGCAAGCATTAAAATCAGGATTTTTGGGGAACGAGAAAAATGGTCTTATCAAGTGTAGGACTATCAGAGCCCTTATCAGACTAGTATTCCTTTGGGTCTGGGACCTTGCACTGACTCCACCAGACATTCCCAAGGGACACAATTCTTGTAACACTGCGAGATAACCTTGCCCCCACTGGCAGTTTTCTTAACCCATGGCACACCTAGGAATTTGCACTCTCAGGCATGAAGAACGCTAATATGGAGATTTATCCCATTTTGCATGATGATAGATGCTTCCTTTCTTCATGGTAATACCAGACTCTTCTCAAATCTGCGATGCTTGCGTGCACAGTGATGCTTGTAGCAGCGAGATCCAAAGGCTAACTTGGTCATACTGTTTCATACTGTCAGTTTATGTCATTTTCATGGTTTTTTCTACCCTTCAATTTAACTGACCCCAACATTATGAGATTATTTAAACAGGACACCAGAATGACCTACTTTGCCATGTTCATTTTTTCTTCATCTTCTATAACACCTCCTTTTCTCTCCCTCTGACCTAAGAAGTTCATTCTTTTTCATCTTTTCATAAGGAACAGCTTGTTATCTTCAAAAATAAACCATTGACTGTCAATATGAGAAGATGTAGGGGCATGGTAAGAACATTCTGCAAGGTTGAATGATATAATTACAGTTACTTTCATCTCAAATTTCTGCCCTGTTCTCTATGTTCCTATCCCTAGTATTTTAATAAGATGCATTGAGCAGACATTTTAATCACAGCTCTGTCTTTCTGACAACGTGGACAAGGTTCCGGTTGTGTTTGCTCAACTGCAGTATAAAGACTGCATGGCTTTTGAGTGTAAAACTCTTGTCTTGAAACACCAGGAGGCAGATAAAGCTACACTGTAGGACAGGATTTGTTTGCTGGTGTGTTACAGTGACCATCTGTGCAAACCCTCTATTTCCTCCACGCACCTAGAGCTGTGCCTCCCAGACATGAAAGCAGAACAGTCACCTTCTTCCAGGAAACCTCCGTGGCAAGAGATTTCAACCTCTGGCACAATATAATTTCAAGGCAACCCATTAGCCTGCAAACCCAGAGGCTAGCGCATCTGGATGACCTTGTAGGCCACCTAAGTTGAAAAGATTTCCTAGAGGACATGGCTGAGGTGCTGCCTAACATGCTGGTAAAGCCTTCAAACTGAATGTCAGAGGCAACCTCAGTTTTGACAACCCCTCTCATTCAGTCCCCCAAAGCCTTTTCTCAATTTCCACCTTTGCTCACTTAAAATAATCTCTGCATACCTGTGTTGCTGAGAGTCAGTAGCAAAGGACTCCTCAGAACCTAGGGAAGTGGCCCCAGAAGAGCAGGGTCAAAGTGTCCCTGAAGACAGCTGCCTCTCCCAGAGCTGGTGGAGCACACAGCCCCATGAGGCACAGTCGTGGCTGACCCACCAGTGGCGTGGAGTTGAAACCCTGCCTGACACTGCTCTGTATGACCCTAATGACCAATGACATGAGGCAAGGTATAAGTCCCAAGCTTTGGACACTGCAAACAAATTTGGGCACAGACTTTGTCATGATCCACTTGTGATCCCAGTGGAACTGCGTGGGTTGCTTGAAATTTCATGTGCCTGCCAGCACCTTGGTGGGTACAGTTCATTTATTTTAATGCAAATGTCACAGCGGCTCCATTGACAATAAATAATCATTCTGGATTTGCACTAAGGAGACCAAGGACAGAATTTGTGGATTTTCTGGCTTTCAGTTGAAACTCTGGTTGCAGAACAAACTTACAAAATGCTTCTTGCTGAGCTGTAAAATACCATAGCAAAAAGTTGTCTTTTTCTCTTTTTGCATTATGCCAGCACTTGCCATTTTTATTTGTAGTTTCCTTTTTTAAAAAAAGAAAGACTTTTTTTTCCCTGCAAACACCTGATGTAACACAGCCTGCAACACAGGGAATAAATATATCCATTACTACCATAGCTAGCTAAGCACTGCTCGGTTGCTCTTGTGCCATAAAGAAAACAGTTATATTCATTCACAGAGAATGACCGTATTCATGGCACTTGGTATGCTGCTATTTTTACTTCAACCCTATAGTTAGATTCTATTTTTTCAACAGTAGAAAGGGGAGAAACTATCTCAATGGAATCTGTTTCCTATTTCTTGGGACCACATAAAATTAAGGACACTGTCCAGCAATGATTTGAGAGAAACAGAAAATCATAGGATTAGAAATACAGCTTGTGTTTTACAAAAGGCTATTTGGTGCACTACAGATGGACTATTTATCCGGCTAATTCTTTTATATGACTTTGTTGGTTTCCTACAAAATGGACAACTCCATGCACTAGGTTAATGCATGCTCACATGTTAATTAATACTCACTGCGTGAGTGAACCAGTATGACTGCTACACTAGGCTACTTTTACCTTTTGAAATCAGATGAACCATGATGTTCCAGCACTGCCCTGACCTGTTTTGCAGATTTCATCTTCAACAAAGAGAGACCTGAATTAGAAGTGCAAGACCCATAAAGCTAAAGGAAATAAACTACACAGTCCCATTTCACTGTTTTATTTCTGCAGTGGCTCCGGAAGGAATTAGGCTCATAACCTCAGGGTTAGGTTCATAACCTCAGGGTTGCCTTATTATTTCATTATGTTATTTCTTTGTTTACTTATACCAAGCAGTTACTGTGCAATGAATGAATGACAAAACATCAACAGCTCCAAACTCACTCTCAAATTATACTGGTATAAATCCCTTTATATAGCGTTTCTTTAATCTCAAGGCAATTTTAGCAAAACCTTGATCTGTTTTTTTCCAGGATGACAAAATACTGGGCCCTCATTCTTTGGATGGGACTGCATGAAAGCTGTGGTATGGTTCATGATGTTTTCAGTATGATAGCCAGAATAGGTAACCACCCTGTAATTCCAGTGGCACAAGTGTTTCCATAGAAATACATATGGCTTTTAGAAAATACCTATTTATATTTCAACATGAGGTGCAGAAATGAAGGAATCCCAGATCTCAGTCACCAAGTCATCTGATATATCAGCTCTGAACAAAACAGAGTGACAATTTCGTCTCTGAAGAACTTGAAGCTGTTTTCATCCATTTGACAAGAACAAAACCAATAAAAAAAATAAATTCCATTTTGATATATATTACATAAAGCAGCATACTTTAGTGATGTATTTCTTAAACACATTTCAACATTTCAGAGAAAGATAAACTGTTATTCAGAGGAACTAATTACAGGTCACAAAAGTAATTTTTTGGTAGCCAGAAAAAAATCTATTAATATTTGTTCAAATACATGGGTTTTCAAATTGTACAACATATACTTGCCCTGTTTTGTTTTTTTTTCTAATAGCACTAGTTATTCTAAATATGTTGTATCTTTACATGCATGGTGGGAAATCAGGTAGAATATGTCTTTGCTATGGTTTTGCAAAAAAAAAAAAAACCAACTTAATTTTGTAAAGTATCTGGAGAAGAAAAGCAGTAAGTGTGCAGTGTGGGAATTGAAATGAACCTTTAGAAAAGAAATGGCAATCCATTGGGACATAAAATATCTCGGGTGCATACGATTTGTTAGCTATGAGCGTAGACCATTGCAGGCTGATGTGAGCTAGCTGGCCTAGGAGTAAGAGTAAATGTTCTGCTGTTGTACTGTTACAAATTTAGGAAGTATATGAAGTCAAGCAATGAATGCTCTTTTAATAGTCACAAAACCAGAACTATTTCCTTGGTTTTACTCACCCCTAACAAACGAAAACTCTGATTCCATTAAAATTAGAAAGGAGCTAAGATTTCACCCAGTATCCCCACTGATCTGCAAGTTCAAAGGACCAGGAAGTTTGGGATCCCCTGGGTTTTCAGTCTTTGAACATGGAAACATAAAAAAGTAAGCACCAGACTTGCTGCTTGCATCCCAGACAGTCTGTGACCCTAGCAGTCTTCTGGCAACCTCACCCACTCACCCTGACCCCAGCTGCTTTCATGTCTGCCGTACGGAGCAGAGGAGACACTTTTCCTTACCAGGAAAAAGCTTGCACAGCAGTGCTGGCTTGTTCAGGTCTACCCAGGGAAAGAAGCTCCAAGGGATGAATCAAGAGGCACGAACCCGCTTGCTGTGGCTGCTCTGCATCCCCCCTCCCTCCCCCTTCCTCTCCAAGCAAGGGGTCCCAAAAGTTATAAAAATATTGAATCCCAGTGCTTTTTATTTTTAAGCAGGGGGAAAAGAGGTGTGGGGGGAAGGGGAGTTTTGGCAGTTGGCAAAGCACCGTGCCGTGCTCTGACGGGAAGGACTCATCCAGCAAGCAAGGACAATAGCTCACTTGTGCTGGGCCCTACCACATCACTGTCACACAGGAAGGGTATCCGAAGGTCACAAGGAGCAGACTACTGCCCAACTATATTTTCACAGGAGGAGATGTAAACCTGATGGATTGAAGGAACATTACACACTGGACCTTGCTGGGAGGCTGGTCATACACAATAACAAATTTGCAGTTAAAGAGCACAGGGGTTTAATGAGCTTTCCTTATTTCAAAGAAACCCCTTCCCCTCACCCAAATTTGTGTTTTTTCTTTCTGATTCAGTGCTAGAATACTACAGCACCTCAGTTATAATCCTAATTGAGCTTCACAACTAGCATGACGAATAATTATTCTGTTGGACAATTATGAAACCCAATTAATTGGAATTCAAAAGGGGGGGAAAAAATCACCCGAACACTTGCTGTTCCAGCCTACAGAATAATCTGAATTCATGCTCACTGAGTATTTTATAGGCCTCTGGAAGAGAATTGACACCTTTGTGAAGTTGTTTCTCTCTCCCACAAGACTCCAGTTGCAGAACATGCCATTTGCAATAACACAACCTTGTGGGTAGAACCACCTTCTCAAACCCTCTGTTTTCATCAGAATGACCTGCAAAAGTCATGAGGAGATAAATAAACCATTCTCTAGGTTTTGTGAGAATTTCAGAACATATATTAGGAGGAGCTTTCTATTGATAGATACAGTCAGCAGTATAGGCATTACAAGTATAGGCATGAAAAGATTTGCCTGCTTGGACAAGTTTCATGTCATGCAACCAACAAGGAACTGTGTGCTAGATGTTCCTTCTGGAAGGCGTCACAAGAGAAGTTCCCCATACTTCCTTCATACTAACAAGTCACAAATGACATTCTCCCAAAATAGACGGAAGACAGTAATACAGAACCAATAGCCTCAAATCGTACAGTGATATCATAAGAAGATTGGAGCAAGATGAAAACCTTGTAACCCTGCAGGAACACAGAATTAATAATGTGAACATTCCTAGAAACTGATCTGCAGGCCACACTGCAGAGGAAGGCAATTATTCCTCCCTCCTTACCTCTGAAACAACTGTCCCTGCTGTTTTGACCTTGGGGAATATTTTTTTCTGACTAAACCTGACAAATGAAGTAAGGCCAAGCAGAAGCAGACTACTCAGGTGCCTGAGAAACTTAGTATGGGCAGCAGCAGTAGCAAACCTCACAAAGCACCAGTGTCCCATCAGACATACGTGCCCCATCAGACATACGTGCATATTGTGGCAATGCCTCTGTCAGGCTTCTGATCCGGCATGCACAATGCGCAACTGCAGCACAAAACAGTCAAATGGTCTAAAGATGACAGTTGCAGCCCTACTAATTTATGTAGCTTCCTCGCAGATTGCAAAACTGGGTGTCTTTCATAGTGGCTACCAAACGCGACAAGGACTGGCAACTTCTTCCTTCAACCATTCCCTCAGCAAAGGAAACCACTTCAGCGTAGCCTGTACTTTTCAGTCCTGTAAAGGCAAAAGCTGACACAACTTAAGTGACAGGCTGTGGACAAATGTATGCTTCTACAACATGACCAACATGGTACATGTGCAAAATAGAACAGATGATAACCTCCATGATAGTTTTTGGGGGATACAAGTGTGAAAACTCATGCCAGCCTCCAGGAGAGGAAACAAACTCAGAATTTTGTCAGAGAGCTCTTGTTCAGTGTCTTCCAGTGAAGCTCTAGGCAGCAGAGATGACCTTTATGTCTTGAAGAACAGACCATTGCCAAGCTTCTGTTGTGCATACAGAATTAAGAGCCTGGCTACGTCTGACTGGTTACAGACATTATATCTTGGTTTGCTTCCCAATATGAGATCAGCTCTCCCAGTGATGAGCCCAGGCACAACAGGGATTTTGGAAGAAGGCTTCTTTCTCTTGTAGTTTGGCTGAATAATCTCAGACAGTGAGCATTTTTGCTTTTCTCCTCCAGGCTAATTTATTTCCACGTAATCCCAGTGATGAGGGGAAGGAAGCCCATCTGTTCATACAACATTGTTATCCTCCTGGAATTTGACTAAACTCAAGAGGGCTCTCACTAGGCTTGGCCGAGGAGGTACAGAAGGGTGGCCTAGCATTTCTCTAGTCTCACTTTCTTGGGATAGCTCAGTAATACACACAATAGGCTATTTACTTCACCCAGACCCCTACACTGGTTGCAGGAAGAGGTCATCTGATGGTTCCAGGTCCCCATAGGATTCTCTTTACCCCGCAATCGCCATCCCACAGCTCTCCTATTAGCTTTAGGGCCCACTGCACCACCTGTATGATAACACCAATGGAAGAGAGTCTGCCTCTGACCAGCAACAGGCGGGTAAACAGTGTGATTTCATCATTAAATGAAACTCTGAGCATGCCTACAGTTCCTCAGGCTCTTCCTTATGCCCCCTCCCACTTCTCTTTGTAGAGGAATAAATTTTGTTTAGGAGTGTTTAATTTGTGGTAGTCTCACTTCTGAGCTAAATATGATGCACAATATTTCAAGTGACTATCACTTCAAGCTTCTAAATCTATATACAGGCATGTAAAAAAGTGACTTAATATTTTTAGGTGTTTCAGACACCTAGAACTCATTCTGGCTCTCTTTCCATTCTTTTTTGTTCCCTCTCCACAGGTTTATAATTATAATCAGTACAGGAAAATTTTGGTAATAAACATTAAAATAATAGAGAAAGGCAGATGGTGGGGAAACACAACCATCTGGCTTAGAATAGTCCTCTAAACATCTACAGAAAAATATCTGAATCTCTGCTTTTTTGTGTTCCAGATTTCTTTTATACACAGTCATTACTATTTCCTCACTAGAATGAGGCTTGACCTCTAGTTTTGAATTTATATCAAATTTGGGTGGTAAGCATGAGTTATTAAGAGTAAAGACCAATTTAACAAATAAATTACAATTATCTCAGCAAAAACATCTGTATCAAGGACTAGAGGAGTGGGGAGGAAAGGATGGGTCATAGTACAAAAGGAAAAGTTTAGGTTTAACTTTGAAAGCAAATGCCCTGCTCAGGCTCAACTATCATGAGAAATAATTTCACTATTAATAGCTGTTGTCTTAAACTAGACATGAGAAAGTTACAGAAAACATGAAAGCCTCAAAGACAACACCTGATAGAATACGAAGTTTTTAAAGCATTCCTAAGACCCTAGAACTACATATATTTCAAACTATGGTATTTGTTTAATAGCTGTCCGAAAAATTTTCCTTTCCAGGTGTATTCAAATGAAAACAAATAAAAGTTCTCTGCACAGACAGACAACCATATTTTATTTATTTAGTGAAGAAAGTAAACTGGGAAGCAAAAGCAAGCACCAATACCTCAGAAGAGCTGTAGAGTACGATTAACTCCATGCAGTTTTACATGGGGTAGTATGCCACTGAACAAGAACCTCTTCAAAAGCCTTCACATACACTTATTTCACTTAATTTCATGAAAATAAAGGGAAGAGCTATTTCTACTAAGTTCTCAAGGAATTATTTTTCCATCCATTTTTTGTGCAGGAATTCAGAGAGGTAGAAAATTTCATGGAAGCTTTTCCAGATGAAAACATGGCAGATGAGGAAATAAAAGTACTGGTTCGACATAATGGACTTTCTGGGAGGTTTTAAGTTACAGGGGAGAAAAATGGTCTTATTTGCTCAGCTTTTGGTGAACTTTGGCAGCATATTTAAAAATTTGTAGATACAAATTAAAGAAAACTTGAAGACCACAGAAATCAAGTCCTCAGTAACAGAATGCAAGATTTGGAAGAATAAAATTCTAGTATTTAAATGTATTACTTATTAACCTTACTGTATCACATTACAATAATCATCCTCAACTATTCTGTAGCTATACCCCATAGTTTTCTTAAACTTCCCCTAAAGCAGCTTCCAGTGCCAATGACAGGATATGAGACGGGACAGCCCACTGGTCTGAATAATTTCTATGAACCAGTGCCAACTATACAACAAGAAATGCTAAGCATTGTAATTACAAAGTTTTTAATTTACAAGATATTTTGGTATTCTCATGTAACTTTGTGGACTTAACTGTTGGAGCAACAAACTGCTGTCAGGGACAAACACCCTCTGAAACTGGGTGTTTAGACCAAGAATAAAATTGACCCATGTTATTTAGAAGCTATACTTCACTTTCAGCTGACTAGAATATTCCTTTGAAGTTTACTCTACCATGAAAGTTTTGAAGAGGGGATGAAAAATAATCAAAATTGCACTGCAGTGAGATTATGGCATGATTTGCTTGGGTGGCAACGTGAAGCACAAGGCTAGCAAGGGTGAACTTCATCTAGGAAGTTTAGAAGTTGGCAAATCTTCACAGCTACGGAAAACCAAAGAAAAAAGCAATAGCATAATGCCTACCATGGCTTATCTACAGGGACATGGTGTCAGCAAAAGAATCACTAAGTATCGAGTGTTCCACTTTATGATAGTCTCCATATGCTCAGCTGAATTACACAGGCTTCGTAGGTATGCACTGCTTGAGATAGAAGGAAATGGAGTATTTTATTGCTTTGGGGTTAAACATTCTGTAATCCTTGAAGGTCATGGTTAACATTTAAAGTCTAAACCAAACCACTGAAGAAAACAAAGCAATTTACTCTGGGGCTGACAGTCTGCTCATCAGACTGCAGAATTCCAGGTCAAATTACTTGAATGTGCTTAACTTTGAACGCCGAGACTTCACGCAAGAGTACACTGTCTGAGCAAAAGTATGAACTCAGAACCTTGTTGATAGATTATTATCCCTTTAGATGACATATTATTGTCACAGATGAGAGAATTTGGTGCAGGGGTATCTAGATGTGAGCAACAGCAACTCCAAGCTGGCTGGGAATAGTGCGGTTCAGAAATACAGTACTGGTGAAGCATGACAACAGCATTTTTAAAACAAAGTATTATTGTTTGGGGACATCTGTATTCCTCAAAAAAAAAAAAAAAGAGAGAGAGAGAAGGTTTCCTCATACAACAGTGATGACTTCCATTTTATCAAAGCTATGATTTTCTATCAAGACACATTTTGAAAGAAATGTTTCTAGCACCGTAATCACTGATAACTAAGCACATACATAAGCACTTCTCTGGTCCAGAGACTAAATGAGACTTTCATTCAATTCTTTTCTTGTGTAGCATTACACATCAATACTAATGGTATATAGTAGTCAGATATGAATCAAAGGATAATTTGGGTTTCTGAAGGATCTTCTATCCAAAAAGAAAATCCCATCACACACTGTTTATATTACTTAACTTTAAAACCCATCTATGAGGACTGTCTGGTTTAATAATTATTGGAATTAGCTCAAAATGGAAAACACCTTCACAAGAACTCAAGCAGATTCCTTTCTCCTACTCAGGTTGTCAATTTTTAGAAAGCATCCAAAAGTATTCAAAACACAGCCCAAAGGAGTGTACTTCCCTTTTAGAGGGAAGACACTGAGCTGCTGCTGGTATCCTGAGACCAACAGGAGCCAGACGCCATGCAAACCTCTGTGAATCTGGGCGTTCAGGTTATACAGCTTGCTCAGGGTCAGCCTCTTGAGGGAGAAAGAGGCCTAAAACAAGAGCACCTCATCTGCCTGTACCAACATTTTCTTAGGAGAAAAAAAAATGTATGAAAGCAAGGAAAATGTTAACTTGTGGGCTTGTAACTGTAGTAAGCAGTGCCCCATCCCTCAACTAGACTTGTGAAAACAAGTAATGCTCAGGTGTATTTTGCTGTCTCTTCCTAGAATAAGGCACTATTTCGCATATCACAAAATCTGTGCTCTAACTGCTTAGTGATAACTCCAACTTAAATTATAGCTTCTCAACTGTATTTCATTACCTGTGGCATTGAATCTGGGCATCTATGAGTAAGGCACTTTTCTTTCTGAGCAGGTGATTAGGGACAGAATGACTTACTGGTTCCTGGGAAGGAAATTAGCAAATTCTTTAGCAAATGAAGTCTCAGAGCAGAGGAAGAATAGTGATGAAGTGGTCAGCCCTTCTTGGGATGGTGTCGCTCCCTCTGCTGTTCAAAGGCTCTAGATCCCCCCAGCCTTTGTGGAGTCTAACACTTAATTTAAAAAAAAAAAAAAGAAAGGGAGGAAGATGTTAACAAGACACTGTATTATGGAGGAGCCAGGATGCAACTCATTATACCTACAGTGAAAATTCCCACCCTCACCATGATATGGGTAAACTGAGCAGGCAACTCTTAATATCCTTTCTTCCTTCTCCATGCCTTCCAGATTTCCTAAAACATCCCACCCGAAACACACAGCACTGCCAAGCTCATGGCCATGCAGCGCTGCAAGTGCTAGCACAGGGTCACCAAGAGAGATACAGGCAAACAGCAGGGCATTGAGAGCTAGTTTCCAGCGTTCCTGGAAAAATACACTGGCTGCATTGTGTGTTCCCTGGTGGAGCCCAGCCAGCCTTGCCCAGATTGCTCTGCTTTCCAAGAAGTTGCATTTAGATACTAAGTTGTTTATACACCTTCTTTGACTGACTCTACTAAGTACACTGGCATGCAGAGGCTGAACTGTCTCTCCTGACTGTCACCAAGGCAAATGGACAGGACTTTATACTGTTATTTCACATACCACACCTACTTTGCTCTTTCGCCAATTTCTCGTTTACTTGTAAGGTTGTAGGTTCAGGTGGAGTCACCAAATGCATACACAACACATCCAAGATCTGATTAATGGCATGACAACATCCTTCAAAAGGATGCTTCAAGAACACTTGAAGCATCTTTGGATGCATTAGGGAAATACCTGGGTCAATGACGGAAAGCAGAGATCCATCAAAAGTGATGCTACAGAGACTTAGCATCTCCAATATGGCAATGCTGCCAGTTTAAAGGGAGATGGGGCAGGGCCAGGACACAGACTGCATGCATATCTCTAGCTTTCACTTCAGCAATAGCTAGTGAATGCTACACACACCTTCATCTTTTCCAGGACTTGGAGAGCACCTGAAGGTAACTTTGATGGACTTTGCATTATGCCCTCAATGTAAGGCTTATTAGTAAAACAGCCTAAAATGTAAACGGGAAGTTGAAAATGAGAGCACCTACATTCTGCTGTCATTTCTACAGTGTTTCCCAACCTGTATCTGTCAGCACTGACACAATACTTCTCAGTTTTACAGACTTGTTTTCCTCTTTTGGTTACATCAACCTGTTGGGAACCTTAGGTGTGTATGAAGAGAGCGCTGGAGCAGACTGGGGACAGTCAGCTCAGGTAGGCTAGGAAGCAGATGGTGCTAGAGGTAAAAAGACACAGCACAGATCGTTACCCCATTTGTGTGCAGAACCAGCATTGAATTAAACTTTTTCCAGACAAGTTCATGCACAGCTGCCTACTTGGAATAGGCATTAGTTAAAAAAAACCAGATTCACCAGAGATACAAGGCAAGAGGAAGACCCCCCAAAACTTGGACTATTTAAAAAAAGGCCAATTATCAACATGTACAAATGGATGGGGCCTGCAATCTGACAGCTCATCCCTGCCTAAGTGACCACCATTGCATGTCTATATTTGCATGCATGTTTGTGGCCATTCTACGGGGACATCCAGCAGACCACCCTTTGTTAGGCAGATGTCAGCATTTACTTGTGTCAATAGCTGAAGCTCTTGGAGATAGAGGTTTCACGTGCAACTGTTTCAGTGTGTGCATCTGCGTGTCTTGGATGGGGTGCAAGTCATCTATTTTGCCCTTGAGCATGTTTGTATGTCTTTGTGTAGCAGCACTGGAAAGCCCTAGAAGGAGCTGCCTCTTGCAACCTGAAGCCTTGCTCATGCAGTAATCCCCTCGTGGGTGGTCTAGTACATATGCAGGGAGTCTGCTGAATATTTCGTGGCTCCACCCACACAGCACTCATTGCTGTATTCAGCCTTAGGCTGGAGGGCAGATCAGGTTGTCTGGTGTCAAAGTAAAGGGGCTTAAAATTGGGAATAAATCTATTTCGGCTCTGAAAAGAGTTTAGAGAACATTTCATATGCAAACAGAAATGGAGGCTAGGGGAAAGAAAAAATAATCTCATTGCAGATATATGGAACTTCTTAGCACGAAAGGAAAATAACTGAGTTACTTCCAGAAAAACAAACCGCTTCTCATTATGTGATTTTGAGAATGTCTCTAAAACCGCAATTTTGCTGAAGAGTAGCTCACCTCTTGCCTTTCAGAAATCTGGTTTTCCTCAGAAGGCCTCTGACACCAAGCCCCAGTGCTTAAAGGGAGGGTTTATGTGTGCACAGAAAGCTTTATGGTATTTCTATATATTAAAATTCTCACTTGCCTATGCAGCTAGGAGCTAGAGTTCGCAATTATTTTTTAATGTCTTCTAAGCAGATAGTATTTGCTCAAATTCACAAGACACCCATCCACCTGCCATGTGATCACTAACAAGTTTAACGGCTTACTTACATTACAGAAACAAATAACATCTAAAATATTGAAGCCACTTTCCTCGGACAGGCTAATTAGAGAGGGAATTTCTATACCCAGCTACTAAAACGTTTTCTCAAATACTGGAATCTTATTTCCTACCGCCCCAAAAACATATCATATAAAGCCTATAAATGGGGGGTTTAAGTACAAATGTACTTATTTTTCGTTATGGAAGCTAAAGGTCTTCCAATTTCATGTTTTGTTTGCCAGCAAAAAGTGAGGAGGGGTTGAATAGAAATGGTCTGTTCCGTGGTACAAGAAGGCAAGGGAGTAATGAGACCAGGGAAAAGCAACATAGACAACAGTTTGCCCTTCAGCTCACTCCCAGCCTGATTTGCCTTCCAAGCACCTCCTGTAACCTCAGGGAAGGTTATGAGAGGGCAGCCCTGCCTGAAATTGTTTTATGTGCTAAACAGCAGTGGTCACTGTACTCCCATGAAGATGAACAGATGCAGGGAACCAGAAAGGAAGAGAAAATCTCAGAAGGGAGAACTTGCATTTCTCACTGATCAAAACTGCAATGGTAAAAGACTTGAAGTTCGGACAGATATGGAGTTGTTTGCTGATTGCTTCAGTTAGGCTTCACATGAAAAGTATTTGATATTTCTATCAGCTGTCTCAAAGCCACTAATGGCTGCAAATTAAGCAAAGAGAGAGGTGAATTATTAAAAGCAAAGGGACTCTTAATAAAATCACGAAAGCTGAAAGATGGAAGAGACCAGTTAGGCTATCTCAGCAAGCACAGAGCTCATCCTGACAGTACATTTCCAGAGCTGTGCCCAATCCAGTTTTAAATGACCAGACAATGGGATTGTCTCTGTTCTGCAAGACATGTCAGAGCACACAGATGTAACACCAACAGCCACATAGATGCTATGGCAGCACAACGCCAAGAACTCAGACAAGTCGGAAGAAAACTGTCATCAGATGAGTGTCAGCACTGCAGAGAGGCTGGGGCCCTTCTCAGGACTTGGGCGAGCTGTAGGAAAGAGCCATTGTTCTGGCCTCGGTACAGTCTGCTAGATTTAGGAAGAAACATCCTCACCCAATTTCTACCCCATTAATACAGATAGCGATGAGAGAGTGATTAGAAATCTAGAGGACTCACATGTAGCAGAGTATTTCACTTCCTGATTTTCATCCCACCAGAGTTTTTTTATTATCTGCACAGTGCACAGCTTTGCCAACCAGCAGTACGAGGGCTGTGGCTGACCTTAGGACATAAACCCCAAGCTGAAAAAAGAACCAAATATGGAGCTTGCTTGGAGGTCACCTTGTGTGGTGTGTAGCAGTGCTGGGTGGGTCAAGATGCAGCTGACGCTTCTGTATCTGAGAGACTTAGCAAGCTATTGGTCAAAAGTTTCAGGGAATGTTTTTGTCCAGACTTTGTCCCGGGGTTTGGACACAGCAGAATTTCTCTGTTTGTCTTTCAGTCTTGTCTAAGGAAAGGACAATGAACATTGGTTTTGTCAGTAGAAACAAGTTCTGCAACTTCAACAAGACCACAGTCCAGATGTCACACATGGGCCAGAAATCATTCAACAGCTTCAAGACGTTCCCATTGTTGTTGCATTTACCTGTGTGTATTGTAGTTGTTTCTGAGAGTGTATACTGTGAATGCTCACTTGCAAAAAGTAAGCTGCATTACTATTCCTTCCCAGGAACAGTGTGGCTGTCATCTCACCAATAAAAGGAAGTTGTGGGAAGTCACTAGAGAAGTCAGAATTTATATGATTTTATCTACACCTAGATGGGCAAGTTGCCATCAGAGACAGCTTGGCTTTACCCTAAATCCCCAAGAAGTTGGCTAACTCAGTCTGAAGGTAGCAACTAGAGAAAAGGCAGCTTTCCATGTGGCTAGAAGCAGTCTCAAGGAGAATATCCAGAGCCTGCATGATCTTCAAAATGAAGACAAAGTAAGAGGATTGCTTCCTGCCTTTGCAGTTTTCTCCCAGGGCACCCACTGGCTGGTGTACACTCTAGAATAACCCAGTCTACAGGGTTTATCCCAGCAGCTGAAGATCCCTTCATTTTACACTACCAATATTTCCTTTTCTGATCTTTCTAGTGCACTCTCCCCACTTTTTGCCTCTTTTTTCCTCTGCAGTGAAGTTGATTGCTGCTTGACCTGTATCATAGCATCAGCTAAAGCTGTAAGGTTTCTTTATCCAGGAGCTCTGGAGCATGCTGTTTGGAAGGGGTTCTTGCCCTCATTTCATGCCAGCTCTTTATTCATATTAATACTTTGAACTTGGGGGAGCTGGAGGGGAAGAGAAGAAAGGGGAGTGTTTTTGTCAATTCAATTAGAGGTGCTCATTGTAACCAGGACCCAGCACAGTGCTGCTCTGCATTACTGCCACACGGATTTAATTTGAAATTAAACACAGAATCAGAGCTTCTCATGTAATTTCCAAATGAAAACCAGTGGCTTCCAGCCCAGAAGTACCATGCAAACACTGTGTCATATTTTGTCTGAAAAGGTTAAAAAGCTACAAACATCACAAGACAATGGACTTGCTGACCAGTCTTTGAAACAAAGAAAATAGAGAAATAAGGACCTTGTTTTTTAGTCTTTGTCAATCAGCATCTGGGAGGAGTCTCTGTCTGCTTAAGAAACTGACCTACTCTCTCCTCAGTATCATCCTTCTCTGGGAAGTTTGTCTTAAAGCTGATTTCACGAACTAAATAGTTATAAAGCTCTGCAGAACTAACAGTTTTGCAAGATGTTTGTACATGCACTAGATATACTGGACACCTATGCAACTGAGAGTAGCGTAAGCAAATTGCTCACACACAGTAGGAAGGACACCAGCACAGTGCAAAGAAAGTCTAGGCTGTTGTGCCTGTTCCTGGAAATGAGGGAAGAGAAAAGGACTTGAAACACTGTGGCTTCGCTCTCTGAATTATGTGGAAAAGTTATTTTCTTTTACATCACTTGATATCAGGCCTCTCTAACCATGTCCAGGGAAATAGTTAAATAGCCACAGCCCTTGTATGAAACAGAGAACTGGGGTATGGAACACAGAAACTGAGTTCTGATAGAGAAATTGGGTTCTGAAGAGTACACAGTGTCTCCCAAACACTGCAGCATGAAAACACAACAAAATTGATGTTTCTTCAACATTAAAGTGATATTTCTAGAGGCAAATATCCTCCTAAACACTGGCACTAAACACTGATTAATCAAAAGCACATTATTAAAGCAGTAAGATTAAATAACAAAGCAAAACAGAGTTTAATGTCTTTAATAGACGTTCGTTTGTGATCCAGTTACTTGGAGGATCAGACTTCCACGACATTCTATACAGTGGTGATGTTTCAGTGTCCCAGATGACATACTTTGCCTGATACACTAGAAAGTGTAATCTTGAATCCTCATAATTCATCTAGGAAACTTAACAGCAAAAGAATATTCACCTAAAGCTGCATGTATGTAAATCCTTGAACATGAAATGGAAGAACAGGAACAATTACTGAATAAAAGTTTCACCCGAGTACTTTAAATCCTACAGGTTACTGGCTACACTGTCCTCTGAATGTCAGTATTGTGGGGGTGGTGGTGGTGTTCTTCTGTTTTTGTAGTTTGAAGTCAGCATTAAGTAAGTTACAGTGTATTATCCTCCTCTGCTTTCTGGATTATAATTTCCACTACAGCACTCTTGTATAGAATTAAACAATTTCAAAGGAAATGGAAGTTAAGCTGATTAGCAAGAGAACATGATCTTTAGCAGTGAATAAGTTATCCTCACTTTTCATCAACGTTGATTTATTCCCATTGTTCTTTTCCATTGCAGGACTGCGGACACAGTTCTACAAGTACTGAAGACTACTATCCACTTCCCAATCAGCTTTATTCAAAGGTGCATGAGCAATCGGCTAAATGGCTATGGGATATTTATTATCACATCATTCATCAAATAGCCATTTCAAATTAAGACAAAAGGGTCCCCTTGAAAGGGGGAAAATAAGGGTATTCAGAACAAAGCAGGAGGGATGCCTCAGTGTGCAGTGAGAACTGCTAATCAGTACACTCCTATGCATTGGCACCACAAATGCATTTCTCTTTGAATCTTCAGAATAACTCTGATTCACTTAGGAAGTTGCCACGTGTCTTTCTAGAAATATTTTATTGTACAGAGACCTGGAAGATAAGGCAACAAGCCTATTTTTCTGAGTAAGCAGGACACATTTTCAGAAAAAAGTCAATATTCCTCTCAAATTAAAGTTGTATTTTAATACCAAGGAACAAAGACATTATACAAATGTTGCCCCATTTTAGCAAAAATGCTTGCCTTTGCTTACACTAAATCTGGTATTTTTAAGGTCAGATCAATATTTTCCACACTGAAGAAAAGCAAGTGCTCTTTGTAATGAATAATGTTTGCTACCTCAGCACTATGAAGGGTTTTAAAACCATTTGCATTGATAAAGTACTCCTTAAGGAGAAAAAAAAATACATCTGCATTTTCCCTTTTCTCTTATGAAAGATTGCTGTTCAATGCTATTCAGCATCCAGAAAGGGACCTAGCTGTACACAGTCATTAATATAAACATTAAGAACGGCTTTACAGTTTTCTAGCATTAATTTCCTTGTGTAACAACACAGCCCTCTTCACAGTGGCATCGTGAAAAGACAGAAAAGGACATGAAAGCACAGAAGTCTTGGGATTGATCCCTCTCTCAAAGAGGTAAAGACACTCCACGTTTGTCCCCACGTTGTTCCCCCTCCTTCCCCCCCTTTCAATTATCTCCTCTCTTCTTTGAATAGCCCCCGACTCCTCCCTGTCAAATAAGCTTAGATTCAATCCTTTCTAAAAATTCTGCTTTGCTTTACAAACAGCTGATTTATGAGCAAACATGTTGGACAATTCTCTATAGCCATCTATGAACCTTCCCTAGCCATATCCATGAAGAGAAGCACAAAGAAGAACACAATTTCTGCAAAACCCAATTCATAAAAAATAAGTTATTTTTATAAGATGACCTCAGGCTGGTTTCTGGATGAGTTAGCAGAAAACAGATTATGAGGTAAAGCAGAAGCCTTTTAGATCTGCCTCAGTACTGGCAACAGGTTGAGTAAATTAAGTACCTTGAGTAAAGGCATGCAATATCACCCCCAATCTAGATCCTAAGTGCATTATCACTTAAGCCATGGGGCACTTTATGAGCCACACTTGAAAGAGTTTTGCTTCAGTGGCTGGAAGCATTGCTTAAATCATCTTGGCTGTTTGTTGTGGTGGGTGGTTCAGACACATTTCTAGAAGAGGCCAGACATGCCTGCTTCTTGTAACAATTGTGGCTCATTTGGAAAATTCTGCTTGTTTCTGTGCATCTCTGTGAGGGGTCTGACCTACAACACCTAATGGTATCAACAGGAAAACACCTCTGACTTTAACAGTAAGGATTAAATCATACCAGCCACCTGTGTTTCCCTTTTGCAACCATATTACTGCCTTAAGTCTATTTCTATTGTTGACAAAAGTTATTTTTCTTTGTACATCAAGGGTCAGGCATCAGTCTATAACCATGTTACTGCAGATACCAATAAAGAATTATTCTTCATGCCACAGGAAAAATGCCTAGCTTTTACAAGCACTCTCATGACTTGAAATTCTGTAGCAAAGCCAAACAACAGGTTTTTATTTGTATTTTAATGGAGCCAGCTCTACCAGAGGAGAGACAGAGCTGTCATCTATTTAGGTAATCTTAAATTTCAAGGATAACATTATATGTCATGTAATAACATAATATATATTGGGCCCAAACCCATAAACATGGAGCCAGATATTCATCTAGGGTAAGCCATGGTAGCAGTACTGACTTCAAAAGAGTGTTTTACTTTCGTCATCTGCTGAACTGGTCCAAACAATGGTAGTTTTAAACATAGGCAGAGCAAGGTTCAGGTTAAGACTGCTGAAAAATTCAAAGAGGCCATGGCTCTACTGCCTGATTTGCTGATATCAGAGACCTGAGCTAAAGGATGACTTTTGCTTTCTGGCATCTGTCGCAGCCCCTAAAACCTAAAAAAGTGGTAAGCCTTACCCTCCAGACATCTGCCCTGCTTCCTGTTTATGTCCTGACTTTTCTCATCCTTCTGTTTTCTCTCTGAGGCAGAAAATAGTCCTGTTTCTCATCTTTGGCTAGCAAAGCTTTGTTCCCAAGGCTGAAAAGTCTTCAGCTGGCTCTGATTAAGAATGACTCCATCAGGTGACAGGACAGGCTTTCTCACTTGTACATCTCTCATAATAACCTTGCTGAGAAGAAAACCCTGGTCATACTAAGCCAATGAGAGTTTCACCAGTTTTATTATGGCCAAGATTCAGTAATATGTGTCTGTTCTCCGCGTTTAATGCTTAACTGAAAATTAATTTTCTGTAAGCAGCAAAATTGATGTTTCCTTCCACAGAAGGGAAAAAAATCCATCCTATTTAAAATTGCATAAGATCTCATTGTTTGGATGACAAGGACAGCAGTGTTTGCTGGTATTTTCAAGTATTTGTGCTCAAAGAGGATCTTTGTGCGAGTGGTAGGGAAAAGTTAAATACAAAAATCACTGTATTGTATTAGCCATAGTAGATTAGGAAAACTCACTTACTAACAGGGTTACACTACCACAACAGCCAAAACCATGTTAAGCTAGCAGCAACTGAGAACGCCAAAAGGATCAGTTTGAAGCTTTGCAAGGCTTATTTTCAAAAAGTATTAAAATATTTACACTAAGGAGAATATTCAGAATTCTAATAGTAAATATGTAAAAATTAAGTAAAATGCAGAGAACTTTGGAAATGCCAGCTTCTGGAAATAGGACAATCACTAACCACAACTGTCAGGGAGAACTTACTGCAGAGGAGATAATTCCATTAAAAAATTTCTGATATTCCTTTTCATATTGATTGATTTTGAGAATTGTTTACTGTAGTGCATTAACCACAGCACAACCGTTAGTATTCTACAGTGAATCAGTAGGAAATTTGCCATGAGCCTGAAAGGATGAGAAACACTGAAGTTCACAGCCATATCAAAAAGCAAGGGATAGATATCAACAAAAGCAATTACATTATTTTTAGCCAAATACTAGAATAGAATAGAATAGAATAGAATAGAATAGAATAGAATAGAACAGAACAGAATAGAATAGAACAGAACAGAATAGTTCCAGCTGGAAGGGACATACAACAATCATCTAGTCCAACTGCCAGACCCCTTCAGGGCTGACCAAAAGTTAAAGCATGTCATTAAGGGCATTGTCCAAATGCCTCTTAAACACTGACAGGCATGGGGCATCGACCACCTCTCTAGGAAGCCTGTTCTACTGTTTCACCACCCTCTCGGTAAAGAAATGCTTCCTAATATCAAGTCTGAACCTCCCCTGGTGCAGCTCTGAACCATTCCCTTGCGTCCTGTCACTGTCACCAGGTCCTGTCACTGGGTACCAGGGAGAAGAGCTCAGCACCTCCCTCTCCACCTCCACTCCTCAGGAAGCTGTGCACAGCAATGAGGTCGCCCCTCAGCCTCCTTTTCTCCAAACCAGACAAACCCAGAGTCCTCAGCTGTTCCTCATAGAACATGCAATATTAATTTGCATCTAGAGAAAGTTAGCTTAAAATCAAATCCTTTTCCTAGAAAATCTTATACATGTTTTATAGACTAAAGTTCATTCTAAATTCAGTTTAGTCACTTGCCAGTAATTCCTCACTGCTGTCCCTAAACCACAGAATAAGCAGTTTCAGTTAAACACAGTTTCCATTGAAGTCTTTCATGAAGAAATTTTACAACTAGTTTGACTTCAGCCTTGTGAGTCGGTCAGGCACCAGTGTGTCACATTTTCAAATTCCAGGAAAAGTATCTTGCTGAGGTATCAAGTGACAGATTTGGGAGCTTTCAACTTCAGGATGATGCTGATACAAATTACAAAGACTTGTCTTTTCTGTAGACTTCCCTTCCGCAGGACTGCTAACCTGGCTCAAACATACTAATACCTACAGCATGGAAAACACACCACATCTTTACGAATTTAATTTCTGATAGGTGAAGAGTCCTCCCCCAGCCAGACGGCATGCAAGCATTCACATGCTGTGCCGCTGGCTCCAGCAGCCCTGCTTGTTGGCAATCTGTTGACATCAATATCAACAGAGAGGTTTACAACCACACAGGAACAAAGTTGGAACATCGTGCCCTCCAAAATTCAACAGGAAGTGCTCTAAACTCTCCTATACACTTGAAATAGCCCTTCTCCTGCTTCATCCTTTTCAAGAACACTAACACAAGAGAGATGACAACAGGGTTTTCTGCAGCCCAACAGTACCCTGCTGTGTAATGGCTGTGCCTGCTAGAAATCAAGATCCTGAAGGTTAAAGTTTTATCTCATGACTTTTCAGCACCACAGGATCATTCCAACCACCATTATCTAAAGAAAGGTTTTCAAGAATTTGTAGGTCACTTGTGACTGGAGGCTGCAACAGGGCACATGCAAGCCATTAGTACATTTGATAGAGTATGAGGAGCCAGTGATTTCAGCCCTTCACTGATAGCACCCACGGGACACAGTATGAAGCCTCCCTCTCCACTGTTATGTGATGGTGCTGATCCATCTGCCTTATACAGAGAAACAGCTAAGGCACTACATACCCTCAAGAGGACATGGACACACCAGGCCTGCACTAGACTGTTTCACAGACAGTTGCTTAAAGAGTGTCAGATTATTACAGTTTTTTCCACTGAAGAAGGGTATTCATTTATAGATCCCTCCCCTGCTAATCTCCAAGGAACACTGGGTCCACTCCTAGTACTCGTTCACCTCCTTCATGTGCAACTCTTCATCCCAGTTCCCAAACATGGAACAACAGGGGAAGGAAAGACAAGGCAGTTTTTCAGTTGTCAGCCAAAAATTTGCACCTGTAGGAAAATGAGAAATATCACTTAGCTTTTCTAGTGAAACTTCCAGCTTAAGATGCCCTAAGGGAGAAAAAATTAATTTTAAGCATAAGAATCTGAGAAACTCTTCAGAAACCTAAAATTAAGCAACTCCTTAAATAGTTGGCTGAACCATGACCACATGGATTGGTGAATGGATGGAAAATTATTAGTTCAATGCAAGTTACTGTGAGTTCCTTGCTACCTCTGATCCTTAAACTCAAAATTGCATCACTGCCTATCATCCATTTATAATCCTGCCTGCTTTTTTCACACTTGGAATATCCCTTTGTCTCACAAAGAGTATTTCCTCCCAGCCTCAGTGCACATCAGTGCAAGACAGAAAAACTAAGCAGACAACAGAACAGTGGGAAAATGCCTTTGTCACCTTGTGCTCTGTCACTCCCCAGCTGAGATAGGAGAAACCCTGCATTGTCACATGCACATGAGTTAAACGATGTGGCTTTGCCTCTCATGTTCAGAAAGCAGGAAGGCTAAAAGCAGGTGAGAAAATCACAAAGGTCAAGAAGCGAGATCCAAAAATAACTTGTTATGGGGAGAGTCACCTACAGGGGACTCCATCATACATTTAGTCATCGACATAATGCACAGGATAAAAGAAAATCACCTGACAAGCACTGTGGCAGCAGACAGTAAGTTTTAATAAAATCCAACAGGATAATTCTCTCAATCTCACCTCACAAGACTTTTTTATATATTCTTTTGAGGTTATCTTGCATGGTGTTTTTTGGAAGTATTTGTCTTGCTAATCATCAGTACAAGTAACAAGCACCACTGCATGGTATTTGACTACCATTCAACACAAAACTTACTATGCAGAATGATTAATAGGTGTATATTGAGTCTATCGTTTCTGCAACACATGTTGCTCTAGGCCATCAGCTGTAAGAAAATTCTTTACTCCTTGTTCTCTGGACTCTATTTTCCCTAAAAAGAGACCAGGTTTTCATACGATTGCCCAAGATATAAAGTGCTAGCAGTTCATGGAAAATAGGATGCTTATGTCCCATACTATAAGAGGTGGGAAGCTCTTCGTGACTCCAAGATAAACTGATTACAGGTCTGTGGGTTGCAAATGTAATGTACTATTTCATCCATCCAAGCCTTTTTCCACATGTTTATCAGTACTTTTCATGCCTTAAGGAAAGAGGAGCACGAAGAAGCAATTTCTCATCTAGTAAAAGATATCCTGGTGGTGTCATCCACCCAAACCCAGGTCACCACAAGGAACCTTGTGAGGAGGGCATATATGGAGAGAGGCAGGAGGGAGAAAGCAGGACTGGGACTCCTACAAATTACTACTTCTGGCAAGATCCTGTCCTCCAGATGCCTAGAAAATGAGAAAGTCTTAGATGCCTTATCATGCATACCCCTCTCACTAATTGAGCACAATATCAGAGCAAGATATCAGCAGTTTGCACAACATGCTGCACTGTCTCTACTGAGTCCTCACTTCCACTCTCACCTATTCATATTTACCTTTTCTCCTTGGGTCAGTTCCAGTTTCTTCTCCTGCCAAGTCACAGTCCTCCACCCTTCAAATCTCCTTATTCCTTGTCACCTTGCAAAGACATTTTCAATGCAAAGCCCAGTCTGTGCCCCTAGCATGTAAAAACTTAGAATATTCATTCTGCCTCTCTCCTACTATTATTCTCCAGCAGTCTCTCTCACTCTGGGCATCTTGTCCTAAGTAGTGTCCATACACACAGATGTTTAGCTGCTATAGCTTTGGTATTCAAAGCATCTTCCTTTCCTCTCTTAACAACCTGGTCTCAATAGCAGGATAAATGGGAGCCAATAGAAACTCCCTCAACATATCTTCCCCAGCTCCAGTTGCAGTTGCAGTTGCAATTGCAGTTGTCAGAGCCTGTTGAGGACAGAATTATCAATTCTGGCTAAAGGAATAGCATTAGGGGCTAGACAAACCCACCACACTTTCAGCGAGAAAGCTTACCTTAACACTAAGGCCTCCATTCTATAAAAGTTAACTTCCTTCTCAAGGTCACAACAGAGTTATTCCAAGGAAAAAAGACGTGGCAGATGGATTTCTCATTTTTAACATGGATAGCACTTAGTATTTTCTCCTTTTATCCTGTTCTCAAACTATTGCTGTGCTATGGCTAAGACAAAGACACTTCCCTCTCAGAACAGATCCAGCTCTTCTGTCTTCTCCAATATCCCAAACTGGGCTTCCTAACACCTCCTTGTTCCCTGAACAAAGTTTAAACTTGGAGTTTATCTCAGAGCATTGCACCAAGCTGTGAATTAAAGCAGTCTTCCAAATCTGTGGTCCACCAGGGAAGAACACAGAGGAAACTTCACCAATGCTCAAGTCACGTGATTTGTGCCATGGGTATAAGGATGGAAAAACTTCCTTCCCAATATATTGGCTCCAATATGCTGTAAGCAATGAATACTTTTTAGTGCCTTGATTCACTGCAAATGCAGGGATTACTGAGAAAGAAGTAACGAGGCAAGCCAAGAGTTTTCCCATATGGTCTCCCAATGAAGTCCTGTTGCTCTTTGGCCTTTAGGTGCCAGAAAACAAATTAACTGCAAGTTTTTCTCTAAGTCTGAATTTCCTACTTTTTTATCATTTGAAGGCAAACTTCAAGGATATATTTTGGATAAACTAGAAAAACAGGAAATTATAAACCATAAATTGCAGAGAAGAAAAGAAATAAGTTCTTGTAACTCTGAGACATTCCCAGAGCCTGTGGATTACCAAAAGAATAACCCATACTGGCTATATCAGCTGTGTCAAGGGGAGCAGACATTTTCAGAAAACAAAGCAGCCTAAAGCACAAATAGGTTTTAGCTAGGACAACTTTGATTCTACAATCATAACAGTTTGTGAGTTTTATGAGACAAAAGGAAAATGCTTTCAAGACACTCTTTTCACATCTGAAAGAGCAAGCAGCTCAGTTTTGAGTAATTTTGGGATTAATAAGTTATCCAGACAGTTCGGTGTAAAATACTTGCAGAGTTGAATAGTCAGAGGCCCAAAGAACCAAAGCTGCTGTTTAACACAGATTCTAGCAGACACAGAGAGGAATATGTACATAAACACATACCTACAACATATGGCATGTGTCTCACAGTAGTCCTTCCATATCTGATGAGAAGAATTAAAGTGGCATGAAGCAGGTCTTAAGCCTTGGAAAATAATTCCTTTTCTATGGGGACAGCAGAAACCAGTGTTGGTTTCCTTCTGAAGACCAACTTACAAGCTTGGTCTAAGGGTGAAACTGCAGAGGGAAAGGCAGAAGGCAACCACAGCATACTGTGCAGATCCACAGATGAATTTTTAATCCTTGTCATCATGTACCTAGAATCATAGAATATCTCAAGTTGGAAGGGACCCATAAGGATTATTGAGTCCAACTCCCTACTCCTCACAGGACTACCCAGAACTAAACCATATGACTAAGAGCATCATCCAGATGCTCCTTGAACTCTGACAGGCTTGGTGCTGAGACTGCTTCCCTGGGGAGCCTATTGCAATGACTGACCACCTTCTCAGTGAAGAACTTTTTCCTAATGTCCAGTCTGAACTTCCCCTGATGCAGCTTCATTCCCTTTCCTCGTGTCCTATTGCTGGTCACCAGAGAGAGGAGATCAGCACCTCCCACTCTGCTGCCCCCTTTGAGGAAGTTGCAGGCTGCGATGAGGTCACCCCTCAGCTTTCTCTTCTCCAAGCTGAACAAACCAAGTGACCTCAGACGCTCCTCGTAAGTCTTGCCCTCGAGGCCTTTCACCATCTTGGTCACCCTCCTCTGGACACACTCCCATAGTTTGACGTCGTCCTTATACTGAGGCGCCCAAAACTGCACACAGTACTTGAGGTGGGGCCACACCAGTGAAGTGCCCGGTGGGACAATCACCTCCCTCGACCAGTTAGCTATGCTGTGCTCGATGCACCCCGGGACACTGTTGGCCCTTTTGGCTGCCAGGGTACACTGTTGACTCATATTCAACTTGCCATCAACCCAAACCTCCAGATCTCTTTCCACAGGGCTGCTCTCCAACCTCTCGTCCCCCAATTTGTACATATAACCAGGATTAGCCCGTCCCAGGTGCAGAATCCAGCACTTGCTCTTGTTAAATTTCATAGGGTTGATGATTGCCCAGCTCTCTAGTCTATCCAGATCTCTCTGTAACGCCTCTCTACCCTTGAGGGAGTCCACAGCTCCTCCTAATTTAGTATGATCGGCAAACTCACTTAATGTACATTCGACTCCTGCAGCCAGATCACTTACAAAAACTTTAAAGAGCACTGGCCCTAAAATCAAGCCCTGGGGAACCCCACTGGTGACTGGCCACCAGCCTGATGTAACCCCATTTACTGTAGGTCTTCGAACCCGACTTGTCAGCCAATTGCTCACCCAACGTATTATGGACTTGTCTAGCTGTGTGCCAGACATTTTATCCAGAAGGATACTGTGAGAGACAGTATCAAAAGCTTTGCTAACATCCAAAACTACCAAATCTACTGGCTTCTCTTGGTCAATGAGATGGGTAACCTTGTCATAAAAGGAAATTAAGTTGGTCAAGCAGGACTTTCCCCTCGTGAACCTGTGCTGGCTATGACAAATGACTGTGTTGTCTCTCAGGTGTCTTTCGATAACTCCCAGAATAACTTGCTCTGTAATTTCACCAGGCACTGAAGTGAGACTGACAGGGCTCTAATTACGAGGGTCTTCCTTCTTTTCCTTCTTGAAAATTGGGACAACATTTGCCAGCTTTCAGTCAACTGGGACCTCTCCAGACTCCCAAGACCTTTGCAAAATAATGGAGAGTGGTCCTGCTATGACATTGGCCAAGCTCTTTCAGTACCCTGGGTGGAATCCCATTGGGCTCCACAGACGTATGTGCATCCAGCTGGAGCAGCAAGTCTCAAACAAGTTCAGGGTTGGCTGGGAGTTTATCATCCCCCCAGTCACAGTCTTCCAACACAGGGCTCCAGGGTCCCAGGGCCCATCATCGCTGTTGAAGAGAGGTGAAGAAGGCATTAAATGTCTCTGCTTTGTCTACGTCCCTATTTGTGAGGTGACCAACGTCGTCAAGCAATGGACCAATGTTATCTCTGATTCTCCTTTTGCTATTAACATTTTTTAAAAATCCCTACTACTCTTTTAAAACCTCTACTACCCATTTAAAAATGCTCTACTACCTATATACATGCAAGAGGAAATTACAATTCTCAGGCTCTGATCTTCAGGGGACTCAGCAACAAGAGCAACAAGCTCCACAAGATGACCATGCACTACGCAGAAGTGGTGCTGGTTTCCAGTTTTTAGAGATGCTGCTCTTTGGCATGTGGGCATGTCCCAAGCTGGCAGGCCCTGCCCAGGCAAGTTCAGGAAAGTTATGGGCAACAAAGTTTTTAAATGCCATCTGCTTCTCTCTCTTCCATACATGCCTTGAATACACCAGGTATGCTCTGCAGCTCCTGACAGCACACAGATGTAGGTCTGGGCAAAGAGACTTACAAGCATATCGGCTTTCATTTTTCATCTAAGTCTTGCCCATTTTCATGGTCTAACTGGCTTCCCCTCCTAGGTTTCAGTGCAAGTGGTTACTGCAGTACAGGGGCCACAACACCTTCACCCACTACCAGCATTTTTCAGTGGAACCAGTCCAGAAGCTGCTCTCCAGCAAGCTGCTCTTCTGATCAACACAGGCTCAAGGGCAAGTCCTGCTGCTTCAGCAACCAAATTCTTTCATGGCAGTTTGATCCAATATCACCCGTCCCAGAGCAACAAGCTATTGAACAGAGTAAAAACAGAAGACCATCAGACCTCCAAGCATATGTATGAGCATAAATTCAATGCTCTGCATTGATCTGCTGTCGTGGTAGGTCTAGATATAGCTACAGAACTGCCTCTACTATCAGAAAGGTCAGCAAGCATGTGGAAGTTTCAGGATCACAGCAGAATTCATATTTACAACAAATATCAGGGTCAGAAGTAAGAGAAGTGGAAAGCAAGGTTGTCCTTTAGGGACTTTATCCAACAGAAAAGGCTAGCATAAAAGCTGAGCACACTTGCCATATGAGATAATAAAAAGAATAGTTCTTTCCCTTCTATCACTTGACACACTTCTGTAAAGCAAATCAACAAATAAAATGCTACTAAAAACTGAATTGCATAGCCTTTGCACTAACCAGAATGAATGTGTGTTCCAAAGGACAAAAAAAATTTAGGTCATCAGTAACAACAATATTTAAAGGGTCAACATTTCTATCAGTGCTTACTTTTCACCAGATCACATTCTTTACCTAATTTGTTCCCATTACCAACTTTACCAGCTTGGAAACAGAACACTGAATTTCTGTAGGAATTGGAATGGATTTCCTTCTTCTGTTTATCACTCATCTTGCTGCTGTCTTCTCGCCTGATGGTCATAGGAATGCTATTTCAGACTTTGGGGCATTCTCTGGCCAGAATGCAAAGAGTAACATTTGCATAGTCTCCAAAGGAACTTTAGTATGGTTAAGACTTGTGCAAATATACTTTTGGGCTGGTATTCTTCCATTTATGCAGGAGGAGAAAAAAAGTCTTAATCTTTGTTTCTTTTCTCACTGACCCTGTTTCACAACTGCTCATGCTTTTTCATTTGGACAACAACCACTGCAGCTAGATCTAAAGATTCCCATCAGTTCCGGTGGACAGGAGATTAGGCTCCTTAAGATCACCTCCAAAACTGGTCTTCAGGTCTTTGCTGAGCCAGTGTTACTGTCTTGCTCTCAATGCCACCCATAAGTTCAATGTTAAATGTTCTCTGGATACACTTCAGCATGAGCCCATCCCTGGAGAATTAGGGATCACTGTTCTCTAACAGCTAGACACTGCTGCCTCTTTCCTGGCAGCTCTGTGACATGAGCTGAAAATGAACCCAGAGACTCCCCTCTTCATCCCACCCGGCGTGGGGCAGCAGCAGCTGGGTGAGTTATCTGTCATGCCTCTGACATAACACCCCAGCCCATGCCATGCCCACAGCGTGCCGGAGTGGGAAGCAGGTGGCACATTTCTACAGGAAGCAACGGTGCCTTGGCAAGAGCATCGCAGCCAGCAAGTCTGATCATCCCAAGCATGCAGCCACTTTTCTAGGCCCCCTCACCATCACTTAAAGAAGCTGTGCTATTCCTGCAGGTGCTCCTGGGCAACAGCTTGGAAAGCAAGTGTTCTGCCATATGGGGCCCTGGGCAGGGAGCCACCACTGAAGATACATTTGGCATGTAGGCCTGCTGTTAGGGAGGAGATTAAAGCATACTGCTATGAGTGGCGAGGGAAGACGAGACTCCCACGTGACATGCCACTAGCAGCAGATCGCGGGCAAGCGGCGAGACGTCTTCAAATCTGACTTCCAAGATGAGGGGGCAAGGCTGCTACAACACTAGAAACTGAATTATCATGAGTGTGAGTCCAAAAGAATATTATATCTAAGAGATGGCTGAGGGAGAGGGAAATGATTGAATACAAACCCTCAAAAGTCTTTGGTTCACTTTTCCTGCAGGAATCCCCACGAACACACTTTCTGTCCTTTCAGCTGTGCACAGGAGGCTACCAGTGTGGACGAGACAGAAAAAGTCTCTAACACAGCCATGACAGCAAACGCATTTGAATAAAGAATTTCAGGGGGAAAAGAAATCACAAAATATAGTAATGAATAAATTGTCCACAAATTTTAAAAAATGCAATAGACTTCTTCATGAATTCCTTTACAGTAGCAATGCACACTGTTACTCAGTTGCACACATTACAGACACCTTAAGTGTGCTTGAGTTACACTGTGCAGTTGTCTCTCTGCTCACTGTTCACTAATTTCCTTCTAAATATAGGAACTTTCTTGTGTAATGGCATGACTTAATTCACCATGGGAATTGTATTCTTAAATTTTATCCAGAAATAAGATTACAGCTGCATACCAAATAGCAAGCAGACACAGTGGAAAGTTTATGTGCGAAAATTTCTCCATAGGAATGAGACTGCAAATATTTCTGAAATAGAGGAATTCAGCGGAAGAGGGGGATATATTAATTATTTACACTTACAAGCAGAAAAGCTGTGGTTCTAAAACAAAATTTTCTTGCAAAATTAAGCTCCATACTGTGTGTTGCATTGCATTGCATGATGCCCCAGGACAATACCTATCTTAATTAAACACCATGTTTTTAGGGTGTTCTAGATATATTTACAGCCTACATACTAAACTGCCCTGCAGAAAAGATCTGGCACCTTGGAGTTTTGGCAAGAAGGGGAAATTTAGTTAGGTTTAGACACAGATTGGTTTGAGCTTTTGAATATTAATAAATAAACTTTTCACATTCCTGGAGTCACCGAATACATTAGTTACTGCTTGCTGTCTATAAGCAAAAAAAAGTCATTGATCCCTTAAGTTCACTGCCACTAATTAAATTAATTACCAACTACAATTGCAGGTACGCAGTTCCAGTAGGATTTATTTGATTACCTAGCTCAACTGATTTCATCAAAACTTCAGTGTGCTGAACATCAACAATATAGTTAGGCAAGAATTCAATGAAACAGCATCCAAAAGAATGACACATAGACTAGCTAAACTATGAGACAACAGAGCTATCTCACTGAATCCACTCCCCATGGTAATAGACTAGCAGAGCTCTTTCCTGGCAAGACTGACAGCATTTGGAAAAATAAAACACTGAATACAAACACGGCAACCTTTAAACATCATTCTCAAGCCAGAGCCAAAGAGATGGTATCAACTTCATGTCACAGGAACTTCAGTTGTGGTACCATTTTACAGTCATTTTGTTGCATGTGTTTAAAAAAACTACATCAATGTTTAACCGTAAGAAGGTTTTGTAACATTAAGTAGTACCAGCATTGAATCAGAAAGCTGTGGTAGATGAGGAAGGAAACAAACAGTAGGAAACGGCAAGTAATGTAAGGCTATCTCTCAAGTACCTCATGCCCAGCCTGGGTGCAGCCAGCTACGCACTTTGCCTTGGACACTGGCTGCTGAAGTGGCAAGAGGCCACCCTGACCATCCCGCTCTACCTGGCAGCAGAAATCCCCACCGCTGGGCGGGAGCATTGCTCTCAGGGTGTACAGCATGGCAAAGCAGCGCCTGAGGCATCAGCATTTACTAGCGGTCCTTTCGGATGCTAATTATTAAGAAGACATCATAGGAACAGGAGGGTTAAAAAGGGGACCTCCTGATGACTCCAGAGGTGCAGGTAAAGCAAACATAAAGGGACCCCCTGCTCAGTATTACACATCTTTTTCAGATGCAAGGGACAAAACACTGTTTGGAAGGACCTGTGTCATTGCTAAGGACAAACAGCAGCAATTCAGATAGGAGAGAAATGCAGTGAAATGAAACTGCCATAATAAGACAATACTGGCACCCAGTGGTTTTTAAAAGAGGTCATGCTTGGGTTTTTTGTGAGTTTTCTGGTTTAGTTTGGTTTGGTTTTGGTTTTGGTTTTTTTTCTGTAAAGAAGCTTTTCCTTTTGAAACAGATCCTTGATGCATCTCCCACACTTTGTCAGCTAAGACCAGAGTAAAGACTGTGATTTATTCCTAAATAAGAATGTAGGAAGTTTTGTTTCAACTCTACTTGATTCAGTTTTGGCACTTACTAAGGTAATTTCTTGCAGCAAGAAATAAGAAGATGCAGGAGCATTTCAGTCCAATAGAGTTTATACTCTACCAAGAGCTAGACACCTTCGGTCCCCTCTAATTCTGTTCAGGTTCCCATACCAGGACATCTGGTTTTCTGCAGTAATCTCCCTCTGAGTGAGAGGATTTGTTGTGCTGGTAGTCCTACCCTTAACTCACACTTATGCCATGCCCCATTTTATTGTTTACCTAAGAAAGTATTCAACACAAGACAACATGGTCCCCTAAACCTTTTTCTTGGTGCTATGCTAAGAGGAGTGGGTTATCTTTGGGCAATACATATCTTCTATTAATATTCTAAGGAAAGGTCTGGAGTATGAGTGAAAATAGGAAAAATGCTTCCAGTCCATTATTTGTCACAGAACACATACTGTTATAGCAAAACCATTTTTCTTAATCTGCAGTGGTTGACTTATGCAAACAACACCTGTACAGTCACAGAAAATCAATTAAGCAGTGAAATACACTGGAAAAGAGATCTACATAGCAAGGGCAAAACATAGAAAATAAAGAAGGGAGCCATTCTCCCCTCTTCTCAAAAGAAATCTGAGGACTCGGGGACCACCACCTGCACAGCTGTACCTGGCAGGTGTTTAGAGAAGACTGCAGGAGAAAGCTGTACACATTCACCCCTTTTGTGGAAGTGGTGACAAAAAATCCAAGATTTTTTCCACTTCTTTGAAGCCCACTGAGCCTGTAGATGTCACCTGAAAAACCCGCACTTGTAGAAACTCAAGAGAAGAGTCAAGAAAACACCTGACATGCAATAGCTCCTTTGCGTTGCAAGAAGCAATCCAAAGCCTACCTCCCCTCAGATAAAGGGGCAGTCAAAAGGACAAGGAAAGTAGGTCTTGTGTGAGGGGACTAACAGGAGTGTGGGGGAGAGAAAGGAACAGGCATAGCCTTGTTTATGCAGGACTTAAACAACAGCAAAGAGTTGCAGTGTGAAGCAGGGAACACAGCTGGCCAAACCACATGGCTTTGCAGTGGAAATCCAGGAGTCAGTAGAATAATGTATGGATTGGGCACAGGAAAAGGCTCTTGGAGAAATATGCTAGCAACAGTAACTCAGAAAAGAGCTTTCCTTTGGTCCACACCAAATAGATGTTGAACAGTCTTGGGCATGCACGCACACGCTCCACAGAAGACTGAACTTCCTCTGTTGTCTGTGCTGCCACTCTGACCTTGGACTGTGGGAGAGCAGTTCATTGCAGGTTATGCTTTTGCCCGCTGGGGTATAACGAGCAACTGGAGTGGCAGATTCATTGGTTTTGTGATAGGGACTTCTCCATCCAACCATAGCATCATCTTTTGGCTGCTACAGACCTGAGCCAGGCGCCACCTATCAAAAACATGATTGTAAAAGCTTCTGCAGACCATTACCAGCATAAACGGGCTTCTGCTATATATTTCTTTTGTTTTATTTTTAACAATTTTGTCCCCAAATTCTGGCTTTTTAGATGTTTGTCTCAAAGTAAACCTCCCAACAACATGTGGGTTTAAAATTCTAATCCCTCAATGCATTTAAGCTTATTCACAAATGTAAACACATACTTCGCTCAAATGGAATCTCTACTGAAGCAGCAATGCAAATAAAATTACACAACTCACAAAAAGAAACACTGTAAACTTCACTGATGTTCCTGTATTTATAACAGTTGTCAAACCCTAACATACGTGGGCCTTACACCAAAACAGAGAAAAGACAGATGTAATAATCACTTTATTCTGCTTGGCAAAACAATGTAAAACTGGATGGTTCTGTTGAGTTAGAGAATGATGGGAGAGCACAGTTTACAAAATGAGGCTTGTTAGAGCTTGAAACATCCCCTCCTATCTATCTACTCAGAATTTTTTAAGAAGCACTTGCACACTGGCTCACATTTGACTCAACTCAGTCACATACAGTGTTCCAATTTACTTCCATAAGAAAAGCAAGAATACAATAACCCCCAGGTGCATTGCAAGAAAATGCCTTAGACTCAGACCTCCGTTACAGTAGATAACGCAGTTGCCGCTGGGCAGAAGATTACAAGGCCCACTTCATCAATGTGTGTCTCTTCCTTTTTTTTGCTCAAGCAGTCACAACTCCTTCTGACAAAGGTGTGTTTTTTATTTAACTGGAAAAACAACGGAATAAAGTAATTTTTTTTTTCCACATTTGACCAGTTTTCAGGATTGTAAATTCCACTGTATTAAATATCATTCAAACATGAGACCAGATGTCTTCATGTTTACAACACATTCTTTTGGCACAGCTTGTCAAAACACTGTCAGTCTTGGAAAATCTGAATATGAATGTTTTCATGTAAGTGGCCTCCAGTGTGTTAGCCCAGGCAGTTTAAAACCTTGTAGTTTTAAATTGAGTACCCAAGGGTCCATTCTGATCACAATATCCTAATACACTCTTTAACTCAGATTAACTTTAGCTCCTCTCTCTCACTTCTTTTATACCCAGGAAAACCTAATTGTGCTGGTTTAAGCAGGTGCTTAATGAAATGGTTTAATTGATGTGCTGTTTTTACTTTTGTAGGGAGACAGGGCTGAAACAGCGGCACTGGAAGAACGATGGTATCTTCACTTGGGTAAGGGAATAGCACTGCTAGAAACCTTCCCAATTCCCAAAGTCACAGTGGGAACAGTTCTAGGTGACAAGTGAATACGACACCATAGGATGTCTGTCACTAAATGCTGCATTTCAGTCTCCACAGGTGAGAAGAAGTCTCAGTTCATGCTCACCCTGGCCTTTACTAAGGCCTCCAGTGTCCTGAAGAGAAAGCTTGAGGACTGTTATCTCCTTGCCTGATTGAGCAGGCACCTATGCAGTTTTCGTACCTTCTTAGGATGGCACAGGTTCATTATCTCTCCTTACTTCCTCCAGATGAGTTCTGCAATGACTTCAAAATGACATAACATTGACAGGCAAAGAAAAAATCCTTAGCTTAGAAGGGAAAAGAAACACAAATGGGGCTGGGACAACTAGATTCTAACAGGATGTGCTTAGTGGCTTGAGTGGATGTGATAATTATAAATGTAGGATTTTGTTTCTTAGATTCAGACATTCAAATACAGCTTGGTCTTCTATACTTGTATATTTGTTGTAAAAGCTCGAAGAGGGATTTTTTTGTTAGAAAGATGTGGGTCAACACAAGGATTCAAGAAACTAATGTTTTCAAGGGAACACATCTTACTGTTGCCTCAGGACGTGGCCATTAATAGCTAAAATGCCAGTATCTGAGGTAAATTTGCAAGGATTAACAGAATGGAGAGCTGCTGCACACCTGAATTTAACAGACAACCTGTAATCTTACTGGAGCATTTACACTTCTACATAAAGCAAGTGATTAAACAGATGCCATGAACTCTGAAGTGTCTGTTATTCATGCAGTTTTAAGTTTTTTTCTGACAAATCTCTTAACTTTAATATATATTTCCAGTTATACTCACAGCAATTACCCACACAGAAAGAATCAGTCCTGCTCTTGTGGCAAAACTCTTTGTGCTATAGAGGTCCAGAAGTTGTACCCTAAATTCATGAGGAGGGCACACAATTGTTGCTGAGAGCAAAACAAGGTTTTGTTTTGTATTCCTTTTTTTTTTCTTTGCCATTCCCTTAGCTCTGACTCGTTACAGAAAAGCATAGCTTTGCTTTATATTGTCTAGACTCATACTTAAAGGCAAATAAAAACCTATATTAAAATTAAATCCAGTGATGTATTCTTTTAGGCCTGAGGAACCTGCTTTGGGACTTAGGTAATCCTTAAGTAAGAACTTAGTAAAAGTTGTTTGTTTGTTTGTTTTCCTTTAAGATTGTAAATTCAAGCAAGCAAATCTGAGACCTTCTGTTTTTCAGCCAATACTGTACAAATTTCTCATGGCTATTTTTTTTACTTCTTTAATACTTTAAAAAGATTTCTTCTTTAAAAAGATTTCCAGAAATACTGCTAATTTTGTAATGCATGGGTTGCTTCTGTTGCTCATTTTATGATCAAGGCAGGTCCTCCTTGTTCACTATTTGAAACCTGGCTGTATTACTGAAGCTTGTAGGGCCACAATTCAGAAGGCTACTGTTTAGAAAACCATGGCAGTTTCAGGAGCTCACTGTGAAATGAGTAGAGTGCTATCAATGATAAGTGATGCAGCAGACAAACTGAGCTGGAGAAGAAAGCTTTACACGCTGAAAAAAAATCACCGAAGGAAACCTGCTTTCACAGAAACTGTTATGACAGCAGGGAACTGGACATGACAGTGATGACTCTGTGCCAGGACGCTCAGTGGCCACAGCCTTGCTCCAGCCTGTCTTTTGTCCCCTCCATGCCCTAACTCCAAACTGAATCCTTCTGAAATCCAGTCCCTTTTTCTTGGAAATGATTTAACATACTGCATGCAAGTACTGCCTCGGTTAGATACGGTCACAATGTAGGCAGTCAGTGCTCGCCACTCTCCGGGAAAGTGACAGCCCATCAGGAGGTGCAGATGGGACACTCAAGGACTGACACTTTCTCAAGACATCTTCCCAATGGGGAATAGCTGCGTGGCACTAAGTCAGGTGTAGAGAATGAGGGCATCAAACAACAAGCCAGACATGAGACACTCCTTACTTTCCTGAATTGAACGGTGGACAGATCTGAGGGCAGGAGTGGCTGAAATTGTCCTGCAGTAAGTGGTCTAGCACAAACACTAGCCGTGTTTCTTCACCCCGACTGTCTCTTGGAGCCCAGATACTTTGCAGCTCATGTTTCCTGCAAGCCATGGGCACACAGAAAAAAAACAAATCCATTGTTGGAGTCACTTTTGTGTTCTTCAATGCAACCCAACAGGAAGGGCAACAGGCTGGCAATTCGGTGAGCCTTGCAATGTCAGAGTTATCTCTGGCAAGCACTATGCCATAGATTTGAATTAAAGTTACGTGGTTCAGTCAAACGTACTAACATGATGAAATAAAAAAACTGATTGCATTTTAAAATTCAAAATCAAAATCTGGGAGTTTCCAAGGCTGCCACATCCTGTAAAGAAAGAGAACTCAGATGATGTGCAAGACATAGAAATCGGTTAAGCACTATTCAAATCACTTACTATACTAGTTTTATAATATTCACACATCTATAAAGAACATCTCTGAACACTCTAGTCCCTCTTTCAAAATAAACCATGAATCTGTGTATTCAGAATGACTTTCTGGTAGCTGCTATTCAGTGCAAGGTTCACCAGAACTGAGCACATCTATTTTTTCCTGAAGTGCTCAACTCAGCACCAAGAGAAATTCGAGAACCTTTGTTCTATCTATAATTTACTCATGTCTGCTGCTTCAGACACCCTTCAAAGGCACATGACTCATAGCATGTTCCACACACCTATCAGCTCAAGACATTTCTTCTCTCCTGCCCCTCCTGGTAAAGGGTAGGAAAAGGAAGAGCAAGCAATGGACCTACTGCAGAAGGGAAGAGGATGCACATATAAATTTATATGCATACATATAAAACACATGACTATGTATGACTTCCCTTTGATATCCGTAACAGTTCTGCCTGCAGAAGCTCATAGTATCAACCCTAACCCACCGTTTAGTGGGACAAAATTGTCAAGCTGCTCACACCCAAGAAACTCACTATATTGACCAAATTAGGTTGGTATTTTTTTTAACTACACTTAGATGTATAAATCAAACAGCTGTTGAAATATACGTCTGCATGGACACATGCATGTCTAATGCATGTAGGGAGTGCAAACATTTTCTAGACATAATTAACAGGGCAACTGGACATGAAACCTTAACCTTCTGAAAAAGTTTTTGGAACAGATTCAGAACAGCATTTTAAATGGAGTTACTTTTGCCCTGTGATTTCTAAGGTGACAGGCTGCATCCAGCCTAGCTCAGCAGGAACTGAAAGCTGCCATTATCTAACAGCCACTTACAGGTCCATATGAAATGAACAGACACAGTTAACTTGACCCAGGCCTAGAGTCAAGAAAATTAGAATACCTTTTACCCTTAAATAGGGCACAAGGACAGGTGACCAGCAAATGCTGTAATTCCATTCTGGAGTGCAGTCCTGGGTCAGTATCTATCTAGCAAAGGCATTTTAAGCGTTCGACTGAAAGATTTCTGGAATATTTTGTCCAGTACCGATTTTCACATTTTTGAAAGTGAGAAATCACAAACTAAAGTTAGCTGAAATTCACACGTTTACGACTGACATCATGGGAAGCTATTGTCACATACTTAATTCTACCAAATGGTACAATGAGATCTTTTGTACAAAGTTTAGTCACACTTAGAACTGTTTTGCTTTATCCCAACAGCATCTATTAAGATACAGAAATGATCTATTTCTCAACAGAGTTTCTTTCTCTTTTCAGTAGTCAGGCTCTCTACACTCCAGGCATATTAGCTGAATTTCAAGGAGGAGCCTACTAATGTATGCATAATCCTATGGAGCATGCGGTTCCTTATATTTTACATTCTTCTTACATCTCCAGTGACCAAAGTCTGGCAAAAGAGAAAACAGGTTATAAGACAACAAAATCTTTGCTTTAACCTGACATAGGAAATTTCTTACCTTTGTTCTCCTGGGATTAATACTGTTAATCTTGAAAGTGCAATACAAGAAGCACTACACGCTTCTGTACTTATTGTTACTCATATTAGTCACATTTCTGAAGTTATGTAATAACCAAGACTGTGTTACAATAAAATTCAAGCAATGCTGAAGGACTGTAAAGTCAGAAAGCATTTGTTGTGCAGATAGCTAACAGAAATGTCAATATGGCAGCTGTGTTTCCATAGCTGCTTAGGTCTCTTTCCTTTTTTGATAATCTGTTTCTCCAAAAGATATACAGGAACTTTATACCAGCTACCAGCAAATAAGAAAAAGACTGTTTCCTTAGCACTTCTCTAACCATTAATCCGTACTTTTCAGTGCACATATAATCAGCATGTAACTTAGAAATTCCCATGAGTTTAAGAAGTATATTATCTATATAGTATTGAAAAAACAAAAGATGTGAATGTGAAGATGGCATGCTCAGAACAGAGTACTAAACTTAAGTCTAGTTAAGTATTCTGCAGTTGCTAGAAAAGCTCTGCAGTTTCATGTTGAGCCCTCCAGGACCTTCATGCAGTTGCTTTCTATGAGTTTTACTTGTATCACACAATCAGCAGGGCACATGCAGCCATGATTTACAGATTCACAGTACCTCTGCACAGCTGTGAAACCCTGATTTACCATATGCACTGATCTTCTTCACCCTGTACCACAGCCTACAGCCCTGCCTCAAGAATGTCAAAGTTATTCTGGATCAAGAATGTCAAAGTTATTCTGGAACAGGAATGAGAGTGAGTAGAAGCATCTAAAGACAGTTATATGGCTGTTGCCTTTAACAATCCTGAGCAATCACTGTTACTGACTAGTAAAATGTCAGACAGATCACTGCTGCTAATTAAAGACCATTCATTTTAATAACATTTTTCTGAGCTTCCGAGAGCAATATATTCACACCACTTCAAGGTAGTAAGGTTTTTTACATGTGAAACCCAGCTTAGCAATTTTTCCTCACAACACCACCACAGGAAAACACCAGCCCTAGTTTAAGGAAACCATGCCCTCAGAGCAGCCTGGCTCACCCATGGGACAGCCATGGGACACTGAAGCGTAGCACAACCTGGGGGGGATTAAGGATTGTCATTGAGATCCTCGCTTTACTGAGCAATTCCTCCTCTTCTTTGGGATATTTCACTGGAAAAAGGCCAGGAAATAAAGAGCCAAAGGACTGTCTCATGGGTGCGCTAGTAAAAAAACCATGTTTATAAAGGAACTGGATAGAAGACACTGATGTTTTGTCATGTCGCATTACTTCAGTTCAGCAACGCCATCTGGGATAAGTTACTGTATGTTTGGTATTGGACCTATATTTGTATCCTGTGAAGTGCATGTTCCTGATTTAGTATTTTTTCCTATTTGGTTTAGTCTACTGGAACTGCTGCAGCTGCTAACACTCCAGAAATTCCAGGAAAAAGACAACTTCTGAATCTATGGCCTTTGTTTTTTCTGAGAAAGCTCTTGCAAGTTCAACCACACCACACAGCAGACATTTTTTTGTATGAGGAAATTCTACTGCATGATAATAACCAGTACGCATTTGGCTCATGTAAGCTCTATCAGCTTGCCTTTCAACAGAGAGAGCAAAAAAAGAAAACAAAGACGTGTTTTTCACTTTTCTATCAGATATGGCCACACAGCCTACGGAGCTACCTAATCTGAGCATGGACTGACTTCTCATGCTGTGAATTATGTTGCAAAGCACAAAAAAACCTGAGGAAATCAAGTCAGAGGTCCAGGGTTTCTGCAGCTAGCCTTGATCCCCTACTCAGACCTTGAACAGCTTTGGCTGGCGGGGATGGTCTGGCGGTTTCCACAGCAAGCACAGGACTGGCAACCCCGGGCACATCACTGAGCACTAGTCTTCAACAGAAGCAGAAGCTGGCGAGCACTGAGCATCCACAATGCCTGGGTTTCCTTTGTTATTCTTTTTCTTCTCTGCAGTTCATCCAGCCTGTTATAAACTGAGGCAATGAGCACTTCTCTGCTGTACATGCTAGGTAGGGAAGAGGCAGGAGCAGCTGTCAGGACCCTGCAGATAAGGGTGGAAAGGGAAGGCTGAATGGAGGACAGCTGCAGGCAAGCCTGCCTGACAGCTGAAACTCCCTCGAAACGTAAGTGCTGCCCTGGCGAGGAGGCCATCAGGAAGGCGAAGGGGGCGAGCCCTTTCTGGAGAGCCTGCAGCAGCCACGTTGCGGGCAGTAGGCAGGCCAGCCCCGTGGCTACCCCACACCACCCGGTGGGGCAAACCGCCGAGGGGCTGCCCGGGGCCCAGCCTCATGCCCCACGCGTCTTCCTCCCCCGCGCTGCTGCGGGCAGCTGCTCCCCGACCTGGGCTGCCCGTCATCGCCAGCCGTCCCGCGGGCTGGCGGCAGCCCGCGCCACCCCCCCTGCCCGCCGGAGCCTCTCCTCTGCCCACCCACCGCCATCTTGCCGGCTCACGACAGACCGCCATCTTCCTCCGGGCCTCAGAAGCCCGGGGCAGCCAATACGTTATGCAAATCTGCCATCTGCTGGTGAGTAGGGAGAAAGGGCTGCTTTGTAAAGCCGTGCTGCCTGAGCAAATTGCGGAGGAGTAGTAAATACGATAATACGGGCTTTTTTATTGTTTGGTTTTTTTAACTTTTGCACGTAGCACACCATGATTTCTCCTACACGCAGCACGCTTCCTACAAATCCATGGGATTTGGCATTTTTGGCAAAAGGAGTATGCCACAGCTGCTGGGTTCCCTTTGGCAGCGCTGCGTACCACAGCTTCCTGACTCCGGCTCGGCCGGGGAGCTCAGAAGCTCTGCCAGGGGCTGTCATTGGGAAAAAGCGTGCAGCAGCCGGTCTGCAGTGCAGGGCAGGCCCGGCTGAGACCCTGGACAGCCAGGCCCAAGGACCTGGGCATGGTCAGTGGGAAGCGTAAAATCCCAGGGACCCCCACAGGGATCGGGGTCTCACAGCCCTGGTGCTGCTTGGAGGCTTCTGCACCCCTAAGGATCCCCCCAAGTGCTGGTGCTTCTACTGCCCATGTTGTCTTCTCCTCTGGCTGCCACCATGCTATCAGTGTGAGCAACATGAAGGCCGAGAGCAAGCCCTGGGAATCTGGGCAAGATCCTGTCCCTTGATCACGGCGCAGCTTGTTAAAACTTAAGGGGAAATAATTTTCAAGTCCAGCAAAACAAACTGTTTGCAAAATGCTGGCTGACTGGTACTCTCTCTCTCTTCTTTGCAGGAGCTTGCAAAGTTGAGATCCTAGCTCCTCAGTTTAATGGAAGCCTTTTCCGCAAGCCATTCTCATTTTTAACCTGAAGAAATGCGGTAGCTCTGAAAATGAAAGGAACCATACTGATCACATCTCAGCCTTTCGGCTGGAGCTCCCCTCTGCAGACCTTTAGCTCCAGGTATGCTGGTTGTGGTGATGCTGACATTTCTCCGTTAAAAGCAAAGCTGACTTCATCAGTAACAAATACAGTCTCATTGTTATTTCAAGTAATGGCATATTAATTTGTACTGAACTAAATCCAATACCTGAACAAAGAAACATCACCTATGATTATAGATGACTTTAAATTAAATGTTTTATAACAAACAGTGGATTTTAGTTTGTGACCAGCAGATGGCCATTACAGATTGTTACAACTACCATTTACTTCTGGTAACACGGAGTAGTAACTCCAAGTTCTGTCTCTCATATCAGATGTAGCTTCCATTGTTTACAGTTGAGTATTTTAGCTATCATTCTGTCAGCAAAAAATGCTGCCAAGCAAAAAAGAAACCAGTCCTGGAAACCAGCTGATTGCTGCATGACTGGTAAATTCTTGACAGGTGTTTCTAGATTTTCAAATGCGGTCCTTAGTCATTCCCTGGAATGTCTGACTGGTGCCAAGGAACTAGTTCAATGTCTTACATGTTTTTGAATATTTTTCTTTGCTGTTCTTTGTCCTCTAAGAACTAAGGAAATAAGAAGCTTTGAACTAGTTTGCAAGAAACAAGTTTGCCAGGAACTTTCTGCAGCATTTTGGAAATTGGTCTGATTTGTTTGGCTTTGTTTTGTTTAGACAAATCATTTGCCTTCTTCATTCTTTAATATCTAATTTTTGGTGTTGACACATCTCCTAATTTTGTTGGCACGTGGTATTTCCTTCAAGCCAGCATTGTAACTGAAAGACAAAAAGGCTATGTAACATGCATTTCCTTCCCAGTCATTTAATTCAACATGCTACCACATGTCTAAGAAGCTCAGTGGTCTTAAGAATCTATGGACATTCTATGAATGGGATAACATTTTCATCATAAGTACTTTAAGGTGTTCCTACTGCCAATCTCTTAAGCATCACATTGATTAAAGAAGCAGTGAATTACACAGATGGCATTTTTGATGCACTATAAAGCCAATGTGTGTAATTTATTAGATTTTTCTCATGATAGTTCACAAGAATTGCATTTAGTGGGAAGAACTGCATTTGTATTTGTGTTTGTGATAGGATGGTATTGTTTCTCCTGTTTTAATGGGCATGTGGAATCCTGCAATGTTTGGTGTCACCAAAATATGTTCCTTATACTTACTCTTGCTTCTTCAATATTTTGTATTTCATGGTTCCTACATGAAAAAAGATGGTGTTTATTTCTTAGTGGTGTGTTCTGGCTATGTGTAAAAAACCCCAATGCATCCAATTCTGTATCCACTTTCATACATGTCCAATAGAACTCCATAAAATTTATTTCATGACTCCATGTTTACATTTTTAATGAAATAATTTTTATCTGACAATCTGCAATGGCTTAGTTGATAGTTGCTCTTACTACCCTCCATGTATAAATTTTAATTCCTTCCACGCTTCCCAATGAGTAAAATCCAAGCATCAAGGGACAAAAATAAGGTTTTCAAATTTTAAACATATCAGTGAGAGCTGAAAGTGTGCTGTTGATTCAGAATACCATATAGCTTTTGTATGTGATTCCCCATTGTGTCAGTTACTATTGAAAAATAAAATGACAAGATGGAAAGTGAAGTTTTAATAGATAGAAAACCAGGGAATGCCAAGAAAGCCAGTGGACTTCTGTTGACTAGACCAAAAGACTAAAATTCCAAGTCTTCTAGTGCTCAGGCTATGCAGAATTCCAGTCTGTTTCAGCACAAGCAAGGGGCTTGCTCACCAAGGACTGAACTATGGCACTCACCATGTATACTTAGCCTGCACTGTGATCACTGAACATTTCCATGCCTTAATTTCCCATCTTTTAGCACAGACCCTAAAAAAGGGCAGATTTAATTAAGCATTGTCCTTTAATACGTTAGACTATTTCGAATCATATCACAGAGCCAGTTTTCAAGATGTTCTCAAAATGTTACCTCATGTATAGGCATGGAAAACATTAATAAACATCTTAGGATGGACACGGATATCGTCCAGGTACTACAGTGGCTGAGCAGTGGTTAGCTGGTACAGCTTAATGCAGTGATATTGCCTTATAAAGCGGAAAGTATCCTGTTTGAAGGACAAACTCTTATCTTGTGCAATGCTAAGTCAACTGCATACTCTATAGAGTTATGATCTGGAGCCACCTGATTTAAAAAAGAAGGGATTATCAAAGCAGTCACACCAACCAAGAATTTGAAAGGCAGGATCAGTTGCCCTTAACTGATATTGTCAATTGTTTATGAAAGAACTTCTGCTTTCTTCCAAAATAGATAACTGGGGCCTTGCTATTTTGTATCTTTAAAGGAGACAGTGACACTAGAGCCATTATTACAAGGCTGAAAAAGGTTACAAGTAAAGTCCTATAAAATGAAAGGAAGAGAGTTTTTTCTTAATTCAGCACTGCTCACAATGTATCATTTCATCTTAAAAAGAAAGAACCAGAACTGACAGGAAATTACTAAGATAATACAACATCCTGAGGAAAGTAGGTTTTTGAATGGGGGTCTTGGAAAATGTCTAGGGCTGCAGCTTGACTCCTTGTAGGGAAAAAAGGAGTGTTTCCCAGGCACTAAAAATTGGCTTCTAAGAAGGAGTGAAAATAGATGAGAACAAATATTTGGTATCTATGTTAATCAGAGCCTCATTGGAAGCAGGAACACCTGAATTAAAAAAATTTTGGAATACTAGAAGTTGAAAATTGTGTACAGAATCTCTGGCATTTGAGCTTATTTTTAGGAAAGAGGCCAAGAGGTTATACTGCATACTGAATTTTACTTAATGTCAGCTTATAACCACTGTCTATAAACACACGTACACACACCTGTAATGAGTCCTATTTTTTCTTACTCTTGCTCTATAGCATTACTAATTCATAATGTATTGTTACAAATAGTTTCTGGAGAGCCAATTAAGAGTCAAATACATATCCATTTTTTACAATTCATAAGGATTTCTTACTGAACATTTTCCTGCAGCACTTACGTTGAGCACTAAAGTTTTCATATGAATTTTAAAAATTTCAGTGTGCAAATACATTATAGTTATACATCATATCTCACCTTAGTTCAGAATTGAGAAGCCAGTACAGCTCAGCAGCAATCAACCTTTCAATCAACCTTTGCAAAGCATTTTTTCTAATCTCTAGGTTGTTAGTTAGTTAGTTACTTGCAGCCTTGTTTCAAATATAGGAAAGCTGAAGACAAGCAAAGTTCAACAAATTACACTAACACAGAGCAGGTCCACAGCAGAGTTGGAACTGTTCCTCATATCTTCTGACCCATAATGTTATATTAGCACAATGCCGTGTACATTTTTGAGCTAGATAAATTCACAGAAGTAGCCCACCAGACCATTCAAAATCTGTTCATGTAAGGATATCAAGCTCCTTTAGGTTTTCACTAGCAATGGCATCCTTGGAGCATTTTAGTTTCAATCACCTGAGTCAGTGGTAACAGCCTGTGGACTGACATGCCGTTCCCCACCTCTATTTCTTTCCTCTAAGGAGTTTTGGTCTGTCCGCCATTAAAGACTTGCCTTAGTTATGCACTCTGACAGACCCCTCAACTGAGACTAGGATGTGAAATTTTTAAGATGAGCTTTTGAAATGGCAGCTCTAGGGATCAAAATACCTGGATCATTTAGTTAGAAAGAAAAAGTCAAGCGTGTATACATGGATTAAAAAATAGCTTCCTAGCCTAAAAGCTTTTAAGAGAGAAGAGAATCCTCTTTGTGGGATCAGAAAGATCAGATTTTAAATATAGCCTCGTCATAATACACAGAGATGTAGTTGTTTCACAAAAGCTCACTAACTCAGATTTGTGGCGGTTTTTTGAAGCTGAACAAGGTGTAAGTTGGTTTAAGAACCAAACTTATGCACTGGGTATTTATTGAACCGCTGGTACATCAGAAGTAACAAGAATAACCACTGAGTTATTTAAGAGAATGATCCATTTGTGTTTAACCAAAGCCACACAAGTAATCTTCCCTTCAGCTTTATGCTAGCCACAGCTCCCCAGTGGAATTTCAATTTATATCTCTTACATAATCAGAGCACACTTTCAGGGGAGAATTTGACCCTGAGGGAGGCAGGAGGACTGGAGAGACTTGCTAATAGTCATGTGGTAAAAATAGTCTTTTCATAAGCCCTGCATGAAGCACGGAGAATGCCTTGAAACATGCCCTAGCTAGTATCAGAAATAGCCGAGCCAGAGATGAAAAGCATCCTTCTGCTCAAATGTAAAGGGGAAAAAAACCCCTAAGATATTCTATAATAGTCCTCATGAGTCACTCCAATGTGCTAATGAGTTCATCACAAGCCACCATTTAACACGGCATCCCTTTCTCACCAGCATAGAAGCACACCAGTTCCCTGGACATTCAGGTTCTCATGCACTCCTCTGTTCTTAAATGTGGAATATACTAACATCAGTCTCATTTCAGGGTCCCTAGAAATCAGTCCTCACAGGTCAGTTGCTTATTAGCAAAAAGAAAAGCAAATAAGCCTCATGACCCCAGGGAAGCAGCACTTACTCCAGGAGCTGGGAGAAGAGCAATTTCTTTCCTGGTTTTGCCTATACAGCATACCTAGCTTCTCTGCCCTTTCTGCAGGTAGCCTGGCTCTTTAATCCCCTGTTGTCTGACAATGGTAGATTTGTCCTGCTTCGCGCTTGGAGGGCTAAGGATTTTGTGTATCATTCTTCCAAATGGATTACTTGCATCTCTAAACTCCCATCAAGTATGGAGGTGCTTATCCAGCTTCCATAGGATATAAAGAAGGCACTAATAAGATGGTTTTTTTCTTCCCATTGAAGGTCAGAGAACAAAATATATGCAAGTTAAAAGTCATCTCCTGTTAATGGGATAAGCACGTGGGACATGAGGAGAGGACACGCGTAGTCTTTTTTATGACTAGGGAAAGAACGATATTATGAACCAATGCAACAATTGGTAGTGGTCAAGCATTAGCAAAAAGCTATTGTTGTTAAGAAACTGTATAAAGTGCCTGTATAAACTGTATAAGTGCCTGTATAAATTTTATAAAAATCTCTAAAACCACAGCCAGTCTGAAGCAGGTATTTTGAAATAGGAGTGTGCCTGGAAATCAAACTAATATGATTGATAATCATATATAATCAAACTATAATCAAATGAACAGTGATAAAACTGTTCATTTAAAAATACTATAGAAACCCCAGAAAATCCCAAGATATCGATAACATCTGTGTTTGAAGTTAACTGTGCATAGAATTCTGTCCTGATAATTACCTACTTACTGTGAAAACAATTTGTTTGTTTGTAAAGAGTAAGTCCTTTACAATAATACTTGTAATTAGAAACAGTTTAGTAAAAGATGCTGTCGAGAGGTACCTCTACGAGGTTTCAAGCAAAGCATTTACATTTTCCTTTCTGGGTAGAATTTTGCTTTATTGCATATTTGCTCCTGAACTTTTTTTTTTTTTTTTTAACTGCAGCATTACAGCTGAGGTGTCCTTGTCAGTGAGCAGCAAGGGCAGAGTGGTCCCCTCTCCCCCACAAGGGAGGGAGGTCCAGGAGCCAAGGGTGACAGCAAGGCAGGCAGAGTAGTGTCACCCCAAACAGGACCCGGGTCTAGAGTGCCTGAAGAGGGAAAGCATGGCATGTCTGGAGATAGTAAACAGTATCAGCCAAACGTGGAGATTGACAGATGAGTCCATGGTGATCAGACAAGTCCAAGGTCAAGCCAGGAAGTAAAATCCATGTGTCAGGGTCAGGATTCAGATCAACAGGTATGGGCCAGGGTGCAATGTAGCTCTGGCACAAAACAAGTGTGAGAGCCCAGCCTAAAAGCAGCTACTAGAGAAAAGTGGAGAGCCCCTGCAAGGGCTTCTCAGGCAGCTCTCCCTCATAAAGCTTCAAGGCTGGAGAGCTGCACTATCAGTTTTGGCCCCGAGACCTGGCAGCATAGCTTCCAGGAGAGAAGGGTATGCTCAGGGCCCTGATAGCCTGTGTCAGGATTGTGAATGTATGTTTCCTTTAATTACTCACTGTATACGTACTTACACAAAACATAGAGGAGATTTTTCTAAGAAGTGGCAGTAACCCATGGGGAGATTCACTAGGCATCAGGTTTGTGGCTGCTATTGATGCCTTTGAGAGTGTCCTGCTTTTGGAAGTTTAAAAACCAAGGAATTATTATATAGGAATTAAATTATAAGGGAAGTGAAGGTCTAGAGGGAAGTGTAAGATGAGATGACACGGCTCAACTCCTAACTAATATTTGTCAGAGCAGAGCAATGAAATACTTCATGGCAGAATCATACTGACATCCCATGCTTCTTGGTAAGCAGACTGCACTAGAAACCATGGAGGATAGCACTCTGAAGTGTGCTCTCTGAAGAAAGAGAGATATCAAAAGACAGAAGAAAAAGCTAATTAGCTAGTAGCCCTAGGCAATACAAATGTGAAATTATAGATTATAGAAAATAAAACTCTTATTTGTAAATACTGATTTACTATGCCTACATTTCTCCTTGCAGTGTGTTCTCAAGTTCTCCATTCTGGGACTAGCATATAATTGGAAAAAGCAAAGGCATGTGCATTTCAGTCAAAGTGAGGCTGAGCCCTAAATCAGGTGACAGTTGCATGTGGCTATACAAAAGGATACCTTATTTTATCCCAACAGGTAAATCACATCAGGTATTTGGGTTTCAAATTCAAAAAAATTTTCTTTTCTGTCTCTTCTTCTCTGTCAGCGTTTGAGCCACTGTTCCTTGTGTCAAAGCTACAGTGCGAATGGTAGATCAATCTCTGTTTGGGTGCTAAATGTAACAGGAAAAGAAGTTGCTGGCTCCCCAGAGTTTTCTGGCAGGAGGAAGGCATCAGACTTCAGCAGAGAAAGAGAAAGATTCTCCAAAGAACTGGAGAATCCTGAATGGCAGAGAAATCTTCTCAGGTTCAGTAGCATCTGAAAATCCTCAGCTTCTCCCACTAGACTAGTTCTGACATCTAGTCAGTCACAAAACAGTCTACAAAATCGCATTATGCCAAACTGGACATTTACCAAGTTTGCTCCACTTGAGGCACAGATTTAAAAAGCTCATTGAGACAAAGCCTCCATCAGCAGAAAGACTGGGATGTTAAACAAAGACTGTTTTTTACTTCTTTCTGGAAATGCAACGTTTCTTTTAATTACAGTATGAAAGTGGTCTCATGATTATGAACCTGGGCTGCATTTGGGATCTCTTGTTTTCATCCAAAGATCCAAGGAGAAAGTGTTCATTCCTACTGTTGAAATATCTGTTCTGTTTAGGCTTATGCATTTTCTTTAATCACTCTTTATTCCTGTATTATGTTGCTGAAACTAGGATAATCTTTTTTTCCTGTGGAGAAATGTGAGAATACATTTGTGTAAGGCATCTTGATACGTAGGAACTGGCAGAAGCCAGAATGGTAAAGGCTTCAGGCATGTAAAAAGTATACAGAACATGATAACTGTTCTCTGCATAGCTGGGATAATTACTGAGCTGAAATTATAGCAAGATAGAAGCAGGTGGGACCATAGAGAAAACTTTCTAACAAGGAAGGGTAGTGAAGCATTGGACCACACCACAAAGGAAGGGATAGAGGCTCCACTACTGAAGGTCATTAAAAATAGGTTAGGCAAACATCTGTCTTGCTTGACATATGCAGAAATGATCATGACTTGAGGAGAGGAAATAGTCTGGACCTCTGTTTCATTATGGGGCTTGTCCAAAGAGATGATCCAAAATGCTAAATGATCCTTCAGTTACAAAAGGCCAAGAGACCTCCTGTCTCAGTGACCTCTCAGTGTCTCTTAGGAATTCCTGATCGCCTGACACCCTAGAAATGTGGAAGCAATTGTCGCTTATGAGAGTGTCTTTTTGCAGGGGAGAAAGGGTGTATGCAATGTCAATAAATGTGCAGTGCTAATGTGCATAAAAATATGGGCAGAAAATAATTCAAGAATTCTGAAAACAGGAATGAGTCATGCAGTGAGAAGTGAGGAGGAGAGGAAAAACCCATTAAGGCAAAATGCAGATTTCAGTTGAGTGCTACAACCAGTGGAGTGACCCGTGGATCTTAGGAGCATGGTGCAGGTAAGAACAGAAATGTCCCTCAGCTGCCATCTGTCACTGACACCCAGATCCTCCACAGCAGATCTTAAGAGCAGCCAAGTTTGCTGTTCTTAAGCACTGCAGACATCTATAACATTTTTGCCTGTGTGGGAGGACTGAAAGATGGGAGGCATTTGAGAACATCAACTTCCGAAACAGAAAACTCAAATTATTCTGTGCTGAACTGGGACCAACTCTTAAGCCTCTCAGGCAGTCATCCTATCAAATTGAAATTCATTCTCACATTCTCAGACTTGCTGAATGCTCTTTGAACAACTACAGTATTGACATGCTGCATTATAGTAACAGAAACCCAATGATTTATTCAAGCAAATCCCTTGATACAGAAATCTCTTTTAAGTTATGTACTTAGGCTAGGATTTTCTAAAGGTTAACCTGGATCACTTTGAAAGTGAAGTTCCTGTTGGCTTCTCTGAGAACTGTGAGTTCACTTTTTCTTATCCAGTCTCCTTAGAGGTTTTCAGTCATATGTTATATCAAATTATTAAGACCAAGAGCATTTTCAGCTAGAGAGAGAATCACTGTTACCTGTTAGTTTTCTAGCTGTGAGTATTCTCCTTGCAGAATTCCAGATGTCATAATTCTTTCCACCTTGTCTTTGGAAGAAGAAAAATTGCAGATTGCTTTACATGATGAAAATCCTGGAATGTTGCTTTCCTTCCACAACAGCTCATGTACTGGTCAGTTCGCTAAACAGAGAATAGTGCATATTCTTTAGAAATATTTCTTCTTCAGGTTTGTGACATATCCCAGATGACAGTCTTCATACAACCTGCAGGGAGTATACATGAATACTTTTTGTTTCAAGTTTTGATGTATTTTCTAACATTCTTAAAATTAATTAAATATTTAAGCTTGTTTAGTGCTGCAGATCAAACCTAAAGTGCAGCAAAAGAACAAGCCTTCCTGTGATGCCCCATAAACTAGAGTGGACCTGGGGAATGCACCTATAAAAGCATAAATTTGTTCAGCATTACGAGCAACTTGAGAGTCCAGTGGAGTCTACCTGCCACCTTACCAATGAATACCAGTTGCATTTTTGAGGTTTCTGTGAGTTTGTGAGTATGTATAACATTGTAGGTGGTAGTCAGAAGAAGCAGTTTTTTAGCTGTAGTTTTCAATGTCCCTAATTACCTTTTAACAAAACTCTTTCTCTGATCTGTCATGCTTTCATACTGCCTCCCAGCTCTATTCCTTTGTGTAAAATATGTAACTGTGCTCCTTCTGCTGCAATTGAGTTAAACTGTGATCAAAGATTAATCATCTAACATTAACCTTTCAGGTCTTTAGTAACAAATATGTCATTACTTCTTTTTTATTTTATGACTACCATTCTTTTAGCCCAAGGCCTCTTTCTTTGGAACTCTCTCAAACTTCCAATATTTGGGCGAGCGTGTGAGAGAAATTGAGAGATACTACAAAGTTAGGGGTGGTGTGCATGCTTTATGCAAGGCTCAGGAGCTTGCTTTCTGCTCTCCAGTATTTCACCAGACCTTGTTGCCTGTTCAGCACTCCCAGCAAATTGAGGGCACTCAGTACTTCTGAAGCTACTGATCTACTACAAAACTTATGACAATGTTTAGTCTTTTAATTAAATTACCAAGAATTCTGGATAAAATCAGATGTTGTTTTTTAATCTTGCTAATCCAGGCTCTGCTGAGGTCTGAGTTTCACTCAACCACAGGAACACAGGTGTGTTACTTGAATAAGAGTTTGCACCCAGAACAGATGAGAAAAGACAAAGGGTGGGAGGAAAAAACGCCGACCCAGTTAAAACTAATGCAGCAGAGTAATAATATTAATAATTAAAAGAGCAGTTGTAACCGGATCAGACTTTTGATCCAATTGTCCAGTTCATCTCATAAGCAGCAGAAAGCTTGGAGGACCAGCACCACAGGGAGAGCACACAAGAAGCCCATGCTGGAAGGCATGTTTTGACACATATAGTTGTTTGCGTCAATGAGGAATTACAAAAAAAGATCAGCACCCTTTGTCTGTGGAGTTGCATTACGTAGGACAGCAAAGCACTTTCTGCAGGCTAAAAATGCGTAAACAAATGGTTACAGCGACCCAGTGGAGGTGTGATCCCTTGCTGTGCTGTGGTAACGTGGCCATACGCCAGAGCCCTGGGAATTTCTTGTGGCTGTCCAGTGCATCACTCTGCTGTTGGGAAGGGGAGGAGTAGAAGGCCACCAGCTGCTGCCACCAAGCTCCCCGGTGAGAACCTGAGATCAGGCAGGTTCTCTGCTACACTGCTCCTAAGTACTCCACTTGTGGCAGCTTGTGCATCAAGAGGAGGCTATCCCTAAACCAAACTGTGTACCGAGGGGAATCTGTCTGCCGTTGTTTTGCAATGAAACCACTAGAGGGAAGTGCCAGAGAGCTCTGGCAATGCCTGCTCACCACCTCTGCAAACAGGGTGAGTATCGGCAGCTTTGCTGCTCTGTTACGGTCCCAGTAAGAAAGGCACTCAGCCTCTGTGTCATTTAAAATGCTTTTTATTAGGGCTAACCTATAAAATGAGAATAGGATAGATAATCTTACATCCCTTTAGATGCTAGAAGCCCAGAGAGGTGTAGCACCGAGCAGGATGCCAACCCATGTGCAGCATTAACATACTCTGCATAGTGGAGTTTTGTATTTCCAGAACTTAAGTTTTAACTGCTGATTTCATGAATGACAACATAGTTCTGATAAATGGTATCTTTGCAATTCCATCATTTTGAAATTTCAAAGGAGCCCTGGTAGTGATTTTTTGAGATTGTTTTTTGTTGAAAATAGGTGTCTTGCTAGAAAATGTAATCTAATTAAAAATGAAGTAGTTTAAATATCTCTGTTTGAACTTCAGCTTGGTATCAAGACAAGAACCATCTGGAAAGTTTGAATGCCAGAATAAATAAATATTTTCAGGGATATTTGAAGCTTTCATCACAGTGATTTTTGTTTTGGTATATTGCTGGAAATTTCTTTCCTAAAATACTTGAAAGCACATAATTAGCAAGTTTTATTCAGCAATATTTTAACCATTGTTACTATTTTCTACAAATATTGCATATGTATATTTTAGTTATAAGATTATTATCAAAACATTAATAAAAATGCATGGTTTTACCAATATCTACAGTGATATTGCTCATAAAACTTTGAAATATCTTTATTTTCCCTCTGTTTGGTAGTAGAAGATATTAGAGTTAACAAATGAAATGGAAATGATGTAGCTTAAGGGACCATCTGAGCACAGCCAACACAACAGAAATAAATCTGTAAACATAAAGTTATTTGATAAGCTTCTTTTCAATCAGTAGAAATTACCTATTTTTTTCAGATTAAGAGATCCTTCTAAGAGAAGAAGCCAAAGAACTGTGTTATTGCACTAAGCCATAGTAGGCAGTAGGCAGTAGGCAGAATTCAGTTAATCTATGCTAGACTGAGTCTGACTGTGTTGTTAAACTCATTCGTAGTATGATGCAATGTTAAGATGATAATGCAAATTATGTGACTGCATATAACTTACAAACAGAAAAAGGAGCAAATGTAAAGCAAAGATTATTAGGTTTGAAATGACCATCTCACTTTATTCAAATCTGTTTCTGATTTCCTTTATATAGAGAGAGTTGTAGATAGACCTAAAGAATGTCTTACTCACTAAGCTGTCAATCCTTTCTTTTTACCAAGGTTCATATACTTATATTGCAAAATAGTCCTCACTGGTTTTCTTTTTAAAATTTCCAATGCTTAAATGCAGAGGTGGTAATGTGCTTCTCAAATAGCTGGGATAGATTGTTAAATCAGATAATCACCAGCCATTCAGATCTATCCATCTTTAATTCAGGATTCCCAGACCAGCCTCTTGTACATGGCCACTCTCCAGGAATTCTGAACTTGGTGATAGACAAGTAGCTATAAAGGTAATGTATGATCTTTACAGTCCTTGAATCATGATATTAATGTCATGTGAATATTTGACAGTCCTATTAAAGAAAATAGGATCAGTCTGGTAATCTTTTGGCTGCTGTAGGGTCTAACAAGTTGTAATCCTCAGCTTCCCTGCCAGCAAATTCCTCATTAAGCACAAGATATCCTAAAACAAATCACCAGTAAAACCTGTCCAAGATGTTAATATATGTAGAGTTCTTTTAAGCAGATAATTCTAGCCAAAAAAAGGGCATTTTTTTCTCTTCTCCTTCTGCCATGTAGCCAAGCTGAAGTACTCTAAATGCTTCCGTATATTGAAACCTGTGATTTGGATGAAATGGTCACAGTGAAGCACAGGAAGACACAACAAAAATGAGGTTTAGGATTTCACTACAAACATAAAATTCCAACCTAAAATGTTTGTATTAGTTTATACAAATATCTCTTTTACAAATGAATTGAAACAGATTTTTTCACTGATCTACAACCCCTTTCAGGATGAACTGGGCACACATTGCTTTTTTTCCATGCAATTTCGATGCAATAAACAGTGAAGTCCAAGCATTTTGACTAAGATTCTTAATGTGGGTTTGGGCTGAGAGCCAGAATTCAAAGAAAACACAGGGAAATATTCAGGAGAGCTGAATCGCAACTGAAATTCTGTGTTGGCACTGACTTCAGCAAATAGAAATAGTCATGGACACATCTATGTCTTTATTGTACCAGCATGGCTAGGCAGAGGTCTGTTTCATGTGTTTATGTAGCAGGACACTTCTCAGGTAGAAGTTGTCCTACACCTCCAGGGCCTGAAAAAATGAAGTCATAGGGTCTAATACAATTCAGGTTGGAAGGAACATCAGGAGATCAACCCATTCCAACCTCCAGTCTTACAGTTTATCTTACATAGGTGGCCTTTTCTTGCCGTGGAGTTTATACATCTCTTCTCCCTCAGGCCCAGCTATCTCTCTGTGTTTATTTCCACAGTATTGATTCATCTGCCTAAGGGTCAGATGCTGCCCAAGTTTTGACAAGGCAGTGAAATAAAATCCTCCCATTGCTCTTCCAGCTTTGAGCTGACAGGGGCACAAACTTCAATGGTCTGAGAGTGGGGCTGCCCCTAAGACAAGTGATGATTTTTCGGAGGGGTTCAGCAGAGGGGCAGAAGGGTGTTTCCATCCTGCACTGAGAAGAAGTGGGGTAGGGGAGAAGAGGGAAGGAGGCGGCAGAACAGCTGCAGCAGCTGGAGTTGCCAGGATCAGCTTGCCTAGCAACCCCCCTTCTTAGGCAAGGGCATCTAATTCAGTAGCAACAGCAACATCAGAAGCAGCCCTGATACTTGCTGAGCTGAGTGGATGTTAGGGAGCATGAGAGCTGTCAAAACACCAGCCTTAGGGCTCCGAAGCCTCCTCAGTTTATTGGTAGGTAAACTACATAGATCCACTTACCAGAACTTATTCCTGTGGTCTGTGCATAGGGAAAGAACTGTATATGGCATATTGCAGTGAGACAGCTATTTATACCAGGCAATTGTTGAATGTTATTTTAGTAATGTAGAAAACAAGAGTAATAGAAGAATACATTGGAAAAATCAGTTGTATAATTCTATCTTATTCCATGAATACTGTGATAAGTAATTGTATAATCCAGTAGATTATTATCCTTCAATAATATATAGGAAAATAATAGCCAATTGTATGAATAGCAACTATTACCTTTTACTAGAAGTGGAATAAGACCAGTGTGCATTATCAAAACATATTCTGTTCTATTCATACATACCCTAGAGTGTATATTTTCATACATGATTAATATATCTATTATAATGTATAATATATATACAGGTATGATGTATATTTTGTTGCAATTCAATCTGTATGCTATTATGATGCTGTATTCTATCTGTAATAGCAGATGCAATCTTAATATTATCTATAATTATATATTTTAACTTTTATATAATTAACAGTTGTATTGTTAAAGATATAACAAAAATGACTAATTCAAAGAGTTTAGGTGTAAAAGATTAAAAGAAACTGAGCAGTTTGGAGCAGGGGGGTGCCATTTTGAAAGCAAACAAAAAAACTGTTTAAATCAAATGTCTCTCTGCACATGGTCCTAGAACCATCCACTCTTTGTAGAGAAAACCTTCTGCAAGAGAAGGATTAGTTAAGCCCCCTCATTGTTTCATGGCTCGTTTCTGGATAGATCAAAATAATATACTGATTGAGTTTGTATAACCCGAGGAAGCTGTCATTTTTTGCTCCAGAAGTTGAAGAGAGCAAAATATGCCAGGCTATGTTTCTGCATTTGGTTTGATTTCTTTAGAAGAAATATAAACTTTGGAGATGGAACTCATCCTTCCCCTGTTCCCATACTGTCTTTTTTGGAGTCTACTGATATGCTTTTTTCTGGCAGGTGGTATTAGTGAAGGGGTGGCATGATTTAGATAACAAAGACTACGACTGTTGGCCCCTGGAAAAACCAGATGAGTATAACATGCTGGACTGTGGAGGTAAGTGAGTCCTAAACTGCTCAAGAAAAATCATCTCTTGCTTGGGGAATGGCTGAAAACCCCAAATTGCAGTACTCAGAATAATACCTAACTCATGATGAATGTTATGCCTGGTGGAAAGCATCTGAATCAGTGACAACCTCTCTTTCTAGAGAAATAAGTGAAATAAAACAACCAGAAGATACTTCAGAGCAATTATTTGTCCAATGTTCATTGGTTCCAAAAGAAAAAGTAATAGCAACAGCTGAATCCCTTCCCCCAGAAAGAAACTGAAAACATTTTATTTCTCATTAGAAAACCAACTGCAGCTTCATCCAAACAAAGCAGCCAGGCAGCTCTGCATTGCAGCAAATTCTATTGAGTCATTGCTGAAATTTTGTAGTGTCAGTTCAAAAGTGGACTGTGTTTAAACCCTCCAGCCAGTAAGCAAAATCACTGATTCTACACATCATGCTTTTCCACCTTGCTCAAAACTGTTCCATGACTACTTAAAAAAAATCTGAGATCTTTAACCACTTATTCCAGTCAGTTTCAAAAATGAATTTACATGATGAGACAATAAAAAATAGAATATTTTTTTATATTGGCAATTGTTTGAGATTGAGACATAATTAAAGAGCAACTGAAATATGGGAAATTCAATTTAAATATAAGAAAAATCTTTTATACTCTAAGGATGATCAAACGGTAAAAGAGTTTGCCCAGAAAGGTTGTGGTTTCTCCATCCTTGGAGATTTTCAAAACCCAACTAGACAAAATCTAGAGCAACCTGCTTTAGGTGACCCTGCCTTGAGCAACACAGGGTTGGACCAAATGATTTCCATAGGTACCTTCCAATTTCAACTCTTCTGTGATTTTGTGGCTGTGTAACTGATAAATAACTGATGTAAAGGAACACTTTTTCTTCATGTTGTAAAAGGTAAGACCAGAGGCAATGTGTTCCAATAAGGTTTTTAGAAAAAACAAGAACACCTGAGAAACTAATACTAATAAAACACTCCGTGAAATATATTGCTGGGTCACACTCTGAGCTCAATATTACAGTTAAACATTTTCCAAAGAGTTCCATTGGAACAGTGAAATTCAAAGACTATGTAGATGATTGTCAGCTAAGACTTTTATCGCTGTATGAATTTACTATTGCTTTAACATTGAAACACCTATTTATCAGAACAGGTGACTTGTTTAAAGCTATTCTTACTAATAATCAAAGTGTGAACTGAATACAAGGGAAACGAATATGAGTAGGTTGCTTAATTAACATATCCCCTTTACAACCAGTTTTAGGATGAACTCCAAGCTCTATCCTGCCTTTCTCTGTGGTTCTTTCTTGTCATCTTCTGGGCACTGCTAAAAGCAAAGCAAGAGGCATATACTGTAGCCTCGTTGCTGTGGATTTAACAAAAGATCTTCAAAGCATTTAGATGTGAGAGTATTTATCGTTGAAAGAAGAGTTTTGTTTATCTTTGTGAGACCTTTAAAGGGAATTAGAAAGTAATTTAACTGAAATTTATGCTGACCTTTTGCCTTCATTCTCACACATTCTTTGAAGCTCAGCTCTCTCTTACCTTTTAGTGCAAATCACACTAGCTTTTTTTGTAAATCTTTATGTTGTAGGTTCTCTCATAGTGTTAGCAATTATAAGGAGTGTTTACTTTTCAAGGGAGATGTAAAATCAAAACGTTATTTTACAATTTGCTTCTTTATATCTGAAAGGGAATTATGTTTAGAGGAAAAAATAGTGGCTTCACTAAGAGTGCAAGTGAAGAATACACTTATAAAAACAACTCCAGAGTAATAAAAGAGTTTATAATTGAACAAGAACAACAACAACAAAGTGAGGATCTTTTGATTTACCCATACTCTGCAGAAGGGATTTAAAACTTCCTGACAAACTGAGAGCTACACACTTGCATAATGTAAGTAATTTGATGTGGTGCGAATTAAAACCTTCATCCAACAATATGGAAAGAGGTAGGTGAATGGAGTGGGAAGATTTTGATAGTGTTGTTTAAGAATATGGATTAAAAACTTCTCCCACCTCTTATCTCACTTCATTCCCAAGCTCAGAGCAGGTAATAAGGTGTCCCAGGGACAAGAGAGATGACTCGAATAAATCATCTTTCCCAGTAAGAGTGTGGAAATGGAAAATGATGGATATCTGAGTAGCACTCCCTCCACTGTCCTCTGTTCTAGATGTGATATGGTTTTATAAAATGAGAATGCTTTCTTAACTATATAATTATTGGTATGTACAATTTATGTCTCATGAGGTTAAGGGTTTTGACAGAATTTCATGTGTGCTAGAGTTGTCTGTTCTTTGTCCGTAATGAGGTGTGCCTCAGTGGAAGCAGCCAAGAATGAAGAGCAATGTTTATTGCCTGATCAAAGAGGAAAGCAAATATATCAGGACAAGCATCACTGCATTATGCTGGGAGCAAAGTTACTTTAGATAAGATGACCAGATTTTTTGTCATATTTCTCCAATTGCTTTATCTTCTCCAAGTGAGTGTCAGAATTGCTCAATTAATGTGCATTGTGTTTACTTATACAGCCAATAAAATGGATGACTGTTTTGGGCTCATAAAAGGCAATAGCACCAATAGATGAAAATCACTACAAAGAGAGTTTTACATTTGTATGCATCTGTAAAGTAGAAATGTATAGCAAATATGTTGGCCCATGACTGTGTTGTTTCTAGGCCTGGAGATGGAATGGGTGCAAAGGCCTCCAGAAAAGGCTGTGAGTGGGGAATTCTTCAATGTGACCTATGCAGTCTTTGCTTCAGACAGCTTTTATCAATACGCAGTGCAAAATGGAATCCTTTCTCACAGGTATTACCTCCTATGAAAATGCTTTCATGGTCATGAGTACATGGGGATTCTGGGTATACATTGTCAGTAACATAATTGGAACACATACTCTAGGACACCTCACTAATTCCTTGCATCTCTTGAGGTCTCTTATAGCTCTGTTTGCCCTGATATTTTCCCCTCTGCAATGGCTTTGCTCTCAGAGCAGCCATCATGGCATACTTGCCCGCATGGTCAAGGATAGGGCACATCATCCTGTATCTGCATTACTGTCTCAGTGTGACTCTGAACATCACTTCTTGCCTTCTCTACACAAGGAATTTACAACTGAAGTTTAAGCATGAGCCCCAAACTAAGTGTGTCTTATACTCATTTTAATCATAAGTGTGTTTGAAGTGCACAACATGGATATGAAAAAGAGGCTGGCCCAACCCTGAATCCAGTGAATTCAGTGATGAACTTCTTTTGATTTCTGTGGGATTTAAATCAGTCCAAAAGTTTATATATCAACTCAGAGACTGTGTTGGTAACTGTAGACAACAGAGGTTAAACACAGAATTTATGTGTACATCTCCAGATCACTAAAAGGCTAATACAACCTGATTTTACACTTTTGTCTGTACATGGTAGTTCTCCACCCATATACAGCAATGTCTGGGGCAGAGGCTGCATCTATGTTTCCCCACTTTCTGTGCTGTACTTGGTTAGTGTAAGAGATGTTTATGGAAAACCTCCCATTTTTCTCTGCCAGTCTGAGTGTTCACATTGCAAAGTTCAGATTGTAAAGCTGTTATCCAGAGAGGTTTTTTTCATATTGAAAGATGACCTATAATCCATTTGCAGTGGCAAAAAGTTGATATTGTATTTTGATCACGTGTACTATGGTTACACAGTTTTGCAAAATTTGTTTATCACATTTTTTAAAATTTATAGCTGGTAGTAGTTCCAAGAACTTAACCAGAAAGCAGTTTTTTCACTGCTTGGAAATGAATCTGTTTTTCTAGTCTTTCCAGGGAGACCCACTCCCTTAAATCGGTAAGGAGTTTGGAAAATTCTGCTCTTTGTGTACTTATAGAGTTGCACATAGAGACAGATGACAAATATTTAAAAAGAGAGAAATCTATGCTGCAATTTTTCAAAGGGATCAAATTTGCACCTCATTTTAACTAGAAGACTATCTGGTTGACTCTTAAGCTTACAGTGGCTGACACAAATATGGCTGAGGCTGGGAAGTCAATGTATGGGCATCAGCATAATTGGGTGAAGCCATGATGAAGATATTGAACAAAACATACAGAATACAGGATAAATTTTAAAAAGCAGCCATAAAGACAAGTGCGTGATGGAATTAGGCACCAACTTGCTTATGTATTTTTTTTAACTCCCAGCATGGGCTCAAAACCCAATAGCTTTTAATATTGTATCTGTTTAGATGTCTTGGGGATTGACAAATTTGCTTCTCTCAGGTTTCAAATTTGTCTGTGCTTTTGTAAATCTGGCCATGAATACAATCACTGTCAACCTGAGCCCCTCTGTTTGTGTTTATTTCTTATAATACAGTCTTCTGTCTTAAATCTACGCATTACTGGCTAGTTCTTCTTTCATTAAAAACAAACTGAAAAATAAATCCTAGTGTTCTGGCATTGCTTTATAGAGATCCATCACAAGTGCATAACATTTAAACTAAACCCTACAACTAAGTCTGGTTATATCTACTGAGTAAACCATGATTGCAGTAAATGATTTTATTTTAAAGCCAAATTTATTAGGGTGATAACCAACTGAAAGTGTAACTGAGGAAACAGTGGGAAAAAGTGTTGCATCACACATTTCCAGGTAACTACACTAGCCTTTCAGGGATGATCTTTCAAAAGGCCCACCTTGTCTTGCAGAACAGTCTATTCATAAAGTCCACTTTTTGCTCCCAATTTTTGGTTTGGGGAATTGTATCTGGCATTATTGTCCAATATAGTTATTTATTTTCCTTGGCTGTTTGGGTTGTGGAGCAAAGACTGGAGCTGAATGATTTGCATGAATCACATGCATAGAGGAAGGTATATAATTGAAAACACTGAGAATGAAAGTAGCCAGGGACACATATTTCTGGTAGTGGAAGTACAGTAATGGTATCTTCTTCTGTGCCAGAGGTAGTGGTGCCAATTAATCCCATCTGGTCATGAAGTCAGTCTGGGGAGAGAAGTGGAGGTTGGTACCTGTTTGCAGCATAGTATCTGCCAGAAGTCCCTACCGCATGGCAGTAGACAGTGGTCCGGTTGACAGCGATCTTCATTTCTCTAGGAGCACTTCAACCAAAAGCAAAACAAAAGAGAAAAATGGTGTAGCAGTGTTTATTTCACTGCATATGTTTTTGCTGCTGATTTTTCTGTGCAGGATAAAGAACAGGCTCTCCTGTGCTTGTTGCAATTTTGGGGAATGAGGAATGAATATAAAAGTTTCTCTCTCTCTCTGCTGCTTGGCTAGCAATGCTACTGCTGCAAAGGAATTCTGTGAGGAGCATGAATGCCCTGCCAGCTGGAAAGATGCAAACAGGGAGAACTGCTGTGTCTACCATGCCAACATTCACTCCTGTCCTTTGGCCTTCATGGTTAGTATAATGGTGCAGCACCATGTGCTCTGTTCTTGCTACTGGATGAGACATCATTGTAATAACCAAGTTCAAGTTTATGAAGTCTTTCTGTGATTACAATTAGACCAAATCTATAGTTCACTAAAACCACTGTGGGGCTATCTGTCACTTTTAGAATTTTTTGCACTGGATGCTGAGGCTGCAAAGCAAATGGCTGGATTGTTGGACAAGGCAGTATTCAGAATCTCATTATGTTTAGAGGGGCCAGTTTCACCTCTTCAAGATTACTTGACTCAGATCTCTGTACGGTCAATAGCGAAAGAAAGACAGATCATTTCATTCTAAAGTAAGCAGGGCAAATTGTCAGTTGGAGGTGTTACTGTCTCTGCAGCTTATAGAGGGACCCTGAATGATTTGTTTGAATTACTGGAGTAGCGTGAATATCACTGGCTGTGACCTGTAGAACTGAAGTCTGTATACACATCCTGAGATGGAATGATTTTTCTGTATTAGATCAGAGCAAAAAAAGGAATCCAAATACAGGATAACAAAATTTGTTCATGCAATGTAAGCAGGATCCATTCTTAACTTGTCTGCTTGGCTCATTATAAGAGCCTGTCCCTCTTTGAATGAATATTTAAAGTCCTGACTCTAACAATACAGTTTGGGACACCTTTTTTTCCTTGTTTTATCTGTGAGGTAAGCCTTACCCTGCATAATAACCTTCATGCAGTTGCCCAGTCTTTCTAGTTGATCTCCCTTCTGGCAATCTGACACATTCTTCGTGATCAAAGATGCTGTAACAGAAAACCTAGTCTACATGTCTTGCGGCTATTTCATGTACCCTTCTGTGTGAAGGCTTAATGTCTCCACAAGAGCTCTGCTTCTTGGCTGTCCCTTCTTAAGGAGCTGTTTTATTAATGGATCCCTGGGGGCCTTAGCTGATACCAGGACTTTGGTTTAAAAGAGGAATGCCTGCTGGAACCATCACATCCAAACTTTTGTCTAGAACCATAGTAAAGAACTTCAACATCCCACCACTGTGGTGACCTCTCCATTATTTCTTATTTTCACAATTAGCTCTGCTTGGAATTAAGGTGTGGAAAAGGTGAAAGCATGTAGCCATCATGCATCATCTGGCTTCCTTGTAATACTGTAAATATTTCAGTTCCTGCTTAGAAGAAGTCTAAACAGATTGGCTGTCGTACAGCAAGAAGGTCATGAGTATCATTGTGTAAGATTGAACATACACTTACAAAGCAAGCTTGTTCATTATTTGAGAGGAGGTTTTGTTGTGGTTTTTTTTTTTCAGTGTCATGACTTTTTAAAACATGTTATCTTGGTTAACATGAACTCCATTTCTTTTGATTTGGTCTATGTCTTACAGTGCATTGAAAGAAGTGCCTGAAGAAGTATCTGGTGTTAGGAGACAGACTTAATCCTTTCAAACAAACAAAAAAATGCAAGGTCTTCAGACCGCCAAAATAATCCTCTATGGTTGCAGTTGCTGGGAGGTTTACATCTTAACAGCTTTACTGAGAAATACCTGCAAACAGGCACAGAAGAGATGCCTTCCTTCCTCATTAAAGAAAAAAAAAGCTGCCGTATCAAAATTGAAACTGCAGTAAAACCCCTTTTAAAAAAATAAAAAGTGGGATATGATTCTGTTTCTGGTTCTAATACAGCAAATCCTGAAAAAGTGTATTAGCTTCATAGAATTACTGCAATTAAAATTTGGGAACACATTTTGGCTTATGTATTTTTAAAAAATAACAATATTTGTGAGATTTTAACTCAGTACAGGCACAATTGCTTCCCTCTTATTTTGTCTTTTATCACAGAATTGTGTTGCTTGTGCTTTGGCATTTTAATAGATTTGGTTATAAAATATCACTTTATTTGCTGTTAGAGAACACAAGTCATTTTAAGAAAGTGAAAGAGAAAGAGCTAGGATTTTCATTGTGTTGTGGTTTACTGACTTAACCAATATGTCTGATAAAGGGTAGAGGAGGAATATGTGGTCCGTGGATCCCAGATGATGGCCAGATATTTACTCACACTTTGTCTACAGCTGGCAAAATGAGCCAAAGAAACTGGACTGCCAAGGTAAGGTGTATTTATTGCAAAGGATTTTGACTGGTTTGCTCTTTCCAGAGCTTACTTGTAGTAGTGTAGTGCAGTTCATGTACGTGTTCCCCATCTCATTTATTTGTCAGCGTTATGTGTGTAAGTGATGCATATGGCTGAGTAATATCAACTCCCAACTGACTTGACTTGGAAGTAACAGCTTTTCACACTACTACTCCTTAGGTAGTTAGTATAAGTAATGGGTATGGGAGGCAAGAGAATAGCCTAATCTGTCCATTTAAGGCCTACACTAACAATATATTGGACTACTGACTGGATTGTGTTGCAGGTTAATATGGTCATTAGGGGACTTCTGCCCAGCAGAAGTAACAGGAGAGCAAACATGGCAGAATACACAGGCTGATAGCCCTGCTTAGTGAAAAGAATACACACCAGGAGGGGAATCAGACCTGCCTTTCCCACAAGAGTTGTTTCTCCTGCTTCTGTTTGTCTCCCCAGTCAAGGACACCCGTACTTCCTGATTCTGAAAAAATGCACACATTCTTTCACAAGACACCACAATTGGACAATAACCTACTGTATGCAAGTGAAGTTTTGATGCTTGCTGCTTTGTTCACTTGTTTGGCAGGTTGTTTTAGTTCATGTGGGTGTGACTTCTCTCATCGCACACATCAGAGTTGGGAGAATGCAAGTTGCTCTGGAGGCAAAAACCACAGTCCTTCCTGCAGTAGGTATGATATAAAATGAAGATGTGAGGGAATTGCTTATTGACTGCAAAGCTCAATGCTTTTATCATTCATGCATGGTTACCAAGAGCAAAAGGGACTCCTACCTCCCCTTATCATTGAAAATACACAAAAGTCTTCCTAAAATTATTCTTCACGTAACACTGAACATCCAAAAAAGTGTTTGAGCTTCTAACCTGTGTATGAATCTAGAACAGTAGGAAGCCACTCTTGTCAAATAGGTGAAGTCAAATACCACGACCAATGGCTTCAGGTACTACAAAGCTTGTCTGCAGCTGATAGGGATGTGAAAATATTCTTGCAGCTAGTAAGTTGTGAGGATCTGGACACTTTTCATCTGAAGGGGAGCAGACTAGCCTTAAGCATATTGGAAAGGTAGAAACCCATCTTGGTTCCCTTGTTCACATTAAAATTCAATTGCTCCCAAAGTCACGTCTTTCATTCACTTGAGTATAGCTGTACGCAGGGAAGCAGAAATAACCATAACAATTCTCTTAGCAATGTAAAATTTAAAAAGTGGACTTTAATAAATTAAACACACAACCTGAAGAAAAATATTGGGTAAAATAGGAATGTCATCACAGTACTCTTGTTAGCTACTCTTCTGGAAGTTTGAGAATATATTTCCCAATGTTATGGAAAAAAAAAAAAAAGCAGCAAAGCAACTCCAATATGGATGGAAGTATTTAGCTATAGAATTTGCTATTCATTTCAAGGCAGCTGTGGCTGAGTTTTCCAGGAAACTTACAATTTATCAGAAAAGAAATTTAAAAAATGCAGCTCTGCCCCTGAGCCAGAAAGTGACTTCTGTGATTATCCTGGTATTGCACTGGAATCAAATGGACTGAGGCAGAATTATTACTGAGCAGTGGATTTTGTTTTGTTGAGGCTTTTTAAAAAAAATATATTACATAGTGACCGAATAATACCTTCAGCTCGTCTCAGAAGGCTGAAGTACAGCATGATATTAGTTTAGTCATAGAGGTAAAATTGAAACACCATTCAGGACGTCGGAGAGGGAGCTTTCTCCTTTAGGGCTTTTGTTTTAAATCACATCTGATACTGCTGATAATTTTCATAAGACCTTGGAGAAAAAGAAATCCTTGAAGTATGGGTTGCAAGGTTTCATTCTGCAGTACTCACTGTCTTCTGCTACTGCTGAGGAAGTGTCACCGGCTTCTGGGGATCTCAAGGGCTGGATTAAGTACAAAGAATACAAAAGACAATGCCTGCCTTGAGGAACTTTAAGTCTCAGATAAAACAGATGGACAATGAGAAACAGAGTAGTGATGAAGTGATTTATATACAAAACATGTCAAAGGCTCTGATGTCATTAACAATTTAATCTGATCAAAGAGATCCTGTATCACTTTAAAAATTCAGAATATTCTTTCAGCTGCTGGGGTGCTGTCTCTATATTCTTCAAAATTTATTCTTTCTGGTACTCTGAGGTTTTCCCAGCTCAAGAGCCATGTGTTTAAATCTGAATACAACCTCATGGGTGGATAAAACTGCCTTAAAATATTCTGATATGTGTTTCCTTTTCTAATCAGTCTGTGGAGATGGCTTTTGTGAGGAAGAAGAAGGCTGCTCTATCTGTCCAGCAGATTGTGGGGAATGCCCACTGTCTGCTGATGCTAGGATAGCAATTGCCTTACCAATATGTTTAGTCTGCACTGGCTTCATTTTGACAGTCATGGTAAGTATCCTTTCTCTCCTCTTCTACTTCCTTCCTCTTACTTCCATGATTTGGTTAGTTAGAGTGGAGCTCTCTCTTAGTAGAGGGATAGATTTTCTTCTGCATCCAGAACCTGTGTGCTATGGAAGAAGGCGGCAGGAAGGGAAACAACCTTTTTGGCTTCTTTATGAGGGGAGGCTCATTGGGCTAGGAATTTTCATCCTGTAAGAGAGCAGACTGAAGAGGAATGTGACAGAGGGATGGATATTTAATGGTAAGGAAGAAGTTTTTCACAACATGGGAACTAGGGCCTGCCAGTAAAGTGAGAGTACTTTTCACTCAGAATAAAACTCTGTTATGAAATTAACTGCTTCAAAACCCTATGGAGGCTAGAAGTATAAATTAATTCAAAAACAAATTAGGTAAATTCATAAAGGGATTAGCTCCACCAGAGGCCATTAAATCTCAGAGTCCAAATACAACTTATAATGGAAAACATTCAACTTGGGATATTCTCAAAGGAAATAATGAGAAGAGGATCTTTCTTTTTTTTCTTTTTTTTTTCTTTTTTTTTTTTTTTTAATAGACTCATTTTCTTAGTGTAACTTAACCAGTTTGGTTCAGTTCAAAGTTATTAATTTTGCATAATAGTTATCAATTATTACAACAGACTCATGAAGGAAAAACAAAAAGGTAATGAGGAGAGAGGAGTCTATGAATATGGGAGTAGTTTTGGATACCTTTGAATGAAAATGTCTGTATAAAGAGGAGACTTATTATGGCTTATTACTTCACAGCACTTCTGGGAAAGAGGATCTACATTCCTTATGTGTCTGCATCTTTAAAAAAAATACATTTCTGAATTTTGTAACAAGGATTTAGCAGGTGAATATGGCAGTTGTAGAGTCATTATATTGACTGTGTATGTAACATAATTTATTTTGGGTTTGGCCTATAAATTCTGTAAATTGATAGGCTCCTCTTTCCTCAGGGATTCCTTCTCTTTCCGTCTTGTACTGCAGTTGCAGTGAGCATCTGAGGTAGGCAAGTGTGCTGAGAGGGAATGAGCAGGAGAAGGCTGATGGCCCACCAAGTAAGGTACTATGGGAGGCCTGAATCACAGTTAGGTTTTTTTCTCCATTCTGTGCCTCTCTGTGTGGCTTTGTGAGTTAGGAACGGAAGCACTGTTGAAAACTATTTGAGCATTTATAATCCACAGGGCAGTTGTGACAATGTGTTGATAGTAACTGTCCTGTAAAACCATATGATCTGATAGAAGTGTGTAATTGGACAGATGAGAAATTCAGACAGTTTTAAACAACTGTCATTTTAGAAAGAGCAGTGGGGTTTCTTGGACTTTCATAGGTTTATCTAAAGGTCTTGTAGCAAAATTTACCTACTATTTCTGCTATTTTTCTGTAGGTTTTGAGTTTATTTTTTTTCTTCTTGCATTTCTGTATACTTAGTCCCACTAACTTCTGCAGTAGCATGGTTTTTTTAATGTTTCATTTAGGTGATAAGTAGACAAGATAGGAAAGATCCTTTTATCCAATTCAGTAATTAACATTATGTAAAAGAACCACCTAGGAAACTAATGCCTCCTTTAATCATTCAAGTAGAGGAGAGGATTCCTTTGATATCAGTGTCTGTAGCAAGCCTAGTTGTCACTCCTAGCTAATATGTCTTTGTTCAGTCATACCTTTGCAAGATAAAATGTAGATGTCTTTTCTCAGAAACCTTTTGAAATAAATGGGATGACTTAATTTTGATTCAGTGAGCTCTATATTTGTCATAAATTCCTACCAAAATATCAGCACAATCTCCACACAATGTTCCTTGCGTATTATCTGGGCTTTTGTTACCTGTTTCAATGAATGTATAATTCCTAAAATTAAATTCCACACTATAGAAAATGGTATAATGATGGTAAAATGCTGCTTTGGTATGGCATTTGGTATGGCATCAACCCCATGCAATGCTACAGCCTTGGGGAAGAGTGGCTGGAAAGCTGCCCAGCAGAGAAGGACCTGGGGGTGTTGGTTGACAGCCGCCTGAATATGAGCCAGCGGTGTGCCCAGGTGGCCAAGAAAGCCAATGGCATCCTGGCTTGCATCAGAAATCGTGTGGCCAGCAGGACTAGGGAAGTGATCGTGCCCCTGTACTCGGCACTGGTGAGGCCGCACCTTGAATACTGTGTTCAGTTTTGGGCCCCTCACTACAAGAGAGACATTGAGGGGCTGGAACGTGTCCAGAGAAGGGCAACGAAGCTGGGGAAGGGTCTGGAGCACAAGTCTGATGGGGAGCGGCTGAGGGAGCTGGGGTTGTTTAGGCTGGAGAAAGGAGGCTGAGGGGAGACCTTATTGCTTCTACAACCACCTGAAAGGAGGGTGTAGAGAGGTGGGGGTCGATCTCTTCTCCCAGGTAACAAGTGATAGGACAAGAGGAAATGACCTCAAGTTGCACCAGGGGAGGTTTAGGCTGGATATTAGGAAATTTTACTTCACTGAAAGGATTGTCAAGCATTGGACCAGGCTGCCCAGGGAAGTGGTTGAGTCGCCATCCCTGGAGGTATTTAAAAGACGTTTGGATGAGGTGCTTATGGACATGGTGTAGTGGTGGTCTTGGTAGTGTTAGGTTTACGGTTGGACTCAATGATCTTAAAGGTCTTTTCCAACCTATACAATTCTGTGATTCTGTGATTTTGGCAGTGACTGCAGCTATAACAGCTATATAATATAATCTGCTGCACCTCTTTTGAAAGCATGTGTTTACACTTTCTATGTTAGTTTTGCGTGTCAGCTCTACAGAACATCACCTATTGCCTTCTTTATCAAATCCTTCAGTCAATGCCTTCTTTACAAACTAGCCACAGAATCCCCACCTAATATTCTTTATGCTAGAGTATTTGACATAATATGACCTCATTTGTGGATCGGGGACTAATTCTATTACAGGATATAAGATGTACTGCTCCTTGTCTTGGGGTTTGGATGTAGTGTGTTCTTGTCATGCACTTACACAGCACAGGACATTTCAATGACATGAGGTGATGTAAACCACTCATCTGATGTCCAGGCTGAGATGTAAATATAGTGCATAAGAAGTATTGACAATAATGGAGAGTTTGTAGCCAATGCAAAATATGACATGTAATTAGATTCTAGAATATAGAATGCACAGTATTAAAGATATTAGATGCTGTTTTCTTCTAAGCCTGTTATTAATACTCTTGGTTCTAGTGTTACTCATAAGATATACATTGGATGCTTAAACATCAGATTTTGTTTGGATACTTATAAACTTTCATATTTGAAAAAAATAATTTCTGCTTTAATTCCTTCAAAGTCAGTAAGGGCTACATCAGGAATGAATTTGATTTATTTTTGTAGTGGTTTCAATATCAGAAACAAAAGATGTTTTGGGATGAAAGCTGGATTATAGACTTCACCTGCATCAAACAAGGTTAGTAACTTGTCATTTTGATAATATGATCAGTTTCTTTAATAATTTTGAGAAATAATCTCAATCATAAGTACATCTTCATGTTTTACGGGTCTTACAAAAGGTGAACCAATTTGTGAAAGACATAGCCAAAGTTTCATCCCTGTAACCTCTGTGAGCTGATCACTGATATTTTTGTTTATTGAAACTTTAGATGTCAAAGTTATTTTAGTTTCCTTCTTTTTTATGGTGATTTGTCCATTAAAAAAAGACAGGCCTATCCCAAAATAAACAGATAACCTCTGGACTTGGACAAAATAAATTACAGTTGCTTCAGTGGATGTATTATTCTGTATAATTGGTCTCACTAAGTTGACCTGGATTTGCACAAATATAATGAGGGTTATAAGGAGATATTAATTTCTCTCAGTGTATGCTATCTGTGACAGACTTGCTGCAAAAAGTAATTCATTGTGGCCAGAGTTTTTTTCATCTTACCTTCTGGATATAAAATATAATTTCATTGGTTCTAATTAAACATGTTAAGAATAAATTCAGATGTTACTATATGCTTTACTATTCTGCACTTAAAATAGGTATAGATTATTTACTTTGCTGTTCATTGTTTTAGCATTCAGAAGGAAAACAATGCCTAGACCCTCAGAAAGGGTAAATCTGTAGAAATCTGCTGAAATTGATAGGTCTGTGCTGATGTACAATCTCTCACTTTCTGTCTCTGTGAGGAATTGCTAGAAAGATGTCTGCTTTATCTGTGTTATGTCATTGTGTTGCTAGTAGAAGTGTCAAGACGTTCTTGTGTTAATATATAGTAGAGATACTTTCAGCCTTGGACTTGAACATTAATTTCTGTGTAGTTTTGAGATGATATCCTCGTTGCTGTAAAGAACAGATGTTGGCTTAGAAATTGATTTGAGTACATAAACCAAACTGAATTTCAATCCAGATTTGTGAAAACAGAAATGGAACACTCAAGGAAAAGTGTCTTTCAATATAGCAAAAAGGAATACGAGCAAATTTTCAGCTGATAGTGAATTAGAAGAGGTAATAAACATCACCTGGGAGGAGAAAAAATAGAAAGAGACTGAGGGAAATTAGAAGCATGATCAAAAAATAACACATTAAAAATTAATTTGAAAAATCCAAGATTAAAGACATAGTTTTCTTGGAGAGGAGCCTGTGAAGCAACAATACTGTTTAAGACCTAGGAGTGATAATTAACAACTTAGGAGTAATGAAGACTGATAATATGATGAGATTTGGAAACAGTATGTCTCCTCTGGATAAAGCTGTCCAGAGATACCCACAGTAGCCTGAAATGTACAGTTATCTAAACAGAAACACATCAGCAGTGGTGTACCCAGGGTATGTAGCCTGTATTGTGAAAAATTAGCTTTCTTTTTTCAAGATAACTCCTTTTTTGGTGCTTTGCACCATATAGTTATATATATAATGCATATACATACACACTCTTATTCTCAAAGCTATCTCAGGGATCTCTAATATATTTCTGGGTTGAATGCTGTAGAAAGACTCTAAATGTCAACGCAATTTTGAACTGCATATGGATAATACCATGGTGTGGGAACATGGCAGTCCTGATGCAAGGTGAGATGCTGAACTTCTTTGGCAACACTTTATTGGATACTGATACCAGGGAGCGTTGGGAGGTTTCAGCAATTCTGAGACTAATTGATTAAATCTGGGTTTTAATTGGAGATGGTGAAATGATATGTAATTCATTAAATTTGTTTTGAAATCTGGTTTGTTACCTTGAGCTGGTCAACAGAGATTAAAAAACATACATTGAGATCACTGATTTTTTTTCATCTGACGGAATTGTTGCTCTTCTCTGACTTCCCTCTGGTGTCAGAATCACTTCCCACATCCCTGTACTTTACAGTCTTCTAGGAGCTCCAAATAGACTTGTTAAAGTATGGCACAGGGCTTGCTCTGCTTCCTTGGGTTCTGTCCTCATCATCTAAGTAGCAGCAAGGGCTAATCATCCCAAGAGCAGAGAAAGGAAACTTGCATCAAATCCTGAGGATTAGTGGGAAAGATCTCTGACGAGTCACCTCTGGAACTTCTTTACTTTTTGTGCAGCAGTCACTTTCCAAGCAATGGCTTTCTGTCTTAAGGGTTAACAAGACCAGCTGAGATGCAAAGATTTGGAGAATTCCCTATATTTGTCTGCCTCTGGAGTCTCTACCTTGGCAATAATATGCATCTTCAGGTGCCTTTTCTTATCCCACATCCCATTTAGATCGCATAGTACGGACAGCAACAGGAAGCATGATAAGTGCTCCCCCAGCACCCAGTGACTCCAATGCCAGCTGTAGCACTGCTCTGAGCTCCTGCACAGCAACTGCTAACATGTCCAGGAAACAGTACTTCACCCAGACTGGGAGATAGTAAGTCAATATATTACTCATTTACTGCAGTACCTACTATACTGTAGTTTCACCTTGCTTTCTGGTTCTCACCACTTTACTGTTGATACGTAGTGCAAAAGCTTGCATTTCTCTTGTTAGGCCAAATCCAGTAAATTAATATCATCATCTGACTTCTGTACTGCATAGTGGCTGTGGCATATCTTATATACCAGGCCTCTGTTTTGGTTGTCATTTCTCCTTTTCTCCTGGGGAGTTGTTAAAAGGCTGTGGCTGCATAATGTGTCTTGCATCTGTTAATGAATGGCCCTTACTCTTCAAATATGTTTGGAACCAAGGTTTTTATGCAGCCCTTTTTCTAAAATGCAGGCAGAGCACAGCTAGGTTCTTTGCACTAAAGAGTGGCATCCTATACAGTAGCGCATTAGAAATACTGTCCTTCAACCAGCTGATCTAACTGAAGATACAGAGCATTTCACCTCTGGATCCAATTATAAAGGTACACATCATATAACTATACGGGCAAACAGTATAGCCATATCCTGCTATCCAGAAAGCAATTTTTCCCATAAAGATAATATAATTAGGGGGCAGAGGTGGAACACGTACAAAGATGGAAGTAATACCTACCATTTGAATACAGAGGGCAGGATCTGTGCTTTGCAGGATAGAGGAGCTTACTTAGGATCATCAGCTGGGGGAGCAGCTGCCTTTTCAGCATAGATCACTGTTCTGGAAAATCACAGCCACTTCATTGATGAGACTAAATTGATGAGAGTAAATGTGTCCAGCATAGATCTTTTACAGTGAGCATTTTTGCTGCTTCTTTCTGAATGATGACATTTTCACCCCCATCATCTTCCTCAGATGAATCAAGGTCAAACACATTCATCAAGGGTGAAAGATGTAAGAATGGGGCATTCAGTCTCACTGGCGAAGCACCTATATCTGCTACACCACAGACTCCATACTCTGTATTTATATGATGGGTATCACTTGAAGTCCTGCATGTATCTCCACTGGATTCCTTTATTCTTCCAAGGAAAATGGCTTTGCTGTCTATCAAACTCAGCTGCTTCATCACTGAGAATACTTCACCCCATGAGAAGAAAAGGATGTTTGATATTGGTGGTGGATCTCCAAAACAGTAGACAGAAGCAACGGATAGCAGGGATGTTGCTGTATGCGTTTCACCAGCTCTGACATTTCCTTTGCTGCTACTCCATCATCCACCTGCTTCAACTGACTCTAACACTCTCATGTTCCAAAGGTCATCCACAGATCAAGGATGCTTGAATATAATCCCTAATCTTCCCTTATCATAGAAACAGGGCCCTGTCACCTGTCATATACTCAGATTCAGATTTACATGCACATGTGGACGTGCTTAAATTCTGTGCCTTGTGTCTAGAGATATGAAGCTGCCCATTGTAGAAAAATATCTATCTAGTCCATTTTTGTAGTCTGTCTGGCTTATGAAGTTGGCCTAAAACTCTGTGAACAGCATTTCATTCTGTTTCAGCGATGGTAGAACAGTGGCCATAAAGAAAATAATGAAGAAGGCATTCACACTGTCCAAATCCATACGTAAAGAAGTAAAGCAAGTGAGGTAAGAAATGAAACCTGAGAATTGTATGTTGTTCCATTTTTACACTGGTTCTTTAGGGGTTACAGTCTGTCCAAATGTGACTGTAAATTCATATTCCTCTTTCTTTCAAACTTGGCTTTGACACCAGATCAAAATCTCCTCATGCTTGTTTTACTTTTCTCTCTACATTGTGAGACAAGGCACTTGGTTTTCCAGCTACCCTACAAAAAGCAGGAGGGACATCCATGAAAATTGCTGGTGTGCTGTGATTTCTGTTGATTTTCACAGGGAACTTGACCATCCCAATCTCTGCAAATTCATCGGAGGCTGTATAGAAGTGCCAAATGTTGCCATCGTGACAGAGTACTGCCCCAAAGGCAGCCTGAGTGATGTTCTGCTCAATGAAGACATTCCTTTGAACTGGGGCTTCAGGTAGAAAAAAACTTTTGAAAAGCTAAATGACACAAACTGTGCTATGTGCTGTTTAGGACAAGATGTTAATTTTAGATAAAGTCCTTGGATAGAAAGGCCTGCATTGTGATATGGAGAGAATGAAGAAGAAAGAAAGAAAGTGAATTCAAATATTCATCCCAACTTGTCTTCTGGATTTTTGAGCAATCATATGTTTAGCACTGGTCATGCTAAGCCAATGACTTTTCAACCCACCTCTAGTTATACTGCAAAACTGTTTTTAAACCTTTTTTCCCATGTAATTTCACTTTGTTCCCAAATATCTTGAGCATCCCCATTTAATTAAAAATCACTGCATCTCTTTGTGAAGACATATTGGTGAAACGATTAGCATACCTACAAACGCTTTATTATATTTACTAGAATATGGTAAATATTACTCAGAAAATGAGTTCACATTGTCAATGAAACTTCCACAAAGGCAGTGACATTGTTTTTTGAGAATAATCTTCTTGGCACACTCCTTCTACTTCTGCCTTATGTTTGCCTTCAGCAAAGAAAAAGATTGTAAGGGAGGAAACCCTCCAAATAAAGTGAGGAAGTTAATAAAAAATTGTTTATCTTGTAAACATCTGAAAGCACTCTCAAGGATACAAAGGTACTGTGAATTTCTAGAAGAAACCCAACTGTCTTAAAAGAGGCTAAAGGCCTGTGGACTCAGACAAGTGAGTGGGAGTTAAGGACTTTCAGCAACGCACATTAAGTGTTTTGGAAAAATGAGCATGAGGACACAAACTGAAAGCTATTGCAGTCATAGGGAGGCTTTCTGTCAACTTCAGTACGCTTTGGAGCCACTCTTGAGTGAAAGTTTAGTGGAAATACTAGTTCATTGATTTTTGTCTTTCAGGTTTTCTTTTGCTACTGATATTGCACAAGGAATGGCCTACCTTCACCACCACAAAATGTATCATGGGCGGTTGAAGTCTAGTAACTGTGTGATAGATGACCGATGGGTTTGTAAAATTGCAGGTAAAGAGAAGATAAGAAATAAAATTTCAAAACTGTCCAGCTAACCCACTAATGCATATAGATTTCACACTCAACACTCCTCCCAAGCACCTCCATGTTGACATTTCATGTGGAAATGCTGACTATACCAGCCTTCAGTAGAAGTGCTCTGTGCTGAAGCAAGTTTCATGTTACTTTATCATGTCAAGTCATTTAACATGTGTCACTGATGCACACACCAGATCCCACAAATGATGGAGTCTATCAACATCAGTCTGAGCAGAAACTCTGTCTCATTCTCAGTTTTGATACAGAGAGAAAACCTGAGCCATGGACAGTGCTGTAAAGACATGGAGTAATGCTGACTGGTTGGTAAACACTGATTTCATGGAGAAAAGCAGAGTCAACTCAGAGCTTTTCAGTCCTGTACACAAAATTGAATTGTATTATCCCAGAGACAGAGCTACAGGTCTGGTCTGCTCCTGGTACAGGAAGATAGCCTGTGGGGACAGGAAAACCACTGGTGAGTCTAGTTTAGTTTGCAGCTGCCAAAGGCAATGAAAGCAATGATCATCTCTTCTACTTGCTCCCCAAAGTAGTTATCACACTCTATAACCCGCAGCCATCTTAAAAACAGCAGCAACAGAATTGTCTTTCAATGGTTCATCCTATCACTAAGGCTCCTACACAAGGCCATGCCTGCTTCTCCAACTTGTTTATCCTGCTGCCTTCAGAACTGCCTACTTTGCCTAGAGCCTGTTCTGGAGAAAAGCATAAAAAATGGATATAGTTGGATTACATCAACTGCATCACCTTAGCACAGCTCCTCTGAATTAAATGGGATCTCTGTGAAATTGTTCAGAAGTTAACTGGTAGCACTGTAGAGACTTCAAATATTCATGGTTTATCTGGATGCAATAATGTTCAACAAATCTCACAAATAACCAATGTGGGAGCTATCTGAAAAACTCCAATGACCTCCAACATAAAGAATGAAACTCTAGGACCATCTTAATTAGAGGTCACTCCAGACAAAACCAGATATCTGCATCCTGCCTTCCCATACACTCAGCAGAGTGCTGTTTATATCAGAAAGAAAACTGAAGTCAGTTGTTTTTTTCTCCTCTCTGATGCTGAGTCACATACTGAGAATCTCTTCTGTTAGGCTAGAAGTATAGCTGCAAAGACGTTTCACATTTATGCTGCCTCTGTTCTGAAGCTAGTAGTGTGCAAGTAAAGCCCACCATCTGATTTTCAGTAGTTCTTGTCTGTCTAATTTGTAATTGCTCTAGCAACCTGCCACCGCAGATAAGGATCAGGGGACGAGTAGAACAGAAACCTGCATTTGCATGCTAACTCTTGCACTGAAGTGAGCCTATTCTCTGAATATAATTTTATAAAATCATAAAATAATTCTGATTGGAAGGGGCCATGTAGTTCACCTTCCCTGCTGTCATGCAGTCTCACCCAAATATTTGGTTTCCAGATCGTATATTTGCAATTGGTTTAGGGGGACAAGACCACCAGACACACACTATTTTTAGACTAAGATGTGTATTTCAAATAGGGAAAATTAATTCCTTTAAACTAGTTGTGTTACTGTCTACTAATGCACGTGTTTCAGAGAAGTACCCACTGAATAGTTTGCTTCTTGTTTTCTTCCATGTTAGATTATGGTTTGCAGTCATACAGAAAAGAAGATTCTCCTGAGGGGTCAAGCTCATACCAGCAGCATTTGATACAGATTTACACAGCTCCTGAAATCCATTCCCTTTCAGACTTTGAACCCAATTCTATGACAGATGTGTACAGGTAGTTAACTTTTCCTGTTTCTCGCACTTAATAATCTCATCTCAGGTTGAGTATTCTGTAATGACAATTAGGCTCAGTGTAATTCTGTGGTCACCACAGGTATATGTTTGATTGTATTTTAAAAAGGATTGATCCTGGAATACAGAACAGCATAGATATCATGGGATCTTCTCTGTCAAGGTAGATAACCAAATACTGAATTCACTGACATTATATAAATGCAGAGTTGGTCTAATGATTTATAAGGAGTTACTCTGGACTGGTAGATAAAAAATGTATAAAGATCTGCTGTTATCTAGTAATCCTTTTTTGTTGCTGTTTCTTTTGAAAAAGTAGATTATTTTCAATAATGGCAATACCTTAAGAGTTAATAACATCAGTTTTCCAGGATGTCATAATGCACATATGCTTCCCATAATTCTATAATTAGTGTCAATACATTATTTTGCTGCATACACACAGTGACAATATTTGGTTTGCAGAGAAAAAATAGATGTAGGAAAAGGAAATGGGTGCACTAGTGAATAGCTCCATCCCTTTCCTGTTGAAAGCCTTTATACGCAATCACACTGCAATGACTTATTTGGCTATCAGGTTTAGCCTTGCCACTGATGGATAGCTTCTGTCCAACCACTTTCCAGGTAAATGGGATTACAACTGAATTTTCAGAGAATAATAATCCAATGAAAAAGTCATTGAACTAGTTTTTTTTTTTTTTAAATACCTATATTTCTTGATTCTCGCATGAATTGTCTGTATTAAGTAGGAAAATCACTGTGTTCTTGGTGTATTCTATTTCATAACAATGATAATTCCTCTGTCTGCTTATTTCCAGTAGTTTGCCGAAAGCATTTGAAAGGGGAAAATGCAAAACGGTACTACAAGATGTTTTGTGGCCCTTTTCTCTTACTTTTTCTTGCCACATTCCCAGCCCAGCAGAAGTATTCTATTTCCTGGTGACTTTGGTAGCTAGCAGAATGTAAAGAACTGGAATTAAATTAGAGATTGAAATGCTGATAGTGCAACACAGTTGAGCAGAAGGCATGGTTATGAGCACTGTATATTAACAACATTTACGAAATAGTAGCTATTATTGCCTTTTATGAAAAGCTCTGAGTTTTACTTTGGCCTGCACTAGGCCACAACAAATGCTTACTGACTTAAATGACTATTATGGGGCTTTTATTGAAAAATTATTTGCAGAAACAGAGAATGTTGTTTAAGTCTTCCCCTTTTTTCAGTTAGGATTCATTCAAAATTATATGGACTGAAGACATGATTTCATATATAAGATTTACTGGATTAATGCACATTATTCACTTGTAAAGAAATGTATGCATATACAATGTGCTAGAACATTATTAATTGTAATCCATTCTATCAGATTATGTAAGCAAGAATTTGAGGTCTCAATAGTATTTGTATCTATAAGCTTAAACATTCCCTTAGAATTTGCTTCAAAATAGCTCAGCTAAAGGCAGTTTGTCACTGTGCTGATATTTCTGGCTATTGTAATTTGTCCTCTGTCGGTCTTTACTTTTTCAGCATGGACTGGTCTTAGAAAGTACTGTGCTCCAACTAAGCAGTAATTTTACAATTGTGTTATGCATTGCAGTTTACCATTGACCCACAGCCAAAATGCATTCCAGAAAATGTTTCCTTGCTGCTTGTCTGGTTCATACTTTGCCCCTGTTCAGGTTAGATACCGTTACTTGACTTGGCATGCAACCTGGCCTCCTGAAGCCATTTCTTGCCAAGGACTCCCCTTAAAATAGCGCTAGGAGCTGGTTTGCTCATATCATAGATGACTACAATGAAGTTTTGACAGATTCGGTGAAAGCTTGCTGAATCTATCTTGCTGTCAGTCCCTGTGTCTGCAAAATCCAGGTCTTCTTTTGTTGTATTGCAGTTAATCCTTTCTTGGTAAAAAAGAAAAAACAGTAAGAGATTAAATCAGAAAAGGGAGAAGAGCAACGTGCAGTCAGGGAAGAAAGATAGAGATGTACCCTGTAGCATTAAAAAGGTTGTCTTTTTAACCGAGCTATTCTTCAGAACCTGCATTTTAACACAGTTTGTGTTTGATGATATGAGCAGGTATGTCATGGTTTAGCCCCAGCCAGCAACTAAGCACCACACAGCCGCTTGCTCACTCCCCCCTGGTGGGATGGGGGAGAGAATCAGAAGAGTAAAAGTGAGAAAACTCGTGGGTTGAGATAAAGACAGTTTAATAGGGAAAGCAAAAGCTGCGCACACAAGCAAAGCAGAACAAGGAATTCATTCACTGCTTCCCATGGGCAGGCAGGTGTTCAGCCATCTCCAGGAAAGCAGGGCTCCATCATGCATAATGGTTACTTGGGAAGACAAACGCCATCACTCCAAACGTCCCCCCTTTCCTTCTTCTTCCCCAGCTTTATATACTGAGCATGATGTCATATGGTATGGAATAGCCCTTTGGTCAGTTGGGGTCAGCTGTCCCAGCTGTGTCCCCTCCCAGCTTCTTCTGCACCTGGCAGAGCACGGGAAGCTGAAAAGTCCTTGACCAGTGCAGCAACAACTAAAACATCTCTGTATTATCAACACTGTTTTCAGCACAAATCCAAAACATAGCCCCATACCAGCCACTATAAAGAAAATTAACTCTATCTCAGCTGAAACCAGGACAAGGTGCTAAGCCTTCCTGATACATGTATGTGGGCTCGCTGGCCAGGGAGCAGTGTCCCAGTCTTGAAATACTCAGTTTGTATCTGTGCAAAAATTCCATTAATATTTCCTGAAGGTATGGCCCAAATAAAAAATGAGTAGAAACTGCAGGAGTGGGACTTGTAATTTTGTGTGCTCTTACAGATGAATCACTTGCTTTCAAAGTTCTCCAGGGAATGTGTTGGTCCCTGGGATAGATGGGAAATGTGTTGGTCCCAATAAATGGGAAAGCTAAAATGGAAATGAGAACAGGAGCATGAAAGCAGCTCCTGTTTGAGCTGAAGAGGCTGTTTCCAGTCACATTTTCTCCTAGATTGGCTCCTCTTGATTTCTAATTATTACATGAATTTCACTATCCATTATGTTAAGACTTTTTTGAGCAGTGCTGCTGAAGCTGAATGAAATCAATACTGCTTTATTGGGGTTACCTCCATCATCTAATTACTCTCCTTGAAAATCTGTTTCAGCTTTGCTGTCTCACCAGGACTGGTATTCCTTTCTACCACCAAATCACCCCAAAATTAATATAAAAATCTCATCAAATTAGTTTCTACATTATTCAGCATGGTTTATATGCATTATTTTATTTGCCAGTGGTGGTCCCTGAGTGGACTGAAAGAAAGATAGACATACCCCATTATACAGCTAGAATGCCTTACAGAACAGAGCCACCATTAGCAATACAACAGATTGCAAACCAATATTCCCCATAAAAGTAAATGTTATCAAGTTGAGATGCATGCGGGGAGTTAATTATTACACAGTTTCAATACATAAAGAGGCAAAAGCATCTTTATCAGGATTGCTGGCCGGAGCAGCTGCTGGCTTCTCAGAGATCACTGTTCTAAAAGATCTCTAGCGAGTTCAGTAAGGAGACTGAACACCCAGTTGTTACCCCATTTTTTCCATTCTTCACCCTTGGTGAATGTGTTTGACCTTGGTTTATCGGAGGAAGATGATGATGATGAAAATATAATTCAGAAAGGACAAGCAAAAATGTTTACTGTAAAAGATCTACTCTGGACACACTGTCTCATTACTGACTTTATGGAGATTTTCCAGAACAGTGTTCTATGCTGAAAAGAAGCCACTCCTCCACAGAGTAGTAACAGATAGCAGCACTGTTGCCATCCTCCTTTTTGACCTACTGGGCTTTCAGTCATAAAATGGGGAAGAATAAGAAATCATGAAAAGAAGAAATCACTGACTCCATTAACTGTTATTTCATTAAGATTTTGGTTTGCTTTTATTCTGCAGTTATGCCATCATTTTACTAGAAATTGCCACAAGAAGTGACCCTATGCCAGTAAGTAAAGATGAACTTTGAAGTTTGCATGACAACTTTGATACTGTTTCTGCTGAAGATACAAACCAAACTCTGAGTAACTGCACCTTTGATTTATTTTTTGAGCATGCATTTTCCTCTTGATTTTGTGGATGCAAGTTCAGTTCCAATTGAACATGCAATCAGGGCTTCCTCATGCATCTACCAGTCTTCCCTTCAGGACTTTGAAGAAGAGTGTATGACAAAAATAATGTAGCTCCAAAATTATCTTTTGGTTAGCTCTGTGAGGCTTAATGGCAGGGGGTGGAGAGGGAAGGTATGCCATAACATCTTTTTTCTCCTGTTGTTCCTTCCCTTTCCTGCCATGCACAGGCCCTTTCAGTGGAGTCTTGCAGTGGTAAAAATATGCTAGAAGAGCAAATAAGCTGATCTCCATAAGGAAAATGTCTTCTTTGCACATGTCTTGTGATCAGTGCTAGATGGCAAACACAAAAAATGTGCCTTGAAATTGAAACCAGATGTTCTGGATACGTAACCATGTTCTGTCTGCAATAATTTGCTTAACAAGAATTCTAACTACGAAGACCTGAAACTGCCATTCTTCCATTTCTGACAGTTTGTGATAATAGACCAATGTAGACCTTGTGGTTTCTCAAAAGTTTCCCCATATCTTGCCAGGTATTCATTTCTTTCAGAAGTTGTTTACCTCATATAAATACTGAGATTAAAGTCTTTCAGCTATGGAAAAGCTTTTAGACAAGGCCACCCAGTTCAGACTGGGTTACATTCTTTTTTTTTTTCCCTTGTACTCACAGGTAAAAAAGCTGATCTGGAAGTGATAGGGAAGATGTCATAAAACTAAAGATGATCACAGTAATATATTTTCAATGGGCGGTATGAAAAACACACCACTTGTTTCAACATCGTTTAATGTGTTTTTCTCTAGAAAGATGATGTGCATTCAGCTGAATATTCTTGGTGCCCACCTTTGGCAGAATTAATTTCAGGAAAGGCTGAGAATTCTTGCCCTTGTCCCACAGATTACATAGAGGTGAGTAAGATACAATATTGTATACAAAAATTCTTTATTGAAGTGAATTTAAGTCATGTCACAGAAGTTTTATGGCAATATTACCTTTGATGAATGTAAACAACCCAGAAGCAAAGTACATCTCAAACAAGGCACAATGAAATGCTTTAATATCCTTAATAAAAAACCAGTAATTCTGACAAATTAAAAGCTTCAGTTGTCCCCGCAAATTGTCAGTGTAATAAATAATGTTTTTAATATTCAGTCATTGATTTTTGTGCATTTTCATTTTATTATAAAGTGTTGAGTTCCATACATATTTTATATTAGTAGTATCTATTTAGCTTACTGGCAAAGGACTTTCAAATAGTGAAGTATGTGTCTCAGGCAAAGTATGAGTTTGCTTTGATTCTCATGCAAAAGGTCTATGTGTTCAGTAGCCTCAAACTGTCTAATAAAACAAAGTACACCCACTCATAGTTCAATTAAAGCAGAAGAAGATTGTTGCATCCTTGTTTCGGCTTAATATAATTCACCTCTGGTGGTTTGTAGCAACCTAAATGTAACAAGCAACCTCATAAGCAGCACTGGATTTTAGTCGGGAGTTAACATTCTTAAGAAGTAGTTGGGTTTTTAATCTTTTGTGAATTTTGTGTACAGACAAGTCCCCTGAAAACAGTATGTGACTCCAACAGCATAACACTGTCTTAAAGCACAAGACAAGAGCTTAAGCAGTGTTTGGCAGAAGGAATGTGAGCATCTAATTCATTATTTGCCCCAGCAGCATTTTCATGAACTAACATCCTTCATTCAGCATAAATCTGTAGAACTCCGGAGACCTCAGTATAGCTCTGCCACTTTCCACCAGCTGCAGATAGGGCTTCATATGCAGTTTGCACAGAAAATAGTAGTATTAATTAGAAACACTGCCTGTGCTTGGAATGACAAAAGGCTGTTTGCTTTTCTCACTCTCTTTCCCTGCTGCAGTTAATCAGAAGGTGCAGAAAAAATAATCCAGCCCAAAGGCCTACATTTGAACAAGTCAAGAAAATGTTGTACAAGATGAATCCTAATAAAGTTAGCCCTGTTGACATGATGATGACTCTGGTAAATTTAGTTTTTTAATCCAATCCAAGTCAATCTGCTCACTTGCAATAACTTTCACCTCTGTCCTTCAGGTTTGTTTTTTGATCTCATACCCCTTGTTTGATGAGAAAATCCACAGTCTGGTGGGCTGATTGTAGCTGCAGTTCTGCTTGAGACCCAGCTTTCCTTCTCATTCCATTTCTGTCAGTTTTTCTTAACTTTCTCAACTTCTTTGGGGCTGAACACTTTTGTTTCTTCAGTCAAATGTTGTTCGGTTTTTAATGCACTCACAGGAAACTATATTCCCCTTTTCCAGTGGCTCGGTGGTGATCTTACAGTACTGGGGGTATAGAATCCCTGCATGCCACAAATAGCATGTTTACAGATGCATTTTGAGCAGAGTATCTTAAGCCCATCAGCAGAGAAAAGAGACTCCCACCTCCACAGCCTGTTGCCTCACACAGAGCAAGGATGCAAAAAGCATAGCATAGCATAGCAGGATAGTTTGTGAAACAGCATTATGAGCTTTTGATAAAAGATTGAGACTTAGATACCTTTGGTTTTGGTAACATGTTTTAATCCATGTCTGCAGCTTGGTCTCTGCATTGGATTTGACCCCTAATGTTTACACAAACTTTGAAAAGTCTGGAATTGGCTTCTGCCTCTTAAGTGTAAGCAACAATCTCAAATATAGAATCATAAATTTATCTAGGGAGAAATCTGATCTTTGGATTTTATAAGAAAATTTTTTCTCAGATTTTCTCAAAATTTTAGCTCTTTCAGATCTGAGCCTTTGCTTATCTGAATGTTTTCAAAGCAGAATCATTCAAATGCTTAGATCCTATTGAACTATGAATCTGTTTCAGTAAAAGGATTATTTTATGCAATTCTCTATGTTATTTAGATGGAGAAATATAGCAAACATCTGGAGATACTGGTTTCTGAGAGAACTCAGGATTTAATGCATGAAAAACAGAAGACTGATCGTCTGTTGTATAGTAAGTTAAATAGCAAAAATACTGGATATTCTTCTCAATAATAATTTAATTTTAACTGTCTAATTACAAAGAGAAACACTTTGATAGATGATTATTTAATAAATAACATCTGGTTGGCAATTAATTAATATACTTGTTCCTTGCAAAGCTGGAAAGATATTTAACTATTTTTTATATTTCCCCCCTAAAAATCAGTGCAGTCATCTGAGAGCTATGACTCCAGAATCCATAGTGCTCTCACTTTGATCTCGCTTGGCAGTCCTTCTGTATAGTTATAAATATTGGGGAATTGCTTTTGGACTGAGGTTACTTTTAATGGCAGTGTATCTTCTGGAATTCTGAAAGAAAAAGGGGGTAAAGGAACAGGTATAACACATAGGAGAGAAAAAGGAAAAGGGTGTCAAAGTGCAAGATAGGAGAAATAAAGATGATTAAAAAATGAGAGAAGAGATAGTAAACAAACCTAATACAGGAAGAAAACACTAGCAAGGAGTTGACAAAGAAGGAGTTAGTAATATCCCAAGTCACACCATTAGAATCTAACCTTACTCTGACTTGGAATGTATAGATATTGGTTTGTTTGAACTAAAACTTATGGATCATCTGAAAAACCTGGGCTTGTTATCAGGGAGATTTACCATGAATTCTCACATTACCACAGAGCAGGTTTTGATTCTAAAGAGTGCTTTCACCTTCAGAATATTTCACATTTACGAACGTTGCTTTTATACCTTTAAACAAACATGTTCTGTTTATTGTGTGCTTTTATCTATGGCAAAAGAGTAACAATGCTCTACTTTCTACAACAGGTATGTTGCCGAAGCAAGTAGCAGATGATCTCAGGCAGGGAAAACATGCACAAGCTCAAAGCTACTTAAGTGCCACCATCTTTTTCAGGTAAACAAAATGAAAGATAAGACTAGAACTGACTCCTACTGAAGAAACTTCTAGGCTCCTAGTAGATGTGAAGCTTCTAACTGAGTACAGAATTTCTATCTAAACTGCCATTTATTGTACCAGGTGGCAACATTTGACTCTGCAAATGAGTGTCTTTCAAAATTCTTACACGTCTCCGTTTTTTCATTGTAATTACTTAAATAAAAAATTAGATTACTGTGGAGCTCTAACACACAGCAGCATGTCACTTTGTGTGCTACACACACATGCATATATGTTTAAGATAGACCTAAGTAAAGGTTCCAGCATTTAGCTGTGTAAAGGAAACTTGTCTATCCTTACATTCCACGTGGATTTACAGTCTTTGACTTGTTATGTGTGCATGAAACAATATATAAATTGCATGTCTTCACTTGTCATAAGGGGATAGATATTAAATTCCCTTTTTCATTTTTACATAACCCAGAATTGAAGACTACTTAGCCTGTTGCAGATTAAAGTCTAGCTGTAAAAAATGGTTTACTGCATTGGTAAGGAAAAAGACTTAGGTCAGTCAGTCCTTTTAAATGGAAGGAGTCTTGTTTTCAGTTTAAGTAAATGTTTGAAGACAAAACTATTCTCTAAGATGCTTAGTGAAAGAAATACTAAAAAAGAGAAGGTTGAGTTAGTTCCACTGAGAAATTATTACCATGTGTTTAGGATTACCAGTCTGCAATCGTTAACACAGTGGATGAGTATGTTCTTTCTGTTGTGTTTTAACAGTGACATTGTTGGCTTCACTCAGCTCTCCAGCAGCAGCACACCTTACCAAGTGGTAGATCTCTTGAACAAGCTTTATACCACTTTTGATGAAATCATAGATAACTATGATGTCTATAAGGTGGAGACAATAGGAGATGCCTGTAAGTTCCTTGAGCTGCGGACAATGATGGGGCATGGGTATTTCATCTGGATAGAGACTGATTTGATGACAAGGAAGAATGGATGAAGGAGATTTGGAAAGCTTATTACCACTGGGAAGACCACACAAAACAATTTGGGGAGAAGTCCTAGCAGAGCCCTAGCAAGCTTTAGGAACATTTTCCTGCATTCCTTTCATCATTTCTATGACTGATTAATGTTGTGGTTGGGACAAATGAGTTCAGGAAACTATCGCTGCTGTTTATTTGGTTCCTATCACCTGTAAGGTCTGACTTTAAATGTTGGCAACAGATTAATCCCAGTTGGCAACTTCTGTTTCACAGGACCACAAATGAAAGATTTACCTTCCATAAGCTTTATTATTTCTGTCTTTTTTGCAAAGACCATGACAACCTTCTCTCTTCTAATACTCTGTAGGGGCTTGGCTGCCTCTTCTTTTTGGATTTTTAAGAAAATGGCTTTCTATTTGCTACCATGGAAATCTGCTGGGGACTGACTACCATTAAAACTGAGTTCCATCAAAAACCTAGCAGAATCTAGCAGGATTTTTGCATGAGACAGACAGGAAATCCTGTAAGAGATGTGGAAAAAAAACCCCCACTCTTTTTTTTTGTGACATGGCTGAGCACATTCTGGAGCATAAAATTCCTGAACAAAGGCACCTGAGGGATCCTGAAGAGACCTGTCTCTTCTCCTACAGTCAGTGCAGGAAGCATAGGACAATGCCTAGTGGGAATAATTGTCTCTCTTTATAACATCTGCCCAAAGACAAAAGGTATTGAACAGCCGGTTTTCCACTACCTGTCCCACTTCAAGCACCCTCAATGGAGGGAGGGAGGAAGAAAGGGTAGGAGGCAATAAATCTTATGGAAAAGTAAGAAGGAGATCCAACATTTTTCAGAGCTAGGGTAATTACACACATGAGCTCTTGCCCTACCCTTCATTTGTTTCTGGCTTTCTCTGCTCAGCAGGCACAACTGTGCCACAGGATATGCAGGAATAGGGCTTTATTTTTTTCCAATTTAGGCAGCATCCTTTGATAAATCTGTGTGTAATGCTGAAAACTAACACAGTTGTGTTATATTGTTGTGTTAAGATATGGTGGTGTCAGGAGTACCCAAAGAGAATGGGATCCTTCATGCCGGTGAGATCGCAAGCATGGCTTTAGACCTTCTAGATGTCTGCAAGACTTTTAAGATCCCACACAAGCCAAACACCCTCCTAAAGATAAGAGCAGGAATCCATTCAGGTACGTTGAGAGGGCTGCAAAAGAATCCTCCTTTGGTTTAACAAATGTTTCTGTGGAGTGGCATTTCCTCTCCATTAAAAATGAAGTTAACGTCTTGACATGGGACAGAACACCTCATAGAGGTCATCCCAACAGAATAAATTATTGGATACCTGGAATATTGGGAACACAACGTGGAATACAACATTGGAAACACCACATGGCCCCAGTGCCTTTGCTGATGTGAGTGAGGACTGCCATTCTGTGTCTGTAACTTGTCCTTTTCAGCTGTTCTCATCTCAAAACAGCGAGATGGTTCTTGACTCTTTGATCTAGCCTTCACTATCAGACTCCCAGCCCCCTGATCTAAGCTGATGTGTGATTGCAACTCCTTCTCGATAGACAGCCAGAGTTGGACATGTGCTGTGCAGCCCAGCATCTACAAATTAAGCAGCTCACATCATTGTCTCAGCAAGAGATCATATCTTCTATATTTTAAATCCCCTGGGGCTGACATGAAGGAATCAAAATGCTCATTTTCTGCCTTCAGCAGGAGCAGGTTACTTCCTCTTCCTGCTTTTCCATGTGACTAGTGAGCATTGTGTGCACAACTCCTATTGACGGCATGCCGTCAATCTCACTGCCCCTCAAAATATTCTGTTGTCATGCTGAAACATGATTCTGCAGGTGCTTTAATTCATGCACACTACCTCCATCCCATCGTCACTTCCCCCACCATTCTCCTTTGAGGCCCTTTTGCAATTCCCTCTGTGGCTCTGGAAGCTGGTGGCATCTGTAAATCAGATGTATAACCCATATAAGACAATACTGACACTCAGTCTTAATCTTGTTAATGAATGAGATACAAGGTAATGTAGGAAGCAGCCAGAAGGCTGTATGATTGATTACGTGATTTAAAACCACAAAAGATCTTGTTTTCTTTTCTTTAACAGGGGCAGTTGTAGCTGGAGTTGTTGGGACCAAAATGCCACGGTATTGTTTATTTGGAGATACTGTGAACACAGCTTCCAGGATGGAATCTACCAGTGAAGGTAACAAGGAACAAATGGCATATGTGGTTTTGACCATGCCTTAATGAGTTCTGAAAAAATGTTATGCTGAGTTTTGAGTCCTGTCCTGTTTAAATGACTGCAAATCCTGTAAAGAGGGTGTTGATTTCTGTGTCCAGTCTGCCTATGGGCAAATTATGCCAGTGATATTCTCTACAACCTTTGTAACAAGATCCCCTCATTCCTCAAGTCTCAGAGAGGGATTTTCATGTCTTTGAAGCTCTCTACAATAAAAAAGGGTAAGAATCAGATAAAATGAGAGGTAAGTGGATATGTTCACTGTTTCCATTTCTTCCTGGCACCCAGCTGCATTTATAGTAAAAATATTTTCATGACTCCTCTTTTTCGCTGATAACTTCCTCTAATGCAGAACACAAGAGATTGTAGGACACCATGGGAGCTACATCTGTCTTTAACCAGTATAGAAGATTATACATGTGTCCTCCAGCAAAGAGATTAGACAGAAATCTCTAGAGATTAAATATTGGAGATAGCCTCACTTTCACTTCTTCCCAGGAGATAACAGAGCTCCATGTTTACTTAGCAACCTTTATCTTTAGCCAGTATGAGCATTTGAACCTCAAATTCTGAAATACTTTAGCCTGATCTACAAGAACTGGGGGAAAAAAAAAAAAAGGATGAGGGAGTGATTCGAGGTGAAACAACTTTGATGGCTTGTTTTTGTTTCTTTCATTCATGAAATGAAGCTGAATAGTTTTATGGCTCACATTGCAATGCTTTGTAAATGGATTCGAATTAGGCAAAATCCAAGGTGTTTTCAAGTTTAATTTCCTGATAAAAAGTGATGCTTGCAACATCTATCATGATCCACTAAAAACAAGGCAGAAAGGCAGAGAAGTGGTCCTACATGATGGCTTTGAAGGTTTAGCATGGGGACTTGAGAATGAACCAGGGTCTATTCCTTCTCACCATTTCAAACATTTTTCCAAAGCAAATGCTAGCCTGAGTGGAATACATATAGCTTCATTTTCCTTCTGTCAGTCTCCCAGATAACTTCTTTCTTTCTCCTCGTCCTTTTCAGGCTCCTTGTATCATCTCATCTGAACTGCTTTAAAACTAATGCCTTCAAAATCTGCTTCCGTCATTCTTCCCATTTCATCTTTTGTTCTGTACGCCAGTCTATTCTTCACATGGCTCACCAACATTATAAACTTAAGTGTAAAGCCAGAGCTTCTTACCTTTTAAGTCTTTCTTTTATGTCCCTCTTTCTATGGCAAGGTACATGTGAGGATCTGAAATTACATTAACATATTTTAACCCTAAGATGATCACTTTAAAATAGATTAATTAATTACTAGCAATGTAAATTAAAATTGTTGTCAGCTGGAATCTGAGTGCTAGTGTCTTGTTCCCAAGCAGGATGACCAGTTAAAATATCATGTATCTACTGGAAAGAGTATTTCAGAGATAGGTATATGGATATGTTGAAACATATATTTCAGAATTCCTGGTCTACAGGGAGTGTTTTGAGACTTTCAGTAAAAAACATTTAAGCAAACAAAAAAAAGTGGATATTACAAAACCATTATTTTCTGATAGAAGAAAAATCAATAAGACAATCTTAGCCAGTCCTACTATCATCTGGGATCTTTTTCAAACAAAGAAGCATAATGATTTACTCTGTGTCGCAGAATGTTAAAGGCAAAAAAAACCCAGGATTTTTTTTGGTAATTTTCCAAATTTTGGCAAAATGTTGCTTTCTGTCAAAAGTAGGAATATTCAGAATTTGTTCTATCTGTGCTCCTCCTCGGTCCTTCCTCCATCATTTGCAGAAGGCAAGACACCAGGGTTTACATGAAGATAACTTCTCAACTAAGGAAAAATCACATTGTTAAAAAAAAATAGTGGAATTATGGTAATATTGTCTAGTCCTCCTGTTTTTATTTATGGGCTTGGAGGCAGAGCAAGGATGGCAGTTTCTTTAATGTTTAGACTTCGCTGAAAACTGTATGTGCAAAGAAAGCGCTGGCTCTTTACTGACCAGGAGGTAGAACTATGTATGGTTTTCTTCCCAAGCTGAAAAGGGTGCTTGTCAGTAACTCCAGCTAGGCAGCTATGAAGAGTAGACAAATAATATTAGATGCAGGATGTGAAGAGTAGTGTGTGTTGACAGCCACGTATTTGTCCTGAGATGCCCTGACAAAGACGCCAGGATACTGGAGCTGGTGTGCAAACATTTCAAATAACAGAGGAACGACAGCAAAGACATGAAAACAGCAAGGGGAGCTCATTAATGAGTCTTGAAGTCTTTGTCACACAGAGGGGGATGGATCTGTCTTAGATGTTTAAATAGTTATGATAACATGACAATTGTCTCTCTTTCCAGCTCTTAAAATACAGTGCAGTTCAAGTGCATACCAGCTGTTGGAGCAGATTGGAGAGTATGTGTTAGTATGCCGTGGGAATTTACAAGTCAAGGTGTGTATGCAACATTTATACTCAGCTTTTCAGAGAGGAGAGTGTGAAAGTACTCTGGAGTCCCTGAATTTTAACTCATGCAGTCCTCTATGTCTCAGAGTCCTTGGGTTAGACTATTTCCTGTCCCTGAAGAGAGGAGGCTCAAGTTTTAAACCAGGACCAATTCTATGGGCTTGTTCATGGGACAACCCTGATAATTCAGAGATGAAGGACTTAGCCAAACTTGGAAGTACTGCATGGCACGTCACTTTGTCATAACCGCTTGAAATCAAAAAAGGTCATTCAGAGACATCATAAATCGTCGTAAGAGTTCCATAAGAGGACTAACATACTTCTGAACCCAGTTTTGGATGGGACTTCAAAGAATTGTTTTAGTCCATAGTGCTGCCACTATCTTTTAAGGAAAAGTTTTATGCCTCAGTTTTCCTGTATGTAAAATGGCTGACAGGCATATCAGTCTCCTTTTGGGACTTGCTTTGAGTTGTAATAAGAAGATTATTACACAAATGCTGGGTCGTATTATAACCCCATGACTCATTTTCTTCCTTAGGGGAAAGGAGACATGGTAACATACTGGCTTGAAGGTAAGAAAGCCTCTGCCACCCAGAAGGCAGTCACCAGGACTTCTGTGACTCTTCAAGACCTCAACAGAGCATCGTTTAGTTTGATACCAGGCGTCCTTCCCAGTGATTCTCTCTCAAGTCCCGCTTAGTAGCCACTCACTAACTCCAGCATCCATCCTGCTTTCAGTCTGTTAGGTCATCCTGCTGAATTAGAAAATAAGAAAAGAGATAGTTGGCCTTGTGGATGTATTAGCTCTGACTTTATTCACAGGTATCTCTCTTCCACCTGTGGCAGGAAAAATACAAACCAGCAAAAACTCATCTTGAGGAATGATACATAAGACTGGCCCACCAGCTACTAGGGTGGAAGGTAGCTCCCAGTGTTACTTGTTGATTTGGTTTTGCTGGGTAATCCCCTGCCAGCAGCCTCCATCACTTCAAAACCAGCTGGCTGGACATTCCAGCCTGTAAGCTGCTCCCACAGGAAAGAAGGAGGCAGTGCAGTGTTGCTATTTAGTGGTATGATAAACTTTGTGGGTGTGATTGGTTTTGTGCTGTGAAAGGGAAAAATGAGATGTGTATTGTGTTAGAAAGCAAGGGTCATTGAAAGAGGAGAATGAAGCAGTGCAATCAGAGTGGATACAAATTGAAATGAGAATTTGTGCTCGTGCTTCTGTTTCATCTCCATCGCCTGGAGCATAGAAAAAAGAATTAAGAAGAAAGTCCAGGGTGTTTCCACAGAGTCAACACTTAGTGATACCGGCCATCTTGGTACACAGATCTGAAAATCTTGGGAGAGAAATGAAAGCCATTACAGAGGAGAGTCCATTACAGCTGCTCTTGTCTTTGGCTGCTCTGGGATTTCTCTGAAAAACTGCCTTAACATTAGCTTATATTATGGAGTTGCTTTGACGAAAGTGGTGGTGAACCTACTATTGCTGGCTAGCTGTCTGACTGTGAAATCAGGCAGCCCTCTGAGTCACTGTGTAATTTAGGACACAGTTTAGAAAAGGTCATTCCTGAGCAAGCATTTCCTGTAAAGAGAGACCCATCACTACAAGTGGAGTAATCTGTTGATGAGCATGGTTCTGTAAGCATCGCTGGTGTTGACTGTCTTTAAAGACAAAGCATCTTTACGGTGGACCCTGTTTATACTTTTTAGGGTTTTATTTATGGCAATAAATTACCTTTCAGGGCTAATCTATTTTGAAGAGTTTAGCCAGTCCAGTTGAACTGATTAACAGTCTAACAGACTTAGATACATGAACTAGAGGAAGGAAGGATACCTAGAGTCACAGCAGTTCCACCATAATGTGAACTGGACTGGCCAAAGCTAACTGGGAGGAGGTGAAAATGAAGGACTATGAGTGACATAGCACCATTTACTCCTCCTTATTCTGCTCCCTTACCCTCCAGTCTATCTCCGATTCTAGGTACAAGTACAAAAACACACACGTAGGTACAATTTTTCTGGTATAAATTTATGTAGCTTATACAAGAAGCTGACTAGTTGTCCATGTTCCCATGTAGTTAGCATACATTTAATTCTGAATATGTGCTCTGTAATAGTAATAGGAGAGTCACACTACAGTCCTTCTTCAGCTTCTGTGGGAAGTAAATGCAGTGGTAACGTTAGATTTTTCAGAGAAGCCTAATAGAGGTAGAAAGCTAAATCCTTCTGAATTACGGAAGACTTATTTGAAATCCACAGAAAAATACAGAACATTCTGAGTGAAATTCTGTCTCAGAAGTCTGTGGGAATATTGCCACTTGAATGGGACCAGAATCTCAGCAAGGAACATACACATAGCTGATCTTGTCACATGAGATCCCAACATAGAGTCCAGCCAAATTTTTTTAAATTAATTTTTTTAATTGTTTTCACATATTTTTCTAAACTTAAAAGATTCCTTTCTCTATTTTTAAATTTCGTATTAGTACATGGTACAGTTACCTTATTTGTAATCTTAGCAAAATAAACCTTTCAGTTATCCAGAACCCAGAGATGTCCTTTAATACAAGCATTTCCTTTATCCAAATGCTATTGTGATATTGTGAAACTCTCTGCTCTATTATAGCGCTGCATGATGTATAATATAGTTTACATTATTCTTTTAATGAGTTAGAATTTTTTACATTTTTATTAGAAAGGTGCATATCGTAGGGTCTTTCATCAAATGTGAATGTGAAAGCATGTTCTTTGTTATATGTTCATCTGTAGCAGTACTTCAGCTTTAACTCTTTTGCTTTATTTTAGTGTTGTTTTAAGAATTAAAAGCTTTAAAATGAGTGTCTTCTGAGTTTAAAGTCTTCTAAGTAGAAATGAGTGATGAGTGACCATTAGCAAGCTTGTTGGATTGACAGTCTTCACCACTGACATGTCCTTGGGTAGCATTCAAATTCTGTTGAAGATAGTAGAGAGACTCTTGCTGACTTCAAGAGTCTTAGAGTTTGGTGGTTATCTGCAACAGAGGTACAGCTTGAAGTACGCCAGTGTCAGCCTACCTCTCTGTTTTGTTGTTATCTCTTGATCTTCTCCCCAAACAGAGCATCTCCAGGATGAGAACTAGATTATTTCTAAGAACCATTGAATCTATGGTATCTATCCTGAGACTTCAAGCAGTAGTCCTTATTAATGTCAGTTTGTCTGATGACTATAATGATATGACTGTTCTTCCTCCAGAAGATAGAAGTACAGGGTAATGAACGTTATAGATGCAAATTGAAGTGTCCTCAGTCAACTGGCAAGTATTTAAGATTTATCTCAGGCATTTTGATAGATGCAGTCAATGGCTACAGCCATATTTCATGTCAACTACTGAAGCAATAGGAAAGTTTCAGGAACATGAGCTCTATTTGGTTACACAGATTTTTGCTAGAAGTTAGACACAATGCAGCAGTCATTAGAGATTGTATGACACAGCAAATTCAGCAAAGGTGGTTGCAGCATAACGCTTGCGAGATGTGCCTTACTTTTACCTCCTGGGGATGGCACAGCTGCAGAGATAATTTTTTTCTGCACTGTTGTGGCCACACAGTTATACGTATGTATAAGAATATATATAATATAGAGAGAATTATGTATTCATATATATGTAAAACATGTCTGGCTACAAATATAAGTGTATCGGGAGACGTTAGTGCAAATCAATACCCAGTATAAGGACACGAAATTGTTGACAATTGTTGCCTCAGGTTTGAACTGTGCAAGCATCTCAGTTTTTGAACCCACCAAGGGAACACAGAGTGGTGCTCTGCACAGAACTTCATATACAAGGGCAGGTGGTCTTTATAGCACCTGCAAACCAAACTGCTCTCCCATTTCACCACTCTAAATCTATATCCTTGTGTGGGGTGGCACTTGTGACTGATGTTACTGCAAATTCAGATCTCCAGAGAGTCCTGTTACAGCTCCTGGTATCTCTCACTGCCGAGGAAATGTAGCAAGGAAGCTTGTGGCTAACGCTGTAGCTGCTGACTAAAGTCCTGATGACCTTGACAATGCAGGAAAGCATCTATCAGCTGGTAAAGCTGAAGTATGATAACTATCACGGTGCTCATCTGTGAGATGCTTTAAATCCACAGAGATTCACATCCCAGACATAGAGCTAGTCAGCTAATCTAGCAAGCATTCTTTTCTAAAATGGCAGTCTGTACAGATAAATATGTGATGTGTTCCTCCTTTCCTAGGAGATTCTACCCCTACCAGAAAATGGGAAAGCAATTGTAATAATAGAGCTGAAGAACTGAAGGTGATGTGTACTTTATAGATGACTTCAGTTCCTCTCTCAGTGGCCATTCATTGCCTACGCTCATGCAAAATAATGGAAAGGATACCAATACTGTATTAATGATGTGGTGACTTTATGGAAAGATTGTGCATTTTGATTATGGTTTATCGCAGCTCTATCTACATACAGGTGAGGATGCAGGCAGGTACATTAAATAAATCACACAACACAAAACCTGACTTATGAAAGTCTTTAATTAGCTTGACAAACCTTCACTATATTGTTTCAGTTTGAGTGTTGAGGAATATATTGAATAACCACAATATTTTAAAAAATACCAACAAGTAAAAAAAATGATGAATGTATTCCAGGTGTAAAACTTCCTAGATTTTAATCAAACCATTGGCATTGGAAAAAGACTGTGTTTTGCCACCAAAAAGTTAGTCTTTATCCCCTAGATTAGGTAGCAAACACCTTTTATTTAGCTTGTTATCAATATGTGCAGAAGGTCTCCAGTTCCATAATTCTTTTTGTGTAAACAGAAGAGTTATCTGCTTCTTCCTACAGCTACTTAGTCAAACCAGAAAAATTAATTTACTTGAAGAAAAGTGGAACGAAATCAGGTGTTCGTTGCAAACAGTGCAAGGGCATAGTGTGAGTGTTGAGCCTGACTGTGTGGTCAAGAGGATGCAGGGTCTCTTGAAGATCTATGTCTGAAGAAGAGATTGGTATGAGGTTCCCCAGCAAGTAGAACATCTTTCTCTCCCACCCCACTCAGACTCCCAAAAGTTATCAATAGCCCTTCCATCTGAATTGACCTCAATAGTAAGAGTCTTTGGTTTTTTAAGAGTGTCTTTCTGGGGCTCTCCTTTCAGACCAGTAAAAAGACAAGGCTATGGAAGATTATTCTGATTATTTTCCAGCTGGCTACCATCTGCTTTTCAGCTAATGAGTACTCTGTCCTCCTAATTCCTATCTGAATTTTCCCCTACTTCACACCAGTCAGTGTAAAACATTGGATTGTACAATATTACATTCTAAATTGGAATTCAAATATAAAATAATTTGCAATGTTCTGTCCAAAAACAGAAGGAGGAAAATTCCCTCTCCTCCTGATTTAGAATTTGCTAAAATGCACTTTCTGATGTACAGATATAAAACAATCAGTCTGAAATGTGAGAGAGTGGGTTTTGTAGAATTGGTTTGTGTGGGAACCCTAATGACTGAAACCTTCCAGTGAGCATGCATGAGACTACATGATGTTATTTAGTGTCCAACAGTATACTAACCACAGTCCTCTGGTTCAGACAGGGAACCAAGCTACCCCATCTTCTGTATTTGTACCTCACCTTTCCACTGCACTAGGTCTTAAGCACATATGCATCCTTTTTGGAACTAACTTCTAGTGCTGGATTTAACAGTTTTCATACAGTACTAAGTTTGACCTTGAAGCTCCACATGAAATTTTTACTGTTACAACTTTGTGAAATTTGCCTTGGATTTCAATGGCAATAGAATAGGTACTTCCTAGCCTGTGAATGCCAAATACTGTAGTAGCATCCTTATGCTCATGAGTACGCATAATTGCTAATGATTATCACAGCATTTCACAGTAAAATACTATGCTGTGCAAATAAGGGTTTTGATGAGATCTGAAAATGAATCAGCATTCCTGGCATCGGATCCCGACTACATACCATTTTTTTTCCTGTAGCTCTTGCATCCTGCCTCCAGGCAGAAAAACACTCTCTGTCCTTACCTGGGGAACCTGTTCAGGGTAAGCTACCAAAGAGAAGCTACACATATGGAAGAATGCACTAAACATACTGCCTATGTGAACAGAATATAATAGAGTTAATCTAACAAAGTAATGAAATACTGTCTGTGAAGCCTTTTTGGTCTCTTTAGCTTTCATGAATAATACCTCTTTTTCTGTTCTTCCCTCACTAGAACAAAGTACAGAGCCAGAGTTTCAAAGTATTTAACCCTTTTCCACTCCCTAAGTAATGAAACTGTAGGTTGAAAAAATACTAGTACTTAATCTGTCAGAATTGGCCAAGGGTGCAAGGCTTTTACCAATGTTTTGGGGAAATGCTGAATGCAAAGCACTGGAAAATTTGTTTGCGATTGGTAATGGAGCCAGGATTTCACAGGGGTTATAATGAAACACAGTCCTGGGACATTTAAACTTTGAGTATCCTGTTGGAAGAACTGTGTGTCCTTAAAGAGCCACAATGGAGTTCTTAGAAAAATTCTCTTCTCCTAAAGGACAGAAAGAATTTTAAATTGCAACAATAGGCTTGAGGCAGAAAATTTGAGTGAGGTGTCAGAAAGACAGAGGGGTCCTCTGAGCAGATCTCAAATTAATATATTGCTATGCTTGTGTGTTCTGTGACCTGCTCTTGCAAACAAGTGTGTAAGGTATATACACCTATGCATGGGGCAGTGCTTGCAAGTAAAAACATTAAACACAAACACTTCTGCATGCATCTGGCAATAGGATAGTCAGGGCTAATCCATGCAACTGTTCTGAACAGAAATTAAACCGTGATTTAAAAACCAATGATAGATGGATCTCCTTGCCTGATAAAGACATAAAGGGTCTGGAATTCCTCCACTGAGAGGACTGATAAATTAAAGGTAATGCTTACTGATTAAAGTTTGTCAGAGAGCATTAAAAGTGAATTCTAGATCCGCTCTCTGTGTTGTTTCTAAAGATCAGACATAAAAAGGGTCCGTAGTACCAGAGAAGTAACAAACCTGCCGACCATCATCCCAGTAGGGATTGCATGTTCAGACTGGCTGCAGAGTAGAAATGGGCTCAGCATGAGCTGCTTTGCAGCTGACGCCCCATGCTGTGTGTTAAGAATGTGTCACAAAAACTCCTCTAGTCTACATATTAGGAAACTCCTTTACACGTTTTAATATGATTGATATTAGAAACTTACACAGAAACCTTCCAAGACTCAGAAAATCTCCCATGTCAGAACTGCATTCTCTAGCAATATGGCTTTACTGGCAATGTGTTGAGATTCAAGTTTTGAGTGCAGATTGTGCTCTGCATATAAATAGATCAGTCCCTAAGTGCTCATGAAAATCAGGCTGGAAGTGCCTTTGAGGCCTGACAGTCACCCATCTCTAACCCACCTCTAGAGCACCTTTAGTGTGAAAGGTGTTACACAGAGATGCAAACTCCCATGCCTGCGCTGCAAGAACTGACAATTTAGTCTCAACAAACTGCTTACATGGGATGGATGATGTAGGGTCAGATGCTACCACCCCGGCCAAGAGCAGGAGCTCACTCTGCAAACAGTCTGGTATGTATCAGGAGAAATGCTGAGAGGGGGTCATAGTGGCTGTTACTCTGCTAATTACAACATAATAAATAGTTACTGGAGCCAGGACTGGAGAGAGTTTGGATCGGATGGGGAGGAACTGCCTGTGGAAGATCACCACATTTCTGCAGAACAGAGATCAAGAATACAATACGGGTCCCGAGGGACACACACCCTGAGCACACTCATCTCCCACTTGTTTGGTTCCAGGCAGAAAGGACCAGTTATTGTTTAAGGCTCCAGGAGGACAAACTGCACACTGATTAAAACTCCCACTTTTCTGTTAAAGCAAAGTGATCAGCTTTTATGACTGTAAAAATGCTATTTATGGCAATAGAAATTTAAACAAAGCAACACAAAATTGCCCTGTGTACAGCTGATCTGCATATCACATTGTTTCTTAGAAGACGGTAAACTCCATTGTAGCATTAGCAGCTTTTTGATGGCAGTAGCAAATGCTATTCTAAAAATAAATTTTATATATCTTAGGAACCTTCTCTGAATGTCCAAACCACTGGTTTTCTTCAAATGCTGATATATGCCCTGCCACTCATACTGTAGGACCAAGCAATACGTGGCAATTGACTTCAATGAGACCAGGTGTTAACCCCACAAACAGAGTTCCATTACAACTGCATGCATTGTTTGGAGGATAGCATTGAGGAGAGAATTGGGATTTTGACCCAGAGGTGTTTTAAAGGTAGCAAGGACAGAAAGAAACTCTCATCTCCAGGTCACGGCTTGGAATCACAGCCCAAGTTGTGGTATCCTGAAGCCAAATTCAGACCCAGGACTAGAAGCTGCCCCTGAAAAGCAACATGATTATTCCTGCTTGTTCCAAGATCAGCACTGGTCCTACACGGTCTAGTGGCCATCAGAAGAGACCACAAGCTAAACGAAAATAAAGCCCCAGTAATTCTCTGGCCTGGGCATGGTATCTGCATAAAAAGCTGGAAGCTGCTGTCAGGCTTTGATCAAATGAGCAGTGGATTTCTACTGGCAAAACTATAGTGTATTTAAAAAGCTGACTTTATTTAAAAAAAAAAAAAAAACAAAAAACACAAAAACCTTTCGTTTTTAAATGTACAAATTCTTATTTTTAGAATGGCCAAATTAATCAGTTTCCATTTCATTCTCTGCTTAACTAGCAGAAAAGAAAGGAAAAATCATGAAGAGATTTCAGAGTCAGTACTAATATATTTCTTTAACTTCAAATTCCTACATGTTCAATAAAAAACTTAAGTGGATTATGGTGGATTAGCCTAGAAATATTGCTTAAACTTGTATTTTGTTATGAAATCTTACTTCAGCTAAATGAACGGAGGAAGGACATTGCCTGTAAATATCATGTTCCAAGCATACATTTTTTTATCTCTCTTTCTATGTTGTGGGAAATTTTCACTCCCATTAAACTTTGCTTTAATACATTCTTGTTTTTACACTAAGAATGGAACAAAGCACATGACTCAGATCTGCATGGCTGTATCTCAAGTTATATATTTACCATTCCATTTGTCACTAGAGTTTGCTGTCTTGCCTTGTAAAACCCCATATAACTTTTGACAGAGAACATCTAATCCTAGACAAAATGGAAAAACTTGACCTCTTCCTATATATATTTGCAGAACTGTACAAATCTAGGTTCCCAGCGGGCTGACGCTTTGCTGTCTTACGCAAGGCAAGCGATTGCTCACAACCCCGGCAAACGCAGTATGCAGCTACCTGGTAGCCTGTTTTCTCATGGTGGGTCTGATCTTCAGGGATGCTGAGCACCCATAGGCACATGCTGAGACCCTCACCTGCTTCCCTTGGGAACAGAAAGTGATGAAGGACCCTATTCCTCATCATGTTCATCAGCAGTATTTTAGCTGTTGGCTTCAGAGGTCATGAAATAAGACTTCCCAGTGCCACCAAAAAGCTGCTGTGTACATTGCAGAATAAGGTCCTGCAGTGACTAAGCCTGCAGGAGGCAATCTGCCTGACAACAACTGAGTGATTTTATGTGGAAGTGGGAGTTGAACATGTCAGGGAGAGGGTCTGTTTTTGTGGAATTCCTTTGCTCAGTGGATAAAACTTGGGCTGTACAACGTGTAAGTGTTTGTTTATTCCCACAGTACTGTTGCTGCATGCCAGAGCAGCAAAGCTGCCTGTTACCACCTATTGAAAGGCTTTATCTGACTCAAACTAGCTAGTATTTTTTGAATTTATCCTAATAGCATCCTGATGCACCACCAAAGCCTGGCCAAAGAGGTAACATCTTGTTTGGTCTGAAAGAAACCAAACTATCTTATGTAAAAAATTGTATTTCCTCCTTCTGGAAACCTGTTCAGAGACTGGTTGTCTGTAATGATTTGACTTAAATTTCCAAACAAACAAACTAGTGGATGCATAAAGTTTCCATTCAGTTTCCAAACAATTCCATGGGCAGTGAAGACTGGCTCATTTCAGTGGAAAATTCCTTGCCCCTTTCTACACAACATCTCATGTTGCTACAAAAGAAAGGCTGTTTTTCTTCTTTCCTACCCTGGTAATTCAATACATTTGTCTGGTACAACTTGTGGTTGACAAAAAACAGCTAAGTAAGAACAGTTATTAAGACTTCCATCACAGAGGAACTTTTTGGAGTTGTGAGAGTTTAGTTATAGGAACTGGGACTTTGTGAGATGCTAGCAAATTACTCTGTGCTTTAGTAACCATTACCCTAAGAGCTTAACCCTTAGAGTGGCTGCTCAGCATGCACATCGTATTATACCACATCTCTGTTACCTACATAGTAAAGGCCAGGTAAGATTTTTATACGCAGCATGGAACATGCAGTTTACTGTTGGACAGAATAGCCAGGATTTGTGTTTCTGTATGTAAGCTGCAGGCTCAGATTTTGAATGGTTAATCCTCATTACTCACTTCATATTTCTCTTGCTATGTATCCATAAGCTGTGAACAAAAACATCTGTCAGCCAGGTCCTCTCTTCCCTCCCCCCAGCAAAGCATGACTTTGAGACCCCTGAGTGGACTGTAACCATTCATCACCCATAGAGAAACATCTGGGGTTTTAGAAAAGGCACATGAAAATGACATTTTCAGAAGAGTCAGATCCAGCTCCGAAGACAACCCATAGAAGTCTATTCCCCAAGTGACTTTAGAGGTACGGAAATATATTTTTAAGACCTGAGTCCACTGACATCTGTTCCTAGTCTCTGCAAGAACTGTGTCATGATCATGTAATCTCCTTGTCAAGTATGCCTATAAAATCCAGAAGTGTTAGAAACATTCCAGTGAACTTAATACCAGTGGGGAATGAAGCTAAAACCTGTACCTTGCATGCTATTGATGATGGATTAGCCCTGAGCCTATCTGGCTCCTAGGAGACTTTCCGAAGAACCCACAGGGTCAGCACATCAATTCATTGAAGCAGAGGAAAATAAAATCCTGCCAGGAAGAAGAAGGAAGAGAGACAAATCACTTCTACACTCCCTAATATCAGCCAGCTATTGGAATGCATGCTAACATCTCTCAATCCCTCCCAAAACGAAGTGACACTATTGCTAAGACCCATCCAGCCATAGAGCACCACATTTTCCTACACACAGCTCCAGAGTTTTGATTCAGCTCTTGATCTCAGCTGACAGCCACTGCTGCCCTCCTGCCAGTGTGCCTACGGGCTTGGGTACAACAGGCAGCAGGAAAAAGAAAAGGGAGGGAAAGGGAGAAAACAAAATTAAAATGTAATTTCTTTTTTCCAAAATGAATAATTAATTGAATTCTTTAACCTTTAAACATGCTTGTTTACTTACAGAAAGAGTATTTCAGGCACAAAAGGTTTGAGTATCAGTCACATACCAGGTTAAATTGTAATAGTATCAGGAATGTCCCATGCAGTGCAGTCAGCTATATTATCCCCTATCAAGAAGTTGTAGTTTTTGTATACATACATATATATAAAGTATGCATCTTTCACACTATGGTCTCCTGGTCTGAGTTGACTCCAGTAGGGTTTATGTAACAACAGTATCTGTCGTAAGGGCTGTTCTCCTTGTAAGAGCAGACAATGATACTGTCTTTAGGAGCAACAAAAATGTTGTCTTCAATGTCAGGGGAAGCATCGCTGTCCCTGGTGGGAGAAGAGCTCTTCTTCTCCAAGGCACTGTACGTGGAGCCATCTCCCACGAACACATTCCCCGGCATCTCTGGGTAGCAGGTCTCCAGGTATCTCAGCATCTCTTCCTGCTCCACCTTTCTGATGAGGCTCTTGCACTCTCCCATGGTGGTGGTGGTGGTCGTGGTGCAGATGGACACGGAGTCCTCACCCCGCAGCACTCTCCTGTCCTGGTATGCTTTCTTGGCCAGCTCGTCGCAACTCCCCTTGCCAGACTCCAGGTCCGAGGGGGTCCTCAGCAGCTCCATGACATCCCGGTCCTTGACTTGTTTGCAGCACGGACACTTGTTCTTGGGCCACTTGGTGCAGCCGTCGGTCTTTCTGGTGAGGGCGATGGCGGCGATGCCCGGCAGGCAGATGGCCGGCCCGATGGCCAGCAGCGGGATGTCCCCCAGCGTCTCTCCCTTGATGCCGGACACGGTGAACATGAAGCCGAACACCAGGAAGACGCTGACCAGAGCCACCACCAGCCCCGTCCGGGGGTTGATGTCGTCGGGTCTCATGGTCCGCGCCATCCTGCCGCTCTGCAAGGGACCGCTCTCCTTCAGGAAGCGGCCCCTCGGGGCAGGGGGTGGATGCTCCCCGGCAAGTGCCTGAAGTTTCCCGGACAGCGAGGCGCGGAGGCCCCCGACGGCCGGCACCGCTCGGCTTCCCCTCGGCGGAGCCGCAGCCGGAGGGCGGGCCGGGGCCGGGGCAGGGGCAGGGGCCGGGCCGGCGGGCGGGAGCCGTCCTGCCTCCTCCCTCCCCCGAGCCGCTCTGAGCCGCGCTCCGCCGGCCGCTCCGCTAAGGCGGGAGGGCCGCCCCCCCCCCCCGCGCCGGCAGCCCCGCCGCGCCCTCCCACGCGTGAGGGCGGGCACGCGTGGGCACGGCCGTGCAGCCGTGTGCGCGGGGGTGGGGGGCTCACACCCTGCAGAAGCGGGGGCAGAGAGGCCCAGGCGGGTCCTAGCAGCCGGCGGGCGGGGAGCAAGCGGCCGCAAGGGACACCTGCCCTTCCTCCTCCTCCTCTTCCTCGCCCAGCCCCGCCGGAGCCCCGCAGCAGCCGTGAGTACGTGCACCGCCCACGGGTGCCGCGGCTCGGGGGGCTGCGGGGTCGGTAGGGGGGCAGCTCTTCAGAGGGTGGGCCGAGGAGGCTCGGGGGGTTCCCCCCCCACCTGATTGCCGCCGCCCCGGGCAGCCTTCCCCTCCCAGGCGGAGGGGACCGGTCTGGGCAGCCCGCCCCGGACCCCCCGGCAGACCCCGCGGAACGCCGGGTCTGCGCTCCTCTGCACGGGGCCCCCCCTCCCTGAAAGCCTTCGTGGGGCTGGGATTTGCGGAGCACATCGTCCCCCGGGCAGAGAGCAGTCCTGCCCCGAACCGCCCTTTCCCGAGTTAGCTGCAAGCAGAGAACGAGGCTGCCGGAGATGCTGTGCTCGCTGAACTTCATCCCGGGGGAAGCCCTTAGAGATAGAGCCTCTCCCGGTGTTTTCCCCTCCCCAAGACTCCAAGAGTGGATGTAGCTGTTGGGATGCACCTCGCAGGGTTTCCCTTGGTGTCTAGGGCCCGCCATAAATCAGCTGTGATCGTGGTCTTCAGTCTCTTGTGTTCTGATGCACAGGGGTGATGGTTAATTCCAAGTAAGCCCCACCATCTGAATGAATACAGGAAAGGATCTGAAATGTGTGGGAATGTGGAAAGGCAGGAGGAGCCTTATCATCAGCAGCATTCTAAGGCAGGTTGCTTCAACATGTAATGTGGCAGCAATGTAGAGGAGTAAATGCTTCCACCTGGGGCAGAGAGACTGGGAGATAAAAAGGAGTGATACCAGAAAGTGTCTAAGAAAATTAAGAGAATAAAAAAGGACATTCTGAACTAAATCATGAAACTGTGGTTTCTGTAAGTTTTCGCATTAACATGATTCCCCTCATTAACGTGATTCCCTTGCCTCATACTAGAAATTTGGAAAGCTCATAGAAGCCATTTTAGAAAACACCCAAACACCCCTCATCTTTCAGCCATGTATCCATCCTCCCTACGGTACAGCATGAACAAAGCACATCTGTGTTGTAGATTTCCAAGTTGCCTTGCAGAGAGCAAGCCCAACAATATCCTCTCATTAAGGGGCAAAACTCCTGCCTTATAGCACACTTTCTTCATAAATGGGGTGTCAAGTGATAGCCTTTGCTGTCTTAATCCGAAGGAAGAGTAAGCATAGGAGCAGAAGTACACATACTGGGAAGAGGTGTTTAAGTCGGTGGCAATGGCCTGGTTTTGAGGTTAAAAGTTTGTAATGGACCATGATCGTCGTTTGAACTTGTCCTCGAGAAAGTTGTCCAGTAAAATCCAAACTGAGCTTCTCACCTGTTGCTGAGTGGGCTGAAACAGGAATAATTTGGACTCTTTTAGGAATACCCTCCATCTTGACTGAAAGACTTAAAAATCAAAACCTTCCAGTTAGATTTCAGCACAAGTTAACTTCTACTTTTGCCACTGTGCAGGATTTAGCAGGGTAAGCAACAACTGTAGCTTCTTGGCTTGTATTTTCTGGAGTGAGAATTTGCTGCTTGTTTCCATCTGCTGTTATTCAGATACACAGCTTTTATGTCTTCACATTAGAATGGATAATGCCTTTTTTACCCCTCTGCTAAATTCTGGGTGAAGGGAAATGATTAGCCTTCAGCCAGTCTGTCCCACATAGCTAAAATGTTGTAAAGGTTAAGGTATGAGCAGGGTTATGCTGGTAAATAATGCTGTGAAACTCACCATTCCTGCTCCCTGACCTTCCTTCACCTCCCCTCGTACATTTGAATAGTCTTAAGATTTCCTGTTGGGTTGGAAATTGGTCTTTTGCTGAAAAACAAACTGTGTTGCTTGGGAATAGCAATTAGCTGTAGTTGTATTCATCAACAGTCCTTCAGAGAAGGGAAAACTGCATCAGTAGATCACACAGAAATGTAAATATCATTAGTGGCATCAGTGGAGGGGAAAAAATACTGTTAAGAACTGCACTACATGTCAGAAGATCTAACAGGAATAAAAATGCCCCTTCAAATTTAAGCGACAGGGTTACTGAGATGGAAGACAGAACATCTACTTTGGAACGGAAAGCTGTTAGTGGGCACAAAAATACTTACAGAAAATGTCAGGACAAAGGTGGAACTAAATGCCTCCAATTTGTCCCTTTGTCAGTGGTTTCCAAGACTAACAGTATGAAGATTTTATGCTTCCTGGGGGGATTGAAAAGGGAAACCAACCACCCTGTTCCAGGAAAGCATGCTACAATTGTTAAAATTGGCTTCCCAAGCTAGAAATCAAGAGATCAGCAAGTATCCACTTACACAGTGAGCAACAATGCAAATGGTTGAATCTTCTGTCCTGTTCATAACTAGAGAAAAAAAATGACTTGAGGTGAAGCATGTTTCTGTTGTGGTGTCTTACACAAAAGGTTTGGATAAGCTAGTGCAATGACTGAAAATGCAAAGTATTAATTGAACAGATGATGATGGTGATTAACAATCTGTTATTGCTATTACCCATAACTTAGACTGTTCACTCAAAGCAAAATTGGAGCTGAATTTAGGGAAAAAAATGTGTTCTTATTCTACACTGTGATTTTGTCAGCTCTTTTAGGACTGGTCTAATTGGATTAATCTCTGGAAGAGACTTTTGGGAAGATCTAGGATTCATTCAGAGAAGGCTGTGAATGGACATCCCTTACCAGGACAGGCAGAATGCAGGTATTGGACACAGGTCATGTGTCATGCATAAATAAGGATATTAAATGGTAAATGGTATGTTCTGGACTGGGACACTAATTTCAGCTTGCTCACCATGCATTTCCCTTATATACTCAGTTAGACACAAAACCCTTCTCCTGTCCCACATAACAGTTTAGTGTAACTGATGATCAGGTAGTGTATGTCATCCTCTCACTGTTTAAAATTCATAACTGAAAGTAGTGGCCACTGTTGGCAAAATATGTAAGCATTACTCAGGTTGAAAGCTGCTACAGAGGTGTCACCTACCCCAGCTCCTTATGGCCATGGTGTGGAAGCTGGAAAACTGCAAATTAGAGCTGACTTCAAATTGAAAATAAAGATTTGAAATAAAGAGCTAATTCAAAGTGCAGTGACTATTGTAGTGTTAGTTGTGTTACATATCACGGGTGCCCAAACATGCTCAACACCCTTCTGTATGATCTTGATCCATCCAATATAAAATATATACATTTGAATGTCCCCAAATGAGTAAAACACTGATGAGCATTAGCTAGGAAGGTGGGAACTTTAACATGTCAAAGATCTGAGAGTCTTCAGCAGCCCTGGTCTCATGCAGTGGTCTGAGCCCAGTGCATCTATACAGGAATAACTCTTCTTTCCAAGAGGGTCAGATCCCTCAGATAGGGATGACCCCATCTTCTTTTTTATCTCTACTACTTTTAGCACTTGCCACCTCAATAATGCAAATGTCCTCTAGCCTGCATTTGCTGACCAGTTGTATTGATGCTGAAATACCAAAAATCAGCCAGTCTGGGTTGTTACTCTTTCAACTTGAAGTAATGTTTTAGCTCAATGGCAGGCTATTTCTTAATTACCATGGAGCAATCAAAACGGCTATCTAGATAAACAACTTTAGATGTGCTACATCATTTCTGTTTTTATGTAGGTTTGATGGTACAGATCAGAAGAGAATGGACCAAGATGGATGTGGTGAAAAGGGTACCAGCTGAGTGACACTTAGATTAATTTTCCTGACACTTCTTTCTTAAACCCTTCTCTGAATCTTTTGTTTTGCAGATCCGATTGTCCACTTCAGTCAGTGGCTTTGTGTAAAAGCAGACTTTCTCTGACCAAGCAGTACTGTAAAACCCATGGAAAAGTGTGTGTAGCGTATTTTTTAGCATCCTAAAGGGAGACAGATCTGGGAGATGGAGTTTTGAATTAATACATTACAACTGACAGCTGGCCTATCTATAACATCTCAGCCATACCATACCAAAACTCCACAAGTTCTTAGTAACATCACAGGTAGAATTAGACTCTCCTTTCCACCTTCCAAGCTCTATGGCAATGCTAAAATTTGACACAACTTGATACTGCTTCTGAGTGTGGCATCATGTAAGTCCTACCTATAATTTGGATATGAAACACAGGACTTGTTTTGCTGACAAGTTCTGTGTGTGTTGGGATACTCAAGTTTCCCATTGCAAGCTTTTACAGCAATGCTCTTGTGCACACATTTGAGCCACCCCATTAGCTTGAGTAGACTACTGTCATTCTGCTGAGGTCACTGGCACTTCAAACCTGCTCAAGAGCTGCTTCATAAAGTCCTTCCAGTTTGCTATCTGTGGCAAGTACTCCTTGCTGAAGGTGGGTGCTGAATGCCACATCCATCTCCAAGCCTTCTTTAACATTGTGTTTCCTTGGCCACATCCACAAAAGAAAATACTTGCTAATTTCTTTGTGCTGTGCAAATGTGTGCTGTGATCCTCATATGCCTCAATGGACATTTTTTTTTTTTCGCATTTGAAAAAGCTTGTCATTCGCCCAGCTCCACATACCAAAATTTCCTTATTTATGCTTTTTAGAGGGTCTGTCTAGCCGACCTTATGGCTTTCCATCCCTCCTAACTGCTCTCAAAGCCCCTGGCAGTTCTCTGTCTCTTCATGTCCTCAAGCACAAGAAGTTCACGTGAGAGAAGATTTTTGGACTGCTGTTCTGCTGTTCACTAACGCCCCTGGGTCTTGATCTTTGCAGGCAATCATTTGTGCTTGACTGCTGCTTGCTGGCCAATTGGCCGTAGGTCAGATGTGGAAGGACTGTGCTGATGAGAGAGTCCGATCAAGAAACAAGTGTCAAAAGGGAAGTAGCAGATGCCTGAAGGGCTTGTGCTTTGCCACCGAGCCATCAAACTAGGAGCGGGATTCAGAAACCCAGGTAATGAGTCATGCATCAGTCTTGAGGTGACCTCACGGACTTCAGCAGGGTTGCTGTGGAACAGGTACATGCTGTTGTATGAGTCACAGCATCAGACAGTAAATTTGCACCATAGGAGCAAAACCCTGCCCATATAATTCAATGGGAATTTTGTCTATCTGCATCATCCTGCCTGGTGTGCTTTTTCCCTTTAGGATACTTGTGATTAAATACACCTTATTTCTTCTATCTAGAAGTACTCAGACAAAACATGCAATAATCTCAGGGGAGTCACCCACAAGTACTGTGTGTTATGCATAATGGTGAATAATAGGTATCTTGCTTTGTCCCAAAGAACACAGCAAACTGAAGCCCACACTTCTTAAAAGGGGTCTCTAATTGGAGTCTCTATTCTGTGGAGAGAGAGGGAGGGAAAATAACCCATGTCAGGTTGCCTTGACCTAACTCTACAGAATAAGTTAATGATTTCAGATGTGCTGAAACACCTTTAAAACAGTTTTAAGCATAATCATGTAGAAATTACCACATATTAGGGCACTTGAAATGACTAATTCTCTCTGGGAAGCTTGCTGACACCCTTCTTGTCTGTTTAGGAAAAGTTAGTAAAAAGCTAAGGGAACTTGTCAAAAGAGCACCAGCAATTCATGTTACTTGCAGGGTCTGGAAGACTAGAACTTCCCAAGCCAACTAAACTTGAAGCAAATGAAAACGGGGATGGATATCGTCAAATCCCTAGTCTACAGCTCATTTAAACAATGCAAATATCTCTTTTTACAAAATCATCCCATGCTGTGGATGTGAAAGAAACAGTGAAATCTTTGTCATAACAGTCCTGATTGCCTGCCCTCTGATTACTTTGTGCCACGTCTGCGTCTTTGCCAAGATGTAGCAGCTAATCCTAGAAACCATTTCCATGCATGTGAATGACAAGAAAATAATCAGGAGCAGTCAGCATGGATTCACGAAGGGGAAGTCATGCTTGGCCAACCTCATAACCTTCTACAGTGAATCGACTGGCCTGGTAGATGAGGAGAGAGTAGTGGATATTGTCTACCTGGACTTCAGTAAGGCCTTTGACACTGTCTCCCATAAGATCCTCACAGACAAGCTGTTGATGTATGGGTTGGATGAGCAGACAGTGAGATGGATTGAAATGGGTCACAACATGGATGGATGGATGGATTGTTTTGGGCCACAACCCCATGCAACGCTACAGGCTTGGGGAAGAGTGGCTGGAAAGCTGCCCAGCAGAGAAGGACCTGGGGGTGTTGTTTGACAGCCAGCTGAATATGAGCCAGCAGTGTGCCCAGGTGGCCAAGAAAGCCAATGGCATCCTGGCTTGCATCAGAAATCGTGTGGCCAGCAGGAGCAGGGAAGTGATTGTGCCCCTGTACTCGGCACTGGTGAGGCCGCACCTTGAATACTGTGTTCAGTTTTGGGCCCCTCACTACAAGAGAGACATTGAGGGGCTGGAGCGTGTCCAGAGAAGGGCAACGAAGCTGGTGAAGGGTCTGGAGCACAAGTCTGATGAGGAGCGGCTGAGGGAGCTGGGGTTGTTTAGGCTGGAGAAAGGAGGCTGAGGGGAGACCTTATTGGTCTCTACAACTACCTGAAAGGAGGCAAGTAACAAGCCATAGGACGAGAGGAAATGGCCTCAAGTTGTGCCAGGGGAGGTTTAGACTGGATATTAGGAAATTTTACTTCACTGAAAGGGTGGTCAAGCATTGGACCAGGCTGCCCAGGGAAGTGGTTGAGTCGCCATCCCTGGAAGCATTTAAAAGACGTTTGGTTGAGGTGCTTAGGGACTTGGTATAGTGGTGGACTTGGTAGTGTTAGGTTTACGGTTGGACTCGATGATCTTAAAGGTCTTTTCCAATCTATGCGATTCTGTGATTCTGTGAAAACTGTCTGAATGGGCAGACCCAAAGGGTTTGTGGCACAACAAACATTGGCACAACAGTGGCACAACATCTAGTTGGACACCAGTGACTAGCAGTGTACCCCAAGGGTCAATACTGGGTCCTTCAACATCTTCATTAATGATCTGGATGATGAGGCAGAGCCCACCCTCAGGAATTTTGCAGATGACACAAAACTGGGAGGAGTGCCTGATAACAGAGGGTCATGCTGCCATCCAGAGGGACCTTGACAGGCTGGAGAAATGGGCTGACAGGAACCTGATGAAATTCAACAAGGGGATGTGCAAAGGCCTGCACCTGGGGAGGAACGATCCCAGGCACCAGTATATATGCTGGGCGCTGCCCAGGTGGAAAGTAGCTTGGCAGAATAGGACCCGAGGGTGCTGGTGGACACCAAGTTGAACATGAGCCAGCAGTGCGTCCTTGGGGCAAAGAAGGCAAATGGTATCTTGGGCTGCATTAGGAAGAGTGTTGCCAGCTGGTTGAGAGAGGTGATCCTTCCCCTCTACTCAGAGCTGGTGAGGCCACACCTGGAGTATTGTGTCCAGTTCTGGGCTCCTCAATGCAGCAGAGATATGGACATTCTGGAGAGAGTCCATTGAAGGGTCATTAAGATGATTCAGGGACTGGGGCACCTCTCCTGTGAGGAAAGGCTGAGAGAGCTGGGACTGTCCAGCCTGAAGAAGAGAAGGCTCAGGGAGATCTCATCAATGTATATAAATACCTGCAGAGAAGGTGCAAAGAGGACAGAGCCAGGCTCTTTCCAGTGGTGCTCAATGACAGGACCAGAGGCAGTGGGCACAAGCTGAAACACAGGAGGTTCCCTCTGAACTTCAGGAAACACTTTTTCACTGTGAGGGTGACCAAGCACTGGCACAGGTTGTCCAGAGAGGTGATGGAGTCTCCATCCTTGGAGATACTCGAAAGCTGCCTGGACATGGTCCTGGGCAACCTGCTGTAGGTGACCCCGCTTGAGCAGGGGAGTTGGACCAGATGACCTCCAGAGGTCCCTTCCATGCTGCACCACTCTGATTCTGTAATGGCAGAGAAAATGACGGATGAGTGTGAGCGTGTGTGCGTGCATGGGCTGAGCAGCCCCTCATCACTGTGTGCAGGGGCACTGGATGGAGGAGAAGGGCCAGGCATGTTTTGCTGGAGAAGGGATGGAAGCAGCTCTCTTTGAAGGGGGTGAAACCTGCTCGGTGCAGCAGGAGCTGTCTGGGGGGAGGAGTGCAATGTGACACAAGGCACGGGGCACCTCTGTCCCTGAATAACGTGAAATCTGTTTTTTACAGGAGGCAGCCTGTCTGATCTCTGTCAAATGCTGACGGCTTCCCTCCCCCGTCTTCTCCACCGGGACCGTCTGCCGTCACGTGGCTGGAGGCACGGGAGCTGCTTGCTGCAGTCCCACGGTGGCTGCCCAGCTCTCGGGCACTTCTCTGCCAGCTCCCCTTCCCGCTGCTGTCGGGGGATGCCTGCCGCTTCGCCCACCGCCGTCCCGCCAGCCAAGTGTCTCAGAGGGGTTTCCGCCGGCAATGCCCTCCAGCAGCTGCGGGGCCACAGAGGCTCCTCAGAGGACACGTCTTGCCTCAGCCCAGCTGGTGGTGGCCACTGCGAAGAGCTTTCAGGCCTTCTCTGAAGTCCCAGGGGAGAGTGATGTGCTACAGGACAGGTATTCGTCAGCTCCGCTGTCCTGGTGAGCGATACCCAGAGCCAGCAGTCAGGGCAGCCGGGGATCAAACCACCAGCGTGCATGCGCTGTGCAATTCCCCTTCCTGCGTTTGGCCTTCAGGTGCGCCAGGGACCGAGGTCAGGGGGTGACAGAAGACTGTCCAGGCTTCCCTCCCGCACTGTGAGCTGCTGGAGACTGCCTGCAGAGGAAACACTGTTCGAGTTTGTACCCACAGGTACCAGCTGTGGGGATTTTTTGGGGAAGGAAGGGAGGACATGGTTATTAGGCAGATGTTGCTGTTTTCCTCTATGGATAATGCACCAAAGGGGTGGGAAGGGGTAGTAGCCGTAAGGTCTCTGTGATGGAGTGGGGAAAAATCAGATGTTCTGTTGTCCAAATAAAAATGCCTGCGCATCACCATGGCCCTTGCATGCCACTGGCTGTCTAAAAATCAAGAGCTGACTTGTACAGACACCACTCATAACAGCCCTCGTTGCCTCAGCAGTCGCTGAATGTGTACTGATTGACCTTAGTGCCCTACCGACTAATTGGGCAGTTATGGGGGCAGCTTCACAGATTTTAATATTTATTTCCTATGGCCTCACTGCCTTTTCCTGAAGCTGCACCCACCGTATCCATTAACTAACTAAGCCATCGCAGATGGCAAGGTGATGACGACCATGAGCCAGTCACGGTACTGCCCTATGTCAGAGAGCAGTATTTAAAGGTAGGGTTATGTGTTCATTGTGCTGGGAGCACAGCTTTGTGAATGCTTTAGGCATAAAATACATTCTAGTGTTTACTAGATGAGGAGATGTGTAGCCACAAAGGGTGAAGGATGGTGATGGGCGAGGGTTTTGCCAGTGTTGCACACCTTTCAGTGTAATAGGCTGTTCTTGTATTTCAAAGGCATTCGGTGCGGGGGGGCGGGGGGGTGTGCTAAAGCTTTTATTGCTGTACACTTGGACTGATTGCAACACTTAAAGCTGGCAAAAACCTTGGATGCTAATATCAGCGGATATCAAATGGCTCCTGATTGCAAGTGTGGGTGTAAATACACTGCTAATTCACTCCCTTTCTGTAGAACAGACCTGTGTCTCTGAAGAAACAGGGAAGGATGCTGTAAAAACAGCTACATATGTTGTGGAGGAGGAGCAGAGCACAGGAAGGTCTCCAGCCAGCTCCCGGGAGCGAGGGGTTGGTGCAAACCAAGCCTTTGAGCACAGGCTCAAAGTGGCCAAACCTGGCCCCCTGCCCGCCCTCGCCTCCCCTGCACTCTGCCTGACGCAGAGGCAGCCTGGACCAGCGGGGCCAGCTCACTTCGGACGAGGATGTTGCTTACCATCCTCCACAGATGGGCTTAACCTTGCCGCTGGCTTTGGAGGGCACCAGCGAATATGTACCCAGTGCGTTTACTACCGCTGGCCCTTGCCAGCCCATCACAAGCCACCTGCTGGTGAGGCCCCATCTCTACATCCAGCATCAGGCGTGAGGTGCCGTACATCCTCCGAGGGATCTCCAGCCTGCAAAGAAGGTGCTTGGGCCACATTGCAGGCTCCTTTCTCGCTCTGCAGGCTGCTGCGAGGTGCAATACATGCATGCAAAATTTTCTAATTCACTTCTGCCAAAGAATACACCTTTCACTGGCATGGTTGTTGGGAAGGCATGGTAACAGAAATTTTATAACAGGCTTTTTTCTCCTTCCTGCAAAGCACAGGCTTTTTCTGCAGACTCTGGCAGCATTTTGGGTCCCCGGTGTACTGCATGTGTGGGCACTGTCTCTTCGGCTGGGCTTTCACATCTCCACTCCCAGAAGCCCTGTTACAGCAGGACAGCTATCAGAGGTCTGGCCCCAAGACCTGCGGGTGAAGACGCTGCTAAAGGAGGAGCCGGTGTGCTCCCCTCTTCCCCGACTGCCACACCACAAGGAGACGTGCACAGCTCATGCAGTGTCACCCAGACTCAGATCAGGGTAAGGACCCTTAGGTAAGGATACCCTTGGGCTTCCAGCTGATCCCAAAAGCCCAATTCCCAAGACTAATTTTCATTTTCCATTCAGGAAGCAACCTTCAGTTGAAGCCGTGGGATGTGGGCAGCAAAGACTCCTTGTCTGGACAGATGGCTCATCCCAGGCACAGACACTTGCCTTGGACACCCCTCAACCCATCTCCCCATGGAGAATGAGCACAGGTCAGTCTGGGACCCTCATCTGCTGCTCTCGTGACCTCTGAAAAGGAGCAACCAGCCATCGGTGTATGCTGAGAAGTACCTTGTGCTTTGACAGGAAGCTGCAATGTGGCAAGATAAGTAATTAATTAGCCTCGTGCTGCCACAAGCATTTTCAGTCCCAGCTGACAACAGACTAATTAAGAACCTCCCTGTGGTGCCTATTTTAGATAACCATTTACTTTGGTACAAATTAACAAAGGCTTTTCTAATGGTTTATTTCACAGGCAACTCATTAGATCAATTTATGGGGCAAATAGCAGGAATTTGAATAGACATTTTGCGTTCCTAGCCACCAAAAGCCCAGACAATTTTGCTGAAGAGTGCTCTAATTTTATCAAGGCAAAACACTTCCTTCCTTCTGATTCTTTTTGTCATGTCATTTGTTCTCAGACGTTACCTTAGCCCAAGTCCAGAGGCTTTGAAAACTGAAGGTGACCTTGCAAGTGCTGGTTCTTAGGAACAGATTAATGTTCCAGCACCCTTGTACATGAGTTGTCCAGCAGAGTCATTTGGGGTGCTTGCAGACCGAGCACTGTGAGTGCTGAATGCACCCCATTATCACCGTTGTCTGCTTCGGCATCTCAGTGGAGGTCGAGGAACCAAACCTCATGCTACCCCTATGATCCCTGCCTCTGTGACCATGGGAAACACTGATGCATGTGCAACTCCAGGGGTTTTGCAGGATCCCCCATGAAGCCTAAGAGAATCAGAAAAGGGCCCTGCGTCCCTCAAATGGCAGGCAGGAGTGTCCTTCTTTTCCACATTAGCTTTCAAATGTTAAGCTTGATCCTGCCTAACAACTGCACAAACACAGTCTGTCTTTAGGATGCTGCAGGAGTCTCAGATGTAGTCTGGACCAGTAGGGATGTGGGTTGACACTGAGCCCAGAAGCAACCTGGTTATCTCTGCTCCAGGATCTGTCCTAACAGGAAAACATGTGCAGGAGGATTTTACCATCGCTTACTGCCTCTGCACTGCCTCATGTTTACCAAGTATAGCTGCGAGGGTGAAATATTTAAGTTTGACCCCAAATCAAGAGTGAGTGGATGACAGCAAAGACGGCAGACTGGACCTTATGTAGCAAGGGATTGTGCAGCTTGGGAAGGGAGTTGGGGCTTCGGACAGAAAAGGAAAGCGAAGAACATAAGCTGGAAGGTCTCGCTGGGGCAATAGGGTGGCACCGTCGCAGCAACAAAATTCTCTGTGTGGTTTTCAGGAGGGCACAGTTCTCCAGGTGACTGAGATCAGGTACTTCCATCAGCACTAGAATTAATTGGGAAGGTCTCTTTGAAATGAATGTTTGATCATCTGATATCTTTTATTTTTCCTCTGTGGGGATAGTAGCCAATTCCCTGTTTTCAAACACCAGTAGAAACTTAGGTTAAAGCCTCAGAGATGAATTTTTCTTCCACATTTGGCTGAAACTGGGTTGTGGATTTGCATACAGAACAATTTCTTTGGAGAAATTGCTAAAGCTAGGGATGCCTCCCTACAAGTCATCTGCTCAGAGCCACCTGCTCAGAGGTGTACAGATCACTTTTGTTTGTTGATGAAGGGGAGTGTTTTCATGCTTTTGTTCCTGGAACGCTGTCCCAAACGAGAATCCCTAGATTCTTGTCTAGGTTGGCTCATAGGAAGTGAAAACTCAAAACATTAATGGGATTATCAGTTTGCATTTCTCAGCACCTAATTGTGTGTAATTTTTGCCTCACTCCCCCCCCACCCCCAGCAATTCTACATGAGCTGAAGTGGGAACATTTCCCCTGTTTCATGGCAACAGAGCTGTGCAGTGGAGGCTCCACAAAGCCACACGCATTACGATTTTTATCCCCTGTTGCAGGCTGGCAGTGTGTAAGCTTTTCCTTCCCAGTCCTCTCTGGCCCTTTTTGGATGCAAGCAGCTACAGCAAATATCAAACGTGACTTCGTTTGCCACAGCTATCTGCCCTCCTCCTCCTAATCCTTAAGGCTGTTGATGATTTCCTCCATGGCTGGATGCCGGGATGCTGGTGACCCACTTCCCGAGTCTGAAGGCATCGCGGAGCATAGGGTAGCTGCAGCACCCAGCATCTCTGTTGAAGCTGAGTGCTGACAGCCGGGAGGCAGCGAGGGTTGAGCACAATTGCTTCTGAAATGCACACTGCGCACTTCTCCCCAGCAGATGCTTCTGCCATAGCTGCGTGACAAAATGTGCTCTCGACTCACGAGGCCAGACTCCTCGCAGGTATAAACTGGCTCAGCACCACCAGCTTTGATTTCTTCCCGCCGAGGAGCTGTCCCTGCGCTCTCTGCCGAAAGCCTCTGAGGACCCTAATAAGCAGGGGGCTTCTAGACCTTTTTTTCTGAGGAGTAGCTTTATATAAGTGGCCTGTGCTGCATTGATGCAATTTGCACTGTTGTCCTTTTCTGGACGATCCTCTGAGCATCTCATGGAGGCCTCCTGAGGTTGCTGCCGCTGCTGTGCTAACTCCTACCTGGCGCGCTCCTCCGTCGGCTGGGCTCAGCCTGCCAGAATAGTAAATTTGTCTACTGGGGCACTCATGTCAACTGCTGGGTGCAGCTGGCGGAGCTGCAATTGTCACTCCTTTCAAAACCATCAGCTGGTTAGTTTTCTTTTTTCAACTTTAAATAGCTGTTTCCAAGAATATGGGGTGGTTTCTAAGGATGCTGTGTGCGTAAGACCCCCCCAGGATGTAAACTCACATGTCCTTCGTGCTTTGGTGTGTTAACGGATGGGGTACTTGGGCACGTCCCAGTTCCTGAGAGTCTGTCTGGCCTCTGAAGCTGACCTGAAGTCTGCTGCTGATTTTCCAGAGCAGAAAATCTTCATGGGACCATGAGTCTAGGCAAGGTCTTGTGAGTGAGCTATGTCTAAACTCCAAGTAGCCACAACCCACTGTGCTACATATTTCTCTGCACAGGCTTGCTCAGCCCCAGCAGAAACACTGAACAGTGCACTGTACCTAATTATGCAGCTTTGCCATTTTCAGACTCTCCCCAAATATGCATCTTTGATTTCTAGGTACTGTCTTACCTCCAGGTCCCAGACAGTTGCAATTCAGTTTGTTCCGTGCTCATGGCTCCTTTCAGGGGCAAGGCTATCTCAGGGAGAGTGCAGTCTCCTGCTAAACATGCTGGAAACAGGCCATGAGGCATGTAGTACTTCAGCTTGAACTGGAGAGTATGATCTTATTTCTCTAGTAAGGATATTGGTTCCTACTGTAAATCTGTGTTCTAAATCCCACCCTATTCTGCCCAAGGGAAGCCACCAGATGCCGTGTTATCCCATGGCTTGTTGCAGGTTCGCTGTCTGAAGACAAAGCAAGTTTCTAATGGTATTTTAGCATTCATTCAGACCCTGTGTCCTTGGCAGGGTCTTTTTCACAGTTCCTTCCTAGGTGCTAGCTGCAACACATGTAATCAGGCAGCGGGACAAAGACTGGATAAAAAAATTCTCAGCAACATTTATTTGACAGATCCATCCACTGTGATCAAAGGCCCTGCCCTGATCCCATTGAATTTAATGGACATATTGCTAATAATCTCAGGAGATGAGGATCTGACTCTCCCTGATTTGTGGACAAGACCGTTATAGCTTCGGGAGAAATTAAATCCCTTCCCCTACTCTTTGGGTGAGGGGAAAAGGCATGTATCATGCTTCCTCTTTGGATGATGCCTGTTCTCACAACTGGCAATTATCTGAGACAGTAGCTGGTGTAGCATGTGTCAGAGGAGTGTGCTGTGGCAATTTCTCTCATCATATATTTAGCCCTGAGTCTGCAAGACGGCTTGTACTAGACAGAGCTGAGCTAAGGTTAACTCCGTGATCGTAGTTGTGCATTTCTAGTCCATGCAACTGCTGGTGCTGCAAAACCCAGCTTTGAACTTCCACTTCTTTTTATTCTTTCCTAGCAGACTTGGTAGAGGAAGGGGTGTTGAGATGATTTCTCTGTCTTCCCCTGAGATTTATATTTCTGGAATATGTCTCAAATTTATTTAGGGAAAAGGAATGAAATTCAGCAGCATGACTGTGCTAGCAGAGCAAATGTTTTGCTGGTGGTAGCTCTTTCCCCCTTCATGTTAGCACTGAATTTGTTCTGGTATTCCTGAAATGCCTTTAAACATTTCATTTCTTCTTTAGAGTGAGCCGAGGTGGTCCCTTGTGTGAAAGTTAGCTTTGGGAAGAAAGCACTAAGCCTCTTATGAGAGCAAAGCTGCGCCTGTGTTTAGACTCATTCCATCACCCTCTGTGGCATTTGAGCTGATTCCTCTTTTTATGCCTATCACCTTCTCATTTCCTTTGGCTGGGATCCCTCTTTCTTTCTGCTGAAATGTTTGGAAGGCAGGCAATTCCCTGGCTGCCTGCAGATGAAACGAGATCAGCTTTCAGCATTGAGTTGTGTAACAGCTGCCCAGTGTCACTACAGAGCCAATTTTGGGACAGTGTCATCAGCTTTGTCAATCCATATGTCCCAGGGAGATTTTTACTAGATCAAAGCTTAAGTACACATTAACTGGATCAAATTCTTAAATGTACAACCAAGATCTGAAGTGACAAATGGGACACCCAACTTTCATTAACCAAACAAAACTGTGATTCACTGATGTAAACTGAAAGTTTCCATGAATTCCAGCTATCCATAGGTATGTGATGTCTGAAAGATTGTCCCATGCTCACCCTGGTCTGTATATGAGTGTGTGCAGATGAGCAAGAAAAGTTTTAGTATTATCTTTGCAAATTTTGCTTTGTTTTTTAATAAAGCTTGTAATTGTCAGTTTTGTGCTTGTGAAAAGCATATCACAAAAAGACCAGTTTGAATAATATCAGGGTTTCAGTTCAACAGAGCAAGTATAAAAAGGCCTGGTGGAAGCTTGCAAAGGTATACCGTAGCTTTCTAATAATAAAAATGTCTCACTCGTCTTAGATGTGGGACGCTGTGTCCTGGAAGATAGCCTCTTGTCACCTGACAGCAGAGCCTCCTCCAGCGAGGGCATGCCCCAAATTGCTCTTTGCAATTGAATTCATTTCCGAACAAGGTGACAAGACCCCAGGGCTGGTAGGTCAGCACCACACAAGCTGCATCAGATCCCAGGTGGCTTCTGCTAGGAGGATCAACATCAGCTTGTCTTGTCTGCGTGTGCCAGGCAGCTCATGGGCTGCTGAACAGTATGTGGAGCTCAGACGGCTCACGATTTACATAGGTTTGCATAGACAGCTAGATAACTGAAACACCATGTGCTTCAGATGAGTTGTCTGCAGAGACCCTGCTACTGACAAGAAAGTCTCAGGACTGAGTTTGAGCATATTTCTCTGTCTAAACACAAAAGCATGATCAATCAAGCTTGCTTCACTTAACCTGGTTTGTACTATTTAAATTTTTGTACAATAGTCTTCTTTCAGCCTAATAGTGGCTTAACTTCATCCATTACCTTAATATTTCTTTAACTGACTCAATTTAAATAAGAAACCAACCACATCTGGTGCAAAATTTGCTGAGTGATTGAGATGTGGGCCTGCTCAGTAGCTCATGGTCTGACATTAGCTTTAGGTCACTTCTCAATAGGCTTCTGAGCATCCGCAACGTGACAGCTGCCTTCAGGGTAGCCAAAGGAATGAAAAAATTAATGCTTATTTGTTTTATTTTAAATAAGCATCTCATGTAATAAACAAACTAATAAACATACCTTATCCAGACGTGCAGCATTTATAAATCGGTATAAACAGCTCTGTTCCTCTGATGAAGTCAATTGGCGTGTATTGATTTGCATCTTCCACTGATCAGACCTGCCTGCATGAGACTAACCCCTTGAAATTATCTTGTCTTTGGAAAGTGAATTTGGCCTATTTCCTTGCAGCACTGGGTACCTTTAATAGCACATGTCAACCCAGCATTCTGGGTGCTTTTGGACAATGGGTTTTGTGATGGAAGTTCCCATAATAATTTTTTCCAGGAATAAGCTGTTTTTTTCAGGCTGGATAAATTCCAGCTCAAGTAATTACACTCTGCCATCCTCAATTCCCCCAAAGGTCCAATTAATTCAGGCATTCTTAGCATAAAATTATTACATGCTGCTACTGTACACGGCTAAACAGCTGTTGTACTTCCCCCCAACAATGAATACATCTCAGTGGTGCGTGAACCGATTCCCTTACATCGCTCTGCTGCGGTGTGCCCAAACGATTTCAATGCTCGCAGTCCTCCAAGAAAAAGCACATTGGTTATGCATACTTTTATCATGGTCTTCCTAGTCCTGCTAGTCTTGCTTGTCCTTCTTCACTGGGTTTCTCATTCAGAAGAAAAGATGGGAAGAGGCAAAAAGCTCTGCTGGGTAAATTCGCTTCTGGATCTTGAACCACCATACGTGGGGAAGGTCTCAGAGCAAAGGGTGGCATGTTGCCAGAGGTGCCGGCCAGGCGCACCGGGAGGCTTTACACACATGGCACATGTTGTTCTGAATACCTGAGAGGGCACCCGCTACTGAAGTAATTAGTTATGTCCGGGTTGCTTAACAGACGCGTGACACTGATGTGTTAGCTGTTGTCCATCTATAGTGAAAGAGGCTTTTAAAAACCCAGAGAGTTAATGGAGATGGGAAGCCTACAGCTGCAGTAGTGTCTGTTCTGCTTTTTCTTTTGAAGGTGTTTTTACCTCTGCTTTTTTGGACAGGTTTCGGTGCAATCATTGCAGCAGGAGCACGCTGCTTTGATACCCACTGGTTCCCAACTCTGATGATCTGGTGCAACTGCTGTGGTTTGTAAAATCAGCTGCAGTGCTCATGCCTGGCCCTTGCTGGGAGACCGGAGCCAGCTGTCCCATCAGGGGCTGAGAGCTTGTGAACGGAGGAGGGCTTTCCAGGCCTTGTCTAGCTTTGGAAAGCTTGCCCCATCATAACCACTGTGGTAGTGAGGCTGTTTCAACATCAGGGTTGAAAGGCACAGCCTTTTGCTCTTGTGGTTCGAACAGCTGAAAGGCAATGTGCTGCCCAAAGGTAACCCCCAGGCTGCACCGGTTAACCTGCCGGGACCTGCGCACTGCTGGGGCAGCAGCTCACGGCAGGAGGGCTGCAATGAGAGAGGGTCACAAGGAAATAAAGCTGAGTATGAGAAGGATCAGAGGGAGGAGGTTTCTGTACCATGTGCTTTGCTGTTTGACCTTCAGGGATACTTTTGGACATGCTGTAGGATTGCCAGTTGTGTGCGTCAACCCCCAGCATCTGCACCCAGGTCTGCAAGATACAGTGGGGACCGCAGTAGGCTAGGATAATCCACGCTTCTGTCTCTTCTGCACCTGTGGATGCATTTATCTTTGAGCCCACGAGGGGCTCAGTTCACCTTCTTGCATCGCTCGAGGGATAGGATTTCAGCTGGCAGCTTCTGGGTCAGGCTGCCTTCGGCACGTGGAGCAGCTCTGGGAGGGAGATGGTTCAGTGCAGGGTGTCCTGCGTCGGTCTGTCTCTGATGTCTGTTGGGGTCTCACTCAGTGCCGGTTTACAGCTTCCTTCCTGCACGGCTGGCAGGGGTAGCTGTCATCCTATCGGACCCCTCTTCCAACAGTGACACCAACACCCTCCGGCCACGGCACGAAGCGCTGGGCACAGGCTGCAGCCACGGGGGTGGCGTGTGCCCGGCCACCACAGAGCCTGCCTTTCTTGCGTGTGCTGCCAGCGTCAGCCAGCTCACGTTTCATCCCAGCTCAGTCTGGAGGTGGGCACATTCAGCACATGTCCTTCCTGGGGAAAGGCTGTCGGCCCTGAGATGTTGCTTCCTGCCAGCCTGTTGACTTCCAAGGTGTGACGTGGAGCAACTGACCCAAGGGTACAGAGCTACTTAAAGCCATTAGGAAAACAGGTTTCATTTCACATGTGTAACGGATCAAATTAACTCTCTCCAGAGTTCCTCACACATAAAAGTGGAATCATACCATCTTTTTCTTCATCTGCCTGTCTTCATAAACACACCTGCATGGCGCTTGGGTACCATGATGTTGCAAAGCCAAAACGTTTCTGATTTCTTGGCGCTAGGGATGTGGTCTGTTTGCTCTTGGAGAGCTTTGCTTCAGCACCCAAGAGGTGTGAGACCAGCACTTCTCAGGGCCAGGAGCATATTTCCATGCCAGGAGGCAAGTTGGCCAAGCTGAAGTTTGGCTGGCTGCACCCATGGTCAGGTCCTGGTCAGGTCCTTTGCTGATATCAGTGGTTCTGAAGGAAGCTGGAAGCAAAGGCCTGGCCCTCCTTTCACTGGGGAGATGCTTTGAAGCTGAGCTCTAGTGCTGGCCCCCCACTGCACTGCGTCGCAGCTGCAGGCAGAGACGTCTCTGCCCAGGGTTGTACCTCCTTGATCCCGATTCTGACCCTGACCTCTTCCTCTGACCCAACCCTGACCCACACTTGCCGCTCTGCTAGCGAGGTCCCTGCTTGCGCCTGCCCTGCTGTTGCACCCCACTCCCCACTCACCCCGCTTTGCAGGGAGGCTGGCCCTCGCTGCTCCCCAACTCCTCTTTCTTCCCCACCTGATCCATAGGTTTGATTTCTGTCCTTGTGGAAGTCTGTCCCTATGGGGGCAACCCAGTGACCCCTCAGCATCCTGGGACTTTTACTGGGTCTCTCTCTATGACATGCTTTAACTCTAGCCAGCAACTAAGCCCCACACAGCCACTCAACTCACTCCCCGCCGGTGGGATGAGGAAGAGAATTGAAAGGGTAAAAGTGAGAAAGCTCGTGGGCTGAGATAAAGACAGTTTAATAGGTAAAGCAAAAGCCACACGCGCAAGCAAAGCAAAACAAGGAATTCATTCACTGCTTCCCATGGGCAGGCAGGTGTTCAGCCATCTCCAGGACAGCAGGGCTCCGTCACACGTAACAGTTACTTGGGAAGACAAACGCCATCACTCCGAATGTCTCCCCCTTCCTTCTTCTTCCCCCAGCTTTATATGCTGAGCATGATGCCATATGGCATGGACTATCCCTTTGGCCAGTTTGGGTCAGCTGTCCCAGCTGTGTCCCCTCCCAGCTTCTTGTGCACCCCCAGCCTCCTCGCTGGTGGGGTGGGGTGAGGAGCAGAAAAGGCCTTGACTCTGTGTAAGCACTGCTCAGCAATAACTAAAACATCAATGTGTTATCAATGCTGTTTCCAGCACAAATCCAAAACATAGCCCCATACTAGCTACGATGAAGAAAATTAACTCTATCCCAGTCAAAACCAGCACACAGGCTGTCCTCTTTGCCTTGCTGTTAGATGCATGCATAAATGATGACAAAGTTTTGCACATAACCTCAAACCTTTTTAGAGGGGGTGCCTCGCCTGAGCTGAGGTGCTGCTTGTATCTAGTGCCTCCGTGCAGGCGTGCATCTCGTTAACGGTGGGCTGCGAGGCTATGCCTGCTGGCCTCCTCCCCACACCAGCACCCGCCCCAGCAGGGGTAGCAGCAGCGGGTTCCTTCTCAAAGGGGTGTCAGGAGCTGATGGTGCAGTACCCTGGTGCTTGGGGTTAATGCCAGGGGCTGGCAGCTCTCAGGCCCCAGAAGGTGGCTGGTGCCCAGAAGAGCTGCTGAGGGCTTAGTTTTGGGTTACGGGCTGCTCAGCCAGAGCTTAATTTGCTCTTTACCATGTGCCAGATAGGGAATCCCTGTGGGGAGCAGACACTGGAACCAGTCTTTGCCCCTGGGCCAAGGGTGTGGGGATATTAAATTGCCATTTTCAGGATGACCTCCTGCCTCTGTGCCATAGTCACAAGGGTCCAGTGGAGATGCAGCTCCCTTGTCCTCTTCCTCAGCTTTCCCACTCTCTTGTCTCGGTTTTCTTCATCTCCCTGTCCTCTTGTCCTTCCTCCTTAGTGCCTGCGTGACACAGATCCATATGGCTTTAGCAGAATATCATTAACCTGCAGCACTACAGAAGGCTGATCCTTTCTTAAAAACACACCACTTTCTATTTTTACCCTCTCTGAACTACAGGCACCTCAGACCAAGCTGAGGAGGTCTGACCTGCTGCTGTGTACTGATCTCGGCTGCTGTCTCCCTGCACAAGTCTCATCCTGCCAGTGCTTCAGAGGTGGCTTGGACTCCAGGCTGTGTCTGTTCAGACTGTGGCCCCATTACAAATTTGTAAGAATATAGCACCTGAAAAGGGTAGGAGGAAACTTGCACGTGCAAATGAGGATGCCGGGAAATTTAAAGAAGAGTATGGGGGTTTGTTCTGTTTCTGTATTTCAAATTCCCTTCTTCCCCCACCCTCATCCATTTTTTCTCCTTCTGCTGTCACAGGTGCTGCAAGAAGACAGATCACTTGTCTTACAACACTGTGAATTTGATGTTGGACAAGACAAGTGTGCTTGTGCTCCCCTCCCAGTGCGTTGTAAGTTTGTCTTGTTCACATGGCTTTTTTAAGCAAGAGCCTGATAATAGTTTGTATCATAAGAAAAAAAAGGACCCTCCATTTTTGTCTCCTTCAATCTAGGTTGTATTTTCCTTATTTAATGGCTGGATAAGCACATATTTACTGCATTTATTTCATGTGGTTGCTTTTCTGCTCAGTGATAATGATATCCTTTTATGTAGTACTTTGGCATATAAATTTTTTGGGAGGGGTGTAGTTTGTTTTACCTTGCAAGCTGATTGCAAACCTTCTCAGTATTTACCAGCCATTGTGCTGGCAGACAGTTTAATCACATGTCCATTGTAGGCACTGAAGGTCCAGCACTTCCAATGGGAAGCACATGGGGCTTCAAAGCTATTTGTAAACTGCATTGTTGTGAATGTCAAAATAAGTTATTTTGCCTCAGAATTAAAAAAAAATCTAACACTGTGGGATCTGGCTGGACACCTAGCTTGCCAAACTCCAGGAATTCTAAAATTAAAATTGAAATTAAATAAAAAACAAACTTTGAGACCTTCCTAAGTCCCCAACTTTCACCTTGAAAGGCCTTCTTAGCTTCTCAAGTGTCTAAAGCTCAAAGCATGTGGATTGTACTGGTGTGACTAAAAACCTCATTTTTTGCAGGAGTTTTTCACTTGGGTGTTCAAACTCTGAAGCAGAGGAGCATAAGGCATAGAACCAGATTGGGGTGTTTAATATATTCTTCAGTGAAAATTGCTTACATAACTTAAACGTATATAATCAATGCAGTTCATGCCTTGCAGCATCAGCCTGACTCTCAGAACTTGCCACGGTTGCAGAGCATGCTGGCTCCCAAAACAGGGCTGTTCCAAATTGGCTGTTTAGATGTCTAAAGTATATTTTCTTTTAAAACAAAAAAAAAGAAAATAATTAATTGGGCAGCTGGTAGATCTCTGCTGCGTACCTGGAAATACTCTGTGCTGATAAAGAGCTGCGGTTGGAGTGGGACTTCATAATTTATTGTGGTTTATTTCTGTCATGGCCTAACCGTTCACAGATAGGTAAGAAAAGGGCTTCTTTTTTTCTTTCTCCAGCTGCAACGTAATGAGGTGACATACACCAAAATCTGCATTTCCACTGCATACAAAGAGCAGGGAGGGAGCCCCAAAAGCCTTGCTGTGCACAGGGCTCAGCTGTCATGGAAGCAAGACAGGATGCGAGTGACCACACACCTTTGTTATTCTTTGTTGTGTTTGTGGTCTCTGCTGGACCTGGCGCATCCTCTTTATAAGGAGCTGCTATTACAGGAGGGTGTCACTTCAGCCCCGTTCACAGGTGTTATTTCACTGTTGTTGGATGATTTTTTTTCACCATGAGGTAATCAAGACATAAGGACAGATAATTTGAGGATGACTCTGGCTAAGGCTTCTGGTAAAATCATTGTGCCTGTTGTATTTCTGTACAGATTTCCGGGTAAATTTTTCAGTGCAGAGTTCTGCTCATGCCTCAGGATCTTACTCTAGTTCCCGCAGTCCCAGGGATGGGATGCTCTTTCTGACTTCACCCCAACAGTGAAAGCATGGGTGTCTCAGTGGTGTTCATGCCTGCCATGCAGCTCCTATTCCAAGGCCATGTGTTTCTGCACTTAGGGCTGTGCCCTCTGAACACGTTGCATTGAAGCACCTGACGCTGCCCAGGATCACACAAAGTCATGCCTTGTAAGTTTTTAAATGCTCTCCCAAAGGGTACTGCAAGGAGCCTTGTAAATACTGTCCTGCTAGCATGCCTCTCTGATGAGGATGGAGTCATCACTGGTTTTATTCCTCTCCTTTTGAGGCATTAGGCACAGTCATTGTGTGGGTAGGCTGGAAGATGAGATGTTGTCATCTAAAAGGACAATCTGCATGAAATTCTTGGAAGGTGAAAAGTTCCATGTGCATGGTTTTACCTATTAGTGAGTGTGGAAGGCTTTCACTGCTGTCCTGGCCTATCTTTGAAAGCATGTGATTTAATTTCTTCCCCTTATCAGGATAGTTGATTTTGCTTTTTCCTCCTCGCCTTCCTGCTTTTGTATATGACTGCTGCTCCCGATGCGGCTTGTGTCTACTTTATACAACCCCTGCTGTCTTGCAATTCAAAACTGCCTTCGATCTTGCGCAGAGCACAACCAAAAGCAAAGCACATCATGGCCACAGAGCAATACTGCCTCATGGAGAAGTTTTGAAATAACAACCTTGGTTTCTCACTTTGCTTAACAGCTTCTGTTTCAGACCCTTTTGACCCAATTTTTCCAGGGCTTGAGAACTCCTTGCCTGCTTTACTTGGCATCTGCCGTATGGCTCGCTCTGTTCAGTGATTTCCGCTTGACCTTTCCAGTTTCTCTTGCTTCTTTGCAATCAGTCAACCAATGGGCAGGTGTTGAATATGTTTAAGGCAGCAGGTTGCTAATGCAGGCACTGTTCAGCCAGTGCATGTTCATCCCTGCAGCAGCATGAGGAATGGTGGGAGGATGTACAGCTTGCTGGTAGAAGGCAGCTGATCTCAGAACCTGAAGGCTTTGCATAGGAGAGCCTGTGCCAGGGAATATTAAATATTACTCCAAGCCCAGAAATAAAACTGCAGATACTGTCATGCTGAAAGGTATTTGTCTGTATCTTCCCTTCCAGTTGTTACCCAGAGAACTCCTCAAGGCCAGCGTGTAATTTTGCAAACATTCAATCCCTTCTGTAAGTGACTGCATGATGTACACATCTTGTCTCTTTGATTACGATACTGGTTTAGACTGTATATGTCCTTTCATGTCCAGGAGACTGAATCTGTGTGGTTTTGCTTAGAGAATAACAATTTTTAAAGTTAAAGAATAATTCTATTTTTAAACCCATTTAATTTTATGCTTTTCCCCCCAGAACATGGTTATTTTTAAAGGTAAAATATCTCACTAGATTCTAGGGACTGGGCAGCTTAAAGGAGCAGTTATGGAAGCTAAACCTTTACTTTCCAAGTTGCTGACTCAATTCCCATTCACATATTAGTAAGCAATGTTGCCATCTGACAGCTGCCTGCAGCTCACATCAAAATTAGATGGTGGTTCAAGTCCAGTCCTTGAGGCTGAAGGGAAACCAAAGGAAAGCAAAAAAAATAAGCCCCTCTAATTTCTCCTGCAGGTTGGGAGCCTGTGGGCACCCTTGGCCGAGTGCCAAGAACAGAGATGGGAGATGAACACGTGGCATGCTCTGCCTGGAAAGCCTCCTTATCTCAGTGAGTGAACTCACCCCATCCTTCGAAGGTCAGGCTGTGACTCATCTTCCAAGGTTCTTCTCAGCAGGGATTGACCCGACTAGCCAAATGGTAATCTTAAAATGTGGTGGGTGCTGGGTGCTTTCTGTTAGCTGAGAAATGTGTACCCCGTGGCTCAATTTTCTTTGAAGAGACTCATCTTTAAAGAAGTCTGTAATTTCTGCAAAAATGCATGCAATTACTTTGGCATTCCTGAAATTCCTTATGTCTTCGAAGTGTAACACACTTCAAGGCTTTGCAGGAATAAGCAAACAAAATTTGACCTCTTAGATGAATCAGCTCCTACGTTTGCAGGGACACTACCAGACTGTAGATCAATACAGTGCTAACGTGGTGCCATTATAAGCCCACATGTGTTGCCTTCAGAGCTTGCCTGTAATCATACCTTGATTTCAAGGTACTAAAAAGCTGCATAGGCCCTCTGGGAGATAAGAAGATTGGAAAGGAAAGATTAGCATGGGCAACACAGGGGAAATAATCAGCAATGCCTGAGTTCCAGGAAACTGAAACTCCCCTGGGAAAATGGCTTTTCAATCACTTATAGTTACAGCTGCCCACTGATAACCCCAGGGCCAGGATGAGACATTAGATTAAGCCCATCAGGTGTGCTGGATGGCACAACCTGGCTGATTTAATGAGTTGCTTTAATAGGTATTATAACTGATGTGAATTAATCTCTTCACTGCATGACTGGATCTCATTGTTAGAAGTCAGGTTGCCTGGTCTGGCAGACGGTGCAGCCTGGAAGATCAGCTCAGCAAGCAAGGCTAAGCCATTGGAAAACATCTTTTCTTAGGCAGAGCTGTGGTTCTGCCTGCTGCTTAAGTACTAATCTATTAATTATTTCTCTAATTCATGAGGGTGTTAGGCGATGCTGCCCCATCTTCAGAGACAAACAAAATCAGAGTTTGTTACAGTGTTGGTCTCCTTCCAGAGGGCAGACTTAGGCCTGTTTAGGAGACTGGTTGACAGAGTCCTTTGGGAGGCAGTCCTGAAGGGCAAAGGAGTCCTTGAAGGATGAAATCTTAAAGGTGCAGGAGCAGGCTGTCCCCATGTGCCAAAAGACGAGCTGGTGAGGAGGACGACCAGCCTGGCTGAACAGAGAGCTTTGGCTGGAACTCAGGAAAAAAAGAGAGTTTATGACCTTTGGAAGAAGGGGCAGGCAACTCAGGAGGGCTACAAGGATGTTGTGAGGTTATGCAGGGAGAAAATTGGAAGGGCCAAAGCCCAGCTAGAACTTAATCTGGCTGCTGCCATGAAAGACAATAAAAATGTTTCTATAAATACATTAGCAACAAAAGGAGGGCTAAGGAGAATCTCCATCCCTTGCTGGATGCAGGGGGAAACACAGTGACAAAGGCTGAGGAAAAGGCTGAGGTACTTAATGCTTTCTTTGCCTCAGTCTTTAACAGTAAGACCAGTTGTTCTTGGGGTACCCAGCGCCCTGAGCTGGAAGACAGGGACGGGGAGCAGAATGAAGCCCCCATAATCCAAGGGGAAATGGTTAGTGACCTGCTACACCACTTAGATCCACACAGGTCTATGGGGCCGGATGGGATCCACCCAAGGGTACTGAGGGAGCTGGCGGAAGTGCTCACCAAGCCCCTTTCCATCATTTACCACCAGTCCTGGCTAACTGGGGAGGTCCCAGCTGACTGGAGGTCAGCAAATGTGACACCCATCTACAGGAAGGGCCGGAAGGAGGACCCGGGGAACTACAGGCCTGTCAGCCTGACCTCGGTGCTGGCGAAAGTTATGGAGCGGATCATCTTGAGTGCCATCACATGGCACGTACAGGACAACCAGGTGATCAGGCCCAGCCAGCATGGGTTCATGAAAGGCAGGTCCTGCCTGACCAACCTGATCTCCTTCTAGGACAAGGTGACCCGCTTAGTGGATGAGGGAAAGGCTGTGGATGTTGTCTATCTAGACTTCAGTAAAGCCTTTGACACGGTTTCCCACAGCATTCTCCTGGAGAAACTGGCTGCTCATGGCTTGGACGGGTGTACTCTTTGCTGGGTAAAGAACTGGCTGGATGGCTGGGCCCAAAGAGTGGTGGTGAATGGAGTTTAGTCCAGTTGGCAGCCGGTCACAAGTGGTGTTCCCCAGGGCTCTGTGTTGGGGCCAGTTCTGTTTAGTATCTTTACCAATGATCTGGACGAAGGGATCGAGTGCACCCTCAGTAAGTCTGCAGATGACACCAAGCTGTGCGGGAGTGTTGATCTGCTTGAGGGTAGGAAGGCTCTGCAGAGGGACCTGGACAGGCTGGATCAATGGGCCGAGGTCAATTGTATGAGGTTTAACAAGGCCAAGTGCAAGGTCCTGCACATGGGCCACAGCAACCCCATGCAATGCTACAGGCTTGGGGAAGAGTGGCTGGAAAGCTGCCCAGCAGAGAAGGACCTGGGGGCGTTGGTTGACAGCCGCCTGAATATGAGCCAGCAGTGTGCCCAGGTGGCCAAGAAAGCCAATAGCATCCTGGCTTGTATCAGAAATTGTGTGGCCAGCAGGAGTAGGGCAGTGATCGTGCCCCTGTACTCGGCACTGGTGAGGCCGCACCTTGAATACGGTGTTCAGTTTTGGGCCCCTCACTACAAGAGAGACATTGAGGGGCTGGAGCGTGTCCAGAGAAGGGCAACGAAGCTGGTGAAGGGTCTGGAGCACAAGTCTGATGAGGATCAGCTGAGGGAACTGGGGTTGTTTAGGCTGGAGAAAAGGAGGCTGAGGGGAGACCTTATTGCTTCTACAGCTACCTGAAAGGAGGTTGTAGAGAGGTGGGGGTCGGTCTCTTCTCCCAGGTAACTAGTGATAGGATGAGAGGAGATGGCCTCAAGTTGTGCCAGGGGAGGTTTAGACTGGATATTATGAACAATTTCTTCACTGAAAGGATTGTCAAGCATTGGACCAGGCTGCCCAGGGAAGTGGTTGAGTCGCCATCCCTGGAGGTATTTAAAAGACGTTTGGATGAGGTGCTTAGGGACATGGTGTAGTGGTGGTCTTGGTAGTGTTAGGTTTACGGTTGGACTTGATGATCTTAAAGGTCTTTTCCAACCTGAATGATTCTGTGATTCTATGATTCCTCTGGGTGAAAAAACAGACCAGAAAAACCCACCTCACATGGAGTTTGCCCATCTCCTCACTCCTCTGTCCTCACAAGTTTTATTTAGAGATACACAATTCACATGCCAGCTGTCCCTTGCGAATGGTTAGTGGCAAATGCAGCTCACCCCAGATAAGCATTCCTGATATTTCCTTCTTATGCTAGCTCTGTCCTCACACAGGAAAAGCCAAACATGGCAGCTCTCATGTTCACAGGAGGATTTGGGAGAGGAGAAAGCCTCAGTCAGTGTTGGGACGGAGATGTGTGGGACGAGACCAAAAAGCTAAGGACATGCCTTTTTGTTCAACTTACAGTCCTACTATAGCATTGCAGACCCTGATGAAAGGGTAAAAAAAGCTAGGAGGTTGATTTTTGCACTGCCAGTTCAGACTCTGTTCAGGAAACAGAACATATTTTATAAAATATGCCTGTGTAGGTACTTAAGCATGTTGGAATATGTTGGGCTTGGTTAGTGCTAAAAAATACCTTATTGATTCTTTGTTACCTTTGTTCTCATAAAATAATGGATGAGTTTGTCTTTGAACAATGAAGCTCACCTGATAATTTTGCAGCATTTAGACAGCTTTGTTGCCGGTTGCCTTTTTTTCAGGGTCAATAGGAGGATATGAATTACGCTGACTGATGCATAACTCTTAGGGTGAGGCACCAGCAGCAAGTCAAGAAGGCAAACTGGAGAGCTAAGTTGCTGATTATACTTCATATGTCAAATGTTCGTCTTAAAACCAGCATTAGACTTGAACAGGAAAACGTACTCTCACACCATGCACAGGTTAAATTCTGTGCTGGTCTCTTCCTCACCACATATTCTGCTTAATAAAGGCCATTGTTTAAGGTTAATTAGATTAGTTTTACACATTTTGGAAGCCATGGAAAGATGAAGAGCAGCAAACAGATGAGATGCTCAGGAGAACCTCACTTTCTATTTCTCCCTTTGAGGTTGCTGCATCCCAGTGGCATCTCTCTGCCTTATGTTCCTTCTGAAAAATTCATTAATTCAGATCACTTTTTTGGTAAAAGCTTTTGTCTCAGAAGACATAAAACCTCCGTGCTGAGCCTGTGCAAGGAGAAGTCCGTGGTCTTTGCTTGTCACAATACAACCCTTTTGCCTTGCAGCTTCTGTATGTGCAATGCTGGGCAGTTTCAGGGAGAAAAAGTACAGATGATGTCCCAAACTCAGACAGTGATTAACACATATTTTCCCACCACTGCTTAAACTGAAATCACTGATAGATTTTGGAGTTAGCATTGCTCTGGGGTAGCAAGATCCCCTTATAGCTCTTGCCCTTGGATGTCTGTACTGTCATGCAGGCATAAATGCACTGACGATTTATGTCTGCTTCACATTTTTAACACACTCCCACGAAATTAGAGAAGAAAGCAATAATTCGTTGAGCTGCCTGCCATAAGTCAGCTAAGGCTGGCCCATGGGTGAAAACCAAGCCACCAGATCATCCAGTAAAAATTAGATGGCCTGGGATGTGGTGGGAAACCTAGCTGGCTAATTTAAGCTAGATACCTAACTCTTGGATGGCTTATGTTATAAAACACGATGCCTGTCTCGGCTCTCATGTGTTGGCCTAATCAGTTTCATACCAGAGTAATTCAACTTATCCATGCAGGTGTGAGAGGAGAATGAGGTCTTTAAATAGTTAAAGATTTGTAAACACAGAGCATAAAATAGGTGCTATCTTGTGGCTTTTAATTGCCATGTTAGTTCTGTGTGCTGCTTGAATGCTTCATTCAAGGCTTTTAATAGCAGTAAAAGACATCATCACCTCTGTTAAGAGTGAGGCTAAATATGATGACTGCTCACCATAGAGTAAGAGTTTGTGGCTTCTATCCTTCTTACTTGCACTTCAAAACTCTTACTTTACTATTTTCAAAGGAACATTGTGTGAACTTAGCAAAAACCTGGCTTCAATTTGAGTTTTTAAATTTAAATTTGTGGCAAGATGTGCTTAAACTTATTATAAATGCAGCAAAGTAAGGAACAGGTTTTTTTCTAATTCTTTTCAAAGGCATGACTCTGTGAGTGCTGAGCTGATCATGTCAGGAAAGAGAGTCAAACTTTAGCTGGTGGAGGTGGCCTCATTTTCTCAGGGGCAAGTGGTTTCAGAAGCCTCTACTGGTGCACTTTGTCCCCTGGCAGGGACGGGGAGACGTGCCTGATTTAATGCTGACAGTTCTCTACATTCATATACATACCATCAATCTTACTCTTTCTTCATTTGGGCCTTTCACACAACACTAGCAGGGAAAGGAGCGTTTCTTTCTGTGAAAAATGTGATTGTGAAAATTAAATTATCAGCAGGCTGCAGGCATAGCTTGCTCTCTTGAAAACTAATTGTAACTCACTTTTATTTAGCACTTGACATTGTCCATTTAATTCAGTACTGAACTTTTATACAGGCTTCTAAAGCATCACTTACAGTTTCATTATCTGACTTCAACCGCAAAAAACAACATAGGTGACATGTTTAACTGAAAAGAAGCAATAAAAGAACATATGCTTATTAAGCAATAATAGAGGAATCTACTAAGCTCTTTCTAAAACTGCTTCCCAAACTAGAAGTATGCATTCTCCAAATTAGTTTTGGGTACTCTTTTCCCCGGAGCCAGTTAGTATTTATTATCAGCATTAATGTGGCTGAGAGAGATATATTGGCCAATGACAAATTGCAGTATGAGCGAAGCAGTTTTGAGATGTAGTTATGTATCTTTATTCCTGTTGGGTAAAGACTTCCTAATCTGAGTTTATCTAAAGAAAAATTGACAGAGCAATCAATATACTTATTCACATACTAACTGTGGGTGAATCTTGCACAGAAAACACAGCCAGGAGTTTATACCAAAGCCTACTGAGATCTGTGCTAAGAAATTGTGTTTTTCTGAGCTTTTAGTATTTTGAGAAAATTGAAAATTATATTTATTATCCATTCAAATGAAGAGTTAGTGATCTGAGATAAAACCACTTTATAAAGCATATTAAATTACATACCTGTACATAGACTTTGTGCTGATACATATTAATATACCCTGTTGTATCTGGAAAAGTAACGAAATAGTTGTTTCTGAATTCTCAACTCTGTGCTAACATTTGTTGTAAAACCTTTATTTTTATCCAGAAACAAAAATCCATGTGCAGTATTTTTTTTTCTTTTTTCTTTTTTTTTTTTTTTTTTGCTGGAAGGAAGAATTAATGGACCATTCAGAAAGAAACAATCTCTTCAAGGACAGATGCAAATCAATCATCTGTGAGTGGCTGATGTCCCCACGCAGTCCCTTGTGCTGGGCAGCCTACGAGGGATGGAAGAATACCCCTCTCTGCCTACCTGCTTCATCCTGAGAAAGGCAGTTTGCCATTGCCTGCTGGGTGGAGTTGTCTCCCCTCCTGTCCTACCCCGCAGGCCAGGATTGACCTTCTGTCCATCTTGCTCTCCAGCGTACTCCAGGCTCAGAATGAAAGTCAAGGAAAACATTAGAGGAAAAGACTCACTGGGGGCAGAGAGAGCACCTGGAGAGACCAGGGACTGACAGAAATGTCAGTGGCTGTAATATCCACCTAGGATTCACAGACTACTTAAAAGGAATGCAGAACAAGTATTTGCAAAAGATGAAATTTGCTCCTTTCTCTGTGAAGTGCAGGTGAGCTTGCAGTTGTAAAAGAAATCTGCAGAAGTTCTTGAGGAAAAGGAAAAATTTGTCAGTAGGTTTGAGAAAATGGTCAGACTGGTCTTGGGACAGCAGGATGACTCTCCTGCTGCAGAGTGCTGGTTCAGGAGCAAAACCTATGTAAGCCGTGATAAGCTGATCCTGCTCCACTTCTGTTGGGCCCACTCCTGTGAGCGCTGGATGGCATGATCACGAGCATTTGTCTCCTGGACACATGTAATGCAAAGAGCTCTTCTGCAGAAAGAGGCAGATGACTGCAGATTTCAGGCTAACAAATTTATTTATTTGCTCTTTCAGTTTATTGCAGTGGTAGCCATCAAATAACTATTGCCTCAGTTTTTTAAATATCAAACTCATCGCCTTTCAATCTGGGGCAGTCCACTGTGACACTACAGGGGTTTTTTTTGTTAATCTCTACATTCCTCCATTGTCATCCATTTGTAGCCCACCATTCCCATCATATCTCTGGCTGTTTTAGTAGAGTTTCAGAAGGCTTTAGTAAAAAGTGTATGTTAGCTGTATTTTTAAAGGGTCTTTAAAACCCTATCTGGCTTGGACAGATGCTCTGGCATGGGGCCCTCAGGAGGACTGCGGTGGGTTGCTAGCTCTCAGCATGCTTGTGAGCACAGCCAACTTTCTTACCAGCTCTTCTCTCCTCAGCTTCTACTCAGGGAAACAGACACAACTGTATTTCCCTTCACTTTTTCTTTTTGCAGCAGTTCTACAGAAGACTGTAAACTCCATGGGATGTATGCTATCTTTTACACTCCCATAAAAAATGTGGCTATCTCAGTGTTACGATTACCTGTACCTCCAACACAACAGTGCTGACAGACCTCCTTGAAGTCATTACCTGCACTGTGCTTTGGATCAAGGCCTAATGAACTGCAATTATTTGAGGAGGGGTTTATTATTGAGCTGACACCTTTATCACTAGACCAAATCCCTCAGTTCTTTACTGAGGCAAAACCCTCCTGGTGGCAGACAATAAAATCAGTAGGCTGTGGCTGGATGCTGCATGTCTGAAGCAAAGCTCAAGAGTTTAATTGACTACCTTTTGAATTGGTACATAACTTCTCATAGGTGCCATCTACCAGCATAGAAATGGAAGCAAGGACTGAAATGTTAACATTGCTTAGTTTAGTTCTGTCGAGGTGAAATACCCTAACAGCTTCTCTCTGTGGAGAAGGGAGCTCAGCATTACCAAGGCAGGGGTTGTTGCTTTGAAGTCATGGACTTTCTTCTTTTAATCAGTCATGGGATGATAATGGACAAATGCATTCAGTTGCAAATTTCACACAATGTGTGGTCCACAAACCTTTGGAGTACAAATATGGTAAAAATCCAGTTTGAAGCAGGTTTGCTGCAAGCTGAGACCAGCTGAACTTTGCATGCCGTCAGGACCTCGGGGCCCACTGCTTACGTGCAGTACTGTGCATTAGGGTACTAGCCCTTGTTGGAGAGATACAGTACTTGGGTAAATCTCATCCCTATGGTCTGATCCTGCAAACAGGGTATGGTATGTGAATTTAAGATACCAGATTAGAAGGTACCACAAAGTGATACAGAAATACTGTTTAAGAAATAGCAGCCCTGCAAGGATTTTAGTCTGGAGCTTGTTTGTAGCAAGACTGAATTAATTGGCTTTACGCCCCGATTCTGGAAGTTCAGCATGCGCTTTTGTATGTGAATAGTCCCCTTGAAATCACTGGGAACAACTATCAAGGTCGTAGCAAGCTTCATGTCTGCCACTGATCTGAAGCCTACTTGCAGATGTTTACACAGAGCACGATTTTTTAAATTGCATGTTTTCATCGATTTTGATAGGATTATTTGCCCCAAGTCATAGTGAGTTGTTTGTATGGATCTGGGATTTAATCTCCTAGGGGAAGTCTCCTTTTCAATTCCTTCCCCTTTTCCTGCACTATAGATTCCTCCTTCTTGCATTAGGCATTTCTGCCTGCTGCGAACTGTATTGTCCACCCACAGTTACATCTGAAAAATGACAATAGAGAAGACAGAGTGTGTTATCCTGTGCTTGAGAGCCTCTGTAGAAATGTGGAGTGACAGGAAGATGACTGCAGCTGATGAAAAAAGAGAAGGCATGGTTATCGAGCTGCATAGCTAGCAAATTATTTCAATACTTTGGGTTTAAATCTTTTTTCCTTTTGGGCTCTATTGCTGGCACTGACCTTTTGGTTCTTGATGAAAAACAATATATATTTAGTCTTAATTACATTTATCACTTTATTATTCTGGTAATTTTGATTACTTTGCTACTTGAATCAGCACAAGGATGGAGGCAAAATATCATTTGGAATAGAGGACTAGGAAAATAACTCTACCAAAAAACTAGTATGTTGGGTAAAAATATCATATTGACTGTAATCAGTAATAGCCAAAGTGTGAAGGAAGTAAACACTGTCCCTGTCTGCTGGCAATGTTGTGCTTGCAGTTGCTGTTATAATTTCAAAATAATCCTCATCTGAGTGGAAGATAATTCCTTCTGCTTTTCCTCAGAGTAACTGTTGTCCTCCTGTTTTTCAGTGTGATGTGTGCCACAGAGGAAGGAACTAAAGGAACTTACTGCATATGTTTTTCCATCTTACCAAGTCCAGAAATCACTTTCAGAGCAATCCTATATAGTCACAAAGCTGTACCCAGTTAAAAGATTATTGTGACATTATTATTAGAAATGGCTGCAGCAACAACTTGCCAAATGAACCGTTAAAAGCAAACCAGACTCACTGAACCACAATAAAATTCATTAAAACCTGCTTGGGGCAACATACGGTCTTTGAAGGTCTTTATCTTTTTAACCATTCGTCTATTTCAGTATCTGTGGCAGAGCCCTCCACCTCTCTTTTTATCTCATTTGAATGTAAACAGCCATTTCAAAAACTGCAACTTCCTTTTAGTGACAAGCTCATTTGGTGGTGTGTCACTGTTAAATCGGGTGATCTACTGACATGCAGAAATGTGAATTAGGTGGGGAAAAACAGCTTTTTACTGTTAAAGAAAAGGATATGTTCTTTCTGCTTTGGGAACTCTGCTTAAGTCTTTTGGGCTGTTGCTTTCCCCCATGAACTCTTGAGTACCTCTTTTGTGGTTGTTGGTCTTGAGGCTGAAGTTTCAGAGATGCTAAACCATTTTTTCTTCAGATGACAAAAAAGGAGGTCCAAAACTGATTCCTGTGAACGGAGGACCCACAATTAGAGCCCACTGTGCAAAGTATGAGCAGTAGCTTGCCTGTGCCTTAGAGCATGTGCCAACACTGCCGTCTAGCTTCTGCAAAGGTTTTGTATGCTTTTTCTTCGCTTTATTTGCTCGCGTTCATGTGTTACACAGCTTTGTCAAGCCTCCGATGGTGTGTCAAGGTCCTGTAGCATTGACTGCTGTTCAGCTACATGTGTTCCTTTCCACAGAAACGTTTGAAGTGGTCGCAGCACAGGATGAGTGATGGCAGATGGCTGCAGCAAACAGTAGAGGACACCTGAAGTGGCAATGCAGCAAGAAAACTCCCAGCCTATATTTGCAGATAGGGAACTGAAACCTGTCTGTCCAAACTCTTACGGGATTTTTGGCAGCACCATGACTCAGACAAACCGGTCCTAGGTCTGTTCAGTGTTTGTAATCATGAAGCACTGGGAATATCCTTGGACAGGGTCCTCTGACATGTCACCCTCCTTTGGCCTCAGTGTTGTCTTCTGCTTTCCTGCGTCTCTCTCTCTCTCACCTTTATTCTTCTGTGTCTCATACCATGCATACATCTTTTTCCCTCTTTCACCACAAAATTTGTAGCTTTTGCTTCTTGGTCTGTGGTGACCTGGGAGCTACTTGTAGTCTGAAGTACTGTCTCTAGGTTTATGTGCATTTTATTTCTGGTCACCATTGGGATTTTAAAAGATTGTTAGATTTCCATTTACCATGAACTTGCGTGTATTTACCAAAATCTGTATTGATGCAGCTTTTAGGTTACAGGTGGTATTGCATAAATAATAGACAGAATAATGAAAGCATATGATTATTATTAAACAGGCAGAGTGCTCTATTAAACTCTAGTTTGAACTTGTGTAATTCCTCCATTTTCAAACAGTGTGGAATGCAGCAATGAAGCAATTATGTTCTAGCTTCCTTGCTGGTGTAATTTGTGATAAATTGATTATCATCAGTATGTTAAAGTGATTTAAAGCTGAATTTAGCCCATAGTGGCCTGGCTAGTGATTTTGTTTCCGTTTTTGACTGTTTTCAATAGCCTTCATTAAATAACTCAGCTACAACATTAGCTATCCTTACGTATTCTTATCAACCTTATAATTAACATGTATCCATGGGTACTGCCTCGTGTTTGTGAGGCAAGGTCGTCTTTGAAGGAGAATCTTTTGTATCTGTTGAAGCAGCTGTTATTGTGGCTGCATACCTGGCTGAATCAATTAATCATTTCATTAAACAAAAGTCCTCTTAGCTATGCTAATCAAAAGCATGCTGATCACAATTTTTCCAAACAACCCCCTGAAACCTAAACAAACAAACAAAACACTTCAAGACTAATAAACCACCCTTGCTCTGATAAATAAACTATGCTTTATTAAAAATTATTAAAAAGGAAAAAAAAGATCTGAGGGGGATTTCATCAGCGTTATGAATATATTCCTTTAGGGATGATAGCACTGGCAAAATAGCCATCTCTGGTGATCTCATCCGAATGTCTAATGCTGCCTAAACATAGTTATTTGCTGTACCATTTTGAATGTGACCGGAAACACATGCTTTCTGCTCTGCACTGCATCTTCGTGGGTGAGGAGAGGATGATGGATGCTGAGCACTGGGTCCAAGCCTTCCTCATGACATCCCAGAAGCAAGTTGAGGGGGTTTGCATGTGCTTCTTGACTTCCATGAGCAAGCACATGAGCACAAGGTGAACAGAGAGTTTGAAAGGGAGGGGGAGGTGGAACATACAACACAGGTGGTAACACTGTAAGTGAGCAGCTTGAGAGACAGCTTCTTCAGAGAGAGGTAGCTCAGTGTATTAAGAAATGAGACAGCTGGGATCAAAACTGCATAGGAAGTAATTTTTAATACTGCTATTGACAATATGCTGAGCTTATATTCTCTTATTTCTAATGGCTACTAATCTACTAGAGATCTTCTTAAATTACTTTCAATCCGTGTCTCAGGAGCCTGATCTTGGACAATGATCCTTATGGCCTTGTCTTCAAGACAATGCATAACATCTGGGCAGAAGAATCAGAGTGAAGATTTACTCAAATGTGGGAAACTGAGCTGATTCTAAACCTCAATTTTCTGGGATTTCTTTGGATACCTGGAGCTCTCCAGTGTATGTTTTATGATGATTTTAGTGGCACAATGCAGAGACTTCTTGCTGAGGTGGCAGTTTCAAATCCTTGGGATGCACATGATTTTAATTCTTGCTTTCCTGAAAGAGCTACTGTTATTGGGCAAGTAGCAGAGGCAAGCAGAACGGTGAGCTGCAGAAACAAAAGCTGCAAGCTGTGTCCTCCCCACTAGACTTGAAGGAGGTATTTCCCAACCTCTACGGGGGCTTTGATCCCACTCCCATGTTACCTGGAAGAAAAAAGTTGCTTCTTTCTGCTGCCATCATCCTCACATGGCTTCAGACAAACATCAGGATGTGGAGCTGAGGATGTTTCTTAGTCCCGAGACACTGACTCTGGCATGGTGCTATGATAGCAGCACAGGAGAGAGAAGAGGGACTAGTAAGGGCAGGGTAGAGAAGAAAAAGCTCTTGCGAGTCTCAGTTCTCTTAATATCTGCAGAAACACCATGCAGTTTTCTCAGTTACCTAAGGACCACACCATAAAAAGAGCAAGTTCTCTTTCTGCCTCCTTGCTGTCACTGTGCAAGGTCCTAGTCAGCAGCAGGGACATTTTTGGGTGTTTCATCTCTGTTGCGAGCAGTCGTAGGCTCTGCCATGGACTTCCAGGGACCAGAGGCAACGGGCAGGTCTTGGTCCTTTGGAGGCTGTTGGCGAGGCACCCCTGAACACGCCGAGCAGCAGCTCACCCGAGGGGAGAGAAATTCAGCCGGTGCAGCTGCTTCCCTGCAGCCCTGCAGCGGTCCAGCCTGCGGTGCTGGCAGGCAGGCTTGGGAGCCGTGGTCGAGAGTATTTTGCCATCTCGTGGCAGCTCGCAGGTAAACCAGCTCTCTGTGGCCACGAACACTCACTACCCAGAAGGAACAAAGCCAGAACGGGTGATTTCTGTTGCGGTGGCTGCAAAATGGCTCTTGGAAGGTTTGCAGCAGAGCGGAGCAACCCGAAACCCTGCAGTGACCAATACCTGCCCACCTGCAGCTATAGGTGCATGCCAGTGCTGGCACCTGAAACGAAGGTGGAGAAGCTAACAGCGAGAGGCCACAGCCTGGGGCAGGCTGGTGGTCAGAGAGTGTTTCTAACACGGGCCAGCCAGCCCAGCGCCCATCGCTCCTGCTCTTGGTGCCGTGCTGCTGGAAGTGTCCAGCTGGGCAGGGGAAAGAGAAGACAGTTGCGCCTGGTGGCTGCTTGACTGCCTCGGTGAGGACAACAATGCACCGAAGCTGAGCTCTTACTGCGTGGACAGCGAAGGACAATCTGGCCACTCAGCTTTGGCTCAGAGAAAAAGTCAGTGGAGAGGTGGAGAGCTTCTCTGTCAGCACAGAAACCTGTGTAGGGGCACTGCTGGGGTCTATGGCAATTTTCATGTATTTGCGGGGTGATGCAGCTAACATGGGAGATGCTAAAAAAACCCAGGAATCAAATAACCTGAGCCTCCTGCTGACCTCCTTCCCCCAGAGGAGCTGTTGCTGCCATGCCTGAGAGGGCATCATTCCCTGCTGCCAGGGCGAGCCAGAGAGAGGGCTGGGGGTTGTCTCCCCCAGGGACTGTGGGTCCCACTGTCAACAGCTTGGGCACTGTTGACACAACGGTGCTGTGGCTGCTGCTCAGGACACGAGACTGAGGCCCCTCCATGCTCTCACTCCCACAAAGCTGCCAGTGGGGATAACCCCTGCCGCTGACCAAGGGACCCTGATGGCCCAGGAAGCAGGGCCAGGCCTCCCCACGGGAGGGCTTTTCCTTGGTTTGAAGAGGTCTGTGCGTGGGATGAGGTGCTGCCACTCTGTGCAGGCTGTGGGAGATGAGCCACAAGCCTTCTGCTCTTCTCAGCTGCGTCGAAAACCAGCACCCCAAAATAGATCCATTTAACTTCCAGAATTGCTTCTTTTCAGCCCATAAATGAAAATCCCCCTGTGAAGACGCTGGGGCACCTTCCGTCTTCCCATGTCGGTGACTCGGGGAGTTCCAGAGATGGACTCTCCAAGTGGATCCCACCTCACCTAAGAGCCAACACATGTGCACAGCATTTAGGAAGCTGACCGAGGAGGACCGCTCTGGATATGGATCCCTCCTATCGTGCCAGCGGTGGGAGTGGGTAAGGGTCTCAGTGCCAGCAAAGGGTGCAGGTGACAGTGAGGGTCTCGGCTCCAGCCGCTGGGATGGGACCAACCTGTGTGCCCCAGATGCAGCTACTGGGGGAACTGGGGTGACTAAAGCAAGTCTCAGCACCAGCATGCGAAACAGGACCACAGGTCACAGCCCACGTGCCTGGTGCTGCCTGCTGGGGAGCCAAAGTGGTTACATCTCCCCCAAACACCAGCGAAAACTGTTGGGGGTGGAGATGCAAGGCCTTAACAAACTTCAGGCTGGGTTAGCTGGCAAGTAGGAGGCCCTGGGTCCAGGCAGGGTATCAGCCATAGGCCCATGCTGGTATTTGGGGAGATCTGCAGGTGCGGAGTGTCTGTTGGATAAGTGTGTCAGTGCATGCGTGTTTGCTTGTGAGCAGGAAGCTGGAGCAGCTGGTACGTAGGAGTGAGAGGGCTGAGGATACGGGACAGGGTTATCAGATGGACAGAAGGGCTGTGCTGCTACTGAGAAGATCTGTGAACCCACGTGTGCTTTCACTAGTGAACTTCAATCCTTACCGGCTGTAGAGGAGAAAAGGGACATGGCTGTGCTCATGTTTTATGCGAGTCCTGGGAGTATGACATGCAGGTGCTGTGGAAGGCAGTGCCTTGTCTATGGCAGTCTGCAGAGCTGGCCGTGTCAGCATCTTTTTTTGTGGGTACGGGTATGTGTGTCTCTCACAGATACGTGCTAGCACAGATCAGTAAGGAGAGATCTTTTTCTTAATAACTGTTTATGCTTTATTTACCTTCTCTTTCCTAAGAGCTACGTATGCTTTATTTGCCCAACTGACCACAGGGCTCCTCCAGCCTTCCAACGGATTCCTCCGTACCGTCGGAGACAACGCCAAGCTCCCGGCGGTGTCCCGTGGGCTCTGCCATTGCCTAGGGCAGCCCCCGGGCCAGGAGGCTGCTCTCCAGCTGCCGCTGGGCGGCCACCCGCGCCCCGTAGAGAACGAAGCCCCAGGAAAGCAGCACCACGGCAGCCAGCACCTGCGGGACGAAGCGCACTGCGTGTTGGCGGCGGCAGCACCGGGACCCGGCCTTGTCCCCCAGGCCCCGGCGCCCGCTGCCTCCGCCAAGAGCTACACCCAGCCCTGCTCGCCCCTGCCCCCGGGCGGCAAACCCGCCCTCCGGGCCGGGCGGCCTCGGGCCTACCCGCCCCGGGCGGCACAGCCGGGCCCGCCCCCCGCCGCGGTTCCCGCCGCGGTTCCCGCCGCCTCCCCCCCTCCAGGCCGCACCCCCGGCCCCGGCACGCACCAGGCGGCAGACCGGGCGCGGGTCCCGCCGCCGCGGCGGAGCCATGGCGGCCTCGCCCCCTCCTCGGCCTCCGCTCAGCAGCGCCGCCGCCCGCCGGCAAGATGTCGCCTCCGAGAGCGGAACTGACGCCAGACAAGGGCGCCCGCGTTTCGCTCCCGGCAGGCAGCGCGGCGGCCCGGCGCTGCCCCGCTGGTGGCGGGGGGCAACTGTTCCCGTGGCAACGCCGCTGCCGCCGCCGCCGATGGCGGAACCGTTACGGCGCCTGGCGGAGGGCGCCCGCCGCCGCCGCCGCCCGCCGGGGGAGGAGCGGCGGGAGGCTGCCGGCTCCGGACGCTGCCGGACGCGCCACCGGCTGAAGGCGGCCGCGGCCCCGGCCCGCACGGGGAACGAGGGCCCGGCAGCGGTGAGTGCGGGCGCGGGGGCCGGGAGCGGCGCCGGGCCCTTCCGGGGGGCTGGCGGCGGCTGCCGGGCCGGCGGCCCGAGAGGAGAGGGCGGGAGGCGCGGGGGAGGGAGCAGGGCGGGGAGGCGTCGGCGCGGGGAGCGGGATCCCTTCCCCCCCATGCGTCCGCGTGTGCGACTGTGACACCCGCTGCGTGCGATTGTGACACCCGCTGCGTGCGATTGTGACACCTGCTGCGTGTGCGCGCGTCCCCCCGGTGCGTGCGCGTCCACCCGCGTGTCTGTCTTGGCTGCAGGGCTCGCTTCGTGCCCGCTGTCGCGCAGGCGGTTACGGCCTGCTCCTGGGCTTGCCGCAAAAGGTGGGCTAAGGAGGTTTGAGGTGGCACGGTAACTTGTTTCCAGCGAATTACAGTGCCTTGGGGTAATGCCGATACCCAAAATAGCCTTAAAATAGAGGGGTTTATTGCGAACCACACTTGACAGCCTGACTAGATACAAAGGCAGCGTGGACCTGAGGATGGGTGTAGGAATGACGCCTGGCTGTTTCTGCTTCAGTCGTAAAAATAAAGACTAATTCAGGCTGGAACACATCCCTGGAGGTTGTCTAGTCCGACAAGCCGTATGTGGTCCAGCATGAGTGCCCAGCAAAACACGGGCAGGGGGTGCAGGAACAGGACAGGCCCAGCAGAACTTGGAAACTGGTGGTTTAGTTCGAGTGCAATTACTTGTTTTGACTTTTTTTCTTAAACGGCAGAACTAACTGTTCTCATATTTTTCATGTGTAACGCTGGTCTCTCTTGGAAGTGTGTTTCGGAGGATACCATGTTAATCATAAACTCACTGGCCACGTCAAAGCAGTTATTTATGAGTGGGGAAAAAGACAGAGTCCTGCCTGTTACCTTCATATATGCCAGCATGATCAAGCTCTGTTTAAAACTGGCAACACTGAGGAGCCAGATCTCACTGTGAAGAGAAGCCAAGCAAAGTCATTAGGTCATGCTGCCTCTTTGTTCAGTGTTCTCTCAGTGCTAATGCGGGTCTTTGCAACCTTGAAGGTGACTGTTACAGGTTTCTGTGTCTAGACTTTAACATTTTTGTCTCTCTGAGATAGCAATGATCTTTTGTCCATTTCTTTTGTAGAACATGACTTCAGCAGATAAGGGGTTTTCGGAAGATAGCAACTTTTCGCCAAAAGCCAGCACCAGCAAGCTGCCAACAGATGCGTCTCCTGACTCTAAATGCCCCATCTGCTTGGACAGATTTGACAATGTTGCATATCTAGATCGCTGCTTGCATAGGTTCTGTTTCCGCTGTGTCCAGGAGTGGTCAAAAAACAAAGCAGAGTGCCCTCTCTGCAAGCAACCCTTTTTTTCCATTTTCCATACAATTCGTGCTGAAGATGACTTTAAGGAGTACATACTCAGCCCTTCAGAAAACAGCTCTTTTGCCAGCCCTGATGGCCAGAGATTTCGTTACCGTACCACCTTAACAGGGCGACGCCGCACTGGCACTTCCCCTTCCCGAAGGACGCTGTCCCCTCCAGATAACGGGATATTGTTTGAAGGGTTGTCCAGTGAACCAGTGCGGCAGAGAGATGGAGAGATTCAGCAGATGATAAGGAGGCTGGCCTCAAGGAGGCAGGCTAGCGCGGAGGGCAGATCTCTGCGGCAGATTCAGGAGGAGGACATGATCAACTTCCGCAGAGCTCTGTACCGTACTGGTGTGCGTATTCGTAGTATTCAGGATGGTGGCCGCTATCGAGACATTTCAGCAGAGTTTTTCCGCCGCAACCCTGCTTGCCTTCACAGGTTGGTTCCTTGGTTGAAGCGAGAACTTACAGTCCTGTTTGGTGCCCATGGATCTTTGGTTAATATTGTACAGCACATTATCATGAGTAATGTGACTAGGTATGATCTGGAAAGTCAGGCGTTTGCTGACGATTTAAAGCCATTTTTGCTGAATCGGACTGAACACTTCTTACATGAATTCATCAGCTTTGCCCGCTGTCCTTTTAACTTAGAAGCATATGATCAACACGCCAATTATGACTGTCCTACACCATCATATGATGAAGGAAGCCACTCAGACTCGTCAATTATTACAATATCTCCAGATATGGCATATTCTCAAGGGCCAGATAACAGTTTGTCTGTGACTGGTCTTGGTCAGGCCCCCTGGGATGATGAAACTCCAGGACCTTCCTATTCCATTTCAGAAGAGGTTCATGCAACCATAGCTTCTCCTCTGGAGACCTCAGAAAGTTCTGATGAGGACTTGGCTACAAAGAGTCGGAGAACCAAACTGCAAACTCAGTTACAGGCTAAAGCTGACTCAAACGAGACTGACTCTTCTTCAGACAATTGTGTAATTGTTGGGTATGTTAAACCATTAGCTGAGAGGACACCAGAAGTGGTTGAGTTGTCCTCAGACTCCGAGGAGTCCATCAGGGAAGAGAAAAGGGAAGATGTGAAGAAACAGCAGCCAATCCAGTGTCGCAGCTGGAGTGATAGTGAACCAAGCAGGAGTTTCTCACCACGTTCCCCCACATATAAGGAGGATGTAGGTAGTTGTAGAAGTTGCTTATCTCCTACAGTTGAGAAGACAGAGTCAAAAGATGATGAGAAGAACAAATGTAAGGTAAAAGATCTCTCTCCACAGGACTTGAGCTGGAGCCCCTCTCTGGGGAGTGACACAGTATGCTCCCCTTGGACTCACAGATTGTCTAGAAAGGGAAAGTCCAGGAGCCCACAGTCCTGTTCACGGAACAGTCGAGGCAGTCATGGCCATCGGTCTAGGAAGGAACATCGTAGCAAAAGCCAAATTAAAAAGAGACGATCGAGAAGCAGAGATAGTAGCAAACATAGGAGCAAAAGAAGCAGCAGGAGGTCAAGGGCTCATGACACCAGAGCCTCTCTAAAAAGCCAGAGAGGCTCTCTGAGTCGTGAGAGCACTCCATCCAGAGAAGTAAGCAGATCACGATCACGTAGCAAAGGCCACGGCAAAAGGAGATCAAGAAGTAGAGACAGTGATCGTTATTATCTAAGAGACAATTATCAAAGTAGATACCAGTGGGGTTATGCTTTCTGTAGTCGAAAGGTGTTTGGAGATGGCTATGAATCCTCCAGCAGGAGGAGGACTCAGTCTCATGCTCTCTACTCAAGGCAATCTGCTAGTCCAGAATGCAGGATACGCTCATTTCTTGAAAGGACAGATCCCTATAGCCAGAGGGGAGTCCATGAGAGACACTACTACTGTTATGAAAGATGCAGGTCAAGGAGTCGATCAAGCAACAGGTCAAGGACCCCTTCTGGAGGAACGGACAGAATGAAGAGTGAAAAGCCTGGTGGAAAAAGGAAGTACAAAACTCGCCACTTGGAGACTGCATCAATGGAGAGCACAAGTCTAGAAAGAGGAAACGAGCCCAAGAAAACTTTTTCCAAATTCAGTGACTGCTACAGAAATGAAGATAGCCTTTCAGACAATCGAGCAAGCAGCGAGACAAAGCGTAAGAAAAAGAAGAAGAAGATGAGGAGTCCAAGTGTGGAGATAGTCTATGAAGGGAAAGCGACAGACACAACAAGGCATCTTAAAAAGAAAAAGAAAAAGCATAAGAAGAAACACCGGAAACATCATGTGAGTAACTCGGCCCATTCTTCTCCAGTGGTGATTACAATTGATAGTGATAGCAGCAAGGAGCCAGAAAGTACCGAATGTGACAGCAGTGTTACTTGGACGGGCAGAACTCAGTTAAATGAGAGGGAAAACGAGTCTCCATCTTCTTTTCTGGGAAGGACAGGATGTGAAGATGTTTACAGAGTTGGTGAGGAAACTGGAGGAGCAGCCAGAAAGTATGGTATTCCTACCAGAAGGGGAGACTTAGATGGTGACATTAGAAATGCTGATGTTGAACTTCGAGAAACAGCAGCTGACCAGAGTCTTATCATAGCGGATACCACCAGTACCACCACTCACACAGAACCTGTAACCAGCTATGTTCAAGAAGCACCAGCAGCGCCTTCCAGTCAACTGCCTTCCCCCAGGATCTCCTTCCTAGAGTGTCCAGAGAGACAACCATTGATACTAAGACTGCCAAAGAGACTTGTCAACAGATCCTCTTGGTTTGATTTCCCAGAAGAAAAAATGTAGCACACTTTCCATGGAACGCTTCTTAAAATTGTGAATTTAATGACTTTTTTCCCCTTGAGAACAAAAACACCTGATGTGATTTGTGTATGTTAAAAGATGTCTGGGAAATGTTTAAAACCTTTGAATGTGTATGCACTTTTAAGTCAAAGAAGATAGAATATTGCTAGTACATAACTTTCAAAGTTTCTCAGAAGACTATTTGGAAGTTGTAATTTCATAAAGCCATCCTGTATTCTTGTAGTGTGTGAAATCTATCCACAGAGTATTTCAAAGGTTTGTTTAAAACAAAAGGATGCCAAACCAAAAGCCAGAAAATGCCATTTATGAGGATTGCTCTTCTTAGACAAAGGAAAAATTGCTTAGTTCATAAGAAATTATTCAGGCTGAATTCTACCATCATTTTAATCTATTTGGTTTAAGCTGATCTCTGCTGAAAAGTAGTGAGTGATTTCGACCTAGATCTTTGACGGGACTTCCAGTAACATACAAGTGAGCTATGTCAAAATCTGAATAAAGCAATAAGACTTTTTTTTTTAAATGAATTTAGATGCGTGGACTGTGTACTTTGCAAACACATTTATCTTTCAGTATTGGGTGTCTTACCAGTACAGCCCATTGGATGTTTGTGCTGTCAGGAGTGCTCCAGGTTGGAAGGGGCCTCTGGAGGTCGTCAGGTCCCTTCCTTCACTGAAAGCAGGAACAACTTTGATCAGATTGCTCAGGATTTGTTCAGTTTTGAATATTCCCAAAGCTCGATGGCCTATCTGTGCTACCTCTTCTAATGTTTGAGGATTCCCATGGGAAACTGTTTTTTTCCAAATTTCTTCCTTGTATTTCCCTTGTTGCAGTCTGCGTCTTCTACCTTGTGTCCTATTGCTGTGCAGCTCTCGAGGAGCCTGTTTTCCTCTTCTGTATGCCCACTGCATACTCGAAGACATCTGTTCTGTCTGTAGCCTTGGCAACAGAGCAGCTCCTCTGACCTCCTTGCTTTAGGCGGCATTCACCCAGCTCATCTCACCCTAGTTGTCCTGCTGCATGTATGTGCAAGGCACAGGGCTCAGGCAGGGTCTTGTTCTCCAGGTTTGGGCCTTCTTTGTGTGCACAGCAGTAGCTCTCAGGGCCAAACCAGGAAGTTGCCTTCTGTCTCTCCTGTATTACTGCCTTCATGAGTGGTGGGCTTGACCTTGGCTGGTTGCCTGCCAGATACCCACCAAGCTGCTCTGTCACTCCTCCTCCATCACAGGATGGGACAGAAAATAAGATGGGAGAGCTCGCTGGTCGAGATAAGGACAGGGAGATAGCTTAATGATTACTGTTACAGGCCAGATAGACTCAGGGACAATTAATTTCATTTACTGCCAATTAAAAATGGAGTAGGATGATGAGAAACAAAGACAAAACTAAACCCACCTTCCCCTCCATTCTTCTCGGCCTCAACTTCACTCCTTTATTCCTGACTCTTCTACCCCCCCAGCAGTGCAGGGGGATGGGGGTTGTGGTCAGTCCATAACACTCTCTCTGCTGCTCCTTCCTCCTCACACTCTTCCTCTGCTCTAGCATGGGTCCTTTCTACAGGGTGGCAACCCTTCAGGAACAGCGAGCTCCACTGTGGGTTCCCCACAAGGTCACAGGTCCTGCCACAAAACCTGCTTCTGCGTGGGCTCCTAAACACAGGCTCCAGCTCCCGCCAGGAGCCTGCTCCTGTGTGGGGTCCCCGTGGGCTGTAGCTTCCTTCAGGGCATCTCCACCTGCTCCAGTGTGGAGTCTTCCACAGCCTGCAGCATGGATACCTGCTCCACTGTGGTCCTCCATGGGCTGCAGGGGCACAGCCTGCCTCACCAGGGTTTTCTCCAGGGGCTGCAGGGGAATCTCTGCCTTGGAGTCTGGAGCACCTCCTCGTCTGCCTGCTTCTTTTCTGACCTGCAGGGCTGTTACTCTCTAGTTTTACTCAGTACTCTCACAGCTACCCTGCAGCATTTTTTACCCTCTCCTACTATGTTTCCACAGAGGCAACACCAGCAAGGCTACTGGGTTCAGCTGTGTCCTGCGGCGGGTCTGTTGGTATGAGATTCGCATGAGAATGAGCGTTCTCACAGCAGGTCAGGCTGGTGCAGAAGATCAGTCTGTGGGGCTGGTAGAGGAGGAGGCCGTGACTGACGTGTACAGAGCTCTGTATTGCCGAGGCCTGTCTGTCCCGTGTTACCAACCAGTGATTGTAGAGCTGGAGGCACCGCACCCCAGGGAGGGGAAAGGGTTCCTGACAGCCAGGCCCAAGCTCCCACCGTCCGTTGGGGACCTTGGCAGTGTTATGGAGGAGGTGCTGTCCTCCTAGAGAGCTGCTGTCTGTGCTGCTGGGTGGACTGAGCCTTGTAGCTCCCTGTTCATGGAGGTGGCCATGGATCAGACTGTTATTCCTTGCAACTACGCTTGCCAGGTGCATGATCTTAAAGAAAAGTTCTTCCACTGGTCCGCACCTTTTTGCCCCCTACACACTTCATTTTCACCTCGGCTGTTTGGATAGAGAGGACAACTGGCCTGGTGGCCCAGCAGCTTCCAGCAGGCAGGCAGGCAGGCTGGTGGCCCATGAGCTGTCCAGGGGCAAAGGGTGTCTCCTTGGCTGACGGCTCCTGCTTCGGGAACCCCATGTCTCCAGGGCCTCTGCCCTGCCGGCGGGGGACCTGCACAGCAGGACGGGTGTTTGTGGGATTGCACCCAAGGGTGCGCGAGTGCAGGTGTTTCCTCTGGTTTCCCCTGTGCTCTCCCCATGCTGCTCCTCTGCCTCCACCAGCTGCTCTTAGCTGCTTTCCTCTCCACTGGCAGAGGATTTATCGCGACATAAGAAAGAACCTGTTACAGCGAGAACAGTCCTTCCCTGGAAGCCGGCCGGGTCGCTGCACGGGCAAGCTCTGCGGGGGCAGATGGGCCATTGTGATGTTCTCTGTGGGTGAGCAGTGGGCTCCGACATGACTGGGCGATGGACTGTGACCTCGCGTCCCTCGCTGCTTATCTTCGGGCGCTGGCAGAGCCTGGCCCAGCCTGGCTTGTGCCTGGACTCGTGCCTGGCCTCGTGCTGAGCGTGCCTGCGAGGTCTGGAGGGTCAAGCGAGGCTTCTCCTGGTGCTGGCTGGTGCGTTGGCTAGTGCTGCCGACGGCAGCTCTCGGTGCCCGTCCTGGAGCCATCGCCTGCGTTTCCCTGGCCCTGCCTGGTTGAGGCAGCCGGGCACCGTGGGTCACGCTTGCAGCAGCGGAGGTGAGCTGTGTGGGGAAACGTCCCCCCGGGGCGGCTGTGGGGTGGGCCACGGGGCTCAGGGAGCTGCTAGCCCCACAGCCTGAGCCTGGCCCTGGCTGGTGGGGAGCGCTGGGGAAACGGTGGGGGCTGGGAGGGTGTCCTTCCCGAGGGACCTGGGCACGTCTTCCTCCCCTCCCCAGGACAGCGAGTGACCACGGCCTCTCTCCCTTTTGCAGCACACAACAGCCGCTGCTGCGGCAGCAGCGAGGGGGAGCAGGTCCTCATCCTCGGTGCTCCCCAGCCTGCCACGTCAGGCAGAGAGGATGGCCACCGAGAGCGAGTGGAGCTGCCCCATCTGCTGTGACGATCAAGATGGCGTCGCCTACATATCACCCTGCCTCCACGAGTTTTGCTTAGGCTGTGCACTGCGCTGGGCATGGCTGAAGCCAAACTGCCCCCTGTGCAGGTCAGTGACGACGGCCATCTTGTTCTCGGTGTGGTCGGACGACGACTATTTGACGTTCGACGTCCCTGGCCCCACAGCGCCATCGGCTGAAGACCGCCAGGACGAGCAGGGGGCTGCGGGGCCGGTGCCCGGGGGTCAGGTGGACAGCTTCCCTCCTGAGGTCTGGGCGGACTTTTTCAAGAGCCACCCACGTAACATCAGGCCCCTGCTGCCGTGGCTGCGACAGACGCTTGGGGTGCTCACCGAGGATGAGTGGTGGGAGGTGGCTGCGGCGGAGGGCACCATCGTGGCCCACCTGTGCCTCTACGGGCTGGACGAGGAGGTGCTGGTGTGGCAGCTGCAGAGCTGCCTGCCAGAAGACACAGAGACATTTGTCCGCCAGCTCCTCAGCGCTGCCGTGCGCCTGTGTGGCAGGGCCATCCACCGGCACCTGGACCAGCAGGCCCCCCGCGGTGCCGGAGAGGAGGACGACAGCCCTGCAGCCAGCCCCAGCCCCGCCGCCTCGCGGGGGGGGACTCCCGCCCCCCACCTGGCCTTCTCCAGCAGCCCTACAGGCTCCGACGTGGAGGACCAACTCCGCACGTCGGAGGCCGCCCTCCGCGGGGGTCCCGGCTGCCCCGCATCTGCGCCCGTCCCTGCAGAGCCGGAGCAGCCCCAGGAGGAGCCGGGGCAGGTGGCGGTGGCAGGACCCTCTGCCCAGGGCCGCAGCTGCTGCCGCCGCGCTCCCGGCCAGGGCAGGGACCGCTTGGCCAGGGGGCCCTGGCGCGCCCCAAAGAGGAGGGCCCCCGGCCCCCAGGACTCTCCCCAGCCCCGCAAGAGGCCGCCCCGCCGGCGGCACTAGGCGGGTGCCCCAGGGGCTGGTGAAGCGAGGGCCGAAGCGCAGCAGGAGGCTCTCGTTGGTTGCCTCAGCCTACTTCTTAGAGAAAGAAAATAAAGGAATAAAGACCACAGGAGGAGAAGTCTGGGTGTCACTAACACCCGGTGCGGGTGGCATTGCTGTCCCCATGCGGGCTGCCTTTGGTGCTGCGCCCACCTTCCCCCTGCGCCCCCGTCCACTGCGGCCTGGGGGCGGTGGGGCCGTCTGGAGGGAGCTGGGGTAGAACCGCGCAGGCCTTTGCCGGGGAGGGGCTGGGATGTTAATGCTGATGGCTCCTTCCAGGCAGCCCAGGTGCTGTTTCTTTGTTTCTTCCCCCAAGAGCGAGTTCTGCTCAGCTCCAGGGCTGCATCTCGGCGGCTGGTCCCGGGGGAGGTGTTTGCAGCAGGGGGGTCTCCAGGGCCAGCCTGCGCCCCATGGCTCGTCACCCCAGGCCTGGCCGCCTCCACGCCTCGCCCTCTGCCCCCACGTCTCAGGGCTCTTCTCCCCTGCTAGCCCACGCTGCTCGGCACGGCCTCGGTACGTAGCACCATGGCTTGGTGCCGCTCTCTGTGTAAAACCAGGGCTGCGCCCGCCACTGGTTTTGGCAGGTGATCCCAGCGAAAGCCCTGCTCTGCGGCAGAGCAGGGCTGAGCAGCCCCACCTGGGAAGCCTTGCACGCTCGGAGCAGAGCCGGTGCCCATCTGCGAGCAGTGATGGTGCCTGTACGGCTCAGTGGTGCAGGGAGCCGCATGCTGCATGGCATGTGCTGCAAACACGAGAAAAGTGCAAGCTGCCCAAAGCATTATCCATATTTCAAAGAGACATTTCCACTGCAGGAAAGTCAATCTGGCTGTTTTTCGTAACATGCATTATTAGGCAACTGGCATTAGAAGGCAGAGGATGGTTCTCTGTGTCTAGGGCAGTGAGCTCAGCTTAGGAAATCAGAAGTCTGCCACAGGCAGCCATGGCTTTCGGGTGCTGCTTTGGGCAAAGCAGCTCATCAGTCCCGCTGTCCCCACCCGCAAAGCGGGAATAAGCAAGCCGATTCACGGCATCAGCCACTGTTAGGCAACCTGGTTCTGCTGAAGAGAACCGAGCTGCATGAATTGTCTCTGGGTAGGCATGAGACCCATGACACCTCTTCCAGGGTTCACAGGGCGCCATTTGGTAGTCTTAGAGAAGAAGAATTCTGCTGGCAATGGTGCTGGATTTAGCGGTCCACATAACGTTATCTGGGGCCGCTTGAGATTCCCTGCATACTCTGCCTGGCTTCCAGGTGCCTTTTGAGAAAGCAGGTGTCTTCTGTGCCAGACCTGGGGTACCTTGAAATCTCAGGTGAGGCGTGTGGGCAGGTAAATCCACTGAGGCTATCCCTTGCTCTGCATGCGTGCAGAGACTGTCAACACGGGACCGGGATCTTGTTTGCGGGCCATCCTGTAAGGAACAGCTAATAATCCAGGCTGCACTGCAAAGGGCTCTCTCCCTTTAGCGTCGACCTGCTGTGCTTCGAATGCGTCCTTAAAGACAAAGGGACATTCCGTGGGTACGTTGTTCATCTCGTTGTCGAGAAACTCTCTGGGAAAGAAGCATGTTGCAGTGTAGGTTCCTGCCCCTGAACGGGACCGGCATCCAAAGGCTGGCCGCAGAAAATACCGGTGCTGCTCGCGTGCGTATCCGTTTAATATTTTATTAGTTGGGAGATCCGTCATCGGCAGCGTCAGAGATGCTGGGTGCCTCAGTTTCAAGAAGTTTCAAGTCTCACTTTCTAGCAGGCGGGGGCTGTCTGCAGTTCAACAGGCTTCACGGCCTTTGCCGCGGAGTGTCGGAGGACCTGGAAGTGACCCGAGCCTAGGCAGGGAAGCTGCTCATCTAGGTATGTTTTCAGTGGTCTCCAAAAGGGGAACGAAGTTACGTGAGGCAAGTCGTCTGGATTAGCTAAGGCTGACGGAAAGGAGGGGAAAAGCCCCCCTCCTTCGGACGCTGTTAAATGCTTAGGTCTGGGGAATCTTTTGCATGAGGTGTAGAGTGAACCGGCGTACAACTGAGTGAGTCTTCAATCCTGATGAATAATACGGCTGGCCACTCATCAAAACCGTGTGACCCAGTATGCGTGGCAATATTACTATTTACCTTCTGAAAACCTGTAGCCCTTCGAGATTAGGTATCCAGTATGTTAACCACAGACCAAGCCTGAACTAAGTGACGAGCAGCTGTCCAAGGCATTGAGATGAAAAGCAAGCGCGCCGGGGCAAAGAGATGCAGAGCTGCAAACCAACTTTTTTAAAGATCATTCACCTGGTGAGTGTAGTTGGGATAAGCACAGTTTCATCCTCGGCCACCTACATGAACAAGATCACACGACTCCTTCAAACCACAGGGCTTGCTTTGTGCCTTGAAGTCATAGTATTTTCTTCTCCTCCATCAACTGAAGTGGAAAAAATGTACCTACGTATGTATATATGTTTGTCTGTGCTTGCACACCTGCGCACATCATGTGTTTACGGGGAGAGGGAGAGAGGGAGAGAGCGTGAGTGAGCTGTCAGATGCTGACTGTACCCTGGAAGAGCAGAGCAGAAAAGCAAGGCTTGTACTGTGCATCTCCTGCATGCACTTTTTGGTTTTTGGGATATATGAGAAACACGTGAAAGAAAGGAGGAAAAAGAATAAACCACTGTATGGGCTGGCATCTTGTAGTATTTATGAAGTACTAAATTTAGAATAGTCATTTTGCTGTTGCTGGTGTATTGCAGGCTCTTGTGCATAAGTCAATAAGAAAAAGCACAAGTTAGTTCCTCTGTGAGAGCGTGTACAAGTAATATAAAATAGGCTTAATTAATCTTTTTAACCACTGAGTTCACTGTGGATAAACAAAGTGTGTATCAAGTGATATACCTTAGAAAGGTAATCAGCCTTATAAAATGCTTCTCTTCACAGCTCTGCTTTTCTCATTATGGTATTGCAAATACTTTTCTGAAAGGAAAAACTGTTCAAGCAAAATGTTAAACAGCATTCATTTGTCATTTTCTTGCACAGACTCGGGAGCAACCTGCTGGATCTCAAAATATGTGGCCATTACGAAGCTTGTATTGAACTGTTTGTCTTTTTTTGTTCCTTTTTCTTTGGTGGTGTTCCTGTGTGACTGGTAATTTCCAGCACTCCTGCTTGAATTGGCACAGGTGAAAACTCCGCAGGAATCACACAGATAATTAAATACAATTGGTCATCACAAAGTACTGATTGGGCTGTGTTCTGGTGCTGTACAGGTTATCTCTACTGCTTTACCTGCAGCCATAGTTGTTTTTTCATGGGGGCCAGCTGTGCTCTAAACCACATCACCAGGATCATTACAGAAGAAACCAATAATTTTGGGCTGAGGCATTAATGAGTGGAAACAGATTTTAACAATCCCTTTGAATTGTTTGTTTTTTGCAAGAACAAAAAAGGAAATCTCCACATTTCATTTTTCATGGCAAGTTACAAGTTTGATGCAGAAATAACTTGGTAATGCTCTTTGGCTTTTGCTATGGAGTGGGCCATAGGAAACAATTAGATTAAATTGTCCCTTCCAGCCTATAAAAAGGGGGAGAAATAAAGCTATGAAGATAAAGAGTTCAGCCACAAAGCAGAACCTCATGTTGTTTAATGGCAAGGTCTTTTGTGCTGGCATCTCGATTTCAGAGTGTGAGAGATTATGATCATTACACACTAGGTGCTGTTTCTGGCTTTAAAATTAATGCAAGAATTCCAGCACTCTGAATGATGATTAAAGACCATCAATTTATTATATTTTAATTCCAAATTTTCTATTGCTTTATGTGAGCTTTAATATTTGCTGTCAGATTTACATGGCTGTATTTTTGTATACTTTAAGGTTGGCTAAACTAGGTTAGGGTGATTATCCCTGGGAATATTAATAATCCTTGTTTTAACAAGCCAAAATTTATACTATTGTCAGAAGTTAATTACACTATTGCTTTCTTTTTGCACAGGATCACTGATTGCTACAGGGCAGTGGTGGAAAACAATACTGGTGTACAATACATAAGAAAACAGTCTTATTCAGATGCTAACAGCTGGCACCACAATGAAGATTGCCAAAGAACAAATCGATGTCACAAAATACCCATACCATGTCATATAGGTGAAACAGGTGAAGAATAATGCCATCTCCCACACAGCACTGAACAGACATGTTGAAATCCTATGCAGCATATCATCCATGCTGTAACCACTGCTGCCAGTGAGATAGATTCTTATAACAATGCCTTGTTGTCACCAATTAGAGATTATAATTACCAGTGCCATTTCCATATATAGTTCCTCCAGTGACATTAATGTAATTTAGAAAATGAAGGCCAACCTTTGCCCATGCAGAACTACTCTGTGATAGCAACTCAGTTGTTCTGAGTAATCGTGCTTAACCAGATCCCTGCCATCTTTAGCATACTTTCTGGGCATGCTTCCTCCTCACTGCATGTCCTCAGGCTGCTGGATTTCTAAACTCGAAGAACATATGTCTTGTCTGGAGTGAATATGGATTGGATGTGAGTATATGGGAAGGTGTAGATGTGGGAAGGAACATTTCTTTCCTTACGCACAGCATGGGACAACTAGATGAATTTGGGTACCTTGCCTTCCTAAAAAAGGTGGCCTAGAGAGCCAAAGTTAAGTGGGTTTAGGATGAATGATGGCCTCGTGTTTAACGGACTGCCTTGGCGTATTTCCCCTGTTTGAGTGTTCATCACATGAATATTGTGCTGTTTAGTGTGATCTTAGATGGATACAGGTGTCTAGGCTTTCAGATGAGTGGAATTTATATACGTACCTTGGAAGATCTGGGTTTCTTCATTACAAGAAGTGGCTTGTTACAGTCTTGAAGTGTGAAGCCATCTTTCTGCATCCCAGAGTTTGAGATAAAGAATGGAGACCAGCAGCAAAGACCTGCTTCTTGCCAGGAGACCATATGCTCTTCTGCAAGGTCCATGTACCTGGAGTGCTTAATGTGATCTTAAAAACATAAAATGACAGTTCATCATCTAAGCTCTGACAGTTCCCAAAAGTGGTTATGTGGTCTCCATGGATAGTAAAACAGAATTGGTTAGCTGAGAGTAATGCAAGAATGAGGAAAGTTTATGGTATCCTGGGCATCTGCAGCACAAGAGTGCCCCAAACCAGAGTTATGAAATACAAATAGCTGAATAACTGTTGTATGCACATCACCCTGCCTGGGCTGTTTGTTTTCAATAGCATTTGACAGATTTATTTTCTATGAAGGTCATGATTCAGGCAGTGTGACACATCCATCCAGCCACTGTCTCAGACTGTAGGATTGTCTGTCTCTGGGACCAGGAAGAATCAGCTTTCTTCTGCTGGTTGAGATTCTGTGGTGACCCTACCAGAGCTGATGTTGCATCCAGTCTCAGCTATGCATGCCTCCTGACAGGCAGACGATGTTTCCCTGCATTGGGCAGCAGTTTCCACGGCAGCAAAAATATCACAAATATGCAGTGTCACCCACAGGCAGTGAGACACTGAGGAAGTCTTTGTACTGGTCCACTCTGGTTTTCTTGTCCTGTGATGAATATAGCCTTGGAGAAAGAAGAATGTCTGTTTTTTCCCATCCAAACAAATGTCAGCAAGGAGGCCATGCCATTTGATATTCAAAAAATAATATTTGGCAAAACCTGCCTGCAGTTATATAGACGCATTTGTTTACATTTAACATGTTACAAGGTGTTCCTGAAGGTACGTGTTACGACGTGTTCCTGAAGGTACAGCAGAGGTCTTGCATGGACCTCTGTGTGCTGCCAGCCTTGAGTCTGGCTGGGTGCTGCTCCAGTTCCAGATCCTGAAGTATTGGTATTGCTGGTGCTGCTTAGCACTGGTCTAACAGGAGAAGTTGGAATATTGTCATAAAGACGGCTTTGTGTCAGCCCCACCATGCTTTAAAGTTGGTCATTGTCTGTGCAGCCCTTTGCTAAAATGACCAGGGAAACACATGCCTCAGTAACAGTGAACTGTTCTGTACAGCCTGTGCAAGTTTCTGTCCCTGCTTTCCCACTTCAACTTAAGTTTGTCCATGCACTCCTCATTCGATTCTGAATGTACTTTCTCTCCATCAATGTGCTCAGGCAGTTTATTTTCCTTTTTATTCTATATTGAAGTACACAGATATTTCAGAAATGCAGCTTAATTGCTCTACGACTGTTAAATTCTCTTCCCCTCTTATAGCAGTAAAACTGGAGTTGCAGAGTGAGGTTGAGAATAAGCAGAGTAATAATAACCTAACTGGTTATATTTTCTCTGTTGTAATAGAATTCAGAGTGACATCTGTCAAGATTAAACCTTGCTATTATCTATAGGCATATGCTTTGCACAAACTGTTTTTGTATGAATCTAAAAAATCTAATTTTCAGTCTTTTTCCTGAAGACAACTTTAATTAGAGTCCAAATTGCATCCCAAATTAATAGAAATTCCTGAGAAATATGCCAGTCATGAAAACAAATTCTTTTAATTCTTTTAAGATTACCAGGAATAGAAGAGAAGACAAGTTTGGGCTGTTGAAGTAGAGGCAGCATCTCCCTAAGCGTTCAGGTGAATGAAATGAAGTTAAAAGCTGTGGCACATTCTTGCCTTTCTAGGGATAATAAACTGTACAATGGTGTTGATATTTCCTTGAATTCCCTACAGAAACATGTTACAAAAGTGTAGGGGAGCTGGCAAGCAATTTTTAGAAAAATGAACAGTGCTAGGGCTTGCATGTGATTTACATGTGCTTGGAAACCTAGAAAATCTAAAATCTTGTGTTTGTCCCTCTCTCTGAAACACTTTTTTTGCCCAGATGAATTATTGCTTATTTAAATCCTTCAAGCAGCCCATATTTGCAGGAGCCATATTTGCAGGTCACCATATCATGGAGTCATCCTCCTTTACCAGGTGTAACTGTGCCTTATCTGAAGATTGAAATTCTCATCTAATTGTGAAGACTCAGAGATACTGGATGAGATGGCTGTAGAAGAAGTTGAGAGGATTTAGCCACTGGTACTTTGAGGATGAAATTTGTGTTTTTAATATTGAGCAAAGCCCAAGAATTTATAAATAACATGCTTTCCTGCCAAAAGCTTCCTCCACGTTCTGTGTCATCTGCTGTCCTATGATGTCTGTCTTCTTATTTCTTCAGGCTGCAAATTGTGGGTGGAGAACCATCAACTTCTGTGGTTAAGAAGTGTCCTGCACATGGTGGATGATAATTCAGAATATGACCATTGTTGTCTATGTCGAGTACCGTCATCCACAGTATGCATTGCACAAATATTCTGAAAGGGTAGCAATTACTTTCTCAGAAAAGGTAGAAGCAAAATGTATTTACCAGCATTATGCAATAGGATGTGATGGGCATAGTGTAACATTTTTTAAAATCTCATCCTAAAAAGATGTTTACTTGGCACAGAGGAAAACCCTTGGGATTTCCACAAGCCGTAGTTAGCTGGGCTATTGCGATAGGACAAGATCTCAGCAACTAGGAAAGGATAGTATTTAGTCAGAAGTCAGAACCAGTCAGAAGAACTAACAAACACATGCTACATCTAGCAATCATGCAATGTTTTAAAGGTAATCTCCAAAGCCTTGTATGAAGCTTTTTGCTGTCACACCCCCACTCCTCCAGGGCTCTTAGGGACACTGGAACTCCATTGCAGCCATGTTTACAATGTGTCCTGTAAACTGGAGTGAAGCTCTCTAAAATTTCCCAGTGTGACTGGCAAGCTTACTCTGAATGTATCAATTTAGTTGAAATTTCCCCAGGATGCACACTGTGTTTTTTTCAAATAATTAACTTACCTCTCTCCCAGGACACAGACATAAAACAGATGAGTGATATTTAGCATGCTTCCCAATAATTCCAGATACTTTGAATGATTATGTTATTTTTAGTTATAGCACAGCTTCCTAATAAAACAACTGGCTTGTTTTTAAATTACACACATGAAAATAATTAGACTCATGGTGCTGTTATGAAAGCAACACACAGCTGTTGTTCTAGGTCCAAAGATTGAAAGGAAAAGGAAGTGCTGTCAATCCAGCAAACTCCTATAAAATGGGTGGTAGACAGTTTTGGGTAGTAACTACATCAGTGCCTTATAGTGTCTTTCATTACAGAGATGATATTTCATACCTGCTGCTGATTGATGCTACCTGTGCTACCATCTTGTGGTAGCTGTTATTTTTCAAAAGCAGAAGGTACAGTTGTGTTTGCTCATGGCAGAGGCAGTGAGAAAGCTACAAGGATGGCTGTGTTTTCGGAGGGTTGCACTTTCCCTCTACTTTGCAGTACTAAAAGAAAATATTATTAATTCAGGGTTTTGTGCAAAAATTCTGGTATTCTATGCTGTATTGGGTGTCTGTGTCCAAGTTTTGGCAGAGAGGGCTGCAGGGGTGGCCCCTGTGAGAAGAGGACACAGATGGTTCCAGCCAGCTCCACAGCAGGCCCGCTGCACAGCTGAGCCCATCAGCCAAGCTGGTGGCACCTCTATGAAAATACATTTAAGAAAGGGAAAAACATCACATGGCAGTGTGAGGAGTGAGAAAAAAAATGTGAGAAACAGCCCTGTGAACACCACGGTCAGAGAAGGAGGAGGGGGAGGCGATGCTCCAGGCATCGGAGCAGAGACTCCTGCAGCCCAGGCAGAGCATGGTGGAGCAGGCATTTCCCTGCCACTCGTGGAGAGGACCACAGTGGAGCAGGCATTTCCCTGCAGCCCATGGAATTAGAATTCACTACCAAAACAGATTTTTCTGAGATATATCTGAATTTTTTTCCATCCTATGTGGATTCAAAAGGTATTGGAAGAAGTAGCTTGAACCTTAATCTAAAACTGTATGAGGCATCACCACAAAGGTTCTTGTAAATGAAGTAACAGAAGCTTTTATAGAAAGTTTCAAAAGGCATAGTGTAATTTTTTGGGAAGACTTAATTCTAAATTCTTTCCTGTCCCATGGGGGTTTAACTCTGGTGAACTGTACTGCACAGCAACGCTCCCAGAGTAATCAAAATAAGCTGAAGGTGACATCTACAGCATATCACTTTTCTTTCCTCTGTACAAGAAATACAAGCTTGGAATGCTAAATAAAAGGATTTCAAGTCGTCTTCCCACAAACTAATCCACAATAATTTTAGGATTACAAAGTTTATCTCTTCCTAGCATTTCAGATGTGGAAAGAAGCATTAGCAGGAGGCTGCTGGCATCTTGCCGGAGACTGTTTAGCTAGTGCTGAACCTTCAGTGGGAGTGGCAAAGTTTGGCTGTAGCACTGGCGGATGCCATTGATGGAGTGATCAATGAGTCCGACATTCTTTCTCTTGTTTTCCTTGCTTTGGACAACACAGCTGCTTCTGTTTTCATGTCACTGCTTTATCTGTTCTGCCTGTGTCCCTCTAGAAAAGTTCATGGAAATGCCTTTGCTGATAGCTGGTCTTTGGTTCTGAGGTGTGTGCCTCCCAGTGAGGGATGGTCAGGCCCCACAAGCAGGGTGCCAGCACGTGGTGATGGTGGTCGCAGTAGGGGTGCAGGGTGCAGAGGGGCATGGGTGTGCTGCTGGGGACAACATGGGGCTGCTTGGAGACTGCGACGTGATGGTCTCAGTACAGTGCAAGGCATGCTCTCTGCCACCAGTGGTGCAGGTACCCTGGCTTTTGGCAGCAGTGGGAAGGCTTCTGCTCCACCTGAAGATCTGCAACTGCAGAACAGGCACAGTGCCCTGGAACTGGTGAGGACAAACAATCAGCAGGGGATGCATAAGAGCCGGCTGAGACTGTACCTCATGTCTGCAAAAAGCAGAAAGGCAAGCAGCAGTGATGGGAGGCTTCATGCTGCAGGGTATGGAGGCACCCATCTGCTGACATGACCTGGTATCTTGGGAGGTTTGTGTCTGCTGGGGACCAGGGTCCAGGATGCCCCAGAAAGACCGCCAAGGCTTGCCTGGTCTTCAGATTATTACCTTGCTACTCTTCCATGTGGGCTTCAATGATACTGCCAAGGAAGTTCTGGAGAGTATCTAGAGTGATTAGAAAATTCTGGGGACAAGGTGGTGCTTCTTTGATGCTGCCAGCAAAGCAAAAATGCTTGAGTAGAAGCGGCCTCATCAAGTGGGACAGCAACTCGCTGCATGGCTGGTTTTGCAGGCAGGACTTTGGCATCTATTGACTATAGGACCCTCTTTGAGGAGCAAGAGATACTAAGCAGGGATGGGATAAACCTGTCAAAGCAGGGCTGGAATGTCTTTGCAAACGAGCTAGCTAAAATGGAGAGGATGACTTTAGACTAGCTATGCAGGGGAATGGTTTCCAGAGTCTCAAGAGAAATGAGAGCACGAGGGCAGAGCAGAGGTGTCCAGATGACAGCATGACCTGTAAAAGCAGAACAACTTATGGCCCATCTCAAGCGGCTGCACATGAATTCAGGCAGCCCTAGGGACAAAGGGAAGGCATTCCAGTGGGTGCACAGCAGCAGAGCTGTGACCCCAGTGGAATGGCAGCGACATGGTGGGACACCTGCAGAGAGCTGGAGTGGTGTGATACAGGTGCTGCAGGAAAGGCAGGGTGGGCAGGCATGGAGGTGTGTGTGTACTCTCTGCAAAGGAGTGGCTCTAATTTGTGGGGCTTCACTGTGGGGCAGGTGTTGAACCAGCAGAGAGACTGTGGGTAATGGTAAGAGGACAGAACAGCACCAGTGATGTAGCAGTAGGTATCTGCTCAGATCTCCCGATCAGAAAGAGGAGGTAGAAGAAACCACCGTCTGCATCACTATCACAAGCCTTGATGTTTGTAGGTAACTTGAATCACCCCACTATCTGCTGGAAAGGCAATACAGCTGATCATAGTCAATCCAGGAGTTATCTGGAACTTATTGAAGATAATTTCCAGATGCAGGGATCAACAAACCAAATGGGGGAGATTCTCTGTTGGACCTGCTACTCTCAAATAAGAAAGAACTGGTTGTAGACATGAAGGTCAAGGGAATCCTTGGCTGCAGTGACCATCAGATTTTGCCATTTTAAATCCTGAGAAGTGTGAGCAAGTCAAACAGCAGAATTACAACCCTGAACTTCACAAGATCAGATTTTGGCCTGCTCAGGGACTTGCTTGCCTGAATCCTGTGGGAAACTGCCCTGGGGGCAAAGAAATTAAGGACAGCTGGCTGACCTTCAATGATTACCTCATTGGAGCACAAGAGCAGTCCATTGCAATGTGCAGAAAGTCAATCAAGTGCAGCAGAAGCCCTGCTTGTATGAACATGGAGCTCCTGCCTGAGCTTAAACACAGAAAGGAAGTACATAGGAGGTGGAAGCAGGGGCAAGCTCCTTGGGAGCATATGGAGCAGCAGAGTCCAGCAGTCCAAAACTCAGGTGGAGTTGAAACTAGCAAGGAAGATGAAGGACAGCAAGAGAGGTTTCTGTAAGTACACCATCAGCAAAAGGAAGGCTAAGGAAAGCATGGTCCTATTGCTTACCAGGGTGGGGGACCTAGTGGCAAAGGGCATGGAAAAGGATGATGTACTCAATGCCTTTTTTTTTGTCAGGTTTTGCTGGTAAGGTTTGCCTGCAGGCTGCCCAGGTCCCTAGGTGAACTAGCACAATCTGGGGGAGTGAGGCAGGGCAGGCAGGAGAGGATGGAGTTAGAGATTACTTAAACCAGTGAGACAAATACAGGTCGATGGGATGTGGTGGGATGCACCCAAGGGTGCTGAGGCAGCTGACTGGTCTCACCGGAGGTAGGTCTCTACTGGCTTTGACCAGTGCTCTTTAGTGTCTTTAATGACAGAGGGCACTCCCAGCAGGATACTGGGGGACACCAGATTGAGGAGACTGTTTAGTGGCTGGGAGGGCAGCACTATTATTCAGAGATTTGGACAGGCTACAGCAATGGACTGATGGGAACGCCATGGGGTTTCCCAAAGGCCAAGGCAAAGCCCATCCCCTGGGACAGACCTGCCCCCAGAGCGGGACACGGTGGAATCAAGTGGCCAGGAGCAGCAGCTCTGTGTAGATGCCCTGAGGGGCAGCAAGTTGCCAGGAGGCAGCAGTGCTCCCGGGCAGCAAAGCTGGTGCAGATCCAGTGTCGTGGTTTAGCCCCAGCCAGCAACTAAGCCCCACACAGCCGCTTGCTCACTTCCCCCAGTGGGATGGGGGAGAGAATCAGAAGAGTAAAAGTGAGAAAACTCGTGGGTTGAGATAAAGGCAGTTTAATAGGGAAAGCAAAAGCTGCAAACACAAGCAAAGCAAAACAAGGAATTCATTCACTGCTTCCCATGGGCAGGCAGGTGTTCAGCCATCTCCAGGAAAGCAGGGCTCCAGCACGCGTAATGGTTACTTGGGAAGACAAACGCTATCACTCCAAACATCCTCCTCTTCCTTCTTCTTCCCCAGCTTTATATGCTGAGCATGATGTCATGTGGTGTGGAATAGCCCTTTGGGCAGTTGGGGTCAGCTGTCCTGGCTGTGTCCCCTCCCAGCTTCTTCTGCACCTGGCAGAGCATGGGGAGCTGAAAAGTCCTTGACTAGTGCAGCAACAACTCTGTATTATCAGCAACTGCAGCAACATCTCTGTATTATCAACACTGTTTTCAGCACAAATCCAAAACATAGCCCCATACCAGCCACTATAAAGAAAATTAACTCTATCTCAGCTGAAACCAGGACACCCAGGTGTGGATCTGCAGCACAGGTGCAGCAGCAGAGCCAGGCACTGATCCTGCCCCGCTGCTCGGCACTGGTGAGACTGCACCAGGAGTGCAGGGTCCAGGTCTGGGCTCCTGGTGCAGGACAGACCCTGATGTACAGGAGCGAGTCCAGCGGAGGGGTCCCTGCGATGGTCAAGGCTGGAGCCTGGGACATACAAGGGGAGGTGGAGGGTGCTGGGCTGTTTCATCCTGGAGAAGAGGAGGGTAAGGGGAGACCTCACTGCTCTCTGCAGCTGCCTGGTGGGATGGTATAAGAAGAGGGAGCCAGACTCTTCTCGGAAGTCCATAATGACAGGAAGAGGTAATGGGCACACACTGCAATGTGGGAAATCCCAGTTAGATACTGGTGACAAATGTTTTATGATGTTGGTGGTGTAGTACTAGAAGAGGTTGCCCAAAGTGGCTGTTGGATCTTTGGATCCTCAGAGGTGTTCAAGACTCATCTTGAGGAGAGATTAACTGCGCAAAATCAGGCTGAAACTAAAACATACTTCAGTAGTGTGCAGAATACTATTCCTAGTGTACATGTATACGGTTCTGTGCCAATTACAGCATGCATATGTAAATAGACTGCAGGGTGATTATATACTGTTTTCACATAATATTATGAATTTGTGCGAGCGCACTTAAAGTTTCATACATTTGTACATACTGGAAATATTGTAGAACTGAGGAAAATTTATTTCAGTAGAAGAGTGACAAATCAGGATAGGTAAGTAAATTTTCAGCCATCTGCCTCTTCAAAACACGCTTTCAACATTCATGCCTTAAGTTGAACCCCATACCATCCTGCCTTCTAAAAGTGGAAAATAAGAAAACATGGACAAAGTGCATAGCAATATTTGGCCAGCATGTGTTGTCTGATTCTGAGTCTATACAGACTATAAACATAAACAATAGTTAGGTTTTCTCTGCAGGCCTGCTGAAGTGGAAGCCCTGCAATGTTCTTTGTCACTGCCTTGCAGCTTTCCTGGCTCCAGGGTAACTCTTATGGAAAATGTGGGGTACAGGACAGAATGAGAAAACTTCATAACTGATAACAGGATATTTGGACAGCAGTATGATTTCTAAGCCTGATCTCATAAATTTTTTGTGAAGCTACTGCTTCTGTGAATCTTCACCGAGACTCTAATGTACATTTGCATGTACAAAATTAAATCAGACTTATAAAACTTTCTTTCTAGTGAAAGTCTGTAGGATTTATTAGTGAATTATTTTATTTCTACAGATTTTTTGAACTATCCTGTAGAACAGCATTTTTATTGATATAGAATTTGTGAATAGCTTAATAAAGGGGAATAAAAATGTAAAAATTCTGAAGGTCTTTACGGTATTTCCTTTAAAGTCCAATTAAAAATAGAGTTTTCCTAAGACCTGAGTTAGGGTGGAGGTGATTCTGGATAAGCCACTCCTCAATTACAGCCTCTTATGGGAATGTTAGGAACATTTGTTTCATTTCAGCACTTTCTGGAGACCTCAGAAATTCCCTTTTATGCATTTTCCTTCGTCAAAGCTCTTCCAGCCTCTTGACCCCAGCCTCCCTCCTCCCCAGCCATGTTAGTGAGAAAATCTCACAGTTTAATCAGAGCTACTGACGTGAAGGGGCTTAAGAGGGGCTTTGCGCAAGGTGGGAGTACTGAGAGTGCCCTCAGCCTCTCTGGGGCATGGATAAGAGCCAACGATGCCCTGGGCACCATTAGCAGTACCAACACTTGTCATCAGCAATGGAAGATCATCCAACAACTTTTGATGGTGTCTACAGAATCTGGAAAGTACACTAGTCAGACATCATTTTGCCTTTCTCTTTGCCTGCCTGGGCTGGGTTTCTGCCTGGCTTCGGGGCGCAGAAAAAAATGAATGCGTAGAGAACCCTAAATCCTTCTACTGCACCTTTCATGGCATTTCATGACTTCTTGTTGTCATATTTAAGTTTACATATGCTTTGAATGGGAAACTTGAAAGGCCTTTTTCTTTAAATTGTGTGGAATTTCACAGCATTTTTGTAGGACATTCTCTTCTCTTTCAGTATTTTGTGCGAACTTTGCACAATGCAAGATGAAAATGGGTCTCCTCTATCTTCACACCTCCTTCTGCTGCATGGACACAGACATACATGCATGCCTACCTTTTTGTGTAGTTTTCATCTCCATTTCCTTCTCTTAAGCCTGCTCATGTTTCCTGGTCCCAGTACAGCCTCTGCATGACTAACTTATCCATCATCAACAGGTTTCCATCTGATTAAATGATTGTCACAATGTATAAATATAGTGATTATGGGATATTAGCATTTTAAGAGGTGTTGCACACTTTGGATTTATAATAGCTGCTTTTTATAACGATCTGTATTAATCTTTACTCTGTTTGGCTGTTTTTTTCTTGCAGGCAAACTAGAAACAGACTTGAGGGCTTGATCTCCGGGATAGTTTTGAGCCCCTTGCTTCCACAGTTTACCAGTCTGAGTCTCTCTATGGTTATTATCTGTGCAGTCTGTGTATGTGGCTAGTGAATTCTGGCAAATTGGCTGTCTGGGAAATTGTAGATGGCTTTCAAATACACTCTCTGCACCTCTGACTGTATTGGTATGCAGACTTCTAAGCCTTTTTAGGAGTATTTTGAGTTTTGACTGAGGTCTTCATGGTCATGGACTAGTGACTGGTGGATCATTTGGCTTTTGATGGTGTTGAAGTAATGAACAGAGCCGGCCAGAGGCTGGCAATTCTGTTTCCCAGCAAGAAGTTTCCAAGTTTGCATTTTCCATACATTTAAGCACAACACTGTTTTTTTTGCAGGGCCTTGATCTATCTGAGCACTTCAGCTGTGCAACGATGCAGATAGCACCTCTTCTTTTGCCAAAGGGATAAGTATCTAATACTAAAACTCTTTTTCCTCAGTCTATCTAAGTCTCCACTGGGAGCAGTTAGGGCTTGGTCTGGCATACAAGAGAGGGATCCTGATGTGCTGCCTTCTGAAGAGCTCCTGAGCTAGGACAAGGAATGGGGAAACAAGAAGGCCATTCCCATTCATAAGTATATGAAGGGGTGGCAGAGATGGATAAGGACTTCCAAATCCATGCCTCACAGCACAGTGAAGGAGAAAGGTGAGCTGATTTCTTAGCCAAGCCCTGACAGCCTGCCTTCAGTAGTGGGGGTTGGGAAACTGATTTTAACAGGGTTTCATAGAATCTTAGGATCATTTAGGTTGGAAAAGACCTTTAAGATTATCAAGTCCTACCATAAACCTAATACTGCCAAGTCCACCACTAAACCATGTCCCTAAGTGCCACATCTTCAGTGGCACCATCTCCAGCCCAGCCCTGACTCAAGCTCCCTATCAGCCTGGACTGAGTCAGGAAGAAATCCTCATCCCAGATGCCTTGCATGTGAGGAATGAAATTCATGTCTCCTCTATGACTTTCCTTGGGTTATAGAGCCATGGCTTTACCTCCTTCCCCAAGTCTGCACTGCTTACATTGCAGATTTTACAAAATTTTAATTACTTTGAAAATGGTCTTGCTAGTTCTGATCACTCTTGAAAATGTAAGCAAGCCAGAGTATCATCTGCTGAAACAAAAGTCAGTCAGCCAGCCTTTGCTGCTCAGCTTTTGCTACCCAATCTGTTATGACTGTCACAACAAATTGTCAGACTGTCACAATAAATGGCCCAAGTTTAGGATGTTGTTTTGTTTAGCCTTCATATAAAATACTTTTAAGCACATTTTAGTAGGGGAGTATCATTAAAGTATAGCAAATGAATTCCCAAAGAGGGGAATAAACTATACAGTAGTTTAAAATTACTAGATTAGGATTTTCTATTTGGTTTTTGGTTACTTGGAGTGACTGCGAATTGCCACAGCTGGTTCCAGTTGGGAATACTGAGCAAATAAATATTGATTAGGAAATTATTGCCTGAAAACCAGCAAACTAGGAACGTGAAGATTTCATTTGCTTATTCAAATTACTTAATTGATAATTACTACTCTTATGCAAGTTAAGCTAGTGCAGCCTGACAAATATTCACCCCATTAGAGGAAGAAAACCTGGTGTTTGTCCCAAGAAATGACAATGCCTAACCATTAGTATATTTTTCATTAGGTATTCCTTTTCTGTCTGATTTTCCACAGAGGTCTGTCATTTTTCTCTTTCTCCTTTTTTTACAGCCTGGAGTTGTCTCTGAGCAGATATGTTAATTTGCTTTCAGTTCTCACTCCTATTCCAGACACTGATGGACCTACAGCCCTTTATAAGGTCTGTCACCATCTATCAAACCCTCTGTGTCAACTGTGTCTACAGCCATCCCTTGTGAATTTCGACATCACTCAGCATGGTCAAAACCAAACCCTTCTGAAACCATACTTCTCAAGCCTGCCTTCATCTCCCAAACCATCACCACCAGCAGCATGGGCCACTCACCACCTATGACCTCGGTCATCCTTGACCTCTCTTCATCTTGAATCATAGCTACATCTTCTTGTTCCAGTCAAATGCTTTCAGAGGGACTATCCTTTCCCTCACCATACACAGAGAACTTCCCACCCATGTCTTTGTGTTTCTCTGTCTTGGCTTCCTTCACATGCACATTTTTCTTTCACACAGGAGATGAATGCCTACTGATTTCCCATCCTTCTGACTGTGTCATTGTTAGTGTTTTAAATAATTTCATCAGCTCCCATCTCATTCTTTTCCTTTGGCTTCTTAGTGACCATGTCTTTGCTTCTTCCCACTGACCTGCTTGTCATCCTCTGGCCTGTTTGGTACTCCACTAACGTGCTATGGTGCCAGTTTCAGTACACCTCTCTCTCTCCTTTTGTTCTTATTCAGTTTTCCATGCCAGTACACAAGCCCCTGGAGTAGAGTGCTTTGATTAAATTTCACTGAAATTTTAAAAATACAGATTGTCAGAATATCAGAAGATTCTGACAGGATCAAAAAGATCACCAAATGCCCAACCCAGTCTTTAACTCTTTCCCTAAATGTCAGCTTCTAAGCACTGTCTGAGAAGAGCCACCACTGTGAGCCAGGATGTCCATGCCACTGTGACCAGTGTCAAGTCTGCAGGCCAGACAGAGGAAAAAGGTGCCAATAGTCTGCAACTGATATAACTGGAGAAGTGTTCGTGGACTGCATGGTCATCCTAACTCCTCTTGTGAAATGCTTGCATTTCATTTGTGCCAGACTGCATGCAATTTGAGGGTGGAAAGCTTTTGCCTTTTAGGACCTGGCGTATTGAAGAAGTGATGAAATAACAGTATTTCATATGGAAAATATTAACATTTATACTAGGCTTTCATATATGCTTACATTGCAGAACATTGCAGAAGCAAGCAAAAATTATGGGGTTTTTCAAAATCAAAAAAGAAAGATTATTAATTGTTTTTGTGTAAGGAATGGACAGGAAGTGGTGAGTATGCCATATAATGTAGTTAACTTTAAAAATCAATGATGTGATTTGTTTTGAAATTATCATAAGTGAATTAAGATTATCATTGTTTATGTATACATACACAGAGATACATTTTGTGGCCACATAACTGCATCACAAACAAAGATTTGCAGTACTTTTGGATATTTTGTGTTTTAGCAAAGCACAAAAATGAGAACTGGATCAGGCAACCTGTATACACATAGCCCATTAACGAGCCTACTCAGACCAAAGAGGTTGCTGCTGTGAATAAGCCTCGCAGAAGCTGAACATTAGGTAAAATTTGTGAAAATATCTCCTCACTGAACCAAGTCAGCCTGCATGGGTTAGCGTACAGGATAGATCATCCTGCTCAGCAGTGCTGTAAGCTTCAGAAATTTGGAAAAATGCTTCCAGGGACCTCCTTTGTCTTGGTTAAACACAGGCCATCTCTCTGCACTGAGTTGAACAGCTCCAGCATGGCCTCTCAGTTGTTTTGTTTGAGACCTTACAGGCCATGTTGTGGCACATACAACACCAAAAGAGAGGTGGTCCCTATTGCAGAGGTCTTGCCCTTCTGATAGGCAAGAATCGAGGTCAGCAGAAAAGACATATTATCACTGCCCTTTTGATGACGTGGAACTGAAGGATGAAAACCATGCCAGTTAGCCAAAGTCACACAGCGTTGAGCCACATCCTTCTGGTTCCTTGGCCAGGATCTGAACTAGAAGCCTTCCTTCTGGTTTGTCATGAAGAGAAACGGCAGCCTCCTTGGAAATGAGGGCCAGCAGAAACACTGGGATTCAGCTTAGTAAAACTATTAACTTAGTAAAATTACTTCCACTGGCAATAATGTGCTCAGTCTCACAGAACAGCAAGAGAAAAACTTGGTTTTTGGATAAAGGAATCTGAAGAAATAGGTAGAGAATCAAATATATTAGCTTAAAAACTCGTGTAAGTTAAAGCTAACTAATTTCTTAGGAAAAAATGAACTACGGGCAATGGCATGGCATCTTCAGGGGTGGTGGTGGTGGATTTATAAAGGAATTGTTTTTAAGAAAGTATTTGATTGAAAAACATTAATGCTCAGTGGAAAGGCAGAGGATGGCTCTTTAGAGCTGATGCTTAGATTTCTGAAATCAGTGGGAAGGGTGCTATATAATAACTATTGTGGTGTTGGCTCAGTTTCACGCTGGGACAAGCAATGTGATCTGCAAGCTGTCAGAGACCAGAAAGTACACTGGACCCCAACAGACCAGGTATTTAGCTCACATCAGCAGAGTAAAACTATTTTACAAAACTGAGAATCTGACTAGTTCCCTGTGTTAGTACTTACAGGCTTTGGATATCCAGAAGGACTGGTTTTGACACCTGAAGGCTTTATATAATTCTTATGCTATTTGTCAGACATGCATGCAGAATTGATCTGCAATGCATCCAGTGTCATCTGTTTTACCCACCTACTAATGATATGTCCTGGTTTCAGCTGGGATAGAGTTAATTTTCTTCCCCGTAGCTGCTATAGTGCTGTGTTTTGGATTTAGCATGAGAATAATGTTGATAGCACACTGTTTTAGTTGTGGCTAAGTGGTGTTTACACTGGTCAAGGACTTTTCAGCTTCCCCTGCTCTGCCAGGTGCACAAGAAGCAGGGAGGGGGCACAGCCAAACTGGCCAAAGGGCTATTCCATACCATGTAATGTCATGCTCAGTATAGAAACTTGGGGGGAGTTGGCTGGGGGGCAGCGATCACTGCTTGGGGACAGCCTGGGACTTGGTCGGCAGGTGGTGAGCGGTTGCAGCACCTGTTTTTTTCCCTGGGTTTTGTTCCTCCCTCTCTCTCTCTCTCTCTCATTGTTTTCCTTTTCATTACTATATTATTATTATTATTATTATTATTATTATTATTATTATTGTTATTATTATTATTATTATTATTATTATAATATTATATTTCAATTACTAAACTGTTCTTATTTCAACCCATGAGTTTTCTTACTTTTGCTCTTCTGATTCTCTCCCTCATCCCACTGGGGGGGGGAGAGGGTGAGCGAGTGGCTGTGTGGTACTTAATTGCCGACTGGGGCTAAACCATGACATGATATTATCCTCATGGTGCCATATATTGGATTTTCAAATGACACAGTTAGCCTTAGATAAACAGCAAGGCTTACCTTCCAAGGCAAGACATTGTTTATAGGAAGACACAGATGTTCGGAGAGCTCTGTGACTGTGCACTGTGTTGAGCAGTGTTCCGAGCTCAGGAGAGCTTCTATTGCTTTACATTTGCTGAATTGTTAGCTCCCATGAAATCTGTTTCTTTCTTCCCTATTCCTTTTTCTATCTTTTTAACAGCATTTCCCCCACCCCATACTTTCTTCCTTCAGAGTACCAGCACTGAGGCATACAGGACATGACAAGGCAGAACAGTGATCTAGATTAGCATTTTCTACAGTAAATGCAATTTAATCTAAGAATATATTTCTCTTCTATGATTTGGATTTCTTTATCCTAATCTCTGTTATTTTTAACTAAGGGTGTTCATTTACAGAATTACAGAATTGCTGCTGCTGGCAGGCACCTCTGGAGATCATCTAGCTGACCCATCAAAGCAGGGTCTCTTGGAGCAGGTTGCCCAGGACCATGACCAGTCAGGTTTCAAATATCTCCAGGGATGGAAACTCCACAGCCTCTCTGAGCAACCTGCTCAACTGCTTGACCACCCTCACAGCAAAAGCTGGAGGGTTTTTTAAACGTTTAAATGGAATTTACTGTGATTCAATTTGTGCCCATTGCCTCTTATCTGCTCACTGGATACCACTGAGAAGAGTCTGCCTCTGTCTTCTTTACTTCCATCTGGTTTACATACACATGTATATGTGTATATCCCCCCACCCCTGCCTTCTCTTCTCCAGACTAAACAGTTGCAGCTCTCACAACCTCTCCTGACAGACAAGTTAGCGAAGTCATTGCACAAGATCATGTATCATTCTGAAATTATATTACCCCAAACTGTATTAATTTAATTTTTGCATGTTATAAATGGTGTGAAGAGACACCAGAATAAGCCACAGTCATGTTGAAGAATGATGGGATAACCTATCTGGATATCAAGTCAGATTGTTTTGGATTAAGACTCCTCTGTTTAAATTAAATTGGTGCCATTTCTGAAGTTTGAATTGGAAAAGGATTTGCAGTATTTTGTTTTTTTCTCATCTCCTTTCATCTACTACAGCTCAGTGTTTGACATTTGTATGATTTTTATCCTTTAATCATGGCTTCATTGTGACTCTGTCAGAGACCAAGATGGTGGGTTTCTTTTCTGTGTTCCTCACATGCTCCTTGCATAACTATGATAAGTGAAAAGAAAATGCCGTCATTAGGATTCACTTTTGTTTTACTTTACAAAGGTGAAAATTACTAGCCAACCTTTTAAGAAGTTAAAAATAAAGCATTTTTCTCATTTTCTTTATGCACTGTCATGAAAACAAACTCATGGACCTGCACACACTTCAGTCTGAAGCTGCTGACTAAATTTGACCCAAACTTTTGATTTATTTTGGTTATTCCAAAGCTTGCTTTCTTGACTATTAGGATATAAGCAATATACATTACATTAAGATTGCCTCTCCATAGCTAAGAGCTTATATCTCTAATGATTCTTATCCAAATACAAATTAAATATCTAAAAGTGCAGGCACTTTTACTCCTAAATACTATCCATTCTGTTTGTAAGAAGAGGGGAGAGCTTATCTCAAGAAAACCTACACCTTAATCTTCTCTGTACTGGGTAGTGTATCATAGTGTTTTTGGCTGATCATTTGCTTTTTAGTGCAATTAAAGTATTTTATGAATTGAGGGCTAAAGCTCCCTAAGCAGCAAATTCTGCAGTCTTGCCTTTCAGCAAGGGGGAACATTGTTTTCTCAAAGAGAATCTACCTGTGTTTGACTAGATATGATGTGGGGTTGCAAATATCTGACTTGAAGTAACCTCAAAACCTCAAGAAACACTGCCAAGACACCACAAGTTTTTCCCTATTTTGTATGTAAGCCTAAGCATCTTGATAGTGTTTCTTGAGGTTTTGAGGTTACTTCAAGTCAGATATTTGCAACCTCACAAACCTAAGCCTGGTACAAAATAAACACAGCCACCAGCCCAGTTCTTGGCTCTGAGCTGGGGGAGCTGGTGGGATTACAGAGTAGTTACTACCTGCTCAACTGAGGAAAGACTAATAACAAGCCCTTAGCATCAGACTAGTTACTTCTTGGCTGAAGAAGGCTGAGACCCAGTAAAAGCTACCAAACATCGTTTTTTATAACAGAGAAAAGCCCTCAACAGAAACATGCACTGTTTATGGTTCTCCATAACAGACTGCATCAGCAGCTCCTGCTTGGTAGTCCTGGTGACAGAGCATCCATGACCAGTGCATTTTCAGCTCCTTGTGCACACAGAAAGCCAGTAGGAACAGGAACATCACTCTTCTTAATAGTTGGTTTGTAGGGAGTTGGAGGCAGTTGTGGTATTTGGAACTCCATAGCACTGATACCCCAGAGCTTCAAGACAGTAACTTCGAAGGACAATTTATGGCATCAGATGGCCAGAGGAGAGAGAAAGAAGCATGGCAGCAATGATACTTTTGTGCTGCTGGCATTGTGAGGCAGGCAGAGAAAAGGAGAGAAAGGAAAATTTGGAAGCTTCAACAATACAAGTTTAAAAAGGCAAAATGAAAAAATGCCATTACCAGCACTCCCATGTTTTTTAAATAAACATTACATTGCAGGTTTGCTCTTGAAAACTTACACCATAGCTGATGACCCAAAGAAAAAACTTAATTGCTGGAGAAAGCCTTTACTTCTGCTGCCTGGTGCTCCAAATTATTTCAAAACTCGTTTTACATTGAGAGACAGAGGAGCTGTGTGTGTGCAAGGGAGATGTCATGTGCCACATGCTTATTCATAATGTGCCACATTATTCATTATATGAGCAGCAGACCAGAGCAAAACTTCTAGAGGATATTAGCAAACGTAGCTGCTTCCTTTCCTAACTGTCATCTGGTAAACTTCTTAAAAGTGGATTATTAGCATGTTTCTGGAAAGCCAGGCATTTTTGAAGTTTTTTGAAGCATTAAGAAATCTGGAAACACTGGAAATGTTTAGTAGAATGTCTCAAAGTTTTCACAAAAAAATAGCAAACCCTTTTTAGTGAAATCTGGCCTTTGTTCAGAGATGATGAGGGGAATGCCTTAATCACAGTAATCAGTGGCTTAGCAAAACTATAATGGATGACACAGTCCAAAGTCCAGCTGCTGTGGGAGGTGTGAGAAAACCAGGGTCCTAATAACTTCCTAAAAACTCTGACTGACAATCTCCTGTTAGCATTGGTGTCCTCACTAAATTCCCCTTGAAAGTCATGTATGAGCTTGGAAAAGGCACTGGGTTGTTTCTGCAAAATACAAAGAATTTAGACAAACTTCCCTAAAGTATGAGGACTAGTAAGGTGCTACCATTTTTAAGGTTTGTGAAGTTAGTAGTAATAACTCTATCTTAGTAATAGTATTTTTATTGTTTTATAAAAGCTACTATCTTTTTTTCTGTACTATTATTTTGAACATGTTATACTGGTAAGCTATTGCAAAGGACCATTGCTAGCAGTAGCTTTATGCTTCTTAACATTTCTTCACCTGACAAGCAACATAATCTTTTATGTAATTGACTTGGATGGGACAAGAGTTTTCCGCTATCTGTCCAATGGAAAATTTGTGAAACATTGTGTAACTGGTAGGAACCTCTCCTTCGCTCCCACCCCCAAATAATGACTGCTGTAAATCTGCACGTGTAGACTTTAAGAAATATCACCGTTTTTGGTGTGGAAAGGAAGTAATGAAGTGGAAGCTGGTATCTTCTCTCCATGCTCTGTTACTAGCTGATGTGTTCTGCTGCAAGACTTTCTTACGGTAGCTGGTGTCTCTGACAGGATACTCAGATGGCTGCTTTGGATAAATCAGGCTATGCTTATATCCCTGAGCCCTCACTCACGTCTTTCTACGGGTGAAAATTGTTACCTTTGCCTGCCCACTGCTCTCCAGCTGAGTAAGTCAAGCAGTGCAGGCTCCTGAAACGTGGTGGAAGGAAACGACTGATTAGAGATGCCAGACAGTGACTGCGGCTATTGCAGAACAGCGTATTAACTAAGAGGCTTATAAAAACATCCTTAGCCAGACCACACAGAGGTGTGTCTCTCCAGGAAGAGCACTGGGAGGGGAAATAGCTCTTTGTCCCTTTCCAGTTGCATACCACCATGGACTCACCCACAAAATACATATGCCATGGTCCCAGGCAGAAGGTTTTTTCCTCTTTCCCATCCTTTCTCCTTTGACTTGCTCTCTTGCACAGCAGAGGCGTGCCCAGGGACACAGAGAAGCAGTTTCACTTGGTCCATGCAGCTGCAGATGGGATAGTAGACGAGGTTGCTTGCAGAGCCCTGCATTAGCATCTCCCACCCAGCTCCTCAGCGTCACTTCTGGACCTGCTCAGGCTGAACTTTCACTGGGGTATACAGGTGAGTGGGGAACCCAAGAAACAAACCCCTGTGCACCACAGGCACTTCTACCGACAGCAGCACCCGCACTGCCGTGTGCCCCAGCTGCAGCGTGACACCTCATGTCGGTGCGCAGCTGCACCATCTTCTCAGCCGGAAAGCTGTCTTGAATAGAAAATACAGCATCTCCAGGGCTGTCCTTCCCGATTTCCATTCCTGTAGCACTATTTTAATTACTGGAACTTGTTTTGCAATTAATTAGGTCATTTTACTTTCTAGCTTATTCAGTTTTAAAAAATTCTTGACTGCTCTTATTTTCCTTTTTTTACTAAATGTGGAAGCAAACTGCTGTGATATCAACACTCTGTATAAAAAGCAGGCCTGAGGTATAGATCCCCATCAATTTTTATTCCATCTAAACAAAAAAGACAAAAAAAGTACCTATAAGTTTTGGGAAGTTTAAACAGTTGACAGAAGGTAGTCTATTGTGAAGAGGTTTCAGTGGAAGGACCTTACATCACTTTTTTGCTAAGGAAGTCCTATTTTTATTTTCCCAAATGCATTACCATTACAAATGAAAATAAATTGTAATTCTCAGGTGTCAGCCCTGGGATTATTGGTATCCTATCTGCATATAGTGCTGTTCTGATGCATGCATCCACGTGTCTTTGTGCATCCGTGTGTGTGACAGGTGTGGGGGAAGACTTTGCTATGGCTCTTGCAGTGAAAGAAAGGAAGGCAGGTTGTCACCAGCAAAAAACTAGCCTTTCAACTAACATTAAATTCGCAGACCTCCATTGATTTTGACTGAGGATCTGGCTCAGCGCATTTGTTATCTCCAGAGAAATCTGCCTGGTATGAGCCTGCTCTGTACGAGGGAGAGTGAAACTAAGTGGTCCCCAAAAGCAAAAGGTCTATGACGGGCTTGCAACAGCTAAAAACCTTGACTAGACGGATGTGAACTTTGTCCTGGCATACTGCGATTTGATTTGTGAGACGTGGAGCATCAGCCCTGTGCGAGCTGCTCAGGGAGAAAATAACATCTGCTGTATGACTGGCTGGCAAAACCTTTTTGTCGTTAAAATCAAGCAGCAATTGTTTTGTTGGAGGGTAAACAAGATAAGCAGTCCGTGAATTTACAACTGCAACATCATTTCTTATTTCACCACTGGAGATGTACAGCAGGGCCTAAAATACATCTACTGCTTGCTTTTAAAGCAGCTCTAGTGAAAGCTGAACCAGAAGAGACTCTTCTGGATTCACCGGAGTTAATGCTGCTACTCTTATCTCTGCAGCACTCGGCTGCTTGTGCCCTGACCAGAGTTTCCACCCTGCTGTTTTCCAGCTTGCCTCCACCTCTCTCAAACCTCAGGGTCAAAACAATCCCTCTACTGACCCCAGCAATTTCTATGCAGTTTTGAGAAGAATTCCATTTCCACCGTGTCTGGCTTTTTCAAACCATGCCCCACTGAGAAGCATTTTCTATGATCATTTGGCACTCGGAGGCTATGAACTGCTGTTGTGCCGTTGCCCTCAGCTGACTGCAGTGCTTGTGACCTGAATGAGGACCGCAGGACTCCCTGCAAGTCCTCGCACAAGGACGGAGCATTGCTGACAGCAGGTTCAAACAGCAGTCTTGAGGAACACTTAAATGTTAAAGCTGACCTCTTCACTTGGCTACTTAAGCCTGCAGCACCTGTTGGTCTATCACCTATTTCAGCCCACTGAAAGTTCCTTTGGTGTATGTCTTTATGCTTCATATTTATTGAGGATCAATTATTGAGGATCGTTTTGCTTTGACTGCAGAGACAAATATTTTGGTATGAGTCATCTGGCACTTTAACACATTTTATTAATACTGCTTTGTAAGTGTGAAACTCCTTATCTGCTGCCAGTAGGTCTCTCCTTCTATCTTTTGCTTCTTTCACTTTATTTTGCTTTAAACTTTCTCCAGTTCCCACCTTCTGCTTTGTATTCTTTACCAGCAACTTTCCTTTTCTTCCAGGTAATGCACATGTATTACACCTCCCATCATCTACAGCTTTCCCTGTTCTTTGTTCAGCTGGATTTTTTAACTACTTTGGCCTATGAGAGTGTAGCATTTATAGAAGGGTGTTACAGGTGGGTCCTGGAGCAGATGCTGTAAGCGTGCTGTAACTTTGTGTTACAATGAAGGTTAAACTGGGTGAAATAATTGTCCCTCTTTGCCTGAATAGACGTGAAGGAAGCACAGGGGGAACAAAAGCATTCAGAAACAAAATGCTGTACATCAGCTGGCATGATTACACTAACTTTTCTGGAGCTAAACAATTTACCCAAGCTGAGGATGGGTCCTAAATGTTTCAGTTTCTGAAGTGAGAATAGAGCACTGTTAGAAGCATGAATATTTGAGTAGGTATTTTATGCCATTAAGTAACACGGTGAAGTATCTTCTTGATGAATGAACATCCCAGAGACAAGTCTGAAGCAAATTGTCCAGAAAAAAAAGTCAGTCTGTGGGACAGATTCTTCAAAGTGCAAGCAGTAACAATATTTTAATTTTTAATGCTGTAATTGGTGTCATATGTTTAGTTAATATTTAGTAATTCATATTCTAATTACCATATTTGATTACTTTAGAAAATCCTAGTGCATTTTGCCCATAAGAAGAACATTTAACAGACAAGTATCTAGTCATTATCACTAGAATTCCTAGTTTACCTGCTTGTAATACTTAACAGGCTAATCTTTTTTGAGATTTAAAATTTAAAACTGCAGAAGAAAAGGTGCCTGGATATTCCTTGGGAATCAGTTCAAATTTGCTCTAGAATACATCTCTGTTTTCATAAAATAGATCAAGGTTTTCTGAGCCAAACATTTTACCTGCCACAGAACCTGGGAGCACAAAAGGTAGAGGCAGTGATCCATCCAGCTCAGTAACACGTTTCCAAACCTAGGCACTATCAGCTGCACCAGAAGAGTATAAAAATCCATTTCACTGGACAAATGTGAGAATGCATAAAAAACATTCCATTTCATCAAATGTGATTTGATTATGGACAAAAGGATGACAACTTGCTCCCTTTGTCATGTTCCTAATGACCATGAGTGTTCTTACAGCCCAAAGAGATGAATGCCTTTGAGTGCTACAAAGCTTCTGACCTCAGTAATGTTTCTTGGCAGTGAGTTTCACAAGTTAATTCTGCACTAAAATAATGCATTTCCTTCCATTAGTCTGAAATGTACTGTCTGTTACTTACATAGGCTATTTCCTTTCCCCTTCCCCTTCCCCTTCCCCTTCCCCTTCCCCTTCCCCTTCCCCTTCCCCTTCCCCTTCCCCTTCCCCTTCCCCTTCCCCTTCCCCTTCGCCTTCCCCTTCCCCTTCCCCTTCCCCTCCCCTCCCTTCCCCTCCCCTCCTTCCTCCCCTCCCTCTCCTCTCCTCTCCTCTCCTCTCCTCTCCTCTCCTCTCCTCTCCTCTCCTCTCCTCTCCTCTCCTCTCCTCTCCTCTCCTCTCCTCTCCTCTCCTCTCCTCTCCTCTCCTCTCCTCTCCTCTCCTCTCCTCTCCTCTCCTCTCCTCTCCTCTCCTCTCTTTTCGTTCCATACTGACCATTACATTAAATGTAGGATTTCTATACAGCACATCCCACTGCAGAAGCATACTGAGAGAGATCATTATGAGGGGGGTGTAGCCCTCTCTCTGATGTCCTTCCCCCACTGCTCTGCAGCCTGTGCTGCAGGGACCCAAGGCAGAGCTCTGATGTGCCCCATGTCTAGGCTCATCTCAGATGGCCAAGAGCATTGCTCTAGTGTGAGAAAGAGCTGTGAGAAAGATAAAAGAGGAAAAATTACAGACAGAGGCAGGGTTGTTGAGAGGGGGCAGTAGCTCAAGGTTTCAGCAGGAAAGGTACAAAATTGTTCAAAGAAAAACAAAGGAACAAAGAAGAGGGAGTTGGGTTGAGTGGTTTTTTGTAGGTGGTCAGGTTATTAGTGCACCAGCATGCTGTTGCTGGTGGAGATGGTGCCTGCCCAGCCCAGCAAAGACCCTTCGAGGGTCTTATGAGGCTGGTGAGGAAATGGGCACTATTCACCTGCTAAATCCTAGCTATCTTTTATGTATGTTGAGTCATTATATAATTGCTTTATACTTTAAAGTTCTTTATAGCTTACATGCAGAGTCTCTGTGTGTGGAGCTAAAAGCAGCTGTACAAACTGACCCAAGAGAAGGTGGTAATAAGCCCTAAAGAGACAGGAAAACCAGTACTGGAAGAAAATATTTCTACAAAACAGTTTGTTGCTACTATATCTGTCAAAATAAAAAGCAAAGCTACCTGAAATGACATTTGGCAAACACTTAAAAATCTGAAGTAACCTTAAGAGGCATTTTCCATGGAAAGAACATGTAATACTCACTGTGCAAACAGTATTCAAGCAAATGGAGCAGCACCATGGTAAGCAACTTCCTCTTGACATTTCCTGGTAAACCTGTGTCATCCACGACAACCATACTACTATTGCTGTACTTACTCTGAATCTCTTCAGTGTGATTCTGTAATTCTGCACTTCATTTTTTCAGGATTAGAGGGGCTAGAAGGAACAGTGTGGGTTTCCTTCTGTGTGCCTTTGGTGTACTGTAGACACTAACTAACTGTGCTTTTAAATTGGCTATATTCTGCTTGGAAAGTATCTCTGAAAGATTAAATTGATCCAGAGGAGGGGTGGTAATATGTTATTAACCGCTTTCACCACATCTGTTTGTCACAGCTATTTGGGAGTACTTTGGCTAGCAATACTAACAATGCTGACGCCAGGTTTTGCAGTTATTGTCTTTACGTTGTGCAGAAAAATGCCAGGACAAATAAGCTTGAATACTGGCAAGACCACCAGCATTAAAATTCCTGGTGAACCAAAAGCTTCCTATAGGTGCAAATATTTTACTCATGACAAGTGTAGAGGAATTGAGTGAACTGTTAGTGTTCTGGAGTCCAGAAATAAGTATTGTTTTGTGCATTTTTCTAACTGATGCTAGTTAAACGGTATCATGCAAATAGTGCCACATGGGAGAAACCGGTAGAGATGACAAATATTGACATGATTTGTGCAGTGTTGGGTCTGTATGGACAGATTTCTTCCACTGGCCATGTAGATTCGCAGTAGGTTTAATAAATTCATATTTCACTAAGGGTTTATTTTCCTCCGTGCCCTGTTCCACTGTTGCTTTTCAGCTGCGCTGATGGAAAACAATGAAAAGTATGTAAAAATTCTAAGGCAAAATGCTCTGAAATGTTTTTTACCAGCTAGTTAATAAATATTTAATTCAGAATTTTTATGTGGAAGCTCTAATTGCTTGCTGAGCAGTTCTGCTGTCAAATTTGGAAACTAAAAGTTATCACTGAAAAGATAACTGGTTCAGAGTTATGTGAATTTCTTACAGCAATGTTTATCATATGGTTACTCATACCATCTCCAATACATCATTACTAGAACAATGTCTAAAGTCCCTGATTCAAGATTTAATACCTGGAATAGATCTGATACTATATCTACATGTAACTCTGTCTAAAGTCATCACCAATATAAGATTCCTGATTTCATATCAAAGAGACAACAAATGCAGAAAAAATAATACAGGAATTTATAACAATTGCATAGAAAATGATCTCAATCTTGTATTGTATTTACTTTAAATTAGCTGCTATGGGCTACAGTCTGATCTCTGAAAGTCCACTATAACTAGAATTTGGGAGGATATTTACACTGTAATAATTATTGACTACTGAGATATGTGTCCCTCATATTTTCTAATCTCCATCCAAAAAAAAACAAATGATGAGGATATACAGATATATTTACTATTAGAATATATAATAGTCCTGTAAGTAGTTATTGAACAAAGATTTCTAAAAGCCTCATTTGTTATGATGATTCTACAATTTTCTTAAGTTGTCTGTAAAGGAGAAGTCTTGCATTGTCTTAGGTCATTGTGAAATAGTGAACAGTTAATGTATAGCATCATGAACAAATCTGTTTATAAATACAAACATTGCACACAGGACCTCTATAAAATGTTCAGTCAGACATCTGATGTTTATAGCTTGCTGTATTTAAAAACAATTGTTTTTACAAGCTTATAAAGTTAATGTTTTATTTAAAAACAACTTGCTTACTTGGAGCAAAATATTCTGCTGTGAGCATTATCACTTGAAAAACCCCCCACACTGACTTTGGACACTGACTGCAAAGCTCCAGAATGACTTGGCTTTGTTAGGGTTGATCATGTCATGCAGATTTTTGCAGCTGCAACTCTTGCCGTCGTGCATGACTGACTTAGGTGGAAGAATTATTATGAGAAGTGTTTTCCTTACTTAAAACATCCTACTCTTATAGTGAAAGTGTAAGATACAGTTCTATTTGTAAACAACTGAAGCGTAATATCTGCAATACATCATGTAAAGGTATAATCACTGTCAAAATGACAAGGCAACATTACAGAAAGTGATGGCTGTAATTGACAGAGATGGTGATCAGGCTCTGAAACTGTTTTCTGATTGCATATTCATGATTCCTCTCTATAATATGCTACAGTTACTGTGTGAGTTATTCTAAGTGGATGTTTTAACATGACTAGACTGACACCTTGTACTTTGAGATTTGCAAGTCTAATCTTTAGCACTGTTCCCTTCACTTTTTTCCAAATGTCTAACTCGTGACATGCGGACTTAGTTGTGGGACATACCAAAGAACACATGCATGCAGGAGTACACCAGGCAGTTGCATCCATGTTGCCACACTGGTGATGGTGGTTTACTGGTGTCCTGGTTTCAGCTGGGATAGAGTTAATTTTCTTCCCCGTAGCTGCTATAGTGCTGTGTTTTGGATTTTAGTATGAGAATAATGTTGATAACACACTGATGTTTTAGTTGTTGCTAAGTGGTGTTTACACTGGTCAAGGACTTTTCAGCTTCCCCTGCTCTGCCAGGTGCACAAGAAGCAGGGAGGGGGCACAGCCAAACTGGCCAAAGGGCTATTCCATACCATGTAATGTCATGCTCAGTATAGAAACTGGGGGGAGTTGGCTGGGGGGCAGCGATCACTGCCTGGGGACAGCCTGGGACTTGGTCGGCAGGTGGTGAGCAGTTGCAGCACTTGGTTTTTATTTCCCTTGGATTTTGTTCCTCTCTTGCTCTCTTGTTGTTTTCCTTCTCACTACAATTTATTATTATTTCTTTTTTGTTGTTGTTCTAATTATTAAACTGTTATTATCTCAACCTGCAAGTTTTCTTACTTTTGCTCTCCCGATTCTCTCCCCCATCCCACCGGGGGGGGGGGGGCGGAGAAGGTGAGCGCACGGCTGTGTGGTGCTTAATTGCCGTCTGGGGCTAAACCACAACGCTGGTAGAGCAATTCCCCAGTGTCTGCCACCATACAGCCCACCCTGCCAGCAGCTGTGAGTAGTTGGTGAACACTCGTTCAGCAGTAGCAGAGAAACACGTTCTAACATGTGCCTGTGAACAGATCATTTGTCTGAGTTGCTCTCTGGCCTTGGGTAGCTCTTTGTAAACTGGCTCTTTTATTAGCTAATTATTTGACCAGTTTAGCTTTTAGGCAGCTACTTCTGACATGCTGTGCCATAACCACAGCAGTTACTGGTGAGAGAATGGTAAAGGTGTGGAGACTTGCAGAAATGAAGTCCGATGTCTGTCTTGTACATAAGTAGAAGGCAATGATCTCTCTCCTTTTCTGATGGTGAATATTACATTTTCATTCAAGCTCAGAGAGAAGTTTGGAGGGAACGAGGCAAAGACATTATCTGTTCCTACTCTCCCTTTCATTGTTTGTATTTCTGACACAGCTAGAAGAGTTGGGCAGTTTTCCAAATAAAAGTTGATTTTTTTTCTTTTCCCAGGAAGCGACAGTTTATCAAAAACTGAAGCTCTATACAACAAGTACATTCCAGGAGTTTTTCCACGTTTTATAAATACATATGCAGTGGGCCAGAAAGGAAGTGACTGTAAAGGGCATTTGTGAAGAATGTGCGAGAAGATAGATGAGGAAATTGCACATTAATGCCTGTTTGCTCCTTTTTCTGATCATACTGTTAAACGTACACAGAAAAGTGTGTGGAAAAGAAGAAAGGGTGGGTTTTATAATCTAAAAAAATATCTTGTGCAATGAGGAACTACTAGTTTCTACCCACCTCCATTCAGGAGCAAAGAAAGTGTATAGTAAAGGGTGTAATTCAAGACTCAAAGGCATGTGAGGGATTCCAAATTTACTGTTGCTTTCTCCACTTACTATCTTGTCTTATCTTTGACCTTCCTCAAATGACACCCTTTCCATCAGCTTCCTGGGTGCTTCTGCCCATGTTTTCATGGCAGAAAATCCAGAAATCTTACATATTCTAGTGTAGCTCTCTGTGTAGTTCACATCCAAAAGCCACCATGCACCACAGCCATAAGGATTTGAATATTTTCTTTTGACTTAAATACACTTCTGATTCAAAGGAGAGGCCTCTGTTTGCAAAGTGGACAAGCTAGCAAAATGATGCACAGACTGCTGAAAACTCACTTTTGTGCATGAGGGAGAGCGGCCAAGATAAAAAGTCACTTTGATTTTGCTCTCTTTGGGCATCTACTGGAAACATTTCTGTATTTGTTGTACATTAAGCATGACTAAATCACATGACTGGAGTATCTGCTGTACCTAAGATGAAGGCAGTAGGTATTTTGACTAAATCAGTCAACTGCTAACCCAGACTTTCAGACCAGTTAACCTGGGTTTAAGATATTTGCAGAGAGCCAGCCAGCCAGAGGACACTGTTGAGTCTGGTCCTATAATGGGGAAAAATTCAATGACAACACCATAGACTGCTTGCAGCATTTCTACAGTTTCAGTGCAGCTTGCAGCAACAGTCGCAAAAGTGTTCAGCCAACCAGAAAGCTTTGCTTGTTAAGCTTGTTTTTGATGCATGCTTAAAGGGGAGGATGCACTCCAAAAAATCTGCTCCTTTCAGGACACAGCATGCAAGCTTTCAAATGTCTCCCTGTTCTCCCAAACTCCGGACCAACTGGCAGCTGGGTAGAAAGAGTAAAATTACATAAGACGGCCGAGCTAATCAAACCTTGCTCTTAACCGAGAGAAGGTCCGAATGACTTTTCCGTCTGCCTATCCCCTCCTGTAGAGACCTACACCCTCTTTTGCACCTGCTGCGAGAGCCTTCAGTGAATTCCCTGTCCAGTGGTGACATCTACTCACTTCTTCTGAGCATATGTGTCCTTCAGTGGCCTCAGACAGTGGCTTCATCTCATTTTCTCAACAGGGCAGAGTCTGTGGCACACTGCTTAGTTGTTGCTTTCCTCGCACTCTACTCTGTCTACTAATCGCAAGACAATGACCAGAAGTGCTCTTCATGGCTCCTGACTCGCAAAGGACTTCTTCCAAAATCCAACAGTCCCACAATCTCCAGGGCAGAATAGACACCAGGATGCAGCTGCCATGGCAAAAAGTCTGTGACCCTGCTGTATTTACATTAAAGTGTATGAAGCAGGAAAGGTTCAGCTCAGAGCCTGCACTGATATTTCCCTGGAAACAGTCCCCATAGGTGAGACAGCAGCTTTTAGCTAAGGATACATACCTCTCTGCTTGTTCCCTCTAGATTCAGTATGTTTCCACAGCGTCTTCCCTGGAAGCAAAGCCATTCTGGACTTCCAGGTTGGCTTCTCTTAGCCAGCAGAACAGGCATGTGGGAACAGACCCTACAGCCAGCAGGGCACCTTTTAATGTAGGTGCAGCCCAGGCTGAGGTGCACTCTCTAGGCCTGAATGGTTCCCAAAACAATTTGAAGTTATATTGTGGCTTGTGTGGGACTGTTGTTGTCCTTTAGTACTACGACTCTGAAATAAACAAATGGAGCTGGGCAGTCACTGGAGTTTCTGTTTCACACTAAATGTGTTACTTTTCCAAACCCAGGCAAAACATCAGCTTTCCAGTTGGGTGGTGAAGCTTCAAAAAAGTATAAAAAACCCCCTTGTTCTATCTAAAATGTTTAGTTGTATTTTATGTTTGGATGTTACGCTTTGATTTTTTTTTAGTTTGTGTGACTTTTAAATTTTACTTCTTTGCAAATAAACACATAGGTAAATATTAAAGAATGTTAAAAGAAGTGACAATTTCTGCATAGCACTGAGATTGGCCTCCCTCAAAACAGGTTGTACTTAAGCCACATAGTTATGATTGTCCGTCACAACTACAGTCATACCAGTATTTCATCCAAGCAACTCATTTTGCTAATTTAGCGCAATGTGTTGTGAAAGATACCTGGAATATGGGTTCCAAACATCCTGATGAGATCAGTAATACAGCTAGACTGGTAAGGGATATTTCTCCTATAATTCCATAAATAACAAGAAATAATTTATGTGTTGGTAGATCCTCCCAGTAACTCTAAAACAGCTCTAATTCAAGGCTTTCCTCTCTGCTCAATATGGTCACATAATGCATAGACATTAGTCTGGAGAGTGTGTTTATAATCCAGAAATCCACATGGTATCATGTGTTCCTATCTATCTTGGGGATCAGGACAGATAAACTGCATCGAACACTGCCTGATTCCCTGTTCTTTCCTACATGTTTCTGTTTCTGGATTTCACAAGCTAATTCATCTCACAGTTCTTCAACTTTTGTGATTTTAATGTAGTCTTTGTTCTGATCCAACCCTGTTTTTCTCAGCTGCAGGAGGCAGGGAAGATAAATAATACACTAGTGCATTTCCTGCTCAGATTACAGTCTGGGTTGCCTTTTCAGACACACAAGGCATCAGCTGTAGTTAATACTACAGAAGTTTGACTGTTTGCATCACTGGATCCATTTTGAAGATGTGAAGCAAGAAGTTTGCAGAACTTTAACCGCGGGGAATCTGTTTACCCTTCTGGTTCGGAGGTGTTAGCATCTTTCAGAGAGCCTCTTAGGCAGAACAATCCTTGTGGCTGCTTTGGCTGGAGAATTGACTCCAGCATTTGGAAAGGGGAATTACCTGGTTTCCTTCTCTTCTGTGACTGCTGTAGGCACTGCAGTGCCTGACAGTGTGTGTCCAAGGATCTCATGTGCTCTCAGTTCTGCTATCAAATCTTGCCATTCTCTCAGCAGACCAGAACCTATATAAGGACTTCATCAACTTTGTGGGGCTCTGGATTTATGTTAAATCTAGTTCTCCTTTGTTTAGGTGATGTTTTAAGGACACTGTACTAGAAAGACTTAGGCATCTCTTTCCAGGTGAAGCTTGACTGTTATGATGCCTGGGAGGGGGGCATTAAAGTCCCATTAAAGGCCTTGGATGTCCCAACTCAGGCTCCAGAAGGAACAATGTGTCTGCATTCAGAGACATCCTGATAAGACAGGAAAAGTAGTAGTATAAAAAAGAAAAAGTGTTACGCATAAAAAGGCTGGTGTGTCTAAAGAGCATAATCCAGCAAATTCCTAACAGAAGACTATCCCTTAATGTTGCTTATTGAGAGACAGCCTGACGAGGTTATTGGTTATTGTCAAAAAGTATCAAACTCTTATTGTGAAAGAAAATCACTGTAAGCGCCATTGCAACACAGACTCTCCAAGGTTGTGGTAGGTACCAGTACATCTGGAACATTCATTAAGCACACCAGTACATCATATAACACAACCTAGAATTATATTATGCCATAGCATGGGTACAATAACTCTTGCATTATGTGAGGGGGCAGCCAGTCCATTATACTGCAACTGTTGACCTTGAAACGAACATATTCTCTTTCGTCTATCTGCATGGTCTAGAAAATATTCATGGTCATGCACATCTTGGAAGAGGTGACAACAAGGAAAGTCATTTTTATTAGAGCATGATGTATTTTTGCAATTGTATTGGGTTTGTGTGGCCAGGTTTTGGTAGTGGGGGGGGCTACAGGGGTTGCTTCTGTGAGAAGCTTCCAGAAGCTTCCCCTATGTCCAATAGAGCCAATGCCAGCCGGCTCCAAGACGGTCCCACCGCTGTCCAAGGCCGAGCCCATCAGTGATGGTGGTAGCACCTCTGGGATAACGTGTTTAAGAAGGGGGAAAAGTTGCTGTGCCACAGCAGTTGCAACCAGAGAGAGGAGTGAGAGTATGTGAGAGAAACAACTCTGTAGACACCCAGGTCAGTGAAGAAGGAAGGTGAGGAGGAGCTGCAGGCGCCAGAGCAGAGATTCCCCTGCAGCCCGTGGTGAAGACCGTGGTGAGGCAGGCTGTCCCTGCAGCCCATGGAGGTCCACAGTGGAGCAGATACCCACCTGCAGACCATGGAGGACCCCACACTGGAGCTGGTGGATGCTCCTGAAGGAGGTTGTGACTCTGTGGGAAGCCCATGCTGGAGCAAGCTCCTCCCTCCGTGCTGGAGCAGGGGAAGAGCGTGAGGAGTCCTCCCATGAGGACAAGGGAGCGGCAGAGACAAGGTGTGATGAACTGACCGCAACCCCCATTCCCCATCCCCTGTGCTGCTGGGGGGAGGAGGGAGAGAAATTGGGAGTGAAGTTGAGCCCGGAAAGAAGGGAGGGGTGGGAGGAAGGTGGTTTTAAGATTTGGTTTTATTTCTCTTTACCCTACTCTGATTTGATTGGCAATAAATTAAATTAATTTTCCCCAAGTCGAGTCTGTTTTGCCCGTGACGGTAACTGGCGAGTGATCTCCCTGCCCTTATCTCGACCCACGAGCCTGTTGTTGTATTTTCTCTCCCCTGTCCAGCTGAGGAGGGGAGTGACAGAGTGGCTTGGTGGGCACCTGGCATCCAGCCAGGGTCAACCCACCACAGCAATTCTACCACTTTTTAAAGATGTTATACATTGATATGAAACATTGTACGTGTTCAAATTATGATCTGATAAATTTTTTTTTGTTAGCATTAACAGCCTTGTCAATTTTTAGCACATGCTGGAACTTTCTTTGGGAAAAAAAAAATTCCATGTTAAAATGCAGTTTGTGAAAAATTGAAATGTTTTGTAGGAATTTTCCCCATTTTGACAAAAAAAAAATGACAAGAAATTAAAGCCTTTTAACATGTTTTCAGTTTTCTTATGTCAAAGCATTTCATAAATGTCAAAACAGCTTTTGCTTCAATTATGGAGTATATTAATGTGCTGTATGTGTACATATTATGTTATATTGGTATATGCTTAATATTCTGCGTTTAAAGTTTTATAACAGAGTGTTCTCTTTGAGAACAAAATGTTTTGATGGGGTTGGCAAGTGTTTAGAAGTTTATGAAATTAGTATTTTCTTTTTTAAATTTCATGGTAAGTTTTTAATTTCATGGTAAATATATGAATCTTATGACTTTTGATTTCTGTATGAAGTAGTAGTTTTCAGCTAACTGCTAGTGATGTCTTCAGAAAATAAATTGTATTTTATGAGTTTTCTTCATTTTTTGTGAAGAACTAATGATGCGGGATGTTTCCCACAAGATGGCAGTGATGAGTTGTGAAATATTTGGGAAAAGAATTACGGAGACACAGAAAAACCTCTGTGAAAATAGAAGATACAGGTTTGATAAACCAGCGAGAATGAGGATATTAGAGAGTCATAGGGAAAGCTCCAGCTTTAGTTCACTCTTTTTGTGGCCAGAGTAGCATGTATTTTATTTTAAGTAAGATCATATACCATGGTGCTTTTTGATAGCAAGCCAAAATTGGCTGCAAGATCTAATTACAATCACATAAGATTTTTTTTTTAACTGAAGAGTGTGTGCTTTTGTGTACAGATTTCTCTCTCACATACATATTTTTATATTCATATGGCTGCAAAGTGTTCATATATGAAGTCTTCTGTTAACTGAATGGTAAGAACGCACAAATTATTTTGCCTGAAAAGAAAAAATCAAGCAGAAAAGGCATTTCAAGTGACAAAAAAAGAGAAAGTAACTACAAATGTAGTGACAAATACATATTAGGAACGTTGTATTTTATTAAGAATATTAATTAATATTTTATTATGCCCAATCTTGCTCTGAATCTCATTCTAATCAACATTAAAAAATCCATAAGTCATGAAATGCTGCATAGCAGTGAGTTGCCATAAATATACAATAAAGAGCCTGTTCAATCATGACGGGAACCATCATCAGAATGAACACAACGATCTTCCCTATTCCTAACTGAGAAATACAAACATATTTTCCCACCATCATCATAAAAATCCTGCAATTCTTTTCATCTCTGATTTAATCTAAGCTTGGCAAGAAATCAAGTGGGAGTAGGTAAACCAAAATAGCAAATCCCGAGTCTTAAGCAAAAGCTGATTTTTTTCCTTTTTCATATGAAGCAGGGAAGCTTGGGCTGTGTGTCTGTCTCTCTACACATACATGAGTGTGCACACAGACACACTCACACACTCTATTTCCAGTTTTTCCTACTCTATTTCCCAGCAGAATATACACCTATATTCTTACATATGAATACTACTTTACCATGACAATGCAAAGAATAAACATTTTCTGAAGGTGTCGGTAGAGAGTAGGTCTCCATCTGGTGACAAGCAGCAGTCTGCAGACACAGGGAACAATGCCAGCTTACTGAGGCTCAGGAGCTCTCTACGTGACTTAGGCGCCTACCTTGAATTTCAAGCAGGATGGCAGATTTACTAGAGGTAATATAAAGAATTCCTGTGGGATTTGTATAAGCAAACGGCTCATCCAAATAGATCCCAACTAAAGTTAAGAATGGCCATTCAGAAATCATGGCTTACACCTATTCATCAGGTACCCTTGCTGATAAAGTGTTGCATTCAGATACCTGTGTCTTTCCAAAACACGAGTGGGCTGGCTGAGGATGTCTGCTTCCAGCATAGCAAGGAATCGTAGCTGAGATAGCAAACAGACTCTTGGTACTCTCTTTCAACATTGTGAAGTCAAGTTTCTACTTTGCAGCCTAAAGATGGGTTTCAAACCAGGTGACATTATTACAATGTCAAGTCAAATATCAGTTTGCCCTTCAGAAGCAAGGGGAGTTGTCAAACAAGTTCAAAGCCAGAAATGCAACAAACCTGGAAGGAAATTATTGGCTTTCTCAGCTGCTGTAGAGTGAACAAAGAGAGGTATGGTAGAGTGCAGGGTACAGGAAAAGCTTGAGCTGACCCTTTGTATAACCCTAAGTAGCTCTGACTGTCCCTCCATTGCTGTTGCCCTGTCTAGGCTTTGAGAGTAATGTGATTTACAGAAATGCACATTTAGAGGTCAGAAAGACTGTGGAAGTCATCTCCCTGTTGTTGAGCAAATATGGATGTAGGCCATGGGTAAATTGCTTGCCTAAGCCGGTGAGAAAGAAATTCCAGTGGGAAGGATGTTCTGCGAGTCGCCAAAAATGTTCCTACCCTGAGAGTCTGACAGCTTTTGGTAATCTCTAGCATAGCTTTCCTTATAATCTATCATCTGTATTTGAAATCTGTTGTGCTGCCAATGACATACAGGACGAACAAATGGTCATGATTCTCTTTATTAAAAAGATGCACTTATTTGGGCAAAATTGCCTTATTCTTCCACCCTACATGTCTTTTTTTATTTACATTAAATGAAATCTAGTGTTCTTTCAACCCTTTGCCACCTTTTCTTTTTTTAAGCCTGTTGCAAACTCTTTCCAGCTTATCACTACATTTTTTTCAAATATGGTGCCTGGAATCAGATGCAGTACCAAATTTGGAATTTGGCTGTCCGCAGCCCAGGCAGCCACTGCAGGAGAGAAGCAGAACATCACCCTGGTCCCACAGGAGCGACAGGGAGTTCTCGTCCCATTCCCACTACAGCAACTTGGATGAGGCCAGCTAGGGCAGGGGCACCATCCCCAGCACTGCCCCCCTCCCCAGGCTGAGCCGGGGCCTTGGCTGCCCCTCAGAGCATGGATCCTTCCGCAGTGTGAGCAGCCAGCCACGATGCTATCTTGGGTGGCATCGGGTTGACCGTCTCAACCAGATGGTCTCTTTGTTGAGAATCCTGTCCATGCCTGGATCTGCCATGAGTCTGCCCCGTTCCATCACTGGACCAGCCACAGCAAAAAAATCTATATGTAGCAGTGTGTGTTTGTATAAACTAAGAAAAGATGGCAATATACAGGGAAGAGGAAAAGAGAAGGGAGATAAGCAACAAATGAGATGATGCAAATTACATGAAGCTTGAAAGAACTTGTCAAGGCCTTATCCTGCTATAGATCAGTTGCTGTAGTTAGTTAAGTTAGTCAAGTTAGTTAGTCAAGTTGCTTATCTTGATCAGAATAACTTCTTTTTTCTTCATGATATTTTACGGCTTTCCTGCTCTATGCAAATTTTTATTATCTCCATTTGCTAAGACTTATATCCCACCTCTGCTGAAATCAAGAGTTGTACTATTCCTGTCAATGAAAGTTAAATCAAGTTCTGAATGCCTAAAAGCTAATTGGTGCATCATTTAAGTATTACACTGGTAAATGCAAATAAGGTACAGGCTGTATCCTGGTCTTTTCTTGTTATGCTTTAGCTTTTACCTCCTACTGAACAAAAGTGACTGTCAGATACCTTTATGTTTTCAAAAACACTTTGTTGCAACATAGAAAGACTGAGAGGATTTTGTCTGCTGAAGTGGAAGCTTACTTCATAGATGTTAGATGTGCTTTTTGACTCATTACAATGTCAAGTTGACACTGGTGTTTGGATGACTCAAACAAGAACAGAAAGAGTCTGATTTTCATAAATACCCTGCTTTATTGCATTGGAGTAAGCTGTTTTGATCTTTTTTCATTAAGGTTTGTTTTTTTTGAAGTATGTCAACATGAATCATGAGTATGTGTATGTATTCTCTCCCTTTCTGAGCTTTTTAGGCTGACTTTGGACCTTCAGATGTTGCTAAAGGCAGACAAAGCAAAAACTTATAATGCAATTTAACTGTGCAATCCGACCCTTTATCAGCAAGGGTACCTGCTGAATGGGGCTAAGCCATGATTTCTGAATGGCCGTTCTTAACTTTAGTTGGGATCTATTTGGATGAGAAAAAAAGCAAACCAAGCAGACCATAGTTTGTACACATCGATTTATCAGAAGAAAAATTCATCTTGGCTCCTGAAATGAAGTGCCTGCAAGAAAAAACACAGAAGGCGAAATTAAAAAGAAGTTGCCTAAAACATATTTCACTTTTTTTCTGCCATGGTATCATCTCTTTGATACAGGATTTATCTCATCCAAATGCAGGCTTCCAAATGGAAACCACTAGTGCTGTACTATAAATTAGTAATTTTCTTACCTTTTCCATGTCTACACTAGAGCGTCCTGAAGAGTTTGAAAGTTTTACCTCCATTGTGAGTTGACTTAAACTTTTTTGACTGCATTGTCACAGAAAACATACTCATAAAAAAGTCTCCATAAAGCTTTGTTTGGAAATACGTTTTTATAAAATCTGAATTCCTGACAAACTTAGTAGCATAACAACTTTGCAAAGTACAGTCAAAGGATGTAGGAATAGAAGTGACTTCAGTGCTTTTGATTCTTCTAATTGTGAAAACAAAGTACATTTCCGATGTGATCTTTCAGGTGTTGTTTGCACTATCTCATAAGCATGTGGTGCTTATAGCTAAGCAAGATGGAACAAATGGAATTGATATGTTCTTCCAAATTCCTGATGAGGAAGCTGGATTACAAACTGAAGGGAATAGTGATGAAATGGATGATGTAACTATTTATGTTACTTTTCATATTTGCACAAGCATAAACAAGAACAGAAATTGCTCAGCTTTCCACATTGGAGAATAATATTGTCTTGTGTGTATTACACTGTAAACACCCAAAATGCAATACACAAAAGTTTCAATAATTCATGTTCACACATCACTTGGCTTTGGGATGGAGAAGGCTGAATCTAGGATGTGAGTCAGACTCATATTGTAAAGAAAGTGAACGAATTAATTTAAAGCACCATTCTACTTTGAAAATATATGGTCTTGTGGGCATTTTATTTATCTCTTCGTCATCTCTTAATTTGGGCCATTTACAGGTAACATTAAAACATTTTATGATAGCTGGCTCTGAAAAGGTCTTGGAACTTGAAAGTGAAAGTTTGCCCTTTACATTTCACCAGAAATAAGGATTCTGAGATCATCAGTTTTCCAACTATTCTGTTCACAGCAAGTCAGAATAGGATCTAACCCATTCTCCCAGCTATGTTTTTATATTGATGGGAAAAGAACAAAAGTATTTTCTTCACATAATGCTACCAACAACTCCCTGAACACAAGCAAGGAATAGAGCTACCAGTACTTTTATCATCACTTTCTAAATGAGAAGTTTTATAAGTAGTGCGAACTAAAGAAGGTGGGTGGATAACTTGGTGGATTCAGCAGTCCTATTTGACTTTTAGCCTACAGCTGAAGTAAAATGGTTTCTCTCTCCCTCAGGTATTCTCAGAATTTCAGCCTGCATTTGAGTGAATCTGAGATATTTCCAAACTCTACCTTCCTCTGATTGAGAGGCTCCACATTTTTAATTATTGCTTTCAAGCTGAAGAGATTCACCAGGATATGTAAAAACTTCACAAGGTTCTGGAGAAACACAGAGCAAAAAGACAATGCTGCCTCCAAAAGAGATTATTGCTCTCTCTGAGGAATGTTGCATGGAGTAACTTCTTTTTTTTATTATTTAAATAAAATGTATAGCTAAAATTCAGGGATAATTTCACCTTTTCCCCTGGTTATTTTGTGAAAAGTATTTAAAACAGTTTTACTATCAAACCAGGCCACTCTGAAAAAGTCAAGAAAAAAACCAAAACACTTGCATATAAATGCTACAAACCCATGTTTTTATATCTGCCAAGTTTTTCCTGGTTTCACATCAAAATTATGTGAAACTACAAATTTCTTACTGTACCACTCTTCACAAACAGCTTCTCAGAGGAATATTTTAGTAAAGAGAAGTAAAAGCCTACATGTGTGTATTCTCCACCAAGATTCTCTCTTTAAAGTTTTGTTTTAACAGGTTTTCTAGAAGTTTTTTTCATCTCTTTAGACTTTTACAGAATAAAACCTTTCAGCCAAAAGCCTTAAATCTTGAACTGAGCACGTGGCCATGAAATCCTCCTGAGGTTTAATCACAGCACCAGTGCAGTAGTATGGGTTCTCTTTCACTTTCGACAAGGAACTTTACCACAGTATTATCAATGTACAATTCATTTTTAGAAAACTGTCCTTTCTTTGCCTGCTTGACAGAGCAATTCAGTACTTTCCTTACTAATCATGACACTTAAGCACTTCAGAAAGCACTTTTCATCTTCAAAGTGCTCTGCAAGCATTAAGTGATGTTTGTTAAATGTTAAAACACTGGCATGGGGCAGGCAGACAAACAAGAAGTCTCTCTGTAGGAGCAGGTGAAGGGGTGGAGAGGTTTGGGGCTTGATTCTGCTTGAAGTTGCCTACATCCAGCTTTTGCTGCTGCCAGGCATGTTTACATAGCTGGTAATTTCACATTGGCTTTAGCCCCCAAATGCCTGCCACAAGGTTCTGTGTAAAATAAAGCTAGACCCAAACCCTGGTCTGGATCCCACCTTCTCCTTTCCTGGTGCATCAGGGCCAGCAGATCCCCCCAACTGCATCCTGGCCACCAAACTGACCGACCGCCCTGACCATTGCTCTGCTGCACCCTGTGACACTGACATCCCTACTCTTGAGTTTCTTTTTGCAAAACTGAGACAGCCAGTGCTCCATGGAACCGCTGCTCCTCCTTCAACCAAATGAGGTTCAGCCTCCTGCAGCCTTCAGAGGGTGGTAGCTTCTTTACATAGTCTTTGCATCTCTCTGAGTTACATGATAAAAGCCAAAAATAAACTATTACAGTGTATTGTGCTCAAGCCATTTAATTGCAACGGGCCGTGTCACCAATCATGATTTTGTGGTATATGTAGTAGCGGCTAAATTTTCAGGGAAATTTTATGGAGCTGTGTTAACTCTCCTGTATCACACATAATATATAATACCTTTAATAAAATATCCTAACTAAAGAGTTAGATATGTGGTTCGGCAAGCAGCACAACTGACATGTGAACCTGAGAGTCATACTGTCAGGAACGTTTTTATTGCAGGTTCTTTTCCTTACCTAATCGCCTTTGTTACAGTGGCCTTATCACTGGACAAATTATTTACTTTACCTGTGCCTCAGTTTCTTTAACTGTACAATAAGGAAATTCACAGTTTTCAATGTACTTAAAAATCTCTGCACAAATTCACTGTCTTGCAGAGCTAATTGTCATTAGTGTTTATCAGCAGTGGCAAAACTTTACAGGAAAAAGATTTCTCCAGGTACAAGATATACTGCAATATGAGACTCCCTGTGATCACAGAAGAAATTACATTGACCTAGTGGTCCTTGACACACAATTGTTTTCACACCGTCAGTACGATCCAGCCAGACTTAAAAGACCAAACGCTGTCCCCACGGTAACTACAAAACCTCGGACTAGTAATGACATATGCATCTAAATAGAAGTACTTCAATTCAATATGTACAGATTTGCTCTGATAATATAAATGACATCTGGAGACTAAAGCCTAGGTATATATTGACAGTGACTGACAGTCTCCACACAATTTCTATACAAATCTTACAACTGAAGGGAAAACATTAGGAAAGAACATATTTGACATACAAACAAACAAACCCTAAAGCATCTCATTTCCTCTTACTGGGGTGGAAACATACAGCCCTAAATTATACTGATTTCCTTTGGTGCATAGATTCAGTGACAGATGTTTCATACCATCCTCTGAAGAACAGAAAGAAAAATTGTGTAGTTTGAAATACTTTTCAATATTTCCCATGCTTTAGAGTATAACCCCTATATCCGAGTTATACCGGAATTTTCATGCGCTGTTGATCACAATATGTCAGGCATTGCCCTCTGTACCAACTCCCTATCTTGCATTAGATTTGGTAGCATATAGTAGTCCACCCAAAATGCTTAAGCTAGACTTCTCTCTTTCTGACTGCCAGGAGCTCTGCACAACACTTCTGGTGGAGCTCTTACTGTGAAACAAAGTCTGTTTCCTACTGACTGCTTTAAAATTCACTTTTTCTCCTCTGTCTTTGAAATTCAGTTGATTTGTAAGCAGAGGATTGCTTTCATGAAGTGTTGAGAGGCCCCTGCGAGGACTCTGATCTGCAGAAGAAGGTGCTAGAGTTTTTTGATCAGTGGCTTTGTTTTCTCGTTTGGATCCTGAATTTATCAGCTTGATAAGTTGTTTGGGTTTTGGTTTTGTTTTACTATGTTTCTCCTTTTATATTCAAATACTCCATTCTATTTAGCAGAGGCTGTTGAATTCTCTGGCATTCTCAGGATAATTGAATAGATAGGGAGGGGGAGCTCTTTATTTTCAGACACTTTCTGATATCAATATTGAATTTAGTGAATTCCACCTGCACTGTAAAACGACCTTGCATTTCTTTAAGGTAAGCACGTAGAGGAGTGGGTAATGAAACACTCAACTTGTGGTGTAGCCATGGTTACCACCAAAATACTCTGGATAATTGGTGGACCCAAGTCACCTGGTGTTCAAAGCAAGTGTGGGATGGTTATTCTGCACCCTAAAGAAATTGTCTGCAGATGACTGATGGGGTGCATCATAGCATCTCACTGGCACTCAAGATATGCATGGAAATTCATATGTTTAAATGGTATATTGCCCCTGTTTTCCATAGTCCTTCACTATGGAAGTCCTTCACTATGGGCTTGCTATACCCAAATCAGGATACTCCTTGTTGCCTGCCCTTCCCTCCTGTCCTCCTGGGTGGACACGGCTACCCTGCAGGGCTCCACTCCCAGGGCACCGTTGCTGTCCGGCCGCAGGTGGCCAGCGCTGCCTTGCCTCTGGGTACGGATGGAGGGACGCCCTCCTCCAGGCCCCCACCGATGCATAGCCAGTTTTCTCTGAAGATCAGCTTCTGACTCCTGCAAGCCCTCAAGTGTCTGTGATACACACTCAAAGCAGATTTCAGGGGAGCGTTACAGACTTCATGTTTTGCAGATCCTTGCAAGTCTCTCAAAAGAGTTCAAGATTGAGTGCATCGGTAACAACTGGAAACCTCCCCGAAGTGGCTGGTTAGTGCCTGAAGGGCAGTCAAGCAGCAAGGGAGACAGTGTACTTGATTTTATTGGTTAAACTCTCTTCTGTTTGCTAAGGTTAATAATTTTAATGTTTTGCTCATATTTTACTTTACAGTGCATACTATTCATATACTAATATTTTACTACTCCTGAAGAAATATGTTTTGTTATCCTGTGACCAATAACCATGGCCAGGTTCTCAGCCAGCTTACTGACAAATTTGAAAAGGGGATTAGCCATTGTCTCCCTGCTGTGAAGTTAATTTTCAGTGTAGCCATCTGGGCTTTCTGAAATTTCTTTTAAGTCTGTCCTACCATTCATGTTTGGTCCCTTGCCTCAGTTTCCCCATTACTTACTATTTATATAGGGTTTCAAATGTCAGTTGATCCCATTCAATGTCCTGCTGCACTTGTGGGCAATATAAAGTACAAAACTGTCTCTGACCCCAAAATAACAGTTAAATATAATGAATTCTCTAAGCACTCTATTAAAATAAAACACAAATCCTCCACTTGTACTTACCCTGCAGCCTAAGCCATCAGTATCCAGCATTATTTGCAGTGCTGTAACATCTTCAGAAACACCCTATTGAGTGAATCTTGTTTCAGTGTTGCCATAGTGTTTCTTAAAGGAAAACCTAAAAGACAAAATCACTTGAAAACTGATTCAAACTTCACTGTCCACAAAACACTTCTGAGAGACAGACTTGGGTCTTGTCCAGGAGCACCAGCTGGGTGCAAAGCTCCACCACTGTTGAGCTTAAACTAGTTTATTCCGCATGGACGCAGTTATCCTAGTACAGATTACTCTTGACCAGAAGAAGGAAAGAGCAGTTTCAAGAGGCTTCAGTATCAAAGTCCATACTGCTATATTGATAAGGGCGGAAAAAAAAAGAAAGCAGTTGCAACTAACATTACTATGCTTGTAAAAAAATCTGTCAAGGGCATCTTTCAATGACATTGCAAGTATTAACTGCATACTAACAGCATATTAACTACAGTTGCCTTATCCTTTAAAGCTCTTACCTTAAGAAATGTTTCATACCTGCAACTCCAATAAGTGAAGCAGTTCTCCAGCAGATGTCCAGTTGTGTCCCAGGAAATAAATCTTCTACTGCTAGGGGTGGAGAATCCAAATAAACCAGAACTTTGAATTTGTCTTGCACTTGCACTCAGGTAAACATGATTAGAAAATTATAAGACATGGAGAATTAACTTTCATGTGGAAAACTTCCCTACAATATCCCCTCTAAAAAAGAGCAGAGGAAATATACATTCGCATGCTTTTGTCACTGACATAAATACATATTTAAATGAGAGGGTAGTAACAGCAAAGGGGAAATGTCATTTGCAGTGAAAATCCTGCTTGAAATAAATATGGGGCAAAAAGATAGAAAAGGAGAAGAATGTCTTATTTTATGGTGCTGAATTAGAAGTTGCAAGTGTTTGCATTCATTTTCACACAGTGTTCAGTATTATTAAAAACCTAAAGTTTCTATTGCCGGTTTCTTTAAATAACAGAAATATTAAGGCAACAGACACCCTAAGGTCTTTGTTAGGCTGTAGGTAGTTCTATTCCAATGCTAGTTTCAACACCATGAAATTGGGATCATTTTATTAACTCAGTTAGCTCCTGCTTTCCAACATACTGCACGTGGGAACTTTCTTCTTCATGCATATTTACAGCAGTGAGCCTGAAGAGGACTCCTGTTGAATATCTGGTGCCTTACAGGAGCCTTGTTTCTTGATTTTTCATCTTTTACATCAAATTAAGTGATTATAGCACAAGGTAATGAAAAGCAACATTTGTATTAAACTGTAGTTACATTCATTGATTGATGCTAAAACTCAGGTGTTATATTTCCTTTCACTTTGGCAAATAGATTAAATGGAAGTACCTTGTTGAGATCAATCTTTATTCTTTGAACAAAAACAAGAAAATTTCTCCAGTATAGTCTGAAATCTGGATATCTATGCTGGCCTCCAAAGGAATAGAAAGTTAATTCAGTGCTATGGTTCTCTAAAAGGTGGTTTTGGCCTGGTTTTTAACATCCATTCCGTAATTATTCTTTTGTAAAGGGCTTTATTGAGCATTTCTATTCCTCATATACAACAGTATGTTTACCAGACAGAAAGACTTAATACACACATACAGAATGAGATCTCTCAGAGACAAAGTACCTCTGCACATCTCATCATGCTTTGCTACAAGTTCAAGGAGCATGGCTTGACTTCTGCAATATAATAAAGTTCTGAGCTGTCTTTCAGCATCTAGGATCTATAGACAGTGAAAACAAGAGAAGCAAAAGAGGAACTGGAGGTATGTGTATTCTGCATACACACAGCATCTCTGGGAGTGGAAGTCCTACACCAGCCCTAGTGGGGGCATAGGTTTTACTTTGTTGGACCTTTTATGTTCTGTAAATTCAGCCTTCTTCCCCTCCTAGAACAAGAAAAAGGGCTGGTCTCCAGAAAGACATTTTCAGCCTCCTTAAAAATGTCCTTTCTTTTGAGGCTTACAGCAGATATATGATCATTTGGTATCTGAAATCACTGCCTGTGTTGCTATCCGGTATAATCTCCCAGTTTCCACCTGTGTTATTATAATCTGTAAAAGTGTTTCAGGACAAAGATCACTTTACATACACGCACCTTTTCTTACACTTCCCTCACTTCTGGCTACTGCCAGGGACAAGGCTATGGGCCATATATTCTCACCCAGAAGGGCAGCATTTTGGCTCTTACACTGCCAATATTATCATAGAATCATAGAATCATAGAATGGTTTGGGTTGGAAAGGAACTTAAAAGATCATCGAGTTCCAACCCCCCTGCCATGGGCAGGGATGCCTTCCACTAGACCAGGTTGCTCAAAGCCCCATCCAACCTGGCCTTGAACACCTCCAGGGATGGAGCATCCACAACTTCTCTGGGCAACGGGCAACCTGTTCCAGTGCCTCACCACCCTCATAGTGAAGAATTTCTTCCTTATATCTAATGTAAATCTAGCCTCTTTCAGTTTAAAGCCATTACCCCTTGTCCTACCACTACAAGCCCTTGTAAAAAGTCCCTCTCCAGCTTTCTTGTAGGCCCCCTTCAGGTACTGGAAGGCTGCTATAAGGTCTCCCCGCAGCCTTCTCCTCTCCAGGCTGAACAGCCCCAACTCTCTCAGCCTGTCTTCTTAGGAGAGGTGCTACAGTGATGAATCAATATCCTTTTTTGTTTTGTGCTTGTACAACAGCTATCAAAATAGGGATATGATCTGCAAAAGTAGTTCTCAGGCACTTGATTATCAATCAGTGATGTTTCAAATAAGTGCTAGTGTGCTGGTATCGGAGAGGTATCTGTATATTTCCAGGCTCTCCAATCATCCTGGTTTCCTTTAATTGTTGTGTAGTGCTTAACTAACATTTCTTCAAAGGAAGGGTATATTTCAGGCTCAATTCCAGCTTAGGTAAGCTTGGTCAGGAGTGAAGCTAAGCAGTGAAGTTTTTTTCAGCAGGTTCAAATAGAGTAGTTTGTGAGGTCCAGATGTAGTGCGCGACTTCACCAGGAACATGAAAATGGAGATGCTGTGGACCCAGTGCTGCTCTCGGACCATCAACATCTCACCAGCTGGAGACCTCCTGCCAACTCCTGGTGGGTTCAGTGCCCTACTTGTGGGGTGGCTCACCTTCCCGACCCCATGCAAAATGTCTTATACCACAAGAGAAGAGGGAAGAGATACAGCTGAGCTGCACGTACAGAGAGGAGGCTACCTCGGCATGTCTGCAATTCCTGCCTACCATGAGAAGGAGTCTGGCTTTCCCAGGGTCCCCGTGCCAGCAGGGCCCTCCTCCTGGACCATATGCTGTGCCCAGGGATAGAGCAGGGCTTGAGAGACCTGCAAGCTATACACTGTGCATGCTCAGCTGGGCGCTCACAAGAGTAGAGAGCTAAAAGCCAGGCTGGACCTCTGTAAAGTAGTCTGCTGTGCTGGGTAATGTCCTGGTCAATTTCTGCACCCATTCCATCCTGGGTGAGAGCCTCTCACTCCCTTTTGGGCTGCAAGGTTTTGTTTCATAGTTCTGGTTTGTACAGCACACAGCTCTGCTGAGGTGCTGACTGAGATCTGGTACTAGCTGAATAATAAATAAATCATAATAATAATTTCAAGCTGTCCTTACTGAAATGCAGTGTGGGTGTTGCACTGCACAGATAAACACAGAGGACCAGTTCAAAATTACCCGTTCTTATTCCATTTGTGATCAAAACTAGCTACAAGTTCATCCTCCCCCAAGGCACAAAGCTAGTTCATTAACCCACTGCACCAAGCAGACTTGCATTGACACCTTGTGTTAGTGATTTTTCACACAGAACCTGTCATTCCAAGCAAGAAGAAGGTTTGTGTCCTTGGAACTGGAACTAGAGAAAATGTCATTGCAATTTAAGCAACAGTGATCAAAAGTAGCTATCTCAAATCAACAGGACTCAGTTCCAGCCCTTTATACTAATCCAAAATAAGTAAAGAACATCATGTTCAAAGAAATGACTTTTGTATAAGACTTGACTTTTAAGTCTGTGTGCAAAAATATTCTTTTTGATCTGAGTTCTGTGGTTTCCCCACATATCTGAAAAGAGTTAGCAGAATAGGTAGTAAATTAAACTGGAATATAAAATAAAGACAGCACTAGACAACTGTTTCTTCCTGGTTTTACCAGCTCAAGAGAGAACCATGTTAAGAAATTATTAATAGTGCTCTTAGAGTGTGTGATTTAGTAGATTATCGTGGCAAAGAGAAGCGGGGGGAGAGAGGTTATGGATTCTGGGCCATGTTTTGCCCTTGGGGTTGAACTCCTGTGATAGGCAATAGTTTGGGCAGTCACTCTTTTGGCTCACATGATTCATGCACTTAAAGATCATTTGTGCTTTCTGTGTTAATGGCCCTTTGCGTGACACATATATAAATCCATATGGGGGCTAAGGAGTTGATATAAGAGTTTCCACGCTGTACCCTGTGGTGCTGAAGAACCAAAATTCTGGCTGCGTTTTAGAGCAAATATAGCGTGTTGGAAAGTATGCATTGCATGTAGCTCTCTGTGACAGTTGGAACATTTTAAATGAATTACAGGTTAAATCTCTACTACAAAATCACTGAGTAGCAACATCTGCACCATTGCTAATTGCTAATGAATCAATCTATACATTTCCAGATGCTCAAGAATAGAACTGGCCACTGGGTTTAAATACAGTGGATTTTGTAAATTGACAGGTAGCAAAGAATTTCAGGATCTTTGGGCTCAACCAGTTTTTGGTCAATAGACATTTCCATAATGCTATGTTTGCACACTACTACTAAATATTGTTGTAAGAATAGGGAGTCAAGTAGGAAAAGGCTATAGATAGACTTCTCTTTGTTTCTTTGTCTTTTACAGCTGTGAACCTATACATTATAACATCACTTCTTCATTTCAAACTAGTCTTGCTGTATTTACCTAAGTAAGCATGTGCTGAGTTGTATAACCCCTCCTGGATTTTCTCTGATTTATTAACTTTCTATTTTCTCTAGGATTTTAAATCAGCAGGGGATATACAAATCTCAAAAAACATTTACTCAAGAACGAATTTTGAGCTCACCAGGGTAAAAATATGTATGTACAAAAATAAAACCTTTGGAAAATATTCAGAAAAGGAGGACACATGAAATTTCACACTGAAGCTGATGTGGAATGGGTGGAAGTGTTTGTTTTTATAGCAAAAAAATGGCAATGGCTGTGCTGTGCAGCCTGTACTCTAGATAAATCACACAGCAGAAATACCGTCATGCCCAGTCATTCAGCAGGGAAGAGAGTAACATTTTCCAAACAGACTACTTCTTTATTCAACCTGCCTTCCATTTTGCAGGTGATAGCTCCAGCTCTCTGCTTGTCCAGCAGTGGTTCCCTCCCAAACACAATGCTCTGGGAATTCTTTTGCTGCAACAACTCCCCTTCACAAATAATAAACCAAAGCTTTGTCTCAAATAATACCAGGGCAGCTGTCAAAAGAGGTGAGATTTGTTTACAAAGAGAACAAGAAGAAGTAAATGGATGAGGTAGAAGCAGTGGGAAAAGGAAAAGTCATATCTAAAGGTTAATGTAAAATGGAACAAAACTCTTAGGGTGCATTTCAGGGAAAAAATCAAAGGCATCTGAAATGCAAGAAGCTACATCAAAGAAAAAATATTAGTCACAAGGTCATGAAATGAGAGAGACTTTTTGTTTTTATTCTAGAATAGGAACTGAACTGGCTCACAGATCATTTCCCTATCTATTCAGCAAAGGAAGATGTAAAAAAGTTTATTTCCAACTTGCACTGGGTGGAGGCTGGCATTAAAAATGCTACTTACATTCTTTTCCAAATGTTTGCTGTTCCTGTATCAGCACAAAGGTGTCTAAAGATATAAAAAGTAGTCTAAAGTCACAGTAAAACCTATCTTTTGAGATCCCACTGAACTGATGGTTAGTCTTTACATTTACGACGATTTAAATGTTTACAATGATTTAGTGTGGTGCAGAAGGGACTTATTTGGGCTTACACCTCAGAGTGAAGAATCAGCACCAAATAAAATTACTGACTCCAAATAAATTATTATTAATTTCTGTTTTGATAACTACAGTTGTGATTAACACCTAGGAAAACACAAGTGCTGGCAACAAGGAACCAAATCCATGGCAACTTGATGTTCAGTTTTTAGCTTTCGAACATGCAGGAAGGTAATTAGATTTTCTTTATGTTTTTATGATGTATAATAGCATTAGTGATCTCTGGGTCAGGCGTTTCCTGGCAGCTAATGGTGGGTTGGGTTAAGAGCCCCTGGGTTTGTCTTCGACCTTTTACTCTTCCAGCCAGTCATTAGCTGCCAGGAAATGTTTGACTCAGGGGTCATTATTGCTTAAATATTGCCTCTAAAAGCTTCTCATTACTATCAATTCATTTTGCTTTTGTGCTGTATTAGCAGGCCTAAGTAGTAATACAATTAACTATAATAACAAATCAGGCAAATAATAAAAGCTCTGCAGGCCAGGGACAGGGCCAAGACAATTTACTTTATTTTCTACATATTTCTAGTTTAGGACTGGATATTGACACCGTAATAAATCCAAACAGGAAGAATAAGTATCAAGTGACCTACTAGAAGAGAAGAAGGAAAAGAAAGAGAAAAGGAGAGGGAGAAACAGTCTTATGGAAAGAAGAGGAGAAAGAGAGACAGAGGGAAAGAATACCATAATGCAGAAGTTTTAAGTCAGGAATTTTGCATTCCTGGCAATGAGAAAAGGTGCAAGGACATAATGCAATATGCCAAATAAGTGCAGATATTTCATCACCAGTAACCTCTTTGTCTTTTTGGTTTTATGTATGTAAACAATGTCTTATGGCTTGAGGCCACAGTACAAATATTAAACAAGGCACTCTCTTTGCTTTTGTCACAAGTTTCCTGCAAGGAAAGATCTCATCTGAAATTCCCAGAAGCAAATAAAAATGAAATGTTGCCTCAGTATGAACCGAAACTTTGTCCCTTTTTCACCTGGCAAGACTGCAGCTCAGTTTCCCATCAGCCTGCATACATTATCATGCATATTCCTTTTTGTGCTCTCTCCATTAGCCATCGTGCAACATGGTCCTTATACTCAGTAGTTCAGCTTTTCAAACTAAAACAGCATGAAAACAAATGCCAACACATAAGAATTTCTTTCTGGGAAAAATTCATAGGGAAAAAAATTGTGTTAGAATGCAATCGATGTTGAGAGGAAATATGAGTAAGTTTAAAGAATAAATATGTTGTAAGTATTCCTACAACAGAGTTACAACATGTTGCAGTAGCTGGTGGTGGCAGCTGTTGCCAGTGTGCTGTCTCAGAAACAACAATGTTCCATCTAGGAGACTCCAAAACTTGTCTTGTATTGTCTCATATCTTCTCCTGAAGAAAATATGGGCTCCTTCAGTAGCCCAGATTTAGCCAGATTTTACTGTCAGCAAGAGATGGTCCTAGCATGCCCATTCTGACAAGGTGTTAATCTATGAATCGCTGTGGGAAACAAGACAATGACACAAAAATATGCCCTAGATAGAATCACAGAATCATTTAGGTTGGAAAAGACCTTTAAGATCATCAAGTCCAACCGTAAACCTAACACTACCAAGACCACCACTACACCATGTCCCTAAGCACCTCATCCAAATGTCTTTTAAATACCTCCAGGGATGGCGACTCAACCACTTCCCTGGGCAGCCCGGTCCAATGCTTGACAATCCTTTCAGTGAAGAAATTGTTCGCAATATCCAGTCTAAACCTCCCCTGGTGCAACTTGAGGCCATCTCCTCTCATCCTATCACTAGTTACCTGGGAGAAGAGACCGACCCCCACCTCTCTACAACCTCCTTTCAGGTAGCTGTAGAGAGCGATAAGGTCTCCCCTCAGCCTCCTTTTCTCCAGCCTAAACAACCCCAGGTCCCTCAGCCGCTCCCCATCAGACTTGTGCTCCAGACCCTTCCCCAGCTTCGTTGCCCTTCTCTGGACACGCTCCAGCACCTCAACGTCTCTCTTGTAGTGAGGGGCCCAAAACTGAACACAGCCTTTGAGGTGCGGCCTCACCAGTGCCAAGTACAGGGGCACGATCACTTCCCTGCTCCTGCTGGCCACACGATTTCTGATACAAGCCAGGATGCTATTGGCCTTCTTGGCCACCTGGGCACACTGCGGGCTTGTATTCAAAAATACAAAAGCTTGAATGCTTTCTAACAGCCTTTATATACAGTAATCAAAGAAAGGCATTGCAAGTTGAAAATAGTGTAGTACACCATGCACCCTCCTTATACAGCCACTAAGCTACTGATGAATTCCCAGCCCATTTTTTGCATTATCTTCACAACATTTGTTCACTTCAACTTTTACTCATATGAGGTGTTCATGAATGAGTGACGTTCAGCAGTGACACCTCCCACTAAGCTGCATTTTAGCAAAGCATTTCTGTGAGCACTCATGCTTACCAACATTTCAGCAAAATTTGGGCAAATGAATTTCTAAATTATTCCAGAAACAGACTTAAAGTTGTGCTTAAATTAAGCCTATATAAGTTAAAAGCGCATTTAGGCATCTCAAGTATCAGGTCTGATCTATCCTGTTACTATGAGTAACAAAAAAAACCCAAAACAAAAAAAAAAAGTGAGAGAAAGCATTATTTCTTTAAACATCAATGAACCTATTCTGGAGACCACAGAGAGTATACTACCTTCAATACTATTTATTTGATTATGCCATGGTATCAGTATAAGCCTCACTCAGAACTGACAAGAGCTATTAACCTGACCCTGTACATTATTCTGCAATAATAATTGGAAGCCACAATTAGTTATTTACCTTAATTTAAATCTGATGTCTACAGGTATGTGCTGCAAACAGGACCCTAAATGAGTTTCAACTACAGGTTGAAAGTTGTTGCCTTAGAAAAAATGTGAGACAAAATAGTATACTAAGATGATCAATACTTCCAAATGGACCCATTTTAGAATTAATTTCAAGTTAAATTAATTAATCAAACTCAAAATTCTCAGAAAAATTATTCAATGTTATGAGATATCTTCTGTGTAGGGAAAGTAAAGTTGCCCACAACTGAGAATCCCATTCTTTAGAGCAGAAATAAAACTAGGGATCCAGCCATCACCTGCACAAGGAATGGTTCCCTGAGCTCTGGCATTTGAAACAAGACACATTTATTCCTAACTGTACTTGGCCTTTCAGAAGTAGATAGGTGTATGAAACTCTCATAGCTTGAGTTTCCCCATCTCAAAGACAGCAAGAACAACACCCACCTGAATTAGTAAACTGCACTGAGACATTACTCACTCAATAGTTAACTGAATCAGTTTTCTAATTAAAAAAAAAAAAATCTTAGCAGTTTTTGACTTACTACCATGTTCAGACTTCCAGACAATAGTCTTGAACCCATAAATGTCCTTACCCATGTCCGACTGATACTGGAAGACTACTAAGGTTGTGAAGTCTAATACTCAGAAAATGAGGAACCATCATGATTCAGTTTGCCCCCGAAGTCTGCATTCACCCTCCTTATGCATATGCATTACCTTGCAAGCCTTTCTTACATAACAGCGTGCAGGCTTTTCCACAAGGTCTGCACTCAGTCAAGGAAGGGTAATCATTCATTATTCCTTTTTATCCTCACTGGAAAGGCCCCAGGCCTCACTTAACACATACAACTGAAAACCTTCAGTGAATTCAAAGTTAATAATTCCCTCACTAATATTTCTATAGCGATAACTTCATGCTTTCAAAGACTGTGATTTTTTAAAAATGTGTTTAGATAACTGTCCGAGCTGCCAGGAGCCTCTATATGAGTTTTTCAAAATCGGCTTTGTCACAAGGCACTGCAGCAATCTGAAAGCCACTGCGAGGTGACCATCTCCAGGAGGGAGTTACCCAGAGCATCCAGCCCTCCCTCGTTGCAGTGGAGGAAGATTCACTCTCCTATGGTACAGCCCTGATGTACAGTCTGGCAAAGATCAAGACTTCCCCCTGTATTTTCCTTGTCTTTGTGCAATACCCAGCCAGTCCCCGCTATGTCATTGTTTGGGTCTGGCCAAGGGAATGGGGAAGAAACTGGGGACACAAAGGGGCTCAGGTAGGGGTGAAAAGGTCTTGCAAGAGGATCACTTAATTTGAGAGAAGTAGCCAACAAGTTCAATGGTGGCTCTGCCTGCTGCTGTTCTCCCAAGATCAAGGGCTAACAGACCCTGTGGGATGTGCATCCATCAGGTCCTTGAATACAGCAGAAGTGCATCAAGAGAGATCAGTCTAAGCTTTGAGAACCCTGGCTGGGAAAGCCATTAATAAAGTGAAGATTGCACATGGGTGATAGGAAAGTATATGGTATACCTCAATATGGCAGCCCAGATTCATGAAAATTCATTAATAAATGCTAATAGATTAGCATTTTTTGTAAGCTACAGAACACACTCTGCTTTAGGATTACTTCTGGATGCTTCCAGAATACATTGCAGAGATCTACTGATATTTCAGCCATTTTCACCTCAAATTTCTCGTACAATTATTTTGGCTTCATTCTTTTTTGTTTTAGTGTTGGTCACCACCCACCAGCTATGTTTGCCTGATGCATTCAAAGGTGACCATTTTTTTCTGCTTGTATCTTCTTGTAATCCTGGTCTGAAAAGGAATGAAAACAATCAAACCAGTGTCTTTAAACCCCAGAGGGCTATGGCTTTCCATGTCAGTCCTCTAAGCTGTAGAGTGGTTCTTGTACAGCTTATTTGAGGACAGAAACTTGAATATTGTGTTTGTGAATGTTGTCCTAGGGTGTACAGTACCAGGCCGTTCTGGGAGGTATGTGTCTGAGTGACAAAGCCTGGTGAGCTGATGTGTTTGTGTGTCCTGCAAGGCCAGGTGAGGGCTGCTTGCCAGGGTTTGTGCCTGGAATTTGGAGCAGCTCATTAGCTTGTCTGACAATTCAGATTTGTATTTTTGCTCTTCAGAGATTTTGGGTTAGAAGACAGTTGTTACAGTGAAATTGCAGCTGATCCTTGCTGATCCCCAACAAAAGAGGTAAAAGCAATCCTATGCAAGTCTGCTAATTATTCTGCATTGTGGTGTAGTTGGTCATCTAACTGTTTGTCCATTTTGCTATCATACTATCACAGCCTGTAACACACAATGTCAATAACTGAAAGGAAAAGAGAGGCCAGTCTTGTAGTACACAGTAATGGATTATATCATGTGAATTATGCATTAAAATATCTTAGTGTTGCTTTCCTTTTATAGATTCACTGAAATAAAGTTTGTGCTAGGTGAACCTACTGTTGCCTCCCCTCTTATTGAGAAGAATCCTGAAACATACTGTTTCATTACCTATTTTTTAAAAAGCTACCTGTTTTTTAAAAAGCTAAGATATGGTAGGATGCCCCAGTAGCAGATTTGTGTGATCAGATCTGCATATGCATGTAATAAAAAGACAATATTTTAGCAGAATGTGGGGAAGAGACACAAATCAATGAGGACTGGAGGAAAAAAAGAAGGGAAAATTTTAACTCTAATTCTTTGGCATTAACTGACTGCATATAATGCACTTCTTTCCTACCCAAGTGTTATGAGCTGGTAGTTTTCTGTAAACAACCAGATGAAAATAAGTCTTAAGGAAAATAAAGTATTTTAACTATGGATAGGAAAATGAGAAAACAATATACATGGGTGTCCAGGAGAATCCATACATACATAACTGAAAGTCACTGAGCAATGTACCTGTTTATCCCAAGATATGAATATGATGGATATGGTCTATAAACAATACATGCAATAACAATGGATCTGCCTGAAGGACAGAAATAAGTTAGAACCCAGAATGAGGGACATTTTTTTCCACAATTTTAACATGCTATTGAACAATGAGTTCCCAAGGATTTGAAAAGCCAGGAGCTAGTAATAAACTCAGAAATGTCTTGCATTTAGTGCAGATAAGATAAATGTAATTTGTAGCTCTTAAGATACAAATAGGAAATGTCAGTAATTACTAATTATTATTAACACAATCTTAAGTTTATATGGGACCACAGAAGTCAAAGAAATACTAATTTAAAACTCTGTGGGCACTCAGGACATGATATAGTTATACCCCAACAGCCTTATAATGTACACAAGGTTTTGGCTTGCCAGAACCAGATGGAACTTCTCACTTTCTATGAAGTTGATCTTCTGTGAAGCAGTTACTGGGTACCAAAATAGTGTGCTTGATCTTGGCCAAGGAGGACCACATACCAACTCAATGGCTATGCTATTTTCTTTGCACTTGTGGGATTGAGGTAGCAATTCCAATGGCAGGACTGTAAGAGTGCTTCTTTCTGCAGGCTAATTAGGTTTTTCTGTGTCACTTGTCAGGGAAAATGAAGACAGAGACAGGAGCTATGAGGACATTAGCACAGGCACTGCATAACACTTTCATCCCTACAACTCTTCAGTTTCAACCCATGTTGGGAGTTCATAGGTTTACAGCAGTGCTCCTCCAGGAGCTGCCAAGAGGAGCTGGCCCTACCACAACTGGGGAGGATCTTCCCCCCATTCTCAGACACGTTTCAGGAAGATACTAGGAAGATACCTGGTTCTCATTCTTATTTCTTCCATAGACAGACTTTGAAGAAACAGCCTGAGTGGGCTCTTCTTTGGGAGAACAGTGGTTTTCAGGAAAGAGGGGAAGAGTGCTCCTCTCTTCACTCTTCAGAGCACAGGGATAGGACCAAATGCCTTGTTTCCTAAGTGGAAAAGATGATACAAGATTCTGGAATAACATAAGTCTGTACCTGGAAATCTTGGTATCAAAAGTAAGGCCAAACACATTCATGTTGCAGACAAAAAGAACTGACCAAGCCTTGCTGTGCAAAACAAAACCGAGAGAAGTCACATTCTGCATGATTTTATGTTTTCTGTCAGGATCCTTTTGCATAAATAGGTTTTGCACTAATTACTTGTGACCATTAATATCAGCTGCCTTTAAAAATCACCAGAGAATCAACATATAAATGTGTGCAAACAGTAACTTTTCAAGCTACTTCAAATGCTTGAAGTTACTGCAGATAATAAGCAGCTGGTAATTTGAATAATTTTAAGGCAAATAAAGTAATCTTTTAAAATTTAGAAGTTTTTATTATAAATCCTTGAAGGGTTTGGTTCCAGCACCTTTTAAAGAAATAGAAGTGCTCCCTTTGATGTAAATAAGTGCTGACTCACTCTTCAACTAAGACAGACCATACCTACAAGAACAAAGGGATTATTTACACATTTTTAAAAGTTCTGAGCAATTTTGTTTTAAAATCTTACATAAATATGGCAATTGGCAGTCCATCTTCACAAAGCCACAAAATCACCAATTTGCTGAGGCTGGCAGGCACCTCTGGAGATCATCCAGTCTAACTCCCTGCTCAAAGCAGGGTCACCCAGAGCCATTCACTCAGGAGCACTCCCTGCCATCAGGTATTTATATGCATGGATAAAATATCCTTCTTTTCTCCAGCCTGAACAGCCTCAGCTCTCTCACCCTCCTTGTGTAAGACATGCTTCAGTCCCCTATTGTCTTTGCGGCCCTTCTCTGGACTTGCTCCAACATGTCCATGTCTCTCTTGTACTGGGGAGCCCAGGTGTGCAGCACTCTAGATGTGCCTCACCAGAGCTGAGCAGAGGGGAAGGATCACCTCCTTTGACCTGCTGGCAACAATTCTCCTAATGCAGCCCAGGATACCATTGGTCTTCTTTAAGGCAAGGGCACAAAGCCAGAATTGCTGGCTCAAGCAAAAAAGGACCCCCAGGTCCTTTTCTGTCAAGCTGTTTTCCAGCCAGTTGGCCCCTGGTGTGTACTGATACCTAGGGTCATTCCTTCCCAGGTGCAGGACTTGGCATTTCCCATTACTGACCTTCAAGAGGTTCCTGTTGGCCCATTTCTCCAGCCTGTCCAGGTCCCTCTGGAAGGCAGCACACTCATCCAGCCTGTCACCCACTCCTCCCAGTTTTGTGTCATCTGCAAACTTGTGGATGGTCCAGTCTGTCCTGGCATCCCGGTCACTAGCAAAGAGGTTAAACAGTATTCGTCCTAGTGTTGACCACTGGGATACACCATTGGTGATAGTCCTCCAGCTGGAGACTTTGTACCACTGGTCACAACCCTCTGAGCCCAGCTGTTCAATTTTCTTCTTCTCTTTCTGTTTTTCATTCCTGGAAACAGGAGTGATATTTGCTTTCTCCTAGTCCTTAGGAACCTCCCTGATCACCGTGAGCTTTCAAAGGTGATCAAGAGTTTCCTCAAAATGCACTTGTGGGTGCATCTCATCACACCCCATGAATTTGTGTCCATTCAGTTTGTTTAAATATTCCCTAACCTGATCCTCCCCCAGTGAGGGTAAGTCCTAATTTTTGCCCTCTTCCTTCCTCTCAGGACATTGAACTCCACTACTTCCTGGACTGCTTGTTTCATTCTCTATTTCCCTTCCCACAGATATTGGAGTGGTTCAAGTCACCCATGAAGACAAAGATCTGCCAAAATGAGGCTTCTTCCAGTTATCTGAAGAAGGCATCATCTACTTCTTCCTGATCAGGTGGTCTGCAGTAGTAGTGTGGTCCCACCACAAGGTTGCCCATGCTGGTCTTCTGTCTAACCTCAACCCATCACATCTCAGTGGCTTATGATGCCTGCCTAGGTGGAGCTTCATGCATGCCCACTGCTCCCTCACTACTTTGGGATGCACTGCTACATCACCTGTTTTGGAAACCATTGTTCAGAATCTGAGACTTGAATCTGCAACTTCTGGCTCTGCAAAAAGAATGGCACTAAGTAGTCCAAACTAGTGGCCAAAGTTGGCCTGTATATAACTTTTGGCTGCTAAGAACTGGCTTGTTTATTTGTTTACTTGCTTTCATAGGCTTTTCTAATGTTGTTAGTGCATTTAACAGGTGCATTTCCTCAGTTTTATGGTCCAAGCCTGGCAAATAGCACTACATTGAAAACAAGTTTTCAGTGTTAGGTAATTAATTACAAGCAGCCTTTTTTTATGTTTCCATTTACACTTAGTTTGAGTCTGCTTCTCCTCAAAAAGTAGAAGAACAAGCTTCGGAGTGTGGTGGAGACACAGAGCAGACCGGACATGTCTCATTTAAGAAATCTGTCCAGAGCAGATACTACTGCATCTAATCCTGTTTATGGGAGTTGTGTATTATTTCAGAGTGTGGTCCAACTTGGAAAATACTGAAAAGGTAATAACTAAGTTACATATGGCGAAAGGGAGAAAAGGCAAGAGGAAAGTGTAGTTCCCAGAATCATTAGTGGCACCCTGAGTGACCAATTTTTAATCCGTTGGTAGATTTTAAGGCAGGGCTTAAGTAAGTATGGGAAATTTTCTAAAACGCAAAACATGCTACTTTGATTATCTAAAATGTGGTAAATGGGTTAATTTGTATTTTGAACGCCTTGTGCAGTACACTCAGTAGCGGCTAACATTTGAATACCAGCCATCTTTGCATATCAGCTTTTGAAACCCCAAGAGCTTTTGCCATTTGTTCCGATTAGGTCTGTCTTCAGGAGATAAGTCTCTCAGGTAATTTGAAGCATAGGCACAAAATGAAGTCCGTTTGATGGTCTGAGACTAGAAAATGTCTCTTACCCAATTAATTAATGCTGTTCTTTTAAAATTCCTGTTCATGTTTCGTTTTATATGCCATTCCCTCAGATGTCTGAACCCCAGCGCACTTATTTCAGGATTTTTTTCTGTGGTTCTAAAGAGTTGCTTCTTATATAAGTAGCTACACTTTTTACCATGAGCTAAATAATGGTCCGGATCCCTTTTCGCATCTGTGTGCACAGTGGCACACTCCCACCAGATCATTTCATACGATATCTGCTGTAGGGTTTAAAGCTAAACTGACCTTTTTTACTCCAATATCTCATATCCACCAGACTGAGGATTATTTAACACCAGAAGCAAGCAGAGGATAGAGACAAAGGAGGAAGAGCTAAGCTCTCACTCTCTGTAGTGTTGCCTGCTTCATCTCCCTTTAGTATTACAACTGAAGTTACATGCTCTGAAGATTTCCTTTAACTTTCATACCTTTTTTTCCCCATTGAATCTGTGGCTGCTAGTGCTGAGTACAAAACTGATTTCCAGCTATAAAGTCACTGCATTATTTAAGCTCTCATCTCTATTATGTAGTTACTTTATTAATACCTTTTTTAAGATCATGACCTTAATTCAATGTTTAAAGGAACAAAGGCAAATGTCTCAGTCAGTGACACATTTCTCATTTTAAGGAGAGATAAACCTCCCGCTCAGCCCAGAATTATGGAAGTTGGAAATGTAGGAAGCATTTCTCAGCGTGCATATTCTGCAAAACGTGCTCCAAGGCAGCAAATGCCACTTCTGAGCCTACTGCCTTTGTCAGCCATTTTACACATAAGTAACATTCTTGTGAGCATGGCAGACATCTTGCAGAGAAATAATATCACTTGTGCGTGGTAACCAGCAGGAGATATTGCTAAACAGTACCCATGCTTTATTAGCGCTGCTTTAACGAGCAGGAAAAAGATACTGTTTTATTTTTGAGCACTGTGAAGGCGCTAGGAAATTATACTGCTCTTGCAGGCGGATAAGGATATTAAATATTTTACTTTTATTACAGACATATCATAGCACTGTGAGGTAGTCGAAGAGATATAAAATTAAAGTACTGCACCAGCTAAAGAAATGCTGATACTTGTCCTTAACTGAGTAAGAGTTTTATGTTGAAACGTCTGTGAAAGTAATTCACAAATAGCTCAGACTGGGCTTAAGCCTTGATTTTCCTACTTCCGGCTCCTCCATTCCCTTTCCTTTTTTCATCTGTCCTGCTTTCATCTTACTGGTGATCTAAATGTACACAGTGAGATGAGATACTGGAATTGGTAAGGTAAAAGTGTTTCCCATTAAACTACACATTCTCAAAGAAAAATAAATAGGGAGTGAAGGATCCTGTTAGGATTTGTTAATGTAAAAATTTTAGCAACTTTCACTACATAATGTGGTTCTTTATCACCACTGAACTTGTTTTTTCTTTTCAGGTCCTGTAAAGCACAACTGCAATGCTAAATCCAGTATCAGAAATTAAAATGGTGCAGGGGGTACTCTTTTAAAAGCCTGGCGTTCTGCGGAGCAGAGAGTACCAGTGTTGCTCCTTGTATAACTGAAAGAACAGGGAGAGATTAAGAATAAAAATAGAAGTGAAATAGCCAGTGTTGTCAGACAATTTGCCAGACTTTTGATCAGAAAAATATTTTCTATGACATTTTTTTAATCAATAACTGAGATAGGCAGTGCTATTGTTCACTGTAAGAATTGTAGGAATTATTAACTGTATCAGTGCTTTACCTCAGCATTTTTCCTGGGTTATTAATTCCATTTACAAGACAATGCTTTTTTTGTTTTCATAAAATGACCCTTTGCTTTGCTCTTGTAAATGCAGTATGTTTACCCATCCTGTGGTGCTTCATGTTTGTATAGTGGCTGCCCCCATGTAGCTTCATCCTCACAGCTGTGACACATGTGTGGCACTGCTGCCCAAGTCAAGCATTGCTCCCCACCACAATTCCCAGATCCCCATTGCATCACTCCTTCTTAATCTAGTTTTCCTCATGTCCTGTACCAAAGCCTTAATAACCAAATAATTGGTTAATAACCAAAGGATTGTTATGTTAGTTAAACTTTTTTGATTTTGCCCAAGATTTAGTATATGGTATAATCTGGAGAACTTGAGACTTGAGCTCTTGATGCTGTTGCGCTTGGAAAAAGTAATAGCAGCAAATCACTGCGGACATCTCAATAGGGTATGTTTCACACAACATTATGTATATTCAGATTAGATGTTGGAACTCACAACTCCTTATCGCTATAAAACTTAATGAATAAAACCCTGATGTTCTTGCACTGACACGCTGGCACTTGTCCTCAGCTCATCCTGTCTCCTTGGAAAGCCTGTGGAAAGTGCCACCATTTCACTGCCCACATTTCTTTATTATCCTTAGGAAGTAGGTGGCACCAATTTGTGCATCTATAATAAACCCCTTGTGAAGCCTCCCTGCTTCCCTGACCCACACTGCTGCCCCACATCTTAAAGGCTCTCCCTGTGACAAGAGCAGAACCCCCCTGCTCCCTGCTCAGAGGCAGGAGGAAGACACCCATGCAGTGACAGATATAAACTAGCAGATATCTTGAGAGAGTTGCCCTGCAGGAAATTACAAGGGCTATAGAAAGGATCCATGTTGCTGGAGGAAAGAAGCTCTCTGGACATCTCAGCCCTCCGGACTTTGGAAGGAAGAGGGCCCTCATCCCAGGAGAAGATGAAAGAGAAGGCAGAGAGACTTGCAAAAAACTGCCCAGAAAAGTGAGGGAAATTCTTTTGCAGATTCATGCTCACCAAAAGGAGACATGCTGCAGAAGGCACTGTAATGACAAAGGCAGAAGAGCAAATCAGTGGGGAGTGAGCTGATTAAATGAGAATGTGAAAAAAGACTGCTGGAAACTTCTATGGCACAGGGGTTAATTGGAAGGAAGAAAAAATTCAGACTGCTTTGTAAACATTCTGTCTACAGCATAGATATATAAGAATGAATACAGAAAAAGAGTGTTCCTGAAAGGCTAGCAGCCAAACAAGTGAAAATAACAGTTTTCTCTTCTCTGCCCTGCCTGAAGAATTAGTTTTTATTGCTCCTCAAGTTATAATTTCCTTAGTCCAATATTTTTAGTTGGGAGACAGTTTACTTTCTAAGCCCTAGAAAGTGTATTTTAGAACATTCCAAAACAACACCAATTTTCTTTTAAATGAAAATCTAGATCATTTCAGTTTGGATATATTAAAAAAAATGCTCCTTTTTTCCCTTCCCCTCCCTCCCTTTCTCCCTCCCCCTTCCCTTTTTTAATTGTGCTATTTTATTCTTTCTTCTTTTATTTGTTTTCATTCTCTTTCTTTCTCTCCCTTTCCTCTCTTTTTCTCTCTTTCCTACAACTATTTGCTGTATTTTCAAGAATATGTCTGGTCAGCCTCAAAACTTATTTATTTGAAATATAATTGGTATGCTAGAAAATACGCCTGGCTGTAATAACAATTATTTGAGAGACTATCAACATACATGAAGGTATAGGAAAAATATTTCAGGTTGCAGGTTCAAAGAACATGCTTAGTACCCTCCAACAACTCTTAAAAAGGAATGGATCCAAACTAAAAGCAGGGGAAAAAATGTGTTAATTGACCTAGAAGATGCATAGAGAGGAATAAACTTGTGCATACAGCATTCAAACCTTGGACTGCGATCAGTGACTTTATTCCTATGCTGAATGTTGGAAAACTTCAGTTATCTGTGAAGTCTACTGCATGGCAAAGGATGCACACTTAAAATGGTTCCTATGCCAATCAGCAGAAAGCTCCGGCTGTGAATCTGTTCTGGTGTTGGCCTGCTATATATTGGCAATAGAGTAAAAAGAAGTGGAATTTAGTGAAGAAAAATTGAGTTCGGTCAGTAGCCTCAACAGTTACAATATTGACCACGTGCAAATACTCAAATTAATCATTTCTGACTGCTCCAGATCAGATAACCTTATGCTTCCAGATAACACCTGTGTCATCTACCCTAAAGTTGCATGACACAGCTTCACCAGGGGGCAGTTGTAAAAAGTCATCTTAGCCTTAGAGAGCAAAACATGGACTTTCTTCAGTCTCTTGAGCTTGTAAATGTTGATGCATCTGTGCTGACAACCGTTACACATGTCCATCCAGTCACCAATGATGAAATGCACTAGCAAACGCAGGCTGCAGGCAACCTGCTGTAGCACAAGATCAAACTGGCAGTGAAGAAATTACCTGGAAAAAAGTGTCTCTCACATCAGTCAGAAAAATACCAGGAGTCAATGACAGTTGTTACCATTTGGTAAGTCTGTGGCTGTTACTGTGTTTTATTTCTGTTTTTTTTAGTGATCAATATCATCAGTGTATGACGCATCATGTCATGTTTTCTAAGTGCTGCAGCCTTGACCCATGGCAGGGGACTGGCCTTATGCAATAACTTTTCTTATGTGTATCCTTTATTTAACTGTTCCACCCTCTCTACTCCTCTCTCTTTCATGCTACGGTTTTTGATTGGATTAAAAGGCTTAAACTTCAAGGAAGTAGTATTTTAAAACCTCTGATTTTTTTCACTGTACTAAAAATGCTCACCATCTTCCAACTCAGAAAGAGGAACTGGGGAAGACAGCCTGAATTAATTTATGAAGGTTGGCTGCTTGTCACCTGTTGCTTGCAGAACAGTTTCCTTTACAGCCAACCCCATGGACTTTCCACTGGTGAGGTGGAAAACCATTTGATGAGGCTAAGTTTTGGAGGAGAGATGTTAAGTAGAATTAAACTTCCTAGCTTCACAACTTATGAGAGAAATTTTTCCCTCTGTAGAGCTTTAAGGAGGCTCATGGCACAGTGGGTGATTTGTCACATGAAATGCTAAAAGTGGGAAAAAAGGATGGGGTATAGGGAAGGAGGCAGAATGTGCTTGAAATAAAAGAAAGCCAAAATTCTCTTTATAGTCACTAGCAAGTGTCAGAACAAAGCTGACACAATTCACTCAATATCTTAAACCTAAAGATTTTCACACCACTCAGGGTTTTCTGGAGCTTATTTATGCAACCTAACATGAGCTCCAGTTTTGCACAGACTTTGAGAAACATCTCAGACAGGCAAGTAAATGTTGATCCTCTGCAAAAACTCCCATGCTGTACTCTCTTCTTTCCGTGCCATACATTACAACTTTCACTTTATTTGCACTTTTGGTTGGGTTTGATTTCTACAGGCATTCATGTAAGTAATTCTGTGTGTTCATGTGAATCCATTCATGGGTACAATAGTTTTGGAAATTATCTAAGGGAGCTTGCTTTGGAAACCTCATTATAAGAGTTACACTCTTCCAAAGATGTTAACTTGAGCCCACTATCCAATGCAGCAGAGATTTTGAATATTTTTTTTTTCTCTTTTTAAGCAGTTACAGAAAGATAATAAAACAATTTTGGATAACAAATAAATCTACAAAAAGACCATAGCCTGAGAACCTTCTGTGAGTAGAGTAAAAGCAAAATCTAAAATACATTACTCATTTTAAAATATTTTTTCAGTTACAGTTATTAGATTACAAGGATTCAGACAATGAGGTGATGGGTGCTAACCCAACTGCCTTGACAAAGTTCCCAAAACAATAGTAGAGACAGAAAATATTTTTGTTGGTTGGTTGAGGTCTCATTGTGGGGAATCAAAATACCTGTCTTAAATGCTATTGTCTTTCTAAAATAATCTAATGGAAATACACTCCCCTGACTGGAAGATTAAGTAAGAGCTCTGAGACTATCCAGAGTTCTCAGGAGATCTTCCGTGCTTTATTATATCTTCCAGTTGATAATTAGCTTCCTCATTGTGTTTTACTATTTGTCTAGTCCCTCTAAGAATCCATTTTATGTCTTTGATCATCCTTATCACCTTTCTTTGTAGCTTTTCTATTATATCCTTTTAATCTTTCTTATTCACTGTTCAAGATTCAGAAACATCATGGATCTGTACAGTGGCATGAGGATGACTTCTGTTTCATTCCCCACTTCATTTCCATTTCCATTTCCATTTCCATTTCCATTTCCATTTCCATTTCCATTCCCATTCCCATTTCCATTTCCCCCTTCTTTGCTATCCCTTCTGGGACTCTGAAGGGGCCTTTGATAAGAATACCAACTGACTGATTTTTGGCCTAAAACTAGGCAGAATATATGAGCCAGATTTCCTTGTCCACACTGTAGGTGACTTCTTCAGCAAACATGGTATTTTTAATGTCATAGAATCATAGAATCATAGAATGGTTTGGGTTGGAAAGGATCTTAAAGATCATCGAGTTCCAACCCCCCTGCCATGGGCAGGGACACCTTCCACTAGACCAGGTTGCTCAAAGCCCCATCCAACCTGGCCTTGAACACCTCCAGGGATGGGGCATCCACAACTTCTCTGGGCAACGGGCAACCTGTTCCAGTGCCTCACCACCCTCATAGTGAAGAATTTCTTCCTTATATCTAATGTAAATCTAGCCTCTTTCAGTTTAAAGCCATTACCCCTTGTCCTACCACTACATGCCCTTGTAAAAAGTCCCTCTCCAGCTTTCTTGTAGGCCCCCTTCAGGTACTGGAAGGCTGCTATAAGGTCTCCCCGCAGCCTTCTCCTCTCCAGGCTGAACAGCCCCAACTCTCTCAGCCTGTTTTTATAGGGGAGGTGCTCCAGGCCTCTGATCTTCTTCGTGGCCCTCCTCTGGACTTGCTCCAAGAGGTCCATATCCTTCTTAAGTTGGGGACCCCAGAGCTAAATGCAGTACTCCAGGTGGGGTCTCACCAGAGCAGAGTAGAGGGGCAGAATCATCTCTCTTGACCTGCTGGCCATGCTTCTTCTGATGCAGCCCAGGATATGGTTGCCTTTTGGGCTGCAAGCATACATTGCCAAGACATGTTGAGCTTCTCATCAACCAACAACCCCAAGTGCTTCTCCTCAGGGCTGCTCTCAATCCATCCTCTCAATATCATTATATCATCAATATATATATATACACATATCATCAGTGTCATTATAACGTTCTTACTAGTGTTGTGATTTAGCTTCAGTCAGCAACTAAGCACCACACAGCCACTCGCTCAATCTCCCCACCCCACTGGTGCGATGGTGGCAAGAATCTGAAGAGCAAAAGTAAGAAAACTCATGGGCTGAGATAAAACAGTTTAAGAATGGAAATATAATAATAATAATAATAATAATAATAATAATAATAATAATAATAATAATAATAATAGTAATTAAAAGGAAAACAATGAGAGAGAGAGGAATGAAGCCCAGGGGAAAAAAAAAACAAAAAAGCCCAAGTGCTGCAGCCGCTCACCACTCACTGACCGATGCCCAGCCAGTCCCTGAGCAGCAATTGCTGCTGCCACCCAGCCAACTCCCTGCAGTTTATATACTGAGCATGATGCCATATGGTATGGAATAGCCCTTGGACCAGTTTGTCTGTGCCCCCTCCCAGCTTCTTGTGCACCTGGCAGAGCAGGGGAAGCTAAAAAGTCCTTGACCAGTATAAGCACTGCTTAGCAACAACTAAAAACATCAGTGTGTTATCAACATTATTCTCATACTAAATCCAGAACACAGCACTATACCAGCTACTAGGAAGAAAATTAACTCTACCCCAGCCAAAACCAGGACAACCCATCTGTCCACCAATTACTCTTTAGAATAGATTCTATCACTTTTCTCCAATGGATATTGATAGTTCCCATCTCCTCCATCAAAGAAATTTTAAAAAGCCAAAGTTGTAGCACTAAACATCTCCCAGTTCTTTAGTACCAAGGCAGTTTTAAGAAGTTTCTCATATTCAAGCATTCCACAGATCATTCTCTTTAGGAGTCCAGGATTTATCCCTAGACCTACAGTTCAGCTGAAACCAATAGGAGGTCAATAAAAAAGATGTCCTAGGTCAATAGGAGGTCAATAAAAAAGATGCTCAAGGATGAATGACACGGTCCCCCTTAAATTAGGGGATTTCCCCCCCCACCTTGCCTAGACCTATGACTTTTAGTTAGGATAGTGTTTTAAAGATATTTCCAAATATTTCCATAAAATATATTATTTTTTTCCCTGCAGGCTTTACTGGCTTGTTGAAATGAATCACCTTTCTCCTAATGTACCACAAAAGAGTTTCCACCAGGAAATATGAGTTGACCAGTTCCTGGCTACTAGTAAATTCTAATTAACATGGAACAATTTATGCTACATGAAACACATGCTTTATACTTGTGGCAAATTTATTACTTAGCTTCACGATGCTGAAAAGTCACTTCTGTACCTGGATAAACTGATTGTTAATACTGCTCCAGTTTGCAACAGCTAGATCATCTTTGAACTCAAGTTGCTTTTCTCCAAGGGAGACAGAAATTAAATTTCGCTTCTTGTCTGGATGTCCAGCATAGACACTTTGGTTCATAGAAAGTCTTTCTCAAGCATCTTCTAAATTACTAATTAAATTGCTTTTCTTCTGAGTAAATGATTTCTGGGATCTTTAAAATGTCTCTGTTAAAACTTGCTGTCAGGGTGGTTTTGCTCTACTAAGAGTTACCTGTTGGCAGACATAGCTGCTCACAGCTAATGACCCGGTTCAAGAAGGAGTCGGCACGGGGGCTGGTTACTCCACTACAGTGACCAGCCTGCTTCGTGCAGTATAGCATCTTTCCCAGCCAGATAAAAATGTGTGCTGGGAAATCATTTATTGCTGCAATGTTTCACTGAGAACAGTGCAATGGGTCTTAGAGGTTAAACTTGAGGCTCTTTGTGGAGTATAACATCTTTTATCACTCTTTAATAATAGCAAAATTTGAAGTTATCATATTGTTTCTGACATCTTTCTGTTTTCTGTGACTTTCTGGCAGCCAGTTAATTTTAGAAGAGTAAATGAACCATATTCAGAGTGAAGTCTATGCTATAGTCACACCCTAAAATTTGCCAGTGAGATATCTGAGTGGCGAAATGTGGTCTCAGCCCTTCTTCCTTCTGGGAGTTCTGCACACACCATTGCTCCCAAGCAAGGGGTGAGCTGGAAGGGAGCGCTCATGGCTCAGAGGCATGACGATCTACCACTTCTCCCCAGCAGTTTACACAAAAGGAGTCTCATGAAGTCTTCTCAGAAATATCAGTGTCCTCTTCATTTGGTAGAAACCTCTAGGAAAGACAAGGTGTAGCCAACCCCCCATGACCACCTTGGGTTATTTCCCATCCCCAACAGAAGTTTCCAATTATTTCTGTTTGTGCCTGCTTCTACGTTTGTGTCTCCATCTGTATAGTATTTTCTGAAATTACTGGCAATATCTCTTTGGATAGCCTTGTTTTTAATTCCATTTCAACTTTAAAGAGCAAGCCCTGGCAGAGGCAGCTTAACTGAACATTTAATTCAGTTTCAATATTTTTTTATCATCAGTTGAAATTTGACTCAGTTGCATTTACTGTAACCATCCTTGCTATGAAGCAAGTCATCTCTGAGCAGGCTTATGCATTTTTCACGTCTTTATATGATTCTGCAGTATAAAAAAGAATGTCTATGAATCTTTCTGCTACTTGACACAGGCAAATGATTCTTATTACTCCCTTTACTCCTTACATAGATACGGAAAAAAGAAAAATGTTTCTTGTGGGATAGCAGTCATAAAATGTTTGACTGATCCTGAAACCACTGATTCAAAAACTTTAATATACATGAGTAGCACTGAAATGAGGAAAGAAATTCATGTTTTAGGTTCCGACTGAGCACTGTTTAATCTCTTTCCGTATCTTTGAGGTAGGGATCGAGATTCTTTGTATGTTCAAGTTATGCACACACTTTGAAGAATAAACAAATATTGAAAACTACTCTTTTTAGCTTGTCTTTTTAGAATGATTTTGAGTTTCCAAACCTCCTCATGAGTTTGCTTATTTCAAAATCATATAATCCTTTTCTATAATCCTGTGTTTTCATTTTTCCTCTATGGATCTGCTAAAGACATTTGAGATTAATAAGAAGAGCTGAGAGTTCACTACACAAGAGGAACATTGAAACCAGTTCTGCAAACTTGTTTAAAATTAATAAAGTAAGCAGTGGGAAAAAACGTATTTTATTGTGAGGCTTTCAGTTACCACACTCTTAAATTTTAAATGGAGCCATAAACAGGTTAAAAACAAATATGAGATGGCATACCATTTTAAATGAGCATTTTTCACTTGAATGCCGGTCTCCAAAAATATATTCTCTTACTAGACAACAAAATTACTTCAGATTTACATGGTCAATATGATAAATTTGCTGACTCTGCTTCTCAGAAATTTCTGGATAGGAAGACTTCTTGATAATCTCTGGCTGAACAGCATTTTGTACCCTAGTCACTGTCCAAAGTCAGTCTTCGAGGCAAAATAGTATACTCCTCAAAGTGAGTGAATTACTTGTACACATGATAAAATGATAATGCTGTGCAATGACACTCAAGTCATTGTTTAAAATCCTGAGAAGCTTAGTTTATATGGGAGTATACATGGTATTATTAGTTACAATAGCTGTGCTTAACTTCATTTTATTGATAGACTTCTGCTTGCTAAGCATCATTATTAATACTTCCTAGCACAATGTATACCCATTCAGTTTGCACCTAAAACAGTAGTTTTAATGAAGCTTAATGGTCATCAGAATAGTCCTTAAAATCTTAGAAATTTTTTTTATTCAAGCTTGCCTTTGGGAGCAGTTAATTCCCTAACAAGAACAGGTTTTTACCTTTTTGTCTCTACTGATATATTACTCACAATAAAACAATTAGGGTCTAGCAAACAGACGTGGAAAAAAAATTATATAAACTCAAAGGTAACAGAAGAAGTTGAGAGGGAAAATGTGGCTGGCATTTCAGCAAACCATGGAATATGTGGTATCTGTAAACAAATGAAAAATATCAAGTAAGCAAGCTGAACTGTTTATATAAGAAACAATTAAAACATGGAACAAATAGTATTAAAAGGAAATTAAGCTACTTAACTAAAATTAAGTATACCAAGATTTTCAAGAATTGTGTTTAATGCAAAATGTGCCCTCAAATCCATAGACTGTCTTGATATCTACAGCTGGATCTCACATTTTAAAAGGTCTAACATTGAATAACAAAGGATTTAAAGTGATCAGATTGTGAAAAAGTTTTCATTTTGTCTGTAATCTTTTCATCCTAAAATTGCTATATCTCCTTGCAGTTTTATTGCATGTTCTGTCCAAGGGAACATTAAAAAAAGAAGTATTTATCCAACAGTAAGGCATGCTGATGCACCACTGAGGACAGATGTTACTGTGGTTATATACATCATGTTGAAGTAGAAAATTTACTGTGCCATGCAGGTATTCATAATTTTCTTTCAAATAAGTTTTGAATAAAAGGCACAAATAAATCTTATAATATAGTTATATTTAATAGTAAAAAAGGAAAGCTAATCTGTGATTACACTTAGGAAGCAACATAATTCATGCAATTGGAGGATGTCCATCAAATAAAAAGAGGCGTTTTTTCCCTTGGGCCATGAGACTATAGCCAGTTTCATATGCAACAATTTAGCTATTGCCTATTGCATACCTATGGGATAGTAAAGAAAAGAGGATGCTGGTGATCATAGAGATGGAAGATTGTTAAAGTGTGGTTAGCTAAAAGCAGTTTTAGATTCTGAAATGTAATGTGTCAGGACATGGGAAGAAAGCCTATTCCCTTCAATTATTCTTAGCAGGAAGAGTTATCTCATTTTTTATACCAAGTGCTTCTTGCTTCTTTTCAAATTGTATTGCTTCTCGATGTATTTTACACAGCGAGACTGATTTCACCCACAAAAGCGGGAACATGAAACTTCTACCTTGGTGGTTTTCAGTGTTTTTTCAACATACTGTTAAATTAAAAAAAGAAGGAAGGAAAGAAGGAAAGAAGGAAGGAAGACAGGCAGGAAGGCAGGAAAAGAAAGAAAGAAAGAAAGAAAGAAAGAGAGAGAGAGAGAGAGAGAGAGAATGAAAGAGAAAGAGAAAGAGAAAGAGAAAGAGAAAGAGAAAGAGAAAGAGAAAGAGAGAAAGAGAAAGAGAAAGAGAAAGAGAAAGAGAAAGAGAAAGAGAAAGAGAAAGAGAAAGAGAAAGAGAAAGAGAAAGAGAAAGAGAAAGAGAAAGAGAAAGAGAAAGACAGTAAAAGCAAGAAAGACAGAAAAAGCAAGAAAGAAGAAAAAAGAAAGAAAGCAAAAGAAGAAAGAAAGAGAAAGAAAGACAGAAAAGGCAAGCAAGAAAGAAAAAAAGAAAAAGAAAGAAAGAAAATGAAAGAAGAAAGAAAGAAAGAAAAAAAAAGAAAGAAAAGAAAGAAAGAGAAAGGAAAGAAGGAAATTAACAAGGAACGAGCAAACTGAAGACAATTTTCTATATAAAACCATCCCTAAATACAATCGTTTCTGGGGAAACATTCTGATCAGACTGCCTACGTCCTCACGACTCAGTACATTGCCCCATGGAGGAAGCTGGTCCAGTGATTTTCCTTTGTGCCATTGTATTGTTTCTTCCCCTGAAGTCTGTAATAGCTGCTTTGTAGATCCTGCAGCGCTGTGCCTGAAAAACACATTTTCTTCCTCTGCTGCTTAATCTCAATAATATTGTTTGTAGCCTCAGTGAATGTACACTTTATCTTCTTCTTGTACAGATGATTCTGAGAACTCCAAATATGTATTTTAATCTGCTGCAATGTTTGAATAAAGTTTTACAAGGGCAGATTGACTTTTAGGATAGTACAAGTCAATGAGTTTCCATCTTCATTTATTTGATCTCTGCCATTCCATGTCTCTTCATTATACTCGGGTCAGCAGTTTTATCTCCTGTTTTAGAACTGAAATTCCCTGTAATCAGAGGATGCTGAACAAATTCTTCTCTAGTGTAACTCCACTGTAGTCAAAGTACTTACACGAGGGATGAATTTGGCTCAGAATATTTGGCATAATGTCAATGAGTTACTATAGCTGCTCTAGGTCTCTTTATTTTCATCATCCTTGGCTGCTCTACTTGGTACTTAAACTTGAGTAGTGGTCAGATTTATTGGGGTTCTTTAGAGAGGGATTAAAATAAACTTGACACAGCCTGAGTTATGTCCTAATACATGGTGGTCCTTACTCAGATCTCTCTTACACTTTCACACACAGCCAAAACTGAGTATCCGGAATGGGAGGTAGGAGCTGAAGATGTACAACATCCATTACAACTAAAGGAAATGAGAAGAAGCATTGCATGTGTTAAACCTTGAGAACAAAATTCAGGGCATAATGTGAGCTTTTTTTGCAACACATTATGAATTGCACAATGTTAGTTTCTGTTAAAAAATGCCAAAAAGGTTGCAATTTTGATCCTTGCATGATGAAATTCCACTTCACTACAGACTTGACTATTCCATATAGCAATGTGATCATGATTTTGTACTCTGTTGCTCTGCTGACATCACTAGAAACTCCAAAAAGAGTTGGTGATGTTCCATTACTTTTCTGTGCCTTACGCAAAAAATATCATTGATAACTTTTTCCATTGACGAGGAAATTCCCGTAGTGGACAATTATGTCAGTGATATTTGTCTTTAACTTTGCAGTGTGGCAATATCTGCAGAAGAGTTAGAAAGGACATCAAATTGCTATTTTTGTGCCATATTTACCTCATATGGAGATACTGATTTAGTGCTTTCCGTGGTCACCTGCAAGGGCCTTGTGGGATATTTTTCCATTGTAATGTCAGGAGATATTTATTCCTTGATGGGAGAAAAATACAGGCACATTTTGTTTCCTTTTGCTATCACATCCTCTGAAGCCTGGGAATAGGTGATATCAGGTGACAAATTATCTAAGTAACATTAAAAATCTCAAACCTGTCTGGCCTATTCACAAACTCATGTTTAGGAAAAAGCCCAGATTTTCAGGTCAGAAAGAAATCCTTCTCCAAGTTAGAGCAGCCACCTTCTCTGCATGATGTGAGAATTTCACCTAGCGTGTCCCTCTTGTTACAGGAAAGTCAGATTTCGGTAGTGATTCTAATATCTATATATCTCTCTCTTATTTGAGAAGCACATTGTAACTGCAGCTCTTGTTTTGTCATTTTGGTTTATTTTTTCTCCCAAGTTTATGAATTTATTATAGGATATCAGCGATATTGCTCCAGTGCCTGGATCCATTGTAGTAGGCTCCAAGTCAGAGGGCCCTGCTAAGCCATTATGTATTTGAGTGGTTTTCTTTTCATTCCAGCAGTACTTGTTATTTGCTCTTTCCTTATATGTTGTATCCTGGGTCCATAATGCCTGATGCCTCTGAAACAATACCATACCAGTTATGTGTATGATCTGAGAATTAATCAAACAATTTCCAGTCAGCATGTGTAAATTCTCACTAGGTATTGAGCTGAAGCATATTTAACCATGACATCTTACAGAACCAATCAAATACAGAATAACTGATTGACTGATTTGATCAAAAGTGTCCAAATTCATCGAGCCATTTCTATAACTAGCTTGCATCTGGTTAAGTATCAGCAAAAATAATTTGCTGAACAAACTGTAAAATAAAACAAGAAAGTGAAACAAATCATATTGACCATCCTGTGACATTCCCAGAGTGACGGGTTTGAGGTTTGTACTGAATGCCTTGGTAGGCCATCACAAGCCATCTGAAGGACTAAACTGTCTCTTTGGACTCTGAAGATAGACTGGAGAGTGAAACGGAGCTGGTTTTGGTTGGTAGCTTCCAGGACAAGTCAACAAGGAAAAGGATGAGGAGAGCAGGGACTAGCTAGGACCTTGTCTGTCTGCCATAGATATTTGGCAGAAGATCTGAGGTGGCACCCAGAGGTCATATTTTCTGCTGCTGGCCAGCAGTAAATGTCCATTGTTCCTCCTGGGGGCCACTGTACCAGAGAGTTATCTCCAAGGTGGAAAGCTCTGCAGAAACTGACAACATCATTCTGTGGAGAAAAAGCAAAAATGTCCCTGTAGAAAGGTCGGTGTGTAAGAGTGTGCATTCTGTCCCATATTCACACCCAGAAAGAGCAGTGACCTTGCTGGGAAAACAATGTCGTGATAAAAAATTCAGTCATTTAATAGAAAAGAAAACAAAAGAGCAAATCTGTTTTGGTATACACAAAGCATATCCTTGCAGAAGATCTATCCCTGAGAATTAGGTCAGCTTTGTAGTTTACCTATTCTATGTAGTGGAGCAGGGGAACATCATTATTTTAGCTGAATTATTAATGTACTTTATATTCATGCAAAGGAGCTTCATTGCATTTTAATATAAGTTTTGTTTAGTTAACAGAAACAGAAATCTCCCTTTCATAGTTATTTTCCTTTCATAGTTGTTTGTAGGAGTGACCAAATTCTCCCTTGCTTTTGAAGGCAACCACTCGCACAAAAGAAATAATTTATTATTTGGGTTTGAGTATGTATGTAGGTTGGTGGTTGTGCATATGCCTCTCTGTGGAAATGATATACACAAATACCCTGTAAGTAGCAAACAATGGTCATTTTGAGACTTACAATAGAATTTTGGGAAAAAGATTTAGTTTTGTAACTCAAGGACCTCTAAAACAGCAAACAATTATCCACCTTGTCTGCAACAGTAAAGATGGATAATATAGCAATGTGATTTAAAAATTGATCTTAGCTCCACTCGGCTGAGCATAAAGGAAAATATATGACCTGCTGAGGAGACATAGTGAGCCTGCAGCATATAGTATATCACTGCCAAAAGTTAGAAAAGGCTTTAAAAGACCTTGCTACTAAGAATGGAGTTTTTTGTCTGATGTAAATTTCTAACTAAACTTTTATTTGACCTTGAAAACTTAAATTGTAGTCAATGAACACGTCATACCAGCAGTGCAGGTGCAATACCCTGAAAATTTTATTCTATGTGAGCTTTGAGAAGCACCTGTTAAAGGAAGTAACTGTCCCTGATTCAGCTGGAGAAGCTGGAGACTTTTCTGTGACAGTATCATAGGCTTCCATGGGGTTATTTTAGACTATTACAGCTTTAGGCTACTGGCTCCATCAGAACTAGTCCACTATCTATTTGTATCTTCTTTAAGCAAAATATAAAGGACTGGATTTATGGAAGAGCTTAGCAGTTTGCAATTCCCAGCAAAGCAACTCAAATAGGGGATAGATTTTCTGAACTCACCTCTCATTGATAGAGCTAAGGATTCCAAAATGCAGCTGAACTGCTGCCACAAAATTTGGCCAAAAGGAACTAATGTGTGCTTGAAACTGGAAATTTAAAAGTGCAGATGTGTTCTTATGCAGATAAAAATGGGAAAGAATTAGGCAAAACCTCAGCAAAAGAAATTAAAGCTAAAGTGCTTTACATGTCATTTGCCACCAGCTCTGAGAGCATATGCAGCCAGTTTCTGCATGCTGGCTGGTGCACGGTTATTTGTTAAAATATGATACCTTGGCAGCGTGTCTCAAATGCTGCGATTCAGTTTCTTCATAGCTTTTGGAGGCTAGTGGGCCCTTTTAAAAAGGTAATAGCAGAGCACCTCATTGCTGAGTGCATTGCCAGCTGGAATCAGTTCCAACAGCAACAACAACAAATCGAGTTGGGTACATCCCTGGCAGGCACACAGAAGATACTCAACAGATCCTTACCTCACATCAGGCAGCAAAATTTCATCTTCATTCAATGCAGCTATGTTTGATCTCTATCAGGTAAGGGGCATGAAGCAATTTTTACAGCTGTTACACTGCCTAATATTGCTCCCACTGTAAATATTCATAATGCAAAAGAATGTAATGGAAAAAATTAATAAAAGGTTAAAAAAATACAAATTTGGTATCATATACTTTCCTGCTCATGTACACTGCCTGTCCCACAGTTTGTCACTAATTATATGAAAGAGAAAAATGTTGAATGGTACTTTTAGTAATCAAAGGATAAATCTGGGGAAAAAATCACTGTTCAGAATTTTGATGGAATTTGTCCAAACAAGTGTGATCCCGACTTTTTTCGTTCCATGTTTTATGTTGTTTTAAAAAAAGTAAGAGGCCATCTTTTTTGTCCTCAAGGAAATTGTGCCATTTGCTCTTAAAATCTCCCATTTTTTGGTGACTTTGAAGGGAAAAGTCTTGCAAGATATAGCTAGCAAAGATTGACTATGAAAAGATAGATACCATGTAAAGGTAACATGGCAGAAGAGTTGGGTTGTCCCTGGCACTTCCAGGAAAATCACTACCATACAATTTCTTTCTCTTTCTCTGTAGTTCTTTGCCAGAGTTGACTGGATGAAATCTTCCTTCATCTACAACCTCACTACTGCAAGTAAGAAATCTGTGAAGAAGTCCATATTTAATCAGCTAAACAACCATGAATCAGACCAAAGCTCATACCATGCAGCAAAAAGTCTACAAAAGAAGCCTGCCTAATTTCCAAAGATCAAACACTGCTCCTGTTTGACCTTTATTCACTATGAACTGTTAGCTATCAACTGTGAACTAACATCAACAGTAGTTTATATGAGTTATGATTTTTCTGTAATTCTGTTGTGGCCCCAGAAGTGTAACTGGAAGCAGACTTTGGCACCGTCTCATCACTTTGGGCTGTTAAAACAAGTTTATTAATTTAATCACTGTTACTTTGCAGCTTAACCTGTGAGGCTAAGGGCTCTGGACTTTTCTCTGGAACAGAATAGCAGGAACTGTATTAAAAGTGATGGAAAATGATGATCTCTCTTTCTCCCTTGAGAACTGCTGTTTGACTTCAGATCCCTGAAAACAGTACTGCTGTCCTTTGTATTCAAGACCTGCTCACTTTTTTTTTTGGTATGTACATATCCCATGAGATTGTCCTGCTAGTCATTCTTTGAATGCTTGCCATTAAAATTTTTCACTCTTTATTAACGGGGGGCATCTGGTCACATCCTAACAATTTTTAAACAGAAGAGAAAATAAATTCCCTTTCCCCTCCCTTCCTTCATCACTAAAAAGTTTCTCCTCCACATTGATGTGGAATTGGTGACTCTTTGCTTCATTTCAAATAGTTTAATAAATAACAAAACAGTGATTCTGTTTATGATCTCACTACCACTACTTTTAAACTGAACAAATCTTCTGAACTCAGTGGAATTAAACTGATTTTGAACAGGAGCGAGAGAAAATTCCACACTTTCTAGAATTTTTTACATAGGTCAGAGTGACTTACAGCTGTCTGAAAACTGATTAAGAAAAACGGCTAACCTGAAAGGTGTGCTCTTAAAAGGCTTTTAGAGGCACTTGTGGAAAGCTATACATAATTTAATGGGGATGGCACCAGCATGGTTATGCAGAAATTACTTTTTGAACTTGTAAAACTAAATAGCCTGCATAATCTCTTCTATATGATTTTAACACATCCTGTTGTTAGCAGGGCAATCTTTTATCTTTTTCATGTATGTTGATTGTCTAAAAATATAGAAGATCTATTACCTTGCCTTTCTGTTAACTTTTCTATGATTTATATTTAGGAGGCATGGAGAACATGCCCATTCAAAAGCCTGGAAATTAATTTCTGTTAGTTTGGCTCACTATTTACTTTCCCCATTTGATTAATTCTCTTTGGGAATAGTTTAGAGCCCTTCTTTTGACAGACCTGTCAAAGCACCCTAGAGAAAAGCACTCAGTAGAGCTTGTAAGGGCTAATGTCCACATGGGTAGCTGGGCTGGTGCTGTACTGTGCATTCAAGAGGCTAAGTGTATACGGTGGCTTAGTGAGAATAACCTATCGATATAACGGGGGAATTTTCAGCTGCTTTGAGATTTCTGACTCATGAATTATGAAAGACATACACAGCCTGGCTTAATCTTAGTGTTTGTGCTGAACCATGGATATGGACCCTGTCTGCAAGGCACAGTTGTGGTATCCTTACCTTGGCCAGTGCCATGTGGCATCCTTGCTTCATGCAACCGAATGTGAATTTTCTGTGAACTTTACTGTGAATGGTTTCAACCTGAAGGTTTCTCTAATGCTAAGAAGCTAATTCAAATCTCAGTGATTGTGCCTGTACAAGAAATCTCATTGACATAGTAGTAAAAATGGGGTGAGAAAAGATTCCATTGCACGGCTATGTTGCTGCTGCTCTCATTCCCTTCATTATGTATTTGCTATATTCTTATTTCATCCTTGTTAGTTTCCCTTTTCCGCAATCTACCTATCACACAAGTGTACTGTTGTATACACAGGAGTGCTTGCCACTCCTCTTCAGCAGCTGAATACAGCAGAGCTGCACCATTTTTAGCAGTGAAGCATCTGACCCTGTGTGCTGGCTTTGGCTGGGACAGAGTTTATTTTCTTCATAGTAGCTAGTATGGGGCTACATTTTGGATTTGTGCCAAAAACAGTGTTGATAATACAGGCATGTTTTTGTTATTGCTGAGCAGTGCTTACACAGAGTCAAGGCCTTTTCTGCTTGTCGCTCCACCCCACCAGCAAGGAGGCTGGGGGTGCACAAGAAGCTGGGAGGGGACACAGCTGGGACAGCTGACCCCAGCTGACCAAAGGGCTACTCCATACCATATGGCATCATGCTCAGCATATAAAGCTGGGGGAAGAAGAAGGAAGGGGGGACGTTTGGAATGATGTAACCGCTACGTGTGATGGAGCCCTGCTTTCCTGGAGATGGCTGAACACTTGCCTGCCCATGGGAAGGAGTGAATGAATTCCTTGTTTTGCTTTGCTTGTGTGCACAGCTTCACTTTCCCTGTTAAACTGTCTTTATCTCAACCCACAAGTTTTCTCACTTTTACCCTTCTGATTCTCTCCCCCATCCCACTGGCTGGGGAGTGAGCGAGCAGCTGTGTGGGGCTCAGCTGCTGGCTGGGGTTAAACCACAACCATCCTTTTTGGTGCCCAGCGTGGGGCTCAAAGGGTTTGACATAACAACAGGTTTGATTGGAATGTGCTAGATTGAATTTATAGCTGTTATTGCTGTTTAGCTATTAATGGACAGGCTCCTGTGCCTGCCATGGGGCTTGCTTGCCTTACTGTCTAGTAGAGTCTAGTGCTTGTTAGTGGCTACTTTTTGCTTATGCTGCTTGCCGTGCTGCTGTACTGCTGTACATCTGACTCTGCTGTGCCTGGGAACATTTTGATAACAGCAATGGAGATGTGCCTGTGCTGGCAGATGGTCAGGGCATCGCTGCTCTTTCTGTGCTGCTGTACTGGACAGGCTGGAACTCCAGTGTGAACTCGAGTGGAAGGGGCTGTGACCTGTGGATGAGTCCACGTGGGAGCAGGACACCCCGAAGTGTCTGTGGCCATGGATAAGGCCATGACAGAGCAGGTACATCTCAAAGCATCTGTGGCCATGGTTATGTCTGTGCCGCAGGTATACCTCTGAAGGGACTGTGGCCCAAGAATAAGTCCACGCTGGAGAAGGTACACCTCAAAACATCTGTGGCTATGGATAAGTCCATGCTGCAGCAGGTACACCTTGAAGCATCAGTGGCTGTACATGAGGTCATACTGGAGCACACAGAGCAGGTACATACCTGGAAGGACTGCTGCCATGGGTAAGGCCATGTTGGAGCAAGTTTACTTCTAAAGGGATTGTGGCTGTGGGTAAGGCCATGCTGGAGCAGGTATATCTCTGAAGGCATTGTGGCCCATGGAGAAGGCCACACTGGAACAGGTGCACCTCAAAGTGACTGCAGCTGTGGATAAGTCTATGCCACAGCAGGTATACCCCTGGAGAGACGGTGCCTCATAAATAAGGCTCCACTTGGAGCAGGTACACCCCTAAGGGACTTCAGCTGTGGATACGTCTATGCTACAGCAGGTATACCCCTGGACAGACTGTGGCGCATCGATAAGGCTCCACTTGGAGCAGCTACACCTCTAAGGGACTGCAGTCTGTGGATAAGTACAAGCCAGAGCAGGGGCAAGGGGAGGAGTTCATTGCAATGTTAAACCCAATGGTCTGGTCCAAAGGGACCAGGGGTGGAGATTGTAATGGAAATACCTTTAAATTGTTGTAACCTGGGATTTCAGTTGCATGTTATGGGAATTACTATAGCAGGAACCACCTGAACCAACGGAGGATAAGCCTTACAAGAAGCAGTGCAAGTGCAGCAGTGACCTAACCTGAGCTGGCTTTGGTACTCAGTAACTCCATGCAACACATCACCTCTCCTGTCCTGAGTGACCATCATAACAGATGGAGCCCAAAGTCATGGACTAAATGAACTTCAATGGACATTTTGTGGACATTTCTGGACATTTTATGGACATTTTACAAGGGTGGTCCATAGATGAAGGGAATGGTATCTGTGTATTATATCAAAAGATGGGAAGTGGGGTGGTGGTTAATGAGGATGTACTGGATAATGTGGGACCTGAGCATGACGTAAATGGTATGGAATAAGGGGTGGAGAATGTGCTGGTTTTGGCTGGGATAGAGTTAATTTTCTTCATAGTACCTAGTATGGGGCTATGTTTTGGATTTGTGCCAAAAACAGTGTTGATTGATAATACAGGCATGTTTTTGTTATTGCTGAGCAGTGCTTACACAGAGTCAAGGCTTTTTCTTCTTCTCACACCCCCCCACAAGTGAGTAGGCTGGGGGTGCACAAGGAGTTGGGAGGGGACACAGCTGGGACAGCTGACCCCAGCTGACCAAAGGGCTATTCCATACCATATGATGTCATGCTCAGCATATAAAGCTGTGGGAAGAAGAAGAAAGAGGGGCACATTTGGAATGATGGCATTTGTCTTCCTAAGTAACTGTTACATGTGATGGAGCCCTGCTTTCCTGGAGATGGCTGAACACCTGCCTGCCCATGGGAAGGAGTGAATGAATTCCTTGCTTTGCTTTGCTTGCATGCACAGCTTTTGCTTTCCCTATTAAACTGTCTTTATCTCAACCCACAAGTTTTCTCACTTTTACTCTTCCGATTCTCTCTCCCATCCCATGGGGGGGGAGTGAACGAGCGGCTGTGTGGTACTTAGCTGCCGGCTGGGGTTAAACCACGACACCCTGCTTTTTCAGTTACCAATGCATTGAGTTCTGTGAAAGCCACTTCAGTGACTACCATTTCAGGAAAGGAAAATGAGAGGGTTTTTCATGTACCTGACCAAACTGTTCAGATGGAGAGGAAATATGGAAATGATCTACACACCCATACGGTGCATCGTCCATATGTGTACTCATGACATGAGGAAGGCAGTGTGAATGCTGTCTCATCCTCTGAGCACACAGCTGCTGCATTCAGAGGCATTTCACAGGTGGCTGAAGCTTTTTTCAGGTTTTAGTTCCTACTGGGGGTGTCAAACTGCTTCTGATTTAGGTTTTCTTTTTTTTTTTTTTTCTTTTAACAGGAACTAGAACCTGAAAGGACCTGAAAACATCTTTTGAAATGCTGCAAGTATGGCAGCTGTGCGTTGGAGCTGGGAGGGAGGGAGGAAGGAGGAACAGGAGATTACAGAAGGAATATTTTTATGTTACAGAAAATCTGCAACATTTAACGTATTTTCTTGTTAGAAAGGCTCCCAAACCTTTTAAAACATTATTTTTCCTCTCTGGGCTCAAGGACATGTAAAGAGGAAAAAAACCTCCAATCAACTTTCTTACACTTAAACAAGAATATAAGAACTGCTGTCCTGAGTTAGACCAATGCTCTGCCAAGGCCTGGACCCTGTCTCTTGCAGGAGCCAGTGGTGTATGTCTCCGGAAGAGCATAAGAGGAGGGCAAGTAGGATGCACTCCTGTTGCATGGTCCCTGCCTCCACTGAGCTGAATCTTAGTGACTTTTTGATGCTGAGATGGTACAGACCCATTTAACAGATTTTTTCCCAATAAACTAGCACAATTGGTTTTGAATGCAAATAAACTGTTAGCATCCACAGCATACTAGGGCAAAGAGTTTCACAGCTTTGTTATATATTCTTCGAGAAAGCATTTCCTTTCCTTGCACAGGAAAGACATAGACCTGTTGGAGCATATCCAGAGGAGGGCCACAAAAATGATCAGAGGGATGGAACACCTCTCCTATGAATAAACGCTGAGAGAGTTGACGTTGTTCAGCCTGGAGAAGAGAAGGTTCTGGGGACACCTTATAGCAGCCTTCCAATACTTAAAGGGGGCTTATAAGAAAGATGGGGACAGACTTTTTAGTGGGGCCTGTAGCAATAGGACAAGGGGTAATGGTTTTAAACTAAAAGATGGTAGATTTAGACTAGATATAAGGAAGAAATTTTTTAGAATGAGGGTGGTGAAACCTTGGAACAGGTTGCCCAGAGAGGTGGTAGATGCCCCATCTCTGGAAACATTAAAGGTCAGGTTGGATGGGGCTCTGAGCAACCTGATCTTGTTAAAGATGTCCCTGCTCATTGCAGGGGGGTTGGACTAGATGACCTTTAAAGGTCCCTTCCAACCCAAACTGTTCTATGATTCTATGATTCTACAATTTTGAACCCACCATCTACCTTCTTCGTTATATTCAAATGTGTTATCGACATAAATGATGTACAGCTTAGGTGACAAAACTGTTGTGGTTGTAATATAGCAGTATTTGATACATAAAACAGTTGTCCTGTTTTTTTATTTATGCTGTTAAAATTTTACATTTAAAATACAGAATTCTGTATTGTGGTTGCTGTAATCTGATTCTGTAAGGTTTTATTTATTGCCCAGAGTATTGGCATGGGACTGGCAAGGAAAACTTAAGTATGTTTGTTTTCACTGCAGAGGTCAGTATTGGTAAAATGTTACTACACAAGAAAATAAGTAGTGTGAACTTTTCTTCTTCACCTATACCATGAAACAACCCACAATGTTAACTACTTAAAGACTAATGAAGCATGCTTGGAGCACTCAGTTAAGGCTGAATTGATGCAGATCAGGAGCCCTAAACTAGGAGCTCTAAATTAGCAGATTCACAATAGATAGCCAAGGTTGTTAAGGCAAATAAACCCAACTTTACTCCTACTGTTTAATTTGTATTGCAATGCATCTGGAAAGTAACAATATTTTGTCAATGCTGAGGAAGAAGGGGATATAAACAAGAAACCTACTCCTCTGTGACTCTTGTGTTTTTTTCCTGCAGATTCCTTGCCTTAAGGAACACAGAGGACAAAATACTGATCCATCCTAAAAGAACAAGCAAAGGTAATTTCACCATTAATGTTGGCAAAATGCAACTTTTCCTTCCATCCACCACTGATAGCACTTTTGAGAACAAAGTGGTATTTTAAGGGCTTTTAAGTGAATTAGTTGCCAACTTCCCACTGACAGAGAGCTTGGACACTACATTACTTCAAAGTCTTGAAAATTTCACCCTCAGCAGTGGAGCAGTGCAGAGAAAACATTAATAAAACAGCCCCCAAAACCAGTCAGAACTAGGCTTTGAGCTTAGTCCAAGACTATAATGCATAGCACACATCCAAAAGAGTGACATACAGGTAGTGTAGTATTAAAAAAAGACAAGAAACTTAAGTGTCATTTCTTCAATAGATAGCTATTTCAATCAACAGATGTGGAAATTTTGACATTTGGGGTAGTTTTTGTGTGGGAAGAAAGCTTCCTTTTCAGGGATAGCTCACTTCAGGGAAGGGGAGAGATGCATGCAAAAAGACCGCATACCCATCCTCTCCCCCCCCCCCCCCCCAAAAAAAAAAAAAAAAAAAAAGATGCCCAGCAATGTCACCACTCTTCAGCAGGAATAGAAGCAGTGGTGAGCAAGCTGGACTCTGACCACCCTTCGTGATACCAGAACCCGTGAACTCATGCAACAGAGCAAACATTGCAATGCCAATCAATAATAATGATCAACAGTAATGTCCTCTATCCAAAGCTTTCATTAAAGGTTATGAAACTGTTGGATGCCCTCATTTCACTGACAACCAACTTATCGCAGGTAGACTGTCTTCAATATTCGGTTCTTTTGATTAAAAGCTGCTTAGTATCTGATAATTTTCATCACCTCTAATTTTCATGTTGAGGCCCTACTCTGGTTTCATTTTGTTTTACATGTTGGAATCTCATTAAATTCAACAGATACATAGATATGTAAATCAGGAGCAAGTTCAAAATAATTTCTTCTGTCCCAAATGCATGCCCACTCAATGAAGTTACATCATCTTCTCCAACATATACATACTCATTTCATACAGTATACATAGTGTCAGGACACTACCACTTACAGGTTTTTTTTGCATCCTCCAACTTTTTTTTTAACACACTATTCACTGTTATTAGAAGACTATAATGATATAATTACACTATAATAATATAATAAGGCAGTGAGTAACAATTGTCTTTGACAGTTGCCAGTGGTTCAGAAAATATATCTTTACAGTACTAGTACTCAAATTCCAGGTGTAACTTGTCAAATAGTTGACTCAGTGGGCCAGTACTCCTCTCCAAGCTACTGTACGTGTTAACAAAAATTGATCACTGGCATGCACTGTATGATGTCTCTTCAACTACACAGATAAAAATAGGTGCAACTAAAACAATAATGTCAGTAACTAGTTAATTATAGAGTCATAGGATCATAGAATAGTTTGGTTTGGAAGGGACCTTTAAAAGTCATCTAGTCCACTCCCCCCCTGCAATGAGCAGGGACATCTTCAACTAGATCAGGTTGCTCAGAGCCCCGTCCAGCCTGACCTTGAATGTTTCCAGGGATGGGGCATCTACCACCTCTCTGGGCAACCTGTTCCAGTGCCTCACCACCCTCATTGTAAAAAATTTCTTCCTTGTATCTAGTCTGAATCTACCCTCTTTTAGTTTAAAACCATTACCCCTTGTCCTATGACAACAGGCCCTACTAAAAAGTCTGTTCCCATCTTTCTTATAAGCCCCCTTTAAGTATTGAAAGGCCACAATATGGTGTCCCTGGAGCCTTCTCCAAGATGAACTACCCCAACTCTCTCAGCCTTTCTTCATAGGAGAGGTGTTTCATCTCTCTGTGGCCCTCTGTGGATCATTTTTGTGGCCCTCCTCTGGGTACATTGCAACAGGTCCATGTATTTCTTGTACTGAGGACTCCAGAACTGGATGCAGTACTCCAGGAGGGGTCTCACCAGCATGGAGTAAAGGGGAAGAAACACCTCCCTCAACCTGCTGGCCATGCTTCTGTTGATGCAGCCCAGGATACAGTTGGCTTTCTGGGCTGTGAGCGCACATTGTCAGCTCATGTCCAGCTTTTCATCCACCAGTACTCCCAAGTCCTTCTCTGCAGGGCTGCTCTCAATCCCTTCATTCCCCAGCCTGTCTTGATAGTGGGGCCTGCCCTGACCCAGGTGCAGGACCTTGCATTTGGCCTTGTTGAACCTCAGGAGGTTCACATGGGCTCACTTCTCCAGCTTGTCCAGGTCCCTCTGGATGGTGTCCCATCCCTCAGGTATGTCAACCACACTGCTCAACTTGGTGTCATCTGCAAACTTGCTGAGGGTGCACTTGATCCCACTGTCTATGTCATTGTTGAAGATATTAAATAATACTGGTCCCAATAAGAACCCCTGAGGGACACCACTTGTCACTGATCTCCATCTGGACATTGAGCCACTGACCACTACCCTCTGGATGAGACCATCCAACCAATTTCTTATCCACCGAACAGTCCATCCATCAAATCCCTATCTCTCCAATTTAGAGAGAAGGATGTTGTGGGGGACTGTGTCAAAGGCCTTTCAAAAGTCCAGATGGATGACATCCGTAGCTCTTCCATTGTCCACTGATGTAGTCACTTCATCATAGAAGGCCACTAGGTTGGTCAGGCAAGACTTGCCCTTGGTGACGTCTCGAATCACCTCTGTGTCCTCCATATGCCTTAGCATAGCTTCTAGGAGGATCTGCTCCATGATCTTCCCAGGCACAGAGGTGAAGCTGACAGGTCAGTAGTTCCCAGGGTCATCCTCTCTACCCTTTTTAAAAATGGGTGCAATGTTTCTCTTTTTCCAGTCACCAGGGACTTCACCTGACTGCCATGGCTTTTCAAATATCATGGAGAGTGGCTTGGCAGCTACATCAGCCAATTCCCTCAGGACTCTCGGATGCATCTCATCAGGTCCCATAGACTTACATATGTTCAGGTTCCTCAGGTGGTCACGAACCTGACCTTCTCTTACAGTGGGAGGGACTCTACTCCACCAGTCCCTGCCTTGAGGTCCATCCACTCAAGAGGTGTGGGAAGAGAGGTTGACAGTAAAGACTGAGGCAAAAAAGTTGGTGAGTACCTCAGCCTTCTCCTCATCCATTGTTACCAGTTTGCCAGTCATGTTCATCCAGGGAGTGGGGGGTACGCTTTCTTTGACCTTCCTTTCTGGCTGACATACCTGCATAAGCCCTTCTTATTATTCTTGGCGTCCCTTGCCAAGTTCAACTCCAGCCATGTCTTGGCCTTCCTGTCTCCATGCCTACACAACTGGGCAACGTCCATATACTCTTCCCAGGACATATGAAGTTAATTTAGCTGGAACTATAGTGGCTTAACAAGTGTCCTGTTTTTCCTCTTTACTGTATGGGAGTGAATACCTAATTTAGTCTAATTAAACCTTTCTTTACATGTTATTTGGTACATGCCACAGGGATTCTTCCCAGGCTAAGAGTCAATGTGATTTTCCATGGCATGAACTCATTTTTCAAGTATGCAGTAGTGTCTATCACTCTATCGGTTCTCAACTGTGTAACACCAGTGACTATAGGTGTCATTCATTTTGGCCACTAAAAATCTGGCAATTCCTGCCCAAAATCATTGACTTATATATCAACCAGTCATGCATAAAGACCATAAGATTAAACCCCTGAGGACCATTGCATGGATCCTCTGCTATAATAATGTTTAAATTAACCTTCCAAATTCCACCACAAATTGGTATAAAATACCCTTTTATGGCATGTGGTGTCCAAGACGCCTAGAAATTTCCTCTTAAATTTCAAATTGCTCTCTTGTATCTTTACTTTTAATTTGGGAAAAAAAAAAGCTTTAGTGAAAAGTGTCTTCTTTCAAAGCAGGGATTTTTATTCTTTTGCAACTTACATAAAGTGACAAAAAAATCCCTGAAGATGTGTTTGAGAGGTTTTATTAATTTCTTATTAAGGTGACTTCGTTAAGGCTTTTACTTCCATTTATGCCTATGGCTTATGAACACCCAGTGGCAAGAAGGCTTAAGAGAAACCATGAGTAGTCTTCATCAACACCTTTTTATGACATAATTTGTGCAACATATTACTTAAACCACACAAAATAAACTGTAATACTTCGCAAGTTACTACACTTGTGGTCTTCCAGAAGATCCATTTTGCTTCTTTTGCTGGAGAAGAAATTACAGGCAGTAGGAAGTGCACTGTTGGAAAGGTAAAAACAAGAGTTTCTTTGACATCTGGCTTCACAGTGGAAGGTTGCTAGGAAATTGTCATAACTGCCGCATGAGATAGGTTTCTTACTTGTGTCTGCCCTCCATGGACAGCTGTAGAACACCTACTAAGATCACAATGGACCAATATTTTCATCTTCAGATGAAAGCCAAAAAGAAGGGGATTTTAGAGACAATCAGTATTTTACTTGTTTTGGAGAAATGATCAGGAATGTGAAAAGTATGGTGGTAGGATACCAAACAAAGCTTCCTGTTGAGAAATGGGTCCAACAGCTTTGCCTTTTCTCAAGAAGTTTCAGAGGTCTGAGAAAAATCCTCAGACTTTTGTCCAGCTGACATCAGCTGGAAGACTCTTCACTGACGAGCAGGAAAGTGAGGGATTGGAAAAGAGGAAAAACTGACCAGGGCTCATCCCAACCAGGCTAACACAGTAGGCTAGCATGGGAAATCACTGAACATAAAAGATTTGATAAAAGATGCAAAGCACCTAAAAAGCCTCAGTTGTGACAGTGCTAAAGTAATTTTTGTTGCTCATCCTCAAAGATGGCTGGCCAAGACACACTTGCATCTGCTGCTGGAACGAAACTTCCTCGTTGTTAGCATTTTCCTGCTTAATTTCACTTTTGCACAGTGGAGTGGATTCAGCTGTGGTGTGTTTGCCCACTCGCTGTGTTTGTCGTGTGCGAGTGGTTAAGCCTCATGCCAGAACGGAGCTGTGCAGACCTGCTCACTGAGATCTGCCTCCTGAACGGCAGTGCTGAGAAGGGGAAGTCTGGGCTGCAGGAGACTCAAGCCTTCGTGCTCGATATTTCATGCCTGGTCAGCTGCATCCCACTCTACCAAAAAATATTTTATGCAGAACTAATTTTATTGTGAGAAAAGCATTTCAGGGACTGTTACCGTACCTGTGATGTTTGAAATATGAATTTGACATTCACAGCTTATCAATAAAAACACATTGACTTTCATAGAGGTTGTCTGGCGAATTCGAGTACAGCAGTACAAACATTTACTTACATCATGTTCACAGCTGATAAACTGCAGTTGCTAAGTTTGTTAATTAGATCTTACTTAAGCTATGTCCTTCCTGCTTTTGTGCAAACCTTTAACATTTGAGGATGCAATTTGCATGCATCAGTCAACACAAGCACTGAAGGAAGCGCTTGTTTAGGTAATAAGATAAGGAGGTGCTCTCTCCACTTTTGGGTTTTAGCTGCCACAGAGGTACCAGTTCCCAGGATTCATAGCTGCTTCTTATTCAGGCAGCTCTGTGGTTTGCACTGCATATTAATTTCTGTCCAACACGGGAATTCAATTTGTACTGTACATTTCATTTCTTCACAGATTTAGATTTATTTCATGTTCTCTGCTTTTAATTAACTCTCTGGCACAGCTGCTGGACAGGATATAAAAACTCATTGCTCTCCCTGCGTTACGAGTGCACCACCAATCATTTACCACTTAGATGGTGGTGCAGGAGCTATCAGTTTCCATGGCAACCAGGGCCGTGGTGATTGATTCCTTGCCAGTATGGCATCACCACAGGGAGTGAGGCTTGTGATTTTTGTATGCTTGCAACATCCATCTAATTAAAATGGGATTAGACAATCATCCCTGTATATGTTCAACAACTGCACTGCAATCCATTTATGTAAATGTCAACTCTATTCAACACAGTAGTTGGAGTGTTTATGAAGAAACAGTTGCTTTGCTCCCAGTGTATTGCAAGGGGGGGGTGTGTGTGGAGAATAAAAAGATAAAAATGTATACAGCCTTATTTTGGCTACTAAAAAAGAAAAAAAATCCTTTCACTGATGTTCAAGTGCTATGCAAATCGTATCCTGTTTCCGAATCTGAATCATGACTATAGGGAGCAAAGATGGCAGAGCTGCTACAGCTCTGCTGATGTGCTGATGGCTAACCCGGGAAAATGTGCTGAGCCTGTCCTGGAAATTCATTAATTAATTTAGTGTGTATGAATTATTTATTTGTCAAAAGCCTTTAATTCATATGATTGATTTTAGTTCAGTGGCATCTCCTGAGAGCAAAGTAATCCTTGTGTTCTCATAATTTTTCTTTCATAGAGCATTCCTCAAGTCTTATAACGGTTACTTGGAAATTTGTGAAGTCTTTACAGATCAGGCAAGATGACAGATCTGTAGTATGCAAGGAGACTCCAGAAGAAAAGAGAAGCTCAGGGATTTTTTTCAGGGCTAAAAGTGAAGCCAGGTTCTTCGGAGGATCGCTAGATGTAAATGCAAAGGAAAAAAAGAGAAAGAAAAGGACAGAGGGTGACTGATCTGTTAGGATTTTTTCTTTATATATCACCGTTTCTTCTGCATAACACTGACAAAATAGTCTGTTAACATGAAAAATGACAGTTTGCAGTACCTAATAGTCTCATGTCTGTATGCATTTCATTTTGCAATCTACTTCTGTATTATAAAACTTAGAACCATTGTAGAAATTATAGATAAAATTAATAGCCCATGGCATTTTATCTAAAAGCCCATTGATACTAGTCATATGGCTAATTTTTTTAAAAAGACTATTTCCTCTCACAACAGAAGAAAACTGACTGTATAACAAGCAACAATATACAGATGATAGAAATGCCATGTACCACACAGGAATGCTGTGTTTTATCATGCTTCCATAATAAAATCCTCCCTCATGAACAAATCCAGCCCTGGTCTGGGAGGCCAGAAATCACAATGTCAGAGAACAGAGATGAATGATTTTGGTACAGAGGAATCATTCTGGTGGGGCAGCAGCGAAAAACCTGAGCGACTGATCGGAAGTACAGAAATGGCGACAACCAGGATGAGAACATAGTGGGTGTTTCTGAATGAAATCTCCCTGAAGCTTCTAACAAATCCATCCTGCCAAATTGCCTGAGGGGACGTGCATGATGCAGCAACCCCAAGGTCTCCCTCCTGCTCTCCTTCTGGCTTTGGGTCCCTCTGGGAGAAGGCAGCTCCTCTGGTTGAACGTCAGGGCTCCTACTCACAGCGGTAAAGAGTACTTGCCCTTCTTCGGTCCCCAGTACTTACACAGGTTTCACGCATAACTCCTTTTATGTCCAGCTGTACCTGAACTTGAGGAATAACTCCTTAGCCCAACCCAAGCCTGCAGAGGAAAGCAGGGATCCATCCCTTCACCTCACAAAATGTGGATCGGGCTCAGAATAAAAACTCAGCCAGACACAGGTCGTACGTTACCACCTCTTCCATGTCTCTTTGACAAGTAAATCACTGTCACCATAGCTGTGAAGCTATTGCCAGTCCTTCCACAGAAACTGTACAGGTACAGGACTGAAGATTGGTTGTACCTCATGAAAGCTATGATAATAAGTGCCACAACCACTTTGGTTCAAAGTTGCTTAATCCACCTTATTGTCCATCCAAAAAAAACCCCAAAACAGCAACAAATAAAGAAACAACAACAATTTAAAAAAACCCAAACCAAACCAAACCAAACCAAACCAAACCAAACCAAACCAAAAAACAGAAAAAGGCAAAGCTAGTAGCAATAAAAAATCTCTAGGCATCTTCCTGCCAAACCGAAAGCCCTGCCTTCCTCCTTAGGATAAGCCCAGGAGGCATTCAATGATCTTGACTTTTGATCCATTTTACCTGATAAAGAACAATCCTTCCTTCAGGACTGAATGTGTCCTGGGTGGGAATCAGTCTTCAAGAGATCTCTGGCACCTGCACTTGGCTTTCTGACAGAGACGGTCTAGTGGTTCCCTCAGATCCTTAAAGAGAGCACTCCCTGTACATTAAAACAGCCCAATTACACCTGCCTGGACTTTCTTCTCCTTCCACATCTCGCGAGTTGTTCCACTTGAACAAGAAAATGGTTTGGAGCTTTATTATCCAAAAATTCAAGCAGCTAGAAAATAATGTCTCAAACTGCAACATCTTAAATGGATTAATTAGCTTAATAAATCCTACATTTCTTATGAAATGATGATCGTTACTCCCAAAATAGCAGATTAAAAATATTTTAAATCTACAGATGGAGGCTGAAGGGCACTAAGGATAAAATTTTAAAATATTTTCTCTGCAAAACAGAAGGAATATTTTCCTAAACAAATACATAGAAAATTCAGTATTGTCTTCAAATATTACTATGCCAAATTTGCAAATTTGATTCAACTACCGAAGTGCAAAAGCAGATTCCTATCCCTGCCTCAAATATTTTTCACAACATAACCATCCTTATGGTTTCAGCACCACCAGCTCTAGAATATCCTAGAATTATGCTGTGTTAAGTGTCATCAATGGCTGGTTCTTCTGTGTAATGCTTCTGCAGATAACGCAGCTTTTCACCAGCAAACAGGACTGCATTTTTGTGCAACTTCACGTGCTGCACAGCACTGGAAACTAGAAAAGGTCCCCCAAGCATTTTGAGTAAGGTTTCAGAAGTTTAACGGTATGCTGTCTGGTTTTTAGGTGGACGAATAAAGTATTAAAATTGGAACTGAGATCATTATGTGTGATTTTAAAAATGCACAGATTTTTCCATTTATTTAACTCCACGTTGACCCAGTGCTGCATTAGGATTAGCTAGCTTGCCTCTCTCCCTTGGCTTGATATCAGAGGCACTCCAGGTACTACTCTTACCAGTAATAGTTAAAGCTGATGTTGAATCAGTCCCATATTCGCCAGTACACGCTCTCGCTGTTTCCCCCTGCAGAAACAGAACTAACTCAAGGTGATACAGTTAACCTGTCATAGCAGTATGTAAAGGATTGCCTCAAGTATGAGTAAAACAATGTTGCTGAAGAAAAGAATCTTGGGAAATAACTGTTCAAATTATTCACTGAAAAATTTTAAAGATTTTAAAATAACAAATGTAGTAAAAGAAACAAGGTTCAGACTGTGAAACAGCCATGTAAAATAATGGCAATAAAGCTCAGTATTGTAAAGCAAAATATTGCAATTAAAATAAAATTATGTAGAGAATGGAGACTCAGTCCTCTTGTGTGTAGCCAAAATCCTTCATATTCCAACAGACAAAATTATCTACTCCAGCTTTGTCCCCTGTTTCCTTTCCCAGCCAAGTGGTCCCGCTGTCTTTCATCCCTTACAGTTAGCTGAATATGCTGACCAGGGAAAGGTGCCAATCAAACATCTGCGTCCTCTGCCTGCAGAGCAGCCTGCAAGGGCAACACACCAACAAACTTCTTTACCTCCTTGCTGCAGCTCAGATGTGCTCTGGAGGAACCATTGAAAATGGTGTTTAGTATTTCTTCTTAACCAGTCCTTGGTGTCCCTGATGAACTCGGAATACTCCTTGTCACCTATTAACATCAAATACAAGTAGTATTTTTATTTTTATTTTCGAATGTGGGTAACTGCCCACTCTGAACACAGCTGAGACAACTCAAGTCATTTCATTTAAGCCAGCGCAGAGCCGACAGATGCTCTATTTAGGCCTATTTTTATATGAAGCATCCTGTTCTGGCAGCATCCTGCCATCTCTGCAGACAGTGTTTTTAGTCTTTCACACAGGTACAATCCAAATGCTATTTACCTTTTTATTTTTTGAGCAAACTCTCACTTACTGTGCTGATGGAGGATCATTCGCAGTGTATCTTTTAGTACCCTTTTGTATATCTCTAGGAGTGGTCTGAATGTAGGTTGACTAACCATTATTGTTAATTAATAGCTGGAGAGATATTGCTAGTGAAGTGAAACTGCTGATCTCAGCTTATTCCCTGGTGTGGAAAATTATTGAATATTGAAAGCAAGTTTTTTCCAGAGGTTAGTTTTTGCAGGTTCATGGCTGAAATATTAATGCAAAGCCTAATGCTCACAGTGCAGAATTTTGCAGTTAATATAAGGGACCAGCCAGGGACACACCTGAAATAGGGTTTTAAATACATGTTTGTACCTCATGTATGGTTTTATAACTCTGTCTCAGCTGTGGAGCTGTTAGTGATCGTAAGTAACACTGGGCTGGAAGGCAGTACGGAGAGCTGAAAGGGGCTGAGAAGATAAAATTAGTGACTAACATCTGATCACAGGTCTGGCCTTGAAGAACCTCATCTGCCATGTGGTCCCATGTTCTCCATTTCTGATGTCTGACAAGGGGTAGAGCATGATTTTACCTCAAGCTGTGACATTAAAGCCTTTTGGCTCACTTGCAAAGCACAATAAATTGTATGTTTGATATTGTTTTCTGCTACTAGAGACTGCCAGACCATCTTGGCATAAGTACAGCTTCATCAGCCCTGCTACTTGTCCTATTTGTGCAGGACTTTTGATCACAGCCAGTGCTTGCGACGTTTTCAGGGCTGGATGGAAGTCACCTGGGGCAGGCAAACCCACAGGTTTTTTTGAGAACACAGAGCAGAGCTACGAATGGGACATCATCCATCACTGTGCACATTTCATGTCCCTCAGGCTAGCTGTTTCCAGTAAGCACAGAGGAAAGTCCTAGCCAGTAGTTTTCAATCTGTAGAATGAACACCAGTGGGGTTCTTCTTGTTACTGTCCTTCCTCACTGCCCATTGCTCCCAAGCTCACCTCTGTGGGCATGTATATGATCTGATATGAGATCTTAGCAGTAACAATGTTCTTAACAGACTTTACATGCCTGAAGCAGAACAAAAGGTATTGCTGGTTTTCCCACAGCTTTGAGAAAAATTTTTAAATCTAGTTGAAGTATCGGAAAGCAAAGAAACCACCTTGCAGAATCTGCAGGGCAAAACAAAGGATTATAAAGTGCTGCCAGTGGTGGTTCCTCTGTGTGCTATGGTAGGACTGACTGGGGTTTGATCATTTTGGCACAGCTTTCAGTAAATTCTTCTACTAGCTCTCTGGTGATGAGAACCATCAGTGTCATTTGCTAACTCAACTACCAATGTGCTTCTTCTCATAAGATGAAGCTTCCGCCTTGCTTGCTGCAGTCTTACCCATTACCATGGAGAGATGGTTCCTTCCACCTGCCCACGGCTTCTGGCATGCTCATAGTGACTGTGGCTGCCTCACAGCATCATCTTCTCTGCAGACACTGTGTTTCCCATGGGTTTCCTGCATCACTTCCATGGGACAAAGGAATTACTACATAGACTGGCCCTTCCCAGGGACAGGGTAGCTTACGGCAGGGGCTGTTGGGAGGTTCTGTGACGGCTCCCTTTGCAGGACCTGGCCTATGGGTCTCCTTACACAATCACAGATGAGGCATTTTCCTCCTGTAAAGCTGCAGAAGGGGGCAAGGATTTGGCTTTCAATTTTAATTCGCTAATATTTCTAGGACCCTTTTTCTGGGCTCCTCCCTTATATCATGGAAAAAATCTATTATTTGCTTCATCCTTGCTTTGTCTGTCCATTGCAGTGATCCCAATGAGTTTCTTCAGTGCAGAGAACAAATGACCTCCACTCATTGAAGCTTCAGAGACTTCTGAATAAAGACAGCAGATTTGGCCCCTTTCTTTCATATTTGTCTCCCCTAGCATTCATTTTCAGGAACAAATTTCTAGAATAAAATAAGTCCCCCTGTATAGACCAACCCAGCCAGGCATTTAAAGTTAAAATGAAAACTGTAAAAAAGGTAAGCATGTGATGACTCTCATATCTTTTGCCCTTATGTGGGTGATAGAAATAATGACCTCTAGACATATCATTGCACTGTGCACAGTCGGCACACAGGAGATTGCCAGGTGTTGGATGCGATAGGAAATGTTCAGCCTGATTATATATGCTAGAATCCAAGTGCTGCAAAATACCTCTTTTAAATGAGATGAGGAGCAAGAATTTAAAGATACCACTTAATTTTTCAACTGCAGCCAACCAACACCAGTGTTTCAAGATGAATTTGTTAATCACATGGGACTAGGGATTGTATGTGGTAATAAAAGACTAGAAAAACGTTTCCTAGCAGGCAGCAATAACTGTTCCAGTCTGTTTAAGTAATTTTTTTTTCTTTTGCTAGTTTAATTTCCCCTGCCCTGCTGCCTGCTCCAATTTATTTAAGTTGAAAGTGAGTGCAGAGCTGGTGGAAGGCACCAGATTCATGACTGTGGAAATGAAATCCATTAAGTCGCAAAGGCTGTGTAAAATTTACCCTTAACACAGTGATGCAATGCAAGATCTCAGCACCACTGGAGATTTCCACACTGCTGCCTTCAGAGGAGGTCTGAGTGCTGTATGAACCTCTCCCAGCCCAGCTCCATGGCCATGGCTGAGGTGGTGGTGGCAGGGCAAGCCCCACATGCTGTGCCATCAATGCCTCCCAGCACTTGCTGGGCAGGCAGGAACTTGGTGTTACAATTCACTTGATTTCACCTTCCCATGTGGACTGCTGGCAGGGACGCTGAGAATCACCAGCTCGAAAGGCAGCTGTCAGGGTAGGGAACACCTTGTTTTCTAAGCCCATCAGCTCCTTGACAGGAGCCCTCAAGCAGCTCTCAGGTGATTATTCAGATAGATCCTCCACTTGAGCAATGCAATCCCTCCTGTAGCTCTACACCATGCTCAACATGTCGGGGAGTGATTGACCATGTGAGCTAGTTGATAGCACACTGCTGAAAGAAATCGTCTCAGTGCAGATCTTTTCAGAAAGTCTAAACCAAACTATGTAAATTCACTGCATCTCATTTCTCTCAGTGCAGAGATGGGCTAAGCAAATTCACCCTGAAGGATGCCTTGATTATCTAGAAACACAATGACTAAAAACTAGTGTGTACTGCTCAGGCATGAAGGAACACATTTCTTCAAATTCTCTATAGCTATTTAGTTAGATTCATATTTACATCCTTGTTTATGCATTTATTCCCAGTATGTATACAAACAGATGATGAGTTTTTCTTCCCTGATGTGAGTGTTTGAGAACAAGAGAAGTTTCTCAAAACAGTGTTTTTGTGCATTTGCAAGTGTATCCATGAGCAAACAGATTGCATCCTTCATTATGGTCTCTTAAAAAAGAAAAAAAAGCTAGACATAATCAGAAAGTGACAAAGAAGCCACATAAAGATACAGCATTTCACAGTATACATTTTTTATTTCTCAGATAATCAGTCACCATAGAAAGGCTTTTCAGGGCTCCTCACCAGCTAATTTACCCTTTCTGCTCATTTAAAACTGGCTCTGGTATTGCTGTGCAATAGCAACACTGAATTTCCCTCTATTCTTCCAAGACTAATAAACCTTGTAGCAAGTAACTTCACTAATAGATTTCTGTTCACATTAATGTTACATGCTTGTCACTCCTTTCCCTTCCCCTGCACCTCTTTTTCCTTCCATGCTCTGCAAGGCAAGAGCCCTTCCACTCTTCTTTTCTTTCAAAATCTGCCATTATTTCTGTTTTTGTTTTAAAAATGATGTTATGAAAGGCAAGGCATAGTCTAGACAAGATACTGAGAAAACCACATATGCAGGCTTTTCTTTTTTTATTTTTAAATAGGCTTCTGATGATTTCTGGGTATCACCAAGTACAGAACTTTTCAAAGTCTGTTGTTACAGAGGTCTAAATAAATGCATGCATATATACATACATACACAAAAACATTTGGCTTTGGAGAACCTGAATGGAAAACAGCACATATTGTTGAGGTGAAGCACTGTGTAAGCACTAATGCAAAAATCTGTTCATCAGGCTGTAAGCAGGGCAGCCTTCTCTTTTTTGTAAGATGTGGCATGAGATGGTAAATAAGGTTCACCAAAAAAACCCCTGCATTTGCTGAACCAGGATCTTTACTATTCATTCAACAAGGAAGTGAATCTGCCTTTGGAGCATGACATGTAGGAATGGGACATCCAGCTCTCCCCACGTTTTTGGACGCAGGGCTCCTGTTTTCTTCTGTCTTCTTGTCAGTGGTCAGTGCTGCGGGAGTTACAACATCTGCAGCTATTAGACCTATGGTTGTTGATTAGCACAACACCAGCTGAAGGAGATTAAATCAAAGTGTTTGGATCCTCAGAGGCTGATGTAAAGGGCACACTGAAATAACAGCAGGTGTGTATGAGAACTCCAAGATCAAGGAAAATGAAATAAATTTGTATTTCATTACATTTTGTGCTTTGGTTTCTTGCTAAAGCTGGGGGCCAATTCTTTCTCATTCATTTAGCAAGATTATCCCCATTGCTTAGGTGGCCCTGCTTATTCACTTTTCATCAGCTACCAGACTCTCATCTGAGAAGAGAGGATTTACTTCCCTGACGCTGTGACTTTACTGTCAAAGTGGTGCTCAGTTTCCAGAGCTACCAAAAGAAGACAGTCCATTAATTACCTCTCAGCCTTATAGAATTAAACAAGTTTTAGAATTTGCATGCTGGTTTTGGTCAGTTCAGTTAGTGGTCTTGCTGAAGGTATGTCATTTTTTTCTCTGAACTCTGTAGCTCCTAATGAGTGTTGACCCAAACGCTCAAGTACACTGCACATGTGGCCCAGGGACTACCCATGGCATGAGCGAACAACAGAAAACTTTTTAATACAAAGCTAAACTAGCTAATTGAGATGCCATATAGAGTGCAAGCCTAAGGCAAACATTTTTTTTTCCCCTTAGAAAGTATAGCTAATTTACTAGCAGTCTCACTAAACATCTGAGAAGAAATCAGTTGATTACATCTGAGCACCTGTGAGAGGATTCTTAATAAACAAGAACATAAAAATGAAGTTAAAAGAAACAAGAAAGTTGATTCCAGTTAAAATCATTGGCAAAACAAGAAACTTATTTTCTCTCCAAAACCTCACCTCCTTTTTGTATAACTCTGTTCTCACATAACTAGAAACAATCAGCTTCAGCTGCTAACAAAGTTCATATCTGCACTTGGCTATGACCAAGACCTTCAGAGGATGTTTACTACAGAAATCTCTAGACTTCATTTACAAATTCTGAATGGTTAACTTTTGTGTTTATTTTAATGCTCAGATGATGAAGTTTACTTCTTGGAATTTGAACAGGTACCCTTCTCATCCCCTTTGGCTAGGGGATTATTTGCCTAGGATAATTACTCGGTAATTATCTGGGTAATAGAAATTTTAACATGCCTCTGAAGACAGATAGTAATAAATGCCCACCTAGGCCAAAGCGAATTCGATGGTACAACAGCATAACTACCTGTTATGGTCTAAAAATTTCCTTAAATAACAGAAATGTCAAGGGTTAATTCTGACCTAAGAGGATTGTTATCATACAAGACTAGCAGCACTCCACATAGTCTGTGTGGGTAAAAAATGCAACAAGTATTCAGTTCTACAGTGGGAGCTGGTAAACAGCATTTCTCATGCTTCCCAGGGCAATGGATAGAGAGGAAACTGTTGGATGGATGTGAAATTCATCTTCTGGAGCAGGTTCTCTGAGACCCCTCTTCACATAGGCTTCCTACCTTTACAATAACCCATGGCTGCTATGGAAAAACATACCAAAGCTTATTCTTCTATGAAAAAAACAAAGTGTGATGGTTCATTTGCACATCACTCATTGACCAGAATGGCTGAGAGAAACTAGGCAGGTATTTAGAAATGTTTATAAATATTAGCTAATAGAAAGCATTAAGGCCCCAGTCTTGCAAACTACTCCTAAGCACGTATGTAAGTACATGAATTCTTGAAAGGTCAAGATTCACATGTGTGGGACAGTTTGCTTTATGTCACCTTGTTCCCATTTCTACCTCTTTTACATTCAGACATTTCTATGCCTAGTTTATGAAATATTTTTCAAGGGGGCTTATTAAAACATCTGATGTTATAGAATATTCATAGAAGAAAAATTTTGACTCATATGCACAGAATGACACTGATTCTAAAGATTGAACCTTTTTAGTCAGAGAGCAAAACCAGTACCAAGTTACTCAAGCAAACAACAAAATCCAGTATATCTCCCATTCCAGTGGGAGGCTGTTGGAAATTGAATTATGGGCCATGAGTTACACAATGCATGAGCTGAATCTTTTCAAACCACTAACAAGAATGAGAAAGAAAATAAGCATAAATAAATCAAGAATTCCAGCATATTTTAGAACAGAGACAAAAGTACGTAAATACAAGTTTCACCCAGTATACAGAATATAGCATATAAAGCAGGCTCAGAAAGGAGATGCTTCCATCAACTCCTGTGTGACATTGACCCTCTGCCTGTGAAATGCAGATAACAGCATTTCCTCACCTCAGGGGTGTGAAAATACTTATGGTCAAGATAGTTATCCTTTAGAACCCATACTCATGGAGGCTGAGCAGGTATCAAGGAGAGGTAGGTGGTCAGGAAAAAGTTTCAGTTTTAAAAAGGTGATAGTTTCTGGATTTTTATTATGTTGGGTAATTTAAAAAAATGGGCAGAATCAGGCCATCTATGATTTTGGATAAGAATGCTTTGTTTATAAGAAAGCACAGCAGTATATGTGTAGTTCCACTGAAGTCAAGTAAGTGTTAGGTAGGACACAAGCTGATCTGTCAGATGTTAGGTCTTACCTGTGAGTGGTCCAGGAAGTCATTTCACCCTGTCCTTTCCACAAAGCATGAGTGCAGTTCAGGGGAAGAGGTATCAGAATTACCAGCATAACTTCTTCTGAGCTGGAGTTTCAAGCGATTTCAGAGCAGAGTCTCCAGCAACTGGGAATACAGCAATACCGGAGGAGAGAAGTAACGGTATTCTGCGGGTCTTACTGCATCATTTGCACAGCATATTAGGGAAAGGGATCTCCAACCTCTCTTCCATTTCCCCTCTGCTGCTCTTTTTTAGTCTCTACAGTCAACAAAATGCAATTATCCTCTAAAGCTTAGGTGGGGATGTGAGAAAAGGTTAAAGCTGGGGAGAATATGCCATGTTATTATTTTGTTTATGCAAAATTTTGCATAGGGGCATTCCTATGCTTTCAGTGATTTGTACAAAACAGCAGTGAGTTTTCTCTGCATCAGGGTCTGATTAAAAGCTATTCTGGAAGCTAAGATACTGTCTCAGAAAAAGTCACTGATACTGACCTGAGGTTCCCAGAAGTAATTTCCTTGCATGCTCTCTCTAACCATGCCATTTTAGAAGTAGCATATCAGAGCAAATGAATCGTTACACTGTGTGTCACTCATTTGTTCACCTTTCTGAAGTTAACCTGCACAGCCGATACCTGCTGTCATCTGTCGTAGGGTTACTATCTCTACCAGTATAGAGTCTACTAACAGAAGAGTGGGTGACAACTGGACTTTGTGTGGACAATGCAGAATAGGAAAGCATTTTATGTTGCTGCTTTTTATGATTTGAATTGGAAATTTGTCTTTCTCACATTTTAAATGAAGAAGGAGCACACGAGCCTTTCTAGAGGATGAGGTTTTTTTTAAATTGATGAAATGTGTGGTGTCTAATATTCCTTTCATCGGTAACTTATAATCCTGCACAATCTCTTCCATGTGTTAACTAATGGCTCTTGTATTATCACACTAAGTAATTTATACATTTAAGTCACTTTATGTTCTGTTTACAGTTTTTGTGCTTCATTTCTCTGACTGAAATTAGAACGTACCTTTCTCTTCTTGTTCAATGTTAAATTTCACTTGCAGTATTAACATAATGCTGTTGTGTTTGGATTTCAGTTTCCAACAGTGTGGGTGGAGGGGACTGTTTAAATGTCATCTTAAATTAAACCATTTCCATTGGAATGTGAGCAATTACATTTAAACTTTTCTATTACCAAGGGTTTTGTTTGTTTGTTTCCTTGCTTTTAATCTTTCTTCCACATTTCAGTAAAACTCACTCAAAGATTTAAAACTACCTGACAAAAATTTTAGGCTATTTGTAATTTCTCTTCCAAAAAAATCCTATTTTTCTCTTCCCCCCCCCAACCCCTTCTACTCTTATCCACAGCTATTCATTTTTAAGTCAGGTACTTGAAGCTATAGAGGCAGTAGTTGCCTTGCTTGCTAGTAAACTTGTATATCTGTTTTGGTACGTAAGATGAATTTTGTAACAGTCCTGTACACACAGTCCACTCGAGTACAATGAAGCATTGAAAGCAAGGAGTCTGGCAACATGTCATTACATTTCCTCATCCCTTCAGAAGAAATATTCTTGAGAATATGCTCTTAGGATTTTGATGGGTCAGTTGTTTTAAATTAAGGGTCCTAATTGTTTTTTATTGTTTGAATTACAAATGAACAGGGCATAGAGGTTAACAACTTCTTCAGTGCATGTTACTTTCTCTTAGCTGCTTTGCTGAATGGAGGGAAGTCATGGTGGGGAGGGTATTGTAAATGGGAGAGTGTCTTCTTACCAGTAAAGCTTTCCATTTAGTTAGCCTTTAGTATGGATCACACATTTCCACTACTGGAAGCAGGGAAACGTTCAATAAGCTACCAAGGAAACTATATGTGCAGATGGTGACAAGCTAGCGTATATGATCAGTCCCTTACTCAGCTCTCACTGGCTGCATGGGATTAGTGGACCACAAGTATTTCACAGCCCACCTCATGATTTTGGCTTTCTTATGGTGAGACCAGAAGACCTTACTGAAGATCACCTCACCAGACCTCACTGCATCGAAGCCAGACTAGTGAATCCACAGGACTTGGGACGCTAGTCCTTCAGGAGCCCATACAAGAACCTGAGGTCATCTTCATCCTGGAATAAAGGTGCAAATCATGTCCTAGTGCTCACCACCCAGCAGGACTCCTGTTTGGTTGAAGACTTGCTCCCTTTGCTTTGGTTTTGAGGAGGATACCCTCAAAAAATGGTGCCATCAGACACTCCCTGAAGTCCTCTCCACTCACCTGCTCCATTAACATCTTGGCTGCAAGAAATCCCGAGTACAGAGGGACAGAGCCCCTGTGTGAGGGGGAAGGGGATTCAGCCTTTTGCAAATATAACTGAAGTCTTAACAATTAATGATCAAACTGTATGATATTCACTCATGAAGCATATTCAGGAACATTCCAACTATTAAACCAGCAAACTGTGCTGGCCATAGAGCAGACTAAGGCCCAAGAAAATAAGTTAAAGCCAAACCCTTTATACAATGTTCCCTAGAAGCTGAAAAAACAGTCACATATAAATAAAGAATTGCAAAAGCATTTCCTCACTTAAAAGGAAGATTAAGCCTGTGTGAGGCAAGGCATCAAAACTCCCATTTGTGCTGAAAATCATACCTTTGGGAAGAAAGAAGTGCAAATCTTAATTACTCCATGAAAAATAATATCCATCACTCATGGGGTGAATGCAGAAAGAAAATGAAGTGATAAAGAGTTGCTTAATAGACGGATGAATAGAAACAGAAGAGTTAAATATTTGAGGGGTGGAAGTCAAAGCTGCGGAGAGGTTAGTTTGTGCATGCTGTTCTGCTGTTTTACTCTGCCTTTCCTATGTGTGGTGGGTTGACCATGGCTGGATGCTGGGTGCCCACCAAGCCACTGTGTCACTCCCCTCCTCAGCTGGACAGGGGAGAGAAAATACAACAACAGGCTCGTGGGTCGAGATAAGGGCAGGGAGAGATCGCTCACCACTTACCATCACGGGCAAAACAGACTTGACTTGGGGAAATGAATTTAATTTATTGCCTATCAAATTAGAGTAGGAAAATGAGAAATAAAACCAAATCTTAAAAACACCTTCCCCACACCCCTCCCTTCTTCCCAGGCTCAACTTCACTCCTGATTTCTCTCCCTCCTCCCCCCAGCAGCGCAGGGGATGGGGAATGGGGGTTGCGGTCAGTTCATCACACCTTGTCTCTGCCGCTCCCTTGTCCTCATGGGAGGACTCCTCACGCTCTTCCCCTGCTCCAGCCTGGGGTCCCTCCCATGGGAGACAGTCCTCCATGAACTTCTCCAGCGTGGGTCCTTCCCACAGGCTGCAGTTCTTCAGGAACTGCTCCAGCGTGGGTCCCTTCCATGGGGTGCAGTCCTTCAGGAGCAGACTGCTCCAGCGTGGGTCCCCTACGGGGTCACAGGTCCTGCCAGCAAACCTGCTCCAGCATGGGCTCCTCTCTCCATGGGTCCACAGGTCCTGCCAGGAGCCTGCTCCAGCACAGGCTCTCCACGGGGTCACAGCCTCCTTTGGGACACATCCACCTGCTCTGGTGTGGGGTCCTCCATGGGCTGCAGGTGGATATCTGCTCCACCATGGACCTCCATGGGCTGCAGGTGGATATCTGCTCCACCGTGGACCTCCACGGGCTGCAGGTGGATATCTGCTCCACCACTAACCTCCATGGGCTGCAGGGAACAGCCTGCCTCACCATGGTCTTCACCAGGGACTGCAGGGGAATCTCTTCTCTGGCACCTGGAGCACCTCCTCCCCCTCCTTCTTCACTGCTCTGGGTGTCTGCAGAGTTGTGTTTCTCACAAATTCTCACTCTTCTCTTCAGCTGCAGTTGCACAGGCTATTTTCCCTCTTCTTAAATATGTTATCACAGAGGTGCTACCACTGTCACTGATAGGCTCAGCCTTGGCCAGCAGCGGGTCAGTCGTCTTGGAGCAATTTGGCACTGGCTCTGTCAGACATAGGGGAAGCTTCTGGCAGCTTCTCATGGAAGCCACCCCTGTAGCCTCCCCGCTACCAAAACCTTGCCACGCAAACCCAATACACTGTAACAAACCTAAGAAAAGAAAAATCAGCAAGTCTCACTTCATGGGGTTATTTTAACAAAAGACTGTTTGCATGAGAGAGTTCAAAGCTCAAGGAGGATATGGACTGACTTGCAGATGCCCAGCAGGACAAGACCAGTCCTGACCAGAACCAAAGAGAGGACTACAGCAGTCCACTGCAGCTCAGATAGGAAGCAGTTTCAAAAGGGAAATACCACTTTCTGGTTTTAGGCAGGTCTATGCTCCAAATATTGGAGCCAGAAGTGCAGAAGACTGGGAAAGATACAACTACTCTTGCTGCAAGCAGACCAGCTCTAGTGTGCTTGCAGGATCACTGGGTTCACACAGCAGTGGTCGGCACCCATGTTGATGTGCCCTGCTAGATTGCTAGACTGGGGTAAAGTATCACCCCAACACAGCCTCCATGCAGATGTGCCACCAGCAATGCTATGATGGTGAATAATTCATGTCAATTGACTAGTTAGACAAATTATGTTTTTTTCTGTATCTGCAAAGAGAGCATAATCATCTCAAATGTTCCTATTCTAAATTGTTCAATGACTTTTTCTCCTCATGAGAGATACTTTTCCTTATCATTTATAAATCCGTGCTAGGATAGTGATGCATGCAGATGAGTAGCAGGTGGGATTGCTTACCATCCAGCCCTTGCTCTTTTTCTGGAGCAAAAGAAACTCTAGGTAAATTTGAACAGCCAACATAAAAGTTACCTACTATTCGTAACTCTTTTTTCTCAACTAAGAATTTTTTTCCTCAAGACAGGCTAATACACTGAAACCTTTTTCCCTGTATTACAAGGTGTCTTACTTGTTCAGTTTTTCTTAAATCTCATTTTAACTTTTCTATACTCTTGTAACCATGGACATCTCCAATGTTAATAAAAATACATGAACATCTACTTTTATGATACAATTTTGGAGGCTTAAGTAAATTTTTAGTCTTTCATGCTCTTACAACTCCTTCTCAAGTCTTATTTTGGCCCTTATGCTTAACAACAGCATATCTAAAGAGCAGGGAAAGGGGATGTTTTACTCAGCATAATAAGCTCAATTCCCAAGGATTCCCTCAGCATGAAGACCTAATTCATTTCAGCAATCATAAGGCACCATCCAAAGAGAAAGAGATACACTTTATTAAATCAGCTGTGAATTATATTATGAATGTATATTAAATTGATAATCAAACCCCTTCAATTCACATTTTATTTGTTGTTACACAAGCTCTTTTTAAATTACTATTTTGGGCAAGTTTTTTCCATTTTGTGCAATGCTTCCATCACTCTGGAAGGAAATCCCTTTGTCAGTGAATGTATGCCCCAGCTAATTCACGTCACGCGGGTATCTTGCATGTGTATTGCTTAAGGGAAGGATTTGTTGGTGTTGTTACACTGCCCAGTTATTTATCCATATTGCTTCACACCAACCAATTACACATCATAAAGTGTAATCATATCATAAAAAGGGCAGGAGTCCTTTGGTCCCATAGCAAAACCCAAGAGGTGTGGTAATTTATTTTCTTTCTCTGAGTACAGAACATTGTTTTATCGTCTGGCTTGCTGCCAAAATGATGACTGCAGCTGTGTTTTGCAGTCCAGACTTGCCCCTTTCTCCCACTCCAAAAAGTCACACGGAGTATTTCTGTGATGACTTACAAGATCTCTGCTGTTCCCTGTTTTTTTGATGGGCTTACCAGCTGCTGCACTGCTTGCTTTCATAGCTGGTATCCCAAATCTTCTTTCCATATGGAAACCCCTGGATTTGCTTCTTGAGTGATCCTCCTGGATCCCGAAAAATCTGTCCTCTGCTTGCCTCATGCAGCAGTCTTGCCTGGCAGTCTGGCCAGAGCAGCAGCCTCTAAACAACAGCCCAGTGGGTTTCTTTCTCTCATCTTCTGTCCTTACCTTCAGCAGGTCACCCCCTTTCAGAACGAGTATTTCTATGGCATAGTACTGAACACAGGCAGTTCAGTCCCTTCCTTCAGGCTAAGATATTAACCCCTTCAGCCCTGGTACTCTGTGAGACTTACACTGGACACAGTCATGCTAACATTTTGTTAGATTACTCATACACAAAAGCAGCCCAAAGTGAGATTTCAGTGGAGGTCAAGCCCCTACATACAAAACTGTGAACAAGATAATCGATATTCACATGCTGTTTCTCACATTCAAGGTACTTAAATTCAGACAGCTAAAGATACTTGTCCTGTTTCACATATCTTAGGTGTGATGTCTAACCATGACTCTATTTCTGAAAAATAAATTCCTGTACTGCTGTTCTTCTCTGTCCCTAAGTGCCCTTCTCAGAGCACGGGTTCCTTGGGTCCCAATATGGTCACTGCTCCCCCTGGGCTACCCAGGGAGTAGTCTAGCTGGGACCCACAAATCAAGAGTTTATGTGCTAAGTCCCTATTTAGAAGTAACACTAAAAATTTACTCAGGCAAATGACAGACCTTGAGCATTTATGAAAAATGGTATCACTTTATGTAAGTAAAATGCCCTAAATGTCTTCATGTCACCATCTTTCAAATTGCAATAATTATCCTTTCCTCCCTTACAGAAACACTGAGAGGCCTTTGAAGTCTACGCCAGGGCTCTGTTATTGCACTGATAAACACGGAAAAAAACCTTCTAAAATCGGAACTGTAATTGCTCTTCTGATCTTAACCCTAACAAATCCAGGAGTAACTTGAAATCAAATAAATTACTGTGATTTACCCAGCTGGTGACCCAGGCTGATATTTCTTATCATGAGCATGTGCCCACCTAGCTGGCTACCCAAAGGGAACCTTGATAGTTCCCGGTACACACTTGCTGGCTCTTTTTGCTAAATGCACCAATATTATGGCAAGTAAAATGTCAGTGAAATAAGCTGCCTGGGCATCTCGTCTGATCTTCTCATGACAACAGTGAAGCAATTTCAAATTTCTTCTAATACTGTGCTTGAAAGGAACTGAAAAATAATCCTAGGAAGTAAATTCTCCAGGCTTTTAAGACTCTCATTAGTCCTAATAGGAGTTTCTTACATAGTTAGAATCAAAAAGACCTTAAGAGAACAGCTGGTTGGAAAATGTCTAACAAAAAAAAAAAAAGTGTGCTTTAAAGGCCAAAATTGTTTCACTTGGCAGTGCACTGTCAAACGTGCTAAGCTAATTGTTGAACCATAAATTGTGTGTACAGTTAGCACTGCCACTTCAATTGTTAGAGATTTTTTAATATGGTGAAGATAGTCTTCCAGTAATCACAGACCAAGTGATCCAGTCTTGCAGTTGCACAAACTGTGAGGGTTTGCTAATTGTGAAAATGGGTCTTTTAACAGCATACCACAGTGGCAACAAGTCAATGCTGCAGTTACAAGTTTTGTTTTTGACAGAAAGCACTGAGTGTCAAAACAATTTCTTGGCTGTTATCAAACTGATGAAGCTGGGCAGTTGGGATAAAGCTGTTAAGTAGGCATGGGCAATCTCAGGTGGAGATAAAGGAGCAGAACAGACTTACAAGGGGCTTGCTCAGAAACCACTGAAAGTACTGCAGAAAACCTTTTTATTAATTTCTCAGGTCTTATTGCTGGAATATGCTGTGTTTCAACTCTGCTAAACAGACAGTTCAGAAATTCTCAAAGGGAAGAATTTTTCCATCAGAGAATGAAGTTTCGTCAAATTTCAAATGTTTGCAGAGACATTTTGATTTCCGTGAGGGTGTGATAAGCTAGGCAGGATTTTGAAATGTGCCAACAACTCTTTCTAACATCTCTGTAGCCTGCCTGCCTGCTGGAGATTATATAGCTCCCAGACTCTTTGGTTCCTGGCTCAAGTGGGAATTGTAGGTTTTCTGGGATTTTGAGGTTTCAATTATGACTCTAGCTGCCAGTCATAAGAAGGAGCTGGGAGACAAGACCTGTAATCTACAGACTCAGAGCATGGAAACCAGCACTTCTAGGGTTTCCAGACTGCAGCTGTTAATAAAGACCCCGTTTTCCCTCACACCACCAAGTTTGGCTAGAATCCTTTAAAAATCACATTTTGAAATTTCCAAGAGGTTTTTTTTTTTTTTAAGTGAAAATTCACAACTTCAAAATTATATTGAATTTCTGATTTTCTAAATCCTCTTCAAAATTAAATTATTTTATCCACTTTCTTCTTTTAATCACTTTGCAGTTATTTTCAATATATTTAATTTATATTCTATAAGATTGTGTCATTAAGGCTCCCAGTTCACCCTGCCCTTTTTTTCCTAGTCATTGTGTCTAACTGCTGATGTTAATACTTCTTTTTGAAATTGTGAAATTGGTATTTTTAACTGCTTAGATCTCCTTTTTTCCAGTTATTGTTGCTTTTTTCCTAGTGAAACTTGACCCCTAATACCCCCAGGATAGTCAACAGGATACTGAGGCTCAGGGAGAGATGTGCTTGGTCTCGCTTCTGTTTGTTGTTCATCATCTTCTTCTGAGACTCCCTATAATTCAACAGACTTGTGTTAGTGTACCTCCCTTTCCTTTCTAAGTCCTCTTGCACCAAAATCTCAGAGCCATTTGCAGTCCTTGTAGGCTACACTGAATGTCTACCATAAGCCTTTGGTTTATCAGGCCTGTTTCATAGATTTGTTGTTTATGAATATGAAAGTCTATATCTTCCAATTCTGTTTAAGCTGCAGAAGACAGACTCTCTCTGCTCGTACATAATCAATCAAGCATATTTCCAGCAAAATTGACAAGCCCATAGCAGATCATTGTACTGGAAAAGGTAGGTGTTTCCCTGGGTAATTATCTAAACTTGGGGAAATGTGGAGTACATTCTTTTTGGATGAAAATCTCTAGTGCAATATCTGGGCATTATCATTACGATTATTTGCTCACTTAGAAACCATACCCCCCCTGACTTCTCCAGCACTGCAGGGAGGGCTTTCGTTTGCACTCTCTTTTGTCTGTCTCTGATTTATTTCCCCTTCCTCTGGTTTCTCCTTCACCCCTCTTACCTTGTTTTCTATTCCCGCCCCATACACCCTTTAGAGAACTTCTGCAAAGCTCACCCTCTGCTAATTGCTCAGACAACAGTTTTGACTCAACCCCTGGTTTTGAAACATAAGAAAAACCATTAACTCTAACCGCCCCCCCACTGAGCTTGATGTTCCTGCTAGATGACTCCCAGGCATCAACCATCTTCTTTGTAGCTATTTTTAATTGCACAAAAGAGCTTCCTGTGAATGCTTAACACACCTATTCACTCAAACAAATTCTATGATCATGTTTTTTTGGGTTTTTTTTGTTTTTTTTTTCCCTAGGACTCTTAATGGCGGGTCATTAGTACCTCTTTCCTGATAATTAGAAGCAAGGGCAAAAATAGAAACTCTTTAAAACAAGTAGTCTGCTTAGTTATCTCTGTCCTGCAAACAATAACTGAACTTTCCCAGCTCCTGTTTTCTTGTCAGGTTCCTATTTAACCCTTTGGGACTAGCAAGGGCTAAAATACAGCAGCCTTGGGATAGGCAGGGCACTGAAACGTCATTTACTCAGGACACTGACAGGTACAAAACCAGGGTGACCTGGTTTATATTAGAAAGGTGGCGGCAGGGCAGGCGGTAACCTGTTATTTGTCAGAACAGTGTCCTGCAGTTTGGCAGAGTCCGGGGTTCGCTTGCCCTATGGCTTGCCCCGTTACAGTAAATTGTAATTATAACCAGCAAGAATTTAAAGTATGGAGCACCGAAATTAATTTAGATGCCAAATGGCTCTTGGGTTATTTTACGAGGGTCTGTTCGGGAGAAAGCAATGAACCGTTTCCAGGCACTTCGCTTTTATAGCTGGGAAGTGTGGTGATGTCTGTTAACCGGTTCTTGAGAGACTGGGAAGACAGAATGAAATGTGAAACACCTCGTATGAATGTGTGAGGAGAACTCATATATCCAGGGTCATGGCAAAGCCCATGTAGGGTCTGTATGAGACTGCTCTCAATGCCTTTATTCAGGGTTCGCTCTTTGTTTAGCTCTTGTCTAAGTTCATGCACAAATACGAAGTCTAAAGTGAAACGCAAAGGTCCATGGGCATGCAGAAGGCTACTCAATCCGTGAGTGGCATAAACGGGGACAGAGCACATACCGGAATCTCTTAACTCCCTTTTGGTGCCCTACAGCTGATCTGTGCTGCCTCTGGTTTTCCTCACGTCATTCACGCTTGCCTGGGGTTTTTTTCAGGATGAAATTGTTTGGCAGAAGATGGTGCTGTCGGTTGACTGTATTCTACATAAGCTGATCTGACACAGTGCCTCTGGCTTCAAGGTAAATTTCCTGGATTATGAAGTACTGTAGGAGGAAACGCCTATCTGTTAGTATTATCACTTCTATTGTTCCCACCAGTGAAAAGGCACAGAACAGTAATTTTTGCTGTGGTACGAATTACATTTTTGAATCTCTAAGGCTTTAAAAGTAAAATAAAATAAACAAAATCAGACAAAATAAAATCCCAATACTGGCAAATGTAGCATACCTACAGGACAGAAAAGCCGTTCCGACTTCTGTTTATACTGGTCACATGTTTTTTTTTCTTAAAATACTTACGAATCCATTAATGAGAAGATGCACTAATAGCATTAATATATGTATTCGAAACAGATTCTTTCTGAACACTTATTCCACAGCCAATAAATGGGAACTACGTGGCATTCAATTGAAAGACGAAAGTGTCTTCTAAAATTAAAGGGTGGGTTATTCCGAAGCTGGAGTAACACCTGCAGGGGTGGAGAGGCATAATATGGGATCTAAACTGCCCCAAATCTCAGTTAAAACCTGTACAGGTTACAGATTAGGTTCAACAATAGCACTATTCTTCAGTACAATCCCATTTTCAGAGACTGACAAAAGAGACTATTCTCTGCATGTTTCCTTTTCATTTTTCCATGTTTTATAACCTCTGGATGATTTCTACTTATGTTATCTGACTTTCTGTAAGAATCTTGGGCTGGAAACAGTAGAGCAAATGCAACTTTCGCTGAGCCTCCTCAGACTATTTCTTAAGAGGGCCTGTGTACAAGTCGTTGTTTCACTCAGATCACATATTCTTGCTCCAAGTGATTTATTTTAAAAAAGGAAAATTGTGAAAGGTCTATACTTCTTCAAACCAGTTTCAGAGCCCCAAAACTAAGCTGACCAGATAAGGTAATTTGAAGTCCAGTCCTTGACTTGAGGTAATAAAACACTCATGGGATTGTCAATGCATAGTAACATATTGTCTTAGTGTAGATTATAATACATTTCCACAAGTGTCTATAGTGTACTTTTTTGTCACAATCAAGAAATAGTGATTCCAGAGGAAAAACAGGTTACTAATACCTTTCTCACAAACATATGGAGTTTTTACCATAAATATTTTTTGAATATGAAGCAGGTAGCTATGCACTCAACAGTAACTGCCAATGGCTAAACTGTATTGAAGTGAGTACAGAGTATTCTACTTATTTTAGTGGCTTTGAAAATTTTTAAATTTTGCTTGAAGAAAATATGATAGTCCCTCAATTTTTTGTTTGAGCATGCTGAAAATAACATCCCAACAAAGCAAAACACACCCACTTAGCTGCTTCACATAAGTTCTCCTTCTAGGTCATACATAGACGTCAACTGAATTCTAATTCTATTGTTGTTATTATTACTATTATTATTATTGCTGCTGTTATTTTTATTCCTTCTCTTCTATGTATTCAGGTTCTATCTTCCCTTTGCTGCTGATTATTAGTAGAAGAAGATGAAAATGTGTGAGCGACTGAATAGTCTTAATAGTCATGCCTTCAGTATACGCTTCATTACTTATGGTTTACTGGAAAAGAGGATGCAGTTAACACCATTAAAACATTGCCATACAGAAGACGGTGCTCATAGTCTCACAGGAGACAGCCCTGTAATCTTATTACTGGCCATCTGTGAAGTCTCATCAAAAAGCAGGAAGGGGAACCTAACCTATCCAGTTGCTGCATAGACATCACCCTCCCCTTGATGTCATGCAAGGTTGCTACTTGCATCTTCACCCCAGATCATGGAGCCTGCTTACTGGATTTATGGAGGAGAAAAGAAAGGGTAGGTGTGTTGCTGTGGCCATTGGACTTACACCAGGAGCATAAGGATAAGTATGAAAGTTTCTAATACAAAAGAAGGAAAAAAGTGTTTTCAACTCCTACCTTTTTTGCAACCACTCACTACCAATGAAGTTCAACTCTTTGGTGTTGGTTTAAGAGGGGACCCAAGAAAGACTGAGAGGTGGGTATCACACTTATTCTTTAAAAAGGTAGCTTTGCTTGCCTTTAATCCCAAAGGACCTAATTCAGCTCCAGTTCCTTTATTTTTCTTATATCGTCTACCACTCAGTTGTCTTCCCTTAAACAGTAGCTCCAGCCTTGTGCTCCCCCATGCATTTCTACCCTTTCTTTTACTTCCTCAGCTAAGGGCTATCTTCTGTTAGTTTTCTCACCCCTTAACCATCAGATCCCCAGATTTCCTAGAGCATTGTTGCATAGACAGCAGAACAAGCCAGGGCCAATGTCACTGTCTTAAACAGACGTTCGCTTTCCGAGTAATCTACCTACTATTTCTGTGCCAGCTGTCTCTAACATACACGAAGCAGAGAGCTGAATGGATTGTATCTATAGGACTTGGAGAAGAATAGCATTGCAAATAATTGCTTAAACTATTTGTGCTGACTGACTCTGTATCCAAAATTATGTGAAATCCAATATTATTGTAAACTCCTTCACAGGCAACTATAAACATCTGTTTCAAAGATTTGTTCAGTGTATTTCTGAGCACCCTGTTATAAAATGTACACAATGAAAATGTTTAGCATTTAGCTTCTTCATGGCTCCTATTAGAAATTAATCTTTATTTTTCTCCCAAAGGAAGAAGCTCTGAATGGATGCATAATAAAGAAATTAAAGGAAATACATTCAGATTAATGTAATGTGATTATTGGAGAAGTAGTCAAATAAATTGTTCTGATATTCTGTTGTTGAGTGATGTTACAGTAACTCCTTCTTAGTCACATGATTTTTGTATTTTAATTTCCCTCAACTCGCATACAGACTTTCTTTTCCTAGCAACACTGCAGCCTTTTGAAGGATCCTTATCTTGTTTATTATCATCGACCAATTCTACCCCTGGAATTACTTCAAGCAATTTCTTTATTGATTGGCCTTTTAAACCTTGTAACCATTGACTTTGAATTTATATTCTTACACTGGCTTTATGTACTTTTTCCATGGCTACTTTTCTTCTGTATCTGTCCTCTTGTTCTTCTGTTTCTTTTGTTTTAGTGTTATTCTTTCTCCCTTGCATTATGTAATTAAAATTGGTCATTAATGTTTGCCAAGGTGCTGCTTTTATGTTATTCCTTAAGATTTCCAATAAAATTTCAGAAAAAGGTGAACACAAATAAGAATCATACAGCTCCTGGGTCAGCAAGAAACATAATTGCATATGTAAATCTGTGCGCAAGTGACACTATTTGCATGTTTAAAGTTACCCATGTACTTCCTTCCTCTTCGAATCTGGGTCACAGGGAGGGGAAGAATATGCTCATGATTATAGCTGTTTCAGAAGGCTTCACTAGCATTTATTTGAATAGAAACCATGAATCAGCTTCTATAGTGTTCAGAGCTCCTTTCATTTGCATTCTCCAAATGTTTGTGAAAGCAAATTTTTGTTCAGAAGAATGTTCAATGCAAAGTAAAATATCAGAAATAAGGGTGTGAATGCATGTTTGCATGAGTATTGACACTGGAAGCATTCACATGGCCATCTGGACAGCTCTGTGGGTTTGGGAGCCGTTCAAAAAATAGCATGCAATTTGGAAATTATAAACTGAGTGCAAATAGGGAGTAGCAAGGTGGTGATAGTTTCAGCATTAGTACAGTGAGTCATTCAAGAGCAAACCATGGAATGAAGTTTCATTAACTGCTGCTCTTCCTAATTTACTATCAGCTGGGGTTTGTCAAGCTGGAAAAAAATTGGTTTTAAAAATACTGAAAATTTCTGTAGGATTCCCTATTTAAATAATCAGAGTGTGAGTATATGTGTAAGAAACTTACTATTATTCAAAAACAGGTCCACATTTTGCAAAACTATTTATCATTTCACTTTGAATAGCAAATAAATCAGTTAAATACCTATTTCTGAACTGAGTTGCTGTGATATACCTCAGAAAGAACAATTAAAAAAAGGGATCTTTTTCCTGCCTCTCTCATGACATGCCTAGCTGCATAAAGAAAATGTTGTAGCAAAAAACAGATGTGGGCAGAGTACAATTGTGTGTAAACTTAGGCTTTAGAGAATTCATCTTTAAGAGATGACTTTATAGATGTCAGTAGCCAAAATGAACCATGCCATATGGCTTTATTATAACCATTATTTCAGTAAATGTGATTGACTAATGTAAACATTAGTAACCTCCAGAGTAACTGGACCCCAGGCTACGATTGTCTGTTGCTAGCAAATTGTCCCAGTGCTCTCTAGCACAAATTTGGCCTGTTACAACCAGCTCAAACAGCTTCTGGGCTTGGTTTGATACTAAGAACACTTCAGAGTTCATTCGCAGTACACAGTTCCCAAGCAGCAACCTTGTCCTGGAGACTTATTTGATTTATTACCATAGATGTGGGCTTTTCCCAGCCAGATTGCAATGGTCTTACTAGTACAGATGTAGCCTAAAAGCTCAGAATGTAGATTAGTGCCATATTCATCATGACTTAGCACATTTTATTCTGTGGAGAACAAATCTATTAATTTTCACAAAATGTGCAGTAATGGAACTCAAGCACTGTATTAGAGCTAAGGAGGCTAAGCTGCAGCAGTTTGGGGCATGAATGTCAGAATGCAAAAGCTACTCTACATGGATTCCTTCCCTGACCCTTCTTAGTAAGTACTCAGTCTTGTCGATACTACAGGAAGCAGTTAGTGTTGTCAAAGTGCATGCTGCTTTCCTCAAGTGGACAAGCTTTTAGCTAGTGGTCCTCTATGGGCAGAAAAGGTGCCTTTTTAAAGTATAATCATTTGAATGTTAAGCCATGATAAAATGATTCTTAAGTGGAAGCCCATATCAATCCATTACTAACAACAGAAGAAACTTTAAGCTGAGAAGAGGAAGGAGGTAATTGAAGAAAATGGCTTGTTCATATGTTGTTTATGAAAATTTGATATTATTTCTGCATATTTTTTAGAGATTCATATATCTTTTCCCATCTTCTACTTTTCTTCTACTTTTCAAAAATATTTTCAGTGAACAAACAGATAAAGAAATTGCAAGAAAAATATTTGTGTCTCCATTTAGGCTCATGTTTTTGCATGGATAGATATAATGTTATACTTTTTGCCATAGCCAGCACTTTGAATAAGACATAAGGGATATATGGTGTTTGGCTCCAACTAGAAATAACCACCTTTTCTTAACACCTTTTACACCTTGCATTTTACCCTTCAGTCTGCACTTCCTGAAGGTATATATTAGTATTTTGCCAAAACTTGGACCGTAGATATGAAACTACTCTTGAACTAAAATTATGTAGCTGTTCCACTGAGCAATGCAATCATGAAAAAATCTAACACTTTTTTATTAAGTCATTTAAATAATGCCACAGAATTACAGCAGCAAATATATTTGCAGATCTTCACAGAAAAGGAAGTGAAGGTGAAAGCAACAATACGTTTAATAGCTGTTACTTTGGTACCCACGGACGCATCATGCCTGAATGACAAAACAGACATAGATATAGAGTCATCTGGGGCCCAGTGGTAGGATCCTCTTTCTATCAACAAGTCCTTTGGGGAGTTCTCTTGTTATTTTAGTTACTCATCTTTAAGTATTTAAATTGCCTTTAATCTTCCAAGTAGTTCCAGTTCTAGGAGTTTAAGGACAAGCTGTTCTTCAGGGAAGATGAAGGAGATCAAAGGAATCTGATCTTGCAGCTAGTTCAAAGATAAAAAGCTCCAGGACCATTACTGTTGGCTTAGCTGCAGCTGAGTTGAGTGTAAAACATTACTGTGCTTCATCAATGTAGACTACTTACACACCACCTGCTCCCACGGTCACTCTGATCCACCACTGCAAACAGGTTCTTTAATTATCCCTTTACATGCTTCTTGAGAGTGACAACCGTGTTCACAAAACCCCTGTCATTAAAATTGCTTATGCTAAGGGGGAGCATTTTCACAGGTGAGTAGTGAGCAGCTCTTGCCAGCAAAACTGAGAAAAAGAGATAGTAGAAAAAAAACTGGAGACAAAGCAAATCTGGTGTGGTCCATGAGTAAGAGCCACAGAAGTGACATTCTTAATCGCTGATGGGACAAGGCATTCAGAGGTGGTAGCGGCAGAGAAGGGCCAGTGGCTGGGACTCAGATATGGAAATTACGCTGATTCCAGGTGAAAACACTTATCCTCTGGAGAAGATGTTCAAGCAGCAAAGAAACACTCGGAAAGGAATGAGGGAAAGAGCCAGATGAACAGAAAAAGTATCCAAGCACTTTGCCCATTTCTGGCCAAAAAGCAAGTTGAAATTGCTAAAATTAACATTTGCTGTTACAACAGGGAATTCTTGTTAAGATGAGGCAGTGGGTCACATGGAATGGAAACCTAAACTTGTTAATTTCCATGTTGAAAAATTCCTTTTAATTAGGTTTGGCTGAAAACTTCTGCACCTGATGCTTTTTGGTATTTTCTAAATCAGCCAAAGAAGAAGAGGGAGACAGAAAATGAAAAATAATAATTTATGTGCCATTTACATAGATTTCAAGGCCACAGAAGTAGAAGAGGTAACTGCCTCTGTATTTTGGCACTCATGCAATAGGGAATACAATGAAAAAAACATCTGTGATGCTCAATACGGGTCAGCCAAAACAAGTAAGGAAGAGAACTGGGTCAAAGGAGGGAAGATATTGCCTGAAGTGAACAGAAAAGAAACAATGAAAAAGAAACAAACAAAATGTTAAAACCTAACGCATCTATTTTGTGCCACATAGATAATATTCAACTTTTCTGAGAAAAATTACAAGTAGAGATGGAGGGAAAGGAAGGAGAGCATTACTGCAGAGCTGCATTATGCCCAATCTTCCCAGGCAGAAAACTTCTGCCAGTAAATTAATCAGAGTCATTCCTCTACCCAGTAGTAGAGGCTGAGGGCAGTGGTGTGGGAGGGAAGGAAAAGGAGAAGGGCAGGAGGAGGATGCTGTGAGAATTAGCTTCCTGTGGAGAAGAACCTAGGTTACTGACCAATAAATCCTGCTGTTTCATCTGGTCAGAGTGCTGCTGCTGGACTGCATCCTCAGCTGAAGTAAATCAGGTGAATCTCACTGGTTTGGGTGGAATCATCCTAATTTATGTTGTAATTTCTACAGTTTGCTTATAAAGTTCTAGTCGCAAACCAGTTGCTGGGGGAATGGTGCTTCCGTTAATAAAGGATGAGCTTCAAGTGCTGGGGTTTCCTAGTCTGAAGCAGTATTAAACTCACACATTTAATATGTTTTAAACATATTAGTGTAAGTAAACAGATTTAAACATGCTTCAGTGTTTAAAATGTTAAAAAGCAGCCTCCCTCCTACCCTTGCACCTCCTGTGATTTGTGACAGCACAGCTGTTCGGCAGCTATACCATGATCTGTGTCAAGAAATTCATCTGGCAATAAAACCTCAAACTCTTGTTTTCAGTAAGGGATTTTAGCACCTGATTCAGTTCCCCCAGTCTGGTTCTCAGCATTTGCTCAGAGGCCTGAATGGGCAGTAGGGAGCTGAAGCAGCGGGGAAGGATGGAGATGGGGTCAGCTCTCTGCTCACGAAATGCCTGTGGAGCCACAGCTTGAGACTCTCTTTGAAATACAGCTTTTTTGCCCACCTAACAGGTTTTTATATTTGAGGGTTCTTGGGTGCCAGAAAAATTTGCTTTAACTCAATGGCTATTCCTCCTAAAAAAAAACTGATGAAAAGCGCAGATCAGCAAGTACGGCCTCCCCCTCCACTGCCCACCATATGAAACCCATGAAGTAATCCTCTTTCACCAAAACATCTACCTAGCAAGCTAGTCCCTCACACCGGTATCCAGCTGGCTGACTTTGCCGTCAGGTGATCCATCTCTGGTTTCGAATACAATGATTTCTCTCTCCCGTTTCATTTCAAAACACTTGCCTGCTGCCTTACACTTAGTGGCATCTTTTACTCTTGTGAGTTAGGTATTGCAGGTTGACTTGTGGATTCAGTGCCTATTTTTTGCTCATTTTAGTTGTCAGCAGTGTACAGAGCTTTAGAAAAATCATGCTTTCGTACTGTTACCTTTTTTGGCTGTTTATACCCAGAATTCTTATGGTCTGCCTCCTGCTGTCTCCACTGGCAGGAAAGCATCTGTGCTTCCCTCGTCTCCCTCCCTCCATTGGTTCTTCTTGACCAAGTGTACCTTGAGCTCTTCCAGTGCAGCCCTTGCTGTGGTTGTGCTGCATCAAGGAAGCAATGTGGCTGAAAATAAAACCTCTCATTTTGCAGATCAGCTCCTCCATCTGGTTCACCATGCAGCCTCACAAAAACAGGCACTGACACATTTCAGGGGTAGGTGGGCACAGAGGGGCAAGGGCTGCTGAAACTGTTCCTCCATGGAGGAAATCTCTGCAAGATTGTGCATGAGGATCTCTGCTCAGGGCATGGCCAGACTGAGAAATGACATTTTCCTTGTTATTGCCATGGGGGCGTCACTCAGTCGGATCACATTCCCAGCCTGGTTCGCCTCATGGCCACACAAATGTTACCCTAGTTACTTTTTCTAAAGATGCTCCAATAATTTCACCTCCAAAAATCAGCCTGCTTCTTCTTTGAGTCTCTTTCAGGTTGCACTTCAAAAGCACAAGGGACTTTATAGCACCAGCTAGGTGTGTAGTTCTATCCTCAACTTTGAAAATGTCCCTTTTTTGCACTTAAATATAGAATTTGGGGAACATAGACAGCTTCAGTGAAAAATTTTTAATAGCATAGACATTTTCTTACACAGGACAATTATTCATTTTTGCTGAAAGCTCAAGTAATTTCCCAAAACCTGAAATATATACTTTTTTTTTTTTTTTTTTCAAAAACAAAATAAGCTTCTTTTAATGCATGTTCTGTTGAGCATGGAAAATACATTTACCAGTCAATATTTTCCTCAGGTTGTTTTTTATGTGGCTAATGTTTTTGTTTTACATATGAAAAGTGAGGAAAGTTCCATAGCTGTGTAGCCTTGAGGGGTATTTTTAATATCTGAGTGTGGCAACTTTTCCAGACAGCACTAATAAAGGTTGTTACTGTCTATAGTATAATCCCTTTAAAGTGTCTCTCCTTGCTACTGCAGCTGTGAATGATTCCCTTCAGGGGGAAAAAAAAATCCTTTTTTATTCTGATCCTTCACTACTATCTAAGTATTTGCTTTACAGCAGTGCTGCAGGTTTCTAATCTGAGGCTAATTAAATGCAGACACTTATGAAAACCATGGATGTGATTTGCAAGGACTACAACAGTTTTGTGGGGATGTGAAAAATGAAATAAAGTAATGAAAACCGTCCATTACAGCTAAGGCTGCAAGGCAAAAATCTCTGTAGGTGTCACTCCACTGACTTTGGTGGGGTGATGTTGGAGGAGCCTCTGGCCAGGAAGCATAATTCTTAATGTCAGTGAGCAACAGCACATGAGCAGCAAAAGCAGAAGCATGGCAACGTTTCATCTAAAGCATGGATGGTGCTCTGAGGGCTGCTCTTGCCTGACTGCAGCCCATCATCTTGCAGGGGCTCCAAGGACCTGTGCGGATCCCACCATGGGCTGCAATGCCTGGGGTGGGGAACAGAGCTAGCGGGGCATTTCATCGTCTTCGTTGCAGTGGTTGTGCTGCAAGTGCTGCACCTTGTTCATGCGGGTGTGCTGCTTCTCTGGCCTTCGGGGCCAGGCAGGAGAGCTCCCTTCCCACTGGCAATGTACACTCGTGCCCAAGGATCCTTCAGGCTGCTCCTTTGTGGAGCAGGTGACTGCAAAACACAGGCTTTTCTTCATTTGGCCCAGAGCCCATTGTCATTGCAAGTGGAAATGGACAGCTTTGAGATGGATTAGTGTAAGCTACTGTAGATCTTCAGCTATGTAGCTGAACCGGTGGTAAAGGAGGAAGAGATTAGTATGTTTGTTTTCTCTGCCCTTATTGAGTTAATAGTTACTCTTGGTAAAATCTGTCCACTTTTTAAGCTAATGAATATCTTGTAACAAAATTACTACTAGTCACTTCGGCCCAAGAGAAAAATTAAATGAGAATATATTTTTAAACTGATTTCATTTTCCAGCTGAAGAGGATCACAATTACAAGGAGTTACTTGATTTGACTTCACTTCCTTATGTGCTGCAGAGGACGTCAGGGAGAGAGAATATTGGAAAGAAAAGGTACTTAAAGGTCACAGCTAACAGTACCTTTACCACTTCAGTGCAATCTGCTGGCACTGGAGTGGCCTTCCTTCCTTGTGTGGATGGCAGGCGTTGTCACGACACACAGATGTTCATGTAAAGTGCTGGCTGTGAGCAGAACATGGGCAATGGAAGCCATTTACTGCAACACTGCACAAAGCAATGCCAAGTGGCTATGTGACTGGCAAGCACTCCTTTCTTCTTTTTTCTTTTTTTTTCTCTATAGTTGTATTAGCCACAAGGTTTCAAAATGCTTTTTTGAGAGTCAAGAGACAGCATTCAGAAAGGAGCCCAGGAAAGCCCGATCCTATTGCTGTTCATACAGCCTCACACATGTAAATGTAAATGCCTTTTCTGGGAAAGGGGGGAGATAGCCAAGTTTTCACTTCGTATTTTTGTGGTTGAGGACATGTATGATAATCAAGGCATGCCTGGAAAACAAGGTCAGTGATGATAGCAGATTATATAGTGTCTGAAAATTGTACCCACTGTTGTGCAAGTCAGGATGCCCACAATGAGCTGAAGCTTGTGCTATTAATGCATGGAAGAGGTGAGCTGCCAGCATCAGCAACCTCAGCGGTCTCTGGGGAGCTGTTTTTTATGTGCAATGATCACGGGTGGGCAGGTGGGTTGGTGCTGATGTTCAGACTGGAGGTGAGGATCTGCCTAAAGACCACAACCACAAGCTCACGATGTGTCACCTGCCCTGCAGCTTGCATGTGCAGCACATGGCTGCAGCTGCACAGGGGTTTTAAAGGAGCATTCAGCCCTCCAAAAGAGGTTTAGAGATTTTTTCTTTTGCATCTTATTGTGCTTATACCCACAAGGATGCAGAAATAACCTTTCCTGTACGTTTTTTTTCAGCAGCCTGCCCTTGTCCGTTCACTTCTTCTCTTGAGAGAGCTCCAGCTTATGTAACTAACCCCTTGATGCAAAGCGTGTATGGATCCACACAAATTACTTGTAATGTTTAATTAAACTAAACTGTAATCAACAGACTTTATCTTTTGACTACTGTATACCAGGGAAGCTTTATCTGTCGAAAGTTAACAGTAAGATTGGCTTGACTTTTAAAGGCACCATGTGAGTTTCTCATTAGCCTTATTATAATTTCTGGATCATAAATATGTAAATGATGAGTTTCACACGGGAGATTTAATTCTGCGCTCTTATTTCTGATTAGCTGGAAATACACTGTGGCTCTGTCAGATAATTGGTAGCACTGCACACCAATAAGGCATTTCCCTACACTTCATCAGAAGCAGCTGAAATTAAAGAAGGCAGGAGCTGTTACATTTTTGACAGTGTTGTAACACCAACTTGTTGAAGTTTTAACGCAGCCATTAATATAGTCTATGAATTATTAATTCTTTCTTATGTCAGGAATTAAAAAAAAAAACCAAAATTGAAGATCTGAGCCTGGAGTATATATGCTCTGGGAACCAGATTTCTCTTCTCCCCCCCATTTCTTTTCTGATCTACTCTCCAAACAAAACACACTCATTTAGTTTGAGTAAAGAGGAGGGAAAGTAGTATTTTCAGGGATATGGACTTTAAATACACATCCCAAACATATATTTAACCTGTGGGATTGTTTTGGGAGATATTTTTTCCCTCTTTCTCTTTTTTTTTTTTTTTTTTTTTTTGAGATGTTGTCACAGATATGCCTGGCTACATGATAACTCATAAAGTGACATAACAAATGGAAGTTCCCAAATAAATGTGAGTGTGGTAGGTTGTGCAAAACACTAATGCAAAACAAATTGATACTTGCATGAATTTTACTTTCCTTAGCTGAATGCAATGGAAAAGAAAGGCAGGACCATATGGAGAAATAGTAGTCCATCAGCAGTAAACTATCAAAATGAAAAAGCACCCCCCCTCAAGAATCCTTAGTTTTAATGTTATCCTTCTGTAGACTTTATTTTGTTGCTTTAGTAATTGACTTCTATATATATCATAAAAAGCAAACCATAAAAACAAAAGTTCCCTACTGAGCTGAACAAAGTAACCACAAGCAGAGATCAGTCATTTTAGTATTTCATGACGGTGTAATATTTGAGAGATTTGGTGAATCTCATATTCTCTTCCAGGTTTGAGAAGAGACCCTTTCTTTGTAAGCCTGTGGATATCCCCGCACCATTCTGTTTGGCTTCTCCTCCTCACAAGGCCAATTTTAAGTTTCCCTTTTGGCAACTTTATTTCCAATTTCTACCAAGCACGTACCACCTCTCCTCCACACAAGTAGTCTTCTTGGCTCACGAAGGCCAGTCCTCCCCTATCCTGAGGCAGTTTCTCCCCTCCACCCGAGGCAGCTGAGTTTTATCATCTTCCCTGTCCTGCCTTTATGTTCTCCTTTTCTCCTGATGCTACCCACCCAGGTCTTTCACAATGCAATAGTCCACTTTGCTGCTTGTCTTCACCACATTTTATAAAGCCATAGAAATAAAGTTTACTTGAACTGCTCAGATGGTCATTCATGAGAAGCCTTCTGACTCTGCTTCTCTGAACAGAATCAGGAAAGATTTTAAGTGTAAAGGTCTGGTAATTGTTCACAGAACACACACCATCTCTTGATTCTCACACTTGTCATATACCCAGGGTGGGTCAGATGTTCATATTTTCACAAGATCTATTTAAGGAAAAAGGTATCTGACTAATAATTATTTATTTACTCATTTTTAGTGAGGATTCAACAAGAAGTTTTTATTTGTTCTAGTTTTCCAAAGTGCTTAAATCATTTTTCATCCACCAAATTTGAGCTTGCCTATTTGGAAAACCACCAGCTACAAACCGTTAAAACCTGTCACAAGAAAACAGAGTCACATAAGGAAATATTAAAAAATTGCGTTACCAACTCAGCCTCTCATAAGAAATTTTGATGGTGTATGTCATTTTTTTGATGAGTTTGTGCAATTGCCCATTATTCCTTTATGGGTGAGCCCATGTAAAGTAGAGGAGGGATTATTATTGTTGTGGTGCTAACATCAACCCTTATTTCATTACTATTATTGCAGTGATTATTCATCATCAGTATTATGATGATTTTAATAAGTTTAAAAAGACCATTCTTTCTCTGTTCCTCAGCTTTCTTCTATCGTTATGAGCCTCTTGACATTTGCAATTGCTAGACAGTCGATTTAAAATCTAACAGAGATGGAAAAATTCCTTAGTAAATCAGATGAATGCAAGCCTGAGTTTTCTGATTTATAGTCACTCTACAACACAGTAAAATAAAGCCTTTGCTTTAATCCTTATTCCTTTTATTTTTTTGCTTTCTTTTTGTATATGTTCTGAAAAGTGAACAAGGATGCAATCCCCTGAAAGTATTGTTTTTCCTTTTGGTGTGGGCTGAGGAGTACGAGTGAGACTCTTAATTTACAGGCTGTTGTTGCAATGTTTCTTAAGTTTAGGAACGGTCCTCTTGGTGAGACACAACAATTTAAAGAAATTGTTCTTTAAATGCTTTTGAGAGACAGCCTCCTGTGAGGGTGGAGGTAGCAACCCATGAGTGTCAGCACTGTTTGTAAGGCAAGTTTTAAGAGCAACTGCCTAGATCCATCCCAGGGGATGTACAGAGCCAGGCTTGGCCCTTGGCTTTGTGTAAGAGCACAGCAGTGGTTGGGATCACACACCTGCAAAGATAAGGTGCAAACACAGCAGCATGCACCATGTGTATGTCGATATTCAATATATTATGACTTCTTTTGGCAAGTGTACAAAAACGAGCACAGATAAAAGCTGAGATCGTGGCACAGACCACATGATCCACACTGAGCTGTCTGATACCAGAGGTACCACTGAAGAAACATCATGCACAAATATCCCAAGCAGAAAGGTAAGAATTTTCCTCTCTTTCTCAAGGAAAACACTATTAAGATTTCACTTCTGCACGCCTCCCAGGACAGCCAAAAATATTCCAGGAAAAGGGGTTTTAAGACTTGGTATGGAAGAGCCGTACAAAAACTGCAGCTGGCACAGGCTCTTCCTTGGTATAGAGGCATAATTTAGGCATTGTTTAGATGTTGTTTTGACTCAGGATTGTTGGCCCTTCCTTTGTCTTTTAGGTGTCTAACTGCAGCTGAATGCAAAGCTAGCGGAGGAAAGAATGGTCATACAATTTACACATGCTTGGGGCAGGTGTTAATTGTTGATTTTCAGAAAGGCATGTGAAGGATCACTTATCTTTACATCTGATCAGAAAATGAAAACAATTAATTGAAAATTCAAAGGTTGAGAGTTAGTGTAGGGCCGGAGGTCTTTGTGCAGTGTGAAAGTGAGTGTCATCTTCAGAAGTTCATGTGAAAGATGCTGGGAAATTGGCTGATTTCGAGTGGCTGGTTTTATTGAGAACAGACATAGTCACATCAGCAGGATCTGAAGACCACGTGTATTAGTGAAATCAGTACTTTCCTTGCTCTGCCCTTGTGTGTTTTACAAAATGCAAATATTTGCTGCAGCAAAGCAGCATACTCATAAATAATCTAGGAAATATTAAAAACACAGAAATGGCAGGGCTGGACCGAGTCAGCAAGTCCTTTCGCAAGCTACTGGAGGCAACTGCCATTTTAATCCTTTACATAAAGTGATCAGCCATCTTAGAAATAGTTCTGTTCTGCCCTCTCCTTCATGCACTATTCTTCTGAGAAGGCAGTCCCAGACCTGCATTTCTTTACACGTTAAAAATCTTCTTAAATTTATTCATGACAGCATATACTGCAGTGGCAATTGTGTGTCCAGTAATGTCCTCGAGCTCAAATACCTGCTTCCCTTCCTGGGATGTGTTGGGAACATATATGGTTGTTAGAAACCATCATATTGCATCTCAGGGTTTGTTTTGCTAGACTAAACGCAACCTCCTTCTCACAGGATGGGTTTTCTGTGCCCTGCATCCCTGTGAAGCCTGTTTCTGCTTCAATTCTGAGTGTTTCTTTCTTGAAAAGAAATGATCAGGAGTGTACTCAGCAAATTGCTCTATTTAATTTTTTTATTCTCTGCTCTACTGGTCACCAGCTTCCCTGATCACTGACTGCATGGCATTTTAAGACTCTCGCTTAGGTCAGCTCTGCCCCACATTTAGACCCAGCAGATAATTGCTCATCTGCTGTGATAAAAGACAGAAAATATGCCCCACACCTTCAGCAGCCAAACTGCTGTCCTACTTAAAACATGAAAACTGAAGCAAACAACAGGAACCGTTTCCAGAAAATTAGCCCTGCTAGACAGCAATGCAAGAGGCAATCTAACACTTCTAGAAACATCAGAATAAAACCATGTATGCCTCTACTTTGGGGAAAGCCTAGGTTGTTTTCTTTCCTGTCCCTTTGCACCCTAACTCCATACAGGAGCCACATTCATACCCAGGAAGTTATGGTGCAGAATTTGCCAGACTGTAATGCTGGCTGCTGAATTTCCTAATTGAACTCCCCGTGAAGACAAAATATTTCGTCTATAATCTTACTACAATGTGAGCAGACTGCAACATTGCATACCCAGGCTTACGGATTTTCCTTGCTGTCCAGCACTTCACATCAAAGGTGGCCCCGAGAAGGGTCTGCCATGGTTGTGGTGTCGAAAATCAAAAGCGAAGTGCCTGTCAAGACTCCAGGGTTAGTTAGCTCTGGCGGCGATGGGGAACTAGTTCAAGCCAAAAGAAAAGGCAAACAATGCAGAAGGAAAGTCCTGTGTTTGTAGGCTACAATAGCAAAGATTATTGGTACAACAAATGGGCATTTAGGATTCAGTATAAAGTGTAAAATGAGACTAAGGATTATGATTATTATTTCTAGCAGAGAATGTGTTTTCATGTGGTTATATTCCGTCTTTTTTTCCATTTCTGGTCTTGTAGACTGCCTTCCTAGGACCAGGTGAACAAGGTCACAGCAGTGGCCCACATGGACAATTAATATCAACTAAAACATACCTCACATATTTTCCTAGCTTTTAATTAATCTTGTAACATGGAAAACTAGGCAAACTCTGACTGCAAGGCCAATGGCTTTCTGCAGCATAGCAAGACACTGTGGAGGCCAGCAAGAAAGTCTGGAGATCATGACAGGAGATACAGGCACTCTTAGTGGTTTTCACGTCTCACTCACTAACAAAAAGTGTGTGATTTGCGTGACTATGGTGACACTGAAACTACAGCTACAAGCTTGCAGTGTGCTGTTGCTGAGAAACAAAGAGATAGCTGTCTATGCTAGTTCAGTCTTTTAAGACGGGTGAAATATGTTTGTAATTTTGAAGCCAGGTTTTCAAATATTGCCAGTTCAGGGCATGTTCTAAAAAATCAAAGCCTGAGGTTTGTTCAGAAAAGCAAGAAGGAAATACTGTCATTAAAAACTGCATGCATGTACCAAATGTCTACACAAACATATGGTTACTGAGACGTGTAGGCATGAGCTTTGCCTACATAACTGATTACTACATGAGTAAAAATAAAGACATAGATGCAGGTTTTTATAAATAGGAGACTGAGATTCTAAGCAGTTAACAAATTGGCCTTTCATGCTGTAGCAGTAAATATAATTCAAAGATGCTTGAAATGAAAGTGCCACCGAAGCAATCCCTTGGTCCCTCTGCAAAAGGCTGGGGACAGGCACAGATATTTAAGCACAGCTTCAGAGAGGAGAACCTGACTGACATTCCACCACGAATGCTCGCTGCGGAGAAGACTCAGTTTTAGCCTCCCCAGAGCTGCAGCTGTCTTGGCCTCTCCTTGGTGGCCCTGTCAGTAGGGCTGATCTTGGTAAAATTACATTCTCTTGGCTCGTTTTACCTTTTTTTAATGTTTACTCATCTTACCAGTGCTGCTCTGTAACACATTTTCTCCCTTCTCCCTCTAGCCTTGTTCTTTAATCTTTATTCAACAAATATGTGTGAGATCATTTCAGGGAGATAACAATCTAATTTTAGTGAACAGAGGGAGAGAGGCAGAGAGGCAGAGCGAGCGATACACTCACAAGTCAGGTTGAAATGGAAGAGGCTTGCTGATAATCAGGGTGACATCGAGCCCTGGATCTAGTCTCAAAGTATTTTAATGCGGGTTGCCTGTGGTTGCAGGATAAAAGAAGACATTTGCTTTATGTCTGCAGAAGTGAGTTCATGCTAGGATTATTTGCTGCACTGTTTTTCATGCATCTTTCTTCTTTTTTGTGTGTGTCACCAGCATAATTACTAGATGTGGTAAACAAAGCTAAGCAAAGCAGTAATTCCGTCTCACATTACATTTGTTTTAGAATCACAGTCTATCAGGGGATGTTTTTTTCCTGACCTTCAGCACACTCACATCTTCCTTGCTTGTTATTGCAAGGAATGAACATCTGTGCATGCTACATGGCTGTACGAGGTGGAGCAGCAGAAATAACCAAGGTACCACGAACTCAGACAATTCCTACGTTGCCTTCAAAGTTAATTGAGAGTATCAGTATCACTTCAGGAAGAATTGCTTCAAACATGAGAAGAGGCTGTAAATTTGCTCTCCATTTTTTTTTTTCTGACATGCACTTTTTTTGCTTACACTCTTGTGCTTCTTGCATAATAAGGTCACCTATTGTCATGTTTCATTTATGAAGAGGCAGGAACATCTTTCAGGCTAAGCCATTCTTTTTGCCTACCCTTTGTTGAATTTATCTATAAAATATTGGTGAGATCTAGAGACTTATCCTGTTCTTTTTTCCCATGTTTCTTCATTGATACAAAGTGCACAAAAATCTTCAGATTAAGAGGAATTCTCTAAAATAATATTTCTTTTCATGACACACATAGAAGAACTGGGGTTTATATAAATCTGCCCTAGGAGTCCTTTGTTGGGATTGCACTGGCTGGAATAAAGTGGAGGTCTCTCCACACACAGTTACATGTTTTCTCCTGGACAAGGAAGCGGCTTCTTTGAAATTGATGTTTTCATTGATTGTTCTCAACAGTTTGCTGGATTCTGAAGCTATGGATTTCATGGAAACATTTAAATACCTACTCAGTGTCCCCTACTTTTTCTAAAAAAAATTAGGAGAGAAGAAAGTCATATGAAATATTTTTTTTGTCAGGAAAGAAAGTAAAGAAAATAAGTTGCAAATCTCTTCTCCCATAGTAGGAAGGAAAGCCTTTATCAACCTTTTGAATTCTTGTTTCTGTCATACTGTCATTTGTTCACAGTTTTGGGTGTTTCACCTGTACTGGAGTCCTGGAGAAAATAAGCAGAATCTTTCCTATCACGCAAGAAGAAAGGTTGTGAAATATTCATGAATGCTAGTACACAATGCTAGAAATATTAAATTTGGTAATTACAAACCTTTATCCAACTAAAAGTATTTAACCTTCAGCCTTTCTCTCATCCAACACCATTCTAATGTTTGCAAAAATTGAGGTTGTGAGAGTATTCTTGTTTTAATTGACCTACTTTTAGACAGGAAAATTAACAAAGGAGCATAAGTGACCTTTGGGCACCAGTGGCACAGATAACAGAAGCCACAGCAAGGACTGTCAGCCATTCTGATTTGCAAGCTGGTGGATGTTGGTGGTTGAGGAGATTACATCCTGTTTTCAAAAGTAAAAGCTGGGTGTAGACATTGGAAGATCCTAGACCCTAGGTATTTAGCTTCCTTCCTACCTGAGATCCTAGGTGTTTAGGTTCCCTGACTTTCTAAATGAACACCAGATGCCTGAAATGCTTTCAAGGATTTAGGTGTTACAATGCTTTTGAAAACTGCACTTTACATGTGTTTCTGTAGCTCAGCAAAGCTAACATGCATATATATGCAGCCAGGGTTGGATGGGGAATGCAGTGAGTTGCTGTTGCGTCTAGCATTGACAGAACAGGGCCATTCTGCTCAGGAAGAGCTGTGATATTTTTACACTTATTTTCAGTCCGAATTGCAATGAAAACTAATTGTACTCAAATTCTTTGGCAAATGGAACAGAATTGTATTTTGAGTCCACAAATGTGACAAAATTCACCAAAAAAGATACCTCAGCTGGAATTTTCTGACTTAAAAACTCGAGCAGCGCAATGACTTCCTTATGCATGAGCAGCTGTGTGCAAGTTATATCAAAAGTTGTTGATGAAAGACACCCCAAGATAACAACTTGGACTGGAAGCCCTGGATTCAAGACTGGATTACTCCATAGTTTTCATGTGTGGCTTCAGGCAGCAGAGGTTACGCTTTGTGTCTAAGTTTCTCACCTCTAATAGAGGGATAATAGCATTTATCTTTCTCACAGGGTGTGTGCTGCAGATAAGTGCATTAAAGGTTGTAGGGTCTTTGAATACCAGACTATGGAGGAGGTGGATGTGCTTTAGAGCTTTGCTGGGGAGGGAGTAGTTAAGAAAGTGTTTGAGAACGAGAGCAATACCTAATCACTTTATACTGTCTTTTTTCTGTGTTTAACAATACAAAGAAAATTGCTTCGGTAGTATTTTGGGGACTTAGAGGTGGACTTGTAAAAATGTTATTTTATGTGGCTATTTTTCACTTCCGCTTTTAAGGGATTGTACTTAATTACCCTCAGTCCAGTGCAAAAATGTCATGGAAATTCAGAGATTTCAAAGTTTTCAAAGTAACTTCAAGTAGCTTTTATGTATGTAATACATGTCTGTGTAACATAAGTATGAAACATACATATAACATAAAATTCCTGTTTCTCACTCCCTGGAATACTGCCAGTGAGTCAGACCTTATATCTGTAGTTGTCCAAGAGTGAGGATTGCTCACTGTCTCCTTCCCAGGCATCTGTGAGGGGAGGGAGGGAAGGAAGAAAAGGAGGGCAGGAAAGAAAAGGGGAGTGAAGCTAAGCAGGAGCACAGAAGGTGATTCTCAAATTAGTCAAAAAGATGAGGTGTTGTGCTGGGAGGCTGATGTCTATATTTTAAAACTTGGCAGCTGATAGGAGCTGCTTAGAGATTTGGCTATTAGAGACAGCCTTTGTGGAGGCAGACCAGTGGGCACAGTACAGGTGATGCACTTGAAGGGACATGATTAATTAATGTTTCAGAGGGCACTCAAAGTTCTAATATACATAACCCTAAGTATGCATGAACGTACACACATATATTTGTATGCATAGGCAGATTTATTAATTTTTTTAGAACCTATGCAAATCAGATACCCAAATTGCACTTGCATTTAAACATACAACCTAGATATACAAACCCATGTAATTTAACCTGTTTGTTTTTATTGAAAATATTTCAATGCCAGTATTGTTCTTTTCACATCATCAGTGTTGTGGTTGTTATCTACATGGGTCACTTTCGCTTGAATCCTCCTCTTGTCATGCAAATTTTTAGCATGGTCCACAATTATGAAGGATCTCTGATTATAAAATAAAGTAATAAAGACAAAAATCAGTAGAAGACTGACTGGAGTGAATTTATAATTAATTTAAAGTGCAAAACTGTCCATTTAACCCTTAATAATATTCATTTTCCTCAGTGTGTAAACCTTGTCTGTAGTTAGAAAAGCTATAAATTTAAATAACCTTTAGCAGTCTGAGAAATGAATAATTTGATAGGTATATTAGGCAAAAAGTTGAAATGACATACTCCTCCACCTTCTCCTAGAAGAATTCATTGCAGGCTTCCTGCCAAAATTGCAATGGGGGTGGAAGGCAGTGTTAAATAAATAAACAAACCCAGAAGGACTCAAACAATAAACATTTCTTGATTTGCCAAATACCACCATTGAAGTGGATGCAGAAGTAGAGTCCCTGCTGTCCCCTTGTTTTCTCTCTCTATGGCTGGTTCTGGAAATTAAAGGAGTCTCAAAAAAGGGCCTTTTCAGATCTTATCGAAATGAATATTTAATCTGTTTCAGATTAAATCAGTGGAGTTGTTAGCACCTCTCAAGCCAGACTTTATTGTTTTGTAAAGCTTAATTCTTACTTCCATATTAATGCAGATACGAACACCCTCGCTAACTCACTTTGACTGACAGTCCATGCAGGGAGGCTTGCAGGAGAGGAGCAAATCCTTTTGCCGGGCTACTGCCTGGGAAAGTGGGGAAGCCTTGCCCCTGTGGTTCCAGAAGAACCGACCCCAGTGTGCCGGGTTCAGGCGGACACAGCTTGGCCATGCCTGCAGAGGTTTGCACCCCCGGCTCTCCGAAGGGCTTGCAGAGGTCTTGCGGCACAGCAAGAGTAAGACTAAAATATCTCTGTCATCTACTGAGGCTCTCTGCGGTGTGGCACAGTCAGGATTTGTTTTGAATGCAGAGGACAAAGTAGCCAACGCCTGTATGCAGGATACGGGGAAAAAAGCTCTGCAGGCAGATGTCTCCTTGAAATTTGCTTTTCTCTATATCCCGCAGACAGAGAGGCTTGTGCGCAAGTGAGTGTGGTGCAGACAAGGTTTTTGATACAGAGCTATAGGAGCATCACAGAAACCTGCTTTTCAGCTGGCAACGGGAGGGAGAGGGGGAGAATTTCAGCTTGAGAAACCTGATGTGCCACAGGGCCAGCTGGCAGCACTGTCTGTGGAGCAATGGTGGTGGATGCAGACTCCCACTTCACAGGGTGTTAATTTTTCCATAGGCTTTGTAGGATGGTAATAAACTGTTAGTTCCTGTCTAGTCCACTTTCGTGTTGCTCTGACCGGAGTTCTCAGCCTCCTGAGCTGGGTAAGGTAGCAATCATGCTGAGCAAAGGAACAGTGTCTTGCTTTTGCTCTGTTTTTTTCCAGCTGAAACTTCAGTGTAAAAAACATATCATGTTTGTTTATGTTTTCAGAGACATTTGCAGTTTTCAGTGAAAACCCCCAAACAAAAGGATAGGTGGTTGTCAAACACATTTTAGTCTGACTTGGAGGTGGCCACGCATACATCTTTTACTGCATACCTTCTGGTTTTGCCCATTTTCAAACAAAAGAAGATAAAAAGAGGAGAATATCAGTTAATGTTATATAAAAAAAATTGATTTTATGTGCAACTTAATTTCAGTGGAAGTTTTTAACTAGCTCTAGTTAGACTAGGCTAATCAGTTTTTGCTTGAATTACCCTGAAATTCTGTTTAGATATTGGGATGGCTCAAGTTTGCTGACAGGAATTTAGTATTGTTTTTGGCTGAATATACTGAACAGTCCTTTGGGATGAGTGGTTCATGAACTGTCTGAAAGGAAAGGTCTGGTAGTTTGTAGGTAGCGGGCCAAAGCTTTCAGTGGATATTGACACATATGAAAGAAGAGGGATAACATGGGAAAAGGTAGTGAGATTAAAGTCAGGAAAAAACAAAGAAAGAACACCAAAAGCTAGTTTATCACTGGGTGTGTAATTTCCACCCAGCATGGCAATACAGTCTCCCTTTACAGATGCCCTCTCTCACCCTGCAGTTCTTGTCCTTGTCCCTGTGTATCCCAGTTTAGCTGGAATTTCCCACTGGATTTGTCCAATACTGCACGGTGAGGGAGTCTGTTGAACCCTGCTCTCCTGCTGTTGAACACTGTTTCTTGCTTTAATCAGAGTACAACCTTCTTTCTTCTAGTAGGCACGGAAGATTTTTCACCTGGGTTTGTGACTGAAACAGCTGCTTACAGCAGCAGCAGCCAGATGCAATGGCATTTTCTGTCATGAAAATTGTGTGAGTGCTCCTCAGTTTGTCCGGGTGCATATCATAAGCTGTTGCCCAATTCTAGCTTTGTCAGCACTGACAGGTGGCACCTTCATTTCTTCCTTCATTCTTTCTATTACGGGGGGCCTACAGAGGGCCTACCTCCTCACAAGTTGAGTATGTGTGTGGTTTCAAGCCAGCATGACTTGTTGCTGCTAATGTGAATGATGTTAATGGTAAGATTACTGTTAAGAAAGACACGGCAATTAATTATGCATTAGGGATGAATGATGTGCACTTTTGGAAAAAGGTGAGAACAAGCGAAGGGGCTGTTTATAATCAAATCTTTCCTCTAAAGGTCTTTTTTCTCCTCGTTCTCCCTTTGGGACCAGCAGTGTGGCACTCCAAGCTGCCAAGAGGGAAGGGAGCTGGGCTGCTGGGTGTCCTCCCACTCCCTACTCCAGCCCTGCTCCCAGAGGAAAACAGCACCCAAGTCAGACAACTGCAAATGCCTGCTCTTCCCCCAACATGCTGTCCTTGTGGTCATCACTCTTACAACCACCTCCATTCCTGTTTCTAAAAGCTCCTTTTAATTATAAAAGTGTTAATCCAACCGATATTGCTTCTTGCAGAAGATAACATAAAGCTTCTACATAAACACAAAGCTTTATGTAACATCTCATAAAATCTGTTTGAAGCCAGGGAGGGAGGGTTCCTTTTCGTGCTAATGTGTGCCTTTCTCATGTGCTAACACTTTCACCCAAAGGCTTTTTGTAGCAGCCAGTAGGTGCCCATTGACCTTTGTGGTCTTTGAACCTGAGCTGCTGGGCTGGGGAATGACAGAGAAGGTGCTGATCCTACATCCAGTTGTCTCTCTCCTGCACCACGATTAAAAGGGAATTAAATTTAAACCCTCTGAAAAGTACTGTGAGATTATCTTTCTTTCTGTGATAAATATGTTAACAGACTCAGTACTTTGGTTGTTGTAGGCTCTCTCTATTTCCTGGTTCTCATAGCTTTCAACAGATCTATTGAATTCACACTAGGAGTCATTTTAGTTCACAAAACAAACTTGTAAGTGGTATGTTTAATGTAAGTAGATCAAAACCAGTTGGATTTCTAGGTGCACAAAAAGCCTTATGTGTAAATGCGCAGATTTCATCCAACCACACTGGCAGCAACAGGAAATGGGTCAAGTGTTGGACTGCAGAATTTGCTTCTCCCCTAAACATGTTTCATGTGACTTTGTTGGCCAAAGTTATCCTGGAGATTGATGGAGATCTAGTTGTTTGGTTGAAAGCTTATTGTGAACCTTGAAAAGAGTTTTAAAAAATGGCTTTGACTTCTATAGAAGGGAATTCCAGGGAAGAGTTCAGCAGAGCTCATGATCATTTATGTAAGGAAAGATTTACTCAGAGCCCATAAAACAATCTTTCTGCAAGCAGTGTCTCTGGTCCTGTCATGAGATCTATATGTAGGCACTTGGATATATAGGTCAGCTCACACAGGGTATTGCTCATACTGTGTCTGGAGACTGGATTGCCAGCCTAAGAAAGTTTAAAGTATTTTACTTAGCTAAGAATAATAGCAAAAAGAGAGCAGGACTGATTTTGGCACAGGTTGGTAACCAGAGCACATTCCCAGGCACCCCAGGCTTGTATAGACCAGCTTTGAAGTTCATATTCCTTCCTGCTACTGTTACCTGGCTCAGGTAGATTAGCAAAATTTCTTTGCAGCTTCCAATTGTGCTTCCCAGACCCACGCTCCCAGTTTAAGCCTTATTCATGTGGGTGAGCAGAAGTCATAAAAAATATGCTCTGCGAATGAGATAGATAGACAGAATAAAAGTGACTTCTGTTTTAATTTTATGATTTTAACCTGATCAGAGGTAAGAGTTGCAGAAATATTTCAGAAATGGAAAATAGGGTTAAACAAAAGAAGTCTGTAGAGCTTCTTTCACTCCTTCTCATGGCTGAAAACTGAGCTGTGATTAAAACCTTGCTGCAAGACTGGAGATGGCATGACGTTTTCAGTCCTAGCCTATGCATGGATCAAGCTTATATTAAAATTAAGGTAAAACCAATGAGCATTCTGCACAATGTAACAGCTAATGTTTGAAACAAAGTTGGAGACTGAATAATGAGAATGGGCTGACACTTTCCACATGAACCTTTGAAGTTAAAGAAATGCAACCCAAGGAAAGGAATCTTTACCAGAAACTGCTTGACACAGTCATAAAACTACTATTTTTTGACAAGTCTCTTTCCAATACTTTTTAAGAAGAGTGTCCAGTCAAAGGGCGTTTTTCCATTATTTGAACCCAGCAGCTGAAGTGGGTTAGGTACTATAGGTTTTCAGAAGAAACTGCAGCATATGCATTATGCTACATCCTACTTAAGTACAGTGATACGTATGAATCTTTGATCTTTCAAATATTGTGGGATCAAGGTATTCACTGTTTTGGATATAAATCTGTGCTAAAATCAACTGATTATAGCTCTGATCATGGAAAAGAACCTGGTACAAATGACTTTGAACTCAGTAGTTCTGTGCACTTTTGAGTTAATTAGCATCTCTTTGAACTTAATTTCTTTCCTGTTGCATGGTCTGCAATAAATAGCAGTTACTAATAATCTATTTAAAACTCATTTTAGTGCTAGAATGTAACAGGCAGAAGGAGAGACATGAAGAGAAATGTGTTGGTGTGTGTAGCTGCTCTCCTTACCACTCTTAATATATATATAAAAAAATCACATCCAGCACCCTGGTTCCCAATTATTCTTAATTGGCAATGCTTCCTTCTAAATCAAGCACTCACAGCAGCATGAATTAATAATAGTAATGAAAGCACAAGAAAATTCTGCAGTGGGTCATTCTTGTTATCAGCGCTTATTTGATCATGTAAAAAAGACAGTTTGAAGTTTTAGAGGCAAGGAGGAGGAATTGCTTGCTTGTCTTTAAAGGGCAATTTCCATGAAAAATTCAGCCTAAAGTTATACACCAAAAAGCTCTGGATAAAGCATTTGAAGGTAGGGTACTTACCAGGCTTTTGGACCATGTGAAAATCATTATGATCATCAGTCAATGAACAGAAATGCTACACTTCACAGATTTGTTGGTCTAAATGAAAGTAGTAGAATACTAAAAATAAGTAATACAGAGAAGCTGTACTGACCCCTCAGCACAAGTTTTTCCTTGTTTTTCAGACTGCCCTATTTCTCTAAGGATCACTAGCCCCAAAACCCTACTCCCTCGTGCTGCTTTCCAGGTGGCTCAGGATGGCCAGGTCCATAGGTGCCTCCTGCTGAATAACACTAGAGACCCTTTCCACAGCTTGGCTTGTATCCTCCTGCAGCACACAGGTAGTGAGCAAAGTTTTTGTAGCACTGACCCTTTTCTGATTGGTGTAGTCCTTGCCAGCACTGCTAGCTTCATCTTTCCAATTGCCCTTGGTGTGGTCAGACAGAGCCTGGTCACTTTCCTGCCCATGCATGAGAAGAAATAGATAGCCTTTTTCTCAGTGGACAGTTGCCACAGGTCCTCTTTGCACCTTGTTTTGATTAAGCTTATATAGGAACATCCTTGTTGGTGTACGTGCCACATGCACAAGGTTTTGAAGGTTTACAGGCCTCTCTTTGCATCATCTTTGAGTCCCTGTGAATATCATTACGTGCATCCTAAAACCCAGGTATAAGGGTACCCATTCAGTCATGGATCCAGAAAGCAAAAGATCACAGTCAGAGAGGCTGGTAGCACACGGACTCTTTCTTAAGAAATTCTCTCCAACAATCCTTTCTTCTTACCCAGCTGCTTCACATTACCCTCCCAAGCAAAAAGCAAGGAATAAAAAAAAGTGCTCTTAGTGACAGCCAATCAGTAAAAGAAATACACAAATGTAACTCACAAAAAGGTACAGGTCATTACAAACTCAAAGGTAATAATACCCAAAATGAATTTTGTTTTGAAAAATGCCCATGAATTACCAATGGCAACTTACATTTGAGGATAACAGTGATTTGATACTGCAGGAACATACAGATTTTAAGAAAAAGGAAGAATTGACCTAGAAACTTAACAGGGTTTCCTTTCAAACATTTACAGAAACAAAACTGTCTTTTTCAATGAAGCAGGTAGATTTTGTTAGAAGTGAGAATGAATCTTTTTTTACTTCCCCCTAAAATACACATAGGGCATTGGACTGAATTTGGACGTCAGCTCAGCACTAGCATTTCATAACTATTAAATGCTACCTGGATATGGACTTTTCTTTTGGGAGTTTGTCTCTAGTACTTCCCATTTAACAGCTTCTGTTTCTAATTTCACTGTTCCTCATGATTTCTTCAAAACAGCATTCAATGAATGGAACAAGACTTAATCTGCTGGAGTGAGATGAAGTATTAGAGTTTGAGAAGCATGCAGTCCAACATACTCTGGGAATGGAAATATATTCACTGAACAGGCGTGTAAGACAAGGCTCATATCTGAGCTGCTCAGTGTATTCAACATGTCTTTGCTGAAGAAGAATATTGCACTCAAAAGAAGAGGCTTGCAGTGGCTCTCTGAATAAGTCAGTTCATGAGTTTGAGGAAAGAGCAAAAGAAGATTATTTTTCTCTGGCAAAATATTTACTGCTTGAACTTTATGCTGCTGAGATCTTGCCTCATATAAAAGAGTGACTGAGCATTGCCCTAAGTTTTTCTACAGAAAATTAATCAATGTGAAGGTAGCATATTCCATTTCATCTTGCATGGCCGTCTATGGTTCCTTAAAGATATGCAAAGTTAAAGGAAGACTGAAGTGCCTATTTGCCCAGAACAAAAGGTACTTCAGCTCTGTCAGCTCTGTCAACAAAGTCAGGGGAGAGCAATTAAGCAGTCAGGGAAAGAAAAAAAAAAGTCATGCAATATTTCAGTCTAGAGCTTCGTAAACAAGCTGTTAAATATATGATTCGTGTACCTCATTCACACTATGCTGACACACTTCTGTAACACTAAATAAATTAGTAGTGCATTTGGCATTTGTAAGTTTCCTTCCTCATGCTGTCTCTACCATATCCCCTCAAAAGACAGCTTCTTCCCAGATTCCCTGCCCAAACACTTAGCTTATTGCATTTTATTCCTGTCAGGAGATTTCATAAATTAAAAGAAAAAAAAAGATATTTAGACAGAATTTAAACTAACTGAATTATTTAATAAACAGATGTCAAGTCGAAATGCATAATTTATTTTAAATGTGTGTAATGGAGCTTTCAGGCTACAGTGCTCTTAAGTCAAAAAGCTTTTCTTTCTTATATCTTTTAAGTTACCAAGCTACTGCCTTATAACTTTTAAGTTACCAAGCTAGTAGCAGAATGGGAATAACACATGTCCTTCTTTGAAGACCCATAATGCCAAATCTGAACCTCCTCAGGTCCTACTGACTTGTCTTTCAGTCAAACTGGTTAACTAGACAGTGAACTGGTTGAACTTGAGCTAGCTGCCGAAGGTGCACAGCCTCTACCAGCACCAAGTAGTAAAAGGTTCAATGGATCAAAAGTGTGAGTGGGGGGTGCGTGTGTGTATGAGGGAGAGATGCAGGCAGGCAAAATGATTAATACTTTAAAATACTTTAAAGAGCTTAATGGAAAGTTCCAACAGGGTCATAAAGGAAGCAAAGAAGCAGCAGGCTGGTTTTTGAAATGTCTGTGTGGCCACTCTCTAGAGCTAGAGAGAAAACAGAAGAGCTACAAGTCACATACAGTTGAAACTGTGGCAATGTCAGCACTGCAGAGACTCAATAGGATGCATCACAGAGTTTGAATAGTGGCTTAGCTCTTGAATTTGCATGCTTTCAAACAATAGGACATTATTTTTGCATTACATGTCAATAAAGTACATGATCTCTGCAGTCCAGAAAATGTGAGAAGGAGATGTGCTGAATGTCTCTGGGTGGCGGAGAGTGAAACAATGGGTGGCAATGTTGTAGTATGGGCTACAGTAAGAGAAAGATGATGGTTCATTGAGTAACCAACAAAGTGAATAAATAATGCACCCCACAGAGAAATCTGAAATGTTCAATGACTTTTTTGCTTCAATTGTAACAAACAGATTAATTATGATCAGATTTTTTTTAGTATTAATTAATGTTAACAGTGTGGAGTAGGAACCTGAGCCAGAAAAGAGGCAAAAATCATTTTAAAATATTAAGCTAAACTAGGTTGCTTGAGTTATTAGAGCCTGACAAAGTTGACCTTAGAACACTAAGAGAAGCAGCTGAAGTAATTCCTTAAGTATTAACGATTATCTTCATGAACTCATGGAAAAAAAGAAAAAGTCAAACATCATGAGTATGTAAGAGGGGAAACAGAGATTAGAGGGTACAGACTAGCCTAAATTCATTACATGAACAGCCATTGGAATAAATATTTGACTAGTATCTGCATAGAGCATGGTAACCGGGCAAATTACTGTCAATCAAGATGAAATACCAATGAAGTAGAGTTTATACTATCATGAGCTACCATTCAATGCTTTCATAAAACAGATGCAGACATGAAAATGAGAAAAAATTGGATAGACAGAAGACATGTCAAAAAAGTTTGCATTATCTTAAGTGGATGTCAAACTGAAATTAGCTAGTAATCAATCACTGTTGCAAGAAAGGCAAACCTTGATGTAGTATGATGCAGCTGAACCCCAGATAAATGACAAGTTTGAACTTTCTGGCTTTGATAAGATTCTCCAAAATGTCTTTAGCCTTTTACATTCCAAAGAGTCACAATTTCTTACGATGACCAGGATATTTAGCTTTTTGGACAAAGGAACAACTAAAAGAGATGAGATGAGATGAGATGAGATGAGATGAGATGAGATGAGATGAGATGAGATGAGATGAGATTAGATGGCTCAGAAAAAGAAATAGTTTAAACCCAACTTCCCGCACCCCCACCATGGGTTAGATTCTTGCTGTGTTAGTTCTAGCTAGATCAGGAACGTTCTGAGGGGCAACAGGTCTTTTCCAGCCTCATGGTCCATGGGAAGTCTCTCTTTATATACCCTCTGAGGCTTGGTGGTCCTTCCTTGCTCCTCTCAACACTCCCGTCATGCCTCTGGAGCTGCTGTTTCCAAACTCCATCCATGCTCCCTCCACTCTGCAGTCTCAGGAAGGTCTTCCCAGATTCAGCTGCTCTCCAAGGGTGGTAACAATCTCCCCCTCTTTTCCCCACCTGGCCAAGACTTCTGCAAGGAGTGCAAGGCAATTATGAACAAAAATGAAATAAGTCATTGTCCAGCACCTTATCAGAAGCATCATAGGTAACACAAGAGCTAATTTTTCTGCTTTACTCAGCCCTGGCAATGCATCAGCTGGAGTATGCACTCCACCTTTGGCACTGAGCTTTAAGGCAGTTCTGGGCAAACTAGAGAAGGTTAAGAAGAGCACAATAAAAAGTGAAAAGATTTAGAAAATATGCTCTATAAGTAAGCAGTGAAAATATTTATTTATACAGAAGAAAAGAACTGAAAAAGAGATACTATAAGAGTTGCCAAACATTTCAAAACTTTATGAGTTCCTCTCCATGTTTATAGTGGAAAGGTTAAGATGCAAAATCGTTATAGAAATATTTAGTTGGGAAAAAAAAAGAGACTTTATTTTGAAAAGTAAAGTACCAAACAATTTACCTATGAGAATTTCAGGGTCTCTAACTGACACTTTTTTAATGTAGAATCTGGATCAATACCTGTCTTGGATGATCTAGTTATATTTAAACCTTGCCTAAAGCAGTGTACAGATTACACAAGCTCTTCTCTTTTCAGCTCCATACTTTCATGGTTGCATGAAAAACACACAAGTCCAGTAACCAAAGCAGGAAGACTCACCTAGTATAAATTCCCACCTGCCTGGGCATCAGCTAGAGGCCTTCATCTTTCTTCTGCTTGCACATGAACAGGGTCACTATTTTCTGTCAGTTAGAAGGAACTGCTTTCTTCAAGGACACATAGTGGGGCATTAATTCTTCTGTGAAGCACAGTTGCCATTTCTTGCAAATCAGTTGTCAGAAATGACAAATTAGCTTAAATTGGCTGTTGCTCTGAACCAAACAGTAGCTTTCTGCGTGGGTTTACAATGAGCTTCTCTGATGTCAGGTAAGTGGTAAGTGGTAAGTATGTGACTTGTACTTATTTATCCAAGTTCATCACCATTTTTTCTGTTGTGTGCTGTCCCTGATGAGTGGATCAAGCTATGCGTCAGTTACACCTTTTGCTTAGATAACTATTTCACTTTGGCCTGTTTTATCATTTTGACAGTGACTCAAACTATATGTGAGGAGGCTTGTGCCTCTCTATGCAACAAGTGAAACAAAGCAGAGAAATGCAGTGCTGCTCTGTGGCCACATCTCCTATTAGATGACTCCTGAGGAGCACAGCAAGAGAGTGCCTGCATGTGTTCATTCTCCAAGGTGTTGAGGAAAACCCTCATTTTCCTCGGGCACATCTATGTCCATGTCCATGACACTGGTTGTGGCACTCCTGGGAGACTACCTTTTCCCCAGACCATGACAGCACCTACTGCCATTTGTCTTTCTCCTGAGATGCAACACCATGTGCTGCAGCACCACCCCGTTGTTCTGCTGGAGAGACAGTACCCTGACTCTGCACAGAGAGCAGCAGGCAGAGCCAAAAAAACCTAGGATGGGATGAGACACACTTGCAGCCTGAGGGCTGTCATTGTTTCCAATGCTCCTGAAAGAGGAGACTGCCCTTCTGCCTACCAGCACACACAGTGAACGCCTGTTGACTCATCCTACCAAAAAGTCAACATGAAGCAAGAGACTATACCTGGATCTATCCCCAAATCTCCAAGTTCGGGACATTGCTCTGGTAGCCACCCTCTCACTGGTACATGATGTTTGGCCCAGATGCTGATCCGTGACACTGGTACATTGCTCTGTGGAGAAACTGTAAAGGTCTGCTGCAGAATCACAAGCATGCATCAATAGTGGTGTCACAGGCAAAAGCTATCAGGTGTGGTAAATTTGGGAACTAAGACTCCTCCCTCCAAGTCAGAAGACAAAAGACTGTCAAAGCTCTCCACCTTACTTCTAACAAGACTCCAGCACAAAAGATCTTTTCTTCCCACCACAGAGACCATGGACAAATCAAATGGTTTCACAGGCAGTCCTTGAAGAACAGAACTTTTAAAAGATTTTTTTTAAAGGTATGATCCAAAATTATATCAAGTATTATTTTTGTATGCTCTTATTTGATCAAGCTGCAACCCTTCATAGACAACAACAGCTAGTGGTATCCCAAAGACAAGGCACAGCTGCAAGACAGATTCTGAAAGAAAGCACCACACTTTCAGCAATAAATAGTGATATGATCACTAAAAATAGCAATAATTTCCATGATTCATACCATAGCTTATGCAGAGTTTCTTCCTCTTTCCATCGTGGCAACCTAATGAATGGGGAGTCTCTGTTCCTGGCTGCAGAGACCAGTCCTGGCTCTCACCAGCCCTGGGGATATATCCCATTTGCACTCTTCAGGAGGGAGAAGGATCTGTGAGAGCTTACACAGCTTTGTGTAAAAACTCTGTTTTTAAACTGTGTAAAAAACCCCCAGTTACACAGCTTTGTGTAAACACATTAGTTCCTCACACAGCTCTGTTCCCTGTTATGAAAAGCATAGAGTCCCCTCATCTGTTGTTTTCAGCACTCCTGCCCAGCAGGTCTGTCCTGATGGAGTCAGCAGACCCACTGTCCGGTTCTCCCAGGAAAGCCAGACTGTTTGGAGACATGTCCACATGAAAGGTGGGCAAGTGGTGGTGGGCATTGCCTGTGGGAGTTGGAAGGGGCTGGGAGACAACTGAAAGTACAAAGAAGGAGTTAAGGATATGCCTCCCTGTGTGGCCTGAACAGACAGCATCCTAGGCTGCTCTGAATAGTGGTTTTGACATGCACTCAGACACCTGATCTGGCCAGCATTGTACCCAAGGCAGCAGCTCTGGGCCACTCACATGGAGCTCTGTGTGCTCTTTCCTCTGCAGCACATGGGGCTACAATGCAGGGATCGAGTGAGAGTAGGGCAAAGAGAGACACGTGGGCCAGGGGTAGTGGGACCTGTGCAGCCTGGGAGGTGTCCTGGAAACAAATAATAGACCTTCTTGGTTTTTCTCTGTGTCTGTGGGAAAGGCTGTGGGACAGAGTAATAGTCACTCAGAAATGAGACAGCAAGCCAGGCTGTGCTGGCTGGAAGGTAAGGGGAGCAGAGTAGGTGTGCAGGACCTACAAAGGTATGAAACAGCAGCAGATGTCCACATCCATGTGACCCTGGCAGCAAGGCATGCTATGCTGCCCACTTGCATTGCAAGCAAGTAGTTGCTAGGTAAATTTGCGTTGCTTGGCAACTCTCAGTCCAAAATTCATCCAGCTTCCTCAGAGTAGGGGCACAGGCAAGCAGGATCGGTTCTGGAGTACATCAGGTCCGATCTGGTCCATCAGGGTAAATACAGCTTACACCCAAGGAGGGAGGCAGGTGCCCTGGGCTGAGCAAGAAAAGCACCATCCCAGAGGAGTCCTCCCTCCCAGCCGACGAGATGCTGCTGGTGGGGCAGCACAGCTTTCCACATCCCATGGGGTGTCTGAAGGGGGGTGATATCCAGCACAGCATTGTCATGCAGGTGGGCATGTTGCTGTGCTGGGATGCATGCTGGCAGACACCAACATCAGTAGGGACAACTGCTCTCCCTCTGGGACATCCAGACTGCCTGGAGGGAGGTGAGGGGGCCAGGTAAAGCCCAGGCAACCTCCTAGTCTGAGCTGCTTCCACAGGTGATCCACGTAAAGACATTCACGGTGGTCGGGAAATCTTGCCTTGAGTATGCTTAGGCAGGGAAGCTCTTATAAGACAGCATAGATACAGCCTGTGAGTATTGCTCAGACTTCACTCCCTCCACAGCTATGGTCTTTAAGCAACGGAGTAAGATGGAAACTCTTCTTGAGCTCTTACTCCCACTTCAGCATTCATGCAGGTAGAATTCACAATTTGTTTCTTTACATGCATCCACACAAGTCCATAGCAATAAATTATTCATAAAAGTAACCAGTATTAAAAAAAAAAAAGAAGAAAAATTGATAATGATCACATTATCTCTCCTACAATCATCCAGGAATGCTCACCATTACAGTATCACACCTTTTCTTCCCAAACTATCGCTTCTTCACCAACTTCCTTTCTCTTCTTTGCCAGACTAAAGCACATCTCCCACGTGTCGCAGCCTGAAATCTAAATATTTCTAGTGCCTCATGTGCTTTTGTCCAACTTCAAGTGAAACAAGAAGCTATCTTAAGAAAGAGATGAACCTTCTCTTCAATGCAGATTTTGACAATTTTTTTCTATTTCTGTCTTAGTATAGCAATAAATGAAAGATAACCAAGAACAGCAGCCAAACCTATGAAAATCAGCCACATCTTTCTGCTCAGACATCACCTTTGCAGTTAAGTTGCTGCACAATATTATTCTCACCTTCCCACACAAAGGGCAAGATTTGCCAAAGTACAGAAGACAATCCAATGAAAACTTGTGGGATCGTTGATGCGCTGCAAGTTAAGTATTCAGTGAGTGTTAGCAGGTCTTAGACTGTTGGCTCTTTGGAGCCAGCACCATGTATTTTTGTTTTGTAGAATACGAGTTTTATTGAAGGGCAGCAGGGAACTCTGAGGAGCTATTTAAATGAAAATAAAATTATATTGGGCCAAATTGTGGAGCCTTCTTAGGCTTTGATCATGACAAATATAATCCCATGATCTTCAGTGGTATTTTAGACTAAGCACTGTAAGATTTGGCCTCAATAACAATCGCAATGAGAAATATTAAGATGAGATAAATAATCTTCTTACTTTTGCCTACCACAAGTACATTCAGTTCCCCTGTCAGTGATCAGATTACTCATGTGCCTATCTGCTCACTATTTCAAGAGACTGATATTTCGGCTCTTAATATGGAAAAGTTTTAATTTTATTCACTGTATCAAATAATACTGCTCAAGAAATGGGAACTAAAGTCATCATGGTATAAAAATGAGAACTCTTATTTTAATTAAGGAGCAGTCTTTGATAAGCAGGAAAGCCACTAGCCTATGACATTTCAGTTTAAATTGTGTCTCTAAGAGTAAGCCTGAAGCCTTTAACTTGTTGTAGGAATTAAAATTCTGTATTTCCTTTATATTTTATTAGTGCTTTCTGCATAGAATATCTGTTGTCCAAATTTTGACACCTCCCTTTTTCCCAAAGATAGTGTTGGGAATGGGGAAAGCTGAGAAGAAACATCATCTGTATGATATTCAGTCCTAGATACAGACTCCCCTGACAAGTTTTGTTCACAACTTTCCCATTTCTCTGGGTTGTCATATTTGGAACTAGGTGAAACATTTCAAGTAAGTTTTTTGCAGAGGTGTATTGATTTTGGACTTTTTCAAGAGGAAGGTTTCCAAAGTCCAGGGGGATCCTTCTCCAGCTAGGGAAGAAGACTGTTGCAATCTGAAAGAGGCACAGTTACCTCCCATGAAAGTATTTGAAATAGTCAGATTTCTTCCCCAATGCAGATGAGGTGAGAGAAGGAGAGTGTACATGTGAGAAAGACTTAATTTGTTTTCTGTTGTTCCAAATTAGAATATAAGTTGTTCGAGACATGGCCTGTTTTTACTTAATATTACAATGGTAGTTAGTGGCCTGGACTAAGATTTTGAAAAAGTGTCCAGGCCACCAACACAAAGATAAATGAGAAGGAATTATGTGACAGTTATAATCAAATTAAAAGATCTTTTGCTTTCCTTCTGTCATCGAACACAGATCACAGCTCCCAGACCCCTTCATTTTCAGACATTGAGGACTCCTGTGTTCAAGTAAGAAGGGAAGTCTGGCAGCCTTTCTTGAGGATCTTGCTATAGACCAGCTGCTAGTTTCAGTGTCTTCTTCTGAGAAGTCCAAAACAGAAGCTGTCCACTAAACCTTAGTGAAAACAGTGGAGGAAGTGAATTTGGGACGCTGTGTCACAGCGGTCTGGCATTTCCCGTAGGGGGTCAGAACGTCTATCTTTTTCACCATCTGACAGCTACACACTCAGTCAAAGTCATCTTCCTCTGGAATTTACCATCCAGCAAATGAGAAACTGAAGACCTCACATAATCTTTTTTACTCCCATCCATTGCTACAGAATATAGAGCACGAAATGGCTCTTACCACAACCCACAACTGATGAGAGGCAAAGTCTCTTCCTTTTCCTGTCACCCTGTTTGGAGAATGCACAACAGATATGCCCTTCCTCTGCTCATAAGGAAGCCTCAGTTCTCCTAGACCCCTTTAAACACACACAGTCCTTCTCACTACATCCTCTTAATATCTGGGACCTTTGCCTTCTGCAGGACCATAGAAAGTCACTTGCTGAATTGCAGGCTGTCCCCGAGAGGGATAAGACTTTTCTCAATAGTTCTGGAGAAGGAACAGGAGTATATTTATCTTCCTTAGTGGAAATGCTCTTTGGAAAGAAATGTGCCAATTCTTCTGCCTTCTTTTAGATTTCAAACCATAATCAAAACTCCAAACCAGAGATGCTCCCCCACATATACTGGAAAAACAAACCCTGACTTTTACAGAGGCTTTTGGTGGGAGTGAAATTGATGCTAACAATAGAGTACGTGCTGGATAAGGCTAAATGGAAAGACAGTTGTTCCTCACTAACAATCATTTAAAAAGAATCTTACTGAGAAATAAATTCTTCAGAGACAGGCTGCAAACACTGTAACCATGTGAAAGTAGTATAGCTATATATCATCATTGTCCTCTTCTGTTAGAGTGGAAACCAGGTCTTGACATTGATTGACATGCACATAAGTCCTATTTTTACAGGAATTTTAGGTAGTGACTCAAAATTGTCATCTCACCATTTCCTTTCACCTAATAATTTCCATTTTCTGGTGTAATCTTTCATTTCATTATCACTCTATGTGTTTTCCCTTTATACACTGCATTTACTTCATTTCTTCCTTTCATTTTGTTTCCTCTGATACCCTAACAGCTGGGTTTAGGAAAGTGTCGCTTTTATTTTTTGTCACTAGAGGCAAGGAAATTAGCACCTTGATGGAAGGCGTACTACATGGAGCATATAGGCATTACAGAGCTCTTAAACACATTTCACTTCACTGTGATTAGAAAAAATTTAAAACAGGCATCACAATTTTCAGCCACTTTACTTCGTTTCCTCCCCACACTGCCTTTGCAGAATGACAGCCATAGAAACGTACATTATGAAAAGCAGCTCAAGCCTCACCCGTGACATTGTTGTGAGGGGACAGCAGCAATAATGAACTTTCTCTTCCACATATGATTTCAGACCATGCTACAGAGGGCTAATGCGCTAGTTAACCTACTGACTTTTTAGTCAATTCCCCACTGCAGCTACAGCTGTTACCTCTGAAACATCCCAGGGTTAACTGCAGTTAGATCTTACAGGCCGGATCATGAGCAATGTCAGGGGCTGGAGGGGCAAGAAAGGAGCCTGTGTTTGTTCCCACCTTCAGGGAACAGCAATCTGTACAGAGAAGCACCTAGGAGCTGTTGGAGTGGGATTAACTTTCTGGGAGACTCATGGAGAAGACAACCAGGACTAGCCAGGCACCTCCAGCTCACTGCACAGGAAAGGAAACTGTCTCTTTCTCACAGGGCTCCTGGAGAAATGTAGTTAACCACTGCTTCCAGGGGACAAACCCGCTCCCCACTGTAGATATTAGCTTCGTAAATTACATCCCCTATTTGTAGCAAGACAGACTTTTAGAGACTTTTTAGAGCTATTCTCCAAAGGTGCAATGGGAATTTGTCTTTCCAGTCGGGATCCCATGACCTCTGAAAATCCACAGTCCATTTTTCCAGTCATGCAGAGAAACTTACTCAGTGTTGAAAAGTTACTAACTGGGAACTGATAAGGGCACTTACTCTACCTACTTTTAGACACCTAAGTAGGTGTTTGTGTTCAAAGACTTGTCTCTGTGGTTCCTTATGTAGTCAAAGAAAAATGCTCCCCCAGAAAATGATCCAGGGCAGACATCTGCTCCAGGTGCTCTGAATCTCCTTAAATAAGCCTCTCTCCACAGACCACAGAAATAGCTTAAGGAAACTAGCCTCCTAATGCAGGCACTAAAGATACACCCTGGAAAATTAATCCGTTATTTAATATGCATACTCCATGGATGAATTAGACAGAAAATGACATGCCTGGTAGCTGAAAGCAAATAATAGGAGAATACTGGGAAAGTATAGGAAATGTTGTTACTTTAGGAGGGCCCTGTATCAAGGGTCAAAATAACCCAAATCTAGCACTCTGTGTGGCCCCTCATAATTTCTAAAGGGAGCATAAGATGCTGAAGGACTCAGGGTCAGGGATGCTCCATAATTAAGGGTGGGCATTGGCTATTTTATCTGTCCTTCATTTTGCACCTGGATCTTGGTTTTCCAGGTCCAGCGCTGCTGTTCGTATCCCTTTTAACAAATGCATGCAATTGTGTTGAAGCTTTGGAGTCCCTCACGTGCAAAGAAACCTCATGTTTTGCTTTTCACAAACAAAAACAAATAAAAAAATGAAAAAGGTATGATTGCTCCTACTGTCCTTATTATACCTATAATCTATACTGTGATGTATGTGGACAAGTACATCAATGAGTCCTTCTGCAAGAGATTAGCCTCAACCAGGCCTTCTGAAGGTATAGCCCCACTCCTGTAAAACATTTATTAAATCATCTAAAGAGCCCCAGAAATGTCACAGAAGTCACATGCTTAAAATTAAGCAGATATTTAAAACTACTCAGCTTAACTGGTGTCTTCTGCTCTCTTCTACTGGTTGACCCAACTGCAACTTACATCTGGCACTGCTCACTCTTTGTTGCTCACCTGTGTGGCCTTTTTACTAGGTCTTGAGATGAGCAGTCTCATGTCTTTGTGCGGAGAGCTGTATTAACACTAGGAAGGATTTGGGCATGCAGTGGTGAAGAAGAGGTGTTTAAAAACAATATAAAAAGGCTGCATGACAAACTGTAGCATTTAGGTATAAACCTAAAGAAGGAACTTCCTAAGGCTACCTAAAGACTTCCAGGAGAAGACATTTAGAAGCTGGCAATTACTTGACTCCGCAGGCTGTTAAAACTGAAATATAAGTAGATCATTTCCTTTCCGTTTCCTACTCATAGTAGAGTCTGAATCACTATTCCCATGTGACTTTCTCATGTCTTACTTTCTGTAACAGTACAGTAAGAAAAACTCTTTCAGTCTTTGGGCCTTTTGACTGAAGACGGAAAGAACCTCTCCTTTTCAGAAGTTTTTGCTGTGTTTTCACAACATTGGAGGATTCTGTCAGCAATTTAGAATCATTTTGGCATATTGCAAGGGCACATACTGTACTTCATTAACAGGGACACTATGAAATTATGAAACAGTTTAAAGAAAACTGCAGGATATTTAGAGTAATTTCTTCCTGAAAATATGCAAAGCCCTTTGGGGAAAATGTAAGCAGGTGGTGTGTGAAGCATTCATTGTTTTCTTAGGTAGCGATAAACAAATACTTTAAATTAAGAATCATAACCAATCTTTAGGAAATCTCATCCTGAATTATACACCAAAACAAAAGACCCTCAAAATCCTTTTAGCGTACTTTTAGATTTTCAGTGTTTTCCTTCAGCCTTCTCAATTTCTAAGACCATCCTGCTGGGAATCCTACTGACTTGGAGGGAGAGCTCTTGGGACAGGTGCTAAGGTGGATAATCACTCAGGAAGACAGTTAAGCAAACAGAGCCATGACAATTAACAGAGGCAGCAAACCTGTCCTTGTAACTTATAGGGGTAAAGGCAGATGAGGGCAATAGTGCTCGTGCTGCTCCAATGACTAGCCCTAAGCCTTTCTAGCTGTTTACAATGTCTGCATTTTATTCGCTGTTTTGTATGACCTTCTAAATTATCGCCACTGCATGCCTCGATTTACCTGACTATAAAATGCATTCTTTAAAAACACCTCCTAAGTTATTTGGATCAAAGGCCATAGTGTTTGTAATAACAAACAACAGTTAACCTCAATGACCATAGTATCATCCTAATAGACCTGAAGAGATATCACTGTTATTATTCACTGACTGGACTGTTTTCTCTCTAGTGATAGGGAACAGCATCTTACTAAATTTGAAGATCATGGCGTGACAACTTTGTGTTTGCATATTGCCAGGCACTGCTATCATGCCCAGTGTGGCAATCAGAGCATGAAAAAGAAGAGGATCCCTTTTCAGAATGGAAAAAAAAAAAAAAGTGAAGGTACATTTGAAAATGCTTTCTGTAATGAATCTTACTATTCCTTTAGTAAAGTGTTTTTTTCACAGCAACAAAAGTGATACTGAAGTCGACTAAAACTGTGCTAAAACTGAAAAACTCATGGTGTTAAATTTTCCTCTGAATGACTGTGATGTGAATTTGATGCAAAGTCATTAACTTCAATAACACTGATTTAATGAGTTAATCTATATTTACACCAGTGTAACTGAGAGCACAGCTTAGTCCACAACACAACAAAACACTTACTGGTACACAGTACACCAGTACAGGTGTTGGGTGGGAATATCCCAGCATGTGGAAACAGCACAGGCAGTGAGCTGAGTTCTGGTGAAGGAAAGAAGGAAATCTTGCCCAGCAGTGATGGCCCTGGAGTGGGATTTTGGAGATGGATTTTGCCTCATGCTTTCTTCAGAAGTATGTTCTCTGTCTCTACCTCACTTCTCCATATGTGTTGTAACACTAGCAGGTCCCTTCTCTTATTCTGTTTATATCTGGGGCTAGATTTTGAGACCCAGTCTTGATTAATAGTGATTCACAAGACAGATAAAGATATATAGCTCCTGTAACAGGATAGCCTAATGAGAGAAGGGATGCAATGAGTTTGCTGTATGGAAAACTCAGGGACTATCACAGTATCAGCACAACGGAGACTTGAACTCACCTGAGTGCCACAGGAACATGAATAATAAGTTGTCAGAGGAGAAGGTTACAGAAGAGAGAAACAGAGGGATTCTGAGCAGAGGTGAAAATAAGGAAATCAGATATCGAAATGCAAGTACAGCAGAACTGGAGTTTTCAGCTGCTCAGGTTAGGACCCTGCATTGAGCTGTTACCTTGCTATGAATATTCATGCCAACCAAGTGACCAGGAATGATGTACGATGTAAGGAATGCTAAGGAGTGCATTTAATTCTCTCTTGAAAGGAAGAGGGTTATAGTCTTCAGGAGCTTAAAAAAACGCCAACAAGACCCTGAAGTCAACCTGCAACTCACTCAGCAAATAACAGAATTCACAAGTCACAGACACCTCTAGAGATCATCTTGTCCTACCCCCTGCTCAGAGGAGGATCAAGGTTGCCCAAAGTAATGTCCAGTTAGGTTTTCAATTTCTCCAAAGATGGAGAATATACAACCTCTCTGGGCAGCACGCTCTAGTGCTCAATCAACTTCACAGTAAAAAAGTGTTTTCTTCATTTTAAATGGAATTTCCTGCATTTCAGTTTGTGCCTCTTGGCCTTAAATAGGAGTTAAGTAAATAACTAAGTAAATAATTGAATGAGGCATGACAGTCCTGCAGATTTTGGAAAATGAAGTGAGTGGCATGCATCTGAATAGGCTAATGTATGTGGATATTGAAAAGCAGGAGCCCAGTACGCAGGGTAACAGTAATTGGTTTTCTTAATTTTCTTTTTCTTGTACATTTCCAACTCTCTAACTCCCATATGAGTTGGTGAGCTATTATGTAGAGGCTGCCTATTAGATATAAAGCTTTACAAGCTCATTGTTGATAATGTCAATGTCATGAAGAAAATTCAGGCCAGTTACAATATGTGGTACAAAGCTATCTAAAATTGTAAGTGTGGGCGTTTCAAGCGTGGGTTTTATCTCATTTGAAATTGAAATATGTTTGCAGTGCTTGAATGTGGGAAGATTAATTAGCACCTCTGTTTCAAAATAAGAAGGAGTAGAAACCCATCACAAGGAAAAGGGGAAGTGACACTGTCGACAGCTAGGAAGAGACGGTTTTTCATCTGGAAAATAGTGCAGAAAAGAAACAAATGCATCCATTTCTCTAATCCGAAGGCAAGGAAAATGGTATTTGATACTGACTGAGTATTTCAAAACAATCCCATGACCACATTTTTCTTAATTGCCAAGTAGCAGCAAGTTAAGATATTGAGTTCATTCTCAGGAAGCTACTGATTTAATCATATTTCAAGATATCTGCTTTCCCAGATTCCAGCTCTCAATTCCTCCAAGCAAGTAAAGTGAATGAAGTTAGAAGGTAAACAAACAACAAGTACCCATGCATATTATGGTAAATTTCACTTTGATGTATTTCAGTGAAAGACTGGGATACATTAAGCATTCCTAGGTGTCATTTGAAAGTAGCTCTCTGTTGTAGTTTAGGAAATAGAAGCTGCCATTTCCCTATTTCATCTTTTTCCTATGATCCTCTACTGGTTGGGAACAGTTCCCTTTGATATCTCATTCAGGATCACTCACAGATGCTTCTTTTATTCTTTATAAAAGCAGTCTCAAGACACTGATAGTTGGTACCCCCTTCATTTACTATCAAAGGTTCTTAATATAATTTACTAAAATGACATAGAAAAGCAGCCTTCTCTTAGTGGGATGACTTTGTTAATGGGGTTTGGAGATAGCAAGGTAGGTACCTATATCATGTCTCACAGTAACAAGACGAAAGAGACATATTCAAGCCCTCGAAACCCTCTGCTATCTCACAGGCGATTCTCTGTCTTGCTTCAGGTAGCTCAGTAACAGTGAAGCATTGTATTTAGATCAATGTCTGCACTGGTTATCCCAGAGTGACAAGACAAAATATTCCAAACTGTAATTTATCACAGGAAGTGAGCAGTTTATGTAAAAAATGTAAAAAAATTGGAATTGTTATTGTGCGAGAAGTAAATAAATTCTTGTCACAAGAATTTTCCACACAAGAACTTCTGCATAAGCAAACTTGCCCATTTCATTTTCCCTCCTAGCTGGACTCCTACCTTCTCCTTCCTATGAATCTGCAGGAACAGCACCCCAAAGTGCCCATTTTGCATGTGCACCTTAACACTAGGAAAGTCTGCCTTTGAAAAAGAGCTAGTTTTGCCCTGCAACCAAATTCCATTTTAAAGGAAGTTCACTTAAACCTTAGTAATATTTGTTACATAAATGAGCCAACTCTGAATTCTGCATAACATATGAAAAATCTGGAGTCTCAAATTATTTTGCAGCAAATATTTCATATTTCACTTTAATCTTTTGAGAAGAAAAGTTAGTGAAATGGCATATTGTGTATATACTGTGCACAGAGCATCCCTGAATTCACTGTTACATTTTTTTCAGCTAATATAAGTCCTACAGGGGCAATTTAGCTTAGTCAAAGTCAAGCTGCCTTCTATCAGCCTCTCACATCTTCTGCAACCATAATAAGTCCTGAAATTGAACATGTTTTGTAGTATCTTGATAGTGTTGACATTGAACATAGAAAATAAAGTAAGTTTGATTCTCCTAAATTCAGATTAATCTGCAAAGCACAAAGTAATAAAAACATTATTTTGACTGTCAAACTGAGCAGATATGACAGCAGTTGTCAGGGGAAAGCATGTGTCATGCACATACATGAACTTACACAGCAACAAGCTGTAACATTTCATACCAGCTCTGCTTTCTTCACAGGAGTGCCTCTCTTCAAGATTCCTTGGGGAAGAGAGAAGGGTGGAAGAAATCAAAAACTAAAAGGCTTGAATTGCTTAGAAAGAAGAATTATTGAAATGGCAGCTTAGGAAAATAAACAGTGAAAAGAGCCCCTAAGATGAGTTCCCTTAGTGAAAGTTACCAGTCTGCCATGATGGGCTGTCCCATAAAAGCTGTATGCATTGGAAGTTAGTTATCCATAGGACAAAATTTACGTATTCCTATACAGCTTTCTCTGAGATTTAGCTGGCAGGCAGCATCTGTCTGAAAACAGGTGCCTAGCAAAGCTTGTGGAACAGTCAGCTCAAGTTCCCCAAGTCCCCATGGGCCTGTGCCAATACATTTTCCAATGACCAAGTAAATACTCGAATTTCACAGGTTTGGGAGCTAAAAAGTCCTATCAAAAGAAACTATCAAACCTAGTTTCTAGGAACATAAAGACCCATATAGTTTGAAGTGAGATTTGAGCTTAGGATGTCAATATTTGTCAGACGAGGGAGAAGTGTATAAAGTACATTGCATTTCACCAGACACAGGCGCAGTCTTGCAGGTAGGAGTGTACTGGTGCTGAGTAATGTTCTTAATCAAGATGAACTGGGGGAAAAAAAAAACCAAACAACCCAAGACAGAGAGAGAGAAAAAAGAGGTAATACTCTGGTATCCAAGAATCCAAGATATTAAATTAGGTCGCACATTTTATTCTACAGAAATCTAAATAAAATGTTAAGAAGGGAAGACTAGCAAGGTGCTGAGCAGCAGAAGGAATGCCATTCTATACAGAAAGACAGAAGACTAATTAGCCTCGATTTTGGACAATTATGATCATGAGCTGTGATTGTGTGATTGATTTCTTATTTGGGTAGGCTCTTAAAATATTATAAGACCTTTTGTTTCTGGGTTGGTTTTTTTTTGGTGGGAGAATGGCAATTGTGTGTATGTGACAAAGAGGAAGAGAGATTCTGTAAACACACATGCAATCTTTAAATACATGTATATGTTACATAGTAGCTGTAGCAGCACACAAAAATACTCCTCACAATATATATTTTTAAACTGTCTAAATGTTTCAAGTCATTATCTCTTTTTTTTTTTTTTTTTTAATTGAAAAAAAATTATAAGGACTTTCTAAAAAGCTGATAACTTACTTCGTAGACCATAACAAAGTTTATAGTGGTGTGATGGCTGAATTTGTGAATGTAAGTGGAGATGATTTTTTAAACATTTGTCACATGCCATGTAGAATAAATGTGGAGGAAATCTTATAGTTCATCTCAGAAAACATCATTTATCTCCTTTAATGGGTTACAGTACTGCAGCACTACCCCAGACAGCATCACACAGGACTTGTTCATTCAAATGGCGCCTTTTGTACTGCTGAGATTTCCTTTGTCTATGAGGAAGAGGAAGGAGCATTTCTGCTGCCAAGATTATTTGGCTTTTCTGCTGGGTAGCTTTATCTCCTGTCAAGGGGTCTGTAAAATCTGAAATATCAGTGATTGCCATCAGGTACTAGAAATTATTTAGAGCAGAGAAAGATATGAAGTGGATCAAAAGCAAGTAATGCATTGCAGTCACCAACATAAACAAATAGCAGTTGGTACACTTCCTACCCGTATTTTTGTTCTCAGTCAATGCTATACATTCATTGTCTTATCTGTCTTAGTGAAGGTAAGTTTGCAACTGCATTACAGAGGTGAAAAAGTATCCCTCTAATTAGCTTTTTATTGTAAGTTAATGAATTTTTTATGGGCTGCTGGTTGGAGGACAAAAAGGACAAAGCATTTTTTTAACTAATGGCAGGCATAAAATAGTAGCAGTCTTCTCCACCCAGCCTTTCCCAAAGAAAGTGCACTGAGTGAAGAGAAGGCACATGCTAGCAGAGTGCTAATCAAGTAACAAAGATGTTTAGTTGGGAGGTTATAAAGGAAGAGACATAATATTTGCTTTTTTCAGCAATTCTAGTTCTAAAGAATGTTACATATTCCAATCAAAAAGGACAGAAAACCTTGGGAAAAAAAGCAAAAATAATGTGTGGAATTGAAACAAAGATTTATTAGCCTAGAGACAATGGGCATATCAGACCACAAAGGACTGAAACTCTGGCCCTGTGTAAGCCATGGAAGCTTACCTCAACTTTCAATGATTCCAGGACTTTGGTATACTAATGGCAGCCGAACTGGAATAAAAAATGAAAGTAACACATTGCTTAGTGATAAACTGTAATCCAAACCAGAGTCCCTTTTTCCCTCCAGATAAAAATTAAGGTTTGCCATATAAAGGAAACACCATCAGAACTATAACTATTGTTTTGAAGACACTGACTTTGCAGGCATATCTGTACATTTAAAGAATTTTCACTGCAAGATAGTCTATAAGCCACTGGCTACAGAGCATCATTGGAGGTAACAACAGTCCTTGAAAATGCACAGTAAAAACTTGATTTTGCAAAGATTTCATCCCATGGATTAAGGAACTTGGCACTGTGAAACAACAGTGCACTTGTACCAGCATCACACATTGCAGGGATAGACTCATCTGCAGCCCCATCCATTTGGAGGCAAGACACATTGTGGCTGTTTGTGACTTTAACCCAACAGCTGCTATTTCTGAAAATGCTCCTAGAGGGATGTCTTTTGAAGTTTGGAAAACAGGACAGAATTAAAATCTGACTGGAGAAACAATCCACTGCCAAATACACAGCGCCTGGAGCAATTCAAAGAAAACTTCTTTCAGATGTCACTTGCATTGTTGCAGACTCCCATAAAGATAAAGCCTGACCTATTTTTCTTTTGTTTCAAAACTTGTCCCCTTTGACATTTTGTTGCTGTTGTAATTGCTGCCTCTCTCTCATTCCTTCCCCATTCTGGCGTTCATTACTGTCGTGTGTTTATGCTGTGCTTTCACCTCCTTGTTTCCGCTGCCCAAAAGGGGTCTGGCAGAACCTGCCAGGTGTCTGAAATGGCCAGGAGCACTACAGTGCTCCTGCTTTGCTGGAGATGACAGGGTGTATGGATTAAGACAGATGCAAGCTTTCCTTTACCCAGGGGCAACCACCACCTCCATCAACAAAACAAGGCAAAGGCCTTTTCATTGCATACTTATCTTCACGCTTGGCTTGAACACCTTGAAACTGGAAGTCTGTTCCCTGGCTTAGCAAGTCATGGACATGTTAGTCCAAGGCACACCATACACACAACTCTGTGTGTGTGTTGCCACGTGTGATGCTGTTACAGCTACATGAAATATTTAAACAAGACATAGCTGCATTCAGAGAATAGACTGATGATGGAAAAGCAGCTTGCTGACAGCACCTCTCTGGATCAATTCTCAACCCCTGCACAGCTTTTCCCTTTCCCTTCCCTGCTTGCCCAAGGGGCTACTCTACTGTTCCTCAGTCTTTTCCCCATTGCATCTGTGCAGTAGCAAGATACACTAGCATATTTGAGAATTTTTTCAGGCACATAGTTATATATATCTATATCTATATCTATATATATTTAGAAAAAAATATTTTAAGCCTTGCTTAGAAGTATTGCTTAGATAGCTGAACAACAGGAAACAAAGAAGGTGGAGGAAACGGGATTTTGAAGAAAATACATTTTCCTCTTGAGTGTGTCTATGGTTAGAAAGCAGTACTTATCAGCTCCATAGGTAATACCTTTGTACAACCTTACTGGTGGGAAAAGGTCTTACTTGACGGCTGTGAGGAAAGTGGCAGGAAACTCACCTTTTCAGAAGGATTCTTTCCATTATTTTGATTTGCTGCACTGCATACTCTGAAGTGACAAGGAATCATATACATTGCTTCTCACTGTTGGTAGGAGATTGTTGGCAGAGATGCATTTAGATGACGTTTTTGTCTGGCTAGGCACAAGAGGAAAGGGTTGCTTCATGCATAAAACGTGAGAAAGGAGTTTTTTCCATTTTTCTTCCCACTCTTTCCTTGCTATTGTGACACCAAGAGAGGATCTGTGCTCTTTTCTTGCCTAAGATGCTGGCACGATGGACAGGTTTCTGTATTGTACAGGCCGCTGTCATTGCATCTGATCCTAGGCCAAGCCTTTGCCTTCTCCTTGGAGGTAGGTTTGGTTTCATGGGGGAATTCCCTGTCAGGAGTGGGCAGTGGATATGGAGAGTCAGCACTTTTCCTTTGCCAGCTACCCAGCTTCATACATGTGCCTGCAGCATCATACAGGGAAGCCCAGATTTGACAGAAGCCCAGCCTGGAGATGGAAATGCTCACTCTCCTCTCTTTTCCCCTGCCTTTCAGAATGTTGTTCCCTACAACATGGTGACCCCTGAGGAGGGGGAAAAGGGAAGCTCAGCATTTCCACCTCTCTGGGAGGATGTGCTCTGCACCCTTGATACTCCTATGGAAGCTGACATTACTTGGGATAGTTCACTATGTGCTGCAGAAGACATCTAGAGGCACCATTGTTCGCTCATTTGCTCTGCCCAGACCATTATAGTGCAAATAATTCACAACAGAATAACAGAGAGGGTTCAGGCTCACTGTATCTGCATCACCATGGCAATGGCTGTACTAGTAGAAATGAAGAAAAGTTACCGTACAGAAATCCAAAAAGGATTAAAAAAAATCCTTCTGCATATGTCTTTACTACCTTTTCTGTCCCATTACAGCCTCTATGATGATAAATTTTCCTTCCAGAAAGAGGAGCAGAGTCTCCATAAGCCCCATTGGGTACATTCCTTACCTGTGGGAAACCAAAACATTCAAATACAGCTCTCCAGTATGTGATTTCCAACCCAAAACATCCATTCATACCTCTGAAAACCTCCACCTTAATATATTTCTGACTCACGCGTGAGTCAGTATGTAGTTCCATGTCCAGGGATCTGTCAAAATGGTTTCTGCCTTTCATTAAGTATTATCTCATTACCATGGAGAATAATGTAATAGTGAGACTAATTTTATACGCAGGAGAAAGTAGCAAATATTCACATGCCAAATCCAAACAGAGGTAAAATAATTAAAGAGGTATGTAACAGGGGGAGAGGACAATTAAACTTTCACTAGAACAAGAAGTTCTCTTTTACTCACAGCTCTTCATCTGAGAAGCAAACAAATTCAATATTAAGATTCAGAAAATCACTCCATCCCTAATCCTAAATAATGTGCTTGCCCCTCTTTACACAGCAGCTATGGTTTCTAGTTGCAGCTGAAAGGAGATGTGTAAAAACCATCAACAAAATATTTCACAAGGCTGGAGGCATCTTCTTATGCTGTCCAGTGAAAGCACAAGTAAGAAGTCTCTCTTAGAGTCCTATCCATGGCAAAAGCTTCAGTTTCAACCTTCCAGTGGACTATAATTGCCTAACACCTAATGTGAGAGTAACACACTTAAGAGAAATCTGGGGCATTTCACAGTGACAAGAAAAGCTACTAATCACTACTGTGAAGCTGAAAATGTTGGTGTCTTCATTTTCACCTGTAGCAAAATACTCAAGCAAGGATTCCAAGAACAGTGAAGAACTAACGGAACATATTATTTATCATGCAAGATTTCATGATCATTAACAAAGCAAATATTTAAATTTGGTTACAGAGAACCCTCCGCCATGAAAGGAGAACACCTGCTTAAGTGATTTGCTAAGCCATGAATATAGTGGCAAAGCAGGACTCTGCCATGCAAAGCTGAAAATATGTATGGATAGTATAAAAGGTCCAGTGGAGGAGTAAAAATAATGAGAAACTACTGTGATCCTTGAAAGCACTGTTTACAGCATATGTAATATCTTTTTTCTAATGCCCTGTGTGGAAGACAGAACATTTGTGTATGTTAAGTGGTAATAATTAAGGCCAGAGCCAAGTTTCTGTAATGTTGTATGTTTGGAAAACAAAACAAAACAAAACAAAACAAAACAAAACAAAACAAAACACAACACCGCTTTGTAACTCATCCTGTTGGGAGCTCACCAAAAACTTGAAAAGCAACAGCAGAAGGATAACCAAAAGATCTGTCTTCTGCATGAGTCCCAGGTCAATTAGAAGCACTGCTGAGAAATTCTGTATTTGACCATAAAAAAAAAGACCCCAAACCCTGACATAGGAGGATTGAATGAACCAGAGACATTAAGGTAAATTTTTAAAGATGTAAATAGTATGGACTTGAAGATCCCAAATGACTGGTACAGATTTCTGCAAGGCAAAATGGCCATGATTAATTAAAATGTACCACTGTGAGAAACACAAAATGTCAATATTTGCTGATGTAGAAGGATATACCTGGCAGTTGTTTGTTCAGTCACCCAGATTACCAAACCATGTGTTAAGACATCTTTTAGAGATCTGGTTACTCCTTGCCCCACACGAAGGAAGAGCTTTAATAGACAAGGGTAGGCTTTGGATATCTGCAAGTACATCAGAGGACAGAGTTGAGCCCAGGCTTTGTAGTTTGTGCCAGGGCCACTTGTCACTGTCACTCCTCCACTTAAGAAGAGATTATAAATACAGTCCTGGGAATTCAAACACTAAATTTCCTTTGAAATTCCGGGGCTGTACCATTTTGAAAATCTCATTCTGAAAGATTAAGTAGTAATGAGTGTTAAACACTTTGCCTAACCTAAGGCTTGGGCAATACTAAGGACTTCTCCTCTGTAATGTTGACATCATATCCATGAACCTGGAGCATTTAGAAGAGCAAAATCTCCCCAGTTTAGCGAATTGACAATGTTGCTGAAACATGTGTTGATCCTGGGACTGAAATCAAACTTGAAAGATATGAAACAAGCTCCAAAGTTGCTAAATAGTATGTCCAGTTGATTCCTCTTAAAATTCAGATAGAATTATCCTGTACAGAACATCTCCAGCTACTATATCTAGCCTAAATGTGATGAACTCCAGCACTCCAGTTTCTGCCCCACCCTCCAGAAACTATCATATTCTAATTGACCACAGTTACACATTTTGTCTGATTTTCATTCTTCGTTCTTCTTTCACTGAATTTTATCCCATTACTTCTTATTTCTCCCTAAATTGCTCTAAACAATTCTTCCACATATTTTACCATGCAGAAGAAGAATTTTACTGTTCAAACATTAAACATTTTGTTTAAATATTAAACAGTACTGTTTTTCTCTTGACTGTTAAGCCAGTTTGAAAGCAGGATTTAAATTGGTTTACAAATCTCTGACACTGAGCTCCTGTACAACTGGTGTCAGAAATCATACCATTTTTCCTTCAGCAGCAAGCTAACTGTGCTATCACTTTCATGTGGGATGGTTCTTTATTGTTAGGGCACACTCAAATAGAAAATTATTTTGCAGTGCTGCATTAACACTTTCAGAAGCTTTGTTCTTTTTTTTTTCAAACAAAACAGCATTACATACATCTTTCTAATCATAATCAGTCACCTGGTGACTTCACAATCTCATTATGATACAGAGATGAGATTGTGAAGCGTTGGAATATGAATATGAGTGTTCTATTAAATTTTTCATGCAGACTGTGAGAATACCCACTGAGAAAACTTCCTCACCTTCTTTTAAAACCATTCATAATCATTTAAATATGGGTTAAAGACAAAATTTTATTTCTTAACCCTTTCATACCACAGAATTAATGTTTAAATTGAAACTTCAAATCAAAACAAAGATTGCCAAAGAGCAATCGTCAAATTCCCTTGAGCTCTTCAATTTGGTTGACGTGTTTATACCAAAAAGAAGGGACATCAGTGTGCATGCTTTTTTCAACATGGTAGAAATCTTTCCACTCTTCTTGTCTTTTTCTTAGAAGTTGGGGTCAAATTCTCAAGACTTCTGTTTCTAATCAGAAGGAAAAAAGCCCCCGATTTAATCTCGTATGCAAGCCCTGCAGAAACTGAATCTTAATTCAAGACAGGACTTCTGGAAGACTTTGTTCTACTCTGGTTCAGCCCAGTGGAAACACTTAAATTGATTGAAAATGGCAGTGCAGTAGATCCCAGGTTATCTGGCCTGACATTAGCAGAAAAAGAGCTTGTGACTATTTTTCACACACTGGGGCCCTAATACTACCCAATCATATTTAAACTCTGGGATTTGTTAACTCAGAAAACCTTGAAACTGGTTGGCGCCCATATGTACATATTTTAGTTTAAATATAATATAAACCTAATAAAGAATGCATGACTTTAAGGTTAAGTATTCTTCAGTGCAATAGTCTGGACAGCAAATTTCAAAACCACTCAGTACAATTTCTGCATCAATACTAGCAACCATATAAATAACCTCATAATTATCTCCTGTTCTTTTCTTAATTACTTCAAAAGTTCTGGAGCATTGGTTTGAGTGGGAAATACCAGCTTTAGGGACTATGCTACCAGCAGCAGGTATTGTGGATACTTGGTTCATTATTTGGACTCCTAAACATTATCATAATACAAATAAAGGTACTAAAACCCCCCAAAGTTAAGTTAATTTGGTTTTGAGTTTTGTTATTTTATTGAGATGATACAACAGCTCAGCACAAAACTTCTGATTTGAAGCATGGATAAATCAAGAGATGGTAAATACTGTGTTTTCAGTTGGTAATTCCAGCCCAGCCAAGGTCAGTAATGAAAGAAAGCCATAAATAAATGGCAGAGCTCCAGTATGCCAGAATGTGTTATATAATTTAATTTAAATTATTACAAATGTCATCAGCTCTGTAGTTTGGCAGGCAGAGGAGAAAGACTAGAGCACTATGAATAATGGATTTTTTGGGTATTGTAGCTGAACCAAAAAATTGAAACAAAAAAATTGATTTGTGTCAACACAAAATATTTTGTTGACTCAAGACAAAATGTTTTATTCCGTTTCAGGCTAAATGAAATGTTTTATTTGACCAGACAGGAAACATAATTTTTCATTTTCAAGTTACCGTACTAGATCATGTCACTTAAGGCTCCCATCACTTCGAAACAAAAGTCAAAATGGAGCATTCATTTAAAAAAAAGTAGTTTCTTTAAAGCAACATCAGCATGCAAGGTTGACTACTTGATGGGGAGCCATAGATGTCCCTGCCTATCCTCCCCCTGGACTGCTATCAGACCTCTGGCATGGAGGTATCTGGTGCCTGGGGCTTCCCCTGGTCCCTCCCCACCTGCCCTGCTCCCTGGATGGGGCAGTGAGATGGTCCTGGCGGCCAGGTCCTGCCCTGCCACTCCGGGGGGAGACCGCGACACTCCTGGCACCTGCCAACCCCTGGTCCCTACGATGCTCTGGCACTGACATTTTCTAATTCTCCTCTCATACTTTTGTGGTTTGGAAAAACACGTTGTTGATTTCCCCATGAGTATAGAGATTGCCACTTCCTTTTGAAGCAGCTTTGGTGATTTGTACTTGATAAGACAATAATAACAAAAAAGCATGCTTAGGCCTAGAAAAGATGGAGCTCAGGGTTATATTCTCAGTGAGTCATTGACTCAAAACACTCAAGTCTTCCACTTTGTAAAGTGTAGACAAGCCTTATCTACATATCCACCCCACCCAATGAATTTTCTAGAGCTTTATTAAATAATTGCAGAGTGCACTGAGCTCCTTGACTAAAAGTTGGAAAGAGTGATCAGCAATACCAGTGATCCAGAGGTACCTTTTTACTTCAGACAGAACAGAGCTGTAGGAAAAAGCCCCTCAAACATATCATATGTGAATTTAATCTGCCTGAGCACCCTGCTAATATCTTGGCGACCCCCTTTCTCTGTGGATGTCTCTTCTCTTTCCTGCATGTTCTCCTTCTGTATACTGTTTTCAAAGTGGCCACAGTAGAAAGCCATGCTCAGTTCCCTGCTGCTCCCTTGTTTTATGCCGTCACCACCAGGGCCCTCAGTCGTGAGTCCATTACAGTGACATCCAGTCCACCACGAAGTCATCCTCATATTTGAGTTTGCTTTTTATCTAGCCCTTGAACCTACAGCTAAGGTCCCGTGGTGGACACTGAAACACTGCACAGGGCATTCAGAGACCCCAGCAATGCACCTCCGCTCCTCACTCTCACTTGTGGAGAAAATGAAAGGGTTACTGCTAAGGTATTTCAAACAGTGTATGATTTTCAAAGACTTACTAGAACAATTGCATTTAACCTGGTGGTGAGGTTGACAGAGCACAGTTGTTGGTATAAAAGAGGAAGTTTGTGGGGCTTTTCCTTGGCCAGAGTGAAAATCTGAACCTTGATGTCAGATTAAATAAATTAAAAAAAAGGGTTCATATTTATGAGTTTCAAAAGCATATTTAAACACATTCCAGAGAGAACCCAAAGAAAGGATGGAAGAAAAGGTGGTGCCTCCAGTAAACCACATCCAAAGCCAACTGAAACCAGTAATAAAATGCATTTGGAATTACGTGAAAAAAATTGTAGCCAAGGGCAGTCTTCACTGGATCTTACAAGCTTTATGGAGTCCTTTGGCAATTAATGTGTAGAAATGTCTAGAGAGACTTACTATTTTATGACCCCAAACTGCACAGTTCTCTACAGCACATCCCTTAACTAAGAAGCTATTAACAATTAGACATTTGCTACTTTCACAGGATGTGTATTTTCAAAATAAGCCCCAGTGTGTACCTTGTATCTTGTTTAATATTTACATTATTTTTTGGGTTTTGCTCCAAGAGGTTTTTGACTGCAGGATATGTCTTCTTCAGAGCTTTGTTTGGGATATTTTTTGGCTGTAGGGTAGTGTTGCTCAGCAATTTCTCTTCAGCAATCAATGTCCTCTTACCACACAATCTCTGCCAACTATTGCACATGTTCTTGGCACGTTTGTGTGCGTGTGAACAGCATTGACACAGGGCAGGGCAGGACTAATGATCTTGGTCTGCTGCTGTTGGCCCATCCTAGCCACCCCCCAGGGAAAGCAAAACCACAGATGCTGCTGCATGGAGAGTTCTTGACTCACGTTACATTAAAACAAACTCATCCTTAGGAAAATTCAGTGAAATTTAAAAAATACTACTTTTAATCTGTGAAGATTTCACTTAATATTATTATTATTTTTGGTGACAGTAGTGTACTTCTCATGTAGACCTGAGTGCTTGATTAGTACTGGAAAGTTTGTTCTCATACAAATGACAAGGATATTTCACCCTACATAATACCTGGTGTTTTTCTCCTGTGCTCTAGAGTCATTCTGAAATGTCACCAGAAATTTAAAAAGAAATATTACTTTGGTCAGTAATTTCCTAACCTTCTCAGTCATAGTAGAGGTTGGGAGCTAAATGCGTGCTGAAATAAGCTTAATGTCTTAAGGAAATAGACACCACTGCGTAAGGCTTGCTGATTTCTAATCACCACTGCAAACCACTGATGTTCATTTTCACGAATCCCATTAAAAAAAAAAAAAGAGTTCAAACTTATTTTGTTAACTTCTGGAATGTTAATTCTATCTTGCAGATACACAGACTGCAAAACATCCCACTGTGGACTAGAAATACACAATGGAAAAGGACAGTCAAAACTAACTGTAATACTGAAAGCCAGTTAAAGAAGCGACATCCTGTTTTCCCGAGCTGTACCAGTGAGGATGTCAGTGCAAGCAGCAGTAAGTACTGATTATAAAATCACACCAAAACTAAGTGGATAAAACTGGGCAGTGTTATAAAATTAACCCTTGTTCAGCAATAAAAAAGGCAGAAGTAATGTCTAGCTCTGGTGCTATTGAAGAAAGTTCTCCAGAAACAGGTGGCAAGAGTATCACCTGCCTTTGTAAGGATGCCACTGGATCTAACAGCAAATAAAGGCAGATCCTTTCCAGGGTAAGACCATTTGGACTACAGTTGTCAGTTTTGCCCAATAGCCCACAGTTTAACAATTTCATTACTGCAAAGCCTGCAATGGTCCAAAATGCTTCTTTAACTTTTGGGGGTGATAATCCCTTTTGGAATAAGACTGTCTTTACTTGACAAAAATGAGGGAGATAAATTTATGCAGGCTAATTATACATCTGATCCTTCAGACAGACAGACACAGCTAGAGATCAAATGCTGGAATATGATTCTACCTGACTTAATTTATTTAACTGGCATTCCCAAGAGTCCATTGCCTCTCTTTATTTAATACGTACTAAAAAGTAGGTTTGATTGATAGACTTATTTTATATTTTTATACTTATGCGTGGTAAATACTTTTTTGTTCTCTTGAGTAGAAGTACAGCATTTCCTTTCCTGGGACCATGTAAGCACACTGGAAAGAATTTATTAGGAAGGACTGGGAAGGATTTATTAGAGGAATATTTTAGAGTCAAACAGCAGTCCCAAATCAGCAGGTAAAAGATTTTTTTTATTGAATTCCCTACATTCACATTCTGGTTGGTCTTCTGGTCTTTTTACATCTGTCTGTTTGATTTTAGCAGCAAATGGATAGGATCTCAAACACTTCAGCCTGATGCTGGATACCTGCAGGGAACTAGAGTATATTAATTTAACAACAACAAAAAAAAGAGAACAATAATATAATAACACATAAAGATATATGATACATATACACATATGATATGATAACAGATACACACTTTGTTACAGATCAATTAAACTCCCAAACAGTACTTTTACCAAAAAAGTTTCTATATCATTCATTCCGGAGTTGGGACATACCAGACTTTGCAAAAATTTTGTAGATACCTGACACCATCTGGCACCACCAGCTACAGTTGTGCTTTTAACCACCATCAGCTGATGTGAGCTCAGGCTCAGCTCATTGCCATGGTAGTGCCAGGTGACTCCATGGGATGGTAGGGCAGACCTGAAGGGCAGAGAAAATTAAACCAGTGGAGTAACAGTTGACAGCTTTGAAAATAATGAGTTTTCTACTCCTTTTATCAGTCAATTGTTAAAGACACAAGACTTTCCACTATAATAAACATAACTTGCCTTCACAGAAAACAGCTGTAGTCAATGCTCTTTATTTTTTAAATGTTAGCAGAAATTGGCATTGGAAAATGAATAATTAATTGCATTGGTGAATAATACCGAGAGAAAATAAGAAAATAGTTTCCAAAGTCTTTATATAGGGTGTGTAGCCATGCAAGTGTTGAAGGCTTCTAAATCTGCATACACCTTCCAGTTCTTAAACTAAATTCAGTTTCAGTTATGTTATAATATACTAACATATGCCTCTTTCCATTTGTGGCCAAAGTCTTTTGTAAGAGTCTTTTGTAAGTCTTTTTGAATGATTCACTACAGTACACATCAAAACAGGCAGAGCTCTTTCTCAGTTTGATTAGATCATCTTTGTAGGTCCCTTCCAACTGAAAATTATTGTATCGTATCGTATCGTATCATATCATATCATATTGTATCGTATCATATCATATCGTATCTTATCGTATTGTATTTATTCTATTCTATTCTATTCTATTCTATTCTATTCTATTCTATTCTATTCTTAATATGCACAAATGGTGTAAGAATCTGGTTGTCATTGAGTCTTCCACAGGATATGACACGCAGCATGTCAGCATGTTTCCTTGGGAGACCTCCTTTCTTCTCAAGTCCTCATACTCATCTAATTGCTTTGTTCATTCTGACTTGGCCACAAGTAGCTGGAAATGATAATCACATAGCCTATCAGTCACACATTATCATGGGATTATTGCCACTTCTAATAGGCAATAGAGATTTTGTCAGTCCTACTTGAGTTTGTTGATCACCCTTGTAATTAACTCCTCCATTTTCTTTGGCAAATAGACAATCTGCAGGGTAGGTAGGGGTTACTAGAAAACAAAAACAGAGGCAGACCTGAAAATTACTAATTTCACATAACCACTGAAAAAGCTCAGATGAAGATAATCAAGGCAACTACTGGACTGTGGGTAACTGGCTTACCCTAGAGCTTTATTTGACCTCCAACAAGATTTGAGATGGATGCAAAATTCTAATGGTTTTGTTGCTGAATAAGGCAGCTGCCTCTTTATCAGAACTGCTGTCCTATATATCATCTATTTGATTTTTATGTTCAACTGGTTGCCTGTTTTCTTTTTTTTTCTTACAGTCTCTGATATATACATATTCCACCAAAGTCCCCCCTTAGCTTCTGTCATTTACACTATCTGCTGCTGGGTAGAGTGCATGCTCTTGCCACACAGACCATGCCCTTTTATTCTCCTTTACTACAACAGGATGGATAAAAAGCAGCAGTCTCCATCCAATGTCATTTAGTGTAAAGCTTCTGATGGATGCAATCAGCAGTGAAACGCTGCAGCGCTAGCCATGCCTGGGTCAGGGCCACCCATGTTACAGTGTGATGTGCTCACATTCAGAAGTGAGACCACAACCTAGAGTTTTCACCTTTCTCACATTTGAAAGGAGCCTAAAGCAAATCTCAAAGACAGTGATAATAAAGGCTGTATCTGCTGCAAGTGGGCAAACCTAGGCATAAAGCCAGATGCATATTTAAAAGAAATGAAATGAGTGCAGCTGAACTCTTCTCCTTTCAGATCAGAGGATAAGCCTAAAAAGACTTCCCTGACTACTGTTATGTTGTACTTTGCATTTGGATGCTTCAGTGATGCATATCTCGGCTTGTCTCAGTTTTTATTATTACATTCCTCCCCAAGGGGCCAAGAGACTAGTGAGATCTTTTTTTTATGCATATGTTGGCTTTTGCAATAAAACAGCGGGGGTGAAATTCTGACTCCACTGAAAGTGATGGCAGTCTTCCAGCTGGTTTCTGCATGGCCAGGTTTAAAGAGTGGTACCCAGCCTCACAGGTTGGCCCCTGAGCAAAATCATACACAGACAAGAGGGAAACAACTTTGACATGGTAACTGCCAGAGGAGCACTGTGTGGCCAATTTTCTCTCCTACCTATCTACTGTCAAGCCTTCTGTCTGATAAACATTTGAAATCAACACTGAAAGTCTAATACATGGAACTGGCTGCACATCACCAGGTGCAGTTTCCCCAGTAACTGGAGGATATTCTGAAGGAAGTATCAAGGATTTGCCCAAGTTTTCTCTTACTGTTTTTTCTGATTCTGGTAAAAATACACTTGATAGCTTGAAAATTACTCTGCACAGACTACTTTGCAAAATGATAGCTGTAAATATGCAGCATCCGTGATGCAAGTGTGCAGCAAAAGACAATATTACTGGCTCCAGTTCTGGACCCATGCACTTGAATGATAGAAGTAGTCAGCACATCTAGAAAATGTTTTATTTTTTGTCCTTCAATTTAGGTTTGTATTTCTGGGCATGCCTATAGCTAGGATTAGTATGTGGTGACATCACTTTTTGTATATAATTTTGCCACTGAAACAAATGCAGGCCCTGGAAAAGCAAGTACAATTCAGTTGTTTTGTGGCTGTAGTTGTGCACATGCACAACAGCAATTAGGCCATTCACCTTCCTTAAACTAATTCTTCAACATACACAAATTCCTTCCAGTTCCAGCAGTACTGGAACACTGACATTTAAGAAGCAGAAGAGCAAATGCATTCATTACCAATAAGACATTCAATTTTATGTCTTTTACAAACGAAAGAGGACTAATATTTAATGTAATGCTATTTGTCATTTGGCAGCAAGGCAAAAAAGCTAATGAAATGCTAGTGTTATACATATGTCCTATACCAGCCAACAAGGTACGCTGCAAAAAGAGTGAGCAAGCTTTGGTATCAAATAAGGTACTTTAGGTATTAAATTGAAGTTAAAATGGAAAGGAATGAGATCAATTTACAAGAAAGGGCTTTAAATTTAAACCAGTCAAATAAAAGGCTATGAAAAATCTCTATTATCCCCAAGCAAAGAACTTAGATTCCAAAATAGCCATATTGTCTTCTTCAAAATGTTTAATGGTGGGGCATCCTCAGATAAAGAAGACAGTAAATAAAGTACATGAAGCTTCTTCACTAGCTAACAGGTTGAAAGTTCAATTCTTAAAATGACTGAAATGAAATTAAGGGCCAGTAAATGAAGTAAAACAAAGAGCTAGGGAATCTGAAGACAAAATCTCTGGGCTTAAGTACGTTGAAGACAAATTAGATTTCCAGAAAGTTCAGCACAGACCAAGAAAAAAGCAATCAGTGGGGAAGTGCAAAGACAAAATTGCATAGCTGAGGGTTGATTTGCTCCTCTTTTCCCAGGTTGGACTCCAACATGAGTGTGCTGAGAATGGAGAGTGCTGGCCCAGAAATTTGTCCTGGAAATGAAACAGAGGGACCCAGTAAAGATTTCTGAACATGCTGTCCGTTTACTAGGGCTGTGAGGAATAAATCCTCAACAGTACTTGCTAAGCCTTTTACTGCCGTCAGATACACATACTACTTGGAGCTGTGAAGAGGAAGGAGGACTTGCCCAGCACAACACCCTGGCGTGTGTGGCTGGACTTCTGTGAAAACAGGAGTATGAGAGACTGTTAAAGCCAAAAATATCTAGTCTTTGTCTCTGATAAAGCAAACCCAAATACCTGTGCCTCTGACTACTTGGAAAACCTGTAACAAGCTTTAAGGAACAGGATGGAGCAATAAAAATAAGAAGACATTATTGGTTCTACAGAACTAGGCTTACACTGGCTAGGATGGAGGAAAAATATCAGAAAAATTCAAAATTATTCAATTTTATGTTAAAAGGAAAAAAAAGAATTAATCAGAATGGAGTTCTTTAAGCAGAAGTTTTCTTGAAACTTGATTTCTGATGGCAATTGCCTGTGTGGACTCTCTGATATCTAATAAAGAAAAATTGCGTAACCTTTCGCTCTGAGGGAGTGCTCTTTCTCTTCTGTCTACTCATCTGTTTCTGAGAAATGTGCCTGAACCTGATGTCTTTGATAACCTCTGTTAAAATCATCCAGTGGGGACAAACAGATATATATATACACACATAGACAGCATGATCACATTGGCCTCAACTCCTCACAGACACTAAAAAAGGTCCAACCAGTCCTTTCCACAAATATCTAAAAATCACAGGCACCTGGGGCTGTAAATTAAGGTAAAAACAATAAAAATGTATTCATCCTACACAGAAGAGCAACAGCTTGCTAAGAAATCAGTGTAAAAGGAAGAAGGTAATATGATATAGATGTCTAATTTTTGTTCTTAGGCAAGATTTTGAGGGTAACAATTGTTCCCCATCCCCTTGGTGGGGGGATCTGCCTGGCCAGGCGGGTAGCCTGCTGTGAGTAGGGGTCTGTAGGAGTGCCAGTGGTCCTAATACTAAATTTTGAGCTTCATCCACAGTGAAGGTATCTGATTTGCTCCTTTTCCCCATAAACTGGCTATCTGTTCTCAGGGTGTATTCCCCTGGTTTAACTGAAAACTGTATTTGGAAGTCAGTTATCTCCAAGGAAGTAAAACCTTTTGCAGTTGTATGAGGGTAGGCATCCAATATTTGTTTGATTTTCATTATGGAAGCGATCACTTTCACCTTATTTTCTTTTCACTGGTCATCTGAATCATCACTGTGAGGATGATTGGGAGAGTTGGGATCAAACCAGATACCTTGTCACCTTTCATTGTTCTCAGTATAGGTAGCAGCCATCTCTTTAACAGGCTCTATTTGACTACGCCATTGTAGGTGAGCCCTGTGTATATGGGCACTGGCTGTGATCTAGTGCTGCAGTTTTCATTCTAACAACCTGTTCTGATTTTCTAGCTGTATATGTCACATTTTATACAACACATTATCATTTTTTACTGTTTCTTCTATGGTTCTAGCATGTTAATCTTCTATAATCTTACTCTTCTAGCTTCTCCACTACTGCTCTAAGCAACTTCCCAGCAGCCAGCGCAAGCCTGGTTTTCCCTTTTCCTACTTCAACTTGTTAGAACCTTTTCATTTTTTCAATTCCTCCTAAATATCTCTGTGACTGATACAATGCTCTTCTATCCAAGAAAATTCCGACTCAGGATTTTTCCATCCCTCCTTTTCAAATTTATGGGCTAGCTGTTTCCAGTCTTTGCTAACGTTTGCAAATACTTATCCTCTCTTTTAAACAGTCTTGTCACTAGCCTTCCTTAATCACAACAAAAATAAACTCTATTAGGTACTTTTTATTTTTTTAAGCTATAAGACTAAATCAGAAATCCTGTTATTGCCAAATCGTTAGTACAATAACTGGTAACAAACCTCAGGAATATCCTGTCCATGACACCAACTAATGTTGGAGTCCAACACTCTTGGACCAGATTCTTTTAGATATTACACATGTGGATGATTTAATCTTCAATATCAGACTTACTTATCTGAAGTTATGTTATACAGGATTTTGATTTAGTAGACTGATAAAGCAATGAACATAGATCACAATACAAGTACAAATTGCTCTTAGCAGAGTATAGCAATTGCAATTCGCAGTTGAATCACAATACAAATGTGATTCTTATTACAGATTTCTATAATACACTTAATGTCACAGCTGGTTGAATCACTTTAAGTGATATAATTGGTTGATTGACTCAACTGACATAGCTAGCAGATCCACTCAACAGATAAAGCCGTTTACCTAAGAAAGGGCCATCCTTAGCCATCCATGAAGAGTTCCCTTTGTAAGTTCAGCTTTCTTTGCATCTTCTATGGTCAGTCACTACCGCTCCCTGAGCTTCATGAGCACTTTGGCCTTGTCTTCTCCTCTGAGCCCTCTCCCATTCACTGATCCAGAACAAGCAGAGATAAGGCACTTCTTTTACATAACAGGCAAAATATAAGGTTGTGATTTAGACAATTGTCTTGTATAAGCAACTGTTGGCTGTAGCTTGATGTCTGGCCATAGCAGTACTTAAAAACAGAGTTAAGGCATATCCATATATCCAAAGGGAAAATCTTCAACTCATGCAACACCTGCATTGAGTCTTGACCTCAGCTGATGTCCCAGATTCATGAAGAAGGCAGCCCTATTCTTTTAATGGACAGTACAATATAATTTTTCTTGTATTTTAAGATTAATTATGAAGGAAATGAATTTTTTTTGAGCTTATGGCCAACAACAAGGCACAAAAAAGCTGTGAAAAAAATAGGGAAGGAGAATAAAAGGGAGGCATGAAGAAGAATATGGAAAAAGTCTCAGGAAAGGAATTAATGAAAGAGTAGATCACTGGAAGAAGAAAATTAGAGTCTTCACTAGCGTTAACCACTTTACATGAAGACTGTTGTAATGTGAAAAGCATGAGTTCCAGGCACATGGGATATAAAACACTTGATATAAACAATGAACAAAAAATTTAGTCCACAGTGATGCACTAAAGGGCCCCTTCCAAACCATGGGCTGTTTCTCTAAATAGATAGAAAAGCTCAATGCCCCACAACTGAGTTTATGCCATTGCTTCATTTTTAAGAAACCTTCATTCTAGGCCTTGCTCGTTCAACACACACAATGGCCACAAACGAGGTCAGTTCATATGCCAGTCTGCCCTCTTCTATCAGGTTCCTTCTCTTTTAATGATTATTACTATATAAACACCTTGTGCAGAAACCACTCAGCTGTAGCCTGCACCCATGGCCGTGCCAGTCGGGGCCACCATGGGCTCCACAGCTCATAGCACGGGGACAGGCAGAGAGCTGTCAGCAGGAGCCTCAGCCAAAGCACAGGAGGAGCCCAGAAAGCAGCATGGCAATGGATCTCTGTCTCCATGGCATGCCTGTCCCTTTCCCCTTCTGCCCTTGCCCGGGAGGAGGGCAGGGGCAGCAGGGCCGCCATCAGCCTCTCAGCTCCCAACCACATCACTCACCAGTACCTGGTCCCCATATGCTTGTCAGCTGCACAACACTCGCTCCTGGGTTGTGCTCTGAGAACCCTCGCTCTGGGAAACCTGATGGCTCTTCCAGGAATTTCCTCTGGCCCAGGAAAAAGCCAAGAAGGGGAAGGTGGAGCTTGTGCACCTATCCTCAGTCTTCTTTCCTCTCCCTGACCAAGCTGCTGGAGACTTGGCAGGAAAAGGAAAAGGAAAAAAAAGGAAAAGGAAAAGGGGAAGAGGAAGGGGAAGGGAAAGGGGAAAGGGAAGGGAAAGGAGAATGGGAAGGGGAAAGGAAAAGGGAAAAGGAGAGCTCATTGTGATTGAGAAGACGTGGGCACTGCCTTGATGGGGTGGCTGTGTGCATGCTGCCGTGATTCCTGGCTATGGCTAGCCATTTTCCCATGTTTCCACTCCTGCCTGGCCCCTGTGGACCCCCAGTTCTCTCTTTTTTGCCTCTCTCATGAGGCAGTCTGCAGCATTGGCTGCAGTTTTGAAAGCTGTGTGTTCTGCAAGGGGGCCCAGACTCTGGTCTTTGAGATGGGGTCACGATGAACGTCTCTGGCTAAAGGTGGTGCAGCGCAAAAGACAAAGATAAGAAACAGGAAAATTGCTAATTTAAATGCTGAGATACCACAGACCCTAACTGAGAGTAGGTAGTGAAGACTGTAAGAAGACCGGAAGGCACTGATCAATCCTCTGTTGCAGGAATCACTCATGTGTGCCTCTGAAGCAGTTCAACCAACACTGTTAATTGGTGAGAAGAAGGAAACAAGATTATTATAGGCTATTGGTATGGGCCTCATGAGAAAGAACAAACTTATGGGATATTTTGGGAGATTCTGGGACTGTATAAAGTTTACTGTTCTGTGTCATAAGGGGACTGTGAGAATGTACAAAGCATTATGGGACTTTTGGAGGAAAGATTAAAGTTAAACGAAGCAAAGGATCAGGGTGGAACAGGGAGGACAAACAGTAGGAAAACAGAAAAAAGACATAAAAAGGGTCAATCAGTCAAGCCCTGCACTTGATCACCACAGCTCTTACTATCTTATTAACCTTTCTTTTGAACTATTTTGTGTGTGAGTTCCCTATACTCCGTGTGCCTGTGAGCATGTGCAGGTGTGATCTACTAGTAAGCCTGGAGCTGGACTAGCTGGCTAGTAAGTCTGGGAGATGGTTATGGGGTAGAATGTGGGTTTAGAGGCAAGCTGTCTTTCTGACCAGGAACCCAGGACCCAGGCAGCAGAGATACCACAGGTCTGGGAGCCAGCTGCTGGAGAAACCCATGTGAGCTTGTGCGTGTATGCATGTGGGTGCACGCGTATCCAGGAGATCCAGCTAGTGAATTTCAGGCTTTATTAGCTGGTGAGTAAGAGCAAGGTCAGGCCATTTGTGTTGCTCGTGTTTACATGAGTGCTGTTTGTGTTTATGTGTGTGCCTGTAAAGGCACTGTTCTCCTGTCTGTGCTGATCTTATGGCCATCTATGTCTCCACAGGGAGCGCATGTCTACTGGGAATTTGCATCAAGCTTCACCACCGGCTGGATCTGAGAATGGGGAACAGCAGTAGCATTGTATCTAGATGACTGGGAAGATAGCAATTGCTATGTCGTTGTGTCACTGGAGTTTAAAAAGGGCTAGATCCAGAGCTGCCCTTGAACTATCCTAAATAGACAGTCCTTCAGGCTTTACGAGGATTTGGAAAACCCTCTTAAGGGCACCCTGGTATGTTACCAAGCACCACACAGTCATCTAAGAAGTATTGGATCATCAAACATCTAAGTATTTGAGATCTAGTACCTTGTAATGCTGATAGATTTGGATATTTTCCTTTTTCACAACACGTATAGGATGAATATCCCACTGAATAAAGGGTTTCTAAATATTTTTCTCCTGGTGGTAGTTTTTCAGTGGTAGGAGACCAACAGTCTTAGGGCTGAGGAACATAAATATGTGCATAGTCATGCAAGTGCAGGCCAGTGTAATAGCATGAAAGGGACCTATACACTGATCCATGTTCATATTTTCATCACCGTCTTCTTCATGGAATATGCAACAAGTCATCACAAGTTCAGTCCAGTGTAACTGAGAGGCCTCCCTTAACATTTTCACATTTTGTTGGTAGGTATAATAGTTATTTTGCATTGCAGAGACCTTCCTTTGGTTTGCTCTGTGCCATGCCAATAGCTGCTTTTTCTCCTCTAGCAGCATGTTGTCCATCTCCTAATGGAAGATGGGCTCCAGAATTTTGATTTTCAGTACTGTGAAGAAAATGGGGAAAATAATCTTTGCAAGCCTCAGATCCATAAACTTGGAGAAAGCTGCTTAGTTTCATAGGTAAAAAAATTAGAGAGTCTATGAAATATATACTTAGGCTGGAGACTTCTACACACATGGCTGCCACCTTGGGCGAGTAATTGCATGTCCATTTTTTCTTTTAGAAGCTGACTAACAAAACAGTAGCCCTCACAGTCTCTCACATTATGCTCTGTAAATAGCCCAGAAACTTTATGTCCATAAAGAGCTGAGTACATACAGTCCGTGAGACAATAGCCTCCTCTAAATACTGTCCTCTTTGACTTTTCTTTCTACCCTCTCAGCTAGCTCCTGGTGCTAACTGCTGAGATAAAAGGTGTCCCAGTTTCCTATTATAAAAATATAGCCTTTCCCTGGTTTGTGCCTTTTGATTTTGGGCATGAGACACTAATTTAGTTTTATACTCAAGATATCTCCATGACATTAACTGCATTTCCAGCCTTTACATTTGTGAGGCTTTTCCACATAGGCTTTACACCTCTCACACAAAATTACAAGTGGACAAGCCATTCACTTTTCAATAGCAAGAGCTTTTTTATTTGTCTAAATGCTTCCCAGGCCTGCAATGCATTTAGGGCATCTTAAACTATCACACATGCTAGCTGCACAGCCCTGCAACTCAAGAACTGATTACCAACACATTCATTGCTTCTATGAACTCCATCCTGACTGCCACTCTTCTGTATCGGATAATTATGATCTTTACACACTGAGACCCTGCCTGTGCTGTTTTTTCAATATCTGTGGTCACCGAGAGCATATGCAATGAGGGTGCATCCCAAAGACGCTGTCTTGTCACTTCCACGATGAATATGGTCTAACAAATCAACATTGCTTTGTGGCCAGTCTGTTTCTTATTTACCAATCAAACTTAATTTCTTATGCTGCGCATTGTCCTTTTTGGATATTCCCTTGAGGCTTCTCCTCAGGGTCACCATGTATGTGTTACTATGAGTTTGACTTTTTGCTCTGGCTTACTGTTTCTGTATGGACTGGGGACCCTTTAGCTTGGTTTTGGCTTGATTCAACTTGTTGTTCTTGTCCTTCTTCTTATCCTGGCTGACATGCTGTCCTCTCTTTGTCCCAGCTTCTAACAGCTGCCATTCATCAGTTTGCCTCCACTCTCTGCAGCCCATTCCCACCCCACACATGCTAGGATTTGTTCAGCACTTGTTCTAGAAAAGAGACCTTGGTACTGGCCTCTGCCTCTCCCTTCCTCCCTCCCTCCCTTTTTCTTTCTCTTGGTTGATCTTCCACTGTGATCACACCACCAAGTAATCAAGACTGTAGACTTTTAAGCCATTTACAAGTATCTGATCCATTCTGCAGTTTCATCAGCTGTGAAAATTTTGCCATGAAAGTCCGCTCCTAACTTTATCAGACAACTCTTTTAGATACCAAGATGTATTCTCCCTTTCTCAGCGGAGGCCTAGTTTCTTTACTTTTAAGGCAATCCTCATACATAAGTTTCTGAAGTCTCACAGCGTCGAGGGGGTTCACATCAGCAGATCTGCCTCTGACAGTTCAAGGGAAACTGTGGTTATAGCTCTTTATAAACTCCAATAACGCATACCAAGAGGTGGTGTGTGCTTTAAAACACCTCCACATCTCTGACTGTAGCATACTGGTAAAACACTCTGTAATGGAGACCTTTTTTCATTATTAGGAGCAAAGTGGTGAACATTATCCTGCTTTAACTGCTTGTGTGAAGGCTATTTTAGAAAACCTTTTAGCCCCAGTGTGCCTGTAGTTTCTGTGGTCTGTACACCCTGCTAAAACTGCTTCTAATGGCCACAAGTGTTGCAGAACTCATTCTGCCTATCAGACACACCACCCAGACATGTTTGGATAATACTTTTATTACTGTGAAGATGCTTTTACTGCCATCATTTTGTTTGGAAAAGTGTTGTATATCCACAAAATCTTGCTGCCATTGAGCATCCACTTCCCACACAATCATTGTGTTTCTCTGAAGGTACTTTCTTACCTTCTGTAAGGCGTAAGCGTCACCTCTGTCCAAGCCTTGTTGCCCTCCCTGCTTTCTGTTCACATCAATTGTTTGTCTTCTAGCTGCTTCAAAAAGTGAATTTACACTATCAAAGATATCCACCACTCCAGGGACACTGTCAATCTCTTTCAACAAGCAATCCAGCATAGACACAGCTATTAACACCCTGCTAGTTCAGACAATCACTTTAACTGGTGGTCGAAGAGTCTTTATTAATAAGGTATCAGGCAGGTGTGAGAGGGGTTGCCTGCCTGGCATCTTCGGACTTGTTTTTTCCCCTCTTTCAACATTGCTGTCCTTTCTTTGAATGATGCTGTCCCAGAAATGAACAAAAATATCTCATAAAAAGAAACGCTGTATCTTCATTCTCACCAGCCAAACCTGGTTTTTGAACACGTTAGATTAATGTGTGAAGGCTGTAATTGTACTGCACATAACTGTGGCCACAGCTCACGGGTGTGGGAAAACCAGACCCAGCAATAGCAGGGGCAAAGACATTCCCACCCCAGACAGGTAGAAATTCAGCAGGTACTATAACAGCATTTGTCTTTTACTTATTTGTACTCTCATTTTTCTTCCTGTTGCTGACCTCCTGCTGTGCACACAGCTCGAGACCAGCATCTGGGCCATCTTGCAGTGTGGACGGCTTTAATAACACAAACACAGCCACAAGCTGTCACGGTAAAAGCAAATTAAAACTCAGGGTGAGGGAGGTGGCCAGGTGGGAAGGGAAACACAGAGAAACGGCCAATCTCAGCCAGAGATCACAGCAGTGTCCGCACCAGTAATCCATTGCTGGGGTGAACACTTCGATCATCTGTGGCTGTGCCAAGGTGATGATGGCACCGTGGTGGCTTGTCTCCTGAGTCCTGAACACCTCTCCCCACATCTTCCACCCCTAGTGGGCTGCATGATGTCCTCAAGGGAGGGACTCAGGACCTTGACCCGCCAGCCGGACCCTAGAAGTGCACAACACCTGACACTCCCAGGGTGACCAGGACTGTGAAGGGGGTTGCAAGTGGTTTTCTTCATGGAAACAGAAGGAACCAAATGCAAGGAAGGCAGCAGTGCTGCCTTTCTTAGTCATGGAGAAGCCCGGACAGTGAAAAGGAAGCCTGTTCAGCCCGGGAGGGAGCAATGGGGAAAGGAGACCAGGAAACTGCAGGTACCACCACCAAGTGCAGATGCTGCTGCTTTGGCTAGGCCCAACAATAAGAATTGGGGAAACAAAAAAGAAACCAGAAGAGCCACGGGAATGTCAGAAGAACAGTTTTTGGCTGTTTACCCTTTTCCATGAAGGCTCACAGGTGCAAGTGGCAGGAATCGAAAGGCCTCAAAATCACCTAGGGAAGCCAGCTTGTAATTTGTGTCCACCTGTGGAATGCCCAAGAGACTCCCACCCTTGCTGAGGAGGGAGTCCCACATGAGAGCAAGGCTCTGATCTCCCAGTGCTCAAACTCAAGGCTTTTCCCAGCTGTTGTGGACATGCCAACTCCCACCCCAACATCTGGCCCCACCTCTGAGAATGAAGCCCCTTTTTCTTCTTCTGTTAGTCCTGGAACAGGGAAGGAAGTTTATCTTCACTTCCAACTCATGCCGATCTTCCCTCACAGCCTTTTACTCACTGTTACTGTGACACACAGAAGAGATCACTCTAAGGAGTCAATTTAATCCCTACTGGAGCAATCTCGCTACTAGTCCCAACAAGAACTGCAGTGGGAACAAAAAGAAAAAGAGTAAAGAAAATCAAGCTCACATGCTGTTGCAACCTCAAGCATGAACAGTGAATGCCCCACCGGGAATTTCTAAGGAAAAGAAGGAGGTGTTATCGACTGCCTTATAGCTGCAGCTTCCATGTCAGAAGTAGCCGTGCTTTCTCTAGCATGCTAGATGGAAACCATCCACAGGCTACCAAGGGATACTAAGCTGATCTGAAGATACTAGAAATACAACTCTTTAATATTCTGGATTAGCAAACACAAATATTGCTACATGTGCATGCAATACAAACACAGAAGCAGTGCGCAATTACACGTGCAGTGATGCTTGGCTGCTTTTGCCAGCCCAGGAAATACCACCCTGTGCTAGAGAAACACCTTTTCTATACCTGGAAAAAAGGCTATGGAAATAGAAGGAACAACACAAAACTGGGATATGGAGATGCAGGGAAAAATGAGGCACAGAACACGCTTGGCAACAAAGACACAGGGATGTCTGTTTGCCTTCAGAAGCAAGGAGGTAAATGAAGCAGAGGTCCAGTGGGACTAGGCATGAATTTATCAGTTTTCTACTTTAAAGGGAAATGTACAGAACACACATATGTATTAACTGTGTTTCTTTTAATCTATTGTACTTACACAGATACAGACATGGGGAGACAAATTTGAGAGAGGATGCAACTAACAGGAGTCTTATTGTTAAAGGCACAGACGGGAGAGGACTGTCTCCATCCTGAAAAACATTCCTGTGCCTTGTGCCTCCTCAGGCATGGGGTGCATGAGTGTGCAAGGGGCTCGTGCTCACGCTGCCGGGGAGCTCCCAGAGCCAACACTCATGAGCTGTGGAGGTGGAGCACAGCTGTCGGAAATGTATCCTGACTGAAAAAGTACAACATTCAGTTTGCCTTTCCTCCGGATTTCATATCAGCTACTCACATTAGCATGCTTATTTAAAGCCTCAGATGAAGCAATGGAAACCTTAGTAATATATATTTTCAGTATTTTCATATACTCTTTACACTAACATGTCCACTGATGGTGACAGGCTCATTGCTACTACATTACACAGGCAAAATGATAACATCTTCCAGATCCCAGTGTAACAGGAAGGTTAATGGTTTTACCAATGTAATTTGCAGCAATTTGTATGATTCATAAATGGTAAAACCACAACTGAATTTTCAGGTCATCCCAGAAAACTAGCAATAAGACACTCATTTCATCAGATCTGTTCAAGATATGAAACAGATAGTAATGGATTGTTGGTCTGGATTTAAAATGTCACTATTATCCTTTTTTTTTAACAAATTCTCCTGTCTAAGTTTATATAATCTCAGCATCAGCTACCCTGCTCATTGAATGGAGAAAAAAACCCCAATGTTATTAATACACCCAGTAGTTGCTAGGATAGGAGGTAAATTAACCCCAGTGGCATTCAGTCCATGTGCTGATCCATGCAATTTATTGAAGTCCAGAAATTTGTACTTTTGCCTGTTTCTCTTACTGCATTGACAGACCTAACAGCACCATGTGAGAGCCTGAGTTGGAAAACTACAATTGGCAGGGGAGGGATTTGCATATCTCACTTTTATTAATGTCATTGAAAAGAGAACATCCAAATCCCTCACCTTTGTTCAGTAAGTTCTCCCTTCAGGTAACGTTTTTTTACAGAACTTTAAGTCCTTGAAAAGAAAATTTAAAAATACAGTGTCTTCAGAATAGCATTTATAGTTCAGAAAAACACTTTCATTGCTATATTTTGTTCTTACTGGCATTCCCAAAAAAATAAAAATACAAATTTTGTCTCTATTTACCATTGTCATTAATGACATGATGTCTTGAGACTGATTAAAATAAGAATTCTCTGTAAGTTCTTCTCAGTAAATTGTCTATTCTAAATATCACTTCTGAAAGCCCATCACTGAAAAAAAATCTTCTCTTGAGTCTGGCAAACATTACATGTCAGATAAAATTAAAAAGAAAAAAAAGAGCATTGATTTTTAGTTCATCTTTTATTAATTCTTCTTCAAACTAGGTGTCATCCCTTATAGTAAAAGGACAATTTATATTTATTAGATTTGAGTTATATTTACGATATGTTCGTGTAGGGCTATTCTTGTTTTATACCTGAAAGTATATTGAAATCTTTGGAGACTGGCACAAAGTAACAATTTATCCTGACAGTTGTGACCTTATCAAGACTGTAAGGATAATACTTTTCATTTGAATGTTCTACAGAACAGAAGATCTGTTATTGTAGGTTGCAGAGTCTGTTTATTAACTGAAAGCTTTCGTGATGGGTGAGGATATATGAGATTTTACAAGTACAGTCCAAGAAAAGGAATATATTTTAGCAAAACTACCATTTGAATACTGAATTTGGAAAGTTTAATTGCAAAGCAGCCTACATGAATATGCATCAGGGGTATGCAATTACAGAGTATAATTCCAGCTTCAACAAATATAATCCATCTAACAGTTAAACAGTCTCCTAATTTTGATCTTTTTACATGTGTTATATTTGGAGCACAGCAGTGAGAAGACTCCAAATGGATTCTTTTTTAACATTTCCACCCCAGCAATAGTTATCTTAGAACAGATTTACAAAGCTATGAATGCAAATTAGTGCCTGAATTCAGTGATTCCCCTTGTTTTTTCCTGCTCCAGCATCAACAAGTTCAGGAGAATGTGTGCCTTGAAAGTCTATCACTAACAAAAATATCTAATCAGAGTGGTACTCCTGGAACCTTCTGGTAATAAAAGAACTAATGGTTACTTGTAGTATGCCTTACATTTTGGTCTGGTGACCGCTAACCTCTCCTCATGAGACATGGCTTTGGAAAGAAGAGTGCTCCAGGAGAGCTGGTTGATGCTCAAGAAACACCTCTTCTAAGCTCAAGAGTGAGCTGTATCAGCGAGCTGAAAATTAAGCAAATGTGGCAGGAGGCCCGAATGGTTCCTGACTAACTCAGACATAAAAACGAAGTGTACAAGAGGTGGCAGCAGGGCAGGTGACCTAGGAGGAGTATGGAGACATTGATGGTGCAGGAATGCAGTTAGGAAAGCCAAGGCCCACCTGGAGCTGAATCTGGCAAGGGATGTCAAAGGCAACAAGCATGGTTTCTACAAGTACATGAACAGTAGAAGGATGACTAAGGAAAATGTGGCCCCACTGCTGAATGGGGCAGGAACCACAGTGAGAAAAGACATAGAAAAGGCCAAGGTGCTCATTACCTTCTTCACCTCAGTCTTTACTGTTAATACCAGCCTTCAGCAATCCCAGGTCCTGAGACCACTGAGAAAGTCTGCAGCAAGGAAGACATGTCCTTAGCAGTGGAGGACCAGGTCAGCGAGCACTTAAACAAACTGGACATGCAGAAGTCCATGGGATCTGATAGGCTGCACTCACAAGTGCTGAGGGAGCTGGCTGATGGCATTGTGAGGCTGCTTTTGATTGTCTTTGAAAGGTCATGGTGACTGGGAGATGTTCCTGAAGACTGGGAGAAAGCAAGTGTCACTTCTGTCTTCAAGAAAAGCAAAAAGGAAAGATTTGGGAATCTACAGGCCAGTCAGCCTCACCTCAGTCCCTGGGCAGCTGATGGAACAACTAATCATGGAAACCTTTTCCAGTCATAGGAAGGACAAGAAGGTGCTTGGGAATAGTCAACATGAATTTATGAAGAGACAATCATACTTAACCAACCTGACAGCCTTCTATAATGAGGTGACTGGCCTGGTGTTTGAAGGGACCACAGTGGATGTTGCTTATCTTTAGTAAGGCTTTTGATACTGTCTCTCATAAAATCCTCACAGACAAACTGATGATAGAGATATGATGATAGATGGGCTAGATATGTGGGCAGTGAGGTGAACTGCTCAACTGCTGGGCTCAAAAGGTTGTGGCACAAAGTGTTGGTTGGAAGTCAGTCACTAGTGGTGTACCCAAGGGGTTGCTACCAAGGCCAATACTGTTTAACGTCCTCATTAAAGACCTAGACAATGGGACAGATTGCACCTTCAGCAAGTTCACAGATTGTGCAAAACTGGGGAGAAAGATTGATGGGCCAGAAGAATGTGCTGCCATCCAGAAAGACCTGGACAGCCTGGAAAAATGGGTTGACAGGAACTTCATGAAGCTCAACTAAGTGAAGTGCAGCACCCTGCACCTTCAGAAATAACTGCAGGCACCCATACATGTTGAGGAGCAACTTTTCTTGCAGAAAATGCTACATGGGTGCTGGTGGACAACAATTTGAACATGAGCCAGCAATGTGCCTTTGAGGCAAAGAAGTCCAACAGGCTTTTGGGTTGCATTAGGAGGAACGTTGCCAGCACAGCAATGAAGATGATCCTTCCCCTCTACTGAGCCCTGGTGAGACACATCTGAAGTGCTGAGTCCAGTCCTGGGCTCCCCAGTACAAGAGAGACATGGACCTACTGGAATCTACTGAAGGGACACCAAGATGATGAAGGGACTGGAGCATCTGTTGTATAAGGAAAGGCTAAGAGTGATGGGACTGCTTAGCATGGAGAAGAGAAGGCTCAGAGGGTTCTTATTGATAAATATCTGATACGAGGGAATAAAGATGACAGAGTCAATAACTTTTCAGTGGTATTCAGAGGTAGTCAGAATGAGAGGCAATGGGCACGAACTGAAATACAGGAAATTCTACTTAAACACAAAACCCCTTTTTTTTTTACTGTGAGGATGATCAAGCAATGGAGCAGGTTGCCAGAGAGGCTGTGGAGTCTCCATCCCTGAAGGTATTCAAAACCCAGTTGGACATGGTCCGAGTCAACCTAGGCTAGGTGACCGTGCTCTGAGCAGGTGTTGGAGTAGATGATGATGTCCAAAGGTGCCTGGCAACCTCAACAATTCTGTGATTGTGAGACTCTGCAAAGGGTGAAGCTAAGCTTGCTTTTGGTAGAGCTCTGAAGGTTTCCAAAAGCACAGCAGAGCACTGCTGTATGGGCATTTATGGGTAGGGACTTCCCGAGTCATGGGGAAGGAGAGAGACATAAGCCAAAATGCTCTTACTATAGAGTCTGCATCTTTCTCCCTTGCAAATCTTATAAGCATTTAACTACCTTCAGTCATAAGTATCCTAAAATCAGAGGCTCTGGAGATGATGGAAGTGCACTATGTTGCTTCTTTTTCACAGTGCTAAATAGTAGGGAGAAGGCTGAGAAAAACATCAGTGCTTTAGAAGGCTTAGGTCTGTTAAGACAGATCCTCAGGTCTATTAAGGTTTAACCCTCCTAACAATAAAGTCATATTTTGCTCCCAGCTAAAAGAAGGGGATATGAGGAAAATACCCTAAACAAACAAAGAAACAAATAACCTTTGACCTTTCTTTACAAAATACCTGCGTTTGAGGCAAAAAGGTTTTTAAGTCACAGTTTCTTAACACTGTGTAAATGGGTTTTTTTAAAGTGCTGGCTTTAGAAAGCTACCTTATGCATGATTTTTGTTGCCAAATGTAATTGCTTTTTCTCCCCTCTGTCAAAACTGTTTTTCATGCAATAGGCAAGAAACATAAACTTTATAGCAAATCATTTTTCTAATGCTCTTATTAATCCAAAACCACAGCTGGTTTTTTTTTGTTGTTGTTGTTGCTTCTGTTTTTTTTTTTTTCTTGAGAATTCACATCTGGAAATGAGTACCAAGAACCCCCCTTTTTGTTGTGACTGGCATAGGCCTGCAGAGGGAAAGATAAATATAGCACAGACCTGTTAGGACTTTGTAGTTTATTAGTCCTACCTTTATCCGCAAACAGAAATAGACAGATAGATAATGCAGGGTAATACGCACAGGGTAGTATGTTCTCAAATAAGCCTGCTCCACTGTCCCATCTGATGTTTCTGATTGATAGCTGAAAGAAAGATGCAAGCTGCATCACAGTTATGACAGATGAAAGAGATAGTATGCTGTGATGTATTCAGTATTAGCTCTTTCTCAGCTATTTGATTGCTTCGACAAGTCTGGCTTGGGGAAAAAAAAACCCAAAGGATGACGTTAAACCTTGGCAATAAGGTCTGGTCAACCTTTCTGCATTTTTTTTTTCCCCTGAGAAAGTCAAAGCACAAACCCGAGTTTGGTAAGCATTTATGCTCTCTGTCTTCTCTTGTAGCTCCATCTCCTAGTGCTCGGTGAGAGGTGGCACAGCATAGCTGAGAAATGTTTGTATTAATTCTCTGTGAAGGTTCCCCCATGTGAAGCCCCATGTGTGTCACCTCCCCACTCTTCACCCACGGATTGTGGCCAGCGTCATCTGCAGCCACTGGAACCAGGAGCAAAGTTACAAACTTCCTCAAGGGTACTGTGCCAGTCACAAATAAAGCAGAACTAGATGATATAACCACTCCCAAATTTCTCCTTGCAGCACGCTACTAATCTGTCTTCCAAACTGAAGTTAAGTCCCTCTCATTTTTCTGCGTGTTTGCTGACAAGTTCACCTTCCACCGCCTGTATACCACAAATACTTTGTCGCTTGCCAGCAAATGAAACTGCCTGGGTTTGAATCGTCAGCAGTGTTGGCATGTTTTAGACTGGCTATGCCATATGCTGTTTTAATGCTCCAACATCCACAGCTTTGGGAATCAAATCTGCTCAGAGTTAATAAAGTGTGTTAAAACTACAGCTTTTATTTTATTTGCTGGTGATTATTCCCTTACTTGCAAGTAAAAGAGTGGTGTTTTTATGGTTTTATTTGTATGCAAATGCCTGTGACTGAGGAAGAAAGTTATTAATCCATGTTTAGATACAATATGCCTAAGCTCCTCAAAGCATAATAATTATAGCAGTGCTAGCAAAGTTATTCTTCCTTTAGGAAACTAAGTGCTATTGGATTTTCACATTTAGATTTTATTCTATAGTAAGTGTCCTCTTTGCACAAGGTAAATAATCAAATTCTCCTTATGCAGACTTGTTTGCCTGCTAGGAGAAATTGTTTCCTCCTGTTACACCTCTGGACATGTTGTTGGTAAAGTCTAGCTGAAGATCCCAAGAAAACTAATTCACCAGGCTGCACAGCCTATGTTTTACACTGTAACAGCAAAATGACATTAAGGACAGCGTCCTCACGTAGATTGCCTATCCTTCCCCTAGCTGCGTGTATACAACTTAAATTAACACTGCTTGGAGTTAGCCAGGTTACACCACTGAGAAGTCACTAGGTCCTTAATGAAGAGGTCTGCTTTTCCGGAGCTCACTTTCAAGGTATTTGCTTCCTCTCTTCTCTCGGTTACATGATCCCATTTCTCCTGGTTTGAAGGAGTTGATATTTTAGTATTTTTTTCAAGATCAAAGTAGATTTCTGTGGCACATAGTATGGTAGTGAGAGCAACAGCCATCATTTGCATTTCCCAGGGGTAACAGAGCTGAACTAAGAAAACCCACTACCAACAAAAGCCTTGCAGGAAAAAAACCTGAGACTATGCTAGCATTCAGGTTACTCTACAATCTCATGTCTCCCCAGACCATAGGCAGTACATAATTGATGCCTAAACAATATAATGCACACAAAAGATGTACTGAGTAGAAGCAGGCATACACTTACAAATTGCCCAGTGAATTTTTGACAAAATCACTTCTGGAAAAGTGTAACTTGTTTTCTCACTTGTCAACTTGCAGAGGCTGAAGGTGGCTATTATCAAGTGATGCAGAAAGCCTGCTGAGCAGTCAGAAGTTGGATCCACTTCCTTAACCACAGTAGTTGTCCTTTTGCTTGACACTTCAATACAATTCCTGTAACACAGACTTTCCTCTCTTCATAAAAATGCCATATTTTAGAATTAAAAAAAAACCCAAAACAAACAAAAACCATTAAAAAGTGTCTGTAATACTCAATAGCACATAGAATTTTTTTTAATTATAAGTCTGGTGAGCTGTATCCACAAAAGAATATTAAACCCATAATTAAACTATTAGTCTGATACTCAGGATACTCACATTTGCTAGTTTCCAGCAAAATACTTTCTATTTGATATATGCTTTCTTGTTCTTCTATTAGTAAAATTACAATACTTCAGTGCCAAAGGATGGTGTTATAAAGGTCCGAGTACTGGAGATCATTAGATGCTAAAGATACAACAGTGATGGGAACTATATATCTAAGATACTTGGCTGTTAATTGGTCTGTACTACTGACCATCCTAGCATACAAATTCCAGTAAATTTTTTTTATACTTTGCCCAATAATTACAAGGAGGACGTCGCCATTAATGTACACAACTCTACTATCTTTGGTTGTGCATACACTGAAGGAAGCAAAAAAAAATTTTATAAAAATGTTACGATAACATAAGAAAATATAATGTGTGAGTTAATAAAATCTCTGCAAAAACCACACACAGACTATCCAGTTTTCAAATTGTACATGTTTTTTCAGTTAATCAAGGGATTATCACACTAGAGAAAGACAGCTAGATAGCCACGGTGAAAAAAGCAAAGTGAAGAGTATAAGAATGGCCTAAAATTATGGCTTATTAGCCCAGGGTCAACTAAATTACTGGAAGCTATTTTTAGCAAATTAAGAAATAATTTGGAATAGGAAAATGCAGTCATGTAATCTTTACCCTTCCATTCTTCTAAAAAAAGCATATAAACTCCCCCCATAATACACTGACAGTTAGGAAACATACATCAGTTAGTACACGTGTGTGACACATGAAAACTGTTTACTGTACCATGTTCTGTTGGTTCAAGGGCTTCATAAAGAGCTCCCCACTCTGTGAATGATAATTATGTGGCTAGGAAATAATATATCTACAAGTGTAAAATATTGCAGATGAAAAATAAACTAGCTCAAGAGTAAAACTGTAAAAAAATCTCCTTCCCTGCTCGCTTTGCCTTTGCAGTACAAGTCCTTGTTACCAGACTCATTTCCACCTAACTGGATGATTTTTCTGGATTGCAACAGACATTGCCCGGTTGGGAAGCTCCTTCCATCATCTCTCAGACACAGCCAGCTTCTCTTTGAACCTCAGCAGCCATCTCTTGTCTTCTCTGTCAATTACAGGTGGTGACACTTTTGCCTTCCTTCCTCCAATTTCTCTCCTCTGAAGAGGCTTAAGGGAAGGACCATCCCTTCTTGCAACACACAGTCAATCTGACCTCCTCTTCCTAAAGTAAAAAAGCAGAAACAGAACAGACAAGAAAACAGATCCTGTTTGTCACAGGCTGGTAGCTGAATACAGAACTGGCCTTGTTATCACACTTCTCTCAATGTTGACTTACCAGGTCAGGCATCAAGGAGGACTGCAGAGTGTATGTGGTGATGTCCTTAATGCTGTGGGTAGGAGTGAAAGTCTAAAACGTGAGCTAAATGTCTTACACATTTTTAAGAGATGCAAGAAGGAAAGGGGGCAGAAACTATGTCTTCATGAAATGAACTTACATTTGTGTGCAGAAAACAGTTTACTGTGTTTCAGCAATGGTAGGTGCATTGGATTCGTCAAAAATTTGAGGCTGGTTATTAACCTTTTACTGAATTCATTGGGTCCAGGATTTTACCAGTGCTACTTTCCCGAAGAAAGGGGAATAAAATAAATAAATATAAATATACTAATTCTTGCTAATGAATAAATGAAATAGGATACTGCATGCAAATGTGAATAAAGCCTGTCATGGAAGCAGTAAGAAAGACAGAATTGCATAACTTCTGTATGTTAAAAGTACTATGTAACGTAAGGTAATGTTGAAACCAATGTAATAGTGCAAATGATAAAATAGCAAAAACAATCTAGCACTGAAAACATGGGAACTAATCCTAATGATTTTCCAACCGAAATACACAGGACAGAAAAAGGATCCTACCCCAAAATTAGGGAAGGAGTTGTTGTACAAATAATCTTATTCTGTGAATAAAATTTCAGCTCTGTTTCAGTCCAAACTTCTCCATTTTATATTATTATCATGAGACTGACACAAAGAGCAAGTAAATTTACATCATCTACTCCTAAGGTATAAGAAAACCAAATCCACTACAAGAAGAAACTTTTAGAGGCAAAGTTCTAAATTCCGCAGTAACACTTCCAAACAGCTAAAAGGAAAAAATAAAAAATAAAAAAAGAAACAAGCCAAATCAAGCAGATAAGGCACACAGACACTCAAGCTACCTGTGGGTTCAGCCAGTGGTCAAAACTTACTGTTATACAGTAGCATGTATTTCTGCTATTTTTGTTTCTATGAACATCTAAATAAATATACTTGAACTTTTCAGAGCTGTGCTGGTAGATGGAAGCTTTCTTACTGAAAAATCCTACATTTTTTACCAAGGTGTCTGCTATTTCATACTAGCATTCCACATTTCTGTTTCAACAATCAACTGCATTGAGCAACATGAGAGTTTTAAACAACTAAAAAGGAATTCCATGCTCTTACCACAGTTTCTGTCTTGAAATAAGTAAAAACCACTCCCATCCTTGAATATTTCTTAAGTTTTAACATTAATCAAGCCATTCTGCATCCTTCCTTCTTTTAAAAATTGTTTCTATCTTGTAAGAACTCATAGTCTGACCAATGTATTGAAACTTCTGTTTCCAAACATTAACAGGAAGCACATATTGACCAGCCCAACACAGGCCTGTCTCATAGCAGTCTGAGGACCAACTTTCTGTCACACCTAGGGCCTTACCCAGCACAGAAATTTCCAAAATGCCTTGGACCTTGGATCATTGCTTTCAACTTTTTATTCTTAATTCCTATTTGTCTGGACATCAGCTCCTTTCTCACCTTGCTGCAGGTTTGCCTCGTCCCTCAGTCCAGACTCAGCCCACTACTGTGGACTCTGAAGCTATACACCCGCTACCTGGCTTCTGATCAAAATGTCATCTTTCTTTTTAGGAGAACAACCTGATTTAGATGGGGTTGTCCAAACCAAGGTCCTGATAGATACTAGGAACCAACAGGCATTGTAGCTATCAGATTAACAATTATCATTTTGTTGGAAGAACAGAAGGTAATAAGGTGTGATGAAAAAAATTTGATTAGCTTGTAAATCACAACAGTAGGTAGAGATGATCTTCAGCGGAATCTCATTCATGTCCATTGTATGTGGCTTTAACACTGGTTCCTTCCACTGGTTACTGTGGCATTTCAGACACAGATTCAAGCTCTACAGGGCACACAGTGAGTGACACTGCCCTCCTGATGGAGAGCCTAGGACAACAGATGCCTCTTGATTCCTGTACTGAAAGCCCAAGGAGTGCCAGGGTACCTGATGGTATTCCACATAACTTGTGGGTACAAGTTGTTTTCAGTCATCTCATCCTCCTGCTTTGTGTACATGACTCGGCCTGGTGAATGACACATATCTCCCACACTGAGTAGACGCAAGAAGACAGAGAAGATGTGGTGCCTTTAGGCTGATATGCCACGTCATAGACGGATGTGAGGTATAACTACCAGCCTTTTGAAATAAATTCACGGGATTAAGAAAAGAACAGATATGATGTGACAGCATTTATGTCAAGAGAGTTGATAAAAAGGCTGAGGCTTTGCCACATGAGTACGCACCGATTGTTGCTGGAGGCTTCAGGAATTATGAGCGAGCTGAAGCTTTATCAGAGTATGTTAGCCACTTGCATTCAAGATGTGAAAACTTTGACCAAAGAAAAAGCCAAGATGTTCTTGAAACTGGGCTAACAACCTGGTATAAATTCTAATCTTTTACCATTCTGTGAAGGTCAGTGAAGTTACAACATTTTAGAGCAGGGATATTGTTTCTTCTGCTAAAGAGTGTCAAAACTGAAGTTAAAGAAAAAAGTTGAATTTCAATAAGAAATTCCTCCTGTACATTTTCAGGCATTTGCTGGCACTCAGTCTAAGCAGTTTTTTTTCACGAAGTAACATTCAAATTCCTAATTTTGTAAAATTTTTGCCATTTTAAAATTTGTGCTGCCAGTGAACACCTATTATAGATAAAGACTATGGAAATTAATGAAGTGGGCAACAGTAGAATACTTAAAACATATATCTTTCCTTACAGCTTATGATTTTGTTGTTCTTTTCCTGGTTTGCTGCACACTGACTAGCTACCAAGCAACAAACTCATTGCTTCCAGTTCAGTTTCATTAAAACTAGTAACAAAACCCGAATACAGTCGCCTTTTACTATTAGACAGTAAGACACAGTCCCAGCTTGCTGCTGAAACATTTATTTATTCCTGACCCAGAGGGCTCTACGCAGCAAGGAGACTAATAATTGTTGCATGCTACAATCCTTAAGAAGGTGAATATTCACTTATTTGAGATATTCACTGTCCGTCACGCTGCTGAAATAGAGTGAAGTGCTCAAGAGGCACAAGCAGAGAGATCATCGTCAAGAATAGCCTATGAAATGTCCCTGAACGTACCACCTTGCTTCATCCAAGCATGCCCAGTCTTGATGGCAAATAGATGTTGTTTCCATCCCGAGCCTAAGCTGTTACTGAAATCTATTTTTTCCTTCTAATCAATCTTCTGAGTCGTCTGGAGCCATGGTGTGCCATGCTGAGCAGGCTCCTCTCTGCCTAGGAGTGGCACCAGTGCTGTATGCTGTGAAGTGATACTCTTCTGCCAGTTCACTGCAGAAGAGCAGAAGTTTCTGCCCAGGAAGAGCAGAAGTTTCTGCTCAGCCTTTGTGGAAGACCTGAGCTCCTACATTGGGCAGCAGATAAATCCAGCACTTCAGTTGCATAGTCTTCATGTTTACTTTCCTGTTTCGTCATCTTCCTTGGAGGGAAGTGAGCAGGATGAGGACTGGCAGTTTGGGAACTTCTTTTCATTTCTGCTTTTAATTGCTCACTTTATTTTGTGAGCAGCTGTTTCTTAGGCTGAAGAAGGAATTAATACAGTATTTTTGTATCATTTTGCATAATATTTCATTTCAAAATCTGACATGCCTCAGTATAAGATGGCTATGTAAACATGCAAACACATACAAGATAAGATACAAATAAGGCAAGTCTACATGACAGATCTAATTCAGTTCTTCCTTCAAGCTGGGAAGCAAATACAACTCAGTCTGCGTATCATATACTTCTTTTGCAGAATATTTAGCAGTAACTATTTTCAGTGAATAGTGCTAATACAGTACTGCTGCAGCTGTATTTTTGAATCAAAGTATGTCACTCTGGAAACTCCTGTAAGGGGGATACTCATGTTTGGTCTTCATTGCAAGACCTGGTAATCACAAAGCATAGGAAAGGCCTGAACAAGAAATGGTTGTTTCTTGTGACTTAAAAGCTTTGAATACCTGTAGCCTAGCAGAAAAGGAAAACACAACAGCAACATGACTAGAAAGACTTGAATGCAGGTCCCACTGTAGGGAAGGGCGACCGAAGATGACAGAGGAGAAGAAATCCCACCAATCCTTTACTCTTCACTGGCCAGCCAAGACAAAATCATTCAGAAAAACAAGCTGGTACAAGGCAGTCTCTGGCTGGCTTGTCTTGAGATATGACATGTGTTGAGCACAGGCACCTCTGTGAAGCAAAAGGTGAAACAGGATTAGGCTGCTTATGTTGTTTTCCATCACTGGTGCATTTCCTCACGGAGACCACAGCATTACAGGGGAAAACAGGGATCTTCATATTTTGTAACTAAGAAGCCAGACTTTGAGCATTCAGCATCTGTAATCAGGCCTCTTTAAGGCATGTCAGGTTGGATAGTAAACTGTAAGGATGCTCAAAATGTGGTATTTCCCTTGTGCTACAATTTTGACATTTAACATTTTTCTTTCCTTCCAAGTAAGCATATAAAGGCAAAACATTGACATTTCTGTGAAAGACTTTATGAAACATGTCCCTTAAAAATTACTGGAATGACTTAATCAAAATACTCATACCCCATCAAACCTTATAAGACTTAACAGCTATAATGATTTTTTGGGGAAAGAAAATAATTGCAGTAGTTCAACTATATCTTGCTAAAATAAACATATTTCTGTTAAAAATTTGAGGATCAGGATTTTTGATATAGAAATATTGTCATATCCTTTTTAATCAGGAGACCTGATTAATTCTTGAATTTTGAAAATCTTGGACAATATCTTGTTCAGTACCTGAAACTTAACTAAACAGAAACAGATGTGTATTCTCCCTCAGCACCTGAAATTATATTTTTAATCAGTATATACTACAGGTTTCTTAGGCTCATTCTCTTTCAGTTGTCTTTTAGACTACTCAGAAACAAGAAGGTGTTTCCTGTGTGGTTTCTCAGTGAGCAGCAACTAGCTGCTTAAGTTAAGCTTTCTGGGACATAATGAGTTTTCTGAGCTCTTTCAGTGTCAAAAGAGTAAAATAAATCAAAACTGATGTAACAAAACAAGTAAAACAAAAAAAACAAGAGAAAATATGGCATCTTTTAAGATCATCTGTTCCACAGAGCACAGCACAAGCTGGCAGTTTGCATAACACTATACATTAGCTGGCAAAAGAACTGAAAAAATCCTGAATCAAATATGTATTGGAAGTGGGAGGCAAAGAGTCAGTTGTCCCCAGGGACTGGTTTGTGGAGAAGCCACTGTAGGTAACCAGTCATGAATTGCTGCTTAAGGCCCTTTCTTGGTCTTTTTACCGTGTTGTGTTTGCACACCATTGTACTTAAAATAATTAAAGCCAATCAATGTGTTCAGACTCTTTTCTGAAACAAACACTCGGATATTGAAAAGTGGAGGTTGAGCAAAATTTTTATATTTTGTTACTACAGACTTACAGATGGCAATTCTGAAACAAGGAAAGTGAAATCTGCCTATGGTCATAAAAGTAGGAATTGTGTGAATCTCAAAGAAAAACTAGTGTATCTTAACTGCTAGACCCATTCTTTGGCTTGACTTATGTTTTACATCTCCCCTGCCACGCAGGGCCCTGCCAGTGCAGGCAGCAGCAGGCAGGGAAGCAGGCAGGTGCTCTGCAGATTCACTGCACCAGTGTCAGGCCAAGTTTTGCTCTGGCTCTCTCTGGCTTTTAGGTCTGGCAGCTTTCACACGTGTGGTGGTGTACCACAACAAGGGCTTTATCAGATGAGCAATGTGTATATTGTCATAAAATGTTCAACCAGCCACTTTCAACAATGGACTGGTCCCCAAGGGTCTTATTGGTATAGATATTTTTGCAAAAATAACCACATTTTTTCACCCTTCTCTCTTTCAGGTTTAAACAGGTAACCAATGTATTTTAATGTACTAAATATAGCTTGCTGATTACCCTAGTAGTTTTGCAGTTATTTCAGTACCCAGCTCGGTATGATATTTAATTACTGAACAATCCCTTTGATATTGTTAAGCTACTTGCAGAGTAGCCAATTATAACTGGAAAAAATGGTCTGTGGACTTTTCCTCTTTTTTCATGTGTTCTGCAACGGTAAATTCCACAGAGTAAATAGATTTAATCTCTGTTTGTTTTTAATAACAGTTCATTTTAGTTTTCTTTTTCATTACATTAATATAATTTTCTCTTTTAGATGAAGTTCCTCCCTATTCAGCAAAACATTTAAGCTTATGGGTGATTTTTAGCATGTGCTCAAGACCCATGGGTTTCAACAGGAGTTCAGATTATGCTTAAAATCAAAGACTTATGTGACTAGGAACAGAGTGCTGAAATACGGACTGATTAAGGGCCATGGCTCCTTTAGCCAGAGGCAGATTGTCTGAAAATCAGTCAGCAGAGTACATTTTAAAATGGTCTCTACATTTGTGGAACTCATTCTTTGAGGAGTTGTACATAGACACACACACATGCACATGTGCACACACACACACACGTCCACACCAATATTTATATATTTGAGTATACATATGCACCTAGAAGAGGAAACTGGCATTTATACATATATAGACAAGAAAATAGATCTAATTATATATCTAAGAGTTTCCTATTCTTTTTCTTTAACATTCTTGTGGCTGTTTTGACAAGAAGCTTGAAGTAAAGAGCAGTACTAGCCTGGGAAGGTACAATAATAGAAGCTGGTATGGGTATGCAATCCACTGTTTCTATGTTTCATTTTTTCAGAGGCTAGCTAAGGAAATGGGGGAGTTTCTGTTTCCTCACACATCACATCATCCTAGCTGCTGAGACTTGTTTATGGGCATGATCAAAACAAAATAACCCCCACCTGCTATTCAATTTGCTTTCCCTCCTCCCCCCCCCACCCTCTTTCACTCCTCTCCCATCTGTGACTGGGTTATTTTCTGATATGTAAAAAAGTGGCTATTTCAACAATCTCAGTGGCCTGGCAGAACTGGCAATATCAAAGCAAAGAATAGACTCAGGACTGAATAAGAGGGATGCAACCTCAAATGGTTTACCCCAAGCAGTAAATTAGAACAAGATGTAAGGAAATTTGTCAGGAATACTGTCTATTAGCAGAATTTCTCTCATGGAAATCTTTTGCCTGGAAGTGTTATAGGCACTTTCATTGTCCACACAACAATTTTTTCTAATTTCTTTGACCTTTTCCATAAAGAAAGCAGGTGTCCAGCAAAGTTATTTGTGAATCAGAAATAAAAATGACACAAAACACATTATAATGCAACAAAACGTCATATTTGGATTCACCAAGCATAAAAAATACATGTATTTGGCTGCAACAATCATTTTTGTTTAACTTTTCAAGTCCAGCTCTGATGAGCATAGGTGGTCAACAGTATGAACAAAACAAAAGTCTTGGAAAAAGAAATGAGAACTGAACTAAACTGAAGCCTATCTTTTTAAACACTACCAGCAATTTTTATGTGTAATATTGACTGTCAGACCATTTTAGGTATCCATCACTCATAAGGCTATGCACAAGAAAATGATGTAGATAGCTTACTTTGCCATCTCTTTATAATTCATGTTTTTTCAAAATACTGCTTCATTAATACTAGGAGGTTGAGGTCTTGGGTTTTTCTATTTTGGGGGGTTTTTATGGTTTTGTTGCCCAGACCTTAGAGCGTATCATGAGTGGGCCAGAAAGTTGGATTTCTTCTCATATTTTGAGACTACTTATTTCCTGCAGCTTCCAGGTGAACCATATCTTTCTTGGCAGCTTTCATTCTCCGCTCATGTCTGGCATATTTCAGTTAAAAGGCAGGGAACTGCTGACCTGCATGGCACAGCCTCATCTGCTTTTCCCTGGGGTTAAACAGAGAAGTGGCACATCTGTCAGTACAAACTTCCACATCTAAACAGAAAAGGAGGTAAATAAATAAAACAATGTTAGAAGGGACCTTCTGAGTGCCTTAAACTTGGGTGACCAGACTTAACGGTGATCCATAGGGTAGTTCTGCCTGCTCTGAAATATTAAATAGAGCAGCTACAGACAATGACATGAGCAAGAGCTAGGCTGCTTCCTGGAGACATGGCCAATTACGTGGAAAGAACCATCATAAAAGATCACTAATAATTCAGCCTGAGATTTTCAGTCACTTCACAGAGTTAGGCACACAACATGTTTTGAACATCTCTGAAAACAAAGTGACTTACAGCATGCCTCTCCATAAGGCTGTAGTAGCACCCAGCACATTCTTAGCAGTCTCGCCAGAGATTAAGACTCCTTGAGCTGGCAGAAATATGTTGGTTATGAAGAAAAGCTGATGCAGAGCAAAGAAAAAAAGGGAGTGAGCAGAGCTTTTTCACAGAACCCAAAACAAATCCAGAGCGAGCCTAACATCTATTTTGCAGGTGGAACTAAAGCATCGGTAACATTATGTTAATCACTGTCAGGGTTAAAATAACACTGTCATCATAAATATATTTGAAGGCTGCAGAAACAAGCACAAAACCCCCTGTCATGGAACAGTAGGAACTAATATTCTGTGAGCGATTTCTGTCCACTTTCTTTTTGCATGAACAGAGAGGATGCTATGTACCTATTCTGTGGGGTAGATAATGTCCCTCTTCAGTCACAGAGCATTTGACAGTCTTACTAGGAAGTGTGGAAATTTTAACAATTTCCGTAGGATTTCCTCATTGTTTCTTATCTTACTGTGCTGTTTCCCAAGGCATAGTACAGATTCAGCAATCATTTCATGGATCATGTTAACCACAGGAAAGAACTGCAAGACATTTAAATCCAAATAATTTCCCAGTAAATTACTTTATAATAGGTAGTTCCACATGACTTCTGGCTTTTTAGCAGAAGCTTTCCCCATGAAGCCAAAGGGAATTTTGTTACCAGAGTGAGCTGTCTGGGCTCATGGTTCATTTCTTTATCAAGGAGTCCACAAATAGCTCATATCATAAGAACTTATATTATAGACAACCTTTACAATTATTTTTTTTTAGATGTTACCAAAAATCCCAAAGTTGGGACTTGGAAATCATATTCTTAAGCTTTTGCTGAAGTATAAATGGATCCTTCAACTATACTGCATAAAACTTCTGCCAGTGGCACATGAGTAAACTGAGTGGCTATTTAATATTCTTTTACAGTCTGTGAGACTGACTATCCATGTGAAAGGATTAAAGAAAGGACAATTAACACAGTAGAAAATGAGTAGTGTTATGAAAGTATTTTTGCAGGAATTTTATGTGCTTCTGCTAGACTCCTTCATAGATCTCTGTATTTTCTTTCTTATGAATTTAATCAAAATCTTGGAGTGAGAAAATGCTCAAGCTTGCAGACTGGCATATATTAAAAACAATTTGTCTCTGGAATGAGCCATACATTCCTGCAGACTCTTTCAGCCCAAAAAGTTATGGAACCTTTTGGAATTTAGATTAGAAGGTGTATGGGCTTGAATGGTACACCACAAATATATGACACAATTTTTTTTTGCAAGTCACTATGTGCTCCGATCTCCAGCTATCTGAAGAGGTTTTAGGTCCAACAGAAAAAAGAAATGCACAAAAAGTTATCCAAGGCTGCATTTTCATGCACAGTTGATCTCTTTTCAGTTTTTCTTAAAATACTGTGCATGCATTTAATAACAGGCAATTTCACAACAGGCACAGGTTTGTTGTTCTCATATATAACTAACATTGTCTGTGTGACACTGGAGAACAAAGTAACATTGATGGACTGTGTGCGACAGGAAACTTTGAAAGTGATCACAAATTTCTTCACAAAGCTGAGTATTTTTAAATCTTGTGCAGTGCTCTAGTTTTCATACAGTACAAACTGCTTTAGCAAAACTATGGACTTGGCACTTTTGAAGATATTTAAGTATTCATTCCCATCAACCTGTGAAAGTACAATGAATTTATCAATTTTTCACATAATTACTTTTCTTCTTCATGGTTATAACTTTCCTGTGCTCACCTGCATATTCCCTTCTTTGTCCAGATTCCTTGTCTTTCTCAGAAGTTCACTTTTGCTGAGATATGTACAGTGAATCAAGATGATTTATATATGATTATTCTCACAATTATTCTCTTACTCCCCTGTCCACTTGCTGATCTCTTTAGAATACTTAAAACTGGAGCAGAGATGATCCTTTTTACCTGAAAACATCTTGTGGATGTAAATGTTTATAAATAATAGCTTTCAATAAAATGTTCTCATTTAAATTAAAGGTGGGAGGTTAAAAATGGTCTTCCTACAAGAACAGACCCACAGAAATTTTGCCTGATACGTTGAAAATTTTACTGCATAAAATGAAATTTTCCTGGTTTCAGTTTTTCCTCCATTTTCCCTATTTTCTCCCTATGACGATAGAGAAAAAAATAAGGGAAACAAGCAGCAAAAATTGAACTTAAGACAGGGAAAAATGAAAATTGTTGAGTCTCATTTTTGGACCTCCTCCAAGATGCAACTGGGAATTATAATTTCTTTTAAATCTATACAATGAAATAATTGTGATTTGTGAAAAGAACCTTCGTCCAACTATTTGCAGCTTCTAATAAATAACAGCTCAGTAACAACGCCTGGTGTTTTTTAATTGCCACAGAGTGAAGGAAGAAGTATCTATTCTGCATGTGTCTGGCTGAGTGCCTATAGAAATTTCCTTCTAATGCTGAGATTGAACTCTAATGGTGCAATAGAACATCTATATCTTTCATTAACATCCTCTCAACTATTTTGCAGATAGAAAAATTCTGGTGTTTCATATGTTCAAGAATATTCAATGTTCATATATATTCAATGTATCAAGAATGAAATAATTGTGTGAACATGAATGAAATCATGTGTGCATTGTTAGGTGTCTGCTAGAATTTTTGTGTGCTCTATCATGTATGTGCTTAGAAAATGCATGTGCTGATCTTCTCAACAGTTTTATTTATTGTGAAATACCCTACATATTCCTTAGTAGAGCCTTTTGGGAAAAGGAGGAAAAAGTGTCTTTTTTCATACCTATAGTGCATAGGGCAAAAGCAAGTGGAATTCAAATAAAGCACCATTCAGGTTAAATATAAGAATACTGTATATGAGAATGTCTGTAAGAGTACTGCAATTACCTTTGAAAAGTAAGGACAAAGAAGCACTGCAGGTGAGTGCCTGAGATGCTTGCAAAGTTGTTGTAACTTGGTTCTTTATGAGTATCTATCATGAAAGATACAGAGTAGATAGATGCAGCCAGGGGCACAGATTAAATGACCTCTTGAGATCCTGCTCAGCCCTAAAACTCAATGAAACAGTTACAGGAAACAAGAATTTGCAAATGAAATCCACTACCTAACTATAAATATTCTCATCATCTCCATCATACACCCAGCTCTTAATAATATTTGCTGTTTGCTGAGATTTGCAATGGTGGGGGGGAGAGTATACAGTCACTTGTTCTGGTAAAGCTCTCAGTAAAAGGGAAGAAAAATCTGTCATCTTCTCCATTTTAATATTGTACAATATTTCCTTGCCCATTTAGCTTTTACTGGTAATGTTCATCAATATCCAGAAACATCCATTACAATTGGAAACTTCTGTTCTTATTCATCTATAAAATGTATTAAATAGGATATATTGGTTTGAGAAATCTATGTTCACAGTCTTTGAGTGACCGATTTCCATTTCCATTTTAGAAGCAACAGGCTGTTTTTCAACTAATACTTTCATTTCCCTTTTTATTATGCACCTTCCTAAAAAGAACCAACAGCTTCTTCACAAATAAGAAAAAGACACATCTGTTTCAGTCCCTTATTTCTCAATGTCTCCTGTCAAGGTCAGCTAGGAATAAAAAAAATGCACGGTTGAGAAAGGATTTTGCACTTACAAGCTTGAGAAAGGATCAGTCCCTATACCAAATTACTCCTTATTCCTACTAATTGCTACTCCCAAAGAAGCAAGCAAATAAAGAATTGACAGGATTTGACTGCAGAGTGGTTTTATGAAGAGAACACATTTTCTTTCAAGTACAGTTACAATGCAAACATAATATTTTGTGTGGCTGAAGGCCAAGATTGCTGAGGATGGAGTTTTGCCCAGCTCTTCAGTATGTCCACTTTCTTCTTCATTCCTTCTTCTCCATGCAAATTCCATGCATGCTCCCAATGGCAATGGCAGAAGCACACCAGTAATACTGATAACAGTATTGAGATTAAAGCACTCAGAAAACTTCAAAGTTACTCCTTCCTGGAGCTGCAGAAGCTCACCCTGAAGTTTCACACTGTCTTTGTTTCAGAATGGCTGCAAATGGGCAAACACTGTCACAGCTGCTGAAAGTAAGTTCATCACCCACATACTGGTAGTAATGCCTAAGCAAGATTATTTTCCAAACAGATCAGAGGACTAACCTAAAGAGGTGAATCTTAAAGGTTAGAAAAATGTCTCTGAAGGGTAAGGATAGTGATAAAAGTGACAATAAATATATTTATATGACTTTAAAATATAACATAATACAAACATTATATAAAGTAAATTGCATGTGTATTACAAAGAATTTGCCACCTCACCAACACCAACTTCATAAACACCGACTTTCCAAACACCAGCTTCACAGCTTCAGTATTCAGTCAGGGATCAAACACACAAGCAGGTAGCTGGTTGCCTGCAAATGATGTGGGAAAGGAAGAAAAAAAAGCTGCGTAGCTGAGCCAGGATGTAGTGTTCCAGCTGTAGGGCATGTGATAAAATGACACAAGTAAGGTGGACAAGGTGAGCAAAGGGTGGGATGGAGAAGACAGAGGGTGGGGAGTCTCCTAGGAAAGGGCTGCCTGTTTTGTGGGGGCTAATCACTCCGAGAAGCTGATCTTGTGATTCAAAAGGAGAGGATCAAAAGAGAAAAATGTGACTGCTGGATGTGGGCTAGAAACTTGGGCTTCACCCTGCCCGGGGATTCCTCAAAGAAAAGTCCTCTTCAGTGCAGTATGTGGGATTCACACAACATACTGCAGGGCCAGGTCCCCTCTATGCATTTTTGGGGTCAGTGGGCAGGCTGATAAGCCAGCGGCACCTTTGGAGGGACATTTTGCTATTCATTTTGGAGGGGGGCAGGTATAGAGAGGCAAGGAGCAGATCAGAGGGACAGCTAAAAATAAGAGAGAGGGAACACCTGAGGGAGAAAGGTATTTCTAATCAGATTCCTCCCCCTGGCATCTCACACATGAAGGTAATATACATATGGCAACTTTCCACCATCCTCTGCTCACAAATAATACAGGTGGCTTCCCACAGCTGAAGAGAGGCTTCCCTTCCTCCAGCTCCCCCGGCAGATTGCACACAACTCCTAGCTGAGACGGAGCGCAGATGCAAAGCTGTGCAAGCAAATACTCCACTGAAGCAAAATTCCATGTAAGGCAATGATGTCACTTGCATGCACATTGTAGAAGAAACGGGGAACAAAGCTGCTCCTCCCCACTCCCATCCAGTGTCATAGGGAATCTTGGATAAATCGTCTGCCACTGCTGAGTGGCAAGATAATGGCCTCGTGTTGGTAACGAGAGTGACATAAATGATGTGAAGCAGTAACACAAACGTGTTTAACAGGTATGTGAAAAATAGCACAAATGTCTGAAAGAAACCAAGCATAATATGAAAACAAACCAAATGTTAGTGCATTGATACTACATTAAGAAAAATAAAGTTTTTCCAGACAGCCAAAGGCATAGTTTTATCACCTTAAAATCTCTAGACCTAATTACTGTAAAAGTGCCTTCTGGCTTTACCTGTCTACCTTTTTCCTGAGGAAAGGGGAACAAGAAGGAAGAGCTGGTTAGTGCAGCTATGAAGGAAAATTAGGGAGGCCACAATGGTAATGAGGATTACCAGGTGAGGAAACTGTGGAGAAACAGGCAGGGAGAATTTAAGGATGTCATCTGCCACATTTCTTATATTCCTGAGGGGACTTTATTGTAAAATTTCCAACTGTTTCCCTTTCACAGTGTCATAGGATAGTTCACTCTGGAGGCAATCTCTGGGACTCTCTAATCTGACCTCCTGCCCAAACCAGGCTCAGCCACGGGGTCAGACCAGGAATTCCCACCAAGTCACCGGCACAAACAGAGCTGAGTGTGTGAAGCAGACACCTGTCTAGGGAAGGTGGTTTCTTTTACTCACCTGTATATGTTTTTGTGTTAATAAAACAAACAAGCCCAGAAGCAGATTGGGGATATCTTCAAGGAGAAAACCTGGTTTTTCCCTTTACTGGCATCCTTCAGCTGCTTTGACACATATATCTCAAGACATTGTGAGAGACCAAAGATGCCTTTGCCCAAATAGCTGCAGTAATATTTGGCTTACTTGATCATTTGCCTCAAGAAGACTTATGAGGTAAGCTCCTTTGATAAAGTCTTTCAGTTTAGATGAGTATGAGAAGTCTAGAAACACCTATTCAGGGGAAAGGGGAAAGAAAAGGAATGATGTGGCAGAGGAGCACAAGAGAGAAATTGTGACCTATTTAATAGTTGCCAAAAATTTCAGTGAAATAATAGTTTGAATTGCTTATTGGGAAAGGGATTATTATTTTACTGAAAACTTTTATTGAAAAGATTATGTATTCTTAAAGTCAATTTTTACTAATTCTTTTTGCATTTCCATTGCGATTTTCTGCATAATCTTTCTTGTCTCAAAAGATGAATCTTTCCTTACCAAAACTGGTGTAATCAGCTCTACAGAGATTTCTGGTTTGTGCTGTTTCATAGGAGGAATTCAAATATTACATGTTAGAAGAAGGGCTGCCTGTACTCCACTTGCCACCTGAATCACACCAAGCAGAACTCGCCATCTTGATTAAAAGTCAGTTTAGCTACATTTTCAGAGCAGTAAAAGGCTTTTAAAAGGTGTTCAATGACCAAGGCTCCAGGATAAAGAGGCACCTACCAAAGAACTGCAACAAATATCATTTGCCCATTTTGGCATTTGTGCATGCTGGCTTTGGCATTGGTCCTCCAGAGGTACAGCCTGCAGATGAGACATGAGTGAATTCCATAAAACAGATTGTCTGCTACATATGCCTGCACAGCAACGTGAAGGTAAGATTGCAGCAAACATAAGCCTAGCAACCCTTTCCTTAATATAGAGAACAAGATAACAAAAGTAATGAAAACACCAACATCAACTATCAGCCTAAAAAATGCATAAGGACCCTAAATATGCACAAATACCATGGTTTCTGAGTTGCGTCAAAGCCCTTTCTATTCTGCACCTATTGCTATTAACATATCTAGATTAAAGTTTGTGCAGATATACTTACCTGTGGTCATGCAGACATACCCAGGTAGCACCAGGGCTAGTTTAGTGTCCCAAAATAAATTCTCCTCTGAGAACAGGACGGTGCCACACCACCTTGAGTGCATGATACCACAAAAGCACTGTATTCTGCTGAAGCAGATACATGGATTACAGTTGTGTCAGGTCTTGAAGTGAGGGGATGCAAAGTGGAAGAAGAAATGCTTCTTGATTACTCCCTTCTGCTGAAGACCGCTCCAAGAAAAAAATGTATCAGGCAAAAAAAAAGAGTAAATACCACTGATTGTGCCACTATTAATTCTCAGTTCCATGAAGAAGCAATTCAGCTGACAGACCTCTGGTATGATCCATTTCAGCATCAGCTGCTTTCACTGTAGTATTGTGCTGCCTTTTAACACTTCCCCACAGATCTCTATAGGCCTTAGAATTACTTCCTTATCTTTTCTAGAAACATGCAACTTCAAAAAATCATAAAATGAAAGAGTGATGGTTTTATGGTGTTTTCGGCCTCAATTTCAGTTCAGTAACTGTCACAAAAATAACTCTCTAAAAATGATTGTGTGTGACAGCTTCCATATTTGTTCTACTTCAATGTTCTTTCATATCTAATTTGCTCAATTTAAAAGCTAGAAGATGCATTTTCCTGCTGCCAGACAGCAAGCTCAGCCAGGGACCTGAAAAATCAAGCTGAGATCTTTTTGCTTCTTAAGTTGTCTGCTGCTACAAACACTTGGCAGCTTGAACTCGACTGACAATTCAGTTGATGATGTGTAAGGTGGGGTGACACCCAGCTCATTAGTCTGTTCTTCTGGTGAAATTTTTGCACTAGCAAATTGAAGAGATTGGCAGCTATGAAAATGCAGTTTTTCTTCTGTCTATCCTGAACCAGTGGCTTCCAATGACAGTTTCCTGTGTGCTTCTTGGTAATGAGTTTATGCTGACTGGAGAATATCTTTTCAGTTTGAGTGTTTAGAGGTAAGCAAACCACTGCAGAAGCACAAATTGCATGAAAATACTGATGGTACCACTTAAGTTTGCAGTGGTTCAGTATCAACGTGGCTTTTTGAAGTCAGATGGTTTCTACTCATTCATACCCCACATCCCTGTTGTTTTACTGTGCATGCTGGATGCTTCAGCTCCTTCTGAAGATGCCCAGCATGGGCATCAGGACCAAATGGCCTCTTTGTAACCAAATGGTCTCCTTGTAACCAATGTAAAAGGAGATGTAATTTCCATCAGTTCTGATCAACAGGGTCATTGGGCACATTATTTTTTTGCCATCTCAAGATGCGTATATGATATGATTATTTTTTGGCCATTTCAGAAAATGAAAAGGCTATGAAATTGTTTACGGTGGGAGCTTGAGAATTATTTAAAAAAGGAAGAATAGGCAAAATGTGTGTGTTTCATCAGTTATATCACTAGTTATGGAAAGCACTTTATGGAGTGCTAGATATAGAGTTAAAGTGGACTAATTCAAGGACAACATGTGGGTTGGTACTTCCTTATGGAGAGGCCATCTTGTGATCCAAAAGCTTAAAAGCACAAGGAAGGAAGCCTAACAAAGACAGCAATAAACCCAGAAAAGAAGCTGAGCCTCCTACTTCTGCCACTGATCCAGGGTTCCCAGAATAAATGGATTTGGCTGGTGGTACTGAGGTGTACCAAGAATTCACCCTTGGAAGAGCCCGGACACCAGCAGTAACTCTGAGGTCTGCGTGAAGGATGGGTATAGGCGCGTCTTTGAAAATGTAGCATGTTTTCTGCCCAAATATGGGACTTAACCATTGAGAGTAATTAATGGAAGGAAAATTTTTCTGCTCCGTATTTTTTTGTATAGTTCCCTTCAGTACATCTAGTTGTGAAGATTATTTTCATATCTCTAATAAAGCATAAAAGGTGATAGGATAAATATAAATCTTAATATGATCTTATAGAAGCAGGAAAGAGGGCAGAACAGAGCACTTATTTATACCATCATTTTGTCCTAATGATGTTTTTCCCCCTTTACAAATTCTTAGAATTTGTTGGTGTAAACAAGTGTAATTCTTCTACACTGTTATGAAAGACCTGGTTACCTCATTTGAGATTTGCCTCATTAATTTTCTTTTTCAATTTAGCCTTGCCCTTATATCTTATTGCTGAGTGGGGAAAAGGGTAGAAAAATCATTAAGAATTTACTGTATACATTGAAATAAACAACTAAATAAACAGTTCTTTACATGGTTGTATAAGAACTGTTTATACAGCCTTTTATGTGATTGTATAAAAACTTTCAATAAAATTAAGGACAATACATATCCTGACAGAGAAGGTTGAAGTGTGTGAATCACAAGGTGACATCAGATACTTCCGAATGCTTTCTTTCTAAAACAATCTCATACCTCTAAATGTGATTCTTCTATCTCCCTTTGTTTGCCTTGAATAAAATTAATTTCCTAGAAGTATTAAAAATTTCTTCCTTGGCTTGGCTTAGTATGCTCCAGAATATTTACAAAATTCATCTGCTAACATACAAAATTCATAAATACAGGCAATGCCTCTGTTAAATAAAGTGTGCGGGAAATATGAGATCACTTTTGTGTCATTATATTCTTTGCAAAAGGTCCTTTCACGGGTGTCCAGCACACTTCAGGCCTGTAAATTATTAATGTACCTTGTATCTCATTAGCTGTATGTTATGGAAATTTACCTAAGCTGCTACCTCTAGTTTCATTAAAATAGCAAATGGTTAAAATAAGGGGAGAAACTTTATTGTGTCTTTGCAATGAAATTGGTTCTGTAAGAATGGTAGAAGCTTACAGTTCTTTTACCATTTCTTTGGCTGTAATTTAAAAGATCCATACGACGTGCAGACTGATGAATAATTCATGCTTCATTTATTAGCCTGGTAACCCTATTGCTGGCCTCATAAAAATGAGAATAATACTTTTTTTCTTTTTTATGAGGCACTGGAGAACTGTGTGCATGTGTATGCATGTGCACACATGTGGGTTTTTTGTGTGCATGTATCTCAGTGTATGTTTGTGTATGCATACTCAGATTAAAAACTAAGGCTGTCCAATCATTTTTACTGTGCAGTACATACACCAAACTACGTTGTGGATAGAAGAGTTTGCTCATACATCAACAACAAGAACCACAATGCTAAAGCTTATCAGTATGAGACAAGTTTTCTCAGGGGCTGGCATTTTCACACAGGCAGCAAGGAGCAGCTCAGCCCCAGACCATCTTGCTCAAAGCACAAAAGCCACCTACTTATCCTTGCTCACTCTAGTGTAAATACGGGAACAAATCCAACAAATGCCTTCCTGAAAGACAGTGGATGAAAGAGAAGTGGAAGACGGATATTGCTTAGTCCTTCCCTGGGTTGTGTGCACTAAAATTGTGAAAATGAGACAAAAGAATTGTTACTGGAGAAAATTTTCCTGAAAATTCTTTAAATAGTGAAAAATTGACAAAAAAAGTCCTGAGCTGAAATACAAGCCAGTTTCCTCTTGTGGACACAGCAGACAGCTTGGTCAGTATCCAACTAATATTTTTCTACCAAAAATGGCAATCTGTCAAAAGCAAAGCCTCTTGTTGAAATAATTCAATTGTAACAACCTTCTGTTTTGCAAGAAAAATGGAAAAGACTAAATACAATTCAATGGGATGTTTTGAACTTGGAACTTGTTTAACATGACCTTATGAAGTTGGAAAGAATCAGAAGGCAATGTTTCAATATTACTTAAATGAAACATTTTGATTGAACTGAAGTGTTTCCTTCCCTATTATTCATTTTACAGGAAATTTCTCAACCTCACAACTTCATAGCTATTTTTACCCTTTGCAAGTAGGTTACAAGTACTGAACCTATGCCATGAATAAACCTCCATTTTGCTCCATAGATGTATCTCTAGAGTTGAAATTCCTAATGTGATCTGCCCTAGTACCTACAGAGAGGCAATTGGATATAGATCCTGAGATACTGTCCTACTGTTGACCAACATAAGGGGTTGCAAACTCCTCTCAGCATAGCATGTAGGGCAGGCAGAAAGAGAATGACCCAAAATGGTTACCCAGGTGTGCTCAATAGAGGATTTTTAACACCTCTCTGAGTCAGGATGACCATGCTACACTCCCAGAACATCATTACCTGGCAGCCTGGGGAAAACCTGCTCTTGAATTTCTTCTTGTAAATGAATTTGTTTATGACTCTGTTTCATTATTACAGTCATTAAAACACAACTAAAGAAAAATCTTTATTGAAAGCAATCAAAAATAACTCTCAAGGAAAACATTTAATCTAGTATTATTTTAAAGTGTATGTCAAAACCTGTATGTTAAAAAAATGGATTTATTTTACAAGAACAACTTGCCAGCCAGCCTTTGCCTGCATATGCAGTAATCACAGTAATTACTGAGCAGAAAAGAAATTATTTTCTTGCATCAGAAATAATGCCACCATTGATACCCTTTCTCAAGCCTTGAATCTACTGTGATGTTTGTATTTCATCCCATAACACATGCATTGTATACAACTATTGTCTCATTTTGTTGCATTCTGTACTACTAACTTTAAATACATATCAGACTCTGTCTAGGTAAAAAGTTCAAAAGCTAAAGACAGACTACTGTTGCAGGAGTGACACTGATGAGCATTAACTGTCTTAACATGATTTTTCTGTAAAGAGGCTGTAGTCCCCACAGCTCTCTTGCAAAGCACACGTTCTGGTTATAGTGCTGAGATCACCTTGCTAGAGAGATCACCATCAGACTTTGCATACCTACCAGCAACTCCTGTTCTATCTGACTGGAAAAGCTCCAAACATTAAACGCAGTACATGCTCTAATCCAGTTTTATGGGTACCCTTACCCCTTTGGATCACTTCCAAGACATTCCCGCCCGAAACCATGCAGTGTTTAACACTGTGTCGTGGTTTAGCCCCAGCCGGCAACTAAGCACCACGCAGCCGCTCACTCACTCCCCCCGGTGGGATGGGGGAAGAGAATTGGAAGAGCAAAAGTAAGAAAACGCGAGGGGTGAGATAAAACCAGTTTAATAGGTAAAGCAAAAGCCGCGCACGCAAGCAAAGCAAAGCAAGGAATTCATTCACTGCTTCCCATGGGCAGGCAGGTGTTCAGCCATCTCCAGGAAAGCAGGGCTACATCACGCGTAATGGTTACTCGGGAAGACAAACGCCATCACTCTGAACATCCCCCCTTCCTTCTTCTTCCCCAGCTTTATATACTGAGCATGACGTCATGTGGTATGGAATAGCCCTTTGGTCAGTTGGGGTCAGCTGTCCCAGCTGTGTCCCCTCCCAGCTTCTTCTGCACCTGGCAGAGCACGGGAAGCTGAAAAGTCCTTGACCAGTGCAGCAACAACTAAAACATCTCTGTATTATCAATGCTGTTTTCAGCACAAATCCAAAACATAGCTCCATACCAGCCACTATAAAGAAAATTAGCTCTATCTCAGCTGAAACCAGGACACACTGTTTCTTGAAGCCTGTTCCTCTTCACCTCAGGCAGCCTGAATCTGGTTTTCTGTATGACTGAAGTCTGTGCAGATGGACTCCAATCAACTTCAAGTCAATGAGCTAAAGTACCAATACCAGCAGAAAGAAGCTGCTGGTTTTCAGTTAGCCCTCACCTTTAGCTGCAGCCCTTTAACCTTCTCCTAATCCTTACAGTTTTTGGACAACTGCTTCAGAAGCTCTGTCTTAGACAAGACAAACTCTGATAGCTTGCTAGTGTGGGATACAAGACTCTTCTACCAGGCCTATGCTGGGGAATGTGGGCAGGTCTCCACCACTGCCCTGTTGTGAGTGATAAGCCTTTAATCTGTACTTTGGCTCAAGTTTATTTGCTTCATTGCTGTTTGGATGTTTTTTGCTGTTTGAATGGTTCTTTCTGTTTGAAGAAATTAGCTGCATTTGAAGGGTTAACAAATCTTTTAATACAGCAGAGACAAGCTTACTGTGACACATGTAAAATCAGGAGAACCTTGTGTCTGCATCATGGATGCTACAGCACAGTTTGAAGATTAAAATTCTTAGGAACACTTCACATGAAAAAATAACTGGGATTGGACAGCACTAGATAAAAACTGTGGGTAAGACGGACCAGTGGTTTTGTGTCACAGGGAAATCCTATGTATCTGGTATCCACTTTTACTTGAAGCTACTTTCACCTAGTTTCTATCTGCCTCTGGGAATTTGTATCCTCTTGTATATTCCCACTGTGAAAGAGCTGAGCACTAAAAATGTCCTAAATGTCTTTAATGCTACCGACAAGGAGCCTCATGAGTGGTCCCCCCTCTGCTTTGCTGGGCACTGACCCTTTGGAAGCTTTCATTAGAAGATACCCTGTAGCCCAGCTCTGCGGTGGATTTCAAGCCTAGATGGCAGATTTTTATTTCACCGTCCTTTCTGGCAGTTATTGTATTTCTTGTGCAGCGCTCTGGGACCTTGTGTGAAGGGCGCTATATAAGTATAGGGATTGGATTGGCTGAGTAATTCTTTTTGACTTCATCAGGCTGTTAATCCTGCATGCCTGTGGTGATAAACCCAGAAAATCCCAGATAATCCTATATAATATTCAGGCAGGGCTGGCAACAGCTATAAATACATATCAAACTGTCAAAAACCATTATCATTTAGACTACTCTGCAGTCCCTTCCAAATTACATTAGAATATCCAGGCTTGACTTCAACCCTTCCCCCCCACCCCCCTTTTCTTCCCTCTTAATGACAGGGTACTGCCTGTAGCTTAGCTTGCCAGCATAATAATGCACGTTTCCTGCACACCTACCTTTTTACTGTATCGCCATGTTTATCCTGGTCCTGCTTCCATATGACTCACAAGCACAGTGAGTAGTTGCAGTTCTGTAGATAAGCAAATAATTTTTGGCTGTTTTCAAAACTAAAGCATCCCACTGCCAAAAGGCTTCTGTTTACCACACAGAACAAATGTTGTTACTACTGCAATTCCAAAAATACATCTTAAATACATCCTTTCATAAAAATGCTGTTGTAGTCTTAATGTCTGATTAGAGATATAACGAAATAACAAAATATTTTTGTTCCTTTTGCAATTTTATCTTGGCTAATAGCCAGAGGTAAATAACAGTTTAGCATCTGCATTGCTCCACAGCAACCCTGTACTGAATAAAATTGTAATTATCACTAAACTGTGAGTCTTTCCGGTAAGATGAAAAGCTCACCCTCCCTCCAGACTGCCCACCGGTCCTTCCCCCCCTTACAAGGGGGAGGTAGACATCAACACAAGAAAGCATGTATCTGGTAACCAGCTTCACTGGTTAATTACACCAGTGTAAACTAGGGATATCTCTGCTTGGGTCAGTGGAAAGATCTCCACAATAAAATGTGATTGTGTAGTACCCAGACTCTGAAAAAGGGTTATATACTTTTCTTAGAAAAATATAAGACATGCATGATGCCCATGTCTTCTGTGTAATTTTTTCACTCAATTAGCTATCCAGAGGCTCAGGTAGGTAATTACTCAGGCTGATGAGAGAAAATCTGCAACCGGAACACTACACACCAGCAGTTCTTGACAGAGATCAGCTCTTGGAACATAGCCCTGTTTTAAAAATATTTGATCCTGTTCTTTCAGCTGAACAAAGTTCAGATTTTACACACTCCATAATGGGGAGTTTACACACTCCATAATGGGGAGTGTATGTCCTATCTGCTTTCTACCTGCAAACTTTCTGCAGCATGTAGAGAAATAAAACGGTGGCTTGATATTTCCTGCTTCCTAACTTAGAATATTTCTATAGCTCTTGCTTTACTTGCCAGTATCACATTGTCACAGCTGTAACTGCATTTCATGTCTTTATTCTTCTAGCACTGAGCACATTTAACAGGTCACATACGAGAAGAGCCATACTCCCAAACTGGCTAAGGTGAGCCCTAGCTGCAACCAAATTCCTGCTGGTGGAGGATCCTCTGGTGGTGGATCCTCCCTACCTGCATGGAGAGCCTCTCAGTCATGGTCAGGCTCTTTCCTTACCTTTCACCCCACCAACTACAGTCTCTGTCCTCCTGCTCTTTTGTTTGCTCTGTGGAAAGTTTTACTTTAACATTGGAGAAAAATCAGCCAAAAAACCCACCAGCTCGCTCTTATTTTTATTTTCCTGAAAACGGGAATTTGACTATGTAATGCACTAATGTTTGCAGGAGTTGCATTGCGGCACACTGCAATGCCATGCAGTGGAGCTAACTGAGGTGTAGTGAGATACCTGGGATACTGAGATTAATATTGTGGGGTTCTGTCTAAATCTCCAGGTACTTCCACACAGCAGATGAAGATACGGAATTGTGTTAACGCACTGATAATGACTTGCCCCTCATCATTACCTCCCTGTCCCTCACCACTCTGAAATTACATCTGTGCTTGCAGGCACCAAGGAGGCACCACAGGAACAGCCTGACTTCTTACAGGGAAAAACCTGTGCCTTGGAAACTGTGATCATTAGCATTGGTACTATGCTGAAGTAAAAACCATTCCACAATATTTTGTGATGGCATCTAGTCTTCTCCAAAAGGTGCTTCCCCAAATATGAAGGCAGAGATATACCATATTATAGAAGTAATGCACGACAGCGGGGGAGCTGGAGCTAAGATCCTGAGAAACATTGCAACACCTTAGTACTTATGGGGAACAGTGCTGCCTAACAGCACCTCCTGTCTCTATCTGATATAGTCAATGAAGCAAGGAATAAAACATGGCTACAGAGAAGAAAAGCAGAGGTGGCTTCACATTCTGTGAGAGCAGAGAGCTGACGGCTGAATTTGTAGTCCCTGGTCCTGTACGGGATGTGAAATAAGCCTTTTTAAGTTAGGATGTTCTTGTCTCAGAATAGCTGGGTTCCTCCTGGATGATGGCATCTCTAAAGAGGCTGTGTGAAGAGTGACAATCACTTAAATGTGAATCAAAAAGCAAACTGTGACTATGGCTCGCTTAAAGTTTTGCAGGTTCCCAGGCTAGCAAGCTTCATGTTCATTGGTATTTTTTGGAGTCATTGCAATAAGATGAAAAGAAAGGAGATTAAGTTTGCAGGGAGGACTTAAAGGTTTTCCCTTGCTATATTTATTGTTCTGGGTTTTTTTGCTCATGTATGTATTGAAGGCAGTGGTGTGGTTACAAGCAAGCCACTATGCTGTGTTCATTTTCATGTCACAATTTAGACCTTCTGTTTCTCATGAAGATCAGAGACATGTATGCTTGGTTTTCAAGCCCTTGGAATACTGTCAGACATTTCAGATCTAGCTAAACAGAGAGAAAATACATAGAACTTTTCAAAATTCAGAAATTTTGTTTGCATGTTCATTCCAGAGAATAGTGGTTTTCTGGCTTTGTTTTGCAAATACCTATGCATTTTGGACTTTCAGTTCTTAAGCATCTGTCTTTTTTAGCTCAACTGTCCCTCATCAAACACTATAAACAAAGGAGAGGTTATTATTCCCTTCTTACAGTTGGAGACCACGGGTACAGAGATTGTCGGTGATTGCCCTATATTCCCTCAAGAAGGAAATGATAGCTAGGGAATTACACTTTTTGTTACCAAGAACCTGTCAGCAGCCAGCTGCAGTGTAGATTAAGTATTGCACATCTTTTTTGCCAGTTCAGAGTCATTCAGTTTCTAATTCTGCCTTTCTACAGAGTCAGCAACTGTTTTTTGAATCAAAAAGATAAACAACATCAGAGTACGCACTCAGACTGATTTCTTTCCTAAGGATTTATTTCTTCCTTTTATTAAGGATCTTCTTAAACGAGATAAAAAAGTACCTATAGAGAGTATATAATTCCTTGTGTTTAAGGGAATACTTAGCATGTTGCTTCTGTTATTTATTTTAGCGCTGGTGTCCTGTAATGGTACATTGTGAAATTCATGTATATTTTTGTCTATCAGAAGACAGAAACTGTCTCTTCCTCCCTAACCCCACACATACGGAATGTATTTAACTAATTTGCGCTACACTGTATGGGCTAGGAGCTGGAAATAACTCTTACCAACAGTGTGATATTGAGCTGGTGGTGGATTTTGTGTGTACATACACGAGTGTACTTGACCATGTAACTGTAGCCATATGCATGCATGTAAAACTCACAGATGTATAAAAAAATCACACACAGAGGAAAATATTCATTGCGGTTTACAGCTGATACTGGTAGCTGACAGCATATGGAGTGCTGCTGTCTCTTTCTAGAGAACAGAAGATTAATTTCAGCATCTTTTGCCAGCCTGTTGCATAGTATTTCTGTGCTTGGTAACAGGTGACAGTAGAAAGATACAAGTCAGTCAGTTCTGAAGCATAGCCTGGAATAGACAGATTTTTATTTACTTTCTTTTCCTGCTTCTTTTTTATTTCTTCTGCACTTGTTAGTTTTCACAAAGAGACCTCGCTAGCCAGAGCCATAAAGTATGCCAACAATTCAAAAGGTAGCTAGCCAGAGTATTTTTCTGAATGACTGAAAATGGGAACAAAAAAGCAATTGTGTGAGCTAAGGTAAATTCTGGCAAGAAAGCAGCATACACAGAGACAAAGAAATGCTGATTTTATTTAGTCCCAGTGACAAGATGTCTGCCTAACTTAAGGGAGCTGACTTTGCCCAGTGGGAAAACATTGAAAAACATGTACAGCAGTCTAAGAGCAAGACAGAGACAAAATCAGTGCAATTCCTCGCTTTAAACTGGTGGCAATACTGCAAACATCCATCCTGTTGCACCCATGAAGTGAAGTAAGTGTCTGAAATAAGTGCCTTGTTAGCACAATTTATAATAGACATAGTTGATCAACTGGAAAACAAACACCCCTTCTCCCTGTGGGATTGCAGTCTCCTGACTGACATATTAAACACAGGCAAGAAATTCGAAACTTGGGCCCAGCATCTAATATTAATAAGGCAGCAAGATCCACAAAAGATATTGCCATCGCATTTGCAAGTCTGCCAGAGCAGAGTGATGAGACCAGCGCCAACCGCACGCCGAGTGTACCACCTGCCTGCCAGGTCTCCTGTTAGCACACGTTGCAGGTGGAAGAGCAAAGTCTCAGGCACACTGTGTGCAGTGAACAGTCCCCTCGGCCATGGCCAGAACGGCGGGGGGACACCCCCTGAGGTGACCGTGGGGTGGCCGGAGAAGGGCTGCATCCCCGCGAGCTGCAGAGCCAAGCCAGACCTTGAACTAGTTTAGCAAAATCAGTGCAGCGGATTGCCCCACTCTTGAGCTTTGTGTGCGCGGGATGCAAAGACAAAAGTGAAAAGACAAAAGCTGCAGTGCCACCCTGCACACCCCCTCCCGAAGTCCGACTCACCTTTCTCCCCAGCAGCAGCAGCAGGGGGGCACAAAGGATGCCTCAGGAGCAAACAGCGGCTGATGACAAATCGTTTGGAGATACAATTTCTCATGCTCAGTGAGGCTGCTGTGACATTTGTGCACAACCACCACTTCCAGAGAAGCATTAGCTAAGGCAACAGGGATCAGATTCATTTCTGCTGTTTTCAGTGGGCAAAGCAAGCCATAGTGGAAGCTGGTTCGCCTTGCCTACAAAGGTGGTGGGTTTTTTCCCTGTATGCTTAAGTGGACTTATATTAGTAATGAGTATCACTTGACTTAAAGGACTTTGCTTGTCCTTTCACTAAGGACAGATTGCACTGAGTTTTCTCAGGGAAAGAGACACAAACATGCGTGGAAAACATAAAACATAAAAGGTACCTCTAGGTCTCTGTGATTAGTCCTACTCACAAAAAAGTTTGGTCCTCCAGCTCCAAGAGAGGATGAAGCACCATAACGAAATACGTCATTTTTACACAGGTCACTCAGCTTCTCTCTGGTTTTGGTTTGTTTTCACATGTAAACAAGATTTATGAAATCATCCTTTGTCTGTGAATGTTCCCATTAATTTCTTTATCCTGGTCACCAGTTTCAACCACATTTAACTCAAATGTTGAAGGTCATTGAATCCCTACAGGTTTCGCAAAAATAGCTGCCACATTGAGAACTGCGAAGCTGTAAGTTCCTCCTATCGAGGGGAAACACTAAAGCATGGACTAATGTCTCCACACAGAGAGAAACTAACAATTTTTCTAGACACTAAAGCCATCTGAGCACAACACACAAAACCAAAGTCACACAGGTACTTCTGGCACACAAAGGGCTGCTTCACAGAGGATGTTGTCTCCTTCCTCACGGGAGGAGATGACCCTATAAACTGCAGCAACACCACTGCAGTTTTATCACAGTCTTTGAAATACTAGGTGTTTTTCTTAACATCCAGAAAAAACAAATTGGTTGTTTATTCCTTAGTATCTGCTGAGGGAATACGGGGTTTTTGCCACTGTGATTTTGGGTAGAGCTCAGAAATATGACTTGCAGGCAAATTAAAAAAAAAAAAGTAAACAGTAAAAAATAGGAGATATTATTCTTAAAATATCAATTTTAGTTAGTCTCAGCTATGTTGGGAAGGAGTAGTGAATCACAATCTGCCTTGTGATTTTTGCACACACGAATACTGCATAATACATTTAAATTCTTAGTTTAGAGAAAACTAACACTGAGTTTTGAGTAACATCAGTTCCTGGATTAGTACAACCTCCCTTTCTCCGTACTACTTGCCAGGTCTCACAAATTTCTGTGCTTCTAAACTTTCACTCCATGGGGCTTTTATGCTGAAACTAAACTCAGACAGACTGCTCCCAAACCGTCTGCTCCTTCAGGTGTCACATAAGAGAAATTTTGAAATCTCTCTCCTAGCACAAAGGCATCAAGATGTGCATGTCCCAGCTCAGCATCAGGGCACCTAAAAAGGTACGCCTTACCTATTCACCGCACTGATGAAGTGCCATATCACAGAAAGCACAATAGCTCTGCTATCCAAATATCCTCTGTTTGCTACATCCTAAATAAAACTCCATGCACTTCCCTTCACGCCAGCATCCCTGCACACTGTAACGCTTTTTTTTTTAAAAGGGGATGTGCTTAGAACTGCTCTATTGTCACCATAATAACATAAATCTAATCAGCTTTTAAATAAGCCAATTATTCTTTATACAGATTAGGCCTAAATATTAATTAAATTATGTAGCTTAGACATGTCTTTTTCTAAGAAACAGTGCAATGCAAATATTAATGCTTTCCAATATGTATTCACAGCTGATAGATTATATTTTTTTCTGCTAAATTTCATGAATCGCTGTAATTTTTCTTCTTTATTCCCTGTACTTTTTTTTTTTTTGAAGTAAGAACATAAGCCCATAGTCTTTCTTGGCTGGGTACACTGAGCACCTTGGAATTTGACTGGACACTTTAAACAATACCATAAATTAAAAAAAAAAATCTGTTTTTCTTTTACAGAGGTTGCAAATTCTCTAGAGTACTGTGTTTGACACAGCACTTTTGTTCACCATCTCCAGGACTTATTTTCTTCTATCCCACTAATTTATATTTTCATTGTATTTGCTATATTCAGGCCTCTTTAAGATGAGCATAAGTTAAAGTATTACTATGCAATAAATCAAAGTTAAGCATTTCCTCTAAAATGTAGAATATTAGGGTAAAAATACTCAGCCCTTACATCTATCTACAGGTATTGTCAAAATATTTGCTCATTATCCACTACAACCCAAAGAAATATATGTGATTTAATGCTCAAAGGGAAGAATTCTCTTTGAGAATGAAGAGGAGAAAGAAATAAAGGTACTTGTTTTCTTCATATTCTCTACATCTAGACAGAAAAAAAGAACATCTTGTCCCTCTGCTATGTGGTGGTGACTCTCAAACTTTTCTCTCCCTTTTGTGGAGGATTTTTTAACCCTTGTTTGCTACAGTCCTTCAATGTACTTGATGGTCTGGTTCATAGTTGCCCCTGTGCTTTGGAATAGCTTGGAAGGTCCCACGAGGGTTCTGCAGGTCCCACGAGGGTCTGAGACCATTACAGAGCGACTCTCAGGGGTATCAATTTTCTAAGTGTTCCTTAGGTTTTCAACCAGACATATCACAACACCATGAAGAGACCCATGCATTTACTAAGCGGTGGAAGAAAATACCAGCCTACAATTAGACAGAAGGTCATAGGTGTGCTGTGACCTACTGCAGCTGTAACAAATCCATGCCTGCTGCTAGACCACTCTAAAAATCTGCAGCAATGGTTTATAACACCAGACCCATCTGATCTTATACTTCCTGCCTGAGATCCATCCATCTGGTTCAACCTCATGCTTTATTTTTTCCTATCAGCCCACCCACTCCTGGCAACCACTATAATTTGGTAGAAAGAATAGACTGAAAACTTCCCTCTCACAAACCAGGCAGTCTATTCCTACTCAGAAACTACAGTTGTTTTATTTATATGCAGACAATTACACACACACACACACATAGATGTGTATATATACAGAGAGATATTTACATATTTGAGGATTAATTTGGGGTTTTGAATTAAATTTCATATCAACACCACTTTACAAAAGGAATTTTTTTTGTTTATGGATACTGTGGGGAAATCATCAAGTTGACACAATTAAATCTGAAATTAGACTCTAACACTAAAATAACAGTGTTCATAGTTAGAACACTTAAAACTATGTACTACAGCTAGCTATATCAGATTTGAACACACGCCTACCCCCTGGTCTTTAAATGCTCATGTTTTCCAAACAAGTCATAGTTGCAGAAACCTCAGGGACCTCACAGGAGCCTTACCAGGGACCTTACCAGGGACCTCAACCCAAGCCCATTGAATAATCACTATTTAATCAACATTATTAAACATTTACTTAGTGACAAAATTCTTCACTAGCATACAGCCAGTTAATGCAGCTGCATAGACTTCACAGAGTGGCACAGTATCCAGCTTGACAGAAATTAGAAAGCCAGAAATATTTATTTGTTGTTGAAAGCCTTTATGGGATGTCTGCCCAAGCCTTCTGAAATGAGTTTTTTGACTCTCCATATTGTAGGCACCTATGCTGTTTTATTGATTGGTATATAATACTTTACTGCTTCCATTTCTATTTAGCACACTTGAAAACAGAAATCTAGGTTTTAGAAAATGACACTGATATATAGCACAATTAAATGTGAACCTTACATTCATGCCACCTTATCAGAAGAAGAGAAGCTGGGCTCATAGAATAAAAGCAAGTCAAAATTTGAGGTTCTCAAAGCAACTCAGCAGGGTACACAAAACTAGCACTGCTACCATACTAAGGTCCTTAGAAGAGCCATGTAAAAGAAAATATGAAGAAATTCAAATTAAGAAAAAAAGGTGCTAGTACAGAACAACTTTTGAACTTTGGTGAGTGCCACACTGCATTTTTATCGTATCTCTGTGATACTTTTCACATAAGTAGCTGTGACTGAGAAGGACAGAGTTTTCACTCTAAAATATTCATCCCAGGGGGACTTTGGCAGCTGTAATGCATCTAAGTATTTCTGTTGGTGCTTTAAGAGCTGCTAAAGCAGGAAAATGTCACTTTCAACACTTGAAAGGCCAAAGATGAGAGAACTTCTTCAAATGGTGTAAAAAAAGTGTCTGGAATCTATAGGTTTGAACAGGCCTAAAACTAATAATATTCAATGGAAACTAACAGGACATTTTAGAAATTGGAATAAACCCTCTGTCATTTCATGTGCCATCATAACCCTGCAATAGACAAATACTGACAAACAGAACTACAAAATACTCTCGCTGTCTTAAGGAGCTCTGACAAATAATGTTTTTACAAAGTGTTTAATTAATTGATTTTTTTTTCTCTTGTTTTTGCTAGGAAAAGTATTCTTTATTCTTTCCTGTGTTGGCCCCTTACAGTTAATCAGAAATGTTTGTAAGCTGAAACACCTGCAAGGTAGAGTTGTGCTGACTTCTTTCATTGACCACCTTCACCAAAGAAGAAAGGCAACGCTAAAACTTCCCGTTTCTGCTTGGTTGGATGTTGGTCCAGTTGCAGGCCTGCTTACATTGTACCCCCATTGATGGTTGTTTGCTTTTGCTAGAGGTGTTTCTCTGCATGGTTGGATATTCGCGTTGCAGGAAGTTTAGCGAAGGAAGGTCTGTACAAAACCAACAAAGCAGTCCCTGTGCAACCACACATTGAGGCTGAGGGGCTGCATTTGGCTCTGGAATTCCCAAGAACTTCAAACCAGGAAAAGTAGAAATCCCTCCTTTTTTTACTGAGGTGGCTCTCTACCAAAGCTTGCACTGTTAACCACAGTGCAGATGCTGTAAAGAAGCAGCTCCTTTTACTACACAGTCACAACAGTTGCCATTTGGGTGATAATGGCCTCCTTCATACTTTTTTCAGACCACAATCATAAAATTACCTTTTCCTATGTTCTCCTTTCTGGAGGTGTAGCATTGCATTTTTCAGGGAGGGGAACCCCCCACCATTTCTTATTCCACAATGAACTTTTTGAAGGAAGAACCTGCTGTAATAAACAGTCTGACCTGAAGGATTTCTCTAAATTCACCACCTGAAGTTGGAGTCAATTTGAAACAAGATTATCACTCGATCCACTGCTCGCTGTATAAGAGGATATATGAAGTGGACCCCAAGCAAAATCACAAGCTTGTTTTACTTTCAATACAGTGGACACGTAGTTTGGTTAAAACAATAGAAGAGGGAAAAATGAAGTCAGCAAGCCTGGTGCTCAAGCTCATAATAGGGAAATGTGGGGTTTCATTTTTCCTGACAATTTTTAATCTACTCTCCGTAACAAGACAATTAGGAAGAATAATGTGTTCATTCTGGGGAAAAACAAGCAAACAAAACCCCAAGATGATTCTAGGACTCCAACCCTCTCCTTGATAGTCTTGCCTGCTGCTTCTCTTTCAAAAGTAGTTCTAATCTTCTACTTAAGAATTTTTCATTTTTAACATTTCTTTTTCTGTCTCCTCCTTATTTTCTTCATCTCCTATTTACAATTTACCAATTCCACATGAAAAGCAATTTTGCTCTGATAAATCACACCACCAAACTCTTATACAGCTATTTTCTGCAGACCTGTGACTGCTTTACAAAGGGAAGTAAGTTTCAGTACTGAGCTTGTGTGAATTACACAGGGGAGAAGCACAGTGTATACCTTATGTAAGCAAGAAATAGAAAGAAGGGGTCATTTGTTCCATGTCCTTTCACACCAGGGATTACTTTCTATAGTACTGCTTTCATGTAATTTATCTGGAGAAGGTTTCAGTGTTTCAAGCAATAGAGAATTTACAGGGTTTTTTTGGGACATACTCATCATGCAACCCATGTGGAAAACTTACCTTGTCTGGCCTTCTGTTCACCCTGCCCTAATATTTTTTTCCTTTTAGTGTTCTAAGTAACAGTTCTTCATTACCGGTGTCTATCGTTTTACCTATGTAGAGGTAACTCTTTCTTTCATTAAGGAAATACATGTTTTGTGAAGTTCACATCTGATCTAGCTGCACCACCGTTTCAGTGTGCGTTTGCACGTCATGATGCAGAGACAAATGGGGACATGCAGTCACGGGCTGGCAAAAATGTCTGGGGGGCATCTGCTCACCTCTGTTTGGTGTAGACCTAAAATGCATCTGTGCTTTTTGAATATTTGATCTTTAATCTTTCCCTAGAGGTCAATATTCCCCAGACCATTCCACTTTCATTGATCTTCTCTGTGCTTTTTCTAGCTCAGCAGTCCCTTTCTAAGTGAGACAGAGTATGGTTTCAGGGAAAGGATACGGTAACGACAGCTGCACTGCAGCCAGAAAGAAGAGGAAAATGCCTTACTGCTCTGTGGAGTGCCATTTCACCCACAAGCAAGAGTTTATGAATTGACACGTTATTTCAGCATAATTCTTCTCCAAAATCTGTCAGGTATGTGAGGTTACTTGAAGCAATTATATGTAACAGCCTCTTTTACTCCTCACACCCAAGGAAGAGTTGGAAATCCTAATCACAAGTTAGTTTACTGTTCCATTCACAAGTCTGCACCTACAAGTGCAGAATAGACCTCTGATCTGTTTCCCCCTCTGAGCATTAATTTGCACCTCATTACCCCACCTGCAAAGACCCAGCTTGGGCAGGGGAAATGCTTTGCCCTTCCATACAAATCCTGCAGCCGTTTTCATTTGGCTGTCCTGTAATACACTGCCAAATGTGTTACTTATCACCAACAGATTTTGGGGGTTACAGTGTCTGTGGCACCCAAGTAGAACTGACTGGAGAACATGCTTTCACTGACAACCAACAAAGACAAGTCTTAATGTTATGACCATTATTTTTCCTATTATATTACCAAATCCTTGCACATCAAACAGTTCTGATAAAAGTTGCACTTTTTCTGTAGAAGATAAAGCTGTTAATCATGACCAGATAACAGCTAGGGCTGTTTTGTCAAGGAAACATTTTACCAGTAAGGAAAGTTCCTGGTACAGATTTAAAACCAGCTTTCACTGTCAGTTTAAAAGATTCAGAAGTTTGGTTTGGTTCAGACCCATAGTAAAGGTTTTAATTCATTACATCTATTGGAGCCTGTTGTGATTAAGTTAATCAGTGACCAAAAGGACCCATAAAAATTAAAATTCTGACATTAAAAAAGTACTCTTTCATCATAGCAGAAGGCCACAGGCAAACCCAAACTAATTATTAACCTGACATTTAATTTGAAACAGGAAAAATGCCACAATGATTTAAGTTTATTTCCTGAAGATGAAGGAGGAAGAATGTGCATGGAGACTAGCTTTTAAAATTTGAAAATAAGTTTGTTCTTTATTTAATATAGGAAAAAAACAAAATGTTTTGAACATTTTATTACAAAATACAACCATGTCATGGTAGCAGGGATGCCTAGTGTGTGCATGATGGACATTCAAGCCTTTTGTTCACGTATTTAACTGGAGACCTGCTCAGTCCTGTTCACCATGTCCAAGACAGGACAGGTACCTTGGACCTGCATCTCTGACAAGAGATCAGATCGGGGTTCTAAAATCCATGTAGGCTTATCGGCTGGTTCTGAGTGCTTCACGGCTATACCTAGTCAAATAAATTAGGTGGAATTTATGTCAACTGAATATAAATTTCCGTTGCTTCCATTGCTTAGACAACATAAAATCTTTCTGGTGGAAATTTGGCCAGTATTCTTTTGATACACTTCTGCAGACCATTTCAGCCTCAGAAGAAGAGCATATTTTGTTGCATTATCACATAACAGTCAAGGACTATATAGTTTCTTCCTCAAATTCTGTTTTGGCCACTAGACAAACAATAAAACCAATTTGCTTGCATTACAGCTTTGATTTCCTTCTCTTTTTTTTCTCATCAATTAGGACAATTTATATAATCAAGACATGGATTTTCGTCTTCATGAGAAACGTTATTTACTCTTTGAACTCATCCAGCTGCTCCATGGGATACACTTTTCTGAAGTCACTCAAGGCTATTATTGTAATGTCCCATCATATTTTCTAAGAGATGAACACATAGTACCTGCTAATTGACAGAACTGGCTTTCAAGAAGTCAGAACAGCTTTTGTTATGGTATATCAAATGGTGCTTAATTCTCTTTCTGTTTGTCTCAGGTTTGACCTTGGACTGAACTTCCTGATTTCTGAACTGTTTAATAACCAACTGTATTTCACTCCTTCACCTGCTCCAGTTTTCATATACCAGAGACCATTAATCACATTAATCCTGCACTCTACAGACCGTCTATGGGGGCACAATTTGTATGAATTAGTTGCATCTGTAGACATGTGATGTGGATTGGAGTGGACTCACTGCTTCTGATTTGACCTCACACAATTTATCTGTATCCACTGGCCAGCTCGTAATAAATGGCTGTTGTCAGTAAAATAGGCCATGCTCCTTGAGCCGTCCACGCTTTGAGTATTAACCCAGTGGAGAAAGACATGTCTTCCTTCAGTGAAACACTGCTCTGGTATTGACAAAGGGAGCAAGCGAGCTTGGTCAAGCTCTGCCTTCTTTTGCTGGCTGCCCAAAATGTCCCTCCAAGAACATCATTTCTCTGCAGCACCTCTGCTGCTGCCGCACATTGCTGCCCGAGCAAGCTTCACCCCTTGCCGCAGAGCAAGCCTTACCTCTTGTAAGCCTTACGGTAGCACTGAGGTTTGCTTGCAACCTTGTTCGTACGCCCTCCTGGGCTACCTCATTCCTCTTACTGGGTGTCAGTTTAGGTGCCGTTATTAGCCCCACCTGTAACAGAAGGAGATAGGAAGATGGTTAAGCTTCTTCACCTAGAGAAAGTGTGCCAGGCTGTATGAGTAAACCACAAGGAAATAGCTTTGCCTTGGGAAATATACCATTTGTTCAGGATTATCTTCTCCATTCAGCTTACTGAAGGACATGTAGCAAACGTGGTAAGAGTTTCCAATACTGTGTACCTGAGTTAGTCTCCTGAAGTGTCCAAATTTAGGCAAGTAAGCACAGGAGACCTTACTTTCTGAGGAGGTAGATGTCTTTGTTCCCGTTAACGTCACCTGTTACTGTATTTTCCAAGAGACATAGTTATATAACAGCTTTGTACCTTTTTGTACCTTTTTTGGTGTAAAGAAAAACAACTTTCCTGTCCCCAGCGACCCTGTGTACAAGTAACAAATGACTAACCTGACTTCATGATCTGACTTTGGTAGAAGCTGAAGTTATGAAGTTCCACATCCAAACAGGGATTTAAGTGTTTTCATTTTTACACAAGTGCATCTGAAACTTTTGGCTCTACTCTTCTTATATTTACATTGTGATCTGAAGGGTGTCATGTTAAACATAGTCAAATTCATCACAGGTAAAAAAATATAATTTAAAAAACCCACAATACATCAACTTTGTATTAATTAGTTGTCCTAACATACTCTATTCCACCTTGGTCTACTACATCTTTCTCACTATGAACAAAAAAGAGCGCAAAAATAAACACAGATATTCATGGAAGTGCAACAAGCTTGATGCAGTACCTTGAGGGGATGTTAGAGATAAGTAGCAGTTGGTATGGAGGGAAGATAATTAAAGGAGATATGGTCAAGATGTAAAATAAAGGATAACACAGAGAAAGCTAACTATGTTCTGCTGCTTTTCTGAAATACCAAGTGAAAAGTGCACTCACAATGGAAAGTCAGGTGCTGGAGGCTCATTGGTAATGCTTCACCTCCCTCTGGCTAGGTGGTCTGCAAGTTGACATTTCAAGACTTTGTCAGAGTCCAAAGTATAATGAATCTTTCAACAAAGCAAAAAGCTCTGAGGGCTGAGGTAAACCAAAAAGCTTAGTTCTTCCCAAGAAAAGGTAGTGGTGTCAGAGGGAAAGGAAAATCAAATGTTTCATTAGAAACATTTCCATATTACATCAAAAAGAGGTCCCTGAGTTGTCATATTTGTTCTCAAATTTAAGGAAAAGACAGCAGTCTTGGATTCTTCTTACCATCAGTGGTAGGTGGCTGTGAGGAGCGTGTGCTGAAAAGATTGCTAATTAAACAAACGCATCTGGGAGGAAAAGGAAGGCAAATAGTCACAACCCAGCTCTCCCTGCTCCCAGTACACCCTCAGACCTGATCAAACCCTGTTTATGGCTACTTTGGGGAAGAGGTGGGCTCCTGTATGGGAGATCCATTACCCTTGTGAGGTCAAGGGAATTTCTGGACACATTTTTTGGGCAGCATGGCAAGGAGTGCACCCTGAGCACAGGCACAGTGCCCAGCTGTCGCTTCTGCCTCTTTCTCCCATTCTCTGCTGCCAGGGGCTCAGCGTGATGGTAGATTAAAGGAAAAGTGGGAGTTAGTATATGGCCTATAATGCACAACAGCTCTGTACTCACTGGCTCTCTGAATTAATCTAACCAAAACCCAGCAATTTTCCATGCAAAAAACTCAGACATTCAAACCTCCACGCTCACATCACCATCAAAGGCTCATCCTTATCTCGGCCATAGAATTTTACATTATCACAGCTGTCCTCATTATAAATGGTAAGCCCTCATGAACAGTACTATGTTGCTGTCATGTTTATGATTATTATTTTAAGCTATTTGTTAATAGTATTAATCCCTTCCATGCATATACCTTGCTTCAGCTATGCTAACAAAATATTTCTATTCTGTTTCTACTTGAGAAAAATTAAATCATCCTAAAGTTTAAGAAATACTTTAAAAATCATCCACATGGGTATCAACCAGATAATAACAGCAATCTACAAATGCCAAAAGTTAATAATCTAAATGTTTGCAGGACCTTAAGGTACCTAAAAATAATGTAATTTCTTAAAATGAAACCAGAAACTAAAGACACATGGGGGAAAAAAAAGTACAGAAATTTCCAGGGCATTAAAAACCTGCACATTGGCTGGATTGATTACATTTTGAGGTGTTTAAATCTTGATAGCATGACAACTTATTGGCAATAACACTTTACTGATTCAGACAGCTGCACATGAGAAATCTTCCTCTCCCATCAGATACAAGAAAGAAGAACTTGCCAAGTGGGAAAGCAGAGGAAAAAAGCTTTGTTTTGCTTGTATTTATTTTGCCTGTATTTTGAGAACTGGAAGCAAAGAGATTTTTAAAGTGCAGAATGATAGAATGATAGAATCATAGAATAGTTTGGGTTGGAAGGGATCTTTAAAGGTCATCTAGTCTACTCCCCACTGCAGTGAGCAAGGACATCTTTAACTACATCAGGTTGCTCAGAGCCCCATCCAGCCTGACCTTGAATGTTTCCAGGGATGGGGCCTCCACTACCTCTCTGGGCAACCTGTTCCAGTGCCTCACCACCCTCATTGTAAAAAATTTCTTTCTTAAATCCAGTCCAAATCTGCCCTCCCTTAGTTTAAAACCCTTGCTCCTTGTCCTGTCCAACAGGCTTTGCTAAAAAGTCTGTCCCCATCTTTCCTACAGGCCCCCTTTAAGTACTGGAAGGCTGCTATAAGGTCTCCCCGCAGCCTTCTCTTCTCCAGGCTGAACAACCCCAGCTCTCTCAGCCTGCCCTCGTAGCAGAGGTGTTCCAGCCCTCGCATCATTTTTGTGGCCCTCCTCTAGACTCGCTCCAACAGCTCCATGTCCTGTGCTGAGGGTTCCAGAGCTGGACGCAGTACTCCAGGTGAGGTCTCACCAGAGCAGAGTAGAGGGGCAGAATCACCTCCGTCGACCTGCTGGCCATGCTTCTTTTGATGCAGCCCAGGACACAGTTGGCTTTCTGGGCTGCGAGTGCACATTGTCGGCTGATGTCCAGCTTTTCGTCCATCCTTTCCCGCAGGGCTGCTCTGCATCACATAATCCCCCAGCCTGTATTGAAACCCAGGATTGCCCTGACCCAGGTGTAGGACCCTGCACTTAGCCTTGTTGAACCTCATGAGGTTCACATGGCCCACTTCTCCAGCTTGCTCAGGTCCCTCTGGATGACATCCTGTCCTTCTGGCGTGTCATCTGCACCACTCAGCTTGGTGTCATCTGTAAACTTGCTGAGAGTGCACTTGATCTCGCTGTCAATGTCATTGATGAAAATATTGAACAGCACTGGTCCCAGTACGGACCCCTGAGGGACACCACTCATCACTGATCTCCATCTGGACATTGAGCCGTTGACTGCTACCCTCTGGATGTGACCATCCAACCAATTCCTTATCCGCTGAACAGTCCACACCATCAAATCCATGATCTCCTGTTCTGAAAAAAAAATAGCCATTTATGACATACATGTACAACCTTCCAGAAAGGAAAATAATCCCTTGGATGGCATTTTTCATAAATCAAGGTGGATGAAGTGTGCAGAGACAAACTAAATTGTTTTTTAGGTAGGAAGAGCCTGTAGCAATGATACTCATTCCTCTGGAGTTATGAACGTTTTACACAACAACCAACAATGAAGGTTCAGTAAGTCAGAGTCCATCAGCTTCAAGCTTCAAGCATCACTTGAGGAAAGGGAGAGACCCCAATGAAGAACATATTCATTGACACAGCTAGCTAGAAGACAGCAATTACAGAGACAGAAAGCAGGGGATCTTTCTAACACAACAACAGCAAAAAGCCATATCAATGTTGGCTAAGAAACAGGCACTTTTCAACAACGTTGAAGAGCATGAAGTGGATGGACCAGGAATCTTGCAGCCTGCGTTCTCTGTTGACAATTGCACGTTTAAACTGATCAAGGTGAGCACCAAATCACAGGTGCCTGCAGTTCTGCCTGCAGAAGAAAAGCACAAACTGCTTATGGCCCATATTATGAGTTTCCTAAATCTTTGCCCCTTCTCTGGAGTTTTCTAAACAAAAAATTATTTTGGGGCACCTGCTTGGTTCTCTGAAAATTCATATTCATTTCTGGGTGCAACCGCTTTCACCCTGCACCACTGAGAGGGATGAGATTTCAGCTGCATAAAGCTGCTGTCAGCATAGCTATGCCCTGTGTTCCTGCCTTGTGTAAGTATCAGTGATGTGCTGAGGCAACAGTAATTCCCTGTTTCAGATATCCATCCACAGGGGATGTTCTGCACACACACACATCCCTCTCCGGATTCCATATAATGGGATGGATCCATTTTTAAATGTACCCTATACTGAGACAGGTAAGTCACAAATGCTATTTTACTTTTCACTGTAGTAGAGTATGTGCAGCAATAGAAAAAAATAACACTTTTCCAAATACATGTCCCTTTGAGATCTCATTCCTGCAACACCCCACCTACCCATTGCACTTGGTATAATCTCTTGGCTAAAAAATGGAAAACGTAGTATTTCACACAAACAAATAATTATATAGTACTTTTGCAAACTGGAGCTTAATCATAAATAATAAGAAATCCATAATGCAGCCAGCACATAGGAGTTCATTTCAGAACAGACTTTAAGCAAGTCCTTCCATAAAAGATTAAGTGATCACATTTCATTTCAAAGGTCTTATCTACCATTCAAAACATGGACATATTGCAGGCTCTTTTAACTAATGGCCTCTCTAGTCCACTTAGCATCTTTTTGAATAAAAATGTACTAGATTTCCTATAAGTGTTCATAAAAACACCGCTTCTGCACAGTAGGAAGGTAAGGAGATATTATATTTTGCAGTGTAACTTTGGGTAAGTACGTGTCTGAAAAGTAAGTTCTAAACACTAAGTCAGAGAGGAGGAAAAGAAAGTAAAAGGGAAGAATAGCCACAGAAAGCTGAAAACAAGGAAGAGAAAAGGGGAAAACTTGTATCCTTGCATCTTCAGTATTGCTGTGTGCAAGATTCAATTAAGGTGAACTGCATCCTGGTTAGGTGAGTGGAAGTGGTATGAAAGTTCTTTTAATGCCATCAGTAGAGCTTGCATGTACCCACTGCAAATATTTTTGATCAGTAATTCAAAGTCTAGTTGCTAACATTAGACCAGAGACAAGGTCCCCCCTTTGCAGTTTTCAGAAGTAAGAAACATATATATGTCACCAGCAGGTGGCCCAGCTTCAAGCATCACTTGAGGAAAGGGAAAGACCCCAATGAAGAACATATTCATTGACACAGCTAGCTAGAAGACAGCAATTACAGAGACAGAAAGCAGGAGATCTTTCTAACACAACAACAACAGCAAAAAGCCATATCAATGTTGGCTAAGAAACAGGCACTTTTCAACAACGTTGAAGAGCATGAAGTGGATGGACCATGAATCTTGCAGCCTGCATTCTCTGTTGACAATTGCACGTTTAAACTGATCAAGGTGAGCACCAAATCACAGGTGCCTGCAGTTCTGCCTGCAGAAGAAAAGCACAAACTGCTTATGGCCCATATTATGAGTTTCCTAAATCTTTGCCCCTTCTCTGGAGTTTTCTAAACAAAAAATTATTTTGGGGCACCTGCTTGGTTCTCTGAAAATTCATATTCATTTCTGGGTGCAACCGCTTTCACCCTGCACCACTGAGAGGGATGAGATTTCAGCTGCATAAAGCTGCTGTCAGCATAGCTATGCCCTGTGTTCCTGCCTTGTGTAAGTATCAGTGATGTGCTGAGGCAACAGTAATTCCCTGTTTCAGATATCCATCCACAGGGGATGTTCTGCACACACACACATCCCTCTCCGGATTCCATATAATGGGATGGATCCATTTTTTAAATGTACCCTATACTGAGACAGGTAAGTCACAAATGCTATTTTACTTTTCACTGTAGTAGAGTATGTGCAGCAATAGAAAAAAATAACACTTTTCCAAATACATGTCCCTTTGAGATCTCATTCCTGCAACACCCCACCTACCCATTGCACTTGGTATAATCTCTTGGCTAAAAAATGGAAAACGTAGTATTTCACACAAACAAATAATTATATAGTACTTTTGCAAACTGGAGCTTAATCATAAATAATAAGAAATCCATAATGCAGCCAGCACATAGGAGTTCATTTCAGAACAGACTTTAAGCAAGTCCTTCCATAAAAAGATTAAGTGATCACATTTCATTTCAAAGGTCTTATCTACCATTCAAAACATGGACATATTGCAGGCTCTTTTAACTAATGGCCTCTCTAGTCCACTTAGCATCTTTTTGAATAAAAATGTACTAGATTTCCTATAAGTGTTCATAAAAACACCGCTTCTGCACAGTAGGAAGGTAAGGAGATATTATATTTTGCAGTGTAACTTTGGGTAAGTACGTGTCTGAAAAGTAAGTTCTAAACACTAAGTCAGAGAGGAGGAAAAGAAAGTAAAAGGGAAGAATAGCCACAGAAAGCTGAAAACAAGGAAGAGAAAAGGGGAAAACTTGTATCCTTGCATCTTCAGTATTGCTGTGTGCAAGATTCAATTAAGGTGAACTGCATCCTGGTTAGGTGAGTGGAAGTGGTATGAAAGTTCTTTTAATGCCATCAGTAGAGCTTGCATGTACCCACTGCAAATATTTTTGATCAGTAATTCAAAGTCTAGTTGCTAACATTAGACCAGAGACAAGGTCCCCCCTTTGCAGTTTTCAGAAGTAAGAAACATATATATGTCACCAGCAGGTGGCCCAGCTTCAAGCATCACTTGAGGAAAGGGAAAGACCCCAATGAAGAACATATTCATTGACACAGCTAGCTAGAAGACAGCAATTACAGAGACAGAAAGCAGGAGATCTTTCTAACACAACAACAACAGCAAAAAGCCATATCAATGTTGGCTAAGAAACAGGCACTTTTCAACAACGTTGAAGAGCATGAAGTGGATGGACCATGAATCTTGCAGCCTGCATTCTCTGTTGACAATTGCACGTTTAAACTGATCAAGGTGAGCACCAAATCACAGGTGCCTGCAGTTCTGCCTGCAGAAGAAAAGCACATTTTCTTCCCAGAGTGCAGGCTGTGTGACAGCAGAACAGAGGCTGGTAGATAAAACATGTATCCTTCAGAAAATTCCTACTGCCAGAAGGAATTTCACAACTGAGAGACACTTTGCCAGAAACAAAGGGAGGGTGAAGAGGAAAAAAGTTTTCAGTTTGTGCAACAGTACAGATAGACAGAAAGGAGAAAACATGTTTTCTCTGTTCCCCAGTTCTCTAAATCGGGGAGTCTAATTTACATCCAGTAGTCTTTGCAGATGCAGATGCCTGCCAGATGCAAAACCCCACAAGCTCTTGTCCATCTTGTTGTAAAACAATCTATAATATAGGGAATGCAGGTCACCCTCAAGTCCTCCATCCCATGGCTTCACTCCTTTCCTTCTGCACAACATCAATCTTTTTTTTTTTTTCCTTCTTCACAGAAACATCCTGAAAAACTTCTGCCTCCAGCCTGCCCTGCTCCCCGGCTGAGGGTGGTGGGATGGACTCTGGCTGCCAGGTCCTGCCCGCCCTTCAGAGGCAGCATAACCTGATAAAAGGCTGAACAAGTAAAATAGTCATCATCACTGTCTATAAATAATTTCGTAATTTTTTTCTGCATATGGTCCTGGTGAGTTTGGGGCAACAAGTGTGAGCTCCACAATAACAGAGGCCTTACTACAGGAAACACATTTTTATCCCCATCTGTTTGGAATACAAAGATATTTTCAGTTCCTCACCTGTCATTGCTCCACATCCTCCACATATTATGAACAAATTCTACCAGCTAGCTTTTATTTCACTGCTGGAAATTGCTGAGTTCTTCTGGAATTTCAAAGACAGAGCCTCAGGTTATGAGGAATTTTGTACATTAACAGAAACAAGCATACATGACAAAAGCCTCTTAGCTCTGTGGAATTGTGAACATCCTAATTTTTAAACAATGAATGAAAACAACTGAGAACACTGATGCTTTTACATAGACGTGTAGGTGTAACACGGATATTATAGAACAGTGTTATTTCCCTTCCTAACCTTTCGATCTGGTATGCAATTCTGTTCTTTCTGTTTAGGAGGGAAGGATCTTTCTCTTTAAAAGAGATGATTAACTTCTTACAATTACTTATCCCTCTTTGGAGGAAGTCCATGCAGCAGGTAGAGTCTCACACATCTGAATTATTGATCATGCTCTGCTGGGCTGCCCAACTCCTTCTTAGAAGAATCTGAGGGTGGGGCCCTTCGCATCCAGGAAACTGCGAAATTTGGAGACAGCAGTATCTCCAATGACTCAGCTGTGTATTTGGAAAATCCAAGTAAGATTTATGTGCACATTTCGTGATGTTAAGAGCTGATTTCATTCTTTTTCCTGATGCTCCCTGAAGTTTTCTTTCCATTCTAACTGTGAGAAGCAATTCAGGCAGGCAGTTTTACTCATTTAGGGAGTAATTATTCAGAAATTTCACAGCATTTATGTTCATTTCATGCAATCTTACACAAACACCTGCTAGTACACACTGTTCAGGGTCACTCTGACATTGTATAAGTTCTCAAATAGAAAAACAAACCCAAGTCAACAGCTCCTAGTGGAATGGCTCCACAGTTCACTCTAACACTCTCTGCTGTGCAGAGCTGGCACAGAAATAAAACAGGTTTTCTTAGACAAGCAATTAATGTTTCATAATACCTGGGAATATGTTTTCAGCCCTCAGATGTTCATGGCCCTTCTCAGACAGGAAGACAAATTGTCTTTTCCCCAAGATGTAACACTTCTATCTATAGCTCAGCTGACTCAGAGGGCCTTACATAAATTCTAGTTTGGACAGGATAGTCAAACAAAATATGTATTCAAAATTTGTATCAGAATTATACGACACAGGTTTGGGTTTTGGGGGGAGGGATGGGTGGTTTGTCTGTTTGCTTGCTTGTTTTACCACAGTAAAGTAGCTATTATCAAGGGGTTTGAAATAATTTTCTCTCTTGACTTTGACTAGCAAATCATATCCAAAGATTAATCCCCATTGCATGCTGCAGTGCAAAGCAGCAGCAGCCAAACCATTTTCCACCAATGCTCCATCTGAGAAGATCAGCCATGTTTTGCACTACCATACATCCCTCAAAGACATCACTGGCCCAGCTCAGGGTCCACATCATCCCTGAGCCAGACTGTGCTCATACCTCTTGTGGTTGCTTGACCCTGGCCAGCAACTAAGCACCCACCCAGACGCTCATTCACTCTCCCCTACACCCCTTCCCCCCCAGCAGGGTGGGGGAGAGACTCAGAATAGAAAAATGAGAAAAACTTGTGGCTTGAGATCAAGACATTTTAATAAGTGAAGGAAGAGGAAAAAAACAAACAAATGAGTAATGCAAAGCCAATCACTCACCATGTCCCACAAGCAGACCAATGCCCAGCCAGTCCCTGAGCAACAGCAGCCTTGGAAAGATCTGCCCCCCACCCCAGCTTTTATTGCTCTGCATGATGTTATATGGCATGGAATACACCTTTGGTCAATTTGGGTCAGCTGTCAGGATGTGTCAGCTCCTAACTACTTGCCCACCCATAGCTTACTTGCTGGGAGGACCAGAGTGAGAAACAGAGAAAGCCTTGACACTGTGCAAGTACAGTTCAGCAATAGCCAAAGCATTGGTGTGTTATCTGCAATGTTTTAGTCACAAATCCAAAATACAGCACTATACTGGATCCTATGAAGAAAATGAACCCCACCCCAGACAGATCCCGTATACCCCCTCCACCTCAGTGATAAAGAAACCACTTACATGGAGATATCTGAGCTACTGAGCTCACCCAGGCAGCTAAAGCAGCCAAAACACACAGGCCTCCATCTCACTAGGTCAGTTAGTCTTAGTGAGGTGCAGCTCTAATGTAGAAATGCCATAGAACTGAAGGAAATTGGTAGATCAAGTACCTGCTACCGTCTGGCAACAAAACCACCATTTCATGGAAAATGAGGCTATTTCCACTATCAAAGCTAGCTTGCTTGTTGCTTATTTAACTAATATGAGTAGTCAGTCTTTTATCTTTCAGCATGTGATACCTTGATACTTGTTATCTTGACATGATGTAAGGCTGTGAGAACATCCTGGATGTCTGCATTATCCTAGTAACTCCAATGTCAGTTTGCATTGCTTTAGGGAGAATTTGATCTCCCTAAATTCACAAAACCACAAAGGAACATCTGGGCTAAGGACAACTAACCACCCTACATTTCTAACCCCCTAGACATATCTAAAGCTGTGCCAGTGTTGTTCCTGCTTTATTTTTGCATTCCCTGTTCTACCAGTCTGCAATAACTGGTATTACACAGCTGCTCTTAGTAGCCCTGTACTACTAGAAGGGTTTACCTCATACCAAGTCCTCAATGCTTTCGCAAAAACGTAAGCATATTATTTCTCTCCTAGCTAACACAGTCATCATGAAGAGATTATCCCTTTTCTTGGCTGTAGCCAGGTACATGTTTGAAGACTATTGCCATGTTTTCCTCTTCTCTGCCCAGTTTTCATTTCTGTGGGTGATGCAACACCAGTTATTTCACTGTTTTTTCAGAAGTCATACTTTCTAGACCTATGATCATTCCTGTCACTCTCTTCTCTCCAGTCTTAAATCCCAATGCCTCAAAAAAGGTATAGAATAGCTCACAAATTTGTCTGAGAGAAAGTCAGAGGACTAGTAAATTAGAAAATTTTAAGTTTTTTTCAGTTTCATCTGCTCTCAGTCAAATCAGGAATAAACCTGAATTTTTCTCTAATGTCACTCAATCCTTCTGCTTTCAATGTCAGAAGAAACCAGAAAGTTTAGTAACAGTTAAATGAATAAATATTTATACAACTATCTGAATTTTTAAAAAATAAATGAATTCTGTTTAAATTTTTGATGAAGAACAAAGACCTACTTTATTTTTTTGGTTTTCCTTAAAACCAACTCACTGATAAAGAGATGACAATCCAAAAGCTGGAGACCTCAGTAATAAAAAAGTGTAGTTTAAGATAAGTAAAACAAAGCTAGAAGAGAGTGACAGTTGAATAATGATTGATGGCAAGATGAGTTGATAATCACTCAGGGGATTATACAATAAAATAAATCATTAAAAATGTCTACAATTTAAGGAAAGAAATATTTGTCTGGCATAGCCTTTGCAGAAAAATGGTTAGAAATCATATTGCTTCCATTACAGGTTTACCAAGAAGACACTGAAAGAATGTTCGATCTGGATGATAGACGCTGTGTTTTAAAATGTCTCATTACAAATTTACTTGAGTCACTACTACACATTTTATAAAGCTATCTACTTGTATATTTCTTTATAGAAATGCTTTTTCCTTTGCCAGAAGCAGTTTATTCCTCTACAGAAGAATGTGTATTGCACAAAATACATACACACCTCTCAGTCAGAGTCACTCTTGCTGTTGAAATCTGCTTATGCTTCATTCTTGGTGCACACAGTCACCTCCCCCCATATCCAAGGACTGCTAGCATAAGTCAGGGAACTCACAGTGCAGGCAGCTGGCAGTACGGATCAATAAATGAGGTGCAGTTTGCGACTGACATAAAGACTAAGAAGAGAAACAATCAGAAAAGTAAAAGTTAGTGTACTGTCAATGTATCGCTAAAAGCCAGATGTAATCCTTAGATATGATGCTCACGCTACACCATCTGGAGTGGCCTGCACCTGGCTTAATTTTCATCTGTACAAAGTAATTATCAGAACAAGAATATCTTTAGCAGACAGAGTGGCTATGCACATAAGACACAAGGCTGGAGACTCAAATAAATTTTACATAGAAGCCTTTACCTAAACTGACCTTAGAGAAAGAGCATCCGGCCTTCGCAACAGCAGGGGTAACTGTCCTCCTCCTGGGCTTCCTTCCAAGTCCTCAGGATGCTATATAGGCATTGGGACTGCCAAACATCTGCTGTTGTAAATCCAGATTTTTCTACCTTGACTAACATTCAAAGAATCTCTTCATTTAAATACATCTTATCTTTATTTAGTACTACACATAAGAAAGAGTTTTTTTAAATTTAATCAGTTTACTATTACCCTAAGTACTTCGGAGAGTTTATACAGCTAAATTATTTTCATTAACTTAGTTTGTTTATTCTAATTACTATCTGAATCATAGCATTCTAAGTCATTTATTATTAAAATTGCCTCAAGGTGATCAACAGAACAACTTCACTTCAAATTTTTCCACTTTTTGCCTCTTCTCAAATGGTAAATGGATTTCAGAGGGTGAAGCTCCTGGGAACGAGTATGTAGAAATATTGAAATGTGGCCACAAACAAAACCATACAAAGACCTAAAAAGATTTCTTTAATAATTATGCACTTGAGAAAGAAAGGAAATCTAGCAGTGCAGAAGGATCTTTCTGGCAGCACATATTACAGTGAGGATACAGTTATTAAAATAACTAGCCACTATTTCCTTGCTAGCTTCACAGCAGTAGGTGTGTTGAGAGTTTAGATGGAAGGTAGAGGGAAGAGACTTGAGTCAGCAGGAGCAGACAGATAGGAGCAGGCAGATTGTTGAAACGAGGATCTTCTGCTAGGAATGATATCATTAAACTTTTTTCTAACAATACTGCTGGTGCCTTGGTCCCATCCACTTATGAAGACTACCCAAATCTGCACATCCTTCTTTTGTCTACCTGTTCTTTTCTTCTGTCCGCTTTTACTGACCTATCTCTATGTGGTGTTTTACCAATTCGTTTCCCTGCAACCTATTCCCTGCCCTCGTGTTCACTTTAATTAATCCAGTTGCACCAAAATACCATCCTAAAGCATTACAAACACCACAGAACATCCCATCTCCTGACTCTCTCTCTCATCAGGTTTGTCTTGGCTGAAAGAGTCCAGTCTTCCCTCCCCGTGAATGTGGGTGTTTTTAAAGTCCAGATAAAAAACAATTAATCTAGAAACTTGTTTTATTTAACAAACCCTTTCTAACAATTAAAGAATATATTTTCAGCCTCTTTTGAACAGTTTTACAGTTGAAATAAGCAGAGAAGTAAAGTAGGCAGCCTCTTCCTGCTTCTGTTCTCAGCTGTAACAAGGACAGAAATTTCCTCTCTTTCCATGTAACAGCTAATCCACAAAACCAATTTTTCACACTCAGTTAGAGCTGGCAGAATTGTATAGGAAACTGATTTTCGGCATGTTCGATGTTAGATTCAAGTTAGATCCTCTCACGTACTGTTAAAAGTCTTCATCCCCACTGTATTCCATGGTATTGTGTTCACTCAGGATACTTAAGTACCCACTTCCACCTTGCAATGTTTTTTAAAATCCTAGATTGTTTCTCTCACTCCCCAGAAACTCTTAGTGATATGAACTTTTATATTGTTTACCAGAAGGGCCTGAACATGAAGTCTGCGCTGGAGTATTGATTCGGTACTTTGGCATATACAATACTATGTCAGTGAATCCACATTTAAACTGTGTAATGAGCTTTCAAGGGTAGCTCAGGGGTAGGTGAGCTATAGAAGGGATGGAACAGGTGGTTTCTACCAGCAAACCATCTGAGAACTCAGCACTGCCTATAGCTCATGCTCTTGGACAAGGAATGGCTCCAAATGCTGAAGAAGTAAGTACTTTGTACACACAGCTGCACTGTACTTTAATTGGTGATTCCAAAAGATCTCTGGATGGGGGATTTTAAAGAGTCATTTCTGAGCAGGCAACAATTGTGACATTTTAAAGAGACTTTGTTTTCATAAAGTACTTTCAGCAAATCTGAAAACAAGCCTTTGTGATGTCTCAAGCTGTTTATGCAAAATTTTGAAAGTTCTCTGAAAAACATTAGCCATAAAATTAAGCACAAAGAAAGATCATCTCCTCTTTATTTGCTTCCCAGACTGCTGGTGATGGGGATCCTGGGAGCTCATCAGCTCTCATTACTTTGCTGTCAGAGACACTCTATTATTGTAGGCACATCAGCCACGATACTAGGAATAAAGTAGCTCTAGACACAGTGGATGCTACAGAACAGCTAGGAAAGCTGGGAAATGTAAGCATCAATCTTTGAGGGAGAGGAAAGCTACAATGTAATAAATGTTTGTTGTTTTGCAAGAGACATTGAGATGCCAAGCCATTGCAGACTCCAGCTAAAATTCTGCAGGGAAAGGATATAAGACTAATACTGAACATACTTCCATGGCTGTACGGTGCAAAAGGAAAAATATGTTGCCCAAATCTAATCATCATAGCAGCAAGAATTATTTAAATACTTAGCTTGTTTGTTATATTACATAATGTCTTCTACAACTATGTTAACCTAATATGATGGAGGAAGAAATATTTTTCTAAAATCAGACACTAAAAAAGTCTGATAGAGGAAGCTGTAAGGAAGTTCCTCTACAGGACTTCGTGTTGTCTCTCCAGTTCTTCACAACAGTGGGATTGTCCCCCATCCAGCAAGACTAGCTAGTAAAGCAATGCGCAAATTGTACTAACTGCTCCAGGAGACTTCAGACCATATTTTATTCACAGCAATAGTCAGTCTGGAAGAACTCAGTAGAAACATTTGGCAAATAGCATGGTCTTCAGAAAAGAATAATAATTGACAATTGTTGTCTTCTGTGAAATTATTTAGAGTTTAAATATTCATTCTCTTCTGCAGCAGCCACCAATCAAAATGACTCGACTTCCCTGCACTTATTAAGACTGTCCTTCCATACAATTGATCCCAGGCTGTGTTTCTTGTCGGTCCATCATTATGAACTTCACGACACTGCTGTAGACAAAGTTTTCAATAATGTGTTTTGACAAAACATGAAGAAAATAAAGCTTGATGCACTTTGCTCAAGAAAGTGGAATTTATATTTAGGACAACCTTAGGGAAACAGGAGATCTCAGTGAAGGCTACAGCTCTGATGATGACCTGAGCTGACTTGGCCTTCTTTCCTTTCTGGGTCATATTGATGTGAAAGGCAGAGACAGCTCTGAAATCTGCTGAAGAACCACCCAGCAAGAGACTGTACATACCCAAATTCCTCACGTCTACTGTGTGGCAGCCCATTCTGCAAACGTAGACCACAGCAAGCTGATACTGGAAAAGACTTTGACTTCATTCAGCTCCTTGTTAGCCAAATCTAATCTCCCACTCTGATTACCACTTTCAGTGTTGCCGCATTCAGCTGGAGGAATTCTCAATTACTGTCCTGGTAGTTTAGTAAAGTGAATTAGGAAAAGTAGAGATATTTGTGAATAAATATATCCCAAGACAGTTAGGAAACTATTGAAAGACTTTAAAGTAGAAAATTAAGCCTGATTTTCCTAATTTAAAGGTGTGATCCCAAGTGCAAAAGGATAAGTAAAATGCCAAATGTGGAAAGTTTTGGAGCATACAAGAAAGGAAAAAAGTAAAAATTCCCCATCCCTCATCAGTAGATATGCCTGGCAATTGTTTACTCTAGCAGCTTTTTTAGGAGATCCTGGAATCTAAAATATAACTATTCAAATATTCCCTTAGCTGAGAGCTGACAGAGACTGACCTAACAGAGAAAGCTGGGGAACAATTAAGAACTGGCCTTACTTAAAGGAAGCTGGATTTGTCTTACTTGTTTTCTGCAACAGAATTTTTGCAAGAGGTCAATGTAAATGCATAGTAAATGAAGGAAAGGAATTAGCTTAAGAGATCCTTTTTTTCTGGAGATATGACAGCTGTGGTTTAGGTGGGATTTCTTCAAGAGAAAGTAGTTCATACTTGTGGGCTAAATAAATTTCTGACCTTGTCTATTCTAGCTAAACAGGACTATGTGTTTTACACACAAGAAAGTTGCACGTCTATATTCTGGATCATTTCCTCCTGCTCCAGATGAAAACTAACCTCAGATCTGGTCCTATTCAGAGCAGAGGGTGAGCACCTCCTTTCAGCTTTTCCACCCATTGCATATGCCCCCATGATGAAATTGAGTGTAATTTTCTAAGCAGCATCCATGTGGAAACAAGGCCACTTGGCTATAAAGATTAATTACGCAGTAATGCAGTCCCAGGAACATTCATGTAAATCAGTCACTAGAGTGAACCAATCAAGCTTGTGAATCAAATAGAAACATAAATACAGAGTTAATTAATCATTTCACTTCTTGCAAATGTACAAGGCGCTTCTGGGAGCTACACACTTCCTGCACTGCCAAGTCTACCTGGCATGTTCTAATATTCCAGCGGGGCAAACTGAAACATTGTTTAACAAAGAATTTGAAACTACAAGCAAAAGAAAGCTGGCAGCTGAATGATAAGAATGAAGAGGTTATAATATTTACAACAGATTACACTGTTTGAATGAAATATATTCCCTTGCTCATTGAAGACTTTGTTCACATGCATGGTTGCCAGACAAATCAGATTTCACTGTCCAAAATTATATTTATTAAAAAATGTTGAAAAATTTTGATCAAATCCTGCATTTCGTTTTGTGATATGAAAGGCATTTCAGAAGCAAGAAATCAGTACAACAGAAATTTGTAAATTTCCAGAGTAAAATGGAAATTTGACATTTTCAGCAATACTGTCACATCCCCCCAAAAGAAAACAAAATTACTTTCTCAACACATAAGAATAAAATAAGAATTTGATCTCTAACTGCCTTAATAAACATAAAGCCTACCTCTCACTCCTTGATCTTCAAATTCTCAGTGATTTTTTAAGACCAGCACTGAGTGAGACTGACCATTAAGAAAGGATCAATACATTGTTGGTACAAACCAAAATCTTACATGGACAGAAAACCACAGTGGGAGCATTTGTCCATAACACACAGATGACCAGGCTTGAAAGTGTTACTGCTACTTAAAATGTATTCTCCTTGAATACATGACATGTGCTTTTATTCCATCAAAGCAGAAAGGTTTTTAAATACCACAGTTGAAAATGCATTATCAAATACAAGCCTGTTAGGACAAAAGAGCTGGCAAAAAGCTGTTTTCTTTTACTTTACCACAATGGGCTGAACTAAAACTGTTCCAGCTTTATGAATGTAACATACTCTCACAAACATGCACATTGAAGACTTCCAGAAAGAAACCATTCCTGAATTCATGTCAGTTGAAAAGAATCAGAAAATTGAAAAACTCTTGGAAAATGGACCTTAAAATGCAGCTGCTTCATCAGCTTTGACTAAAGACACTTGTGTCAGTTCCAATCCTAGCCTATATTTTAAAAAAAGGATGCCAAAAGAAAGTGGAAAGTACTTGAAAGGCAGAGGCAACTCTAGCTTTCATTCCCACTGCTGTTGTTTGCACAGCAGTTATTAACATCTTGATTTTCTTCACAATTTACTGCTGACAACTAAGGTACAGCAGATTCCCTTTTAGTCTATTTATGAGCATTGTCCATGTCTCCCTCGCCTCTGAATTAAAGCATGCACACCTGGTACTGAGTGCACACCTGGTACAAAGTTTTCCAACCACTCCCAGCCCAGGGTAGATTCTGTTGCAAGACCCTCCTTTACAGTTTAGGTCAATCATAAAGATTTCTTTCCTTAACAGCAAACATATTTAGTGAAACATTAGGCATGGCAGAGCTCGTGATGAAATGCAGATACTTCATATACAACTAGAGATAAGAATGATATGCTCAGGCTCTGCTTCTGTTAGACTGCAATGAAAATCTGTTTGTTTGTAAAGGTCCTGCTCTACAAGCAACCCCAAATATCCCATAAATTGTCCAGGAAACAAGGAAGAATCTTGATCTTAAAAAAATAAATAGTCAAACCCAATGAAGACTGGGAAGCATAGCTGCTTTGGGGTCTTTCTCATTTAAATTGTGTACTTGCTTCCCAGCTACCATGGCGACAAATGCATTATAAATGCATAAAATGACAGATTTCATCTTGACAGATTAGCTTGATGAGATAAACACATAGAGTGATTTAATAGTGTGCAACAAAGCAGATACTTTTCCTTTCAAACTGGAGTTAAAAAAGGTATAGTAAGTATCTTATAATCCAAGCAAATTAACTCGCTTTTTCAGAGACAAAGCAGAAATCTGAAGATATCCAAAGACATATTTTGGTAATTTTGCCTGGTTTCTAATTCAGGAGCAGGAGGCAATAAACAGAGATTTACTTAACATGCAACATAAACATTCAACCTGGTATAAACAAGAATGAAACACTTTTTGCTCTGTTTTGGTTTCAAAGATAAAATGAAGAGCACTACTAAGAAGTACAGAAATACCTTCTGTTTTCTACAAATGCTGATGAGTTACTCTTCTTGTTTAGCCAAATGATTCAAGCCAATCTAATTCCTTGTCAGCTTTAATTTGTTTTCCAGAAAGTGAGAGGCAAAACTTGATGTCTGAGTAAATACGTACGTTTTCCTTACAGATAATCTTTAATTTCGCCTGATAGAGCACAGCTGAACTCACTCACTTCTCTTTAAAAGTCTGCTTATAACAGATCTATCTTATTGCAGAGATGGAGCAAGGGAGGTTTTAAATCTGGAAAACAAAATAAAAGCTTTGTTTCTTTTTACATAGCATATTTTGCATCTCCCTTTCTTATGGCTATGCTGTTGTGGTACAGCATCCTCTCTGCAGCATTATATGATGTGGCAAAGCATCCATCTGGTCTGAAGGAAAGAGAGCTGACAGATAGGTCGCTGTTTTAGGAGAAATGAACTTCTACAGATGGGTTAGCAGTTACCACTCTGCTAGGGATTCAGTCTTTGCTGAAGGGCTAGGCAGCCAGTCTTCAGGGACCATATTTAGGGCAAATGCCCAGCAAGTTCTGCCTCCAGGGAATGATTTTAATGCTCAGAGTCCATGACATGTGGTGGAAACAAAAAGACAAAGGCACTTTTTAAAAAAAATTAATTTCTGAATTGCTGTCTTAGGTAGTATTATTTTTCTTCTAAATACTACTTTGTAGGACTTTGAGATAAGTCAAATGTTTCGATTGATTGCATAGGATGTTTTGCGTTTCTACAATAAGTTTTGAAAGGCATTTTTTATTTCATTTTAGAGTGGCAAAAATGAACAGGGTTATTTTTTGAAGCACAAAAAGACCCCGAACACCCTCAGTCCTGACAGACATGAGAGTCTGTAAGGCAGTGAGGGCCTTGTAGAGGAATCAGGACCAGAACTGTGATGTCAAAGATGAGAACAGCTTCTGATGGCCCCATGATGACCCATTTCCAGCACTTAAATCCAGGACAGGAGAAATGCTCTTTGTTAAGCTTCCTAAAGGTCATGTCTTGACATCTTTGTTTGTGCTGACTAGTACCTTATTCCAAATGTTGAACAAGTCAGTTAACAAGTTCTGAAAAATTTTGAGGACAAAACTACAGGGCCTTAGGTTAAAAGCTGAAACTCAGTCCTGCCATCTAGTCCGCTGACATGGACTCTCACACTCATGGGGGCTCTCGGCCCTGTGCGGGACACTGGTGCTTTCACTGGCAGACCACAGTGCAGCACCTGCATGTAACACACCTGCCATCTGCATCTACGTTTGATTTTTAAGACAGCACTGTTCTCCTTTAGTGGTACTTACGAAGGTCAAGTTATCCCAGATTATCCCAGGTTTTCATGCTGCTTCTCTGCTGCTTGGCTCCAGCAATTTCTTATCAGCGGGGAAGACTCCACACAGTAAAGTTTCTGGAAACAAAGTGCCACTATTACTTACAGCACTTTCCCACTATGAAAAGCACTTAAAGACAAGATAAGGTGTTAAGAATACGGATGGCCAAGGAAAACATACAGGAAGAAGAGCTTTCAAATTCTCCACCCATTGAGGATCTTTCAATCTTTCCCTCAATTTCTGCTGATATTCCCTGGAAGGAGGGAATGAGAATGAATGAGCTATCCAGTCCTAACACCATCCAGCCATTGGAGCCTTTCTTAAAAAAAACTATCATCACCAAAGGGATGCTGGCATGCTTGTTGCAAATTCTTTTGGCATTCTAACCAGCAAGTTAAAGGTACCTTAAGAAAGAGAGAGAGAGAGAGGAGAGAGACAACAAATGTATCAGGGATGAAAATTTGCAGATGTGAGCACAATTGCCAGGACTTAATTTCTTAAAGATAAAAATAAACAACTATAAAGGCCTCTGCTTTTTTTTTTTTCTCTCTTATCTGCTTAACTAATACTCTACAAGTATCTGAATGTTTAATTCCATTGAGAGCAAGGAACTGTTTAATATGTACAAGAAATTATAACTAGAATACATTTTGGGAAAGGAAATTGAAAGCTGATTATCACAATGATAGTAATATCTATTGGTCTATGAAATAGCACGCTGTGGGAAGGCATAAATTAAAAAAAAAAGCTGTAATGAAAATGCAAACGATGTACCACACTGTGAGTATTAGGAGTTTTAGTGCAGGTTATACACTGCTTCTCTGCATTTTTTGAGCTTGTTTGGACAACCTAAGAGAATTTCTTTTCCCTCCAGCACTGGGTGCTGTTCATGCATTCTCTTTTCAGGTCCACGAGGCTTGAGGGTTTTTTCCTGACGAATATTTCAGAAAAAAGGATTATGTTTTGTTGAATTAACTCACGTATAAGTAAGGATAGCAGAGCCGCTTCCTTCAAGAATAGCTAAAACAGGCTAAAATCTTTCAACAAATGTTCCCCTTTATCATCAGCCTCTTTTCAGCCCAGCCAGTACCAGTACATGCTGTTCTGTTCTTGTGTGAACTGATGATGTTGGCCACACTTCAGTGCCAATATTTCAATTCAAGTGGGCATGAAGACAGTGCATGTAGGCAAAGAAGTGTAAAATCAGCCTTGTCTTGTGTGTCTGCGGCATGAAGCAATCTGCCACATTGCTGCACATGGCTGAACCTATGAATGAAGTCATGAATGGAAATGAACATAAAAACATCTCATGTGGTGTGGTAGGACCTGAGCAGATAATAAGGGGAATCTTGTACAGTTCTGCACCCTCAATCCTCATGCCATCCTCCTGCTGTCTTGCTTAGCTCTGGTCCAATAAGCAGGCCTAGCAAGAATAAAAACAAAGCACAGCTACCCTGGGAACCAAGTGATTTGTTCAAGACAGATGTTCTACTTGAAGATACAATTTAATACCACAGGCTCATTTTAGAAAGGCTGACAAGCAATATTGAGACAGTCACCCACAAAACACCAGCTACATTCAGATGAGAGCTGAAAAAGTCCATACATGCCATTACCACATCTGTAATTTCAATCCTCACCAACCTCTTCAAGTTCTCCACATTGCTACATAGTTCTTTAAAATATCACTCAGTGCTGCTTTGTATATCCCAAGTGACTTGTGTTTCCATTTTGAAAGCTAGTTAGAAATATGCTTGTGTTCACGAACTGCATCATTGGCTCAGAGAAATCCATTCTCAATCCCGAAGCCAATTCTTTAAACCTAACAAAGAATGTGGGAATAGATAGAAACTCTTGTAGAAAATCCAGCGTTGAGAGTTGGCCAACTTGTTTGCCCCAGCATGAGTGTGAAAATGTTTCTCTCTCTTTTAGTCTCACAGAGGTAGCATTCAGGGCAATATAACCATAAGTGAAAAGGAAATATGTGGATTTTTTTGTGTAAAGTAATGGCATAGTTATCCCCCACTTCAGAACTCTTTTCTCTTCTTTTCCAAAATAACTGAATCAGCTTTCTTCAACCTCTATAAGAGCACTCTTTGTATCCTCAAAGCATGCAGAAATACGGTTCCCATTTCCACAGCAATATAAGAACTGGTTTTGACCATCATCATCCTCCCTTTGCAGAAATTTGAGATGTGCCAGTACAGCATCTGTGAGTTCTTACTGGAACATGAACATCCTCATGAATTCAGCCCTTCTCAATCTTACTTAAAAATTAGGTCCTCCCTGTGCCAGTCTATACACCTGTCAATAATACTGCCATGGCACAGAATCTCTCAGTCTTTATCTGGAAGCACCTAAAAATAGGACAAAACGAGAGACAATCTCATACTCTATGAGTCTGAGGCAGAATTAAAACCAGACATGCATCAACAGTCATGGCCAGTCAAACAGAGCGGAGTCTTCTTGACTAGCCTATTCTCAGGGAAAAAAAAAATCTTTCTATAGCCAAATGATATCTAGAATCATGTCAAAATGAACTCATTTTGTTTTAGCTATGAATGGTCCATAGCATGAGAGGAAGTGTGTGTGTGAGGGGATAGGGGGAGCAGAGAAGTGCATAGCACATTCAAAAGTGATTTAACAGTTCAAATAAATGGATAATTGACCATCCACTTCAACTTTACTAGAACAGCATCTGATTTTGAATGAATCTGACCAACCATAATCCTGATAAGGCATGTTCACCTGACCTGCATTTCATTTTTAATAGTAACGTGCAAAGAAGTTAACAAGTCAGTCCTGTTAAATCAATGATAAGAAGGAAAATAAATGTTTGAGGATGGCTTTATTCATTAGCAGGATGAATTTGCATTATTTTTTTCTTCTATTTTTCCTGAGTTATGTCCCAGTCTTCTTGTCACCTTGCTTTATAGCCAGGCTGCTGGGAGCACCAAGAGTCCCACTGGGCATGAGGAAGCCTGCACTACTGCTGTTCACAAACCCTAACCTTGCAGCCAGACCAGGATCTTGCTTTGATTCTCAGCCTCTTTTTTTGTGCTTGTTTGTTTGTTTGTTTGTTTTTCTTTTCATTCTGGAGAAAGAAGCTGACCTTGGAGGTTTGAAGTCTCATCAGATTTCTTTTGGAGACATAGACTTCAGACATTCTCCTGGATGCCTTTAATGAATTTGAACTGAAATGCTGACTTTAAACTCACTCTTCTAGAACCTTCTCATGGACTGAGAATACATTGCAGACATTTACAGCTATCCTTCACAATGACTGCACAAAACTCCAAAAGCCATAGGAGAAGAAGTACCACCCTTCTTTATCTCTATACATTCCCACTCCATCATCTCTTCATGACAAACCTTTCTCAATATCCCACCATCAGCTTAAAATTCATGTGGCTGAAATGAACTCTTTAAAATTTTTTCCACTCCATTGCTGTTGGCCTTGGCACACTCCTCTTTGCTGCTGAAGCTCACATAACGGAGGAGGTGGTTTTGCAGCATAGTGGCCCACAGGTCATATAAACACAACTGACAACATCTGCTGACATCTGCTCTATCTGCTGACACCGCTTGGATGTTGAAGCACCAGTAGCAATTTCTCTGAACACAATCTAAGACTAATTATTCTTTGAGGATACTGCCAGTGTCTTTATAACACATTTAGAAGGTGAACCATTATTTTGAAGTGGTAAATGGACCAACCAACTTGCCTGGGAAACTAACAGCACTGTCGAGTACTGCCTGATAGCTGATGAAGAGAAGAAATACTTCATATTGCTTCTGAATCTGTCCCTAAAACTCTCCTCCATTATGATATTTTAGAAAAATCTCATCCTATTGCTGCCTCTTCCTGTCCCTTCCTGCCAGAATGATCCCCTCCCATCTCACAGACAGATGGCAGTCTCCTTGAGGCAGAGCAAGGCTTTTTGTTTCTGCCACCAAGCAGGTCTCCACACAATGGAGGGCCATGAGGGGAACCCCAGGATGTGGAAATGGGAACCCCAGCCATAGAGGGAGTTCATCGCATTGTTCCCCCTCTCTTTCTCTTACTCCCATCTGCTTCTGTATTCATCCTAGGATTAATTGACTATAATGGTGGTAAATTATTTGAACGAAGGAGTGAAAGGATTATGTACTTATGTTTTCAAAATCTTTGTGGAGAGAAAGAACCAAGTTTTTAAAATAAAAATGAGTTGTATTTAGAGCATACTAAACCCCACAATATTATCCAACTTCTTATCTGGCAAAATAACAGGCAATTAACACTGCTAAGACCCACAAAGGCATGCAGGCAACTTCTGTCCAGCACCTTAAAATGAACACAGGTATATGAATTTCAGGGAAAAAGCAGAAACAAAGCCAGGTAGCGGCTGCATCATCCTGACTGGCTGCACACACAGATACCCTTGGAGCTCACACAGTCCACTGAGATACACGCAGCCTGTTTGTGTTCAGGGCAGCTTTGATACAAATAGCAGTTATCATCAACCTCTTGCACATGAATATGGTGAGAAACACCAGCTGGGCTCCCTTTCACCTCACTTTTGCACAGCTCAACCAACCCAGGTTTCTCAGCTGGAGCACCTCCCGTGCTCCAGCCCCCAAACCATTTGGGGTCTTTTATGATGTTTCAGATTGGCTAGCCACAAATGTGAGGCACCAGAGGCCATTAGTCGCTTTTGAAATGTCAAGTTGGCTAGTAAGAGAAAGACCATCAGTCTGTTTCAGACAATCTCTGACCATTTGATCAATGTCAGACTGTGATGACACTTGGCTGGTCTGCTCTTGTGCTGCTCTTATACAGCCCAGCACCAACCTCCACACCCACTTTGTCTCCCAGGCAAATGTGCATCCACAATGTAACAAACCTATCCAATGTAAAAGCTGTTTAGAGTGCAAAGAGAGTCATATCTATTTCAAAATCCATTTACTACATTTTCTGAAAATATATATTACTTCAAACATCTGTTTCTTGTACTTCTAAAATATTATTTAAAGAAAACATGTTGAATTTTAGTGAAGTATGCAGAAAGGGGAAAGCTCTCTTTGATTTAGGAAATCAATACCATGGAGGATCAGGTGGCAGTTTCAGTACTAAAAAATCAAATTAAACCCAAAATCAATTAAAGAACTGAACTGTGGTTATCTGAATGTGCCATGAGGAATTAAGCCTGGATTGTCTCTGCAGGGCAGTCAGTGGAAAGGGATTCATCTCACCAACCTTTAGACAGTAAATGTTTACATTTGATCAATGTTTAGACGCTCTTTGTGGTCAGTGGTGTGAAGTGTTTTTTCCTAAGCTCAGTTCAGCTGACCTGTTTTAGACAGTCACGTTATGAATGAGGGAACTGATCCTGAAAAGGACATGTTTTTGTGAATTACAGAGGTAGCTGGGGCACTGGATGTTCCCCAGGTTTCTGCCAGTGCCATTCCCACACCCTGTGCAAGTAGCAGACATCAGCAAAGCACCGGGGATTCTTCCAAGTACCTGAGTAGGTCTTCCTGGCAGCACAGTGAATACACATCACAGAGAGAAAAGATACAGCTGGGGGTGGGAAAAGGTCACAAAATCATATGATTGCATCCCAGACTATTTAGAGCTTAATAAGGGGAGCTGCTTCAGATGTAGATAATGTTATTACAACTATTTCAGTCCTCTGTACCCTTTCCTCCTTACAAGTGATTAGGCATTAATAGTTCAAAGAAGGAAGCTTATTAAGAGATGATGCAAGCTTGACATAGATTGAAGCACAAAAACCGCCACAAAACCCAGTAGCATGGAGGCAGGTTGCGACATTAGCTAACACTCTCTGCAGAAAGTAGATAATGTCTCAGCTACCCAACTCAGGGTGAGTGCTTTCGACTTAAAAACAGCTGTTTCCAAAGATCTTGAAATATCCTAGACAGAGCTGCAGAAGATGAAAAATCACCATCACCCCAAAGAGAAAGGCTGACATTTTCAGTATATATCAGTTTGTTTCTGTTCCCTGAGTCACGGAGGCAGTACCATCCCTGGCAGCAGCTCCTATGGCTGGAGTCCAGCTCCCTCACTCCTGAGTACGGCAGGAAGAACAAGCATCAGCTGCTGCTTTTGCTTGTTTTGTCCCTTAGCTGTCCCTTTCTCCCTGCCTCAGTCACCTCATCCCTCTTGCTACTTTCATTGTCTTTTGGTAAGTGTGTTCTTATTGGTCACATCTCAGCTCCATGAAATAACAAATGCCTTTCCCTGACGAGAAGCAAAGTCACTAAATAATTGGGTAACATGAAAACTGTGTTTCAGTTAAAGTGTCATAAAAAACCCAGACCCTCAGCCCTGCAGATCTTACAGCATTTTTCGCTCTCCTAACAGGTATATCAGGGGTCCTGGAGGTTGACATTAGAACTGTGTTAGCGTAATGGAGAAAATAAACCACCCCATACTTTGACTGAATCTTTAAAATCCCCGAATTACCAAAATACAAGTTCAGCTTTCTCATTTGTACTCACATCAGACTCCTGCATCTGCTTAGGACCAGAAGTCGATGTCTACAGCACTGTTTCAGTAATGGTTGTCAACGGGGAACACAGCCTCAATGCCTCTGTGACCATGGCCTCCTACCGTTTGTCATTTTTGCATGGGAGCTGGATTATTTGATTAGACTTGTTCCTGTAATTTCACCCTGGCTTGTGCAAAGATGCTTTCCCCACCATGAGGCTGCAAAGGCAGCAATGGGAAAAGTTCAAAGAAAGAAGGCATGTTTGACAGAAAAGACTCACAAAACTGATTTAGTTGATTGCTTATTCTGGGATCTCCTTGCTCCTTCTGCAAGCTGCCTCTGCTCCTTCCACTTGACTGTCTCTTGGCACACCACAGCAGACGTAGCAGCTCTGGCCCACGTCTGTACTATGGAGCTGGAGGAGGATGGGCTTTCTGCAATGACTCATTCTGGGTAAAGCTGTGAATCATGTAGAAGAATCCTTTTAGTCTTCAGTTGCAAAGAGACAGTTTGATTTTAACTGCCACATCTACACTCCCTCAAACCATGAGGCCAGCTTGCCAGGAGGCACCTTATATGATGCTCCCTCCACAAAAAATGCTGTCTTGCCCAATGCCAAGCCTACTGCAGTACTACAAAGCACAAGTAATGGAAAACCAGCTTTGCATACTTCCCCAGGATGGAGTGGAGAGACTCTGAAGATCTGCAGTCTTATAAATCTTCTGATCCTCAGAGTTTTTCACACTAATGTTGAGCATCATAACTGGAACAGTATTCCGTGCACATTCATCCATCTTTGGAAAAGGAAAGGCAGAGAGCAAAAAAACAGGTTGATTGAAAGTGTGGCAGGCTTACCAGCTACAAGACATCTTTGGGAGAGCTTAGCAACACTACATGTCATAGCTCAATGTTGGGCAATACCTTGACGAGAAGGGGTTCTGCTTTTTCAGAAGAATGCTCAATCTTACCCTCAAATCCTCAAAATTACGACTGTCACCTCTTCATGTCAGGGCCCTACTATTTCTGCCATTTGGAAAGAGATGCCAAATTGTTTTGTTTTAAAGCCTGATTAACATTCCTTGACAGATCACATGTTTCATTAAATTAAATAATGTTCCAATTAATTGATCTGTTTGCAGACATTCTTAATTCAGTAAATGCTGAGGAGAATGCTAAAATTACCATTATATTTCTGACAGAAGCACCACTAAAGTCTGGTAATTGATAGCTTTGCTGTTTTCTCTGATGGCCTGAAAAGCTTTTAAAGCTAAATTCTGTAATCGTGTTCATCTTTGGAAATTAGTTTTGTGAAACCACATATTTGGTTCTTGCTGAGAAATCTCATTTTAGTCATTTTTAACATAATTTATAATGCATAAACTAAATTAGCTTTTGTAGCTAAGCCAGCACATTTTTCTTTAATTTTTATCTCTTCCTAATATATTTTTGACCTTGAAAACGACAGTGTCTGTAGGATACTGCAGCCTAGGAACAAAGGAATCATTTCCATTCCATCACTATGGTTACACTTTCTTCTGTCTCTAGCACTGAGCCGGCTGGAAGTGTTGAATCCAGAGTCCTCAGGAGGGCAAGAAAACTTCATTTAATATCATTTAGTTCTGATTACACAAACACACATAGCAGACCCCTGGATGTAGCAAATCACTGCATTGTGTTTACATTGCGTGTGAGATAGGAGCAACAATAAAAATTGGAGTATCATGAACCTCCGTCCCTCCTGGGCTGCTTTTTTTAGCCTCAAATGCTCACGTCTGCTTGTCTCAAGTGGTTCAGCCAAAATGCCATGCAAACACCAATCCTGCCAGTGGGCTTAGCTCAATGTTAGCTCCATGCACATCTTCATTCCCCATAGTGATGACAAAGACAGACTAGAATTGAGAATCACAGCTTCCCTCTGACCAGTGGAAATTTGATTTAGAATAATTTTGAAATGTCCTCTAATGGCTTTATTCTGACCAAAAAAAGCAAGCCATGGACCCAGGAACGTGAAATGCTGTTCCTGAGAAAAGGAAGAATCTTTACACTGATGGTGCTGTACTCTTTCAAGTAACTTTATCCCCCCATTGGCAACAGAGTGCGGTGGGTCAAAATTCTCCTGGTTCTTATCTTTTCTTAGGCAGAACCATTACTCTGCTATTTGACACTTTTTGCGATGAAGAGCTTGCCTTCTGTTGGCTAAAAGGTATCCAATATTTATGCAAAGTCCCACGACTGGCATAACTTGTCACTGAGAAAAAAAAATCCTCCAAAACCCCTCTTGTTAATGTCACAATATACAAATTTTACATCTCATGTGAGCTTAAGGGCTCAACTCATTAGAGGCTTCACTCAGAGCTAGGAAGTGTTGCTAGGAAATAACTAAACTGAAAAAGAAAAAAAATCAACTTTCAGATTTCAATTCAGCAAAGTCTTCCTGTTCCTGAAAAAATTAAGTACATGTTGAACTCAAAGCATGGCATCTTCATTGATAATCATCAGCTCTACATCATGCTGTTTGAAGTTTATCTCTCTTTTTCTTTGATAGCTTATTTTTCCCTGCATTGATATGGAGTAAAATTTTTCATACCACATTGAGATTTAAACAAACATTTCCCTGAATGCTCTTTTTGTTTGGCAGGGTTAAAAAAGAGAAAAATAAAGACAAGCTGGGAAAAAAATTATCTGCCCTGAAAGCTGCATTTGATAAAAATTCATTTTTTTCTGAAAAACAAAATCCACAACATTTTATTTTAAAATTATATTTCCGTGAAAACCTTTTTGACAAGAAGTCATCATTAAAATACTTTTGAGAAAACCAGCTCCCCTGGAGCTCTCATGTTACAAAAATTTGATGTCAGATTTTTTTCTCTTCACTTTGTTCAGTCCCTACTAAAATACACACTCTCCCCTCCCAGCCCACCAATTCCCACTGTGTGCTGCCACCCTCCTCTTGTTTCACCGGCTAAACAGAAACTGCTCAGTTCTTGCACTGTAGAAGATTGCCCTCTTTTCCTTCGTCTCCCAGTGATCAGTCCTAAAAGCAAGCTGCTGATTTTTCCTGTTTTCATTAAACAACATCATTCTGAAACACTACTTCTTCTGCTCTGTAATGCAACCAGAACAGTAAGTGCTTTACAACCAAAGCCCACTTGGTATAGGATGGGTCATGCCATGGGACTAATGCCCAGTCGAGGCAATTTGCCTTTCACCAGCTCCACGTGTGCCATACACTACCTGAGCCTTCACAGACTGCCTTCAAAGAATTGTCCTGGAAGGAATTTTTGAGAAAAAGAAAACAGAATGGTCTTGTAGATAATGCCTGTGAAGTATAAAGCAGCATATCAGTTGAATAAGTTACTCGTTATGTATTAGCAGCTCCTGTCTACCAAGACCATTTTGATCTGGCTGATCTTGTTGACAATAAAAGCACAATCTTGGCAAAACATTACACACAGCAGTTAGTACTGTGAACGACAAATAGGTTTGGCAGCTGTAGTTTTGTAAGAGTCACATGCCACTTAGACATGAGACATAGGATGAAACACCACCACCACCACACCACTCCTCAGCCAAGACACTACCTCCCACCTGCAATGAGCCCTCTGCAAATAAGATTTCTCACTTCATCACCCAGAGTGCTACAGAAATTAGATGTACAGCTGAGAGGCCATCAGGCAAGGAAGTACTTCTGAGGCATCAGACCAGGGAGAGGAAGGAGCACTCTTTTCTTCAGCTATGTCCAGGGCAGATAAATAGTATATCCTCTATGGTTCAAGACTACAAGAGTGCAAACAGAGCTGAAGAGCTAGAGAGGTCTGTCCAGTGCCAGGAAGAGGGAAGAGATAACAAAATAAAGTTCCAGGCTGAACGATGCTTGGTCAGCCCAAAACCTGAGAGAGAGCTATGGTCTGATTTCTCCCATGACAGAGGTGCAGAAGCTGAACGTTCGATTACATGCATTTTCCTCCTAATTTCTCTCCTCCTTTACATTATCCAGAGTTTGGTACACCTTAGGGTTTGTACTAACATCCGTGTTTCTACTTCTCTGAAACAAAGTGACTTCATGTTTAAGTACCAGTTGGTGGCCGGTCACAAGCGGTGTTCCCAGGGCTCTGTGTTGGGGCCAGTTCTGTTTAATATCTTTACCAATGATTCGGATGAGGGGATCGAGTACACCCTCAGTAAGTTTGCAGATGACACCAAGCTGTGCGGGAGTGTTGATCTGCTTGAGGGTAGGAAGGCTCTACAGAGGGACTTGGACAGGCTGGATCGATGGGCTGGGGCCAATTGTCTGAGGTTCAACAAGGCCACATGCTGGGTCCTGCACTTGGGTCATAGCAACCCCATGCAACGCTACAGGCTTGGGGAAGAGTGGCTGGAAAGCTGCCCAGCAGAGAAGGACCTGGGGGTGTTGGCTGACAGCCGGCTGAATATGAGCCAGCAGTGTGCCCAGGTGGCCAAGAATGCCAATAGCATCCTGGCTTGTATGAAAAATAGTATGGCCAGCAGGACTAGGGGAGTGATTGTGCCCCTGTACTCGGCACTGGTGAGGCCACACCTCGAATACTGTGTTCAGTTTTGGGCCCCTCCCTACAAGAGAGACATTGAGGGGCTGGAGCGTGTCCAGAGAAGGGCAACGAAGCTGGTGAAGGGTCTGGAGCAGAAGTCTGATGAGGAGAGGCTGAGGGCACTGGGGTTGTTTAGGCTGGAGAAAAGGAGGCTGAGGGGAGACCTTATCGCTCTCCACAGCTACCTGAAAAGAGGTTGTAGAGAGGTGGGGGTCGGTCTCATCTCCCAGATAACAAGCCATAGGACAAGAGGAAGTGGCCTCATGTTGCCCCGTGGATATGGTAGACTTGGCAGTGCTAGGTTAACAGTTGGACTTGATGATCTTAAAGGTCTTTCCAACCCAAATGTTTCTACGATTCTATGATTCTACTTAATGGGAGCAATTCTAGTGTGGTCACCCATAGCCATCATTCAGGTAAAGTGTTGTAACATTGTAAGGTGCAGCTTCCCGTGCCCTGTTCATGCCTCATCCATTCCAAACTCAGCTGTATTGCAAATTTCACTCACCCGTCATTTATTTTGTATTTCTCCCCCCAAGTAATTGCGCTGGGGATCCTATCTTCATGTCTATAAAGACATTGATATTTCTCTTGTGAGTACCTGGTGCGGAGAGGTTTCAAACTCTTCATAGAAATTCCTGCTGTAGTAGCAACTCATTTGGCTGAATGGTGTAGCACAAATTGTGTGACTCTTACTCATGCAACCAGGATCTACATAAAACTTTTTCAGGATGTTAGAAATAATGACCAACTCTATACTGAGCAAAATGAAGAGGAGTACATGAAAAGGAAAAGATGCATTACAAAAATGCAAATGGAAGGAGAGGAGAGAGGAGAATCCCTCAGTTTTAGGTATGAAGTACCAGCAAGCCTCTATACTTCGAAATATGACTGGGTGGGATCTCTTTGGGATTGCCTTGATAAAGGTTAAGAATGCACTGTGGGAGATGATGAACTTGAAAAATGTGACTTAAGCTTCCCGTACAGTGTTGACTCCTCATTGGGCAATTAAGAAGAGAAAAATCACTGTATGCAGAGGAAGCCTCCATAATGTCCCCTTGGTACGCTTCAGAGCCCTAAAAGCAGTTTCTTACTGCCCCTCCTTAGTTTCTCACTGCCCCTCCTTAGATTCTCTCTGGCAGATTTCCAACCAACACTTCTAGTATTGTCGAACTGTATTTAATTTTTCTTTTCCTTTCAAGTGTTTTAAATTTTCAACTATCATAATTTAATTTCAATTTATGTTCAGACATTGTACGTGGGCTGTGAGTGAGAATAGTCTAGGGAAAAATGGTAATAGCAATTAACAGTAAGGGAGGTTCTTACAAAAGTGTCATTCTTTTTAACAAGAGTTGTAATAGTATTTTCTGTCAATACAATTCTCCTTTTCATAGGTAACACAAATAAGAATATGTGTTAGGAGCATCCATATTGACAAATTAACAGAGATTAGACCTGCAGAAACGATTTTTCTTGTGTTCCTTATTTGGCTAGACACTTAAACTCTGATTCCCACCTTATCTCTGTAAGTTTCCTCACAAGAATATGAATCTGTGGGTTGTATCTTTCTGAAATACGTGCATGTGATAGACCTAAAAATTACTGTTTGTAATAAGAATTTCTGATCTTGAGCAAATACATATGCAAATATATGTACATACATGCTTCCTTTAATCACATAAGTATATGTAGTTCTCTTGATGAATTGGCGTATTGGTCACAAATACACACACATGACCCCAGAAATTCTCATTTTAAGATTGTTTTCTATTGCTTAGATCTTGGACTGAAGTATTCCATGCTGGGGGATTTCTCTTGGGCTGAATGGTTTTAGAAAGTTCAAATGTTTCAGCCGCTTCTGACAAAGAGGAAAAGGAAAAAATAAGTGCTTCAGCCAATTAAAAAAAAGAAAAAAAAGAAAATCTCTCTACAACTCATCTTTCAACAGAGAACATCGTCCTCTCATGCTTTGGAGCAAGGACCCACTCTTTGCAAGGGCTTAACTTTTTGACAAGAATATGGTCTTTATTGCCACCATAGCTTTGTAAAATAGCAGTTTCCAGTTGTTCAGCAGAGACATGCCCAGCAGCAAGTGTAGCTGCCTAATTAATAAATGCTCCAGTCTTTTCACTTTCCTCATGATCACAGCTCCATGCTTCCAGAGGCATGTTGGATCCATGTTCAAAACTAACACAAGACCAGGGAACTTATCTTATTGCTTTGAATGACCACCTTGCCATCATGAAGGCCTCAACCCATCTAAGCGAGGAACAGTTTAATTTTGATTTAGAGGATAATACCTGGACTTGCACAAAAGTGGCGAAAAGAACAAATTGAGATAAATGGCTGGGGAGAAGAGGGTAGAGCAGTAGGAGCGAGGAAGAAGCTGGACCAGGAAAATAAGGTTAAATTTTGGTCTGATTAAGGACAGAAGAGCCAATCTCCAGGCTCAACCTATGGATTGAAAAAGCTTTCTGAGACCTTTGCAAAACTGTGTGATTAAAGACAGCCATTGTGTCTGTGTGCAAAACAGACACAGGACCAAATTAAAATTGCTCAGCTGTCACTATATCTGCCATTATGTGTCAATAATTAGCTCTTAAACTTTGAGTGCTTTATTGTGAATAGACATTTTCACATCTATATCTACCCCTGAGCAGGTAAAAGTAAATCCAAAGGTGAAATTTTGGTGCAATTAAAAGCTATTGTAGATTTGCCTTGAATTTCAGCTGGCTGAGGACTTCACAGCATCCCATTGAGTAGCATATCACACAGAGTTAATATTAACCCCTTCTTCATAGGTTTTGTGCTGCAAGCTGCCTTTATTCCATTAGGCTTCCAGTAGTGCAGTGGTATTTACTGTGCTTGCAAAATTCAGAGCAGCACAAGTCCGTTCTGTTAAACAATCATCAGCAATCAAGCAGTTTCTGAGAAAATGGGGACACATCCATCAGTCTCTAGAAACATCTTTTAAAGCATAAGAAAGAGAGATGAAGGAAGGGTGCCCTGACACCAAAAAATTCAGTTACAGTTGGTACCTGTCTAGAAACAAAAAGCTCCTCATTAGGCATGTTAAAATCAATCAGAAAAAAAAAATTGAATAATCTTCTAGTGCAACTCACAATATTTTTGGCGTATACATGCTGCATTATTTAAAATATGAAGCAGTAGTCTTGCAGCCCTGCAACAAACAACTTGCAACACTCTAAATGCAAATGTAGGGACAAAAAAAATATCAGCCTACTGGAACTATTAGGTGCTCCTTCAAGCTCTTGAGCAGATTACAGAGAAAAAGCAAGTAGAGCCTGGCAACTTTCTTGTAGATGTCACCCACTGGAAAAGACCAAAAATCATTGGTTGATATATTGATTGATGGCTTTTCTTTGGTCTGCAGATGCTGAAATATTATGTTTTCTGTATTGCTTCATTTCATGCTATAAAAACAGCAAAAATTTCAACCATCGAAGTATGTCTACTTCCAACCAAACCAAGAAATTACAAAGATTGGAAAACCTAGTTTGAACAGAAATACACTGGAAAAACTTTTTTTTTTTTTTTTTCCTGAGATTCCAGGCAATTCTGAGTTCACTTCAGTCTTTAGGCAGATGAATGGGGCTGTCTCAACCATCTTCAGTGGTATTTAGTTCTCTGTTAGTCAATCTGGGTCCCTAAAGAGCAGCCTGAAAACTGAAGGGAAAAATGGAGTTTGCTTCAGAGTAGTCATTTTATCTGGAATTGGAGTAGGCTCTGGAGAGAGCTCCATCACCAGCACAGCACTCCTTCCTGCTGCAGTTGCAGTGGGTGTCCACTGGGTCCAGTCCCACCCAGACCAACCAAGCCAGGGGCATGTTTATTTTGCACTGCAGACCTGCCTTTGAAAATCCCACCTGCCTTCCTCCAGCTCTACCTAACACACAGCTCTTAAAGCAGAAAAAAGGTAGTAACACACGTGTCATTCTTAGTGTGGGGCTGATACCTTCAAGGTACTTGAGCTCTAGACAGCTGTCAGAGAGGAAGCAACTCAGCTGCACCAGACACATTGCAGCAGGGAGGGGGAAGAGAAGAAGTGCAGTCACCAAAACTGAAGAAAACAAAGTGATGTCTTGAGTGGATCGCTGGACAAATCTCTCCAACCTTCTCCCCAGCAGCTGCAATATTAATGAAATGTGGTTTCTAGCAGCCTTTGCAGATTTTATGTGTAATAAGGGATCTGGTCACCTTCTCGCAATAGGGGCAATTATTTTAGGTCCTGACTCCAGCTGTTGTAGTTGCTCAGGGTGCAGTAGTTGCTCAGGTTATCTTCTGCATCCATTGGCACAGGGTGTGAGAGACTGAAAGAGTTAATGTCTCAAACATTGTGGTGACTTGAGGCGCTATTTGCATGGCGACAGCAGGTCGATGAGCACGGGGTGGGGGAGAGCGAGAACAGGACGTGGAGAGTGCGTCGGAGGCCACACGGTTCCAGGTTCTGCTGGACCTGACCATGTATGCCCAGAGGTCACACAGAGTTGATCGGAGGAAGGGGCTTGCAACCGCCCGAGAGACCCCTCGTGACCACCCCCGTCCCCCAGTGCCTGCGCAGAAGATTGAGAACTTTCTAGAACAAGAACCATGTAAGTCCTGAAGGGGTGTACCTGAAGGCGGGGATTAGCCTATATAAGACGTGCCTCCCCCCCCCAGGAAGCGCGTGCGCCCACCACTGGAGGATTGCCACATCTGTCATCGTCATCGCGGGATCCAAGGATGGTGATACTTCTTCTTTCTCTTTCCTCCTCTCTTTTCCTTTCCTTTTCTTGCTTCTCTCTTCCTCTGCTCTTCCAATATATATGCAAGTTTGGGAAAAATTGTGACGGGTTGCCCGGAAAATAGCTCCATTGCCAAATCACCTTTGTTCGTTCGTTAAGCTCGCCAGTTCGTTAAGTTTGTCCGTTTGTGGAATTCGCCAGTTAATAAAGTTGCTGGCCAGCCTGTTTCTCTGGGTCATTGTCGTGACTCTACCGACCACGCGGCTCTGCCGAGCAGAGATCGGCTTTTGTTGGTACACAAACCGTCGGGGAATCGAAAAGATTCACTCCTCTCGCAACCCACCGAGTGGGATGAGACACAGGGCACGCTACTTTTCCCGTGTTCCACTTGTGCCCAGAAGAGATCTGGAGCTGGAAGAAGGGCTCCAACTCTGCATCCTCCCCTCATTTCTATGTGAAGTCCAGCAACTGCAGGTAGGTTTTGCCTTTGGCCAGGGCAACACAGGATTAAATAGGACAAAGCATCAGTAAAGAGCCACTTTGGCAGGCTCCATGCCTATATCATAAGGGAAATAGCAAGGTAGCCATTGTAGAAACTGTGAAAGACTAAGTACACTCAAATCTTGCTGGAATCAATGTGATTTGATTCAAGCCTAGCAGGAAATGGCTCTTAAAGCACATAGTTAATGTAACACTTTTAGGATGCCATTAGTGTTCTGATATATTATTAATTAGACTAAAAAGGGAGAAGAAGACACAGCAGATACCAATTACTATAGCACAAGCTGTAAATAGCCTGCCTTTTCAATTTTTCAAGTCTTCTGGATTTGAATATATTAATGTTTTATTTAATATATATTAATTTCCTATCAAACTTCAAAGTGAACTGTCTTATCAAGCACATTTCATGTGTATTGCATAGGTGATGCTAAATGTCCTAGGGCCATAAATAGAACTCACTCAATTTGCATTTCCAGATCTGTCCCATTTTTAATAATGTATGTTAACTGTATTTAAAGATTATGTACAATATATAAGTACAGGTCTAGCAAAAAACTATTTTTATCTAACACTCATGATTTCGATAAGTCTTAATATAATGTTGAAGGTGGTACTGGGCTGTAAATTGTATTGGACAGAGCACATTCCTATTGAGGTCAACTGGAGATTTGCTTCAGAATTCTCTGGGAGGGGAATGGAGATTCCACACATAAGTTAAAGTTAGAGTCCTACAAAGGGAGTTCTTATATTCTTAGTGCACCTCAGATACCATTAACTTCTACAGAGATTTTTGGCAAAAGATGTTTGGGAGCAAGATGAACAACATAGTACAAGACTAAATCCAGTACCTGGCAGACAAGGCAAGGAAAAGAGGAAGGGACTGGCTGTTGACTATTTCTACAGGAATATCTTCCCCTAATCTCCTTTGGAGAATGCAAGGGATTATTTACTTTTCAGGGAAAGAGATCATAACTGCCACTAACTTGTCTTTTTTCCTTGTGGGTTTAGCCATCTTGTTTAGTAGGAATACGCTGAGGTGAAGCACAAGAGAAAACAGAAGAACCCCACTTGAGCCAAACACACGCTATTCTGTAGCTTCTTGCATTTCTGAGATAGCTGTGCTCACTTGGACAGCATCATATCCCTAATTTTAACAATGTATATAGGCTAGTCTGGTGTGATGGAACCAAATAGACTGCTGAAAAGAAGATGCTGTTTAAGAGGCTGGGGCTGCTGTGGTACAGAAGCAGTACAGAAAAACTGCATTAAACGTGTGTATATATTTATAAATGTACCAATATTTATATAAGCATGTGAAGCGTGCCTATTCCACATAAGCCATTGTAATATAATTTTTAAAAGGTCAAATTTGTATTATAACTCTAAGACTTAAAATCTGGCCACTGTAATCCATACAAATGTGATTCATTGTAAATGCTGAATATTAGCTGAAGCACAATTAGCCTCTACTTTGCATGCATATGACCCACAGTTTACATAATACCATGAACAAGGCTGTTCATTAGACCTTAACCTGTACAGTTTCCAAGATTCAACAGTTCTAGGAGTTCTGAGAAACATAATGCCAAACTTTTGCAGTATAATTTCTGCAATTAAATTCCTCCCCACTCAGCTGTTGTGATCAATATCTCTATCATGGACCCAAACCAGTCCACCCAAATAGTTGGACATTTAATGCTGTTTTCATGCTTCCGCAGGTAGAATAAGGAATGCCTTCATGAAGAAATGAGTTTCAAACTCAAAGAAACTCTGATCTGAATCCAAACTTTGCAACTCAGCACTTTACTGAGTCAAGTAAAACATCCACAAATAAATTTGAATTGTGTGTGCTAGTCATTCAGGCATGATGAGATCTGACAAGCTGGTGAAATCAGGAAAATACTTGGGGGATTGTAGATACGACCTCTGGCAGAGGAAAAAAAAGGGAGCAACTGGGTGATTGGGAGCAAACTTTGGAGGCTGTTATTCTAATAAAGCATCGCCCCAGGAACAACCCATCCCCACTTGACACAGCTCAGGTCGTTGCTTTGAAGCTCTGACGGCAGGCAGGAAGGGTGACTGCTGCTGTTCTTCTGCAAGGGGGAGGTACCGTTGGGGAACAGTGGGGCTACAGCAGTGTTGGCAATCTGGATGCACAACAGGAGTGGTGTGGAAGTTGCATATCTTAGTCAGAGGAAGGCACAGCCAGAGGGCATAGAGTAGGAGGCTGATTTGCTGCTTCCTTAATTAAGCAAATTAGAAAAGGAGCCACGGTCAGTGATGGAGTTGAGGAAAATCCAGTAAAGGTCCCTGGCCAGCTCTTCCATAGATGCATCAATAGGGAAAGCCTGGACTAGACTATTTGTCTGGAGAGGCTACACAGAAAATGATAAGGTGTTTTCTCATATATAAAGTGTAAATATGGAAAGAAAGCTCAGAGAACTAAAGAAAAGAATTGGAACATGCATCTCATGAATCACTGTCTGTATATAGGGTAAGCCTGTGTTAAAATGCATCTCTGCCTTATTGCAGTAGTACTCACAATGTTTTTGCATGGTTTCAGGGCATCTGCTTAGCAGAAGTTAAATATAACTTTAAAACTGTACAGGTTTTCTTGGAAAGCCTACAGATACAATACCTTTTAAAGAGGTGAGGCAGGGAGAAAAATTAGGGTTTCAAAGAGATTTTTATTTTGTGTACAGTCGTGCTTTTGCCACCAGTAGGGGAGAATATCAAAAGCTGCCTGAAGCAAAACTCCCATCAAATTCTGATGGGAATTGAACATTCAAATCACGGCATAGCTTTGAAAACATCAGCCAGAGAGGCTCAACTGCACACATCCTGTTACACTTTCCTGCCACATTAAATTACTGTGGATAAAACACAACATTTCTTTAATTAATAATTTATTTATTTTTACTTCTCTCTCTTCTTTGGAAAAGGTTAAAAAAAAAGTAAAAAAAAAAAAAAAAGGCCATAATTTTTCCCCTTTCAAGTTGGGCATATTAATTCAACTTTTAAAAACCAAACCCCTTCCATTCCATTTTCATCCATTCATGAAAATATTCATTTTGGTTGGAAAAAAAGTCACTCTTTGTCAAAAAGAAAATGTTCTGTCACCTTTGCTCAGCAACTGGTCTAGTTGTCATCTGGATGCTATTTCCCACCTTTCTAAGACGTAAATACAAAAGTAAAGTGAGAGCACAGAGAATTGCAAAAGGATAGAGAATGTCCAAGAAGTTTTGATCACATGACAAGTACTCAAGGTCTTTTACAATTTTAGGAAAACTCCACAAATATTTTGCTAATTTTTACATTGTCTGTTTTGGTTTGGGGTTCGTGGGTTTTTTGTTGGTTTTGGTTTTGTTTTTTTTTTCAAAAAGAAGAATTTCTTATTGAGCTCTTAGAAATTAAAAGGCTCCAAATCATACTTTCTGAAAAAAATATTTGAATGTTTACCATGCAATATGACAAGCATTGTCATAAACAAAATCAAGCAAGTTTAGAAAGTAATTCCAGCTACCGAGTTATATTGCTTAAAATTATTTCTATTTTCTTACCACTGTGCATTGTCTTTGTAGGCTGTACAAGTTAATGAGTGGCTCCAAATTTTCTGGCCTTGGAATCATAGTACAGTGAACTTACTAATATAGTGTTGTGAGACACATATACAAGCTACAATTCTCTATTAAATGATGATAATGATAAAAGACACTATAGAGATAAAATTGTCAACAGATGCACTACTAAGTGGCTAACATCATTGCTCTAGTCCTCAAGAAAAGTCAGATAACTAGCACTAAGTCAAAAAGGTAAAAAATTCTGTGAGCTATAGACTGACACATGAAAGTTTGGGTGCTATAGAAAGTATTAGGTATGAAGTAAAGTATGTCCGGCTAATGTCTGGCAGATGTGATAAACAGCTGTTCCAAGGACTTTCAGAAAATTAAATCTTTAAATGAATGGGCCAAACACAGGCAAGGTGAAATCAATGCTTAATGTATTAAGTCCTTCTCCTCACTATTTTGTCTGAGAAGGACCTGAAGACTATATGAACAATATATTTATCTTGATTGCTCTCTCAGACAGAATAAACACTGAATTCAGTTCAAACTGACTGCTTACTTTTTCTCACTGTAATGAAGACAACTTTTTCATATTGAACCAATATTCCTTTAAAATTTAGAGCAAAATATTCTGACATGTTTGTTAAAAACAGAATGGGGAAGAGAAATAAGCCTATGCTGAGACACCAGTATCCCTTTAAGCCCATTTGCTTGATGGTTAGATACACAGCCTAGATATGGGGTGTTAACGTACATCTCCTTTATAAGAAGAATGGAGCTGTTCAGCTTGCAGAACTATGCCTCGACCACCCCGCAAGAAGACAGCAGAAGAGAAACCTCCTATTCTCTTTAATCAAGAGAATCAGTTGCATTTATTTTTAGGCATATAACCATACATTTAGTGAAACATAGATTATAACCCCAGTACCTAATCCCAGGATCTTTCCCTGATTCAGTTGATACTGCCCTATGCCTTATGAGTGAGAGGTTTTAATAGCAAGGATTTTGGGAGCCCCAGATCAAAATTACCTGCAGCCTCAAGCTAGGAAATTGTTCTGAAACAGGAGGAAACTATGTGTCTACATCTCTCACAGAGTGTCTCATAGACAGACACAGACTTAAATTCTCCTCACAAAGGAAAAGGATTGTACCTCAGACTCTCAGATGCAGAGCACTGAAGTCAGTGCTTTCCCAAATCCTAGAGGAGCCTCTCAGTTAAAACTGGTGAATGGAACTGTAATACTTTTCCCAGTTCAAATTATTTGACCAGTCTGACACAGATGGAGAATGCTTATGAAAATTCCTTCTTTTTTGCCAGATAAATAATTGCCAAGAAGTGTTTGGGTGAGTTTAAATTAATTCCCATTCCTTTTCATCCACATTCCCTTCTGAAAATATCACCAACAGCTGCACAGGATAACCAAGCAAATAAGTAAATCTATACAGTAAAAACTGAAAAACTTATCCAGTTTGCTATGTACTCAACAGTCAAAAACAATTCTGATGAAATTCAATGGAGGAAAATTTTAAGGCAGAAAGACAAAACATATTAAAATGAAAATATTTTTACATGAAATTATCCAGAAACATTATGTTGCTTGTATGGATTCCTGCTGGGTAACATCACCGTCTGATGCCCAATAAAAGAGACTCATGAGCAGAAACAGAAGAGAACAATTAATACAGAAAACAACAGCCAGTTTTGTATGTCACTGCAGAGAACAAACTTATTTTCAATGAACTTTATGAGCACAATATCTTGAGACTGTGCTACAGATTCAGCTCTTATTACCTGCCTTACACATGTAAAATGTGTTGTATGTACAGAAGTAGTAATTCTGTGTTTTACCAAATACTTGAGTGTAGTTTAAAGAAGCATTTCTGGAAAATATCAATACAAGGAAGAAAAATGATCAAGAGAACAAAGTCAAATGGAGAAGCAGCATTTACAAGGAGATGGTGTTAAGTGCAGGACCAAGAACATGATTGCAGAGCTTGGTGGCCAGAGAAATTCTGGTCAGCTGGTGACTGAAAACCTTGACCAATAAGAAAGAAAATTGGTCTCAATGTATTGTAAGATTACCAAAGAATTACAATTAAGGATTGCTCGCTAATTAGATTGCATACTATACTGTGAACAGAGATAGGAAACATTGGATATCCTAGAGAGGGTTACAAAATAATAATGAAAGATAAACAACAAAAAAACTCTCTAGGGTCAAAACACAGATAAAGGAAAGCTTAGCTTACCAGCAGTGATACATTGTCCTATCAGCTGTAAACAAGAAAAAAGTTGCATATCTTGAATGAGAATAGAAATGGCATATCGGTCATCAAAACATGTCCATGATTTTCAGACCCCTTCCTTTCTACCTCTATATGTGATCATTCTGGCTAACATGATTTAGCAATCACCAGCTTCCACCATTCTACAAATTAATAATAATTCAGAATCTACTGTGGAACATAGGCTCCACTTCTGACATCAAATGCACTCATTGTACACATGGAGGAGGAAAATAGACCCAGCTCTATGGGATCAAAGCTAAGCTCTGCAGATTGATCTTAATATGTTTTACTAGAAATATTGTGCAATCTTCTACACCTTTCTTTCTGCCTGGTGATCTTTTCTGATTCGTAACAATCAAACTACTAATATCTCATATTACAGATGAGACAATGAAAGGACAAGTAGGAGCTTTCTAAAGTTTGTTGTCACCCTGTCATTTATTACATATTCTAAAGAACTGCTTTTCCCAGATCTCAAATATACAGCCTGCAAAGTGTGGAAGTCTGATATACGTCTGAGAAAATTAAAAATACAAGGCTAGAGCAAAAGTATAAAAAATAGCTGTACAACAGAGCTCCAGACACTTCTTTTCATTTGTTGACAGAACTGAAGATCACATTTATGCTTCTCAGAAGAACAGAAAAGGTGCTGGAAGAGCCATTTGACAGGTATGCTGAGATGCAAAATAACTGAATAGGCCTGAAAAGCAGAGCAGGTATCTTATTACCTGCTAGCAGGAACCAAGAAGAAGAAAAATCACTTCCCTGACAAACTGAAATATGTTGTTAAAAGATAAAATTCCCACCCCAACATCTAACCACAAAGCTACTTCATAGGAATAAATTATCACTGTCTGATTGAATTATCAGTATGTGATAAACCTCTCTTTGAACTCACTGGAACCAAGACCTGACACTCTCTGCCATCAAAGAGTGTGCATCAGAAAAACAATGCATAAGCTCATGTTTATTTGCTTTAAAGAAATAGAGAGCAGGTAGTTTGGATTATATGGATTTCAACAGGAGTGTCCAGCTTTCAGTATAGCTGCTGCCTCTGCATTATGTACTGAAAGCTGTGAGCACTAACTTTGAACTGACATCTGCAGGATAAGTAACTCCTCCATGTGTACTGTGGTCATTTACAATGTGTAAAATTTCACTTTCCAACAAGCCATATGGCTCTTTTGCAGAAAAGGATGCAACACAATCAAAAAGCAGAAGAAGAAAAAAAAAAAGGAATGAAAACCTCAACTGGCAGCATTACTTCAGTCACAGGCAAGTTAAAGAGAAATCTTTTGAAATGCTAAGAGTGTCTGATTTTCATTTAATTCAGTATTCTTCCAATTCATATTAAAAGAAAACCAGGTTGGTGTAATGCACAGCGATCCTCGTGGTACTACTGGTATACACTAACTTATCACTACCAGGAATCCAGAAGTATGCCAAATGAACACTCTTTGCATTTCTTGCAGGATAACTGCATTGTAGTTGCCTGTAGTGGTATTTCTCTTTCCCAGGACAGACCTCTATTGCGTTTTTCATATCAGTAGGAACACAAAGTAATTAGAGATTTACAGTGTCCTTGGTGAGCAAATCACAGGTACAGAGCAGTGTGTGGAAATAGTATAATTTCTTCTGTTTGCTTTTGTTTCTTCTGCCAGTGTGAGAACTGAACCAGACCTATGGAAACAACTTCATTCTACTCAACGGTGCTGCATTATTTTATCTGGATGAGAGCAGTGAGAATGGCCATTTTCTTTATGGGGCATGAATTCTCTCTGTCCTGATTTTCCAAGATTCAGCCTTTGACTCCAAACTGTTCTGGGGCTGTGTACATTGCCATCAAGTGAATGTGCAAACACATCATTGCAATAATAATGGAATTATGAGCCAGTGAAATAAAGGTCTTTTTTGGTTACACTGCTTGGAGTGAATTTTAAAAGTTGCCTACTGCATACTTCTATAATAAAAAAGATAAGGTAAAAAAGAGAACATTGATCAGAAATAGCAATTCTCAATACCATTTTGATACAATGGTATCAAAATACCAGACATTTTTCCTTCTACCTGAAATAGAGAAATAACTTTGATACTAAAATATAATTCACAACAGCTTTTTTCTAAATGGCCCCTCTTCTGGATAAAAAGTGTTTGCTGGTACGCCTACACCCACACAAACAGTCTTACTAGTTTCTCTTACGATTCTTTACTTAGTCACGTTGATGAAAAGCAACCAAATAGAGTGTTTCTTTCTGCTTTGTGACAGCCACAAAACCAGAACTGGAAAAGGAAAGATTACATTTCAGGTTAAAAAATCAGTATTGCAAATCAGCTTTGTTAGCCCTACTTTTTGGTAGCTTTATAAAACAAACAAACAAACAAACAAACAAACAAAAACAAAAAAACCCACTAGAAGACACTATGCTGTTTTATTTTTATGTACATTTCTGTAGTTCCAATTGTCTGTGTTATCCTTTCAGAAATCTGAAAATATTATTTTCCCCTAAGCACATTGTTCCTTCAGGTGCTGGGTTTTGGGGTTTACATAGCTTGTGTTCTGAAAGTAGCTGAAATTGACACAGCTGGTTTTACCAAACAGGAACAGCAATTTAGCATAGCTGTGTGGTGCACGGAACTGCCAAGCGCCAGGGATGCAGCCCCAGGATGAGGTGTGAGCTGGAGGCTGGGTGTCTCTGGTGCTGCAGCAGTGTCTGACAGCCAGCAGGGTATCAGCTGCTCCTCTGGCACAAAGCAATCCCCAGGGCACAATCTCTTTCCTTTAAAAGAGATGCATTTACACAGAGAGTCATGCCTGTGATTTATTCTGTCACTTCACTGTTACTGACCTCTTCCACTTCAGCCTTGTTTATTTAGCCTCAAGACTCCATGTCACTGATAAACTGCTCTCTTCTGAAGTAATATATGGACATATTGACTTCATCCCTTTTCTTGGTCTGCTGAAGAGCATTGTTGCAAAACTTGTCACAACATGTGTCATGGTTGTCCATGTCATAGGAGTGAACGTGAATGGCCAGGCTGCACCAGTGATTTTAGGAAACTGCAGGCTCTCCAGGGGTAGGCAGAGGATGCTCGAGAGGGATGAGCAGCTGACAGAAAACAAAAGGCCCAACAGTCAAGTCACAGGTATATTTTCTCCTATACTCAAGCCAGCACTACAATGCTGACATACAGATGATCAAACTGAGCCTCCCTGCAAAACTGTTCTAGGGTTAGAGAAGTGACTGGCATGTGAGAAGGTCTGGACATGAAGCACATGAACGATCACAGAGCAATTTGCTTGGAAGGCATAGGGTTCAGGGCAGCAAGAACGAGAGATCTCAGGAAGGGTATCGCAGGTGGAAGGGTCCCACCCCAGAGTGTGCACACAAATGCACACAGATGGGAAAGAGCCAGGAGGGACTGGAGCTCCACATGCAGCCACAAAACTATGGCTTTGCTGCAGTGACCGATACCTCATCAGTGACACTCATCACAGAGGTGCCTGACAGGAGGGTGAGAAGCAGCCGTATCAGCTGAAACATGAGAGGTTCAGTCTGGGTTTAAGGGAAAGCCTTTTTCCCCCAGTGGGTCCCGGCCCAGGGAGCTGGTGCCATCTCCCTCCTTGGAGGTTTTCCAGCCCCCACAGGATAAAGCCCTGAGCCTTGGTCTGACCCCATGGCTGGGCCTGCTCTGGGCAGGGGATTGGACTGGAGACCTCCTGAGGTCTCCATTGGCTTGAATTGTCCTCAGGTCCGGTGGTCCCAAACCTTACGATGTCTTTACAAAATAGAGAGTTCTCCCTATTCTCCTGATGGAGGCACAGAAATCCAGAAAGATGTAACTTTATTTTGGTATCACAGGAAAAACAAGTTTTCAAAAAATCCAAAATGCAAAACCGAGGACCTGGATTGTAGTAAAAAATATTTCTCAATCCATTAGGGATCATAGGTCTTTATCATGGGTACAGATTTGTCCAAGGTCAGATGCAGTGATTAAACTCAGATTGCCCAAATGCCAAAACCTAAAATCACAAAACACCACCCAGAAAACCCAATTGTACTTCCAGCTATGAAACAGCTTCACAGCTACGACACTGAAACTGTTGGCTGTGTTGCTTAACAGGAAAGAAGTTAACAACAATTTCCAACATTATATGGTTTTTAATTCCATTTATCCTAAACTATACCAAGTTATGACCAAAATAATTTTTTGTAGCGGTAGAGGAAACAAAAACAACCACCCCAAATTTAGAAATCTTATTTCTCTTAAATTTGCAGCATTACCACTAGGAAAGTCAGCACTGTCAAGCCCCACCTTCTCCATAGCACAAAGATCTGCAGGAATAATTGTCAATTAGTTCAATCAGTTCAGTTAGCACTGAACCTACTATGTTTCATTTACACAATAAGAAATTTTAATAAAGGTTAAAACTGCTGCAGGTAAGTACAATGATATGTTGCTTAATATTAGTAGAACATTTTGTCTATGCTCAACTGCACATCCACTTGCAGGAACCTACTATATTGGGAAACTATAACTAATGGGTCTTCTTAACTTTGCAGGTATCATCATATGGAAAACAAGTCACCAAAACATGAAAGCAAGGAAAAAAATCAATCATGGGGTTGGCATTATATCTTTTTTACACAAATTTAGAAAGGACTTGATATTGCAGGATGGGTTGTTCCCACAAGAGCGTAAATTGCTTTTTTTAGGTTTCTCAGCTGGGGGTGGTTGTTTTACATCATTGATGCAGCTACATGGGACATGGGATGGAGTGTCAACACTCAGCATAACACACATGTAATTTGCATAACACAATGTACAATCTGCATCTGAATTCAAATGATGGGGTTGCCTAAAACATCCCCAGCTCAAAAGTACTATATAAACTCAAGTTATGTCAAGAGTCTTTCAAGCTTAACAGCACAGAGCAAATGATCCCAGTGATAAAGGTTTAAATCCCTGCCTGTTCTTCAATTTCAAATATCAGAATACTGCTTTTGTGGACAGGTAATTTTCTCCACAGTGAGAAAATCTCATGCTTGGATGACCTACCTATATATTAGAAGAAACAAGGGTTTTTTCCCTCAGTTCGCAAGAGGTTCCTGGAAGCTTTCCAACCCATCCCCACACCCCCACCCAGGGTCATGGCTGAAAACTTGCTGTTAGAGGGGTTTTGCTTACAAGTTCTTCAGGAATTTTGGGAAAATGCCATTGATTCTTCCTGCTCTATAGGCAGACAGTCAAGCATTTTTTTTTTTCCCAAGAGATGGGGGAGGGACAGAGGTAAGCAAATAGCATGTTAAAAAAGATGACCAAAATTATTCACTGTCAGGATGAAGGATGGCTCTTCAATTACCAGAACGATGACTGTAATCAACTGATAAACATCTGATGCCTTCTGGGAACTCTGATCACGGAGCTGAAACAAATTTTTTGCAATGTCATTTCTGTCACCTATCATAACAAATGAAAAAGTAATCAGCAAAATGGCAGGGTAAAGAGACAAGGACTGACCAGATCCAGGTAACAAAAAAATTGTTGTTCATATGCTGTAGACACCACAATGACAGTGAAATGGCTTGTGAATCTCAAGAGCAACCAATATTTGATCTTTGTAGGCTATGTAATGTCAGTAAAATCATCCCCCAAAAGGATGTCTCTATTGTTCACTGAGCCAGTAGCTCAGTGTCACCTCTTTCATTAATAGCTATAATAAACAGTTCTGAGAGAGTGACTTGAGGTGGTAGGGCAAGGAAAATGTTTGAAGCACAGGATATGGGACACAGCAACAATAAAGAATAGTACCAAATAATACTGCTCGTATGAAAATATATTACCTAGGAGATAAATCTTCATTTTATTGTATTGCTGTTATGAGTGTACATGGAAAGGTGCACCACAGTCATGTCATGATACGAAAACGAAATGAGGGATAATTCCTAAAGAAAACAACATATGGCACTCATGGTTGTGGGGGCAGTTAATAAGATATAGACAGCAAGCTTGCACACTAGGTCAGTGGTTTGATACCAAGCCAGGTCAACCAGGCCTGAAGTCGCTGCTGTTTGTTAGCTGGTCTTGAGTCATTGTGACCCAAGTCAGTATCTGCAGCTTCGACTCTAATGGGCAGATGTTCTTAGCTTAAATAAAAAAGAAAAACATCGTCATAATGGGTGTCCTTCCTTTCACCTTGAGCAGAGGTTAAGTTGGCAAAGAAGCTGAACTAGACCCCAGAAACATCTCCACAGTAGGAGTATCCAGGCAAGCTGCTGGATGTGCCCATCTTTGCAATGCTGGCTGCCTTTAGTTTTGTAGAGCAGTTTGAACAGGCAGATCTTGGGGACATGGGCTGAGAAGAGTCTAACCTTACCTCTGTAGACAGCATGCTATGGTTTTGAGTCCTACCACCTTGATTTCTGCAGCAAGGGCTTAATCTGAAGTATGTATTCTAGAGGAGTCCACAGTCTCGATGTAAAACTTTCCAATGATGGAAATTCCTCCTCTCGTGGAGGAATTTACAAATTATTCCTGTGATTAGTTATCATCATTGCCCAAACTGTGTGGCCTGTTTTAATCAGAATTTATCTAGCTTCAACTTCCCTCAATTACTGCTACAGTTTTGGTTACTACAGTGAGGAGCCCTTTAATTAAATTTCTGTTCCCCATGTAAATACTAAATTAAAAGAGTGACCAAGACACTGGTTAATCTTCCCTTTCATAATCTAAATGGACTGGCTTTATTGTTTCCCTGTAAAGGAGGTTACCTAATTCCTTAACCATTCACAAGTCACTGCTGAGGATTCAGCAGTCCCATTTATTGACCTCTGCCTTGAACTGTGGGCACCGGAACTTCATGTCACGATGCGGTGGCTGCCACATCACAGCCAAATCCTCAGGAACTGCAGTCTTTTCTACTGAATATCCTCCTGCTCATTCAGACGTGCTTAGTAGCGTGAAGCCAGAACTAACCCCCGCTCTCCAAACCACAGTGAAATTGAAGACAATCAACAACCCCTCAGTACTCACATCCCTAGACTTATATAAACAGATGGTTTTTTTTTATTTAATCAGTGCCACTTTGATTTCCCTGTGACTCAACTTAATTTCTCCAGAAGTAAACTATCTCCTTAAAAACATGTGTACATATATACACACACACATATCTGTATATGCATACCTACCAAAAATACCACTGACATTTCCGAGAGGCAAGCAGGCACTCCCACAATCCAGGGCAGACAAACATTTCAGTGTGAGCTCATCCAACTTCTTGCAGAGGCCAGCACTCATGTAACATCTTGGGAATGTTTTTTTTCATTAGTTAGAAAGGAAGGAACTCATAAATAACACAAAACAAGCGAGACCTCATCACCTTATCTACACTTTTCTACAGCTGACGCTGTGAGTGAGTTGGTTCTTCACTGTATTCAAGGGCTCTTGAGTCCTAACACACTTGTGGCAGTTGGGCTTTTTCTCAATACGCATTGCAAGTGCATTCACAAAAGCAAAACAACCATCAAAAGTCACAGAGAAGTCTCTCTTTTTATTAAGTGTTATTCCCTGACCTAAATCAGGCTTTGCCTTTGAATCAGTTTATGTTACTCCCTATTTAGCGGATTGATTGCTGCTATGGCAACCGCACATCCTGCTGTACAGACATAAGTATTAGTCCTTGGTACACTCCCTACTTATGTTCTCTCACCAAATGCACTCTGTGAAAGTTCAGAATTAGAAAATATCTGGGGAATTAATTTGCTTTGACATTGCTGTTATCTAGGTTGTATTGTTTTGCAAAGATAAAATAAGGCTGAAGGTGTAAAGTAAAATTTACATTCATCCCACTAACACCAAGGGCTAGGAGCAGTACAAGGAAACTGCCTCCCCACATCAATTTTTCTTATGTAGGGGTAGCAAAATATCAGCCCAATGTCAAACTGGGAGAGCAGTTCAGAGAGCTAAGGAAAGACACTCCTGTGGTTTTAAGAAGTTCCTAGGCACATCTCTCAGATGGAAGAGGAGAAAATGGGATAGAAAGAATCAGACTTCTAACTATCTCTATGTGGCTGCTACTGGTTCAGACTGCTATCTATGTAGAAAATCAGTGACATAACCCAGAAGGGGCTGTATCAGTCTTGGAAACATTTAATGATGTTAATGAAGGTCAAATGACAGAGGTTTGTGGGTTTCTGGCAAAGAGCTATCAATGTTCATATCATTACAGATAAATGGAAAGCATCTGGTGGGAACAGGCCATCCACAAAAACAAATTCTTCAGATATTCCCTTGCCAAGACCTTTGCTTTCATCCCACCAGTTTCAATAGCACTCTGCATGACTGCTACAAATGGATACTCACAGCAGACAAAGAGCCCTTCCATGTTGGTTTTATAGGAAATCCCTGTCTTTCCTCACTATTTCATGGTCTGGACTGGCAGTCAGACTTTTATTGGCAGAAAGGACAAAAACCCTGTAGAATTTCAATGTGAACAAAAATAAAAGGAGTGTCTGGAAATTACCTTTTGAGCAGTACAGATTTTAAATGGAGAACAACCCACTTTGTATTTTTAAGCCTCCTTCCTCCACAGTTTTTAAGTGGGAAAGAGATACTTTTCTTTCTATTAAGCTACCAAAGCTTGCATATAAAATCACTGAAACTACCACTTTGTATTTATATTTACAGGGATTTTCTACAAAGGTAGAAAGACACCATTTTCATCCTATTCTCAACTCTTCTGAAGAGTCACTGTTTTCTTGAGCATAAAAGTGATAAAGCTTACTTTTCTGCACAAGACTTAAATATGTGGGCTTTTTCTTGAGATGTAAGAAAACACACCAAAAAAAAAAAAAGAAAAAAATTGCAAGGCCACTAAACAGAATGGATTGAAACCCCAGTAATAAAACATAAATAACATCTCCAGGGAAAACATCTCAATCTAACTTGTAACAAAATATTTTGTGGAACTTTCTTAAGCAAAAGTAGGAGGATGTACTGACACTTGTACAGTGGTTTAGTCACTGAAGAAAACAAGAGAAGCTTAGAAAGTCAAAGCTGACAAGAGTCAAAGGCCATGGAATTGAGAGTCTCTAGTGAGAATCTAAGTGTACCTTGATCAATAGATATCCAAAAAAGTTAGAATTCACATTCTTCCTTTCTCCCCGCCTCCCCTGTAACATACAGCTCAAAAAGCAAAGCAACACATAGTCAGGGAGGGGAATAAAGGGAAATAAATTACTGTGTTCCTGATCTTCCCCTTTTTCAATAAAGAATCAGCATTCTCTAGGCCAACTGCCAAATGGATCTCTTTGTAGGCATCAGCAGAAGAACAGCACACTGAGGGAATTTATTGAAGGAATTTACCCTCTTCCAAAGGGGGGGAAAAGTAGTTACACATTGATCTGCAAAGATTATTGCATGGATTTCTTCAAATCCAGAAAAACTTGTTAACAGACCAAGTGCTGGCAAATATATGAACTTGATGGCCTGGGCTGGGCAAAAGCTAGACTTAGTCAACCCTCTGTTGTCCTCATATGAAAACATTTCAGCACCTGCCTGTTCTATCTGAAGCAGCAGCTGCTAAAAAGTGGGCCATGTACAGCATCTGCCACTCTTTCCTTTAATTTTCTCATGTTGCCACGCTTGTGACAAGCCCTGCACCCAGCAATAAATGGTCTGTCTATGACAGAGGCCTCCAAAATCACCATACTGTGGCAGCGTTCAGGCTAGTTGCTCTTGCAGCACATGTGACTGTACGATTTTCCCTTCACCCAAAATACCTGGAATGGCTGGTCATTCTGCAGAAGAGGACTTTTTAGTCATTGAAGAAGTCATTATAAGATGCAGGAGAGAGGTGTCTTAGCGAGAAACTGGTTTGCAGGCCGATAAGTTAGGGGTCATCCTGCAGCAGCAGATTTGTCAGGTGGGGAGAAACATGGTAAGACAAAGGAAAGAGGAGGCAAAGTTGTGAAAGGAGCAAGAGCTGGGAGCAACCACCTAAACAACACCATGAGAGAAGAGGAGAAATAATGAACCTCACGTAGAAGGAGTCAAAACAAGTAGGGCAATGGGTAAAGATGATTGCAGACACTTCAATCTAAAGAGGTGTTAGAGGTGGTGGGAGTGGAGGAGGTAGGGCAGGAAGCTGTGTCAGTAACTGAGATGAGAAAGGCATGGAATGAAAATGTTTACACTGTGATCAGAAAATGGAAGGCAAACCTCCATAAAGTTACTGTGGGGAGACAAAAATTCAGTGCATAGGCTCACCAACGATGGACCTTCATCACAGTGACAGAAAGAGCAAAATGTACACTATACTGAAAGGCGCATTTAGCTATGCAACAGCAGATCTTGCAGCTATGGGCTATGCTATGTTATCATCTGGAGGGTACAGGTCTTGCTATGACAAAATTGCTAAGCTGGTCATGGGGCTCCCTTATGGTTTCATCACAGCTTCTTGCCACAGTAGGTGACACTTATTTAAGGCATTTATCCATTTTTTGGTGAAACTCAGAAGAAGACACAACTGTGAGCTGAAATGTGCACTTTTAACTGTGTGTTAACGGATTCAGGCAGATGGTCTTCTCAGCCAGGTGAAACTATAAAAGCAATGATGGGAAAGTATCTTTTTGAAAAGTCATGTGGTAAATTTTGATAATCACGCAATAGCTAGAACTTACACTGAGTCAGGGATTGCATCATTCAAGAGAAAGCCATTTTTGTTTGTCATTACTGTGATGCTCTGCATTCATATAAAATACTGTGTCATTTGTTTTTTTACTAGTCTGTCCTGCAATCTCATACAAACACATTTTACAGGCACTTTTCCAGGGCCATCTATATATGCCTCACACATATTAATATATCATAGTTATATGAATTTACTTTCATCCACCCCAGGTTACAGACAGGCATTAAGTGTTCATGTTATAATTTTAAAGTCATCCAAAATATCAAACTACAAAACCTTATTACTTGCTGCTAAATAGTGTGCTCAGCAACAAAGAAAAAAAAAAAGGAGAATATATACAAGTTCATCCAGGTGTTGTACAGAGCAGAAGGAAGATAATTCGTCATCAAATTACTTCCAGAAAACTCCTAGGTGTGTTATTTAGGATGCCTGACGCAAAGTGTGTTCAGGGCTTGGTAAAAGATATATCTATGCACTCCAATGTTTTCTGAAATCTAGTGATTCTGCCACTAAACCAAGATTTCAAGACCTGAATTTTCTGTCTATATGTTGCATTTCTATCCAGTGCAGCCACTTGACCTTGAAGAAGTTGTGGCAGCACCTCTCAGGCATGTTAACCCATCGATAGGTTAACAAACCATCGAGAGCTGCATGTGATCTGTGTGTGTGTGCACACATCTATTTTATACCACATTGCTCATTCTTACCATCTCATCACTTGAGAAGCACTGACTTTCAGTGTTCCTGTACTGGGGCATTTTTTGACGTAACAACGAAAATGTCTTTGGATCATCTCTGTGTCCCTACACATCTGCCTATCACAGAGGAATTCAAATGCACTAAATCTTTGTAGGAACAGTCTTATTGCTGAACTACTGTGCCTGTAACTGCAATTATACCCATAATGAATCTTACATGTATCATTTCTTTGCACAGTCAAGCCCAGAGTAAGTGTTGCAAGGGCAGATTAGTAAGTGACAAAGAAAACATTGGCTACTACAGTGCAGGGGTCTTAAATACCTGAAGCAGACAGATGGCACACTGCCCCGTGCTAATTCGCCACTGCTTTGCTCCTTCACCACTTCTGCACAGTTATTTCTGCCTGTATGAAATGCGAGGTTAGACTAGAAGTACTTCACACCTGCTACACGTGACAGTCTTGATCGATCAGCTTTCCATATATAATGCAGCCTCCATTACAATGGAAACATTAACTTCAGCTTTTAAACACTAATATCTGTTGAGTGATCTTCTTCCACAGCTGCATGTTCACAGCTTACACAAATTCACAGAAAAATAGCCATGCAAAACTCAAACCCATGTTGTGTAGTCATTCTATCACATCATAATTAGCATTTAATCTCTGATACAGGTAGAAGTTCTGTACTCTACAGGTGCAATATTTATTCTTCTATTGCACAAAGCTTAAAAGATTGACCAGCAAATCTCCAGTGCTATCTCTGCGCACACTGTAGGGTAGTCTTCTGAGATTCAATCTTCAGTTGCAGATTTTATGGAAATCCTTCAGAGGCAGGTGGCAGCAGCAGGTCACTGAAGAAAAATGTCATAAAAGAAACATCACCCAGAGAGATGTAGAGATTGCATGTATGGCTTTTTGTTTTTGTGGATGTATGCTTACATATGTTAACACTGCTTCAGGAGGAAGTTTACACAGGCTTTACATAAACATTTGACAGGACACAAGGCAGTGACATACTTTCTTCTAGGCCCAGATTCATAAAGACAACGGAACCAGTTTGCAGACTCAGAAAATTCACTAGCCAGGCTAGACTACAGGAAAATCAGCCACAGATCCACCCTGTAACTTTTTATTTCTATTACAAAAAGCAAAGTAGGAGATATTCTAAATGGCTTTCAGAGTTGTCGTTATAAACTTGACAAAAGAATATACCACTATCCTCAGCTGACACCTTGTCTATCTATTTCCAGTTCAGCAACCTGCTTGAAGATGTCATCCAGGTCTCTCCTAAAATGGGTATTTACTCTCCAGAAAATGGATACAGAGTGCATACTTCCCACCCACTTAACATGCAGTTCCTTTTCTTGAGAACAGAATTACAATTCCATACGGTGTGATAGCTCAAGTTCTGTATGCAGTCTTACAGCCAGAGGAGCTTTGGCACAGAGAACCGAAACTTCAATAAACAGTGCAACACTGCATTGTGGAAGTTCATTATTTTACATTTTCTTTCACATCTGCAGGAAAAATAAAACCAGACCTTCAGACTATTAAGTTAGAATGTCATCTACTTTGTTGGTTCAGACTATTTAACAAAAAAAAAGAGACAGGAAAAATTTTGGGTATTGACTAAAAGATGACAATGTGCAGTTTTGAAATGGAATCTACTGGAAATTTTTGTTTCAGAAACCTCCTGACTATTCATGTACTTCAAAGGTACTGAATAAGGAAAAACTATTTTTCCTTCATTAACCAGTAACCAGAGTATGGTATGCAAATTTCTTCAAATGAAAAATATTCACTCAAAAAACTTATATGTTCCTTCATTTAGCTGGTGCAATAAAGCCTGAAAAGGCAAATAGTTGACTTTGCCTTACATGTTTGTTTACAATGACATGGAAATTACAGTGAACAAGCCTCCTAAACTTTCAAAGCTTCATCTACATTTGGAAGTTACACCAGGATGCAAGTAATTATTTAATTTAGAGTTCTACTTGTGCTTTTCTACCAATAAGCAGAATGCCCTAAAGATGGCATAATTATAATGAAATAGAGGGTGATGTTACCAATTATTCTGTGCACTAGTAGATCTACTTCAGTACAATAAGTATTTCCACGTTGATAGAACAGGATCTACCTGGGAACAGAGAAAAGAGTGTTGTGTTGTTCTTGTGGTTAACATCACTAGAAAGCCAGGATACTTTATATAGCAGCTGCCTTTAAAGTATTAAGCACATACAAAGAACAGAACAATTTATTTGTAAATAACTGTGCATATTATTTTCTCAATAAATGTACCACTTGGAAATTAAGAATATAAATATGACCCAAAGCCAAAATATTTCAGAAAGACCCTAAACTTCACTTGGCATTTGCCTCCTTGCCTCCTTCATGCCTACATGAATTTCTGCTTCAACCAGAGATGGATTCTAGACAATCTCCCTACTGGCTTTGTTTCATGATACATTGCATTCTTGGTGGTGAGAGACCAAATTATCTTTCAGTTATGATGCCATAAATCTAATGAAGCTTCACTGAGCACTGTGAAGTTAATCTGATATATACAAAGTGCTCAAACAGAATTTAGCTCCCAGCTCATGCATAAAAATGAAAAAAGTTTCTGAAGTTCCTATTACCAAGTGAACTTGAAGACTCTGTCCTATTATCAAAGACAATGGTTTGAAACAAATGGTTCTGAGACACATAGATTTGGCAAGCAGAAAGGAAAAGCATTGCCATTTACAGAAGGTAGGTAGAAATTACCCTAGAGGTAGATTTCTGCTGACTTCCTTCATGCACCAATTATGTTCTACAAATGGACAATGACTAGCTTATGAGACGTGTTGTGCATTGTGAGAGTTGGCCTTTGCTCCACTGAAACACTGCTCCACTGTGTCATGTACCTGGGAGCCACTGTTTCCAGATGCTGTGACACAGTGTCCTAGGGGAAGAGGGCAAGATGTGTTAATTGTGGGACAAGGTAGGTAGGGCAGCTTCAGGAGCAAACAGAGGCAAATGGGTTGAGAATATTAAGCTGGAACCTGTAAATTCCTTACCTAAATTCTTTAAGTTTAGCTGGGCCAATTTAGCCCATAATCTTAAGAAGGCTCAGTGGGACCAATTTCCCAGCCCAGGATCATCTGATGCTGGTTTAAAATCTGTGTTGTCAAGTCCAGCAAACAACTGATCGACTAATTATTAAGAATGGAAATTGTAAAATAATCTTCCAGGTCAAACCACAGAAGATGTCTTAAGCCTTTCTTGTTTCCACAGAATAATCTTAGTTTGGTTTACCTGTAGATCTTCACCATAAGAACATGAGACAACACAGAGCTACTACTTTTTCTGGTCCATCCCCATTCTCACATTTACTACTGCGGTATCTACACAGAAGAATCTAACCTTGTGTTCAAAATATAGATTATCAAGCTGGAAAGATGTATTAAAATACACACTGAATCTGTCAGGTTTCCATACATAGCATACTACTTTGTTTTGCAAGATCCTCACCTATGCCTCTTTTGTGACAGTATCATTATTTTTGCAGAGATTTACTTGAGGAATACTGCTTGCATCTCAGAGTAACTTTCACACTTTTCATCCACCCATATCCTATTAATATGGTAATTAGATATTCTATCCTAGTATCAAATATTTGGGGTTTTTTCTTTCAAAAATGTTGTAGTTTTATAATCAGATCATTGAGAAGAAATGACACAGAGAAAAAAAGTACGTACTGTGTTTATGAGACCTCAAGGAATATAACAGAGTAGCTGCAACCATCCCAATGTGTTATTCCTAACAAAGAATCCTCAAGCCCTTGCACAGCTGATTAAATACATAAATATATATATATATATGTTTTCCTTTTAGTTTTATTGGACAAAACATGTTTGTCCCAAGAAAGCAATGGCAGAGCTCTTTGAGGACTTGCACCTTTCACTGTACATATATGAAACTTCATTCTTCAACAGCAAAGAATACATAACATTAAAAATAATCCAGAGATATTCATCACAGAATTACTAAATCTTCAGGAAACAGCAATACAGCAAAGGTGGGGCATTAATTCAGACTGTCATCAACATTAACTTGGCATCATGAAGATCATTGGACCGAAAAAGGTGGAGGCAGCACCCAGATATCCTTCAGACTAGCTTTGCCCAGTTCATCCCATTCTGTAGTAGGCAGAGCAGAGTTTACAGCAACACGATGTGCAGTGAGCTCTCCTCCACTTTTCTATTTCTGTATCTGCATGTTTCACAGCCCTTCACTTCCAGAAACAAGTAGGAGCATTTCCACAAGAATAAATGTGTTTGCTAAGAATGAAGCAAAACCTACAGAAACACCATAATTTGTTCTGGTGAGGGCTACCTAATTAATTTTCCCAGAATGCATTTAGTAAATACGAATATGACACTTTCGGGATGATCAGAATCAGAAAATATAAATTTTTTTCTCAGAAAAATAAATATTTTTCTCCTAAAATAAGCTGCCTTAAATATATTTTCCTTAAAAAAATGAGAATGCTCCTCAGTAGAGTACACTTTTTACCAAGTCACAATTGACAGAGATTTGGAGAGATGAAGGTAAGTTAACCCATTGCAAAAATCCAGGGCACAGAAGCTACACTCTTTCATATGATACAGAAAAAAAAGAGATAAGGATTAAGAAAACTAAAGACAAATGGATGCCCAAAAAGGTGGATGAAACAACAATCCTGCAGAGATCAAAGAAAGAAACAGAACTAGTTTCATAAATGTGGCAGAAGGTACAAATAGACTGCAACTGCATTAGGTCATCAAGGTGTTATAGAAAGGGTAAGATACAAAAACACACTATAGTGCCTTTCCCAAAAACATTGTCTTTCAAATAATATAGCCAGAAGAGGTCCAGAATGTTTCCCGGGTTCACACATAGGCTTTAATTCCAAAATGCATTTAATAATTTTCCTGTCTCCCAAATGGAGGAAACAGAGAACCTCTTCCTAGGTCTGCTTTCAGTATCTGCCTACTCCATCCCCTTTTGGGCTGAGGTATCCTCTGTTTTAGTTTGGTGACTTGCAATAACTATAGGGTATTGCGCTTCAGGAAATCTGAGATAACATATGTAGTATGCATTTAAAAAGAAAGACTATAACTAGACATAATAGACAAAAATTAAAATCAATCATTGTGCGCAAATTAATCTGGAAATTTTAAATTGCAAAATAAACATGCAGCTTTTAAAAATTCTCTAAAGAAGATTCGGTGCTTTTTTCAGTAAAAATACACCAGGTTTTAGGAGAAAGGTTTTGATTCCTTTAAATGCATTTTAAAAATATTTCTGTTGACCTGCTTTCTGAAAGACAGCTGCCGGTTTATGTTCAGCTCCAATGCAATTAGTCATTGCTACCAAACATACTGTTTTGGAGCAGAAGCTTTTACTTGCATAAGTATATGACAAATGCATATTAAATATAGATAAATAATTATGTAAATACAGTCTAAAGACACATGTTTTCAAATTAAGGGAAAATAAAATGCTCTTTTTATATGGGAGAACCCAACATAAGTTGTAACACATTTGTCTGCCATTAGGTAAAGAAATACTTATTCAAAGTTACAGATGTAATCATTCAGCTGCTTGTAATAAACTTAACACCTTTGCATTGTGTGTTGATTTACCCCCAATACTTTATATTAAGTACCTGACAACTTTCTGCTACAAGAAGTTGACTTTTTAATGCTGAGTAGAAAAACGAATTGTAAGACAAGTTATTATTTCTCCTTTCTTTTGGAGTTAAAAATAGGATTGTTTTGTGTGTATGTAATTGGTTGAAGGCAGTAGCAGTCACCGAAGCAGCCAAAGAAAAATCACAATGACAGAGTTTGCTAGCATACCAGTTCTAATTGTTACACAGCTTTAGGTACAGAACCACAGCTAACTGAAATCAGCAGACTGCAAGCACTTGCAGGGGTAAGATACAGGATTTTAAAGCTGCACTTCAGCTAACAACATAGTCCTGGCTTTGTAAATGCCAGAATTTGGTGCTTAATCATAAACATAATTCCTGTTTCAAAATCAAATACTAGTTATTGGGGCATAGCTAGTATTTGTATGGCTAAGATATCACCAATTAAAGGGAGACTTAAACGTTACAGTCAGTTAATGCAACAAGTAAGACATGATGTTAAGTCTATGTAAGGATCTTGCTAGGTCAACAGCTATCCTAATTTGTATATTTTACCTCTCTAATGTGTTGCAAACTACTTTGTAACTGAAAAGTGGTGCATGATTACCATAGCCGGACTACCATTTGATTTGTATTTATTAGGACTTTCTAAAAGAGATCAAAAGGTGTATTCAGTGGGATAAACCTTGATGTGCTACAGCATCCAAGCTATAATGTTCGCAAGAAGCAAACTTTTCTAAACCTGTCTAAATCTCAGTTCAGCGGGGTATTATAGAACATATATTTGCAAGGTGAAAGTACTAATAACCACAACTTACAGGTTGCTTGCTGGAGCATAACACATATTTACTTGTGTTCCTATTCAAAATCAAACAGCTCAGAGATGAAGTTGCCACATCCCAGAGAGGATGAGACCAGTGTAGGTGCATGTAGGTGGGCTCTCCACCACTTTACTTGACTGGAGCCACCAATGTCCAACACCACCTCCTCTCACACCATGGCAATAGTTTGGTACATCCAGAGCAAAAAATATTGGTATGTAGAAACTTCTCTGTTCCCAAGAAAAGGGGACCCCTTCTTTCCTACACAGTTAGTTAGACATTCCTATTGAAAGCACTTGATTCACTTGTACATAGTGGTGAGAGAGACTTAAAAACATGGTAAATACACATCACTGCAAGACTGTGGAATCTGCATCTGAAAACACAGGTATGCCTTAGACAAGCCTGGGTAACAAAGAAACATTTAACTTTGCATGTCTTTAAAATACCAACCTACCTACATACATACAAAATTGACTTGTGTTCCAGCAACTGTTAAAAAAGCCAATGTTAATTTGTTACAAAACCTGAAGCCAGGAAAATTTGGCTTAGTTTTACACATTAAGAATATTTTTTATGCACCTACAATCTAAAAGAAGAAAAAGAAAAATATATTGTTTATCCCTACTACAGCTCAACCACCATCTTTCCCAAGTTTACTAGCAGATGTGGGGGCCCTGGCATCTTTTGAAAGGTATCCAGCAGGATATCCGCAAGATCTAGTATAAAAAAGGAGAATATTAGAAAATGTTGATAAATAGAAAGTGTTCATTCCTCATGTTACTGAGACAGTAGATATCAAGAAACTGTTCGAAGAGTATAATGAGACCAAAAACCCAAGAGGTCACACAAAGTGAGCCCAGGGACACACTGGCCAGCGAAAGAGGTAATGAAAAGCTCATTTGCAGAGGGATAATTGATGTAACAGTGTATAAGATCAAAATTTTCTATTTTAATTTTAAAAAGCCAGAGGATATAAAGAGCATACATACAATAGCAGAGAAAATGGAACAGTAAAGGTAGGACATGTGATTCCTGTCTTTTTAAGAAAGATGTTAAGCTTAACAAAACCAAGAACTTTTGATTCAATAATAAAAAAGGATTAAAGAAAATGTACTCAGAGAATGCTGTTTATCTTCAGTTTTTCTGTAAGAAAGGAGCAGACTTTTTTTTTAATACTCATATAATCAATAAGATATACTTTAATGGACAACTGAACACAATTCCCAGCACTAAAAGTTGTGATCCAAGCATTCAAAATAAGACCATCAAATTTTTTTTCTCAACCCCCAATCTTATAGTTACAGCTGTTTTCTACTCCCTCTTACTAGTTTTATTTCAATAAGAACACCAGCCAACAAAACAGAGATGAACCAGTTTATTATGCTTATAGGTTTTATCTCACATCTTATTTAGCAGAAAATAAATCAGAAAACCCCAATCTTTTTAATATGTTCTAAATAGACACAGGCTTGCAGGACACAGGCTCAGTTTCTCTGTTTACTACCTATACCATCAAAAAAGTGGCAAAAAGTTGGGAACAGAAGGGAAAGAAACAAGGGCCATAGAGAAGATGGTAGCAAGTGAAACCATCTCCTTTCCATTGCAGAACAATACATTCAAAAGAGTTAAGTGGATAATAATATTTGGAAACTTTAATACATAATGTTTTATGTAAGCCCAGGACATGGATGTAAATGACAATCTTAACTACTTTAAAACAATGCCGCAATGGAAATCAGTTACCTTTGCCACAACAAGGAGTTCTAAGCCCAAAGATTATATTTGAAGTGAGACTTTTCATTCTTATTTTTTACAGTGAGAGACAGCCACGAATAGTTTTGGGGTGAAATGAGAATGGAAGATAAAATCACCAAATAAGATCTACTTACTGCTTTTATCAAATGCCCTGCAAAAACATTGCAAAAGCAAATAATCCTGTAGAGACATGTAATCTCCAGATAATTGCCCATGCTCTGGGATTTATTTCTACACAAACTTGGTTTGTTGTTGCCAAATTGTGAGCAAATAAATAAGCTACATGAACAATTCTTTTGTGTCAACAGATGAACGCTTGTACATCTTAGATCTCTTTTTGCTTGCAGAAACAGGGCCACAAACAGAAATGTAAGGTAGAATATGCTCAAATATAGTCCTGGAATTCCAGAACACCTTAGCTAAAGTACTTTAATAGCATAGAAAGCTCAAGAGTTCTCTGTGTAGCAGCATCAAGGTGATGCGTGAGTAGGAGGAACAAAAGAAAGTACATAACAAAATGAATGATGACAGACCAGACCAGTAATTGGTATTCTGGTGTCTTCCCCTCCCCCCGCATCTCCACCTCATTTGCTGGTACAGCATTCATGTCCTTTTGTATTTTGGTTACCACAAATGTTCTCAAAGGTGTGTTTACTGGCATCAATGTCTGGTTGAATGACTCATGCCTCATCAGCGCCCTTCTGCAGGTTTAACAGCTCTAAATTACAGCATTCCTCCATTCTGTGGGACCCATACAGGGGACAGCAACTGTGCAGCTAAAAGTGCATTCCACTGCAAGGTACTTGAACTCATTAACACTTGAACTCTGGCATCTGATCACTCATTCATATTGCCTTTTTGACCATAATAATTTGTTATAAGATTGTCAGAGGGAAAGCAGAATAATAGTCTCTAATAGTTTCTAATAGTCTCTAACAAGTACACAGCTTTCTCCAAGTAGGAGAAAAGTGTCTGGCAATTTCTGCATAGGCACTTTTCCTTGATTTGGTCTGAATTTTTGGTATACATGACAAGCACTAGTAGCATCCTCAGTGTCACTGTCCATTTCAGGACAACATAAAACATTGCTGCCTTGCAGTCTTCCTGTATCTGATTACAAGTCTTGTTTAACAATTTTTTTGCACTAGTGTCCATGAACCAGGCTAGTGCTTTCTAAACAAAACTGCTGTCAGCACCAAGACAGGGGCCCTCATATAAGTAGAGGCTAGAAATAAACAGAACAACTTATCACAAAACAATATTCACCATTTTCTGCTGCAATGCATCAGGCAAGGTTGCCACTGGCGCAATGTTTCTAAGAAAGCTCTCTCCCAAGTGTGATTGTTCACATGTGCACATTTTCTAGGGCACCTACCAGAATCTCAAGTGACAATTCAAGTAGAAAATTCTTCAACACCAGTTCTTCTCTTTCAGAGTCCCTCTCCATTTAGCAGAGATCAATGTTCTATTAGTGATTTTGGAAACACATGGAAAAAAGGTTTCATCTTTTCTCCTTGTGCAGCCAAAGACTTGTTGCCATGTCTTCCTACTTCACTTCTGATGCTGAAAGCAATGAGCCGAACATACACCTCTTCCAGCTCTTCCTACAGGTAAGACTGCTGGGACAGCTTGGCATTTACAACTCTGCACTATCCAAAACAGCTTCCATATTCTCTGAAAGAGGTCTTCCCTTTGGTGCCATGGGCCTCCTGGGGACTTGTCAGCCCTTTCAACAAGACAAGAGATTTTACTTTTTTACCTGGTACTGGGAATTTTTAATGCCAATATTACAAACCATAGCTTTTCTCTTATTTGACATATTTTTACACATTCTGATGATCTAGATTCTTTGCAGGAATAAGCTTACCTCAATAAACCCATGAATTACTTTACGTCCTACTAAATTTCACTTTACTGTTACAGAATCACAGAATCGTATAGGTTGGAAAAGACCTTTAATATCATTGAGTCCAACTGTAAACCTAACACTACCAAGACCACCACTACACCATGTCCCTAAGCACCTCATCCAAACGTCTTTTAAATACCTCCAGGGATGGCGACTCCACCACTTCCCTGGGTAGCCTGTTCCAATGCTTGACAACCCTTTCAGTGAAGTAAAATTTCCTAATACCCAATCTAAACCTCCCCTGGCGAAACTTCAGGCCTATCATTTGTTATTTGGGAGAAGAGACCAACCCCCACCTCGCTACAACCTCCTTTCAGGTAGTTGTAGAGAGCAATAAGGTCTCCCCTCAGCCTCCGCTTCTCCAGCCTAAACAACCCCAGTTCCCTCAGCCGCTCCTCATCAGACTTCTGCTCCAGACCCTTCACCAGCTTCGTTGCCCTTCTCTGGACACGCTCCAGCACCTCAATATCTCTCTTGTAGGTAGGGGCCCAAAACTGAACACAGTATTTGAGGTACAGCCGCACCAGTGCCGAGTACAGGGGCACGATCCCTTCCCTAGCCCTGCTGGCAACACTATTTTTCATACAAGCCAGGATGCTATTGGCCTTCTTGGCCACCTGGGCACATGGCTGGCTCATATTCAGCCAGCTGTCGACCAACACGCCCAGGTCCTTCTCTGCCGGGCAGCTTTCCAGCCACTCTTCCCCAAGCCTGTAGCGTTGCATGGGGTTGCTGTGGCCCAAGTGCAGGACCTTGCACTTGGCCTTGTTGAACCTCATACAATGGGCCTCAGCCCATCGATCCAGCCTGTCCAGGTCCCTCTGCAGAGCCTTCCTACCCTCAAGCAGATCAACACTCCGGCACAGCTTGGTGTCATCTGCAGACTTACTGAGGGTGCACTCGATCCCCTCATCCGGATCATTGATAAAGATATTAAACAGGACTGGGCCCAACACAGAGCCCTGGGGAACACCGCTTGTGACCGGCCGCCAACTGGAGTAAACTCCATTCACCACCACTCTTTGGGCCCGGCCATCCACCCAGTTCTTTACACAGAGAAGAGTACACCCGTCCAAGCCATGAGCAGCCAGTTTCTCCAGGAGAATGCTGTGGGAAACCGTGTCAAGGGCTTTACTGAAGCCTACGTAGACAACATCCACAGCCTTTCCCTCATCCACTAGGCAGGTCACCTTGTCCTAGAAGGAGATCAGGTTGGTCAAGCAGGACCTGCCTTTCCTAAACCCATGCTGGCTGGGCTTGATCCCTTGGTTATTCTCTACAGGCCGTGTGATGGCACTCAGGATGATCTGCTCCATCAGCTTCCCCGGTACCGAGGTCAGGCTGACAGGCCTGTAGTTCCCCGCATCCTCCCTCCGGCCCTTCTTGTAGATGGGTGTCACGTTTGCTAATCTCCAGTCAGCTGGGACCTCCCCAGTTAGCCAGGACTGCTGGTAAATGATGGAAAGGGGCTTGGTGAGCACTTCTGCCAGTTCCTTCAGTACTCTCGGGTGGATCCCATCAGGCCCCATAGACTTGTGAGTGTCTAAGTGGTGCAGCAGGTCACTAACCATTTCCCCCTGGATTATGGGGGCTCCATTCTGGTTCCCGTCCCTGTCTTCCGACTCAGAGGGCTGGGTACCCAGTGAACAATTGGTCTTACTGTTAAAGACTGAGGCAAAGAAGGCATTAAGTACCTCAGCCTTTTCCTCATCCTTGGTCACTGTGTTACCTCCCCCCGTCTAATAGAGGCTGGAGATTCTCCTTAGCTCTCCTTTTGCTGCTAATGTATTTGAAGAAGTATTTTTTCTTGTCTTTTACAGCAGCAGCCAGATTGAGCTCTAGCTTGGCTTTGGCCCTTCTAATTTTCTCCCTGCACAGCCTTACTACACCTTTGTAGTCCTCCTGAGTTGCCTGCCCCTTATTCCAGAGGTCGTAGACTCTCTTTTTTTTCCTGAGTTCTAGCCAAAGCTCTCTATTCAGCCAGGATGGTCTTCTTCCCCACCGGCTCGTCTTTCGGCACCTGGGGACAGCCTGCTCTTGTGCCTTGAGGACTTCCTCCTTGAAGAATGTCCAGCCTTTCTGGGCTCCTTTGCCCTTTAGGGCTGCCTTCCAGGGGACTCTGTTGACCAGTCTCCTAAACAGGCCGAAGCCTGCCCTCCAGAAGTCTAAGGTGGCAGCTCTGCTTACCCCCCTCGCTGCTTCTCCATGTATCAAAAACTCTATCATTTCGTGATCACTCTGCCCAAGATGGCCTCCAACCATCACACGGCTCACAAGTCCTTCTCTGTTTGTCAACAAGAGGTCCAGCGGGGCACCTTCCCTAGTTGGCTCCCTCACCAGCTGTGTCAGGAAGTTATCTGCCACACACTCCAGGAACCTCCTAGACTGTTTCCTCTCTGCTGAACTGTATTTCCAGCAGATATCCGGCAGGTTGAAGTCCCCCACAAGAACAAGGGCTAGCGATCGTGAGGCTTCTCCCAGCTGCTTATAGAATATTTCATCTGCCTCTTCATCCTAGTTGGGTGGTCTATAACAGACTCCCACCATGATATCTGCCTTGTTGGCCTTCCCCCTGATTCTTACCCATGGACATTCCACCCTATCGTCACCATCATTGAGCTCTAAACTATCCAGACACTCCCTAACGTATAGGGCTACCCCACCACCTCTCCTGCCTCGCCTATCCCTCCTGAAGAGTTTATAGCCATCCATTGCTGCACTCCAGTTGTGTGAGTCATCCCACCATGTTTCCGTGATGGCAACCATATCATAGTTTTCCTGGTGTACAGTGGCTTCCAGCTTCAAGTACTAGTACTTTAGTACTAGTATTTCCAACAACAAATTAATTTGCTGAATCAGCTTAAACATAGCATTTGCTTCCAGACTGAAGCACAGACCTCATCTGCTCTAATATTGTCCGTTGATCCCAATTTGCTTCTGATTATGTTTGCTCTTGTTGATACCATATTGGTTCCAGCAAAACATTGCAAAAGTGATATAATGCAAGTTTTCTTGCATCTTTTGTCAAATTATTTTAGGCTTAACCTTCCCTTCCACACAGAAAGGACAAAACTCTTCGTCTTTCATGAGCTTTAGTTATGAAAAAGGGGTGAGCTTTAGATCTGCAAGCCCCAAACAACCCATGAGCTAGCTACTGCCAAGGCTGTTTCCTCTCCAGGAAATATCAGTATTTGCAGTCACAAAACCATCCCAAAAACATATCCCAGGCAACATATAGTGTAGAAGGCAAGGGGATGCTGAAGTTGTGTTCTCATCTTACTTATCTTCTTGGCTCCGGTATTAACTGCTTCTCCTAGTTCCAGGTTGGAAGACCATGGATAAGCTGACTAGTTGTAAAGCTCCTCTGTATTCTCTCCTATTTGACTGGTGGCCAAAATAGAGACGGAAGATGTTATTCAGTGTTTCATAATTTGTCTGTTATCAGGCTATTGTGGGAAACAGTTCTAATAACTAAAAAGCTAACCTTGAAGTCTCAAGAATTGTTGTCCTTGAATCAGCTTGACAGAAGTATTTAACAACTTAGAACTGTATCACAATGTTGGTTAACATTAAATTTTGATTTTTTTTCTATTTTTGTCTGCAGCTTTCAGTTGTTTGAAAGAGTCACTACTGGAAAGGAATATGTCACAGTCTGTGAAAACAAATTCATTACCTCCTTCCCCTCATACAATTTTTTTTTTCAATAAGGAAGAAGTGAAAAAGCAATTGCCTTAGACTGGGACAGTAGTTTTGTTGAGAAGGTAGGACACCAAGCACTGGTATAGAGAATCTACTAGTTTATTGTTGATATGTGTTTTCTGAATTCCTAGATCATTAGCAGTAATACTGTCAACATATCAAGCATATGACTGATCAAGATAATCACAGGAAATGTTTTGCACAAGAGGTACCATTGCCCTTGCATTGCACACAGACAGCAATACCCTTTAAATAAGCTAAATACTACAAATTACAGCAATGTCAGGACAGGAAGGATCCATATTCTGTTTCAAATGAGGTTTAAGGTCCTAGAAAGCAACTTACACTCTTTTTTTTTTTAATTCTAATCCTTTTTGCGTTTAAGGGTAGCAACATCTGAAGCAGTGAAGGAAGCACAGGAGTATAAAACCTGAACTGCTGACATGGTCTTCAACACCATCCTGTACAAACCAGACGGTTGCAGGCAAGGAAATTGAGGTTTCACTCACCTGCTCCCTGACAGTCCAGCCCATCAAATTCATTAGTCTTGTACAAGCCCACTTTACAAAATGAACCAGTTTAGGTAACTGGCAGTTGCAAGGGCACTTTCATTAAATTAATTGAATTTTCAAGGAACAGCATGCATAGGTTTTAAATGTATTTTATGTATATTATAGGTTTTAAATTTATCATCTGCTGATGCCCTTTGAAAGATATTAATTTCTTAAAAGTCTCCCCAGTAAAAGTCTCCCACCAAAGAGCCATCAGCAGCAAAAACACCACACCAGGCCAGGTATAAAGCTGCTTATTTAAACACCTGCACTAGTAACCCCCAAAACAGTGGTTCCTGCCACATGATAGATGGAGCCTTTTGTAACCCTGAATCATGGTGTGTGGCTGGAGACAAGAAATAAAGATCAGTCTCTTGCCAGAGTCTTGACAAGTCAAACGTTTACTGCAACAGTTCGTTACGAGCACTGTTAAGGTAGCATTTTTCCATTTGTCTTTTCACACACGCAATAGTTGGTCACAGCAGTATTTGTGTCCCTAATATGATTAGCTCAATACTGTCTAAAAATCTCTACTCCTACAGCAGTCAATTTACAGTAAGTATTGAGCTGAAATAAAGCAACGATTAACAAAGTGAAGGTGGGTATAGGCGTTTGGAAGCACAGGGGAGGAGAGCAAATGAAATGACATACGCCGTAGGCTCTGCACTTGCAGAGTGCATCAGTGACTCACTTTGTCTGGCCTCTTCCCTGCATGGAAACACCACATCCAGCTTTGCTGCCTAGCTTGTTTGTGTGCATGGAGGATTCAACATCACAAACTGCACAAGCCCCTCTCACACATCGCACAATCCTGTTCTTTTTAGTAAAAAGTGTGTTTGTTTTGGTTTTGTCTGAGTCTATTCTCATTAGTGTAAGGAATAGAAAAATTCAGTACAACTCATGCACCAGTCTGAAGGCAAAAACAACACCTTGCACATCCCTTTGATAAATACTCAGTTAATTAGCTAATTTCCAATTTACTACTAAAGCACAGTTTCGTTCCTGTTCAAAACAAACATCTTTTTAAGGCGAGATGGAAAAGAGTATAGGCCAGATATATAGGTAATGCTCCCAGACAAGAAAAATCTACCGAATTAAGCATAACAGCTTAATTTTAGTGTGGTGGTTTTGTTTTGTTTTGTTTTGTTTTTAATACTCTGAACTTCGGAAAGCAGCTCAGAACCACTGGATTAAAACATGCAGATAAACCCCACAGAATTAGGTATATCTAAACGTCTCATATTTTTAATTGCCTGATCAAGGAAATGTGGGTGCTAATGTGAGGGCTACTTAGTAGTATGTTTGTGTTTTGTATATTAGTATATGTATTTGTATATGTAGGTATTGTATTTGTATATGTCGGGACAGTAAACACACATATTAAAATTTTAAAACCATACAGAAGAATTTACTTAAAATCAGGAAACAGCATTATCTAACACTGTTTATGATCCTGTGTGCCTCTGACTGCTATGGGACTGAGTACTTATCAGGGTAAGTTTAATGTGATAATGGAATTAAAGAGCATGTAAAGGATCTAGTAAAGCCACAAGGATGTGTTTCCCCACCATTATGACCTGGATTTTGCAGCCTTAAATTTCTTTTTCAAATATGTGCTGTACCCTACACACTTTTCATGGAAAGGAAAAATGATTGATTGTAGCAAGCACTACATATTGAACCTGGCAATAAAACAGTTGCAGCTCCAGACAGGGACTGGATTACTTGGACCTGGCAATGTCTGGAAACCCAGAGTCCCTCGGGCCTCCTGATTGCCACCGCAAGACTCCAGGTGTTTGCAGCACAGGACCTCCAAGCCTGCATTGGTCGTGGCACAAGCTCAGTCTCAGTACTCAAATGCTCTGATGCTTTGAGATGTTGCTGATCTTTGGAGGAAGAATGAAAGCACAAGTTACCATTTCTCACCTCTGAAGTGTTCAAAGGCCAGTGAAACTGAACTCTGGGATAGAAACACCTTAAGACGACACTTCTCTATTCCACTGCCGTTCTTCCTGCAAACCATGGAATTTCAGAAAAATGTTCATGAAGCAGTAACTACATATATTTCAGTCAAGATTTCCTTTGCTTTTATAATGCAGTGTGCCAGGAAACAAATAGAGAGATCACTACCAGTTGCCCCCATGTTTATTCCTGTCTCAGTGTATTCACCACTGGAAGGCAGCAACCTCCATAACATTACTCAGTAAAAGTAAATCTTCACACTGAGAAAGCATGAAGATTGCAAATTGAAGTACACGAATGACAACCTCCTATTTATTCTGTAATTATACACAGTTGCCTCCAATGCCCTATTTTGATGTTGTTGTTGTTAACAATATGGCTCAATCTGCCTTTCCCTCACAAGAAAGTAAGGGGTGCTGGGCTGATAGCAACCTTGGAAATTTTATTCCAGTTTCCAAATGCAAATTGGCTAAACTGATAAGACCTTTTTGCAGTTTGAGGAGCTGTGAAAACCTTGTGAACTTATATTCAAGCTAAGAATATTAACTCGACTTGAGAAATTGCATCTCCCTATGCCTTACGACTACCTTTTTTCTGCCCTCTGACTCATACGCCTGTCAAGGGCGTAAGAAGCAGATGTCTTTATCCATGACTACACTGTAATTTGAGAGGCAACCAAGCCATAGAGAGTGAAATAACTGGAAGCTGAGCAAGGGATGTTCCCACTGTTTCTGCAGAGGTGTGAAGGGATGGGATTATTCCCTCCAAGATCAGGACAGAAGGGACTGGAGAACTGAGAAGCACTCATGGAAGAAACAGCTCCTGGGGAAGAGAGAAACAAATGGGCTTACTGTCCTAGAAAAATGACCTTCATTTGGCTACAGAATCAGCCAAGATAAAAGAAAAGCAACTGACTGAAACACACACAAATGTGTTAAGATTCGGTAATAGTCCACAAAGAGGACAACACTCCTAAAGTCTCTGATCACACCCCAAAGAGCCTGCAGATGGGTGAGGAAATCAGCCATGGAAAGTCAGTTTCATCTAGCTCTCACCTCCAGTCACCTCTTTTGCCCAATTGAAATTAGAGGAAATTTGTATGAAGCCATTATAAACCTGATATGTTGCCTATTTCAACTTGCATGTGTCCCTGAACATCAAAATGTCCTCAAGGCTGGTACAGTAAGAAATGTGGTATTTAAGCTAGCAGAGTATCTTGAAAGTTCAGCATTGACCCAGGGGGCTTAATGGAGCCAACTAGGAGACAGTAACAGACAGACATCTGCCAAAGAGGCTAAAACCTAGTCACAATTGACTCCTATTCTCAGTCCAAGGAACGTTTAGGGTATAGATATGCAATTCAGATATCAACTGGAGAGCACCCCAAAGGGTTGTTACCAGACTTACTCAGAATTAAAATGCTAGGCTATTTGCAATTACAGTCATGGCCGGTGCCTCACATGTAAGGGCACAGCATAATTTTTCCAAAGAGTTTGGAAAGGAAAACTAATAAAAAAGTCTAGTATAGTTTACTGGAGCCAGAATGGTATTATCTGAAATTGGCATGGATGTGGGAATGAAATTTCTGCTCTTAAACGTACAACTTTACAATCACAAACGCAATACGCAACCCTTAAAGAAATGCTGCAGAAATTCTGGGAGACACCAGCTCCTCCTGAGAGCACACTCCCATGCAGTGCTCCTCTTCCTCTTTGCTCAGAGGTTTTCCCTCAGGGAAATCCTTAGCACCAGTTAGTGCCTGAAATTACCTACTGAGACTACACAGCTGCTGAGCTCCCCTGATCTCCACACCCTTCCACTTTTTTATTGTTTTAGCTCCTTCATATTACATATCAGCAACAGGAAGACAAAAAGGTATTTTTTGCAGTTAAAAGTTGGCAGTGTCTAATGCACATGAAAGCAGAAAAGTTTAACTCTAGTCCCTAGGTTGCTGTCAAATGCATACTTTGATTAAATATAATGAATGGAAGATATACACACTCAAATGTTAATAAAATGCTGCTTCTCCCACAGTCACCGTCATCTAATAAAGGTCGTTTGATCTGTTTACAAAACAAATCATATTATTTTACACTCGTGGGTAGCATTTTAGTTGTAGGAGGCAATTTCATTCTAATTTAATGGCAAAGAGGCATGCCTAACTTAAATACCCATTATACCCACTCTCTGGCTTCAAGGAAATTGCATATTGTGAAGGGAGGTAGACACATCTGGGCTTGTTAAACTGTTAAAATTAATGTGTTTAAACTTTATTTAGTGTACACAATTTTATCCATTATCCCAGAACCCCTTAACTGATGCTAGATTTTAATGAATATTTTTAATATCTGTTGCAGAGGAAGTGGAACAGCTAGCATTCCCGATCAAAAACACAAATCCAGCCATCCCTGTGAAAGTTAACTCCAACTCCCATTTATCACTAAAGAATCCTACACCAACTCACAGTGTTTCTACCTTTAAATCCAGCTACTGTGCTCCATTATTATCTAATTATCTATTCCAGTCTACATTTAATAATAAATTTCCTTGTATAACTCTATAACTGGTATTTCATTCTTAATTGCTTGTTTTAAAGCAGTAGTTACAGAGACACATTGAGATAATGGCCTGCTTATACTAAATGCTATACATACTACAAGAGGTATCTGAACCTGAAGAATTTGTAGACCAGATCACAGGCTTCTCTAAGGGGAGAGTCAAGGCACTGTATACAAGTTACTATTATAGACAGTGTGATACCAGAGAACAGCATGACCTTGTGTTTGTGAATACACTTCACGGCCTATATATGCCTAGTAATTTCAGATAAGTAGTGTCTTTCATCGCTGTACTATTACATACTCAGCAGAACATCCAAAAGCAGTCTGCAAACTTCCTAATTCCGCTGGAAAGTAGTCTGATGCATAAAAATGCCAAAAGACTGACCAGAGTCAGTCAAAGCCAGTCAAACTGGCATCAATAAAGCTCTCCATTTCCTTAGCCAAATACCACTGTCTCAAACAAGGAAATGCCTCATGAAGGATATACTGCCTTTGTCTACAAGGCAGGTGTTTTAAGCATATCAAAATAATAGCGGATTAAGTTAGTTAAGCAAGTATTCAGGCTCCTTCGTGTTTGTCATGTATACCTTAGCTCTATATACAGAAGCTGGTATTTCCAATTAGGTTTTAAAATTGGCTTATCTGATAAAGTTTTATAACACTAGCAGACAGAGAGCAAAACATTTGCCACCATCTACCTTTTATTGCTTGTTTTGGAAGCTACAAAGAGGGCAGAGGTTAATACTAAGAAGATATACTATTTTCAGAGAAGCGGTTCTTTCCTTTGTCTTAGTTTGTGTCACTATATAGTCAAGGTAGACTCTTAATTGGGTGTTTAAAGTTGGCCTCTGTAGACCAGCTGTCATTTCTACATGAAAAAAATATTATTTTCTTTGTCGTCTTGTACGTTCTCCTTCACACCTATAATGCAGGAATGGGTAATGCATCCTGGCCAGCTGCAGGCAGCCCAACATCCTGTTACCACAGATTTACCTTTAACTTCCCAACACTCTGAACAGCTGTCATTAGGAACATAGTTTCTTCAATTTTCTTTGACATAAACTCTGAAAATGCCTTTGTTAAAAATATCTTAACCCAGGAAAAAACCACATGTAATTACAAGCAAGTGACAGCTTCTCTCTGCTTGTGTGTACACTGATCTAAAAGAAAATATTTTTTACTGTCTCTACAGGGCCCAAAATAGTGACTTTGGTCACAGTAAAGTTGAGATTTTTACCTTCCTTGACAGAGCACAGAACAGGGCAAAGATAACAGACTTGAACATAATGACATTATTAAGGACATGCCTATGCAGCACAATAAAATTGTGTAGAGATATGCAAGCTAGATTAAGGACAAGTACCATACTTTAACACAGGCTTCTATTCCCAGTTAATCACCTCTGTTAAGAAGCTGGCAATTAGCACGGGTGTAACGTAGAGCTAATACAGACGCATTTTTTCCATTAATAGCACTCAGTCTGCATGGAAGTATAAGGTGGGATGCGTGCTATTTGAAATCAGCTTTAGAGACCTGGTTTATCCAGTAGCTTTTTTCCTTCTTGTGTACTCAAATGAAATACAGAAATCTAGATATCAAGTCAAATGCAGTGTGGAACAACCCTATGTTGCACTGTAAAGTTTTTGCAATTCTCTTTACCTTTGAATTATCTTGTATGCTCTTATAGTATAGCTTGAATATTTGTTATTGTCTTCAGAACACCATACACAGATGGATTTTGTTTGAAAGAAGACTCACATTCTGCTTTTTAACAGCAAAATTTGCTCTTGCATGTTAGTAGGTTCCTCTTTTAAGTCCTCTCACTAGTGAATAAATAACAACTCAACTTTATTAAATAAACATCACAATGCTATTAAATAAATGTACTTTTTAAACCTAAAGAATCAACCCCTGGGAGGTGACAGAGTTGCAACTAGTTGTCCAAAAATAAAAAAAGTCAACAAGATACAGCTTCCTTTTTGCCAAATGAATTCTCATTTAAAAATAAAATTTTTTCTTTCTAGTTAAGACAGTTTATATTGTCTTCTGTCAGAGTCTTTTTCCCTTCCAACTTAATTTAGATCACTAAATGTTAGGTAACTAGATGTTAAATCTTGGTTCTTTTTTTTATTTTTTTTTTTTTCAGTGGGGACCTAGAAGACTGTCTTTCGGGACTTGAGTAATTTGTTCTTATACTTCTTACCACTGTCTTGCCTTTGTTAGGCTAAGTTCATAAAATCCTGTAAAGTTTACAACCATTTACCAAGAAGAAAATGGTTTCTTGCTGGCGTGATCAAGTGGGACCAGAGTACTTCTTCACAACCTCCAGAGAGAGCAAAAGGAAAAGCTTGATGCTGCAGATCAAATACAAGCTATGCTTTTTGTGTTCTTTGCGATTTGTGAATTCTCACTGCACTTTTCACTCAACTTCAGAAATGCATAAATAAAAAAGTCTTCAGACTTCCTAGGCGTAGGCGGGGGACCGCACAGCAGATTAACCCGGCCTGCCACCTCCTGGCTGTGCAGCCCTTTCCAGATAGCTTTGGCCTCAAACTCCCTCCTCACATGCAGCTGTGAGGTCACTCATGTAAGAGGTTACCAACAACTGCAACACGCTAATATGACTCCTAGTATTACTCACAGAGCATCTGTTGAAAGTGGCATTGATTTTGTCCCAGCAAATCTTAAAAAAATTTATCACAGAAAGGCATCCAAATAGAGACAGGTGCTCTCTCACTACTCGGGGAGAAGAAAAGTTGTTTTCAGTTTTCTTGGTGTTTTAAATGGCATGTGGAGTCCACGCGAAGCAGTACTTGAACTGCTACTCCTGTCTCCTTTCAAAGCACTTCATCTGGGAAGAAACGTGTTCTTAGGAGAGCCAGGGCCACATTCCTGCTTAGCGGAGCATCTGCACTGCGGCCAGCTGAGGTTTGCTCATGTTGCTGAACTCATGCAAGTGTGCAATCCCACTGACTTTCACGCATCTTCATAAATGAATGGAAAATGGCATTAGTATCTCACTTTAAACCTTCATTTGTGCTTATTCATTTTTCTGTGCCACACATCTTTTATGAAAACACAAGCAATTGGAACAAGATAAAGCACTAGTCTCTAATGAAGGTCTTGTGCTGATAAAAAACTGCTTCTGAAGAAAATTTAGAATCCATCAGATCTGTGACTTGTTTTTGCTGTTCACAGCACATTTGAAATTTCCTGAGTTTTTATATATTCAATACAGTCTAAGAATTTCTTCCCAGGTTGTTTTTCTGGGACCCCATAAAGGGCCACAATGAGTACTGTATTAGCAAGTTGCTATTCTTTTATATTTAGAAAAACTAATGTGAATAGAAGAACCACTATCTTGTGTGCTGCACAGGAATTCTACCAGCATACTGAGAAAGATCAAGAGGGAACTTTCAGTTTTTAACTTTAAATTTAAATCATATTATACAGGCAAAATAAAGTAACAATAGATCCCCTAGTTATTATTAAAAGTAAGTTTTGTAGTTCATCTGGACGTAATAATATGTGCTGTACAATACAGAACTACCAGTAAATGCCCTAGTTATGATGTATAATTGAAACTATGCTTATAACTGTAGTCCTCTAAAGAAATTTTCCAAGTTTGGCTATCTGGCAATCCCCCTACTCCACAAATGGAGACTATAGGGAATGCTTACAAAGCGTTTGTTCATCACGGCTTGGAAAAAGTCATTAAAAGAAAAGCACTATTGGAAGTTCTGTGCCTGATGTTGAAGGTCCAAAAAGTACAGAGGGTTAAAGCTATCAACTTTGATTACTAAAAGCAAAATAATTATAAAAAGTGCAATTATCTCCTAAGTTTCTTAATTTAAGTCACACAATAGACTTTCTGGTCACACTGTTTCATGCTCATTCTCTGAGAATGACAGATATTACAGATTATTTAAAATCATCCCTTCTCTTTGAAATTTAGAAAAAATGCTTCTCCATCACTATTTGGCTTCCTAAACTCATTTGCCTCTGTTAAAGAAAATCTGGATTGACTTAAATTAATTTTCTTGCTCCTGCACATTTCCTCTATTGTCTTTAACTTGAGAGCTGCTCATAGAAATCTTGTGACCCTGTGCAAGGCCAGTAATGCCATTCACCAAGTGTAGTAGAAGCAGAAGACAATCATCTCCAAAGGACAGTGCCCTGACAACTGCAACCACCACTCGACAAGATGCAGTGCTCTTCATAATGTAGCCAGATGGCTGTGCTGAATACCTCTTTACAAACAACTGAAATATCTATGCCCTCTAGAATCAGTTAGTGATAACTGAAACTTTGGAAAAGAAAAAAATTATCCATGCAAACAATTGACTAATATGACTGTGGTTTTAGTTCGCAGTCTTCAGAATCCTGGAGGTTTCATAATACAATTTTAAGGGTGTCAAATGAGGCATGATTTAGAAAAATGAGTTTGCATATGGTATGTAGCAATCTACAAGGATGTACTTTCTGAAGGCTTCAACCTTTCCTTTGTAAATTATCAAAAAACTGAAAACCACTGGCTAGATAAATCCACTGCTTTACATATTTCATATTACAATATATTTAGCTAGTTATATTTCTGTCATGGAGCAACCATGGAAAACCTCCAATAAATTCTGATCATTTCATATCAATTAAAATGCATCATTGACCCTGCAAGGATGAAGAATTATCAGGTCATGGAGCTAACATATTGTTAAATTTTATGGTTAATCAAATTATTGCAGACCATAAATATTCATGGTAAAAGTGAGCCAGTTTCCATGCATAGTCACAGGTACAAAGAGAATAAATTTGTGAATCTGTATGGACATTGTTAACATCAACACTGTTGGTAGCTCTTTGAAAAGTAGGATTTGACAAAATTGTCTACAAACTTGGTTACAACAGTTATATAAGGTCCCTTTATTCAAACCATTCCTGCTTTGACCACAACTTCAGCCCATATATATGGCTATACCAAAAATATTCTAAAACCATACCATCTGAAAAACAACAAATTTGTTAAACTATACTATTCCCCTGCCTTGAGATCTCCTAGAATTATCAAAACAATGACTTTTGCTCTGAATCTAAAAGACTAAGTATTAAGCTATTTGGGAATTAACTCCACAGAATATTCTGTTGTTATCTCCCTTTGGACAGGGAAGAGCTATGGATGTCATCTATCTGGACTTCTGTAAGGTCTTTGACATGGTCCCCCACAACATCCTTCTCTCTAAATTGGAGAGCTATGGAGTTGATGGATGGACTACTCGGTGAATAAGGAATTTGCTGGATGGTCACATCCAGAGAGCAGTGGTCAATGACTCAATGTCCAGAGGGAGATCAGTGACGAGTGGTGTCCCTCAGGAGTCCATACTGGGACTAGTACTGTTTAATATCTTCACCAATGACATAGTGGGATTGAGTGCACCCTCAGCAAATTTGCAGACAACACCAAGCTGAGCAGTGCGGTTGACAGGCCTGAGGGATGGGATGCCATCCAGAGGGACCTGGACAAGCTGGAGAAGTGGGCTCATGTGAACATCATGAGGTTCAAGAAGGCCAAGTGCAAGGTCCTGCACCTGGGTCAGGGCAACCCCTGGTATCAAGACAGGCTGGGGGATGAAGGGATTGAGAGCAGCCCTGCAGAGAAGGACTTGGGGATAATGGGGGATGAAAAGCTGGACATGAGACAACAATGTGCGCTCGCAGCCCAGAAAGCCAACCGTATCCTGGGCTGCATCAACAGAAGCATGGCCAGCAGGTTGAGGGAGGTGATTCTGCCCCTCTACTCTGCTCTGGTGAGACCCAACCTGGAGTACTGCGTCCAGCTCTGGAGCCCTCAGCACAAGAAGGACATGGACCTGTTGGAGCAGGTCCAGAGGAGGGCCACAAAAATGATCAGAGGGCTGGAACACCTCTCATTGCAGGGTGGTTGGACTAGATGACCTTTAAAGGTCCCTTCCAACCCAAACCATTCTATGATTCTACGACAATTATGACTTTGAGGATGAATCTGACTTGAACATCTTTGTTAAAGAAGACAGCTTCAGAAGAGCAACGAAGAACTAGTGGGAGACAGGAACTGGAAAATCCCAGCCTAGATGTGGCTCAAAGTTGGACTAATCCAATGTAAAAGCTTCAGTATTAACCATCATTTTTAGATATTTGTATAGGAGAGGCTTGTATATGAGATTTACGTATCATATACAAGCAAGACTCCCCGTTATAAACTGCTTGGTAATCTGCATGAGGCAGAAAATCTTTCACCATTAACATGCAACTACAACACATCAGTTAAAAAAAAATTAATAATCAGAGTATAAATACTGTAAACCATAAACACTTATGAATAATTCTGAAGGTTGAAAAGTTTATATGCAAATAAGAGGAAATGTTAATTGCTACCTTTTTAAAAGAAGCTATTTCCTACAGACAATGATTTCCAGGTTTTAATGCTTCCTTAATTCTACTCTTGGTATGGTACAGGCTGCAGAAACAGCACCTAATTTAATCTGAGGTGCACATAAGTCAGGTTGGGGCCAGACTGTACTTGATGTGGGAACACAGGAACTTTAAAAGGTAGAAATGGTGATCCATGGAGAAATAATGTGGGTAAGATTGCAGTGCACAACGCTTTACTTAGCATTCCACACAGGTTATTCTTCCTCAAATTTTTAAAACATTGTGGCTGAAAAAGTACGCTCTTAAAAGATGTCCCCAACACCAAACACCGAATTTGCCCACAATGTAATTTTATCAGAAGTATTTAATTTAGGTCCAGTGTCTTAACATCAAGAACCATAGCTTTTGAGCATCATACCTTTCTGCTAGTTTAGGAGGCTGTGTTACAAGACTGCTGTCTTATGGCTATATTTAGCATGTATCATAAATAGTTGCATTACATAATTGTGCTTTCAGGTAGCTGTGGGAAGCTCACTGCTTATCTTTTTTAGGATACAAGTGTATAGCAGGTCACAGAGACCTTATCTATCTTCGAGATAGAAGCCTTCAGTTTGTAAGTTCTGCCAACCCTTTGAACCCAGGATAGCCGAAAACAGGGGCTCTTGCAGATTGCTCCTGTTAGATCAGGAGACCAATGGGGGCTACGCCTTTTGACAGAGCTGTTTTGCCACAAAGAAGGCACTATGTCCTATTTTCTGGAACATAGCAGGAGGCGGCAACCAGGCTAGAGAGCCCTGCTTAAGCAAGACCTTGTCGCAAAGAAACTCAGCTCTTTCAGGGCTAGGCTGTCTTCTGTGCCTGCTGGTAAATTATTTCAGTTGTGCTGATCCTTTCTACCCTGTGTTCATAAACAAACCCTTTGAAAAATAGTAAAGGCTAGCCAAACTTCCAACTATACCTTGTGTATTTCTGGAGGATGGCAGTGAAAAGTTGGAGCTGATAGTTTCCATAACCAGAACTAATCTATTTTCTACAACTATTTTAAGATGAGAAATAGCTATCACCATCTCTTAACAATACCCTACCAACCTGACAACAGTGCAAGTGTCCTTTATTCTATGCCAGAAGGAGCCCCACAGAGATCAGACTGGTTACAGCAATGTTTGACTCACTCAGTATAAGAACAAGCCTTGGCCATATACAAACACATCTGAACTATGAAGTAATCTAGTCAGTGGCATCTGATTCTATTTTTTTTTTTTTAAAGTTCAGCTGCATATACAACACAGAATTTAAATGTCATGTTTTCTGTTGCTTTTAAAATGGGAATTTCTACCTCGTCCAGCTCTTTTCAGTTGCTTGAAATATTCTACCATCTGAAACCAGAGTGCTTTGGCACTAAGGAAGCCTCACAACTAGAGCTGGAGGAAATAAACAAGGTGTTGTTTACGAAAAAACCCCCAGTTTTCACTTAGCAAAGATATAGAAACATAAAGCACTTAGCGTTTTCAAAAGGAACTACAGGCACTTGGTTTCTTAGCAAAACACAGATACAACACTCAAAGCAACTGTGAACATTTGTTAAGAATTTTAAGATCTGTGTAATAACCTGCACGTTCAAGAAGAGGTTGAATATTGTATCTCCCTTTAGCATGGATATAAACAGAGATATCAAGTTAGCAGCTGAAACTGGAAAAACTATAGCGCTTTAAGGAAATAAAATTCAAGCTGATTGCCACATGTTTAAGCCAACAAAGAAGAAGGAGCATTCGCTTTGTTACCTGTCAGTCTTTCAGACTAACTCAGTCCCCCCCTCTTCTGTTGCACACATACAAAATGTCCTCTTGTCACCCCAAACTTACATACAGTACAACTAGTTTCCTGAGACTCTAGCCATTAAACAAATTATCTGAAAACAGATAAACTTCGTTCGTTTCGTTCGATAAACTTTGTTTCGTTCAGGTGTCACTGTTATAAAAGCATCCTACTAAGAGCGGTGACTGCCAGCATATCTGAGTGCCATTCTCTCTTCAAAGGGATAGTAACAGACTAAAGAAAAACCACACATACACATAAGAAACCTTTCAACCTGTCAGGACAACAGAGAATGAGCCATTTCACCTACTGTTGTTATTGATTCAAATCTGAGATGAGTAAAGACACCCACAGCGGAAAACACCAGCAATTGAAAAAGAATTGCTGTACTTGTAAATAAAATTAATTCCATTTAAGAGCTCCATTGTCTACTGGTTCTACAAAACTCAGAAAGAAAGGTTATTTCTTTTAACAGCTTCCTTTGAATCCAGACCTTTCAACAGCCCGCGCAATGGTTTATAACACAGGTGGAATTAAAAAACTAGCAAGTCCCTACACTTTTTCCTAATAAAATACCTGTTCTCCCTTCTCCATCTCCCCTCACCCCAGCCCTGAAGAAGCAAGAAACATGCTACTACTTTCCACTACAGTAAGTCATCTCTTGCAACCCTAGAGTAAGCTCATTTTTCCATTATAGACTGTGCACCAACCTCTCCCATAAAAGTTTAATGGAGATATGGGAGACTGATGACGTCAAGGAAAGGATTAGTTTTGTGGAGAAGCTCTGGAGGCCTGCCACAAGGGCTGCAGAAGGGAGTGCTGGAACACAAGTTCAAGGCAGTTTTCTGTGGCAAAACCTCCTTTTGGGGCTCATTCCCTACACAAGCAGAACTGCCGTGCAAAGTGTGTCAAAACCTAGATTAGCATTAGCAAAATAACTAGGGTAAAATTGATTTAAATAATTAAATGAAATTGTTGAAAGAGGCTTTTTAGTTGCTCATGGAAGAAGAATTAACTTGAGATATTTAAATTACTATTCTGTAATTGACACATGCTTATTTTTTAAAAGGGTATAATCATCTTGATGTCAGATACGCAGACTTGTGCCAAAAAAATAAGAATAGCTTACAATTGGCACTTTCCACACAACATTTTAATGGCAAGATTAGATATCCATGTTAAATTATCAACAGTTTTCTGCAAGACAAAAGCCATTTTCACACAATTATCACTCTTCTCACGTAATTTCTAGGACTTTCTTCTGTGACATATGGTGTAGAGCCACACAATCCCCTTTCTGACTGTGAAGATCACTTTCGTTTATCAGAGTTAGCAGTACAGTGCACCACAGACCCTTTCTGAGCACCTAACAGATGAGGTGGCACACACACTAGGCTCCCAGCTAACTGATTTATTGCAGATGTGCTGCCTTAAAGCACAATACACATGGACATCAGGTGCTTGTAGGCAACATCAATTTTATTACAACCATGACAGTATGCATGAAGTAACACACAAGAGTATACCCGAAAAAGGCACAGGAGAGTAAATGGAAAGACTGCTGGGAGCAGACTACAATTGTAGTTTCCTTGTCCAAATATAGTCCCTGTAACGAAGTATGCAAAAACTAATGACACAGTGGTCTGCAAAAGCCTTTCAAGCAGTGCTACTGCTCTGATTTTTCCATCTACAATTCACTGCTGTGGAAGCTACTATAAACCTAGGGGTGGTAGCTTGGGGAGCAGAAACTGCAATGACATACTATCCACAGCTGTGCATGTATGGTGGCAATGAAGTCCTCAGCTTATCTGGGCAGATAAAAATCAGTCTTGGATGGTCACAAACACCTCTGACTTTGAGGGCAAGGTAAAAAAGAGACAATTTTACTGGTACTTCATGGAAACATAGGAACATATACGTTCGAAGTGACCTCTGGAAGTCACCTGGTTCAACACCCTGCTCAAACCGGGTTCATCTAGATCAGGTTCCTCAGGAACTTGTACAGTTGAGGTTTGACTATCTCCAAGTAAAGACATCCCAGAAAAATTTCACTCATTGCCTCTCTCTAAGCCCATCAGTCCCACCCAACTTTCCACCTACTTTCACATTCACTTATCTCACCAATTTGTGAGAAGAAAACTATGGAAGACTGTGACAAGGGCCTTGCTAAAGTCGAAGTATACAACACCCACTGCATCCACAGTGTTGGTCACCTCATCACAGGAGAAGCTGGGTACACAGGCTGCACAGGATTTGCTGGTGGGAAACCTGTGCTGGCAGCTCCCAGTCACCTTCTCCTTTTTCCTGTGGCTAGAAGTGGTTTCCAGAAGAATTTGCTCCATGGCCTTCCCAGGGGTGCAGAGAGGCTGACCAGCCTGTCATTACCCAGGATCCTCTCCTCGGCCTTCTTGAAGATGCGTGCAACATTTGCCTTTTTCCCCTTCATCAGGAACCTCCCCAGGTGCCATGACCTTTCAAAGACGGTACAGAGCTGCCTCCAGTGACAGAAGTCAGCTCCCACAGCACCCCTGGGTCAACCCAAGGTGCCACAGACTTGTCTGTGTCCCAGTGGGTGAAATGCTCCTTAACTCCATCCCTCTTTCCCATGGGTCGTGTCATTCCCCCAGACTCTGCTAGGAGGCTCAGGGACCCAAGGGCAGGCCTTATCAGTGAAAACAAACAAAACCATCAACAATAAAAAAAGTTGAGCACTTTGACATTTTTCACTTTCTTTGTAATGAGGTCTCCTGCCCCCACAGAGCAGAAGGGCTACATTTTCCTTAGCCTTTCCTTTTACCGTTGGTGTGCAACAGGAAAGCTTCTCTGTGCCCTTCATTGCCTCACCAGTTTCAGCTGCAGCCGAGTGCTGACTTTCCTCACCCCACCCTCCACACTCAGGCAATGGGTACCCTCCTGGTGGCTCTTCCTTGTTTCCAGCTTGTCTTCCATTTCCTTTATGCATTTGCGACTCCCCCCAGCCTTGCAGTCCCCTGGACACCTCTGTTCCGCCCATGGAGCCCTCACTTCCCTCAGATTATGGGAAACCTCCCCTAGTTTGAAGGTCTCTTCACAAAATTGGCAATCCTCTTTCTAAAGAGGCTCCTGCTCCACATTGTCAGATGTATCTCATCTCTGTCAAGCAGTCTTCATTCTTTGAGGAGGGTCCCCAAGAAACTGTGTCCATTCATACGGTCATGCATGACCATACTTTAATGGCCACAGGAACTTTAAGGTCAAGGGATAGGATTTCTGTTTGAAACTGATGTGCAAACACGTGTTGAAATCCTTAAAATCCTCTCATCAGGCTTACTACTCAGACAGGAAGAAACTCCAATTCCATCCAAGCTGAAAATTAAGAGTGCAAAATATAGAAAGATATAAATATATAGTACATATGAACACACACAACCACTCGACTTGCATGTTATCTTCCTGATTGATTGTAGACTGACTGACACTGCAATTAATTTTAGCAACAGATGTATAAACCATGCAAGTTGATTCAACACATTTCTACAATCTAGGCAAACTGTGTAATCGTATAAGAAGCTATTGCATTCTGAACAGTTAAAAGGCATATATAAGGGAATTCTGTTGCAGGCTTCAAATCTGAGACTGGTCTGCCATTGCCTGTTTCTTTCATGCTACTCTATAGTGCTTCACAAAGTTGCGTGCAGACCACCTAAACACAACTTCCAGAATATTTTATAAAGTCCTCGCAATGACAGCGATTTTAGGACACTGGCAATACTCTTGATGTCTCCTGTTCTGTTCTTGTGATAGGTTTGTAGTATTTCACAATCAGGATGCAATAGGAAGCACTTTTTTGTCTCTGCTCCACAAACACAAATTGTGTAATCCTTCTGGTTTACAGATGCTTTTTGATTACAGAGGATGAGATGCAGTGATCCAAATGTTACTTTATTTTTCAAATTGCTGCCAGACAGCTTTGATTATTTACAGCTTTATACCACAACTGCTGCCTCTTCCATATCCTACTGTACCAACGTAACTTGGAAAAAGATTATTTAAATATCTCACGCAATGCAAAACGCCATCCCATATTTTCCTCAAGAACATGGTACAAATAATCTCGAGAGCACCGAGAGGACAAGACTGATTGCATGAATGTCAGCAATGGGAAATGATATAATGACTAAATGTTAAACTACTGCAAGATGTGCAATGATCTCACTCCTCTTATTCAAGCGAAAACCCACATTACCTACACTTGAATCCTCATGGTCTTTTAGCCAATACTGAGCTGGAGTCTCTTCTCAGCATATTCAATCCAAATACAGAATAAATATATCCTACTTGCAAAGACTAAGTCTGTCTTCAACATCCAGCTACGCCTTCCAAGCTGGATAAAACCAACTCCAAAGAATTTTAAAGAATTAAACAAATTGGAATGTTATTTACTTATTTTGGAGTAAAATGCATCCATATACATCGCCTTTTAAGGGGAATATTCTTATTTATCCCCTAGGTACTGGAAAAAGAGCATTAAATATCTTGGTGTATAAATAATTATAGGTATGGTTATCAATAGAACTGCCTCTGCTATTACGAAGCACAGTAAGACAAGTAATGGAACCTGTGGGCTGCATGATTTATCCTTAAAAACCTGTAAACAGTTTCAAGTCCATTTGGAAATAGAACAGGAATGCAGCTTTAAAGATTTCTTGCATCTAATCCTACGCCATTGTTAACAAAAAGCATTACTCACTCCCTGATCTGTATTTCCAGTATGGCCTCTTCATCAGTCTATGAATGCAGATATAAAGCTGTCCATCATCTGTATGGAAATGTTCTACAACAGCTTCCTTTACAAAAAAAAAAAAAAAAAAAAAAAAAATCATCAAAGCAGCAGCTGAGACTTGGAAAGCATTTAAGGAAAGATATTGCAGCAAAAGCACAAACATGACCACTTTCCTAGAGATTAAAAGCAAAAATACCATGCACTGCTAATTTACCGGTTTACCTCACAGATTTGCAGGGAACATTTACCGATTAAATTATAAGGATCAACAGCCTTACACCAACAAGGCAATTGAAATGTCACTGTGAAGAAATTTTCATCTGCAAACTTCTTCCCAATTTACATTCTTACAGTGAAGGAATAACAAATTGGTCTGTAAAGCAGAGCAATGGAGTAGACAGAAATGGTTTTAAATTGCCACTTTAAGCACAATTTGTCTTCTTGGAGTGTTCTCAGCCATTCCAATGGCTAGAGCACTGGAATAAGAAGATTTTCAGATGGTTTGTTTCCCTGCGTGACCTTGGACAACTGTTTACTCCTCATCTGTGCCTCAGTTTCCCACCACACAGAGAAGACAGAATGAACAAAAAGTTATACAAGCTGAGCTGAGACACTGAATGGAACGTATTCCTTGAACAAAAGTGACAGTAGTCATATATTCTGGTCTACACCTTTTCTTAGTGTAGTCCCTGATACCTTTAATGCTTAACAAAATAAATGGCCTACTTGGCTGATTTTGTTGATAAAATGAGGCACCTTTCAAACACTGTTATGCAAAGACATTTTGTATTTGCTTCCTAAGCCTGTTCCAGCAGTAACGCTGATTCCCTCCTCAGAAGCCCCCAAGCTTAAAGCCAGATCTAGGTATAGAACAGAGTATACGAGTTAGGTCCTTCCTACACCTCCTATACCACCTACTGCTGACGACTTACTGTCAATTAACAACTGCATATGCAATCTTTTCTGAAACAGCTTCTTCACCCGAATATATACTATATTGTCTATTTGTTTTTAAAGAGTTGCTTTAAGTCAATGCAAAATAAGCACTCACATGACTAATTTCAGCATATGTGACTGACTACTGTACACGGCTTTAAAACATCTACTTGAGCTAGTAATTTAGACTCTTGCGCCCTTGGCCCTCAAGGGTTAGCCAGCTTGCACAAATAGTGTAAGGGGGAAAAATAAAAATAAAATCAGCAAAAGTTGATCAAACAGGTTGTTTTGATTTTGTACTTAGGCTGAACTGATACTTTTAAATTCTAAATACCATTAAGAGTCCCAACACTGCTCAAACTTTGTTTTATATATACACCATGTGTATATAATTTCAGTGAATTTTAATACCAATTTTAGTTTCAAGAGCTTTAAATTCTATACACAATTTTAGCTCATCTTGAATTACTTTCTACTAACATATAAAGACACAAAAATTTTCTAACAATATAGCTTGCATATATATTCCTTAAGGAACCTTTCAATTTCCCTCCATATAGTTAGCCCCTGTTGAGAACAGGAAAAAACCACAAAAACTATGATAACCTCATTGTTTCATTTTTTGTAAAGGCTGCATTGCTTGTAACACAGGAGCACACATGCAAACAAATCAATAAGTTCCACTTCAGATAAAAATAAAGCATTTCTGTAGTCCTGTGCCCTAAAGTCTGCTTTAACATAAGCTGATCAGAGGGCCAAAAGTCATTTCACAAAATCTTGAAAAAAGAGCTGATGCCATCTCCTGTTCTCTTCTCTTTCCTATCTAAATGTAAACACAATTCATCTTTGTGTCACACATGCTCATCGCCATACACAGGAAATTAGCCTCCCTTGGAATTCATATTTGAGAGTCATCAGAAATGCAAGAGTTCAGAGACATCAGTAAGTTACATCTCAAACCGTACAGAGACCAACATGGGATGTAGGAAGACAAAATGGCTCAAGTTTTTTGAATAAGTTGCAAACTATCTATAACATTTCAAAAGGCTTATTTCACTAATGTGTGAAATAAGTTGCAGTAATGGTTTCATTTAGAAAAGTCGGCAACTGTTCATGGTCAAAAGCACTTCTTTTTTTATTCCTCTATGGGAATATTTTGGTGACTGGAGTACATGCTAAGAATAGGTGTGTGATGCCACCGTGTTGCCGGCAGCCCTCCATGGATGGAGCTGCTCCCCACAAGGCCCTCAACGGGTCCTACCACACCCATCCCAGACCCTCAAAACATGTATTCAGATGCCGATTATGGAAAATATAACCACAAAAATTCAACTTTTCTAGTTGACAGCTGAGAAAAAGACTGTGCCATTAACACTGCCGTGTTTTCTTGGTTCCCAAACAGCCTGTCCAGGGAAGGAGTAGAAATCAGGCAACATCATCGTTTCTGGAGTGGAGCAATTCCTGAAATAGAAGCCAAGGATTCCCACCTTAACATTACAAGTTTTATTTGCACAGGACAACCAGAGAAACAGCAGAAAGCCACTGCAGACAGATGTTTAAGAGCCACAGATCATAAGCAGGGTTACAAGCCTCTAAAGGGGTCATGGGCCGTGTCTCTGGGATTCCAGCACCTAAGGTAGAAAGTACAATACTGAAAAAAGTCAGATTCAGGGTTTGGGTTTTTTTGTTTCCTCGTCATCTTTTAAAGTCACTTTTTCAGAGATATTCCTACATTAAAATGGACTTTCCACAGACAAAGACAGTAGGAGCATGAGCTTGACTAAGGCATTCATTTATACATTTTCTTCCCTCTGTCACTTTTTGTAGGTGAGCCTTTAACAAGTGCTAGCAAGGTTTCTTGTTTTGACTGCACAAGGGAAAACAAAGCCCCTGGCAACAGAACTGCAATCACTTTGTAAACACTGTGGTAAGAAAACTGGAATGTAGCCCATATCTCATGACTTTCTAAAAACCTTGTATCTAGAGGGCACTGATCTTCAAGAAGTAGTTCACCTAGATTCATACATTTCCTACATAAAAACTTAAATGTATATTCCATTTCAAGCCACTCAATGGCTGAAACAAACCAAAGCTTAAAAAAAGGTAGTATGTACTACAGTATGATATTCACCAAAACGTCATTTTCTTTAAGTAGCAAGTGCAACAACTGATTTGCTTCTAGACAAATGTTATATTTTTAGCTGAATTATTTTAAAGGTATCTAAATTTCTCTTTTACAGAAAGACTTTTTTATTTTAAAGACAAAAGCACGAGATTTACTCTTTTCCTAAAATACCCACAATTGTTTCTTGAACCAAAACAAGCTTTTACGTCTACATCATTTTAAGTATATCTTCTTCAAATATTGAAATAAAGCAACATTTCATGTTTGAAAACATATTTCAATAAATCTAAGGTTTTGGAAGTTGGCCTAGACACTCTAATCTGCACAGACACCATGGCAAATGCAGGAAGTGCTCAAATAATGACTGTTTTCTGACTAAATAGATGTAAACCAGAGGATGCACAATATTACAGTGCTCTGATTTACGAAAAGATGTCTAGGTTTTCTCAAACTGGTCAATGTATGAAAGGCCAGGACTAGGCAATTTGTATCAGTCCACTTAGTAATTTTTCCTGAAAACTAACTTTGCTTAAAGGCTGTTATCTGTGGGAATCCTGCTTGGTCCCTTGTATTTCTACTGGTAAGACTAAACAATTAACAGAAAAGCCAAAGCAGAAATTTTCTATACTAAACACTGAAACCCAACATGACCTGCTTTTGGACAGTTGGATTCCCTTGACAAAAGGACTGACAGGCCAAGACTAATACTACGCTCTTTCATTCGTGCAATGGCAGGCACAGGATAACATTAAAGTCAAGCCTTTTGTCTCCAGAAATACCAACACTGGCTACACCTAATACTGCTAATAAAAATTTTATTAGCCAAAGAAGTGGTGGATTTTTTGGTCATTCTTATTCTTGGAGTAGCTTCACTGAGATTATCTGAAGAGTTTCAATAGATTCAAATGACACTTTACCCACCATATACACAAAACCTCCAAATTATACCTACAGAAAGTAATACAAAAATTTGGAGAACCTACAACAGGATATGTAAGTACATACATAGGTACACAGCATTCCCTTCAGCCTTATTTCTGTATAGCAAAACCTCTTCTTTGTGAATTTATGGACTTCAATTTAAGGGAGTGTTTCAGACATCATTTGTTGGTCTCATTTACCTATAACTTTGGGAGTAAGTATTCCTTCTCCCACTTCTCCCACCCTCAACCAAACATACACATTAACTAATTACGTGAGAAGTAGATGCCCTGGATTTAGGTATCTTCTTAGATACCAGCATGCAAAAGGAAGCACTGGCATTTCAGGACAGCAGAAGAAAGCTGTATTGGTAGACAGTACCATATTCTTGCATTACAGAGGTCAGATATGATCCCACAGCAAACAAATTTCTCATCATTTACTGCTAAAGTTTCACACAATAAATTATTCAGGTGTTCATAAAGAAAACCTTTGGTGTTATGGATTTAAAGATGTATTCAGTACAATTACAAAAATTGTCTTCAAATGATCATGCAAAGGCAAACTTCCACAGGATACACAACCAGCATAGACATGTTGAAGGAGAACGGACAGGACTGAGTTTGATTACCCTTTAGAATAGTGTATGCTTCTGACCTGAGAAATACCAGAGGTACTCCCAATTTTCAGATACCAGTTGGTTACTTAGCTTTAATACAACAAGGTCAAAACATTTGTTTGACATGAAACTTCATATGCACACATATGCATACACCAGCTGTAAAAAATATTTTGGTTAGCATGTCTTCTGCAACAGCACGTGTGAGATATACTGGCTGTATTAAGAAACAGGCTTTTTTTCCCACTCCAGGAGCGAGTCTGAATAATTTACGTACTTTGCACAGCTGGACAAGCCTGTGAAAAACAGCACTTTGTACAGCTTATGTGCATGCTTACGTGCATGCCGATCGGCACACAGGCTGCTAGGGAGACAAGTGGCTACAGCCTCTGGGATACTTGTTAAACAGAGAACAACACTTTACCAGATTACCTCCTTCCATCAGGACTTCTCCCATTATACAGTACCAGCTGGAAAAATCTTAACAATCCACACCAGAGTAACTTAGAATTATGTAAAAGATCAGAGATTCCTTTTAAGAAACAAAACAGAAACCTCCTTCCTCAAACTGAGCCACTGATGAAGCAGGTCTGCTCTGCTCCAGCTCACAGTTCGACCAGGGACACCTAGATGTCATACGGGAGCTGCCTACCTCCCCGGACAGTCACCTGCATGGCAGCCACAAAAACCAGGGGGACTGCTCCAGTTTGAGTCCAGCTGGCAAGCCAGAGACAATGTCCGTAGAGGCATGGATGTTTGTGAAGTATTTAAGTGCAGAAGAAGTCAGATTGTTAGGCACCCTAATAACACCTGTCACTGAAGAGTGCCAGCAGCCAGAATATCCCTCTCTGCATCTGCTCCATCACAGCAGAATACAGCAAACTGGGGCCACAGATCTGTCCCTCACTTCAGCCACAGCCCGTTTTCCTTGTTTAAACTGATTGTCTTTATGTGAGCGAAAATGACAGTTATGGTGATGAATAATGACAATGCCATTAATAGGCTCCTGCTTAAATCTCTCTGTTAAACATAGGCCCTCACAGAGGCAGAGGCTATGATGTCAGTTTAACAAAAGCTGACTGATGTATTAATGAGAGAGACTCATTAGCAAAATTAGATCTGCTGTTCAGCAAGGGCTCATGGTATCACCCTATTTGCGTTAGAAGTGCGCACGTTGGCACCCAGGATTCCTGGCAGAAGACCGTTGACGATAAATGCTAACCCTTCCCTCCATAGCACAGCAGCTCTGATGTAAAAGTGCTACAGCAAGTGAAACAACTCAGCATTTGGCTGACAATTAGCAAATACTTTCTGCTGGTAGTGGGTCCCCTGCAATGCATGCGTTTAAGAAGAAAGCTTTAAGCATGAATGATAGACTCTGTGTCTGACTCTGAGTGCCACTGCTACATCTGTTAACAGTGCATTTGGCTAGTGCCCCCTTGTCACTTTTCTGAAATACCAAGAAAGAAAACACAGATCCTTTGGGCAAATGAAGTAGAGGTGCAAATTGCTGTCACACCTCCCTGTCTCGTTGCAGTATCACCTCTTGTCTTCATAAACAACGCAGACTCGCTTGCCTACTCATGGCAAGTAGCCACAGCTCACGCTTGCCACAGGGATCAGTCACAACACATTACCATTAAGTTTCATGCTATACTGTAAGAGACAAGTTTCTGCATAGGAGGAAAAAAGGAAGGACCCCAGCTTTGTTATGGATCCGGATTTGGTGCTATTCTTCTGAAAAGGTCCCCTCCCTCATCCCTACGACGACCAGCAGTGGCCTGTGTGCATGTAGGGGGAGAGACTGCATTGCTACAAGTGGTGGTCAGGTATCTCTGACAGCTTATTGTAGGTTGTGCTGTGATCCAAGGAAAGAAGCTCCTGTTTACAGAATGGGCAGATGCAGCTTCTGATAAATTAAACCTCCCAAGGGGAGAAAAAAAGAAAACTACAGGAAAAAGAGCACTAGGACATAAGAGGTCAAGTCAAGTTGACCAAAGGGGTCACTGAAGAGTTCACAAAACACCCACAGTCTCCCTACCTACTTTTCCCCTACCCACTAAGGTCCCTGCAATGACAATTTTGTCTGGCATAAGACACATTTTTACAAACCAGGAAAGTTAATGATGCAGCGCTACAAAGATGCAAGGAATCCTGGAGGCCTGAACACTTAACTTTGAGCACTTAACTTTGATTGTATTGCAGTTACAAAAGCTTGAAAATGTAAAATTGATGGGAGTGGGTCACATTTGACTTTGGTTTTGTAATGAGCATATTTACCCCAGTGTTAAAATATTTAGCTTTAAAGGGGACAACACTCTACTACTGATTATATTTAATTTACATCAAGATTATAATAATTGCTCAGCAATTAAAAATCTTCAATCATGCTTTGTTGGATAGATCTTCAAACATACCATGTACAATCCTGATACTGACAGGATTTATATTTTTTATTTATTTCTCACACAGAGAGAAAAATATTTCATAGCCACTAACTGTCTCTATTCTAGAAATGTCTAATACAGAACATATGAAACTAGATTAGCACTAGTGCTGTTTGAATACGGCTTATTCTTTGGAAAAATATCAGATGTAGGGAACTTCAATTAACCACATAGTACTGGTGGACTTGAAATTACTTTGGTCTCAGAAGCCTCAAAAAGGCAATCTGAGATAAATGAAACTTACCTTTTTTCATTCTCCATAAAATTAACAATGTCTCCTCATGGATTTTCATTAGAAGATTTAACATTAAAAATAAAAATCAGAAGCACTGAAGAGTTACATTTAAGAAGAGGAAGTGCAGAAAAGAGTCACAAAATAAGGCAAAAATATCAATCCCCCAACAAAAATCCATACAGCATTTTGCATGAGCAAAATATGGGAACAGGCATCCTGGAAGGCCAGGGACAGCTCCTGGAAAACCCTAGTGGAATATGAGATACACACCTTGAAGTGGTAATTCACTTGCCAGCAGCAAAGACTACTACTAAAACAAATCTTTAGCTTGGACCAGTGTCTTGTCCAAACTATGCTCATTGAACAAAAAGATGAAATTTCTTGGACTTTTGTTCTCAAAAGCAGATTTTTCTGCAATCTTCAACAACTCAGATGCTTACTTGCTATTACTAGTGAATGCGGTCATATAGGAGATGTCCTGAGTAACTAACTGTACATGAAATGGGAAGTAGAAGCCATACCTGTGGCTCATCAGGAGAGGACTTTTTGGCATTTATTCTCCTGTGCTCATTAGTTCCTACACACACTCCGGATAAGTGATTGGGAATGCAAACTGCTGTGATTAGAATGATGATCCCTTTCAGTGTTACTGATCAGTATGTATCTTGAAAGAAAAGGTCATAGCAGGCAAAATTAAAATGCAATAAATTTGGAAGTAATTAGCTGTACTACCTTTTTCTTGTGTATTGTGAAATGCTTGTACAGACCTCAAACAAGTGACATCATTGCTTTCCTCATCTTGACGAGAAAAAGTCACTCCTTCCAAAAAGTGGAACCTGTATAAAATGCTCTATTTTACAGCACAATAAAGTTTGCTTTGTATTTTAGAGTAACACAATATACTGACATATGGTAATACCACTTTCAAGGACAATCCATACTTTCATTTACATTGTACTCTCCGTAGTTATTTTTGTTACGTACAGCAAACAGATATGTATAAACAATTATAGACTGAGTGAGCAGATAGTTTCTGCTCTTTATGCATCATCTTCCAAATGTTTCTTTAATGAAGACAAACCACTTCTTGCTGAGATTGCAGACCTTTTTAAAGTATACAGAGCTTATTAAAACTACACCTTCTAAATTTTTAAACATTTAGCTATTACAACTGTCACAATTTCAAGGCAGAAAGGAGAGATGAATTACAACACATTACTGTGCATGCAATGATTGAGCATAGCCATGGTTTTGTAACCAACAAACTTTTAAAAAGCAAGAAGAAAAATCACCCACTAGCTTCCCATCTCTATATAAATTATTATGCATTTTAATCCAGGACACCAGAAGTTAATAATTTTGTGAACTCCTCTGTACTTTCTCCTTAGTATTCTTCAGTCTCAAACCCCGAAAGGTTAATATTTTCTCCAAGATCATTCCACATACATTGTCTGTCTCTCCTTTTGAAATTATTTTATGTCAACAGAAACGCAAATGAGAGCTTTTCCAGGAAAACCCTTCTCTCACAAAATTTAGAACATTATGCTTTAAAGAACTTCCATACTGGTAAGATTTAGCACGTTGTCTCCATCAAGACAAATATTTTAGAATTTTAAGTTCTTTGACCAGATGTCAGGGTAGGAAAGCTACTGTAACTGCCCTATTTAAAAAAACAAATGAAACTAGTCATGTTTCAACAAAATGTTTACTTTTTGCTGGTTTGCTAGTGAGTTAATGAGGTTCCTTTCCCAGCAGGGGTAAAAATTAAAGTACTAAAAGAATCAAAGGTGCAATGCCACCAGTTCTTTTCAAATACTTGAAAAGCATGAAGACTTCTCAGCTTTGGTGTTCTTCCACTTTTTGAAAGGAGCTGGCAGTTGCACTAATCTGAATAGCTAAAGAAGTTATTATGGATTCACACAATAAGATATTTCCTCAAAGATAACTCAATATGAAGCAAACTATAGAACTACAAGGTAGAACTTGTGTGTTGCTTGTGTGAATAACCTGCAAGGGAAACTCAGTTTCATACGTGGTATCTTGTTGGAGTTAGCTGCTGCAAAGCATAGGGTTATGAACAGTAAGTTTGCATGTTTTCTGAATCAGATGTATGCACACTGACACCAGAGGTCAGGAGACTAAAACTAAACTATGGTTTTCTATTAGCTCTGTTTTCCAATCCTGCAGGAAGGAAAAAACCCACCAATTGATGCTCATGTTTGTCTCATTCCAGGTGAGAAATAGCCACATCTATCACCGCAGAAAACAGTTTTATACACAAATGTCTTTCTATACACACAAGGGAAAAAGATGCTGTGATACAATCATTCACCTGGCCTGGTGGGCATTTAGGGGTTTTTCTGTCAAAACCGTACATCCTGCAGATCTACAGACAATAAAACCTAGGAAATTCACACAGGTCAATCTGTTTTTTGGTGTGTTTTTTTTTTTTTTTTTACACACACCAAATTGGATTATACAGTAAGACCTCAGCTGCTCAACTGAAAATTAAAAGCATAAGTTTATCTCATTTCTTTCAGTGGACCCACCAATTGCCAAAAGCACTCCCTGATGTAAACTACTCCGGAGACTCACTGGTTTCCAAACAGAACCTAAACGCACACAAAGCCTTGATGATCTCCGCTGGAACTCTGAGTATCTAACAGCTGCAAGTGACTGCTCTAGCTAATTACTCCCAGAAACAAAAAGAATAAACAATCACTACAGGAAGAAGGCTCTGTGCCAGTGAAATATTAATGCATTTTTAGGCAGCTGCTGCTTGCCCTGAATCTTGGTTCAAGTTTTCTCAAAGGCAAAACTCCTTCTGTAAGTTGCTGTTCCTCTACCTCTTTTTACAGATTAGCAAAAAGGGTAGCATGGTCTAGAAAAGACTGCAGGAAAACTTCAGCACTTACTTTTTCAGTCAAAGTTCATTATAGAAAACAGCTTTATGTTTTTCCTGTTTCAGGGAGCATTGCTTACCTATTTACTCTTGTAGACCACCTGTTCATAGAAATATTTACAGCATACCCTAAACATGGTTAAAATTTGCATTCTCTTGCTTCCTATAGAAGTCTGTTCATAACTATAACTTCTTAGGAATTGCTCTTCACTGAGCTTGTGAGCACATTTTCCACGACATCATGGTGTGCCTCATGGCAGATGAATGCAGCTGCTTTAGCGATTTTTCAGTACAGATTTGCTCTTTAGCAGTCACTGATTAGGCATTTCAAAACAGAGGCATCTAGCATCATGCAAACTGGTATAGCAATCTGAAGGCACTAGCAACAATGCTCCCTGCAGTTTTAGCAGCATAAGCTATGAAGAATAGCACACAATTATGTGCAAAATCATACATTATTGTATATCTCCAGCTAAGTGAATACAGGACTGTAGCCCAGCAGTGAAGCAAATATGAAATCACCGTAGCCAGGCCTTTGTTCATAGACTGGACAAAGTATCTGAAGCAAGTTTAAGGTAGTACTCCTAGATTTTTCATGCCACTTCACTGAATCAGTTCTAACATTAAGAGCTTTTTAAGTAGGCATTATTCCCACCGACAGAAGAAAATTCTTCAAAAGCATTTTCCTTTTGACGAACATTTACTATAGTATTGATTAAGTTCAAATTGAACCAAACACTCTTCACTTAAGAACTGTTTTAAAGCAGCTTTTCAAAGCAGCAGCACTTACAGCTGAATCAATGATAAAATGCGATGGACCCAGCACAGTCTTGGTATGGCAAGTGTACTTTGGTTGTAGTAAGATCCTCCAGTGATTAATACACATGAAGGTCAGGGGAAATCAGCTCTTCTGCTGGAGAGGAGTGATTACGAGACTCAGCATTTCAGGAGCTCATTCCTGTTCTGCACATATGCAAGGGCTTCATGACTCCACCCTACCAAAAAAAAAAAAAAAAAAAAAAGGCAGGAGGAATCCACTCTCACATGCATGGAGCCTTTGTTTGTGACCATGTCCATGGGATGCCACTGGAATCAGTGCTGTGCTGTGGCATTATCTGAACTATCAAGGCTGATCAGTGTTACACTTTGAAGCCTGGAGGTCTTCTTGGTCTTGATCAGGAAATGGAGACAGATGGCTTTCCGAAAACAAAGTTTTTCAAAAACCTGGAAAATCCATTTGTTTTCAAGCATCATTTCTGCTAATGGGTAGAGGTCTAGTTGCTTTTACCAATCTGCCTCTGTTTCATGCAATAGGTCCATTTTCCAGTGAATCTTGGAAAGAACAAATCTGTTTGGAACAGCATATACCTGGATAAAGATTTCATTTTCTTAACCTCTTTGTTTCTTTTCTTCTCCTTCCTGTTGTTTTTACAAAGGATATTTACTGCAGTGTTCCCAGACTACAGAATGTAGCATCAAACTCAACTCATTGTCTCAGCTGATTACCCAGCTCATCATATAACACCTCTTGCTATGCACAAAACTACTGTTTTGACAGCACAGAACTGGAAGGCTCATTTTGCCTTTGATCTTGCAATTCCAGTGAAACTGCATATAGATTCACCTGCCAGTGGTACAGCGGAAATCAGTGTGAAGTCTGGTTTTCCTCTCCGCAGTGACAACGTCCAATAAAGAAATCATTTGCAGTGGAATTTACATAACACAGCTCAAACTAAATGGTGGTTTGTTTTTGCACAGTTTATTTTCCTGCACTAGACAGGGTCAAAATATTTTTCCCCTTGACTATGCTGGGAAAAAGGGAATCCTCTTACCTCTACTGAACAGAACAATTGATAACCATTCTTACTGAACGGCAATGAATTATTAGTATTTCCAAATACCTAATACTTGACAAATACAGCTCCACTTGATCCAGGGTCTTGGGGAAAGAGAAAGCATTTTCATAGATACAGGCCTTTAAAGACTAGTTTAACATTGAGCATTTTTCTATATACATTTTTTTGTGACAGTCAGTTTCTTGATTTCACAATGGGTTCTATGCTTCATTAACCTCTTAGAAAAATCTTGAACACCAAGAGAACACACCACCACACAGGCTAGTAGTTTCATTAATCAGAGATTTTACCTTAACCCTTCAGATACAATTTCTAACATCTTCACTGAAACACAGTAAGTGGTCTGCTTTCAGGAAAAATAATCACCTAGCAGCTTCCAAAAATTTCAATATATTTACAAACTCAATTTGAAATGTAGAGAGGAGTATGAATAGCTACAGAAAAAAGGGTTAACAAGATCACAGTGAAAAATGACCATTATTAGAATTATTTCTGTTCTAGAATAAATAAAGCAATTCTATCTCAGTGCCATTTTTCTCTTTTGAACTCATCATTATCGTATAATTTTCTACTTTTCACAGTGAATTTCTGAAATTGCCTAGGACAAAGGCTCCTAAAAAAAAAACCAAAAAAAGACTATCCCAGTAAGTTGTGTTAACATTTATCATCTATTTAAACATCAGTTTCCCAAAAAACCTTTAACAGATTTCTGAAGGAGTAGCTGTCCATAAACATTTAAGGCTAGGCCTGCCTTATTGCCAAGAGATGCACCGGATAGCAAACTACCAAGTGCAATAGCCCTGTGGCCAGAGAGAAGCCATACCAGGATACACAGCGTCCCCCAACACCAGCTTGACGCTGTACATGCAGTCCTTGTGCTGAAGAGATCAAGCAAACTCTGGACCATCAGCCCAAGATGCCCATGCTCCCACCCTACATCTGAAGTCAGGTTTTGTCTTGCCTCCACTTCGGCTCTGAGGAAAGGCGGGGTCAAGGTGTGACAGATTCCTTAAACAGGTCTGCCAGACCTGGCACAGGAGATAACCAATGCAACATCCTACCTCTCATACGCAAAGAAGAGCAGCCCTGTTCCACTATTCCCATGTAGCTATTCTTGTGTATCTTTAGCACTGTACGACAGTTTATGATTTCCTGATGTGTGCTTTTAAGGAGCTGTTATAGCTGTGAACAATTTAGCATGTTTGGAACCTACTCCTGTTAAAAATTCACTATGTTATTTACAAGAGCACACATGCCAGAAATACGTTTTTGGGGAAGAGCAGCATGAAAAATGCCACCCTTACATGGGAATATAAGTGCTGTTCACACATGCAAAAGTACACAGCGGATTTGCCTGCCTTGTAAGGGATCTCTGCCTCTGTAAGCTAAACATGCAGAAGCATCAGTGCTATGTTCGATATTTAAAATCACTTAGGTTGTTGGTCCTACACTCCTCCCAAATCTTCCTTTCAACTCTGGAGTAGTGAACAGATTGTGCTTAAATGCACAGAAAGAAAAAGATTACACTGAAGCTGTGACCAGTGCAATCTTTTCTTACCTATAAAGACCTCTGCTGGCAGAGGAATCCAGATGAGCTTCCAATTGCTTAAGAAAGTGTATTTCCACCCTTCCCCGTCAACAAGGTGGTTGGATCTTCTTTCTTTGGGTCTGCTCCCTACTAGCACCTTGAACAGATGCATCTTATCAACTGGACCCATACATCTTGCAGCAATAGAAAAAGCATGTGCAGTCTAAAGTAAAGGAAACAAAAAAGTTAGTATTTATACATCAAGGTAACTCTCATTCCCTCCTAAAACCCCCCATGAATTGCTCCCTCGTGTTTGGGGAGATTTATTTTTATTTTGCATACCTACTGAAGCCACAGTAGTTCCAGAGCACCCGATTTCTTTCTTAACTTAATTTGTAGTAGTGGGAATTTATGATCTTCTGACTGCATCAGTAATATGTGCAGTAGGGTGCTGCTGTAATTTTAGGACAGAAAAGAATTAAGAATACAGACTTGTTTGAGCTGAATGCTGCATTTCAGTCCACACAGTAGGAAAGAGCACAGCCTTGGTGAAAAATGCTTAGGTTCCAAGCTCATGTTAGTAGCCAAAAGGAGAGAAAAACATACCAGTGTTCAAAATGAAATTACACACTCAGATCCTTCTGTTCCCCTCTTTTCTCTAGAGTCTGAAAACATCATACTGGCAATACTGATATACTAATATTAATAAATCTGAATGTGAAGTTAACACTCCTTCCATAAAGCATTATGCACAAAATATAAGGCCAAAACTGGAAGTGACAATACATGGGCAGCTAAGGCTGAGAGATGGAAAAAAAAACCCCTCCCCCAAACCAGCTTGGCTTCATTTACTAAGAAAATCAGATTCTTAAGAGGCTTGATAGAGCTCAGCTGGTGAGCAGCTGTCTGGATTTAGAAAGAACAGTTCAGAATCTGTAAGGGTTGCCAATATCCGAAGACATTTAAGGGGACCTAATGAGAAAGAAAAACTCCAAGGCCTTCAAAGTGAAGTGCCATTCACTGTGAACATGACACACCTGCTCATCTATAGGCAAAGAAGCCTGAACAGACAACAAGTATTAAACTAGGTAGATCCCAGATGATATTTCTATGGTAGCCTGGAGTTACTCAAAGTGGAGAGATGACAGTACCAACGTAAAGAAAAATGTAGCTATCTTCCCAAAGCTCTGGTGTGCAAGCAAGTTCATTTAGGTAAAGAACACCATGTCACCAAGTCTGATGGAAGGTTCACATTGGATGCCTCCAACAGTCTCCATCTCCTCTCCTCCACAGCCAGGCCAAGCTGTTTAAGAAGCTGAAGTGCATCTCTTCTGGCTAAATAGGCTCCTATAACCAAGCACAGAGCTGCTCACTTCATCCCATTTGTTACTGTCACTTTGGTGACTTCCACTCTGCATTCCTAGACAAACGCTAAAGAAGTTCAAAGCAACTTTCTGAACCCAAAGTCTCAACTCTTAATTTTCCACCTGTCTTGGTGCCTAAGCTAAACCAGATTATGATAGAAACAGGGTGTCCCCCAGAGCCTGACACTGCTTTCTCCCAATGTGTGGACAGTTGGAGAAGACTGCTTTGCCCAAAACCCCACAAAACCCTAAATGACCTTCCAGTCCAAAAACCTGCTGATACCCATGACCGTGACTACTGCTGGTTTCTGCCAAATAGCTTTGAATTTGCAAGTTTACCCAAGTCTTCAAAGCCCCTTCTGCTGAAGGGATACTTGACACAGGGTAGACTCACCAGAATACAGGGTTGTTTTGTAAACAGGGTATTTGGAAAAAGCTAAAGATCAGACTTTGAGGAGGAATATTTTGTGACATCTGTCACAATACTGCCATACTACTGAAGGACCTTTCATGCTTAGGAATCATCTAAGAAGAAAACGCTGTCAAATAGCAGCAAACATGGTCACATAATGCCTTGACAAGACTCCCTGAAATCATATACCATGTATTCCCTGCATTAGACCTTGTAAGGTTTGTTTAGAGTTCAAAGTTTATAAAAGTAAAAGATTAAGAACTAGACAATGCTGTAAGATGATCTCAGCCTTAGTACCCTGAAGTAAAACAAAAACATTCCCACCTGGAATATTTTAAAAGATTGATCTTCATCAATGGAGGAAAGTACCTGCTAGCTCTCAGAGACAAGAAGTGAAAGAAAGACTTTGAGGCAGCATCTTCAGGAACTTTACATAGTTGGAAAAGTATCACCTTTTTCCAAGAAAACCGAGTTTGCCTTTAAGTGCCCAGTATTGTCCAATTCCTTCACTGTCCTACAGAAATCCTCATCTGGAGCTGCTGCTAAGGAAAAGCATCTGTGTGGAACAGAGAACAAAGTAAGCTATTTTGATACATCTAATAATTACTTCAAATTCCATCATGAGGAAGGAAATTTGGTCAACTCTTCCTTTTCTAGGTAATAGCTACAGAATTTTATTGTGAACAAATACCTAAAGCAAGGGCTCTCAAAGGCTCTTCAAAGATTTACCATGACCAGGTGAAGTCCTCAAGAAATATACACCATTTCACAGGTGGCAATGCAGTCAACCAAAGAGGAAGTTCACTCTAATTTATTTTCTTAGAATTTTATTTTATTAGAAATTCACTTCTAATTTTTTTGTTTACTCTTTATTTATTTTTTCTGCTTTCCATGCTTTGCATAGATTTCAAAGAAGCCCACTATCAACTGACAGAACTGCTGAAATTTGGTATCACAATTAGAAAGCTCCTTTTCAAAGCTGCCTTTGCTGTTAGTTTTTTTTCACATCCTTTTTTGCTTTGCTTCTGCTTTTCTAGAGAAGATATCTTGGTAGCAGGAAATGAAATATCCATTTTCCCAGAGAAAGCAAGAACAAGCCAAAGGACTAAAGAGGGTAATCTGAAACAAAATAAGTCTTGATGAGCTTCAGACATAACCTGAATTTTCACCAACTTTTTAAACTTTCCTTTCTGGTCCAGACTTGACCCTTTTGGGGTTCCCTCCTCTCTTCCCCCAATTGTTCTGAGGGATGGCCATATACATTTCTAAAGCATCAGCTTCAGGGTTATGGTAAATATTGTTAAGCTATCCAGAATGTGGAAGACCTGTTTTCAATCAGGAAAATAAGCAGTAGCATCCAGGAATGAGTTCTCACTAGGAAGTAAGTTGTTAATCAGCTCTGGATCAGTCTATGTAAGTCCTGTATAGGCAACCTAATGGCACTAATCTGAAGATTTATGCTGCCCTTTCTGGTCTTCCCTGAAGTCTGTAAAACAGGTAGCCTATGTTCTTAAGCTTTTCCTCTGTTACTTGCACAAATCTATTTGCATGGCTTAGATGTGCAATGAATGGATTGGTTAATAACAGATGAGAGAGGTGGGATGGGCCGCAACACACGTTGTGTGGCTGTTGAGTGTTAGCACAACAAACAGGAATCTGAGGAAACCTAAACTCACTTTACTATTTTGCCTATACAAAAAAAAGCCTACCATCAGTGGGCATCATTTTACAGCAAGCATTACAGTTACTTTCAAAATTCAGATTTATAAGATACATGAGTTTGTGCCAATAAAAATGGATACTGCAGCTGTTTGCAAAGAATATGCAACACACCATTTCAAGAAAAGTAAGTAAACCAGAAAGTTTCTGGAGTCGTAACTTCTCAGAACACATGAACTGTTGAACAGGGAAGACAGGCAGCTTCAAGTGAAGGGTACCACTGAACTGTTTGGATCCACCAGAACAGTGCCAACATTAATCAAGAACAGAAGAAATGAAGTCTACCACCAGGTTTTTGCTTATTGTATTTTGTATGATGGCACAAAGCACAGACAGTAGTAGGAAAGAAGTGTTTCACTTTAACCTATCCACCTTCCTGACAGAACAGGCTGCTACAGAATACTTTGCATTTCTGAAAGTTAATAGCAAACTTTTGAGGCAGGTAGACATCAAGAATTGGTGGACTAGCTTTCAGGGATATTTAATTTTTTTATTAGAGAATATTGTCTTTCATAAGTGTTGGCAAACAGTCCTCTTGTATCAGCAGCTGGGTGACCTGTAGAAGCTTTTGTCAGCAGAACATTCATGTAAACACTTGAAGCTAAGAACATTCTTGCACTCAAAGCAACAGAAATACATGTGCTGTACTAAGCAAGGGTCTTACTGCATAAATGAGAATAATTTATTGAGTTGCTTCGAATTAAAATTCAGCTCTTATGTTTTTGTAAAGCATGCAGTGTTTATAATCAATACTCTGCCAGCAGTTGTAGCAACTTTCCTTACAGTATTACAGGGTCACTAAAAATGTCATGTTGACTTAAATTCCCTTATGTATAGGGGTCACACGATATAGTACATAAAATAAGAAATCAGATGTTTTATCAACTTTCTGCAGTTATGCTTGTTTTTTAGAGTGGCCTTACAAGTATAAAAAAATTTCTTCCTTGTTCCCATTTATGTCTGAGGAGAATGTTGGTCAAAACCAGAAAATAGGAGAGTAATTACAAGATAAGACAGTAATGCATCAGACCTGATAGCAGAAAGTTAGGCAACCTCTTAACCCACTGAAGTCACTCGTTGGTTTGAAGGTACCCAAGTTTACATTGCTTCCTCAATTTTTGTCATAGTTACTAAAAGTGTGGGCAAAAAGTCAAGCTTTTCAGATTAAAACTGCTCTTCACCCCAACAGCAGACTTCCCACACGTTATCACAGTGTACCTGTTCCACCTCCTCCCACCAAAACACCCAGTCTCTCCCCCAGCTTTGTTTTAACCTGCTTGGCCCAGATGACCTCTGATGTGCTAGCACATCTCCTGGCCTAAAGCATTAGTCATCACAGCAGTAGTTTTGTAGACAGGTGCCTCTACAGTGAAGTTTAATTAGGAAAATTTCAGTGTAAAAATAGGTGCATTCTTCTTGGTTTTGAGATGCATACATTGAAATGTCGAAGTCCAAATGCCATAACTGGGCAGACAAAGCCCAAAGTTAAAGAAGGTGCAAGCACAGTTGGATCAAGAGTGTTGACAGCATTGAAATAGCACAATCCCAGGCTATTATTTTACCGATGATGGAGTGTATCTCAAATTGTGTTAACTTCTCAAACTGTTATAAATAAAAAAAACCTGAGATACTCTCTGCTAGTCATAAAATAAAGCTATATTTTTTTTATAGTAAGCCTTAACCAGTTGCTGCTTTTCAAGATTTAACTTAAGTCACCATTCCTATACATTTAGTCACCTTCATGCAGTGTGTTTCAAGTGACAATAAAAATGGAAACAAATTTTAAACATCAGTTAGGCCTGCTCAGCAGTACAGAGTATCCTAGACTTACTAGTCCTTGATGACCCCTGGGTGTAATGCAATGAATATACACCACGTACAACCCTAACGGAGAGCTGTTTGCTTTAAAAAAATGCACCTTTTTCATTCACACTGAGAAAATGCTCTCTTGCCAAAGGAAGGCTTTTTTCTAGAAGCAGGTGGGAAGCTCACCTGTCACAGTTGATTTCATTGCATACATCTTTTGCAGAAGAGGCTACACAAGCCTCAAGCATGTTTCTGCAGTAACAAAGCCTTTCCCCAAGTGCCCCGCTCTCATGCTTCCCAGTTACAGCTCACCCTCCACAGGGGTCATGCTTCCAGCTTGTCTTATCTAACACTGTTAATCCCAAACAGATCTTTATAGACACTCCTGAAACTCTTATTTAGTTACAAAAGGAACTAGTCCTCCTCTACCACATCACATGAAGCAGTTTCACATTTTCTTCCTTAGCTTTGTTGTAAAACTTCAATATAGTAACAAAAGTACTACTTCTGTATAAATTTGCATCAGGTTCCCTTACTCATGAGCTCCAACCACCCAGAGGTGCTCAGCTACATATAATCAAATTTGTATTTTTCAGCACTGACCTTTCCTCTGGGCATCTGCACTTGTAACTGATAATTTTTAGTGTTACTCCTTGACTGCCTGCTTATCTGCAGCTAACCTTCAAAAATATAAGCAGTTTTGATTTTAAACTGAAGGCAATTACATAAACACATTTTGTCCTCATTTCCATATAACCAAGTAATTCAACCATGGCTAGTTACACTGTACTCAAACTGGTGTAGTGTTGAGAACTAAAACTATCCTTCCGTGAAAGAGTGCAAGCTGAACACACAGATGTCCCTGCTGGAATATGAACTCCAAATATAGCTCCTCATTTGCTGCCAAGCACTGTGTCTTGCATCCTTTCACTACTCCAGCCAATAAAGAACATAACTGCATAAAAAGTCATCAGTACACACTATTTCTATAAGAAAACATAAAGAGTCAGTTTGTTAACACCGGTTATGACTGACATCTTGAGGTACCATTATCTATGTGTTGATGATGCCATCATCGAAGTAAACTTGACTATCACACTGTAGTGATGGGAGATGCTCTATAGCACAACACATGCTACAAGGTTTTGTATCAAAAAAATCTCACAGTAAAGATGTGAAAGAGAAGGTGAAAAAAAACCAGTTAAAAATAAAAGCTATACTGCATAAGCCACTTTCAGAATTGTATTCTCACTGGTGGAAATTCACTCTCATTCAATTGACCAAAGCAAATGAATTAAGGAGCATATGTACTTTAAAAGGGCAAGAGACAGTTCACTAATTTTTAAAGAATTTCTTAAAGAGCTGCGAAGGGAAAAGAACAGCAAACCAAGGTTAACTGAATATTCAACTCAATTAGTGGAGCCCAGAAATTAATGCAGTAATTAAACACCAAATGGACATTGCAATAAAGAGTAAATCCTTCCCTCTCCTCTGTATTTATCCTAACACACTAGAGCATTAACTTAGCTACACTGAATAGCAGTCTGCTAGACAGCAAATTAATTTTTACTGAATGTGTTTATTGACCCTCATTTGTTGTATCAGCCTAAGTATTGAGTGGTTCATATAAAACCAAAGTGAAAAGATTCGACACTAATTCTAACATAACAGAACTGGTACACAGCACCACTGTCTTACCTCCTTGTTAGTAACTAGGATCCTAAGCCAAGTTAAAAGGAGCTTGAGAGCTTTGTGGAAAGCTTTCACTTGGATTGCTTACCCGATAAAGCAGAGGACAATATGGTAAAGGACGCGCTTGTGACACTTTTTTCCCTTCAACTTTGTTTATTGATGTACTGAACATGAAAAAGTACAAAGGATCCAAACACAAAAGAAAACATGTACAACCTCTTAAATACTCAACAGAATATATTTTCTATTCCAACAGATGTGAATTAAGTCATACTATACAACTTCAAATAAATACCAGCCTTATATTTTACTAAGTGCTCTGATAAACACTGTAAAGTGAAGCCCAATTTACATGCCTTCTCATCAATGCCGTTAGTTGCTACAGTAGTATAGGAAAGAAGCATGTAGCTACTGTTTTCCCCACATTGGAAAGTTTGTGATTTCTATAGTATATACAATTTTTAATGCAGAGGATTAGCTTTAACAATCTAAATGTACCTAAGAATGAGGAAGTGCTCAGGAAGCCAATTGATTTTTCAATAGCATTGAGTGGGTCAGCATGAAAACTCGCTTATTCACTTTAGCACGCGCTTCACAGTATATGTACTGTACTATACTGAAAAATTTATAACTACAATTTAAAAGAATAAGAACCAAAAGCAACTGCAAAGATAGTGTACAACTATGTTATGCATAGAACATTGCTTTTTCTAAGGGGAAGCATATGAGCATCTCAGTTTATACAAAAAGCAGGACGTAACTACATAGTTGTCAGTGCATCCTGGTGAAGGCGTCAAACCCTCAGCTTTTTTTTAAAAATTTAATTATAAGCTAGATGCTAATCAGAAAATATTCTGTATTTTTTTCTTAAATTTCTTCAAATACATGGTAAAGACTTTTTCTATTTCCCCAAATAGTGATTTAAGCATCATACAAAGTTAAATTTCAATAGCATACAGGTATTTATGGTTTTTGTATGAAAAATGTAAGGAAATTTGTTCAAAACCTATGATTATACTCATTTTTTACCACAAACATATTTATAAACAAAAATGTAGCATCACCATAAACAGCTGAAGCTAGACTATCTACAGACAAAAATAGCAACAGATCTGATGCACTGTAAATTCAAGTCCTCAGGACAACAAAAATGAATAAGCAGACCTCAAGTAACAATGATAATGCCATTTACAAAGAAAAAACTCATACAAAAACATTCAAAATTGAACATCACTTGGCATGTAAAATAAACTAAAATCAAAATTAGCTGAAAGGTTCATAACTCAAGGTCTTATTTACATTACACAAAGCTCAGGTGTTAGCCTTGAACATAACTTTCAAAACACCTCCAAATATACCCAACTCAGGCCACTTCTGCTGATTTGCTACTGTGCAAACCATGCTAAATGTCTTTTCTTAAGACAAAACAATTCTTCAAACAATAGCAAGTACATCACTAAACACCATGAGCTCTATCTGAAGGGAATTCTTTAGGAAGAACAGATTTTTTTCCCCCATCTCTCAGTATTTTAAGTTTCCTGCTTGCTCTTATATTCATTTTTTTAAATTTTCATTAGTTCCAAAATCACAAATTAATGTGAGCCACCTATCACTTAATAACCAGGATGATCAAAGATTCCACTGATGATTACAAAAATGAAACCAACAGTGCATCCCATTGACTCTACTTCTTAATACAAAGGTCTCAAAAGTGTTTCTACATCATAAATCTTTCTAAATTTTCCCCAACATTTGCAAATTTCCTGGTAAGTTTTAAAAGCTCACTAGGTGTCATATGAAGAGATTTCTCAAAGTATTCAAGTCAAAATATTTGTTCCAGGACCAGTAAAAAGTTTCTCCAAATTTTTTTTTTTTTTTTATAAAAATAGATGCTTTTTAAACCCACATCAAAGAGGCTCTTATCTCTTTGGCAAGGTACTGCTTTACGAAAAGTTCTCCAGTATTCTTACAATAAGCTTTTATAATGTGTTCCCATTCCCCAACCCAAATGATAATTACAGAATAAATACTGCTTATAACTTTATAAATAAAATGTAAACTTCAAATACTTTTCTTGAACAACAAAACAGCAATGTACTAAAATGTAAATTAAACACAAGGCAAATCAAGAAATAACATAAAAAACAACTGAAAGTGTGTAACACAAAGCCTCAATATTTACTTATAGGTTAAAGGCAGTCATGTAAAATAAGAAAAAACTTCTTCCCTTAGCTGAAACATTTTAAAAGGTCCACCTTCTTCAAAGAAGGCAATAGAATATGCATTGTGACAGGTAAAAACCCTGTACCTCTTGTCAATATTCAAACACAAAAGATATTTAAGAAGTTTTAATTCAAATATTAGCAATAAAAAATCTCACATATTCTTAGGATGCTAAGTAGTCATTTTATCCCCATTTCCACACTGGCATACAACAAAGGCATTTACTAATGCATAAAGCTTCTTGTAAATTGCCTTTGTTGTATAGTTTTCATGTATTAATGCACTGAGAATAACTTTTTAGGCTTTGTGCGTTTTGTTTGTTTTGAAGGAGACCTGCAATACTCTGTCCCCGAGGCGGTATCCATTCAGGCTGGCTATCGCCATAGCTGCCTCATCATAGTTTGTCATAGTCACAAATCCAAAACCTTTGCACTTGTTGGTGTTAAAGTCACGGATGACCTTCACATTGGTTACTGCTCCGAAGGGTCCAAACATTTGCCAGAGGATACTCTCATCAGCATCTGGGGCCAAGTTGTACACAAAAATGCACCATCCAGTTCCTGCATGCCCAGGGATATTAATTCCAGCCAAACTGGTCATTCCATCAATGGTCATTGGAGGAAACCTACTAAAGAATGGGGGAAACAAAACAGAATCATAAAGGAGGTGTTCACAGAAAATCCCAGCAAAGAAATTTCAAAATAAAAAAGAAAATGATACAGGGCTTTTCACAGCATGAACATGTTGGCCAGACTAATAACGTACCATCACGAGTATCTTTTTTTTTCCCCAAGTGCACAAATATTATGTACAATACTATACACAAGTAGGGGGAACAGTGCTAGGTCTGTCTGAAATGAAGACATAGAAAAACAAAAGAAAAGCATGCTACAAAACCAGTAAGGGTTAGTAAGTCATTTGAAACAGGAATTCCATGGAACTGCTACAAAAGGTTTGTCTTTCATGCACAATGCACCAAAGTGAACAATTTCAGCTGAAGTCTCAACATGCAAAAATCCAACGTTAAGTCTTACTGAAAAAGTAAGAGTACGCAAAATACTTAATAATTTGGTTATTATGAACCTAATAGTCCTTTATTACCTCTTTACTCCATAAGCCATGTTGAGCAGATTGTCCAACCTGCAAAACATTTAGCAAAGTGTTCAGTCTTCAGACTTTTCCACCCTTTAATCTTAAGGAAACTTGGTATATTCCTGCCACATCCCTTGCACTGTACGGAACCTCATGCAAAGTTAAAGTATCACCACTGACAGAGCTGTGGCACCTTATTACACCTGACACAGTGAATACAAAATAGATGTTCTTGTGTAGTATCCACAACCATAAATAGTTCAGTTCAGAAAGTGCACCACTACCACAAGTTTAGCCCAAGTCAAATACTGTTAGCATGAAGTTACAGTCAGTGACCACCTCAGTTAAATTTTCCAGATTACTAACTTGTTTTGGATGGAGACTTTACTGAGGCTTCTGACAATCTGCTGACTTGAATAACCAGACAGATGCAGGATTTTGGAGCAGTAACAAATATCAGAACACGAACTGCAAAAAAGATTTTTCATTTTCCTACTCTTTTCCAGAATAAAGTGTTTTTAGAATATATACACACACACATACTAGACTGTAAGCTTTCTCCATGTATTTCTTCCCTTACCCTCCCCCAAGCTGCTAACTGTAGTATGCAACCACAACTAAACCCTTTAGAATTACTTAGCCAATACCCGGAACATGCAGTGCCTACCAACCCATCCTATTAATCTTATTCCTGAAGTCCCTTGAAGTGCTCCTCTAAGAAAATTTCTGCCCTAAAGCAGCTCTGGTTCCTTCCTGGCAAAGCCCAGATATGTGAAGATAGCCTTGTTAAAGATTCTCTTCAAGACTCCACAAAATGAGCTTAGGTAAAAAAGGTACACTTGAATTAGTTTTTAACTACCATACAGATCTGTACCTTGTTGTGATTTTTCTCCAGTAATGAGCTATAGGATTTAAGAACCATTACTGCTATACAGAATCCAAACTCAAGTGCTGCAGTAGTGTAGCTACACTTGTACACAAAAAAACTGAAGAAAAAATATTTGGTCTTGTTTGCAGCTACATAAAGGTCTCAAACTACAGAGCACTATGATTCTGCAGTGAGCAGGGTTTGCGGGATGCGCTGACAAGAAAGCAAGCCACTGGACCCCTAAAAGAGCAGAAAAGAGGAAATTTAAAAATGCCTGACTACTATCAGTAGTCTTACTGTGGATGACAGAGGTCAACTGTCATTAACATTGGAGGTGGAGAGGAAGGTGAAGAGTTCCAGAAACACCACCACTTACACCACCACTCAGCTGATGACTTCCTACAGTAATGGTATCACCATAACAGTTTTCACGTGTTACCTGGACAACTTAAAAATACTCTGGAACAATTCTCAGAGGCATTCACTGGACAATTTTTAAAGATGCTTGAAGTTACACATCTTATAGAAACTGAGGAATAATTATATATAGCTGCTTTTGGAAGTCCAGCTCAAGATTTTTCTTAAGAAAAAAAGAAGCATTGTAGTGATCCTAATGTTCTTCACTACTAAAGTTTGTGCTGACTGTTTTCACCATTCAACCATTAACATAGACAGGGCAACTGCATCAGGTAATCCTGTCTGAAATGTCAACAGCTAAGATTTCTTGCATGTGAAAGACATTAAAGATCTGAAGCATCACTGCAATCTGAACTACGTAGTCAGAAACAGAGCTGGAATGCTGCAACAACAGCAAAGCAAAGACAAAAACCCAAAAAAGACAGATTTCCCTTTAAAGTTATAAAAATTTAAAATTTGGCAAGGCTGTCTCTTTTAAAGAAGAAATAGAAGCCTGAAGTCCTTCCCCAAAAAGTTATTAAAAAAACCCCAAACTAATTCCATCTGCAACCCCAGTTTACCTTTTCACCAGTCTGTTCAACCTTGCTTTTCCTTCCACATCAATAAAAGTGAGAAAGGTTTTACTCTCCCCTCCTATTCACTACAGACTTGGTGCCTACTCAGTGCTTTTTGTTACCATTATACTTTTAAGTGGAGCAATTCACAGTATCTCTTTATAGTTGTTTCAGGCATCACTTTACACTTAGTTTCTCAGAAAAAAAAATCTCCAGTGAAATTTAAATGGGCATTCATAAAAATACACTTCCTTTTTAAACAAAAAATAAATCACAAACAATCAAATAAAATGTTTAAGGTTCAAAGCCTAATGTTGCAGGACAGGGCTGGTCTATTGAAATTACTTAACTGCAAAGAACTTTAGGTCCTACCCAAAGAAAAAACTCCCAAAATTGGAGAATTTTTACAAATCATGACAGATCTACTTGGAATATCAGTTAAATATAGATGCTATCCCAGTCAGTACCAGAGTAATACTGATCATGGCCAAGAATCTGGTAACAAGTGCACTCAGAAGAACTCAAGGAGTCAAGCAGGACAGATTTGCCAGAATATGTTGAATGCTATAACACACAGCCTGTACCAACAGCTCCCTCATGATCTTATGTCATATAATGCACTTGGATCCATCCTGCAAGTGCAACTTCTGCCCCTATGCTCTGCCTGTGGAACAATGGCAAGCCTACTTTTATTCAATGTTCAGCACACTGTTTAAAGTAACCCTTTTATTCCCTAAGAAATGGTAAGAAAATCAACCAAATAATGAACAACATTAGTTACCCCTTCCCTTAGGGCAGAAAGCCTACTCTAGTGCTGACCTTCACACTTGTGAGACTTGCAGCACATAAGGCTGAAAAGCTGAAAAGATGAATTCAGAAGTTCTGCCAGAACTGCAGTCCATGAACTCTGAATGTTTGGCCTAAAAGCGAGGGTAGCCAATGCAGAGCTTTTGAAGTTTGGTATATTCTCTCTTAAGAAAACTGCCAGCTGATTTTATTTCTTGAAAAATAAAATAGAAACTGTTTGAGTATATTAATGCTTAGCACATTCCAGTCACGTAGCCCAGGGGCAGAGGATGGGAAGAAACAATCAAAATCACTGAAAAAAATCTGAGGTACTCATGAATGTACATAATACAATATTTGTTTCATTTTGTTCTCACCATCTGTCCTTTTCAATACACTAAATATCACAGGGAACTGTATGACTGTAGTTTGAACAGGATGGGAACATACACATGCAAAAAGCACACACAGAGAATATTTGAATAATCTTCATTACAGAAGTTTGTACTAAGAGAAGACAAAGTGTGGCATGCAGGATTTAGAAAACTGAGTAGGAAAAAAACTGAAAGCCAGAACAGGGAGGAAAGATAGGGGTGGGGAAGAGGAGGCTGGCTGTGGCACGCCATATGGCTAAGAAGAAAATTGAATTGCCTAGGTCAATGTTAATTGAATCAACTTGCACATTAATCAACAATAATCTAGGAAATTAAAAATAACCTTTAAAAAAAATACTTTTTTTAAAATGACCGTGTAGAAGAAAAAGATGTCATCGTGGTTTAATTCTAAGTAGGTTTATTAGATACTGAAATGATATCAATAGGATGGAATGCATTTTTGCTTTTAGTAGTATTGTATGAGCAAAGCTGAAGTTCAACATTTTCATGTGTTTCCTTCACACAAAGAAATCAGACAAGTAGGGAAGGGAAACAAACAGGCCCATGGGAACATGTGGCTTCCAGCACAGTTGCACACAAGTATGTATTTGACTTACCTAAAGCGCTGAGCCTGCTGAGCTAGAGGTGCCGGATACCTTCTGTTTGGAGAATGGTACAGCTGGGAAAGGATGGCCTGATTGGTTTTTTGGCTTGGATTGTTAGCAAACTTTACAGTGATGGGCTCTGTGGCACCTGGAGGTTTCTGGCCATTCAAGCCCTTGATAGCTTCTTCTGCTTCAATTCGCTTGTCAAACCGGATAAACCCCACGCCCCTTGATACCCCTGCACAGGGTGAAGGAAGCATATAACAATTAATTCAGAGACTCTGGAATATTAGATGTTAACATTTGATTTTCATAGCCAATTGCTATGTTAATGGCCAATTGCTGTGAGCACATGATAATTTTGAGCTTATTAGAATGGAGCTTTTGCTCAGAGATGACTTTCCTACTGTAATTTTATTTATTTATTTTTTAAATTTAACTGACATAAGATGCATTGTGTAGAAAGCTTACAAGGTTGAGGGAAAACACAGTGGAGACAACTTAAACAGCGAGCCAAAGGATAATTCTGAAACAAAGCAATTTTGGGGGGAGATAGAGGTGAACCCAGGACCAGCTGCACTGTAACCTGTTTAGTTCATGCTACTCTGCAGCATCTAAATTCACAAAAATCCTGTGAATAGCTTTGTCATCTGCTCCCTAGATACAAGAAATGGCTTATGCTGTCCTGCAGCACCCCTTGAAGTTCCCTTTGGAGCAAATATGCTGACAGGACAAAGAATGAAGTGTAGGTTCTAGATTGCAGTAATGGGAATTATGGCCCTGTTTTAACAGTGCATGGTTACCTCTAAGTAAAAGATTCAGTTTCAGCATGCTACCATACTTTTGCGGGTGTTATTTTTGAAGGAAACTTTTCTTGGGCCATAGATTCTTCCCTGGTATAGAAAAGTCAAAGACAACATGTAAGGGGATCAACAAGTGTTTATGGAAGGTCTTAGGAGCACTGCACCTCAAAAATTTATACTGTGGCTTAAATATAAACACATTGAGGTGTCAATACTTGAACCAATTAACATTAAAGCTACTACAGCCAACACTAATTAGCTGCATGCTTTGTTGTAATATTCCTAAATCCATTTAGAGGCCCCTTATATTCTGGTTCATGGATAAGCAGACAAGTTAGACACTTGTCCTCACTTGAGAAAGACGTTAACGACAAGAAATTTATTCTGTTCATAAACAATGACGATTTAAACCATCAAAGTGACAATGAGCAGGCGTAAGAAAGCTTTAAAGAGGCAAACGTCACAGCTTCAACTTTGCATTTTTCATCTGTCAGTTTGTGTCACAACCTTATTATTCATACCATTTTGAGCCTACTTCTTCCAAATTACTAAGGAGGAGGGGGGAAGAGAGCTTAAACCTGAACGACAGTCTATGCCAGAGAACTACTGTGCATATACTAGGATTTATGAATACTTAGAATTACAGTACACATTTAAAAGTTTAATTACATTTAATTATTTGGCCCATTTGTCAAATCCCACCATTTCTATGTATGAATATACAGGAAGATAATGTAAACAGCTATTTATTGCACAAAACCTGGAAATTTGACCTGCAAATCTGCTGCTTCTACAAGTCACTATTTGGCCTTTAGCTTTCCTTTCTCTGCCTCTCTACACTCTCACCAACTTGCACAACCCACACTATTAAAACACTCCATAAGTATTATGTGTCAATATTAAGATTTCTGTTAACATAATGGAATTGCAGGGTAGTACATAGGAGGTCCTCTACAGGTCAGCCAAGTGTCAAACACTAGCATGCACAATCCTTTCAAAGTAAGACCATTTGAAAACTTTATGACCTGCATAGCTGTTTGTCACCCACGATGATGCGCAACTTTGAAAAGGTACAATTATAAAAAAAATCCAAGCTAGCTTATTATTCAGGGAATAATTACGTGAGTAAATTCATTCTTCCACCCCACACCCCTACTTTTTTTTTGAAAGAAGAGAATTTGGAGAGCCCTGCTCCTTTGTAGTTTGCTTTGCACACAATATTTTTGTCATGTACTTGGCATTTCATTTGATTGCTTATTTTTGGAACAGGCCTGCTGGAAGCAGGTGAGGCAGCAAATTATAAAGCTCCTCAAGCTTTGAGCCAGCAAAACCACGTGCATTACTGTCCAAGTCTGAAGAGTAACCACAGAGTGCCACTAACACCCACTCACTGGCTAAGACATATTGTAATAGCACAACTAACCTGCTAGAGCTTAGTTCTTTAAGGCACAGAACTTATCTGCTCCTGAGGAACTCAAAGTTCATGTTCTTCAGTGTGCCCAAAGTTAATGAGGCAACCTTGAAAACAGTCTTAACAGCAATTACCAGTCTGGGTCTTTTGTTATCTTAGCCTCAGAGAACCAGCTGTGCATTTCTGCATAAAATTTTATTTTTATAAAAAAAGTGTTTAATAGCATTTCATAAGGCACATAGGGACTATTTTCACGTAGCAGCTTGGAAAGGAAGATTATAGCAGCTGTAAATTTATTACAAGCCATAAAACAGTCTTCAAACCTGCACCTTCAGGGTGGAAATGACTCAAGCTGGCTCAGTACACTCCACAATCTATTTTTGTCCATGCATATTTATGAACAATTCCAGCAGAAAATTGCATTTTCTGGCCTACATACACCTTTCATACATTCTAGAGACAAGACTGTTGCATTGAAAGGTGAAATATTTCTTAAACTGCCAGTCCAAATATGAGAGGAAGTGCAAAACTGCCTACTTACCAGTGACTTGGTCAACCAAAATACGAGAAGTAATAATGCGTCCATATTGGGAAAAGAGCTGTTCCAGTTCTTTCTGGGTCATTGTTTTTGGAAGTCCACTAACATACAAATTTGCATCTCTGATAGAAGCTGAACTTGGTCGCGCATAGGAAACCTTAGGAAAAAGAAAGTAAAAAAAACTGGAAATCAAACACTTTAAAACCAGCTGAAATAGGACAGTGTCATTTGCTCTAAGACACTGAAATCTTTTTAAGGGCAGCCAGAAGTTACCTTGCAAAGCCAGTTAAGTGTTTTTTTTGGTGCTGGCTTCTGTGAAAATACTGAAGGAATACAACATAGACCATGCAGCAGAGGCTGACTACATGAACTCATATAGAATTTAAGAAGTACTTTCAAATACAGGAGAAAAGCTAGGTACACACTCAAGCAAGCCTTGGTAGAGAAAAAGTGTCGTCAGTTAGCTTACTGTAAGATTAAAAAGACAAATTTAAGAAGATGCAAGAATGTTTTCATTATTTTTGCTATAATATCCTATATTATATAGTATGTATATAATACTATATAATAATTATATAATATTTATATAATAAATATTCTGCATAAGAATATTCTGCACACTATATAATAATATTCTGCTATAGTATATTAGCTATAATGCTAATAATTATCATAATTAGCATTAATCATAAAATGCTAATTATCATTAAAAAATACAAGGAATAAAGATTTCACTTTGATAACTAGGTCAAAAACACAGAAAGGCAGTCCAAAGCACTTAGAGGTTTGCAAGTGTTTTTCAAGTGCTGCACCCTTTGTACATCTGTTGAGCTTGCTATCAGATGGCACACAATCATCCATGAGGTCAAGATAAACTCTGCTACATTACTTTTATAGGCCTAAGAATGAATGTCAGAAGCAGGAATGCAACTTGCATTTTGGCTGTTCAGCAGCTTGCCAATTTCTGCAACACAGAGGTCTTACAACCAAATGCCAAGTAACAGTGAGCTTCTCAGGTCCTTTTGGACAGAAGTTTTTACCTGCTGCCTCACAGTGTCAGTCAGAAATATTTTATTAAGAGTATCAACTAGATTCTTTAATCCTTAGACACATGCTACAAAACCAGCATGTTGAAGAGTTCAGTACCTCCCACTGAAGTCTGTACATGTGGTTTATCCTTGTTACAGGAAAGATCAGAACAGAACATCCATGGTTGTGGACCAGAACCGAACAAAATACTTCATTTGGGGTTTTCACTGTACAAAGCGTAAAGGTAAAAAGGAGTCTGAAGAAGCGGTCAGATTGATCTCCTTTACTTCCCTCCCTGCAACACATGATCAGCCATCTCTGGGCAGCTGGAACTTAACTCTGCAACATATCTTTTGCTTAATCCTCTGACATTTACTTTCAAATCCACACCCCTCCACCCCCCCTTTTTTTGTGAAGATATGCAAATTTAGCTGTAATAGAAAAGCTGCCAGTGTCCAGTTTTACAGCAGGAATGACAGAATTTCCCAGTTTCCATACAGTTTGTTTCAATTCCAGTAAAGCCACATTGAAGAACAGTTTATTTTCCGCTGGAGCTGAGCCTACTGAACTGAAGATTACTTAGTCCTCTTTCTTCTACATGCCCCCTCATTTTATGTTATTAGAGATAAGCACATATTAGAGATATGCACTGTCCACAGAAGAGCTCATGAAAATTACCACCGTCAAGCTGCCAAGTAGAAAACCACAGACCCTTTATAGCAAAAATGGATTCAGTGTCTATGACGCTAAGTATAAAAAACCAACTAACCAAAAAAAGACCCCACCAAATACTAAAAAATATTCCTGACATCTGGTCACACCAGGAATCTGCTATGTGACTCTGGAAAAATCTTTCCACCTCAGCTTCCCATGTCATGGGGACCTCTTCTATAATCCAGTCACATACACTGACAATGGGTATTTTCCAATGAGTTAGAAGTTCAGGTTTTTTTCTTTAAAAATGTCTTTGATCTCTTGTGATTTTTTTCAAGATACAGTGTGACCAGAAAGTAGTAGTTCATTTTGTAGACTAGCTGCGAATTGATAGATTAGATTTTTCTATTTTGACTTCATTCTTGCCATTTAAGAAAGTCAACATAGGATTATTCCTAGAAGACAATATCAACTACTAGCTAGACTCAGATTCACACAGCAGGAGTGTTCAGGACTTAAGTGCCTGTAACCTGCCACAGCAAGCCTAATTATCAGAACTGTAGTGGTAAAAGGTGATTATGGCCATTTTGCAACATCATAAGTAGTTTATCCATATACTATGCAGCACCACTTTAAGTTACAGTAATGATGGAATCTAGGAAACTACTGGAAACAAAACACAAGATAACAGATGCTACAAGGACAGCAGTCATGTTCCTGTACGTGACAGAATACTTGGTTCCCAAGAGCCTTTCACAAGGTAGATGAAAAATTTACACAAGTCGTTCAGGAAAGGCAAATACATAATTCTTATTTCTTAAAACTTGCTACAGTAGACTCAAGCCCAATACTTGCAAATTGTGTTTGAAACCAAATTCTTTTTTTATTCTGTATAGTCAACCTCACAGTACATACACCCATATTTGAAAGAACAGTTTCTAGATCCTGAGTCATTTTCCTACTCTTCTACAGGCAAAAGCAGACACCTATGATATTCCAAGTGCACAGAAAGTCTGAGAAGTAAGTTGCACCAGAGACAGGAAAACAAAGAGTAAAGCTTGCCTGCATTTAGCCAAAGAAGCAGCGAAGACAGTGATGGCTACCCAAGAGGCAGGAAAATGAAACAGCTAAGGAATGAAAGAAATTGCCCAACTTGCACACTTGGCTATGAGGTTCTTGAAGAAATTATTTCCATTTGATCCATGCCATGCTTGACAGAACGACCTTAAGGAGACTCAAGGCTAGAGAATGGAGACAGACTGCTTGGGGGACAAGACTAGATACAATAAAAACCTGAATTATCAAAACCAAGCAGTTCTGAACAGCTAAGTAAATGTTTGTTTTCAAAAGAAACCCTTCCACCCCCCCAATTTAACTCTACATGGTAGGAGGGCACAGCAACAAAGTCCATTTTGTAACTGAACACAATGAACTGTTATTAATGTAAAGTTTGATGCCAACGGAAGCAGGGGAAGACAGGCACTACTCTATAAACCAGATGTATAGCTGCATGTATCACTGGCACATCTCAATTTTATCTGTCAGTTTTTAATTCTCTCTGGAATTGAGACACACTGAAAACTGTTCTATCCAGTCCTATTTAAGAAGTCAGACAAGTTTTTCTTTCCATATGCATTTGGTCAGGTCCTCTGGAGAGGAGTCAGAATTCCTGGGAGTGACCATCAGCTAAGGAAGGAAGAAAAACAGTGACTTATCCTTATATCTAACAACAAAGCTATGCAAGTGCTGGTCAAACAACATTTCACTGAGAAACTAAAAAAAAATTCCCCCATGGTTTGCTGAAGATTAAGGAGGTATTGTGGACTATGTTAGCTTTGACCTCAGATAAATACCTGTTACTAAGTTGTTTTCTAAGCATGCATGCAAGTACTCAGAACAGAGGTTGCAGAATGTAAGCCTCACAAACTCCTTTCAAACAGGATAAAAGTCTGTATGAATAGAAGATACCAAAGGCCTGCCAAAACCCCTAAGCCATTCTTTATGGAGCTACTGTTTTCCCCGTCTCCAAACTATCTAGACTTTGCTCTAGAAGTAGTTCTATAGATGTTGACAGATTAAATAGCTCCATTTTCTAAGCAATCTAATGCAGTAATTGGACTTTCCCTCCAGCCACCCACTGCTAAGTGTCAAAGTCATTCTGATTTGACACATTAAATAGAATAAAACTGAGGAAGTACAATGTAAGCAGAAATGAGAGTTGTGTTCTTTATGAAGAGAGAAGGACACACACAAAAAGCAAAGAAAAGGTAAGTCAAATAAGTGACCTGTGAGGCAATGCTTAATGCCTGAAACTTCTTTCCCTCCTGGTCAGTGATGCTAAGGTAGGCTAGAAGCAAATAACTAATTCACAAGGTCTGCCTGATCCGCAGTTCAAGTTCAGTAGTGCTTGAGAATGAAATTAAAATTCTCCCTTCTTACCTATACATCACACTGATGGACCTCCCTGGTGATTACCACAGCCCAGCAGCACAGGTGTGGATACCATTGTTCTTACAAAGCAAGCTGCTAGAACAGCTTTATAGGTCTGGAAACAGTGTTCACGTCCCTGCTCACCATCTCCAGTGATTGAAGGATCACCTCCAAGCCAAAGGCCCATCCTATCAAGCAGGAAATCAAGCAAAGGTGTCTGGGGGCTTACTTGGATGAACAAGGGATTAAACTCCAACATAAAAACAACGTGTACAGGATGTGAAAGCAGGAATATATAAATGGTGTCCAGTCATGCATGGATGAGGTCAGGAAAGCTAAAGCCCACCTGGATTTGAATTTGGTGAGAGATTTGAAGGGCAACAAAAACAATCTGTACAAATATATTGGCAGCAAAAGGAAGAGTGGGGAAAACATGAACCCACTGCTGAACAGGGCAGGGAAATTGCTGACCAGGGACACAAAAAAGGACAGGGTACTTAGTACTTTCCTTGCCTCAGTCTTTACCAGTACAACTGGCCTTCAGGGATCCCAGGCCCACGAGACAGTAGAAAGTCTGGAACAAGGAATACTTACCCTTAGTGGAGGAGGATCACACTGAAAAATATTTAAACTGTGCAGGCAAAAGTCCATGGGGCCTGAAAGGTTGCACCCACAAGTCCTGAGGGAGCTGACGGATATCATTGCAAGGCAACTCTTGGTTGTCTTTGAAAGGTCATGGGGAACAGGCGAGGCTTCTAAGGTGTGGGAGGAAGCAAGTATAGAATCATAAAGGTTGGAAAAGACCTCTAAGATCATCTAATCCAACCGTCAACCCAACACCTCCACTGCCTACTAAACCATGTCCTGAAGTGCCACATCTACACGTTTTTTGAACTCCTCCAGGGATGGTGACTCAACCACTTCCCTGGGCAGCCTGGTCCAATGCTTGACAACCCTTTCAGTGAAGTAAAATTTCCTAATATCCAATCTAAACCTCCCCTGGTGCAACTTGAAGCCATCTCCTCTCGTCCTATCCCTAGTTACCTGGGAGAAGAGACCGACCCCCACCTCTCTACAACCTCCTTTCAGGTAGTTGTAGAGACCAATAAGGTCTCCCCTCAGCCTCCTTTTCTCCAGCCTAAACCACCCCAGTTCCCTCAGCCGCTCCTCACAGGACTTGTGCTCTAGACCCTTCAGCAGCTTCATTGCCCTTCTTTGGACACAGTCCAGCACCTCAGTGCCTCTCTGTTCCTGCTGGCCACACTATTCCTGATGCAAGCCAGGATGCTGTTGGCTTTCTTGGCCACCTGGGCACACTGCTGGCTCATATTCAGCCAGCTGTCAACCAACACCCCCAGGTCCTTCTCTGCTGGGCAGCTTTCCAGCCACTCTTCCCCAAGCCTGTAGTGTTGCATGGGGTCGTTGTGACCCAAGCGCAGGACCTGACACTTGGCCTTGTTAAACCTCGTACAATTGACCTGAGCCCATCGATCCAGCCTGTCCAGGACCACTCATCTTCAAGAGTGGCAAGAAACTTGCTCTCTGGGCAGCTACAGGCCAGTCAATCTCAACTCAATCCTTGGGAAGGTGATTGAGCAGCTAATCATGAAAATCTCCTCCAGTCACATGAATGACAAGAAGGTGACTGGAAGTAGTCAGCATGGATTTATAAAGGGGAAAACATGTCTGACCAACCTAATAGTCTTCTACAGTGACATGACTGCCTTGGTGGACAAGGGGAAAACAGTGGATGTTGTTTATCTCAACTTTAGTAGGACTTGACACTCTTTCCCATAATATCTTCACAAAGTGCATATTAAGTACACCTCCGCTTACGTACATACTAGATAAGTATTAAGCACATACTAGTTAAATGGGACAGTGATGTAGACTGAAAACTGGCTGAACTGCCAGGCTCAATGGGTTGCAATCAGTGGCATAAAGTCTAGTTGGAGGCTAGTCACTGGCCTCCATTGATACTGGATCCAATATTGGTTAACATCTTCACCAGTGACCTGGATGATGGGGCAGAGCGTACCCTCAGAAACTTCACAGATGATACAAAACTTGGAGGAGTGGCTGATAGGCCAGAAGGCTGTGCTGCCATCCAGAGGGACCTCAACAGACTGGAGAATTGGGCAAACAGGAACCTCGAAGAAGTTCAGCAACAGGAAAAGCAGAGTCCTCCCCTGGAAAGGAATAATCCCATGTACCAGTACATGCTAGGAGCCAACTGGCTAAAAAGCAGATTGGTAGGGAACCTTGGAGTCCTGGTAGACACCAAGCTGATCATGAGCCAGCAGAACGTACCCATGCGACAAAGATAGCCAACAGCCACCTGGGCTGCATTAGTAGAAGCATTACCAGCAGGTCAAGGGAGGTGATCCTTCCTCTCTACTCAGCATTGGTGAGATACTTCTGGGGGCTGTCTTCAGCTCTGGGCTCCCCAGTAAAAGACATTTACAACTAGAGTGAGTCCAGTAAAGGGCCACAGAAGCAATTAAGGGACTGGAGCATCTCTGATGCAAGGAAACGCTGACAGAGCAGGGATTGCTCAGTCTGGAGAAAAGGCAGCTCAGCAGGATCTTAGCCATAGAAGTCTGCTGAAGGGAGTAAAGAAGATGGAGCCAGACTCTTCTCCGTAGTATCAAGTGACAGGACAAGACGGAATGGGCACAAACTGAAACACAGAAAAAAGTTCATCTGGAAATTCCATATAGATTTCATTCCATAAGAAAATACCTTTCATGGTAAAGGGTGATTAAGCATTGGCAGAAGTTAGTCAGATTGTAGAGTCTAACCCTGGAGATGTTCAAAACCCAACTGGACACAGGCCTGAGCAACCTGCTTATGGTGAATCTGCTCTGAGCAGGTGTTTGGACTAGAGACCTCCAGAGGTGCCTTCAACCTCAGCCATTCTGTCATTCTGCAACAACACATAACAAACCTTAAGGAAATTCTTTGAAATGGATTTCTACCCAGACTCTGGAAGTAACTTGAATTAAGTGAAGGTAGCAAAACCAAGACAGAGCATTCCCACGCAGCTTTTTGTATAAAACCAGTGATACAGTCATTTTCCCCCTATTTCTTCCAAGACCAATTCAGAATAGAGACACTGTCTTTGAGAGGGGAATCCACACTGCTGGGCATGTGCTGTCACATATAAAGGACAAACTCACCCTGAGCCCCTCAGAAGAGGGGAAATCCACAAAAAATGTTTGCTAACTTGCTGCAAGTTTACCTTATGCTACAGAACTGGTATCTGTCAAGATATAAAACAGTACCTGCAAAACTCCTCTCACTTTTCCTCCGTCAAATTAGTATGAATTCTTTCATGGTGACAGTTGATCCAGTGATGTTTAGTGCCCATGCCCTAGCTGGTAAATGCTATTTGGAATAGACTTTGGCATAGCAGTCAAGGCCTATACTGAATGCAATTTTAAAAAGGCAAGTAAATGAAAGCAATAAACTCTAACCAGTAAATACTACCATTACAACAAGTTCAGTTTCAGTGTCATTCCCTTTAAATTCTTGAATTATGTTTACAAGGTGTTTTTCACATCTAAGAACATATGCTAACCACAGATTACCCTACATGGAAAGTATCTCAGTGACTACTCCTGTATCTTTACTGATGCATACTGGAATCTGGGCAGATTAGTCACAGGAGTAACACATCAAAACGAAATCAGTACTTCATTACCAATATCCAAACACTATCTCTAGTCATCTTGCTAAGCACCAGAAGTTCTGTCCAGGCAAGAAATCTGAAAGAAACATAAAAGTTCAGAAACCCAATGTAATTAAACTGTGACTTACTTTGGCAAAACATTACTAGTTATCTGTGCAAGTCAGTATCATTAGAGAAAAACAAGGACACCACAAAATGTTACTGGTATAAGGGAACTAATTCCCATGTAAAAGAAGCTTCCCTGGAGTATGGGATACACAGTTTCTATGCATTATTGATGTCAAAGTCCAAGCTATTTCACTTGTGATACAGATTTAAAGAAGAGACTCTCCAGATTCATCTCCCTACCTGTACCCTGTCAGTTTGCTTGTTCAGTAACTACTTGCCAATGGTTCTAGATTTGATCTCTTCAAACAATATACTTATGCACTGAATTAATAGCTGTGCTGAAATATTACTTCCACAGTTACTTCAGCAGGTGAATATTTAATAGTTAAACATTAAGGTTATGCAATGTCAAAACCATTGAACACAATGCAAGTCAAGCAGCAGCCAGAAAGCCTACAGTTTTAAATATTTAATGACACACACTGTACAACACTGAACACAGCTACTCTGGAGACATCAATTTCAAAACAGTTTTACTGGAATTTTCCACTGCAGTTAGTAGGAAAGACACTTGTTTCTAGAAATACAAACATTACAACACCAAATCCAAGTATTTTCACTGCTTGAATATTTCATTTCTTAACAACAAGATGAACTGATTTAAAATTTTCAAGTCAAAACTGTGGAAGTTAGCAGGTTAAACAAAGAAGCTGCCAAAAAGAATAGAGACACAGTCCCTACAAATGAATGTTCCAGTTTCTTACTATCTGCTACTACCTTTAGACATCTCAGCACCGTACATTCATCTTTTTTATCTTACAGCTTATTAGGGCAACCAGAGTGTTTGCATTACCTGGAAGAACTTTAGGAAAAAGTTATATTAAATTCTAAACACCACTACTTAAGGTATTCTTGCAAGAGTTTAAATCTGAAATCTTTAGATGTTAAAACCAGGATTTCAGTAAATGTTTGCGTTCAATAACTTCAAGGGTAAACTTAGCTTCGAACACTGTTTGCCTTATGGATAGTATCCAGTTCTTTTAAAATGCATGTTTCAGTGGAAGAAAAATCCATCAAAAAATCCAAATAATTTACCACCCAGCCTGTGCAGATGAAAATGGGTTAAACCTTCCTGCAAACCAGACAAATTTATGTTGGGAATATTGGTAAGAGGAATACATTAGGAATATATAAGCCCCCTTGGCAAGCACAATAAAAACAAGGACATATTTATTTGTTTTTGTTACAGCAATGTTCTTGGAGACCATTGTGCCAGGCAAGTGTTCTTAACTTGCACTTAAATTAGTATGAGATGCCATGACTCAAGAACTCTTCTTCTTAATTTGATTTCTAGTAACAATATGCTGCAGCACACAGCAGAGACCAGGTCTCAGCTGTCACCAGCCAGTGATAGGTTGCTATCTGAAATAGGAGAGTACATTGCTATATATTCATCAAGTTGAACTCCTCAAATGAAAGATAGTTCCATTCCAAACAAAGCTTGAATGCCACTTTTCCAAGTATACACCAGGCTACCTTGTTTAACACACACATGCTGTGCTGAGTTTAAGTTCGCACAGCTGAGGGCATGAACAGACCAACCTGACAGTTTGTTCCTCCACAAAACAGATGCAATTAGAAACAGATCTGCCCATGAAGTAGTAACTGGCAGGGGATCGTGATGAGCTACAATTTAGAGACAAATGGCTCATCAGTACACTGCCCTGGTATTAGGGCTTTCTCTTTAAAGGACTGCACGGAATATGGTATATTTATAAGGGACCTGTAAAGTCAGTAATTGTGTGAGGATATTGCAGCACAGAGTAATCACGGCAGTAGCTACATGCACTCTTGACAAAGGATCCTCTACAACCCCGGCATACAAGGAGAGCTATGCTGACCAGGACAGCCATTTCCACGTCCAAATCAACAGCCCAGCTAGAACAGTGTTGAAGCTCCAGTTCTTTTACAAGCTTCTTATACAAGCAGGCCTAAAAGATGATGTTCAAAGTGATTACTGAGAGGCATAATACTTCACATGAGCATGACTAGCCAACATAGGAGTACCTGTGTTTTATAAAGCTCCTCCTTTGAACTAGAATAATTTTACCTAGATAATATGGATTTGCCAAAGAGCTGTGGGCTAAAAATACCACACCACACCTACTAAGACTCACAAATATGAACCCAAATGGTTTTTGAGTTGGGGGAAAAAAAAATAACACAGGGATGTGTTTCTCAAAACTAAGGAATGACCTCTCTGCAGGTAACTTCCACTGAAATGAAGTCTTTTTACAGATGTGGTCTCTTGCAGCTTTTGGTAAGTAACTGCTCACAGCAAAGTCTTCCACCTTTACGTATTTATCACCTTCACTCTTAAGTATGTTAGTGCACAGTATGGATACTGGATATAAGGTCTCCAGCATCTGAGGCTTCCACCAATTTTCAGATTAGTTACTGGCCAGAGAGGAGCATTGCTGATACAACAGTGAGTACTGGAGCTCAGAGAGATTTTTTTACTTTCATTCCTCTTTGACCATGTTTCTGTATTTGACTCTTGTCAGTTAGGAAACCACCACCATAGCCACTTGTACTACTCACCTGCAGTGCAGCCCACGCTCACCTCGCTTTCCAGCGGACAGCAGGTCAAAAGCCCTAGCTCCACAACAAAGCTACGAAACTGAGCTAGCTGCTCAGGTTATTTGGATCAGCATTAAATCTAAGGAAAAATCTGGTTTCAATTTTGGCTCTAAGTCCCAGTTCAGCATTTTAATCCAATCCTCCTTCTCACCTTTGCAATTTCCTCAGAACAGAACATGATTTAGTAATTATTAAGGGATAGGCAGCAGCAAGTTCAGCACAACAAAGCAAGTTTTAAGAGGAACTCAGACCATGAGCAGGTCTCATCTGGATGAGAAGACTGATGAAGGCCTAGGACAGCACTGAGACATTAAAGACAACCAGACTGAGAAGCTGAGAAAGCCCATAATTTATTCTCTTGAGATGAAATGTTTTATAAGAAAGCATGGGATTCTACAGTCTGGGAAGCATTTTTTCCCAGTACTATTCACAAGGTTATCTTGAAATGGGTTACTGAAATACAGAATCACAGAATTGTGTAGGTTGGAAAAGACCTTTAAGATCATCAAGTCCAACCATAAACCTAACACTACCAAGACCACCACTACACCATGCTCCTAAGCACCTCATCCAAACGCCTTTTAAATACTTCCAGGGATGGCAACTCAACTACTTCCCTGGGCAGCCTGTTCCAGTGCTTGATAACCCTTTTGGTGAAGTAAAATTTCCTAATATCCAGTCTAAACCCCCCCAGCACAACTTGAGGCCATTTCCTCTCGTACTAAACCTCCTTGTGAAGCCATGATATTTTCCTATATGCTGAAGACTTGGTGTGTAAAGCACCTGAGCACTAATGTTGACAAAAGTAAGAGGAATCCTTGGTTTTTCATCAGTAAGTCATCAACTCATCTTCCCTGTCATCATCAAGCCAGCCATTATGCCATGAGTTTTCTAATAAAATATGGCCAGTTATCATCACCAGGAAGGACCAATACTGATCAATAATGGTATCAAATTCAATACTTAGCAATAACAGGCCTGATCAGAGCTACAGTTTCAAAAGGGACTTTAATGGGCCCTTCCCCTCCTCCACCCTATTGCTGAGAGCATCCAGCTAGACAGATGCCCTTTGCTTTGGATTCAAGAAGCCTTGATTCTAGCTCAGTCTCACACCCTTGAATAACACTGCATTATCCCAGAGAACCATCTTTCATTTGGAAAAGCAGCAGTCATGATGCTGGAAAGCAAAATCCTTATGGGATTTCAGGCATCACTCTGTGTAGCAGTTCCCAGCAGCTAAACCTGCTCCAGAAGGATTTACACCCTTGGTTCTCTTACAAGCAAGAGAAAACCAGCAACTAGAGTTCACTGCATGTCTGACAAGGCTATCTGCAAGCAACAGAAGGTTTTTTGGGGTAGTGGAGGTGCTTCAATTAGACCAGCAGGCCTGTTCTGACTTTCAGTAGCTACCAGAAAACAACCCCTTGTTCCACAATTCTCGGGAGGAACATGGCTTCTAAAACAAGTTTCCTCCAATTTGTAAGAGAATTTTCTGCAGGCAACTATTTCAAAGGTATCTGAATTTACTTCATGTAAGATTTATAAATTTCTGACTCAGCAAGCAAGGCCAGATCAAGTTGACCTTGCTCTTAAGAAATACACTATCCTGGTATCTTGTATGTTTGTATGGTTCTACCAGCTTTCTAGTAGATTAAGAGATTAACATAGGTTAAGAATATGCTTTAAGAGTCTTAAAACACAAAGACTCTGAAGTCCTTACATTTTTCATGGCTAGACTTTGAAAAAAGTCAAAGCCATGACCAAAGTTAGTGAAAGGATCTTTACAGAGCATGTCACAGTACCAGATGAGGACTTTCCAACATTACAGAAAAAAAGCAGTCTTCCAAAATTTGTTTTGGACCTTGCTTTGGCTAAGAGCTGAGTGTAAAATGGTAGCACAATGTATTCTGAATACGGTCAGCTTATGCAAAAGCTGCATTTATGTTCTCAGAGAGGCAGAGACAGACAGAAAAAGCAATCAAGCCAGAGGACACCTCTGAGCAATGGTTACCATGTTCTGCAAGGATGGCTCAATGTATTTCAGATTAAGTGTCCACAGAGATTGACTTTGCAAAGGGTGAACTGGCTTTCGTTGCTCTGTTTCCTGCTATAAGCACTGACGGAGACGAACGGGGCTGTTTGCTGCAAAGGTTAAGATCAGAAAGGACTAGGCATGATGACTAGGTTGGATGGGCTTGAAACTACATTGTTTCTATTAGAATGGGCCCTAAACTTCATTGTTTCTATTAGAATCAAAATTAATTCTGTAATGTTCATGCAATTCTAAACACATATTCTACTGTAAGAAAAGAGGGTATGAGGAGAATAACTGAATTACAGAATCCACCACATTTGTTGGTTAGCTCTTCTCCAACTTTCATTTAACATTGCACTTCATCTCCAGTTGGCAGCTTCAGTTCCTCGGTCTCGTGTTTTTTTCTGCGCTTTGTTTCTGGGTTTTGTGTGGCTTTTTCTCTTCTGTTTCTCTTTATTAGATTCAAGGTCTCCACATTTCCATTATGCTAGCATTCTCTTACAACAGCCTTCTTCCAGGACAAATTTAGACTTAAGACCAGTCTTTATATGACTGAGAGGAAGATGACCAGGAGTCTTCCTTAGGATACAACTGATTAAGGACAGCACACTGCTCAAAGAGGAAGACCTCATAAAACCACTGCTGTACGTACCACAAAGGAACAACAGAAATAGGCTTTCACAAGACTTGGTCTGAAGCAGATACATGAGACCCAAAATGCCATTTCATGAACAGAAGCAAATGTACATAACATGTTAACAACAGAAATCAACTGGAAATCCTGCTACAGACGAAAACAGAACCAGAGGTCTTCCCAGAAGTGTTCAAGACAGTACAACAGTTTACCTATATTATCAGAAGTTTATCATACTACTTTAAGAGAAAGACAATAACTAAGTTCACCAACCTCTTTCTACACCAAAAGAGGAGATGGGAATTATGCACTACAATCACAGAATAGCGATTCTGCTGTTTTGCCTTTAAGAGGACTAATATAAAAGAACATTTTAAAATTTGCAGTTGTAATTATCATTGTCTTTTTAAAAATAAGAAATACCTAACTTAGAATTTAAGTACAAACAAAAGATAAGAAACAAAAGGAGATCCAGTCTCCAAACTTTTTCAGTTTCCTACTTCTCACTTTCTGATAGTCTCAAAGTCCTTCCTCCATACTTTGCATTCCTGATTGTGATCTAATGAACACACTCCCTTCCCACTCATGCCCAACCAGTGAGTATGAGGTTTTTTTTATGAGACATTTCAGACACTTCCAATAAAAAAAACATACCAGTTCACACTTTAGAGGACAAGAGTACACTGGATAATATCCAGCCCTCCACAGGAATAATACAAACAAGAACAAAAATCTCAGAACAGCAGACCCCAATTCTCCTGATTTTGGAGTTGAGGTGAATCTGGTCACAAGCTCTCCCTTCTTCTGAAGGAAAAGTATACTTCAGCTTCTCCAGGTTTGTGTCTAGGGAGCTGCTGCTGCTGACAGAGACACTGGCAAGCACATCTGTTGGGTCTCTCTTGCATTATTCATTCCACAGACACAACTTATAGAAATGAACAAAACATATCCACTGCCACTTACAGTTATCACTTCACTGGAATATTTTACAACCTTTCAGGAAAAACTAGTACTGCATGGATGAAAGACACCCAGAGTCAGCATTTAATTAATATGTCAAAAAATTTGAAAGCCACTAGTTTAATAGGGGTCAATTTGTCTTAAGACTTCCCTAATTTCAAAAGTAAGTTTGGCCGTATTTTACAATAGTAAAAGCATTCTTATGGATTAAACAACCATTTGGATTAAAAAAAAATAAAAACCCAGGCAGATTTCCATGCCTGGCATTTGCAGCATTTTGGACCCATGCAGAAAGCCATATCCTACTTAAAGGACTTTAGATAGCATGGGGAGGGCAGAGGACAGGAAGATGCATCAATCTCAGTAGTAACAAGCAGTTTTTTGTTGGCTTTTTTTGCTTGCTTAGAGCTTGGCTTTTGAGCAATGCTTGCAGTCTTACTTCAGCTCCATATAGTACTGTTGGCCCCTTCTAGCATCTCCATTTCTGTGTCAGAAACCCCCCATGCAGGCTCAGAAAGGACCTTACTGCACCACTGAGGTTTCTGGCTGCAAACCTGCTCAGCAGCCTTAGGGTGAGCTGCACTGGTCTAAGGATCCTCTGTCCCAGGGAAAGCAGGGACAGACTCCTGCAAGAAACTAATCAGCTGCAACATAGCACTTGGGGTCCAAACAAAAAACAAGTGATGTAGTTGCTGAAGGTGAGATTAGCACATTTTGTAGTTCACTCTGACACATTGTGTTATTTTCCTCAGAGTGGTTAGGCATTAATGAACAACCGTGTGGCAGTAATGTGGTTTACAGGAAGTGACAGCAATATGCATTCAGAAGTGAATCCTCCTCCCAATATTGTTTAGCAACATGAAAAACAAGCAGCCAGCTTAAGCTGGTTAAGTAACATTCAAAGTCTGAGGGGATTTGAATTTCAGTGAAGAACAAATTTTACCTGGGGGTGAAAAGGCATGTGTGGGGTGGGGAGGGGGTTTAAAATGGAAATGCTGTCAAAGCTTTAACTGTAATGGAGCTAAAAGATTGTATAATTACCATTTTTATAACTCCTGCAGAAATTTAAGGGAAGAAAACGCCACCTTTACCTTTGTTCCAAGACAAATTGTTCTTCTGCTTCAGATCTGCTAGGGCTTTTCAATTTTACCTTGAGAATACAGTCCTGAGGTATTTAATTACCCTGTCAAGACCGCTAAATGGTCTGGCACGATGCCCCCTCTCTCAATCTTTGCTGATTGATAGCATCAGTAAAACTCACTAGCTTTAATTAAACCTCCAAACAGGACTTTTTACACAACTCATATTTCATTGCTCCCCAGGGATATTAGTTAATGAAAAAATTACTACAAAAAGTGACACTACCAAAATTTTCCTCTACAAGTATCAATTGTGAAGACAGGAACAATCTCAATCTTTTACCTGCTGCACTAACTCAGAAATCAAACTAGCATGCTTCTTTTTTCAGCATTTTATTATTTTCCATTAAGTGTACACAGCATTTTCAAGAGTACCATCACAGGTAGAAGTTCATAAGGGTGGAGACCTTGAGCAGTTAAGTTAGAGGATAATTCCTTTAAAATTAATCCTATTGTAAATCTAAGTAATGGTCCAAGGCACCAAGTGAAATTGCATTGCATAATGCCAAGTCTTAAGGACACTCTGCCTCAGAGGACGCTAATGAAGTTGTGGCACATGCCTAACTTCCAAGTCTTCCCTTGCTCTACTGTGCTTCTTTGGGCATTTGTAAAGCTGATAGTTCAGTATTCACTTTTCAACTGAAGTCATAACTAGCTCTTCTCATTACTGTAGCTTTCTACAGTAGGGAAGTTAACTAGGTAATGATGGCAAAGGAGGACATCTGTGCTTGTAGCCAAAGAATTTGTCAAGCTTCATTCCAACAGGAAGTTGGTAGAATGTTACATGTTAAGCCTGATTTTTTTTTTTATATATGCAAAGCTATAAAGGAGTGGGAAGAAAACCTACAGATTTAATACTTTAGACAAAATATTTCTTAATTCTCTATTCCCCTGACAAGTGACAATTACCCATGTAAACACCCTAATAGTCCAAAGAATTTAAAAATGGAGGAAACCTTACTAAATCTGATTTTAAGGAAGCACTAGCTAGGCAAAATACATCTAGATAATCTACGCTATCTTATAAAAAAGGACAACTCCTAGGCCTCTAGCCTGGACGAACTATTTTCTTTCCCTTTTCCAAAGCACATTTGAATAGATGTCTATGCATGTATCACCAGCATTAATGAGTATGAAAACCATCTGCCAGCTCCCACATGGCAGAGGGTCTGGCACTTCAGGTCCTCTTTGCATTGGAGAGCTGCAGACAGGACAGTGGGAAGCTCCTCAGCCCCAGTTCACCTGGTGAGGGAGGAACGAAACATTACTGCCATCTGCAGCGTCCCCTTGGCAGCTATGATCCACAGAAGACCATGTCCATCATTCAAGCAGTCTAGCATCCACAGAGAAAAGCCAAAGTCATTTTCCTGTGTCCTCCTGCTACCCTTAATAATCTAGGGAAAGAGCTGCCTCCTATTCAGCATCCTAAACAGCTCTACACCAGTTCCAGGATAGACCATTTGTTTGCCCACTCCTCTTTAGACAGAGAATCTTACTACACTTTCTTGTTAATGTAGTCTTTTACACCACACTGAAAGATACTCCTATTCAGATAATCTCACAATAAATTCACCCATATCTCTTTTTGAAGGAGTTTTCCCAGGAGCAAGAAGAGGGGAAGCCACTGAGGATTTCCCCTCTCCCAAGCAGAAGCCAAGCCAACAAAACATGCACTGAATTTTCTTATCACTATGTGCAAGTCAGTGACTCTCATATGCTGTTTGCTCCTCTGAGTTTCCCACATTTGGGAAGAACTGATCTTTCCAGAACAACCCAAATGAAAAAAAAACCACCAAAAAAACCAAACCAAACCTCATGGACCAGCAAGTTGGGAAGCAGAAATTTCACTCCTGGCACAGAAATCCGCATTTTCACTGGTTCTTAAATCGAAGAGAGCCAAAGTGCTTCCCAGCAGCAGCTTCTTCCAAAAGAGAAGCCACAAAAAATGTTTTACCTCTGCTAAGATACAACTGGTTTTCACACCGAACTTGCACAATTAAACAAAGCCCAAATTTCACAGGCTACCTGCAATACAAATAAACCTGTTTATATTGCAAATAAACCATAAATTATGCCACAGATGGCACCATCTAATATGTGTAGGTATATTTCCTAGCAGAGTGGGGTTCAGGTATCTAACATACCTAGATATGCCTTCAACATCGGTGCATATCCACCCCACAGTTTTAATATTCAGGTCAAATCAGAAGGCAACACGACTGGTACCAGGCTAGACAAGACTAAGACTGCTATGACTTGCTTTGGAGGTATGGATCTGAAATTTGGTTAAGATACTTTGCAAATAGTTCAATAAAGATTCCATAAAGCATTCCACAGGACGATGTTCTTTTTAAAAAGGTATCAGGTAATAGGTTTTAATATTGCTACCCATACAGAAAAACTTAAGCCAGCATTTTGCAAATGCACCTTTTCAATGTATTTTATTTCAAGAAAACAGTAGGTGGCACTCCCTTTTAGGGATCAGAGAAATATATCCAATGACTAACAGGCTAGTACAGAAGCAGCGGATCAGAGGTATGTGTCATGGCCCCAGTCTAGAACGTCACACATCAGGATCAGGACAATTCCCTCTGAGTGGGAATGCTCTTAGTTCAGCAACAATGTGAAGGTCCATCACCTAACCAAGGAGGTTACTTCCAGTTTTGTAGATTAATAGGAAACAAACACTTTCAACCATCAATCTAGAGAACTACTTAAACACTTCTACAGAAGTCCCAAAAATGTACAAAGAACAAGCATCTCTTTTTTCTTTTGAAGTAAAAATATCCACTAACACTATCCTATTCCACCATTTTTCATATGAAAGTATATACAAAAATCTCAATGATACCCATTTTTTAAAGCTTGGATTTTTTAAAGCAGGGTTGGATTCTGAGTTTGCCAAACAGCTGGTTTCTTTTTTAATTGAAGTATCAACTCTGGACAAATAGGAACACTGTGGTCTATAAACTGTAAGTAGTCTCTGCAACGGTCCTGGCACTGAGATCTCATGTGTGTCTCCCTCCACTCCAGTTGTTATCCCCAGAGGCAGCAAAGGCCTCAGACATCAACTTTACTGCTGCTCAGTATTGCCTCTAGGCTGATCTGATGAATATGTGAATTACAAAGTGCTTCACAGTAGGCTGGGCATTTCTGTTGGTTCACAGATAAAGGCAGATGCTCTTAATGAGTCTCCTTTAAAGTCACTGACACACACTGACATCTTAGGTCTTTTAACAGGAGAAGCAACTGTCCAAATGCCTTAGTCTTAAAACACATGAGGGATCCCCCTAGCCTCTGCCCCTTCTGCAGCACGGAAGGAGGTAAAACCAGCCTCTTTAAACAGCATCTTGGGAGAAAGCAGTCATGAAAACTTGGCCTGAAACCCAGCTTGTGTCCAAGAAGGAAGAAGAGTAAAGGAGAAGAGAGTAAGGCAGTTGTTTCCCTCAAGTCATGCACACTAACACTGAAAGATGCTGCTGAAATCAAACAGGGATGAATGTGGGTAGTTAGTCAGAATTTTACCTGTAACATGAACAAGCAACATTTACAAATACTTTTTTTTCTAACTAAACAGATTTTCTTTATTTTGGTGAAGAGATCATCATTTCAGCTTGTGACAACTCAAATGTTTCAGATTTTCTTTAGCTAAGGACATCTAAGGCACAAATCCCTGAAAATTTACACACAAGCTTTAGTCTCACTGCAAGGATCACTATCTGGTATTGTTTATAGCCTACAATTCTACTTTTATGTCCTGAGGAGGCAGGTGAGGAAAACCACCGGTGTCATCACCCACATCTGTCTACTCCATTTTCACTTTTTTCCCCAGACTTTTTTTTTTTACAATAAATTTTTAGCTGCAGAAATATAGTGACTGTTTGCATTAATCACTTAGCAAGATAAAAGAGGATTAAGAATTCATATACTGGCAGCATAAAGTAAGTCACTGGAAACCCCCTTAAGGAATCATTTTGGTTTGGGAGACCTGGCTTGATTCTCTGTAACACCCTTTTTTGCCTCACTATACAGTCACCAGAACTTCCAACTTATCCTGGACAAATGCGTTTTTTTATTTGTCCAATCCAAGTCATTAAATGCAAAGATACAGTGTACCTGCAATACTACTGGAACGCAAACCCATTCCCTTTCTCACCACTACCTAAAAGGCAGGTTCAGAAAACCTGGAGCACAAAATTACTTTCCTCAATTTTCCCCCAAAGGAGAAAATGGGAGAGACTGCCTGTGGGCAAGAAGTCTGCCAGACGCACATGGGAGTTTTCAGCAGCAAAGCATCTATCCATGTCTTTCATCCGTTGTTATTATGAGCCATGATTCACCATTTGTTAAACAGCAGTATTTAAGTTTTAAATAGTGTAATCCACTTTTATTAATAATCTTATGAATCCAGACCAGGTAGGGCATTCTAACCATAATTACTGCCATCTTATTTTCGTCTCAGGCATCTTTAAGTGGCTCTGCACTGCTTTTTAAGTTCAAACCTTTTTAGAGGTGAGCTTTATCTTATGGCTCAAACATGATCCTAGTTAAGAGGGCAGTCACTATCCAAGTGATGAGCTAGCAAACCCTGCTGTTTAATGAGGAAGAATGGACTGGTTGGAACATGGATTGCCTTCAGGCACTAACACCTGTGAAACATGTTCAAAAGTCTGCATTCCGTGACATTTTATTTCATCTCCTCTCTCTCAAAATTTCAGAGCTCAAACAATTGCTCAAAATGAGTATCCTCACTCTTCTGATACTGGAATAAGGCAGTAGATGAGAAAAAGCAACTGCTAAGATTCCTGCTTCTAGAAATTCAAGAAACTGAATTTAGTAAACAAGAGGTACAGGAGTTACAACACAAACAAAAAACCAGGAATGTCAGACATTAGAGACTAGAGCCCTAGGAGTCCAGCAATTCATAGCATTCATAGAGAACCAAAATAATTATTCCAGCATTTTGTTTTAAGGATTTGTAAGAGAAACAAGACACCAGCAACCTAAAAAAAACGGAGTATTAAAAAGTTATACCATCTTCTTTGAGAAAGTAAGGAAGAAGCACATAGTGCAGTGTTCAGACTACATGCTATATTGCATTTCTGCAACTAAAGCATACAACAATTTCTCAGTTAAAACAATTCAAGCTCACATCTAAAATGTTATCATGTGTTATAATATTTAATCATAATCTACCTCTCTACATCTAAACAGACTACAAAGGACTAACCATCTGCTACATGGTGAAGTTCTAGTCTACTCTATTGACATTAGCAGAATGCTGAAGTTACACTTGGAAAACAAATCAGGCATCGGATCAACAAGAAGTCAAAACACTTCAGTTTCTTTAAATCATAATTAATACTACATACTTTTATGGTTTTAGTTTGAAGTCTCAATCCATTCAGAGTGTTGATAGCTTTTTCAGCATCCTTGGGGTCAACGTAGTTCACAAAACCATAACCCAAGCTCTGTCCTGATTAAAAAGAGAAAGAAGAGTGATCATTAGTGCTGCTCTGCTATGCAATGGATAACTAACAGTGTTTAAAACCTTTATAGACACACTGAGCAAAAATTGCTTATAGTATAGAACAGTATCTGCCCCAGATAAAGTTTCAAAGGCTCACAACACCTAATTTTTCCAGTAAGGTTAGTGTTTTTCAACTAGCTTCCTCTGTTCCCATGGACTGCCCTAAGTTCAATACAGAAATGGCTACAGTCAGTTTAATGAAAGACTTAACAATTGTTATGAAAAATAGGTTTAGGAGTTTGTAATGATCTGTTAGAGACTAGAGGAAGTTAAGGAGCTTCAACGTTAAAACGACATCAAAAATCCACTACTCACTCACTTCTGAACTTTTTAATTGAACATAGGAAGTATAGTGGCAAAATTCTGGACCCGTGCTTGAAAATTAGTGTGTTTCAAATATACTTCAAGAACAGAATTTGAGCCATATTTGAAGCTGAACATTTCTACAGATGTTATTCATACACTAACTAGAGCTTTAAAGGCTCATTTTGTTCCTATATTCAAAACAAATGGTACAAGTAACTGGTCACGAGCTAAACATCATCCAAAGACGCAACATTTTCAGGTTCTTTTATCATTGGGAATTCAGATGATAGATGGACACAAAGCATTTTTAATTAGCTCTTAATCAGTGAACCACAGCCCATTTCTAAAAATGTATTCTGTCTAAGCACTTCTTATTAAAGACTTGAGTTAGCAGCCAGTTGTCATTTCTTGACAACTTCAAAACCTAAAGTTTGAAGGATTAGTTGCAGAAATACAGTTTGATCATCCTTAACTAGCTGCCTTCAGCATACCCCTTTAAAAATATTTTTAGTGCATAAGAACGCAAATAGGATACCACTTATAAGAATACTATCCCTTCATTAGCACAGACCTTTTCAGAAACACTCTCCCATACCCCTTGAACATTCCTTTTTTAGAAACTGAAATGACGAGGTCCATAAACCAGTCAACAAGCCAACGGGAAGCATCCAATATATCTAATGCACAAAATGCTAGTTTGAAAGATTAGCTTGGAGATACAACAATAGAAAAGGATAAACAATATTACAATCAAGCACAAATGGCCAATTCATTTATTGCCAGCAAAGACATAAAGGAACCTGTGCTGTATCGAGTTCTTGTAGCATGTATTAAATAGTATACAAAGCAAAAAACAGATGGGAAGTTTGTAATTAAGACAGACAACAGGGGGCTTAGTAACAAGCCCACCACTGCTAGCATTCATAATTTTGTACAAATTACTCTACCATAGCACCAAAAGTAGAGGACACCACCACCCATCCAAGCTACCCCTAATTCTTCCCAATCTCCTCCTCAAAACAGCACAAACACAAATATGTTGGCTAGATGAAGCCATGAACAGGTTAATATATGCAAATTTTTTGACAAAAAACATCCAAAACCCAGCTGGACAAAGTCCTGAGCAACCTGCTGTAGACAACCCTGCTCTGAGCAGGAGGTTGGACTACACAATCTCCATAAGTGCCTCCAACCCCAGCAATTCTGTGTTTCTGTAACAACCAATATGGAAATATGCAGTAGCATTTCTGTATTCATTTACAGCTCTACCTAGATAGAGCTAAATTCCTTACCCTAAAGTGCCTTTTTTCCTTATTAGTTTGATTACAGTAGAGCAATTTCTGTACCTGTCACCTCCATCACTCCCACTGTCTGCAGAAACTCTTCCCAGCAGTGTCTCCAAAGAAGAGCAACTTAAAGGAATGTCTCCATTTGTGCAAGGTTTCTATTTTAGTCTCATCTCCTAATACAGAAATACTGATTTTTGCTGTTGTTATTAATCTCCTAAGAAGGAATCCATTTAAACCACAACCTTAAAAGACATAAAAATCTAAGAGAAACCTATTTCATGTAAGACGTTCCCAATACACTACTCAGTAATTCCAGAGTGAACAGAAAAAGATGTGCAGAAATTATTTCTACTACCCCTCTGTTCATGTGATCCATTTTTCACATTAAAAACACCCAGACCACTACAGGCAAAGAGTATACCCAGCTGTTACAAAGGATATCATTCATGACCAGTTCTTCTGCAGATGTTCTATTAATTAAGCTTGATGAATACTAGTAGATTAACCTAGGAAGCTGCACCAAGCAAAATCCAGTAATTTATTCAGGACAAGCTTGAACTCATTTCTGCAGGTTTGTTCTGCAATTTTGCAATTTAAAAAAGCTTTCACTGTGAGGGTGCTGAAACACTGAAGTAGGCCACCCAGAGGGGTTGTGAAGTCTCCATTCCCAGAGATACTCAAAGTCTGACTGGACATGGTCCTGGGCAACCTTCTCAGGGAGAACCCGCTTGAGGAAGGGGAGCTGACTAGATTATCTCCAGAAGTCCCTGCTGCCCTCAGTGATTCTGTGAATTACTTATTTTATTTAATTCAGTTTTGTTTAATTTGGGCTATCATCTAAAATTCAAAGGTGTTCAGATCTAACATTCAAAGGCCTTATACATTTGAAAATGTTAAGAACAGGTAAAACGTCCTAAAGAAATCAAAATTTGGCCTGAATATTAGTGGTTCAATTACACATTATCAATAATTCAGAGTCAAAAATCACTTTCTTCACAGAAGAACATAAGAAAGATGAATCTCAGCTCTCAACAAGCAATACAAGTAATTGGAAACTGAACCTGATTTTTGGAATCAGATGCTTGAGGGATCACTTTTGAGTCTTCCTGCTTGGGTTAAGGGAAGATGCTTGTTTACGAGGGTTGCCAGTTCATATACAGATGGCTGAGTTTTAGAAAATCCAGACAAGCATTTCACAAAATGCAGTAAAGCAGCTATTTCAAATGACCCATCAGATATCCCAATTATTGCAAAGTATGTCTGACAGATGGTGCTGTTTCTCACTTGGTGGGAAGTACCAACTGGGTTACAAGAACCTAGAAGCTCAGTTCTTCCTAAGTGTTTCACTGATGTACAGGACATCAGTCCAAACTTACACGAGTACCACTGTGGCTGTACAAGCCAGGGAGGTCCCATCTGATTGTGAATTTCACATGGAGAAAGAGCAGCATACCCACTGCACACAAATTTTACTCAAATAAAATTAGATACCTGGCCAGTATAATTCAAACAAGTTCTCCTTCTGTGCAGCTTTTTCCCCCTCCTCAATGTCTAAACTTTTTGCATTCAAGACAAACTAAGTAGAAGCTAGATACACTTAAATGAAATCAGCCACCACTCAGAATATCTAAAAAGAGAAACTTCATTATTTAATAATTGTAATGACTAATTTCACAGAATCACAGAATCGTATAGGTTGGAAAAGACCTTTCAGATCATCAAGTCCAACCATAAACCTAACACTACCAAGACCACCACTACACCATGTCCCTAAGCACCTCATCAAAATGTCTTTTAAATACATCCAGGGATGGCGACTCAGCCACTTCCCTGGGCAGCCTGGTCCAATGCTTGACAACCCTTTCAGTGAAGTAATTTTTCCTAATACCCAATCTAAACCTCCCCTGGCAAAACTTGAGGTCATTTCCTCTCGTCCTATCACTTGTTACCTGGGAGAAGAGACTGACCCCCACCTCTCTACAACCTCTTTTCAGGTACTTGTAGAAGCAATAAGGTCTCCCCTCAGCCTCCGCTTCTCCAGGCTAAACAACCCCAGTTCCCTCAGCCGCTCCTCATCAGACTTCTGCTCCAGACCCTTCACCAGCTTCATTGCCCTTCTCTGGACACACTCCAGCACCTCAATGTCTCTCTTGTAGTGAGGAGCCCAAAACTGAACACAGCATTTGAGGTTCAGCCTCACCAGTGCCGAGTACAGGGGCACGATCACTTCCCTAGTCCTGCTGGCCACACTATTTTTGATACAAGCCAGGATGCCATTGGCTTTCTTGGCCACCTGGGCACACTGCTGGCTCATATTCAGCCAGCTGTCAACCAACACCCCCAGGTCCTTCTCTGCCAGGCAGCTTTCCAGCCACTCTTCCCCAAGCCTGTAGCATTGCATGGGGTTGCTGTGGCCCAAGTGCAGGACCTTGCACTTGGCCTTGTTAAACCTTGTACAATGGGCCTCGGCCCATCAATCCAGCCTGTCCAGGTCCCTCTGCAGAGCCTTCCTACCCTCAAGCAGATCAACACTCCCGCACAGCTTGGTGTCATCTGCAGACTTACTGAGGGTGCACTCGATCCCCTCGTCCAGATCACTGGTAAAGATATTAAACAGGACTGGCCCCAACACAGAGCCCTGGGGAACACCACTTGTGACTGGCCACCAACTGGAGTAAACTCCATTCACTACCACTCTTTGGGCCCAGCCAACCACCCAGTTCTTTACCCAGCAAAGAGTACGCCCGTCCAAGCCATGAGCAGCCAGTTTCTCCAGGAGAATGCTGTGGGAAACCGTGTCAAGGGCTTTACTGAAGTCTAGATAGACAACATCCACAGCCTTTCCCTCATCCACTAGGCAGGTCACCTTGTCCTAGAAGGAGATCAGGTTGGTCAAGCAGGACCTGCCTTTCCTAAACCCATGCTGGCTGGGCTTGATCCCTTGGTTATTCTCTACAGGCCGTGTGATGGCACTCAGGATGATCTGCTCCATCAGCTTCCCCGGTACCGAGGTCAGGCTGACAGGCCTGTAGTTCCCCGCATCCTCCCTCCGGCCCTTCTTGTAGATGGGTGTCACATTTGCTAATCTCCAGTCAACTGGGACCTCCCCAGTTAGCCAGGACTGCTGGTAAATGATGGAAAGGGGCTTGGTGAGCACTTCTGCCAGTTCCTTCAGTACTCTCGGGTGGATCCCATCAGGCCCCATAGACTTGTGAGTGTCTAAGTGGTGCAGCAGGTCACTAACCATTTCCCCCTGGATTATGGGGGCTCCATTCTGGTCCCTGTCCCTGTCTTCCGACTCAGGGGGCTGGGTACCCAGTGAACAATTGGCCCTACTATTAAAGAGTGAGGCAAAGAAGGCATTAAGTACCTCAGCCTTTTCCTCATCCTTGGTCACTGTGTTACCTCCCCTGTCTAATAGAGGCTGGAGATTCTCCTTAGCTCTCCTTTTGCTGCTAATGTGTTTGAAGAAGTATTTTTTCTTGTCTTTTACAGCAGCAGCCAGATTGAGCTCTAGCTCGGCTTTGGCCCTTCTAATTTTCTCCCTGCACAACCTTGCTACACCTTTGTAGTCCTCCTGAGTTGCCTGCCCCTTCTTCCAGAGGTCGTAGACTCTCCTCTTTTTCCTGAGTTCTAGCCAAAGCTCTCTATTCAGCCAGGATGGTCTTCTTCCCTGCTGGCTCGTCTTTCGGCACCTGAGGGCAGCCTGCTCTTGTGCCTTGAGGACTTCCTCCTTAAAGAATGTCCAGCCTTCCTGGGCTCCTTTGCCCTTTAGGGCTGCCTCCCAGGGAACTCTGTTGACCAGTCTCCTAAACAGGCCGAAGCCTGCCCTCCAGAAGTCTAAGGTGGCAGCTCTGCTGACCCCCCTCGCCACTTCTCCAAGAACTGAAAAACTCTATCATTTCGTGATCACTCTGCCCAAGATGGCCTCCAACCATCACATGGCTCACAAGTCCTTCTCTCTTTGTCAACAAGAGGTCCAGCGGGGCACCTTCCCTAGTTGGCTCCCTCACCAGCTGTGTCAGGAAGTTATCTGCCACACACTCCAGGAACCTCCTAGACTGTTTCCTCTCTGCTGAATTGTATTTCCAGCAGACATCTGGTAAGTTGAAGTCCCCCACAAGAACAAGGGCTAGCGATCATGAGGCTTCTCCCAGCTGCTTACAGAATAGTTCATCAGTCTCCTCATCCTGGTTGGGTGGTCTGTAACAGACTCCCACCACAATATCTGTCTTGTTGGCCTTCCCCCTGATTCTTACCCATAGACATTCCACCCTATCGTCACCATCATCAAGCTCTAAACTATCCAGACACTCCCTAACGTATAGGGCTACCCCACCACCTCTCCTGCCTTGCCTATCCCTCCTGAAGAGTTTATAGCCATCCATTGCTGCACTCTAGTTGTGTGAGTCATCCCACCATGTTTCTGTGATAGCAACCATATCATAGTTTTCCTGATGTACAGTGGCTTCCAGCTCCTCCTGCTTGTTGCCCATGCTGCATGCATTGGTGTAGAGGCACTTCAGCTGGGCTGTTGTCCATGTCTCCTGCATAGAGGAACACCCCTTATGTGCTTTGAGGTGTTTCAGTGGCGTTTCCCTCTTGGCTCCTCTTGCCTCAGTATCCCCTCGCTCAACTCTGTTCAACTTCAGCTGTGCCCCAGCGTACCCAGCACATCTCAGACACAGGCTGAGTGCCCTTGCTGGCACCCGCTCCCTCTAACCGTGGCACGTCGTCCCTCAGCTTCCCTCGGGCAAGCCTGATATTACTCCCCTCCCCCTTCCAGTCTAGCTTAAAGCTCTGTCGATGATCCCCGCAATTTCCTGAGCAAAGATTCTCTTTCCCCTTTGAGAAAGACGAATCCCATCAGACGCCAGCAAACCTGGTGCTGTGTAGGCCATCCCGTTATCAAAAAAACCAAAACCATGATGATGACACCAGCCATGGAGCCATGAGTTGATAGATTGGGTGCCTCTGTTCTTTCTAGAGTCACTGCCCACAACTGGAAGGAGAGAGGAGAAAATAACCTGAGCTCCAGAGTCCCTTACTAGCCATCCCAAGGCCCTGAAGTCTCTTTTGATTGCCCTAGGACTTCGTGTTGCAGCTTCATCGCCCCCCACATGGAAGAGCAGTAGGGGGCAATAGTCCGAGGGCCGTACCAGGCCAGGGAGTATCCTCGTGACATCCTTCACCCGGGCCCCAGGGAGGCAGCAGACTTCCCTAAGAGGAGGGTCCGTCCGGCATAACGGACCCTCCATTGCCCTCAGAAGGCAGTCACCCACAACTATAACCCACCTTCTCTTCCTTGTGGAGGTGGTGTTGATACGAGAGGTACGTTCTTCTGACCTAGGCAACACCTCTGGTGTAGAGGGACTGTCATCCCCAGCCTCCATTGCCTGGCCTTCCACCTCCAGGGCCTCATACCTGTTGTACAGAGGCACCTGGGGAGGCGAGGTGGGCAGGGAGGGCCTTCGCCTGCCACCACGAGCGTGGACTTGCCTCCATTCACTCTCCTCCTTTGAGCTGCTGCCTTCAGCCCGGTGGGGGGGACACAGGATCCTCTTGATTGTGGGTTCTTACTGGTGGCTGCTCCTGTTCCTGTCTCGGGGGGCAGAGCATGGCACCACCAGTCGATCTCTTTCTCAGCCTCCCTGATGCTCCTTAACCTTTCTAGCTCCTCCCATAGCTCTGCCACCATGCAGAGCAAGCCATCCACCTGGTCACACCTCACACAGCTGTCCGCACAGCTGCCATGCGTGAACAGAGAGAGGCCCTGGCACTCCCTGCAGCCTGAGACCTGGGTGGCTGCATGTTTTCACAGGAGCTCCGTCTGGGTAGCCACATCCATTCTGGCAAGCACAGGGGGCATCGCTTTCTGAGGAGTTAATACCATAGCTTAGTTTCTTCTGAAAGGATGAGGACTACCGAATGAATGCACCTCTTGAGCTAGTAGGGTGACTTCGCCTTCCTTACATGCCCTGCCTGCATGAGCTGTACTGCCTGAAGCCAAAGATTAAACTGAACACTGACAGAAAACAGCTCTGGACTCTTCTATCTGTGCCTCTTCTACACCAAACTCCACTCACCAAGACAGAAACCTCCTGCAGAACACACACTTGCTTCCAAGTCTAGTAACACACTTAAAGTAGATCATATGTGAGTCCACAATGGGGTGATGGAAGACAGAAGGTAAATCTATAGTTGTCCACAAGTTAACTCATCCTCAGATTTAAACATATATCCAAAAGCAGCTTAGTCTCGTACTGTTTTAAGGCAGGGTCAGCTTCATCTGGCTCTTGCCTCAGCTTTGTTTTTCCAACTTGTGCTGAATGACACTATAGTCTGAAAAACCTGACACCTCTCCAAGCGAGCTGTCCTGGTGCTCTGCCTACTATTATGTGTTTAGGTATTCTGAACATCCAGTTTAGCCTTTCCTAGATCTTCAAAACTATGGCCTACTCTACCGCAACACAGATGAAACTAACTGTGCACATCAGCTATTTATTCCATAACTCAGATGTATAAATAGTATTAAGTTTAGCTTATCCTAAAGAAAGGAATGATTGAGTTTTATTTTTGTGAGTTACTACTTCTGCCAGTAAGAAGAAAACATTCACCACCGTGAGGGGAATACACTGCTCATTTGCAGAAGTGAGCAATACTTCAGAAGTTACATGCTCAAACTATCAGTTGAGCTTCTCCTCCTCAAGAGTTCTTGTGGCTATTTCACAGCACTGTTGAAAGCTGTTTCTATAAACTTTCTACTGGATTTTATGCTTGGAATCCTATGGATATCAGACAATGTGGTGTAGAATAAAACAACCGTTAGGTAAAGAATTGGTAAAAGAAGAAACCACCTGAAGTCAGAGAAGTCAAAATAACAAAATGATCTGGAAGGGATGAGGAAGTGAGTGAGGAAAAGTAGTTTGACTTGAATTTTGCTTCAACAAAATTTGATTAAAAAACCAAACCCCACATAGCAGAAGTGCATCTCCCAAGCTTGTAAGACAGCAAAGGACTAAAGCAAAGGTTATGATTTGAAAGTTCATAGTCATTAATTATATTTCATATTTTATGTAACTGACACTTGCAACAGTCAAATTCAAGCATAACTGGCAAAAAAATCCTTTGTCAGGCATCTCTTTGAACCTAGGCATACTATATCCACCACTAAGTGGTCACTGACAAATATTCAACCTCTAAGTATGTGGCCTACAAGAAAACATGAACTGGAAAGCGCTATGCTACTCACTTTAATAGGGGAAACTTCCACTTATGTTTCAAGTTTACAAGCTTCATAAATATCACCTGACCACCACATATGATGATGATGCAAATTAAAGAGTAATTTATTAGGTAATGCAAATTTACTTTTTGTCATTACAGTCAATATACAGAACAGATTTTGAGAGGAGAGGGGCAAAAAAGTAATTTCAAACAATTTAATTCTAATCAGCCTTTGAAAGGACTACTCAACAGACTGAGTGGAGATCCACGTGCATAGTAGAAAAGTGTAGATGAAGTTATTTAACATTAAATAAGAAGGAAGTAAAGAACACAGTGATTCAGTATTTAGGAAAGAAAAGCAGGCAGAAGAGACCAAAAAAGTTTCAAGTAGGAAGAGGAAAATAAACAAGTAGGAAGGTATAGCTGTGGTCACAGTGCTCCTGAATTTACTACTGTGCCTTGAAAAACGTCACTTTTTTGCTTTAAAAATGTACAGGTTCTAATCACAATACTTATAAGAGGAAGAATCACAAGTCAACTAGTTCTATCCTGCCCAAGTTGTTTCATAAGTGTTTACTTACTGTAAATGAAGTCTATTTAAATACTGCATATGGCTGTAAAAGCCCAAAGAAAATCTCCTGCTACACAACATTCGGAGAAAGTCCCAAATGGATGCTATCCACAGAGGAAATGGTCATAAAAAGTAGCTGTGACAGAAGTGACACCTGTTGCCTATTTGTAATGTTTTGCTTTAAAAGTAGCAGCAATATTACTTAAAGCAGAATAGAGGCCTTTTAATATAATTGGTAAAACAACATTTTCCTCCTGACAACAAAAACATTCAACTTTATTAATAGGAATAATCTTACTCTAGAGCTCTACTTACATGAAAGGACTCCTTGGTTATTTCCAGCAACTGCTTCAACATTTTTAAGATGACAGATTATAGACAGAAATTTTAGAAGTAAAAATCATGATGAATACTTAGGTTGGACTACTGGAGATGTGATGCAAGTGAAGAAGTGACAAAAGATTGAGAAATTTAACTGGTTGTTTAGCAAAATCCAAGCAAAGTCTAATTTTTCCTTAAGGTAACTCAGAAGGATTGCAGAATAAAAAAAATGCATCACTACACTGCACATTTCCATGATGCACAGCTATTTACACCATCTAGAAGAGGTTACTGCTGAACTACTGAATGCTCAAAGGCAATTACCAGCCAGCTCACTTCACTTGATCACTGTTAATTACTTATGCAAAGCACTCATGAACTTGGGGAGGAATAGGAGATCTAGAGACAAGGCAATTTTTCCTATTGTCCTGTTACTACCCAAATTATTCATAATGGAGATAAACAAGAGAGTTGGTGACATGAAAGAAAAAAACCAAGTACAGAAGCTGTCTGAACACCGATGCATCTTACTACCTAGAAAAGTCCTCTGCTGGAAAAGTGTTCATGCATGAAACACTTGGTTGCATGAAACAGCCTAGGTGTCCTGAGGCATCCCCCAGTTCAGCGCTGGGAGACTAGCTAGTGAGGCCTGTCACATAAAAACAGAGATTGCTCAAGTTAGGACAATTAATAGGACATATCAAGTTACAGTACGGAGCAACAGGTCACCTATTTTCCTGCTGGTTACTGTAGTCTAAAGGTTTCATTTCAAGTCCACTTCCGCAGTAAATACAGCTCATCTCCTCCATTTGATGGGGGAACCTGACATCACTTTTTTCTTGCAGTGTCTGCTGCCATTCTCAGTTGCATACACACCCTCCTCTACTTTGTAATCAATTTAGAGATCATATATTCTGATTATGAGGCAATTATAAAGAATTGTCTTGTTCTAGACTCAAATTAAGTGTTTGCACTCTTAAAAGCTGGTGGTGTCTCCTTGCTATCATCTGTCTACTGACAGTTTTAAGGGCTGGACTGCTAGTGGTGATCACCTGTCCAAGACAGCAATTTATGCCTCAACTGGACTGAGGGCAGCACCTGTAAATAGTAATGAACAGTTAGACAAGTGCAGAATAACATGACAAAGGTTTTACCTTCCCTAGATAATCTATACATAATTACCACCTCTCAGTAGTTTGTTCTTCTCAAATAATTTCTACTGTGTCTTCTAAGCCTCCTGTTTCTCTGGGAAATACAGAACTTATTTCTAAACAGTAATTCAGCTACACCGGAATGTACGAAAAACTGAAAGACATTCCAAACTAAATTATTTACCCTCACCAAACCTGTTTTCTTCTTTCCAACAAACCTGCATTAAGATTCTACTGCTACGTTAAGGAGTTACACAAACAGCTGAACCAGGCCATTTAGCCCAACCACACCAGGCCAGCAGTTAAGATGTTTTACAGCCTCTCCTCTCAACCTCCCTGGAAGTGGCCCACCTGATGACTTTTCTTGCAAGAAAAAGTATACTTGCCAACCTTAATCTCCTTCTTTTTTCTCTTTGGAAGCAGCTGCAACAGCCACAGACAGTGGCTTGCCTTCTAAAGCTTTAGTATACCTACCCATAACAGCTAAATTCCTTCATGCTGCACTTCCAAAGAGGAGGACAGAAAGGACAAGAGCCTCCAGATCAGACAGGTTCCTTGAAGGCCAAGTTAGAGATCCTCTCCCTTTTGACTACTATACCCATAAACCTGGAAAACAGGTGAAAGTAAATAAAAAAGTGGGACCACAGCATGTAACAAGAGCAAACTTCTCTAACTAGACAGACATGCAGGAATGTCTCTGTATAGCTGCTCCCTTCTGCAGTGGCCAAAGGATGACAGCCTATTTTATAACAGAACTTGGAGTGCAGAATGGCTGTAAAATGCTTCTGTTATCTTTTCAACTTACAAGCTACCACTCAGTTTCAGGAGGAACATTCCCTAAAGCCTGTAGGCACCTCAGAACCAAGAAGAAATACTATTTCAGACACAAGTGCCAAAGGCAGCATCTTCAACAGCTCTTTACTCAATGCTACTGGGCTAGATGCATAGCAAGAGAGAATTCAGTCATCTGAACTATGCAGTCCTGTTGACAAGAGTTTGCCTGAAAGAGCTCAAGTGTCACTTACAATCTGTTACACCCTAAAAGAAAGGCTTGAAAGGTAGACAAGTATGTAGACAAGTATGAGCTTTAACTTAACACATGTTAAGTAAGCCCTTTCAAAAGCTACTTCTGAAATACTGTGAGAGTTGTATCACACAGAAAAAGTCCCTGCGAGGTTACAAATGCACAGTGAACTCAAGTGATGCATTTTCAGTAGTCTTGCAACATTTTATCACCCCTAAAAAAGAATGCACATTGTTTTCTGCATAACATCATGATTAGAGAGCAGCTGATTAGTATGGTAGTTTTATTTCATGACTGATCAAAGCCTCTTGGTAAATTACTAAGTCTTCTCTGAATGGTTTTTTTGGGCAGAAACAAAGTTTGACCCCAGAAATTTTGGCCAATATGAAGCCTACCTATCTTCTGCTCTTGAAGCCTCCTGATGTCCAGTTGTCTACTGAATCTGTCCCCTCGTGATTCTCCTCTCTAAATAGCTACTGCTGACAAAATCCAGAGCCAATACTGTAGAACTTTATCTTTGCCTGAGCACACACCTGTTTTGGTTTTTTCAGCACTACTCCATTAGTATACAATGGTATTATTACCAGATGACTAACAGGTACTGAAAAAACAGCAACTTCAGTACTAGAAGAGTTTCTGCTGCTGCATTTCTTCCCGCGGTCAACTACTTGCGTTATTTCAACATGTTCTCCCTACCCTCGTGAACCAAAACACTCGCCTTTTAACAATGCAGCAAGATGCCTTTGAAAGCTTGGCACACCCACCACACGAGGGAGTCCTTGGCTGCTGTTTCCCATCAGAGCTATCGAATCCCCAACACAAGGGCTGAGCAAGCTACCTTTTGGAAGTAATTGTTAAGTTACCAGAGTACCTAGCTAATCCTGCACCTTGGCTGGAATTCTTAAACATTTCTGTAAGGTCTGCAGACCAAGCAGAATAGACAATCAACAAATTCAGGTAATCACTTTTTCCACAAAAAAAAATTAGAGCCAAAACAAATACTACAGTCAACTGAGCTCTGAAAAACATTTCAGTATGGACTCAACTTCTTATAAGGTAAGACTGAATGAGTTCTATGAAACTAAGTGGTTCATTTTAAGGAGCAAGCAGAGCTAGGTTTGTACATTCCACCTCCCCTCCTCCACTTACTGATCTCCTTAATAGTTAAAAGTAATGTAAGAGAAGTAGCCCCATTAATTGAGTGCTATCAATGCTAATCCTTAGAATAAAAAGAACCCAAAACTATCACTCAATTTCAAATTATCATCCTGATACACATATATTAAATAAAAAGCAAAAAAACCCCCAGAAGAACACTTACAATTGGTTAATAATACATCTGAAAACTAATACATACCACTAAGCTATAAAACTAGTTTCATGGTCTAGTACAAAAATTTACCACAAGAGCACACACTAATCATACACTGGAAAATTAAAAATCTCAATAGCAAATAATACATATTCACACATTCACCTTCCACAGAGGGCAATCAGAAAATTTTAAGATAAGCAGGAATTTAAAAAAAAAAGATTTTTCTACAATACAGTCATTGATTTCAGTACAGTGACGTTTCAGACATTTCAGGCTATTTCAAGTTCTGCAAAAAAGATTTTATTACAAAATAATTAAAGGAATATAACAAGCAAGAACTACAGTATCACACAGAAGGAATGCTAAAAAAGCCTATCTTCCAAAAAAATTACATACTATTTGCATCAATATGTGACAGTGAAGAACATACTTCTGAGGTTAAGCAATAACGTCTAGGAGCTGAAACTCAATGTCTGTAAGTCTACAGAAAAAAAACGTAAGAATTCTAGCAGACTAGGGACTTCATCTTTTTATAATTTAACTTCAGCTATGTATGCTGCCTTCAGCGCTTTACTCCTTGAAGATCGGAGAGTCCTTGACTGAAAGGGAATAGTCCATTTTCTAGTGAAGTATTAATACATTTTCTGCCACCAGCCATGCAAGTGTTCATTCTACATCAAACCCTATTTTCAATAAACTAAGCATAACTATGTTTAAAGCCATAAGTTTCTGTCTCTGGGTATGAAGTTAATTGGTAAAGATCCACTAAAGTACTTTAAGAACACGTTAGCTTTATGTCCTTGTAAACAGGATGAAGTCAAGTTCACAGCAACTTGACATTAGGCTTTATTCTGCCTTTCGTCACTCCTAAAGTTGCACACACTGGTGGAAGAATGCTGTTAAAAGAAACATACATAACATTACAAGCCTACATACAAAGGCTCTCATTTGAATTAATCTCATGAACCCATATAATTTTTCACAAGTCTCCTAAAACTTCAGAGTGCGGATGTGTTCCCTGACCAGCACACAAAAGCAGAAGCAGCACTGCATAAGAGACACAGCGTCATGTTAAGATCAACCTAAAAACTCTAAGTAGTCACAGCCTGTGATGTCCTGAAGGCAAGCCAGTGTGGCCATGGCAAAGATCAACAGCACTTCTGGCCTGTAATCCAACTTCAGGAGCATGAGAAGTTGGACAGAGTTTCAGATATAGGAGTAAGAAACACTCAAACCTTTTGTTTGTCTGGATTTGCAATTCAAGACATCAAAATGCTCCACAATATACTAGTGTGATCCTCCTGAGAGACAAGCCCACAGAGCACTCCTGTGCCAAGATAAGGGGATCATTCAGCTGGTATCAGCACTTTTTTAAAAAAGTTACTGCATCTTCATAAATCACCATGAACATGTGATTTAAATTCATTGACATTGTCAACTGCATCTGATTTAAGCCACTGAAATTACCACAGTATTATTCTGACACTGAATAAAGCTAGAAGCACACACCCAGACATGCAATTCACTTAACTGCAGAACTCTACCTGGAACTACCTACATAGCTACAGTCTCTCTAACAAGAAGTGCTGAAAGAATAAGCACAGAATACCATCAGTGTTGCCTTCTTCCCATTTACTTTTAACAAATTATTGTTCAAGTTTCACAACGATTTGAAGTTTGCATTAAGGCTTGAGCTGCATTTTAAAAGCAGCTTCAGCAAAATGAGGGAACCTGCATGAGCCACTGAACAACCCCCAATTTAACTGCAGTTTGCTCATAGTTCCAGTAGATGGATTTTATTTACTGAACATTCATAACTCATACACCACTGAGCCAACAAGCTAGGCAGCTTGCAAAGAAAACACCTATAAACCATGATCGCTACTAGATTTCAATATTTGATACTTTGATGCCTCTTTCTCCCAAACCCAGTTTCTCAGCTATTGCTCCGAATCTGGAAAAATGGAAGTTGAAGACTGAATGAAGAAGATCAAACATTGATCAAAGTACTTGACAGTTTATCCTGCCATACAGTAAGAAGACTATGTCTGTAATTAAAAAGCTATTTACAGAGCTGTAAGTTATCCTAAAAATTACAGTTTTTCAGGAAAGAAACTAAAGTTTCATCTCAGCCAGGTTCAGCTCTACCCTTTTATTAACTTAGTACCATCCTCTTGCCTTACATCTTGCATGGTTCTTCACATGTGAGGAACATCATCATCTGCTGCTTCATCAACACAAGCTTGTTGATGTTAGATACAAAAATGAGGGTGCAGCTCTGGTTCTTCCACACAGCAGGCAGAGAAAGTCAAGGGTAGTGCGTACTGTGGATGCCAAAATTTACACGAACCTGATCAAAGATGTTCAGTAAGCCAGAACAGACATTAACTGAGGGTTATTAACAGATGCACCATGTCTAAATATGAAATCTTGACTCCAAAAAACAGAGAAGCAGGGACTGGGTGGGAAGGTTTTGCACAAGCAAAAGTAACAGGGCATTTGCTTATGGACACTACAGGAGATTGAACATTGATAGTCTTGCCTGTTATGGCCTCTCGTGTTCAAACATAACTAGTGACAACCACGAACTGCTTGAAACAACAATGACTGACCTAGGGAGCATGCTTTCTTACAAACTAGCTCATCGTATTACAAGTAGAAGCTCCTTACTATGCTAAGGTGAAAGTATACACCACGGAATTTGCTAAATTAGTTATTTTTGAAAGCTGGCTTTACTCTTTAATTTTTACCACTACCAGTGGTCTAAAGAGTCCACTACAGGGTCTATGCAGCTGAGAAGTTTTACCTTTTGCAGTCGATTTGGTCCTTGTCAGGAATACAGCCAGCAGTGTTAAATATTCCGCCCTACTGTACCACCTAGTCACCTTAAATAAGGTGGATAAAGCATCTTTTCTACTGTTGTGATGTTTGGAAGCACGCAGTAATTTGTGCATTCAAGTAAAACACTATCACGACACTTGAACATAATTTCTTTTCCCAAACTTCACATTAACACATACTATTGTTGGGGTTTTGTTTTTCTTTTAGACTATCTGCTACTTAATCTCAGAGTTTTCAAAGACATCCTGAAATGTGCCGTGATTAAGTTTGAAAACTATTCCCCCCCCCCCAGGGCACATTTTGCAAAAGTTAACTTGCAGTGTTGCTTTCAATCATGTGGGGTTTTTTCTGGTCATTACTGATGACTGAAAAACAATAATGAAATGACAAACTGTTGTCAAAAGATAAATTATTTCCCTAGACTAAGTGTTAGCTGTCAACTCAAAAAAATACGTCCTTGCAAATATGTCAAAGGGGAATATCCTTCTTTCAGTTTTAATAGCTGTGATTAACAAACAAGAACAACTACTAATCTGCAATACCGAGAAGTAGGAAACATGCCATTTCTCATTGTAGTTGGTAAATAAATACACACAGGAAAAGGATATGCTGAGAAAAGCTGACATTTTCATTATCTGAAACTAAAATATGTCTCCACAAAGTAATTCTTATAGGAACACAGCAAAATTCTTCCAGAAGGAAGCTTTCTTTATTGGGGGGCTGGGGGGGGGGGGGGGGGGGGCCGCGCGGAATAATCCATGCATCTTGCTATAGATGCAATACTTCATAACCATTGTGCAGCAACATTAGGCTTCAGATGCATTTCAAAAAGGGCTGTGGCTTAACCTGCATGAAGCCATAGGTACCAGAAAGACCAGAAGAAAAAAAAGCAACTTTTATCTTCAATAGCTCGAGAAACTCAGAAGACAGGAAAGAATTCAGATTACAGGTCTCCTGTTTTAGTCAGTTCTACCAAATGTCTCAAATAAAAGGTAAAAACAAAGTAACAAACTACTGGTCAATAGTGTGGAAGATAACATGGCTGTACCTTTGGTAACTCTGGGAGTTGACAGATTTACAAAAACTGTTCAAGGAATCATAGAATGAAATGCAGGATCTGAGCTGTACTTGTGTCAGTTATTTTCCTTTTACATATGGATTAAAGTATTATGTCACTAAAACTAGAGGGTTGCCCATTTTTCTTCTGTTGCCTTCTACAACTTTCTACCTACTTCTACTCACACTTCGCGTACTCCAGTAAGACAAAAAACCCATAGAAAATAGTATAATAAATCCTTTTCTGCAGTTGTGCACAAAGAAACATGATGTCAGCCTGGCAAATTTGTATTGTAAGAACTGCCAGTTGAAGTGTACCACGATGAAAGAAAACAAAATGTAGACATAAAGTGCTTTCATATAGCAAGATAAGTATAAATACATGAAGCTAAAGAAAGTTCCTTGCTCATATTTAAGATCTTGCTTCTATAATGCAATATACTAGCTGCTTCAATACATAATGGACCAGCCATGAAGCAGTTAGGACCGTCTGCAGCTTGAAGTCTTACTATTTACCACTCTGCTTGTGGTGGCTGAGGAAGTATCCACTTTCTGTAAGAATATCCAAGTCCTTATAATCCATGTGACATCTTTGGAGTGAAAGGGCTTCAGGGTGTGCAGGTCAGTAACACTGCTACCCAAACTGAGGTAGACTTCACTGAAACACACCGTATTATTATAAATACGTTGCACTAATCTCACAGCACAGTTACCCTGAAAGGCAGTGATGCCTATTAAAAACCTTCAGATTACTTGAGGTCTCTTAACACATACTAGTTTCCACTAGAATTAACATATTCAAACAGCTGGCCTAGAATCACTAGGACATAACAGCAATATATACCTACAAGTACCTATGAAAGAGTAAGCAGTGATAAGACATGCCAAACCTGCAGCCTGGGGACTTCCAAGGTGGAAGCAAAGAGCACTAGGCTCTGCTAAAAGCATGCAAAATATCCCACACCACTAGAGGACCAGTGCCAATTTGCAAGACCCAACACTTCCACGGACTTCTTGTAAGTTACTGCAATCACTGACGAGAGTGAATTTTAATTTGTCTGCATAAGACTGCAAGAGAATGTATATTGCATTAACCCCCATCAAAAAGCACAGTGCTTGCTGAAAAGCAGAGTGATTTTATGAAGAAGTTCTGATTCACTACATTCAGAGAGGTCCTTAATCATATTTAGCCTTATAAAAAGAGTTCCAGTTTTAAAACATTAAGTTCTTGTTTTTGCTGTATATTGAGATCAGCCCATTAATTCAGGTTAATATATGGATGAATAAACAGTTTAACCATTTTAAAAATAGCTTGTTTCCACAATGTCAGTAGTAAGAACTGACTAACTAGTCAACTTAACTGAATCCCTGGAACAGACTATGCAGGTTCAGTCAAACATTTTTTTGCTACCTCTGTATTTGTAAAAACAAAGCCTATAAACTTCTGAAAGGTCAACAGTGTCGTGCCTGCAAAAGAGTGAAAAACAAGTGGATGGAAGTGCAAAGACAATTAAGTGCTATCTTGATTAACATAAGTTCATGTTCCTTCATTTCCACCTGCTGGCATGACTCACTTCCAGGAGACATACAAAGTGCAATAAATTATGCAGTTTATATGAAAAAGCGTGCTAAATGCTGCTAAGTCACAGAAATCACAGAATCGTATAGGTTGGAAAAGACCTTTAAGATCAGTGAGTCCAACCGTAAACCTAACGCTACCAAGACCACCACTATACCATGTCCCCAAGCACCTCAAGTCCTTTTCAATAACATTAAATAGCAATATGCAGAATCTGAGAAGAGTAACTACAGGATACAATATTAACAGGCTTAAGCCATGTCTCCTTTAATAGTGCTCTGGATCCACACATAAGGCTTGTTTGGAAACCTAACTCCTTCAGGATTATTCCTGAAGTCCAGACAATAGGACAGCAGTCCAACCACCAGCTAAGTAGGCCGACGCTCTGCTGTTGCACTTTCTTCCAACAAGCACACAAAGTTCAAAATTACTTTATTACTTTTGTGCTACAACACACTGAGTCCCTAGGCCATATCAAAGACTGCATTTTAACAACTGCAGAGTTCAAAATACAGTCTATCTTGAAAATTAAAAAGCTGTTAAGAACAACCCTCCTCTTCACACCCACCCCCAGAAAATCTATGTCTCAAGGTCTTAAGCAGAGAAGAGATCAGTCACCATATATAAATTTGCCTCCAATCCCATTGGGTTCTTATTCTTGATTTCACATTTATTCAAGGCCTGCACAAGTCATCCTGCTGCCAGGATACAGTTTGCCAGGCAATACCTTTTGTCCATATCCCTGCCCAAATCAGAAATTGTCAGGCTGCCAGAACTCATTCCTTATCTCAGCACACCACTAAGCAGCAGCTAGCAAGAACCCCTGCCTCTCAGACTCAGCACACCACAAAAGAGCATCTAGCTTCAGCTAGCTCCTCCTTTAGCTGCCAAACTACTCTACTCTCCCACCACAAGTGCACTCAAAACCTTGCAGAAACATCTGACAGATTAGAGTGATATAGGACTGCAGACATAATGCACATCGGGACTAAAGGCTGAGAAGGAAAAAGAGCTGGGGAGTTACAGAAAAATAGCAAACCTCTTTTGGAAAGTGGCAAAGTTGTAGTTGTCTGTTCATTCATGCGGTCCTCCCTGTATCAGGCATTTGTGCTATATAAGCAAATACCTGGAATTCCAGCTACACTGCCCTACCATCCTCAAAATCTTCATTTTTTGTCATGGGAATGTTTAAAACTTTCTACACTGTAGGTAAATAGTCACTTTGCAGATTAAGCAACTCGACAGATATGCCATACTATTTGTCTTCTCTTGCTTTCTCTGGGACATGAAGAAAAAAGGAAAACAGCTTCCCCAGTTTGTCTCCTACCTCATCTCCACATACAGTACGTCAAGGTGGCAACAAGTCTACAGTTGCAGATTAAGGCATAAGTATATGATCATACTTTCTTCCCATATTCCTGTAATGTTAGTTTAGATGCCCTAGAATTAGTCTTACATTACGGCAAATGAAAGATTTAGGGTTGAAGAGTAAGCTAACACTGTTCAAAGCAACAGTGACAAGAGACTTGAAAGAAACTGCCAGCCTAGGCTCAACTGAACAATGAGATCACTCTGAAACTTAAAGTTCACATACAGAAAACATCAGTAGCTTTGCAGTAGCACTGACAAGGGATAAAGTTTCCAACAGCTCTGCTCTTGCCAGACATTAACATGGGCTAGGAGTTTTTGCATTGCTATGATAGAAGTAGAGAAAACTACACAAGTTAGAGTTTCACATGTTCTAGATTCAAGCAGCCAGTCAGACAACAGACTTTCTCCTGCTTCCACTGAGGGGACACAGTATCCTTCCCTTGACTACCGGAAGATTGCTGTAGAAATCACAGCAAGCATAAAAGCTATCACTAAGAGACAGTATTTCACGCATGCTCTGCAGAGACAGAGCACCTACCCCACAGAAAGAAAAATCCTTCTCCATCTCACAGCCTCAGTTGTTTGGGCAGACTACAACTCAGCATTGTTACCAGGTGTTTGCTCAGACTCTGCACCAGAGGAGAGTACTCTATAACCAAGGATCTGACAGCATTGAATCCCTTCTAACATTGCACTGACTGTATGCATATACACTGCACACACTGAATTATGGCCAATGTTACTAGAACTATTACTGCTGTTAACAACATAAGCTCAGCTCTCACAACATCATGTCCAACTCCATACACGTTTTCTGTTTTCTTCTGTGACCAACCCAGAATCCTTTGCATTTATTACCATGGGTCTTCAATGAAAACAGAGAACATGCATGAGAAATTTCAGTATTAACAATTAAAAACTATTTCTGTACAAACTTTAATTGCAAACATAGACTACAGTTGCATCAACAATTTTCTGTAAGTGTTCAACTTCCATGCTATTTTTTCAGAACTGTAGTTCTAGACACCTGCTGAGTTGTGTACCGCATTTTGCATCTGTACTATGTGCAAAACAGTAATGGGGCAATACTTCCAAGTATCTGAGAAACTAGTATCTGCAGAGGGCAAGAAGAAATATGCACAATTAAACAAAACAAATATAGCTGTTTCTGTAAGACTAAAGTTGACAGGACAGAAGAAGAAAGATGTGAGCCTTCTTCTACATGCCTGTCCATCACACTGTACTATTCTTAGACTGTAAAAGTCTATGAAATTTTTAAGGGTGACATAACACCTGAAGAATTTTACTCTGAGATCCTGTAATGCTGGCCATAAAGAAACCCCACTGCAATGTGCCAGATAGTTACCAGCCACAGGCCAAATGGGAACACAGCTTTTGGAAGAGGGTGTGCAAAAGGATCAGGCTTTCAACCAACATGTAACCTTCACAGTAAAGCAGTTGGATCAAGTTTGAAAAACAGGCCCATATAACAGGGATCAGCAAGAATGTCCTGAAATAGACCTTCTCTTAGTCTTCAGGTTTAGAAGGCAGGAAGTTTGACAGCAGGAAGTGATACAAAAAGAAACCTTCAGGTGGGCAGCACCTGGCTGCTTGTGCTAAATGGTACAGTCTGTTACCACGGCTTCACAGCTACGCAAGTCTATGACTGTGAAATACTGTTCCAGGCCACATCTCTAAACACATCCTGCCTTGTTTTCTAGGTAGTACAAGCAGGCATGCTAAACCACAAAGTCTACATATATGCATTATTACTAGTTCAAACACACTCTGTCAAAAAGGCAAGAAAAACTGACCTATCAACAAACAGGTTCTCTTTTAGAGAATATAAGTTGTCAATTTTATGAGCATATGATTATTATAATAGGAGAACAGTACAGGACCTTTGAAGCCAAGAAAACTAAGAAATTCTCCCAAATTTATGCCATCTGATTTCAGCCGCTCTCTGAATTCCACAAAGTTTCAGTTTACTCTGCATGTAAACTCTGCAAGTACTCCTGGGTGAATGACAAAGAAGCAAAGGCCTGAAATCATAGAGATTATTCATTCCACAATGTGAAAACTAACCACTTATCTTCCACATGTACAACTGAACTGCACTAAAGACAGTGGGTGTTAAAAAGAAGTGCAGTCTTCTTTTTTGTAAGGACACCACATTCATTGCCATTTTTACCTATATTCAAGTTTCAGAAAAGCAGGTCTAGAAAATGCAGTTTGCCATACTAAGGTAAGTGTTCATTTTTAAGTAGCTACTACTGTCCCTCGCATTTTGTCAACAGCTGCTAAATCCATCTGCCTTGCACGAGCAGAAAGCTTGTGCTCTTAAGTGCTTCAACAGGGGCAGTTTGATAATTAGACTTCATCCCATTTTATCCTCTTCCCTTATATTTAAAGTATTTTTAGCTTAATTTTTATAATTACACATGTTTAACATTAGATTAAGTAACATGTTATCTGTTTTTAAATATGTAAAAGCACTTAAACTAAATTAAACAGCTATCTAGAGCAGCTGACAAGAATTCAGTTACGATGCTTTGTTGAGACCATGGTTTCCCACCTATTGTGCAACTGTAACTAGTTCATGTGGTAGTTTTGTACCTTGTATATACAGTAGTCAAAGGCATGTAAGAGTTAGCATAGACTCTAAAGTATCTGAGCACAACAAATCAGTCCGTACAGATTATCTGGTTAGCAAGTGAAGTCACACTCATGCCCCACTTCTCAGACACTGCTCTTGTTGATGGGAGTCTCACTTGAAGAGACTCTCACTCAGCACCCTTTAAAATCTTCACTAGTATCAAGGTTTAATTTCTCTACCTTCAGTAAAACAACAGAACAGCAATCAGCTATTTTAATTCTTGCTGAGAACACTTCCAGTGTTTTTCCAGTAGCTGAGCAAGTAAACTTCCCTACAGCTACCAATGTTGCCCCAGCAGCAAGTTGTGCCCATGAACTGCATGCTTGGAGATGACCAGCAGGAACCTTCTGCAATTCACCTTTCTTCACTATCTGCCTCACAACTAAACCTTTAGATAAAAATCAATAAGGGACACAAACTTTATGTTGACAGAATGCCACGAGGAACTATAATTATTGGTTGAAACAGTTAAGATGATGTTTTAACAAATTCCACTCCATGGAAAAAGCATTACTGAAACTACTAGAACAGCCCTTTAGAAACAGGGCTTCAGACTGCTCACATGAAATTAAAAAGTGAACTCCGGCGTGCCTCCCTTCCCTCCAATAGGTTTTCCAGAGGCAGGGAGGCCCTCAAGCTCAACTCATCTCAATCCTGAAGTGTGCAGACAGCTTCAAGGAACTGGGGCACTGCTATAATGCAGTCTTAAATGCACTCCGATGTTGCAGATGTGGCCGCAGACTGAAGATTAAATAGGGTGAGAGATCATTTGGTTCAAATCCACAGGATACTCTGACAAGTATTTGGGTCAAGATGGCAGTAGCCATCCTTGATCCCTCTGAATTTCAACACGTGGCATTGGTGACCCAGCGTGTAGCAGGCTTCTTCATGTCTTAAAATATACTAGTGGATCACATCAGTGGGGTATGGTATGGGACTCTAACACTGCCTGCTAATGTGGATAAAAAGGTTAGAATTTCTTGTTTTGTTCATCAAATAATGTTTCACTGCTGAGAAATGGTTCACCTGCATGTTTAATTTCATTCACCCATGCAGATACTACCAGATTTCTTAGCATTCCTATACTGGAGCTGTCTCATCTGCTTGGCAAACAGCTCTCAGTTCCAGCATGTCATAAATGAAGTTTCACCTCATGAAATAGCCACAGGATGCATCCAATACTGATATGGACCAACCCAAATTAGACAACGGCAGACGAAAGCTTTGCTGCTTATCAATTCTCATTTGCAGTTCAGTTTGTATGAAAGTATTTCCATCTCAACGCTCCCCTAAACTTCTCAAAGGTATTCACCAAGTATCTAGTACTCATGACAGTTTATTTAACATGAAAAAATTTACTATTTTAACACAGGAATTAAACCAATATAATTCTGAAATTCATGCCACATCTCTTCCTTCACAGAAACCTGGTAATAATCCCTGTTCTGAATTACAGAAAGAAAAGGAAAATTTGTTTTTCATGAACCCTCTGTAGAAAACCTGAAAATTAGTAAGAACAGGACTGAAACTAGAGCTTTCTCTTCCCAGCATCCACAAACACAAGGTAATCTTGTTGCAGGCTACTTAAATCAGAAGTATTGCTCCCAGTGCAGTTATAAGGTCAGGCACCACATTTCTCAATCTCATTTATACTAAAAACCTTTTGGAACAAGATTGATGCAATGTTTTTGCTGGAAGCTGAAAGTATGCCTCAAAGCTGAGGAGCTGCTCTCTGATAAAGGAGAAACACCAACTATATCTCCAGTTGTTCCAACCCTGGAGTTCTCACCTACTAAGAATGTAATTTAAATTCAGGATCCTTCTTAGGCACCACTTTATACTATAACAGGAGACATCACACCTTCAAACCAGGTCTGCAATTAAGTCTTGCTCCTTTCCATTCCCAGGCAAGGAGTCTTTTGACACTAAGTAGCAGCAATGTGAGCTTCTAGCACATAAAACATCAAAACCATCACTTAAGGATGTGGCAATTTGCACATCCATTATTAAGACCTTGAGGCTCACTCCTGTGTGCCTGCAGCAGCCTCTTTATTGGCAGAAGCATGTAATCCTTAAGCAACTTTAATAAGGAATGCTAAATATGTGAACTCGGATCTGCAAGACAGAGATAAACGCTTTGAATAGCCAACCCCACTAACTGATCAAGTACCAGGTACATCTGTCCACTCCTCAAACAAAAGGCCAGGAAACAGCTAAGTAAAGGACTTTTTGTTTTGAAGCACTGAAGTCATTACCTATAGAGAAGACAGGTTTGTTTTCTGCATCAACCAGCCTTCAGCTGAAGACAGCAAGGTGTGGCATCAGTGCAGTCTAGCTTCTTTGGCATCCCCAGGCACATCCGGTGTTCTCCAGTGAAGAGCAGATACTGTTTTGAGGTTTGGTCAGCCCAGAAGGACTAAAAGCACTGGTTTCAGTAGCCAAGGCTACCATGCTGAAGCAGGGTACTTTACAGACTTAACCATTCCTCTACCTAATGTCTTAAGAGCAAGCCACGTGCTATGGGAAGAAGTGCTGGTCATTCAGAACCTAAGGGGAGCCAAAGCAATCTTCATTCAAAGGCACAGGTGTCAGCCAGAGACTATTCAATAAGAAGGAAGCCAAAGGATCAGTGCTGGGCTTTAAGAAGCCTCTTAGCTTGACTCATTTTGTGCCACAAAAGGGTCCCTACCTCAGAGAGGGTAAGTTGTCAGCAGTCACTATTTGAAATGAGGAACAGCCATGAAGCATGGCCTAGTGAATTCACCAAGACAGAGGTATACATTCTGGCAGCCATCTTCTTTTAAAAGAAGTCGTCATACTCCTCAGGCAGGATTCCCTTGTTTTGGGGGAATTTGCTTTCAAATTAACAAACTGTGTAGAATAGTCAGTAGAAAAGATTAAGACTTTAAAAAATCCCATTCTTGCAATCTCAGAAGTACAGCACACCTCTCTATGCCTGAGTATGGACATTTCTCTTTCTCTTTAGTTTCTACTGTGAAGTCAAGCATAAAATTGACTGAGGATGTATAGAACTGAACTGCAGGAAGTCCAAGGAGGGCTTGAGAATCCACCTTGTGACTGGGGACACAGAAGTGTAGTTTGACAACAAAACTGTTTAGAGGACAGTAGCCAAGACCTATAATCAAGAATGACCACTGCCAAAAACCATCCCCCTTTATATCTAACAGGTTATTCTCACACCATGCACAAACAAAAAAAAACCCACCACACACAACTTACCAGACATGATCACAAATGCTGTCTCCAGCATGCAGAGAATGACAGAAAAAAGCATCCTCAAAAGAGATGATTATTCAGTGTCATATCAGTATTTTCACGAATTGTGTATTAGCAGAACACAGGTATGAGCACTGGCAATTAAACTACTTTGTATTATTCAAAAAAGGTACAGCCTCTGGCTAAAGTCAGTGTCACTGTACAGCAGACTAAATGGCCAAATTTAGAAGAGATCCTTAACTTAGCTCACTCTGCTCACCCTCAGCAGGTACAGATGTAGATGAACTAAACACTTGGGAAATACTCCCCTTAGTATCTTTTTGCTGCCAGATTCTTGTTTAAGCATCATCCTTGTACCGATGACACAGTAGTGTCTACATTAATGTGGGAAAAGGTGGCCTAACTTTTTTGCTAAAGGAGCCCATGTCATTAGGACAAGAGAAGAAACCATGTGCTGCATGCCAAAGACAAGTCCTGGGGTTAGTGCCAGAGCTGCCTGAAGGTTTTTAGGCCTTGTCCTCCACTATTCATGTACACAATTGGAGAACACATCTCTCCAGCATACCCAAACCATCAACACAAACATGTGTAGTAGGGACTGAAGCCACACGCAATCTGCATCAACTAAAGCTTTTGTCTTCCCACTGCTGCTGCTCGGGGAACACTGAGTCACAAAAGAGCCTTTATTTAGTGTGAGAAAAATGTCCATGTTCTGCCACTACCTTTCAGTAATAGGAAAGTATTGGCTTCCATCCCTTAAACCAAAGCACAGCGAACATGCAGCCTTGAAGAGGTGTCATTTTAAACACACAGAAGCTAACCAGCACATTCAAGAGTTGCAACCAAGAACATAAGTTAAAGATGTGTTCCTGAAAGCTGGGTATTTGAGGACTCTGCAAAAAAAGTCAGGAAATAAAGTACCAAAGTCAACATTTCTGAACAAAACTAATGAAATGTCGACATAAGTGGTACTGAAATGTCGACATAAGTGGTACTGAAATGTCGACATAAGTGGTACTGAAATGTCGACATAAGTGGTACTGAAATCTTTTTTAATTTGAGAGAGCTTAGAGTTGAAAAATGGAGATGAGACAAACTGAACTTTGCCAACCATCCTTTCATTCTTGTTTTAAAGTGCAGGCATCCATCTGGTAGTTCTTTCAAAGTTAAACAACTGGTCTAAATACATGTAACCTGTGCATCAGCTGTTGCTAAAATAAAGTACTAACAGAATACATCACGCTGCAGTTCATACTTGCACTCTCAGAAGCACATATTCATTCAAGTGTGCACCCTAAAGAAATTGCTCAAGTGCTGCAATGCAAAAGTGGCTCTGCCTACAAAGTGGAATAAATTAAGTCCACCCTTTTCCCAAGGTACAAGCTTAATTACCTGCATCCCTCAAAAAGGAGGTTTTGCATCAACTAGGGCTAATGAAGTCATGATTCCAATGGAGTTGAATAAAACCTCAAGTAAACCTTGTACAAATATCTGCTTTTCCACATCTGAACCTTCTTTCCAGAGACTCTAAAGCTCGGAAGACTTAAATGCTCTGTTAGCATTTATAGCACTCATACAACCCTGGATGAAATGCAGATATAGACAATTTTTGGGTGTAAAATCTACATAATGATGAACCTAAGTTCCTTCTGACTAGCAACATCAGCATTGGTTTCTTCTGCCTTTATTCCATGATTTAAGAGAATTGCAAAACACCATCTGACAGCTCACTGCTTGGAAAATGAAAAGATGCAGGAAATCCCAAAACCAACATACCTGTTATTTTGTCTCTGACAAGCTTGCAGGATTCTATCTCACCAATGCTGCCAAACAGACTCTTCAGCTCCTCCTGTGTCATGTTCTGTGGAAGGTAGTTGACTATTAAATTGGTCTTGCTGTCTTCTGTGTTCCCAGAATCAACTGGTGATGAGCAATTGTTTATGGTGGTTGAACCATGGGCTGTGTTATTGCAAGTTGGTCCATTAGACAGTTGTGTTTCCATGGCAGCAATTACCTGCTGAAAAACACAGAAAACAAGAACCATCAAAATCCGTATTTCAAAATTCAAATTTCATATTATCTACTAGAGTCCAGACAAGAATCTAAAGACCTGTCACTATGCAGAAGTGGTACTGCGAGGGCCATATACTGCCTCTATATGCAAAAAACCCCCATCAATACAGAAGGATTTTAACTGTTAGTCAAGGCAATACTTTAAAAAGTTACGGGCAAATAAAGTTGTCACTAAAATCTTCTAGGAGCTCTCTCAATGAAATCAACACTCAAAACTTAGCTTCCATCCTCCCCCATTCCCTTCATTTAGGGGCATCACAGCCTTTTTAGTATAGAAGTTACCAAGCAGCGTTGGCCTGTTGCAAGCGTAATCAGGTCTATTAACTTAGAAATAATAACTGAAATGATATGAAATATAGCTTTTAAAGTGATAGTATTTGGTTGTTTTCAAAAAGATGTGGGTGTTAACTGTATCCTGAGCCTATTTCTCATAAGCAATAGCAAAAAGCAAGATTAGTAATTTAGAGATGCTTAACGAGCTATATGAATGTGCTGGGATGGAAAACAAACTCTTCCTTTATAACTTCTAGGTCAACCTTCTGTCACCACAGGTTAGAAGTATGTTTCTAAATGCTTTTATTTTATTAAACTGACAATTCCTGGTTTTCGCTTCTTCCCTCTCCTGCACCCTGAAAACAGTTAAATTTGATACTTTAACTTGATTTGCTTTTAGACATCAAAATAAGGGAGTGATCACCACTCCAGGAACTACTGTGTTTCACCTCAAAGCAACTGACTGTATGATTGGCAGATACAGCTGCAATCATTTGGAGAAGTGTCAGTCAGTACTTGCCCACAAGCTACCACATGTACAAAAGGTTCTCTGCCATCTCAGTCAGTCACTGAATGGTAACCATTGGTAAATACAGTGGATTTTTAATGGCAGACTAATATCCAAGACTTGGGCAGCCTACCCTGTTTGAGACCAACCATATAGGACAACATCCAACAGACAATTCTATAAATTAGTTCTCCAGTAATAAACATTTCAACACAGAAGCAAGACTCATCAAGAAGTTTCACTAAAAAAATCCAGCAATCACTGAAATCCAACCTCGTACTTAAATTTCTAGGAGGAGTTCTTACACGAAAAAGCCTACTGTAAAATTGCAGTGTAATGTCAGGACCTCTGGAGGTTCTGTCCTAACTGTCCTGTTCAAAGCAGCATATGCAATCAATGCATACCCAAACAGCTGATTAGGTCAACTGTACTCAGGGAGTACAAACTTGAATTTCCTAAAAACATGAAAGGGGATAAGTTGAGTGTCTTAAACTACAATTCAGACATTCCTGGGAACGCATTTCTATGTTCTGCATACAGACATATTTACTAAGAGATTACTTCAGCACAATGCAAAAAAGGGAAGATGCATCTATTAAGAACACTTAACATAAAAATGTGATCTAGTTTTCCTGAGGAGCTACAACTGGAACAACATCTTCCTCCCTTGTGGCAAAGTCCAAGGGGTAACCTGCTCCTGGCACTGTGATAAAACAAGTCTGCTGAAAAGATGAGAAAGTAGATGATCCCAATTAAGATAAATTACTTTTAAAAACACTAGTATATCTGGCAGAGCTAGTAGCTGCAAATGCTGTGCTCTAAGGCTCTCTAGGATTGCTTTTTTCCCCCCTCCTCTTTTTCTTTCTCAGATTTAAAGTGTTCATTGATCAAAATTAGCAGGATTTAGCAAGGACAACAAACAATCCTAACTTAATTGCACATTTATTTTCATGTTCAGGTGGCAAGAATGAGATCCTAAGCCAGCATTCAAGTGAACAGCTGCAGTAGCCTGTCTGTGCTGAAATTACAGCATTTCCCAGCTATAGAACCATCTGCTCTGAATAAAGTGATACTAATATGTTCTACAAATAATGCATATTCCATTGATAGGTTGAATACAACTGTTCATAAAACACAAAGCACTTCTTCAGCAGTTACTAAATATTTTCCACCCAGAAAAATAGTTTAAGAGATAAATTTACAGTTTTCAAACAATTTCTTAGAATAAGACTTGTAAATATACTTTCGAAATAGTAATCATAAATACACAGTATACAGGTTTTTAAAGTTACTGCAATTTAGTATTCAGACCATACCAAAACCATTTTAGTACAATACTACTCTTCAATTATCCACTAGGTATTTTGAATTAGTACTAAAATCTAATTGACATTAGAAGAAAGGCAAGCCACTGCAGTATAATTTCTACAGGAGATCACCATATTATAGAAAAAGTTGTCATGGTACGCCAGTGCACTCTAGGCTCTCACAGAATAGGGACACAACCTACAGCCTATAATGAAACATAGAAGAGAGTTAACGTTCCAAATGGGAGATTAAAGAGTTTGGTATGGCCTCAGCACTATTAACATGTAAAAAAGTAGCCTACATAATTTAAGAAAAATCCCACAGACCCCAGTCCAAGGCTCTGCTGCCCACGAACCACTTCTAAGCAGAGAAGCCACATCACACAGTCTGACTGCCATGTTAGTTTGGAGTTGCCGTCTGCAATATGGACACAAAAAGTACCGTATGTTAGATTAGCAAGATAATGCAACAAATCAGTTTGTACAAATTTACAGTAATTGCATTTATATTCCCAGCACGTCCATGCAGTGTGGCTTAATTGGATTTGAGGCAATTCCAATCTAATCTTTCCAAATTCAGTTCGAAAGTTATTTTTCTTACATGAAATAAGATGCTTATTTTTAAGAAGATTTAAAAGATAATGCAGTCTAGTTACCCCTGCATCTACCCTGGAAACTACCTCCAAAACCACACCATGCCTAAAAGGGACTATACCACAAAACAAATTTTACATCTTCAAGACTGAAGGAAGAGGAAACAAAGAAAATAGTGAGTCGATTTTCCATTAGCACATAAGATGACCATGCACCATTGAAAAAACAGCTCCCCTTACATGCCTTTCCCAGCCCATGAAAAAATACACAAGACAATAAACTACTTCGCCAGAATGCTGTTCTTAAAATCCTAGATTTTAAAAATTAAATAAATTAAAATCTTGCACACATGGTATTCAGTAAGTTTCCTTGCAATAGCTCTTTAAGAGTGCCACTGGACATAGAAGTGGCAGTAGAGTCAAGGATTTCCCAAGTGGAATAACTGGCACAAAATATGCAAGAGAGTTCTTCATAAGGGTTATTTTTGTCCCCAAGCACATTGTTGCTTGTTTTTAAATAAATCATTTGCAAACCCAATTGGATTTGAATTGAACAGTGCTAGGAGGATACCACAAAAGCTAATGGGCCATTTGCAGATGATTACAAGTAATCCAGATGTTAAATTTAACCACAATATTAGCACAAGTAGGAAGACTCCTGACTGTTGCCACAGCTTGAGACTGGTGTAAATACAAGAGATCCTTCTTGCCCCTGGTTGGCAGATGGGGTAAGTCTAAACGTGATAAAAAAAACAAGGACTCAGATTTTGGAAGGCTGCTGCATCCAGGGTTTATAAACACATACTTCAAAAAAACTTTTCCTGTTTTAAAACAGTGTAAATTAGTTTTCATTTCAGTTTGCTGCCAAAGTCCATATGGTTAGCTGACTTCATGTCTGGTCTTTATTTCTAACTTAGGTTGACAAAGACCTTTAATCATCTCTTTTTATGCAAAATACTGAGGCTTTGCTATCAGCTTCGACCTTGCAAGCCATTCTTCTCTCTGGTCTCAACCCAAAACCAATGCTAACAACCACACTTCCAAAGTCCTCCATGCTATACAGGCAAGTATGTTTGATGAACTGCTTATTACATGAAGAAAAACTACAAGAAGTCAATTGAGACCTTCAAGTCCAGACAAGCTTTATTAAGGAGACTGCATTAGAGTAGCAGTCTACAAAATTCTCTGTCCTACAGATACTGTAATGACATGCATAAGATATATTTGTATCTCTACAGCTCTCAGCAAAGCAGCATGACCTGATAGATTATTTGCTTCCTGTGAGCCGTGGGCTGCAGATAGAAAACTCCAACAGGACAGCTTACTTGTGTGCACAGGACTTCAGTGTACTCTTCACTGTGCCTTTGAGCATCACAGCAGTTCTCAAAAAAGCAAAGAGCACCTCTCCTCTGAAGTACTTCCAGTTTGCATAACACATCCATCTTCACGGAACTGTTGCACAAGGTACTCACAATGTGCAAGTCAGTTCTCTACCACACCATTACGTCTCAAAACCAAGTTTTGCTCTACCAATTATTTTACCATTTTTTATTACTTTCAAAGCTGTACAGAATGCTCTTTTACATCTAGTTTGAAAAACTAGAGTTCTTACCCTTTTACTTACACTTCTAACTGATCTGAAAAAAGATAAGGGATATAGCTAGTTACACCAAAAAAATAGTTTAAAAATCAGTTTCCAGCCTAAACACTGTACTTTAAGATTAAAATGGCACATTAACATAGAATTCAAGCTGTGAATAGTCTCCAAAGAAGTTTTAAAATACTGACCTACTGAAGAATCACCAGTACCATTAAAAAAGCTAATACAATTTTTTACTATTAGCCTCAGAGATAGTATCACACTTCACATTATTAAAATCACTAGCAATTACTGCATTCAAAACCTAAGAAACCAGTAAGTTTAGGAAACAGGGCTCTTATGCCTACTAAAGAAATGTAAGTTTGTCTTAAAATACATTCAGATTAAGAGAACAATTAAGTGAAGCTGGAAAAGGAAATCTGCTCTTTAACAGTCCTGAAAGGAAGTAGAACTGAAGACAAAGTTGTTCAGTTCAGCAAACGGCGAGTCATTCCCTTTTTTAACATACAGTGCATGGGAGCCATCTACCTTTCAATAAACTTACTTTTAATTCACCAAGCACGGTTAAGATTTTAAATCCAAACACTCTTAAACACTGTTTGTGGATCCCCGTTTCTAATTAGCTGCAGTTCAAGTCAGTCATGTGTAAGGTTTGCCTAGCAGAGAAGCAACTAGGCTTTTTTTTTTTTAATGACTAAAGACATCAGGAGTTAAAAAGCCATATGATTTACGCGATTAGTTCTGGTTGCCATAACAGTTCCAATTATATCAACAGTAGATTTTTATAAGAGCTTTAGAAAATAAAGCGGAACTAGCAAGATGAAGACCAGCAAAACAATAGTCACAGTGGTCTATCACTGCTACCACCTCAGGTGCATATGCGAGGGAGAAACCTTTAGTGCATCACACTTCTGGCCAAAACCTTTCTACTACTTGTTTTAATTCATACCTGTGCATCCCTATCATTGAGGAAAAAAAATATTTCACATAGGTTTTATATACAGAATTTACTTGTATTTATAGACACCACACCAAAATCACTGCACAGATGCCTACCTTGGTTAAGCTACATACTTATGAATGGTATTATTACATTAAGGTGATTACAGAAAAATCAGCACCCTGAATCTAAGTGGCCATGTTGGAAAATAAGTGAGGAACATGTAAAGAATAAAGTTCAAAGGGTCAACCAAGAAGGAACAAAAGAAAACCCAAGAATACCCTGGTGAAACCGGATCTTCTAGCATGTGATGCTTAACAATGGAGAAAATTAAGCCTTAAAAGGAAGAATGACCCTGGATTCATGACCTGAAAAGCATGGTTTTGGGGTCTACAACAACCAGCGACCCCACGTGACAAACAGCATACATTATCCTAAATCATCATTACGTAAGCTACTAATTAACATAGTCCTGCCTAGTAGTGTGAAAACCTATGCATATGGAAAAGATATACTGTATAAATGAACCTAGATCTGTGTAAACTGGTACGCACGTTATGCGGAAGGATCCCCCGCGCATCCAGCGCTGCAATAAAGAGAATGCCTGCTTTTTAATGCTACATTGGTGTTAAGAGGTTTATTCCCAATTTTGGTGACAGCCAGACAGCAGATATTAAACGCATTTGCCTCCTCCAACAGGTTACCACTGTTCAGAGGCAACTGAAGCTGCGCCATGGGATGCTTCTAGCCTCAAGGGTCACAGCTGATACAATGCTCTTGATAAAATCCTAAGATCCTAAACGTGCTCCTGAAGATCCTCCTAAAGAGTTACACACCAGGACACTTTCGAAACATGCTTTAGAATTCAGTATTTGACCTTCTTCCTCTTGGGTACAGACAGTGCAATGGAAGCATGCAACAATTATCACATGTTGCTATTGGATAAGAAGATGTTACAAATATTGTTTTCATAATACCATATAGCAGAACAAGCAGAACCCCACAGCTGAGTACCATCTCCTTTATATCTTCCACATATGACAGTCTAAACCAGAACTTCAGTCTCAGCTTGTAATAAGGTTATTTTTTTAAATTTAAATACCCAGTGTGTTTTACAGAGGATTTATACCACCTACTTTGACTCACAACATTAATGAAGGTAATTTAGCATGGATAAGCTGCCTGTTGTCTGTGAGGAGTGTTGCTAAATACCTTAAAGAAAAAAATCATCATTATTTGAGGACTCAGTGAAAGGCAATAGTCCTGACATAACCCAGATGCTGAATTTTGCTTTAAAAACAGAACTCAGTAAAAAATTTTTAATACCTCCAAAAAAGTATTTAAGTGAATAGTTATTTGTACTTTGAATAGCTGCAATTCTTAATGCTTCCTCTTTACTGATTTTTATCTTTACTAAGTGTTAATTTGAAGGGGTCTTTTTTTTCTTCAAATACTCAAATATCTTACGAGCCTGCATGACAGCACAGCATTAATTCCATGCATGCTCAAAAAAGCTGTACAATAAATGAGAGAATGGAGGCTATTGAATCCAGCATATGGAAAAACTATTACATAGGCTGCTAGAACATCCCAAATTTCTTTATAGGTAAAGGCACATACAGGCCAGAGGGTATTTCTTCAGTCCACCTTGCTTGTCTGACAACCACCTTGCTTGTCAGAACAAAACACTACTCACTCTTTCAGTTTCCCTGTAGGAAGGATAGTTGTCAAGGAGAGCTAAATGGTTACTCTGATGTCCACACGTTAACAGCGTATATTGTACTTGGTGAGTTTGCACACACTAATTTCTTAGTCTGTTTTCACCGCTATTTTAAAACAGCATAAACCAGCATTTCTCCATTAGCAGCCCTCCCCACTTGCAAGTCCATTCATTTGTGTCATTTCCTCTATTACACTACTGAAAATCTATGGCACGAACTAGATAGAGTACTGCTCCAGGAGAAAACTCACTCCGCCCAAGAGAACCAACCAGTAGAGTACCTCTTGATTTATGCAAAGTTATGAGGAACAACTTTGTGATACAATACTGATCAAAGACAAAGCAAAAACCTCACAGAAAACTTAGAACTATCTTCTGATAATAAGGTGGTCTCAAAATTTTTGAAGTAACTTACAAAGTTACTAATGTAAACGCAGGCAACTGTAAAACCAGAAAGCAGAGGAGACCTATGCAACATTAAAAGCCAACTACATAGCCTCTCTAACGTGACAGGTTAGAAGGGAACACTTTTCACACTGGCTCTTGTATGAATCACAAAACAAGTAATACCTTTTAACACTTCCATACCTTGGCCTCAAAGGCATGGTGAGAAAGTAAGTGAAGAGATGGAAGACGGATATGAAAAAAGTCTTACGGGATATAAGCAAAAGGATTTTAATTAATCCTTGTGATTGGTGCTGCAAAAGTTAATCTGAAGAAGCTTTCAGCAAGGATGAACAGGCAGCTAGACAGACTTGTCCGTTCCAGATAGGCAATGAGAAGACAAGGGCTCAACTGCAGACAGCTGAACAAGAAACAGCCATCAGTACAGGCATGAATTCTGCTATCAGGAAAACAGCTTGATAGTCCTGGTAACTGCACTAAAAGGACAGAAGGAAGAAAGGGCAAGTTTATCTACTGAATGTAAACATTTTCAGGGAACACTAAAAATGTATACACAGATTTAAAAAGTCTCCACACAGTATGCAATGCTTTTGGAAACTCTTGGCATGCCTGTAAAACACCTAAGAACCTATGGGATGCTCCAAATGACACTGCACTAATGCTTCTAGTGTATTAGAAAAGAAGCCAGCATAAAAATTTGCAAGCAGTTCTGAAAAAATAGTGTATGAACAACATGGTGAGGACATTGCTTGACAATGGACTAGAGACCACACAGAAGGCTCTTCTGTCTGACTGCAATTACTAACTACCTCATCAGCTGGAGTAAAGGGAGGGAAATGGACAGGGTAATTTAAGTTATCTTAGAAACCACACTAGAACTATCAACTCTAATAGTCTTCTTTAAAGAAAACAAACACCTGCATTCTGTTAAGTGATCAGTTCAAGTGAGACTCTACTAAAGTAAAACAATTTTTATGTTCCTAATTATTCAGGTCAATTTAGACACATAACCACTTCTACCAACATAACCACTTACTCCCTGAGCAAGAGAGCATCAACATGCAGCATTAATTACCTTACGCACAGGATGAAAGAACTCAGCACAAAATTATACTCTTCCTTTTCATCACCCTCTTTCATTTAAAAAAATTTAAAGCCAGCTGAGGGGAAACGATTACTTTTGCTATATTCAAAAGCCTAACTAAATGTCAAGTTGAGCCTGTCTGAACACAGCCAATATTGCTGATGTTCAGCAAGAGTTCTACCAAAACTATCACTGGATCACACAGACAGCTGTTCAGGCCCAAAACAAATAGCAAACCACAAACAAGTTGTGAACAATTCCAGACTTAATCGATACTTTAAATGAGACCATTGTTTAAAGGAAAGGATACACAGACTTTGCAACTGCACCTTACCATTCACAGAATCTTGCCAACTACAGTTTTTGCTCTTACTCATTTAAATACGTGTGTACGGTGTCCCAGTCTCATGTGCTACCTCCCAGCCTTCTAGCAAAATGCTCTCCAAGGCAATTGAATTCTGTCAAAATGCACATGTATCCTGCAAGAATTAACAGTATCTTACTGCAGACATTTCCCTTCAGCCTTATACATCTGCAGTCCTCTTGAGCCTACTGAGAATTACAGAAGAAAGCAGATTCAATGGGGTGAAAGGAGACAACTTGAGGACTCTTCAAATACAGCACCTTGATAGCTTAAAGGATTTCAAAGTCAACATCCACTTTTAGACATACAGCACCTGCTCCACTTGAACTGGCTAGGATGCCTACTTCAATTTTTCAGCATTTACCTCACTATTCCACTTGGGCTGTGTAAAACTTTTTCCTCTTTCACACCACAGTTACATCCTTCTGCAGCACTGGCAATTTCAAAATCTGAAGTTTTACCAATAGCCAGGAAAGGGAAGCAAACCAGGTTACTCTGACTCTGAAGAGATGCCCAAATTTAAAAACAAGAGTTAGAAAAACAGCTTCTTCCTGATCAAGAAAGCATGTGTCAACTTCAAGGTCACCCACTACTCCATTTACTCTCCCATTCCTCTCCCTGAAGTAGAACAGCTAGAAGGTTTTGTCTCTCATTCACCCAACTTTCCTCAGTGCAGTGTAGGACCCAGCAATGGATGACAGGACCTATCTTCCAGGCTAAAGATGACAAGGTTTGAGGAATACTTCTGCTCTGCTGATTTTTCATGGCAGCACCCCTCTTAACAGCTCCCTGGTAAACTGGAGAGATGGTTGGGCCCAAAACCCAGTAGTATCATAGACACTCCACCACAGGCATGCTCCAGCAGACCCAGAGAGCCAGATTTTGAGAACTTGGTATCGCCATCACAGCCCTACCCTTCAAACCACAGGATTAAGTCCATCCATTTACTCCCTTCAGTGGAGTTTTTGTTCTCTCACAGTAAACTGTGATCTCAAATGTAGAGTAGGCAAGGAAGAAGTTGCATGACAGAATATCCCTACCCCTTAAACCCTCACATACACAGCTAGCTAGACCTAAGCAACTGACATCCTCAACCCCATACAAAAAGGGAAAAAAAGCAAGCAGATGAAAGTCAAAAACCAGCAGCCACCATGCCTCTCCCTTCCTCCATGCCCTTCTTTACAAGTCCTTTCAAAATGGTGTCAGGCTGGGACAGCAACACAAAGCAGGCACACTCATATGTCTCCACTAGCCCAGATCACCAGTGGCCTGACAGCCAGCCATGTCACAAGCTGGAGACGGCATCCTTCTTTTAGTTCTAAAACTGATGACAAGCAAAGCTTATGTGCAACACAAAAAAGTATTCAAACCAAACTCAAACATGTACCATTACATGCACATAGAATCAAGTCATTTTTGCACAGGAGAAATTAAACCTTCCATTAAACCTTCTGGGAAAGAAGAGATCTTCAATAAGACAAGAGCTCAACTAGCAAGAGAGGGCAAGAAGCACGGGAGTTTGCCATGAACTCAGTGTTACAGCAGATATGACACAAACAAACTACCTGAACAGCCCGAGACATAATGTTGTCCAAAATTGCTTCAATGACCTAGGATCACATTACAGATGTTAAACAATATTCAAATATTAAATACCTACCTTCCCTCATTGGTGAAAGGCCTCAAAGTAGCATGTAAGGCAAAAAATAGGGATTGGTGGCACCAACTGACTTGAGCTGCACAATTCTTTCACAGCCAGGCATGAGGGGTTGGAAGAGCAAAAGGAACACTGTCCAAACCAACACACTTCCAGTTGGCATTTTCTGCCCTCTTCAGTCAAGACAGCTCAGGCTTTCAGACTTCACTTACAGCCTTATGAGGCTTCCATTACTTCACTTCTTAAAAAAGATTTAAGATCACCCAGGAGAAGTTAAGACATCAACAAGCCATTCTTGTCTGACAATTCATACTGAACTAATACGAAAAATATTGCCAAAGCCAGTTTACTCTGAACACCTATTACAGATAGAGACTGACTATGCAGTCTCTAAGTAGCATTCTTAATGGTCTGAAGTTAATAATTACATCTTTTAGAAAAAAAAAGCTTAAAGATAGCTAGGACTCCTCCCTGCCTGCCCCACCAGGAGCCAGAAGTCACTGCGGTTCCATGAATACAGCACAGACTTCCAGTAGCAGATGAAGAGAACCTCATTTCTTAATCCTGCTATACCATGAGTAATGAATAATGCAACACAGACACAACATGACAGATCCATATGCTGTACTGAGATGACTTATGTGCAGAAACCTTTATTTGTATAATCCAACTAAAAATGCAGAAAGATGGATACTTAAGAACTTTTCCTATTTTAAAGTAATCTTGCTCTTGATTTCAGTCAGTACAGAAATCTTACCCAAGTCTTAAGATTTCTGACCTCTGTGGATAGGAATCCCTGCACAGACATAAATTCAAGAACAGGGAAACATAGCAGCTAAGATCCCAGAACCCTTTGTTAAAACTCTAAGAATCATGTGCATCATAGTTACTGCTAATCATATTTTCCTACCATTGCATCCAGAAAATACAAAGTTTCTGGGGCCATTTGGCTTCTATACCCTCTAGCTCTTTCTCCTAGCCTTTTGTTTATGGATAGCCATATCTAATTTGTCTTCCACCTCTAGTGTTTTCTAGTACTCCAATTTCCATTAAACTAAGTATCACTAAATTGACTTAAGATACCCTTGTTCCTTACATGGGCTAACCTACATGTTATTTGATTCTTATGCTGTATTATTTCATGTATTATCCTATGCTAGGTGTCATACCCAAACCTATTAAAACTTCAGCTTGACATATTTATGCAGTAGACATTTCTATTATCTACGTCTAACCCACTAAACATTGTATATGCATATTACTGAAATCTAGACCTTGTAACAGCAAATTCTAGATTACGTAATTTTCTTTCAAATTAGTTTTGAAAAGCTGACTTCACTGTATTAGATTAATCATGGCATCAAAAAATGAAGTAATACCCCATTTCATAGTAAAACTAATTATAGGCCTAATTCAATAGCGAGAAACAGTAGTCAGAAGTACACCACTGCAACAGAGCTCCCAAATACTCAGAATCATATTTCCCAATTTATTTTGTTCTCCTGTGCACATCTTCAAACTTTAATATCAAAGGAAAAAAATTAAGAGAATTGTTTACAAAAAAAGTTTGTGAGAAGTCTCAAGATAGCACAACAGCAAGAATGAAGTCAGTCCAACAGCACACAGCTCTGAATAAACTTACAGTTTCCTGCCCTGTATCAATGCACATCAAGCACTATCAAGTCCCCTATGCCCCCAAAATCTCCCTGTAACACATACTACAGGACAAAAGAGAACCTGGACAGAGAAATAAGATGTACAGCAGCAACCAAAAATTTACTTTGAGAACATCAACAGGTGGAAAATATTATGCTGGTGCTATCGGACTTAAGATACCCTTGCTTCCTATATGGGCTAACCTGCATATTTTTATTACCATTTCACTACAGCAATGCACTGACTCTGAGGCATGGGAGAGGGGCAGCTGCTTTCACCCAGCACCCAAGTTCAAGATCAGGAAGCTAAGACCTTGCTTGTCTCTAGCACCCTTTATAGCAGAACTGACAAGTCATATTATTTGCCATGGCACCCAAAGGCTGACCTCTCAAGTGCTGAATACCTCAAAATAAACCAGATGGTGGATTTTATGCTGTGACATGCCTCTGACCTGGAGAAAGGAATCTGAGTTTGGAAGTTGTTTTTGTTTCACACTAATTACTTCCAAAACAGCAACAAGTCCACCTTCACAGGGTGAACATTATGCTTGAGGAGGGAACGGGATGTCTTGTGAAGCAAAGGCATCAATAAATTAATAAAGGCTGTTCAGAAACAGTATGCATCTTCCCTCCTGGCACCTTTATCTTGCAAGAAAGATTGCAGTGGTTTATACTGAATCTCTAAAAGTACAGGTACTTATACATACACTTTACCAGCATGAAGTAAAGAATGTGTTTTACTACAGTAGAAAAAAAAGTAAGCACTGGAGACATACTGACAACAGGTCAAAAGGCATCAGTGCTATGGAGAAGTCTGAACAAACTGCTATTGTCAGCATTCATGTCCTTGCTGGTATCAGATATGGGTTCTCACTGTCCTATATGATCATACATTCCCACTAAATATACACAGGAGTCCCAAACAGTTAAAAAGGTAGAAGTTACACTACTTAAGCAGTTTGTAGGAGTTGAACTTCCATAGACCCCATTTGCAAAAAAGTGCCATCCAAAGTGCCATCCAGATTACATTGAAACCGATTCTTCAACAAATTATAATAGAAGCAACTCTGAGTTTGAAACAGTCTGTTTCATTAGGTGACAGCACAATCTATCTCTAAAGGAAAGCCTATCAGGAAGAAAACTATTTAGTCCACACTATTCATTTGGACAGGCTGTTCATTTAAGCTCTGCTGCCCACATTTTAAATGTGGGCATTTAAAAGAACAGCGTAACTAAGAACATAAGGACATAGGCATAAGACAAACAATCATCCACTTCTGGAAATGAAGTCATAGTCAGGATAGCCAAAATTTTAAAGCAGTCAGTTATACAAAGTGCTATATTGTCTCACAGCCAGAAAGCAAGGATTTTTTCCTTTTTTGCACTGTAGGTAACTACTTAAGAAGTCAAAATACATTGGAACTGTCTTCTAACTATTTCCTAATACACATACCAGCACCTCTAAATCCTGAAGCCCTGATATCAATGACCCACACATCTCTTCCTGAAAGATCAAAACTGTATTTCATTGTCCCATTATATAGGTACAAGATAAAAGAACAAGAACATAGAGTTGTTAGGTTATTTTTAAACCAACTCAGAAGTCAAAAAGGATGTTCATCTATTTATTTCACTCTGCAGGCATGTTATACCATTCTACATTAAATGGACCTTTTGGTCAATGTTCAACTTAGCCTTCACAAGTTTATTCATTGCTTTGAAAAGTTTTTGGGGAAAGTAGTAGAAAAATAGGTTCAAGTATGCTTCCTAGCAACAGCAGTAAGGAAAAGGGAATTTAAACCTTTCTTACTGCAAATCCTGCATAAATACTGTACAAAATACATCATCACTACAAGTTACCTGCAAGTCAGTTCTGCAAGACAGTGCCTCAGCTGAAAGATCTGTAAGTGCTCAGCCTATGCATACTGGGTAATGCAAAAGCTTTACAGCTCTTTTGCTCTAAGTAGAGAGAGCACACCAGGACTAGTTGCCTAAGGCTAGCAGTAGCTGCATCTGCAGTAAGCTTGTTAATTTATAGGAAAAAAAAAATATTAAAAGAACATTGGTTTGAGACTCATGACTGGAGAATTTCATTTAACCGTAGCAAAGCTTTGGAGCCTGATGTTGCAAAGACTTAAAAAGCCAGTGCATGGGAATGCTGGAAAAGTTAAAGTCAAAGTTAAAATCACAAACCTATAAGTCACTTTAGAGAAAGTCCATGCCATCAGGAAAGACAGGGTCAAAAGGAAGGTGAGATCAGGATACCACACAAGTAAAACATGAAGAGCAGCATCCTGACACCAAGCACCTGCCATCAAGCATCGTTTGACTGAGGATGAAAAGAGCTTGTACTACAGCAATTATTTCCAATTTGCAAAAAGTAGACTATTGGTAACTTATCTCACAAATCCACCACAAAATGCCAGCAGAAAAATACCAGACAGATTACATACACTAATTATAACCTGTACCACACAAGTATGTGCAAGTTTAGATTTTGCTTTCTTTACTGTGCATCTTGAAAGGACATGCAACTGCTCTGTAAGGATTATTCTGTTTGTATACTGGAAAATGGACTCAGCATAGGCCAAGCATCAACTGTTTTCTTACTTCTCTCAGCAGTTTGTGAACTCTCTACAGCAGCAAGAACAACAACTACTGAAGTAGGGTCTGTCAGGCACATCTCTGAATAACCCCCACTGAAGCCACAAATTCTCAGTAGCTTGCTAGAACGTTAAACAACTGTAACAGACAGGATTGAAACAGATACAAGTCAGGTGTTAAGATTAAAATTTGTCGCATTTTTCACTGGTGTAAGATCAAAGTTTTTTACATTTTGTTTTTAACTGAGATCTAAAACAGATCCAGTAGGAAAAAAAAAGATCAAACAGAATGCTGCCATATCCACCCTTACTAAATTAAGAAAAAATAACTCCCTTTCCTCCTAGATCTGTGGACAATGACAGCAGCTCTCATTCAAAGCCATATGACGACTTCATCTAGTTGAAGAAATCGCTAAAAATGTTTAGGCACAGAAAGTGCTTAAACACAGAAAGGTTCTCAAGTAGCAGAGGCTGTCCTCACAATAAAGACATCCCATATGGTAACTATTTTTAGACTGTTAAGTATCAGAGGTTAGAGAAATCACATGGGTGTCTCCAAACTACCAGCTCCTCAGCTGATTTTTATCCTTTGCATAAAGAACAGGCAAGTTCAGATAATTTTTAGAACTAACACAGCTCAAACTGAAAAACTGTGTCCTCCCTTGAAACTGCTTTTAGCTTCCATAACTAAACATTCTTTCTAGTAAGGATACGAAAGGAAAGCAAGCCTGTAACTTTTGACAAAAATACCTAGAGCATTCAAAGCAGATCAGCTGAGTTATATTTAAGCTGGTTCTAATTCACTGCAGCTGCATCTAATGAACCACAAAGAAAAGCTTATTACTACAATAAAAGCAACACAGCTCAGAGCTCAGTGGCTGAACACTCTCCAAGTTTCCAGCATCCTTCAGTTGGCTGTACTCAGCATCAGCTACTGAATGATCCATGTACTCTAGCTAAGCATGTGAAACCAGAGACAACAACACACCCCCTCAATAAGGTATCGAAGAGATTACAAACTGGGGGATCAGACAGGGTATGCTACCTGACATGTTCAGATGGTTGCTGGCACAGAATGTCTGCATTCCTCAGTCCTTGAAGTACTCACCCACTTTAAACACTGCAGAACAGAAGTCCTTCTTGTAAAGAGAATTCATACACAGACTTCAACACAGGAGCTTGTGATCAGCCACACTGAAATCAGGTGAACAACCCAAGCTGCCTGCAGGATTTTCAAGCCTGTCTTTCCAACAGGTGACTATGGGTGATCTAAAAATATCAGGTATTGATGCACCTTGGACAAATGTTGGTTAAGAACAGATCCATGCATTAGTTCTACACAAAAAAAATAATTTAGGGATTCCCACATGGAACTATGTAGAAGTTTTATTTAAAATGAACAGAAGTGTACAGCACACACTAAGTCTTCGTGAGAGATCACTAAACTCAAACTCAAGATTTTGGAATACTGTCAGTTCTTTCCACCAAGAACTTCTCAAACCTGAGCTTGAGTAGTTTATTGGTAACAACCAGGAGTCATCGGCTGGCCTTTGGTAAACTAGTATGTTTTTATGAAGGTCATTGTTTAAGACCAGTGTTGTGTCAGGAAGTCCATCATAACCTACTCCAAAATTTTACAAGCATTTTTCCAGTTTTAAGGAACACTTCTGGTCTCCAGAGTGTCTCCTGAGTCATTTGACTGCAAGTTAGCCAGTCCCAAACAGAATAGTACATAAAATACATCCATGTAAAAACATACTAAGTAACCTAAAGTATTCAAGATTAAGTTAAATGCATTTACTTCATCTTCTTTCATCTTCTGTGTCAGAAAGGGTAGAGGGAAGGGAGAGATGTGGTGCAGGAGAAGCTTCAGAAGCTACTCAGTATTTTCAGCTTTGACAAAGACTGATCCACAGGTGCTTCAAAAAGCATTGTCTGTATGGAAAATCAGTGAAATTAAAGGTCTCCCTTCCACCTCTGGTAACAGGAAAGTGACACTTACACCGAATACAAGAAACTTCACCAATTTACTCTTGACAGCTGCGCTCCTTGTTTTGCAGTAGCATTTAACACATGGGAAGATTCACAAATCCACTGGGGAGACACAGAATGAGGGAAGAACAAAAAGCATTCTGTCCAGGATGTTTAACAATAAACTACTTGGTTTTTGTTTGTGCTACAGAGAACTTTGAGTTTTCTATTTCATCAAAGAAAATACGCAATTAAGTCACCATCCTTAAATAAACCCTTCAGAAGGAAGTCAGGTAAACCTCAAGGAAGAGAGGTAGATCAACCACACACCAAAGTTGTAACACACAGCACCACTGCTTTTAAACAGTCTTCCAGCTGAAGAGACACTAACAGGTATTTCAAAAGTATGTTAGTATGCTCAAGCACTACAGCCTAAAATTAGGAGGATTGTTTCCCCCAGAATTGCTCTTGTATTTCTCTTCCCTTTTGATTTTTCACACAGCACCAAAAACATTTTCTGTTCTATTCATCCAGAATTTCAAAAAACAATCTGTGAACACTATCTGTTCAGTGAAGGGCTTCCTCATAGCTGACTTACACAGGTAGCAAGTATTTCTCCCCCTACCACCTCCCACAGTCTCCCAAAACCAGCAGAAACAGTGTTGCATGGGAAACAGTCTTTAAACAGTACACCAGAGACTAATATAAAATGGTAGAGAAAAAAACTATCCTTAGATCCAATATTTTAAAAAACAGTAAGCGGTGCAGTCTCCCAACTGTCACACCAGTCTGTTACATTCTAATTTGCTTATGCAAAGTACAGATTGTTATATTTCTCTACAGAACCCACTACAGTAAGTGGATTAGCTACACAGACTAACATTATTAGTAAGACTCTTTTCTGAAGCACTAAGAAGAGGTATGACTCCGGGGGTGGATTTTTGCATGTATTGAGACAGGTGGCAGAAAAGAAGCAGCAGGAATCTTTCAACAGACCTCAGAAAGGAGTAAGTGGTAGAAGTGATTCAGCTGGCTGAGAGAGCCCACTTGACAAGCAAGTGGAGAAAAGTGGCATCAATTGTTTTGCAAGCCTATCACAATTGGACTACCTGACCCAAAATAAACTGCACCAATGGAAACTGACCTAGCAGATTCTGTTCACCTCAGGGAGCAATCTGCTCCTGGGACTGCTTGTTCCTTCTGGTTTCCAGCAAGTGTTTGTGATTCAGTGATTCAACAGCACATAATCATGGGATCTTGGGAGTCCATTATGGAGGGAAACGCTCTTACTACCACCCCCATGAAACAAACTCCACCCCACGAAGCTGTGTCCCACAAACACTGGTGCTGCATAAGACTGCACAACAGAAGAAGAGTATTAGTGAAGTTTTTCTACCTGAAAACAGGTGCTCCTAAAAGCTTTAAAAAAAATTAACTTAAGACTCAACACCCTAGCATTTTACTATTCATATTTAGAAGAAGCAGCTTCAAGAAGGAGAGGAGGATATCCCAAGTCAAAACTGACATAAAATGTTAAACCATATCAGTACAAGGTAAGTGATGAGAAATGAACAAAATCTTCATCAGGTGAGCTCTACAACACTGGGAGCCCTCCATTACACAGAATCTTTATTTCCAAGGTTTGCATATTTGAATGTTTCATCTACCCCATTAAAAAAGTTACCAGTTATCAATCCTTACAGCCTGCTGTAGTCAGATGTGTCTCAACAGCTTTTAGGAAATGGTTTTTAGACATACACTAGCCATCTCAAAACCGTCAGTGGTACTGAGTGGTCAATCAAATCACTGTTCCTAGAAAGGCCATGCTTCCATCCTGTCTGGAAACCCAGACTGTCCACATCATACTTTTCCTCTAGCTAGAGGGCTTCGGGGGACTTTCTAAACTTAGCACATCAACTTTGTCTTGTTACTAAGTGAAAAAAGACTAAAGTCCTAGTAAGGGACATTAGTGCTTAATTCCAGTGTCTGTCAAATAAACGTAGAGTCACCCGCAAAAAGCAGAATTCAACAACAAAAAAAACAAATACAAACTTGTTAACTGCATTTGAATTATTAGAAAAGATTTCAGAATCTATGCACAGAACACAGACAGAAGAGACCTTTCACCTGCAAGCCTGATTTTGCAGACTCTGCCATGTTTCAACTCCCACAGCTGCTCCAGCAGTAACATCTTCTGTTTCCCAAAGGTTTTCCAAAGTTGAAATTCAGCTCAGTAAAGCACCATATACACTATTCTTAGAATACCTGACCAACTAAATCACAGAATCAGTGTTTGACGTTGGAAGTGATCTCTGGAGATCATCTGGACCAACTCCCCTGCTCGAACAGGGCTGTCTAGAGCCAGTTGCCCAGGACCATGTCCAGACAGCTTTTGAGCATCTCCAAGGTGGGACGCTCCACTGCCTCTCTGGGCAACCTGTGTCAGTGCTCGGTCACCCTCACAATAAAGAGTGTTTCCTGATGTTCAGACAGAACCTCCTGTGTCACAATTTGTGCCCACTGCCTCTGGTCCTGTCACTGGGCACCACCAGAAAGAGCCTGTCTGTCCTCTATGAACCCTCCCTGTGGGTATTTATATACATTGATGAGATCCCCCTGAGCCTTCTCTTCTCTAGGCTAAACAGTTCCAGCTCTCTCAACCTTTCCTTGTAAGAGAGATGCTCCAGACCCTTTATCGCCTTCATCACCCTTCATCAGACTCTCTCCAGTATGTCCATTTCTCTCCTGAACTCAGGAGACCAGAAGAGTGTCCACCTCTAGGCATAAGCTTAATTAAATACAAAGTTGTATTTGTTTCATTCCTAACAACTAAACACAGAAACCCACCTCAAGAATTTGAACAAGGGCAAAAATATCTGGAACTATATCAATGGATGTGAAACCCTATCTATGTAAGATACCACTGGCTGCTAAATTAGTACTTTAGTAAAGTCTACATCATTGTAAGAATGCGATGCAACAGACTCAACCCTCCACTACAACTCCCCAACAATTTCATCATCAGAGCATTTTGGTCAAGTTTTGAAGAGTTATTAACTTAAGGAGACTGTTCCTCTTTCTAAGTGACAAGTAATTTTCTAACTTTCCACTGTGAGCAAAAGTCATTTGAAGCCTTCCCCTGTCATGACAGCTAGAGTATTTCCCACTTCAGTGGCTTGACAAGGAACCAAAAGCCAGAAGACCCAAATCAAGAAAACAGCAGTCCCCATTATATACTTGCAAAAGGTTTCCTTGAAAGATAGGCAGAATACAGAGCTATCCAGTTTCAGCTGTTAAATTATGTGATCCCTAGATACCACGACCCAGGAGGCTATGTTCGAGTTTGGTAAGACATTCATCCAAAATCTCATTTCTCCCACTTCTGGGATGCTGTGAAAGCACTTATTTCACTGATGCCACAGAGATTCATCTGTCCCTAGGACACTGTGCTAAGTCTCAGAGATTGGCAATGACCCCTTGCATCTTTACAAGCAGTACACATACACAAAGAGATACAAATCATGAAGACAGGAAAAAAAAAACATAGCCCTGTGGTTAATTACCCAGGGCACTATCAGGTGAAACACCCAACAACCTTGCAATTCTCTTCTGCTTTTTCATACCAATAATCCCTGAAGTTCCACCTGCAATTCTAAACACACTCAAAAGGCAACTTTCTTTACACCTGAAGTTTCAGAAGTCCAAACCATATAGTGTTTGCACAAAAATAGGAAATCCCAAATTTGACAGTGATAAACAGTAGCCATATATAGGCATCAAAAGTTACTGATAATTACTAGTATCATCAGTTTCCATCTCAAATCTAAGGCAAACCATTTGCTTCCTGGCACTGCTCCAATAAACCTGTAGCACAAGAAATGCTGCAACAGACAAGCTGTTTCTTCTAGCAGGTTTCCTTTAATCTTTCATATACCAGTACCAACAATCTCATCCAATTCTATCAGATAAATTGTCAGATAAGAGACTTCTAAAAGTTTTCCTTTATATTCTCTGTGAAAAAAAATCTCACTTTAAAAACAGTTGCTTTCATCAGGAGACAAAACTAAGGAAGTCCAGCCCCATCTTTATTGTAGCTTTTAAAACAACTATTTTCAGACTACCTGCTTCTCTTCAGAAATCGTGTGCATTCAGTATCAAGTTTTGACACACCAGATACTTACCCAGCATGCTCTGCACCACACCACCTGGCTTCTGAAGAGAAACTTGACCTCAGGAAAAAAAGGAAACTGTGCCATGCTGTGTCAACTTGCTACATCAACTTCCCTTTTCCCAAATTACCACCCTACCCAATTCCGTTTATTAAATCAGTTTTTAGAGCAATTTTCATGCATCAAGTGTTCCACTGCCATTCAAATTTGTTTATACTGAATTTCTGTCAATCCATTAATTCAGTCAGTTAAACCCTTACCTTCCTCCTCAGCACAATCTGTCATACAGGGGTAACACTGTCTCACAACCAGGAAATCTCACATAATGAATGATTCAAGTTTATTGGAAGTGTTAATGGGCATGAGGCACAAAATAGTAACTTTTCCTTAGCTCATAACACACTTCATTTTTGTACAGATTGCCAAAGTGCTTTTTATTCTATTTTCTATTCTCCGCACCAGCTCAGCTCAGCTGGTACACAGGACACAAAGTTTTGGCACAGAATGAAGTTATTTAAACACTGACAGTTATACACAACCTACAACAGATGGCCAGTTCTCCTGTGAGTTAAAGACTTAAGAGAAAGAGCCATGCAAGCCTGGATGTGCTCACTAGGCCTGTTTTTCTGATAAGCCAGGGAACGTAATGAACCTGCCAACTGCAGTTATTGCTCTGAAGCTATAGGTCTAGTAGACTTATGCAGAAAGACTACCTTACACAGGTTCAGCCTGTCTTAACTTTTCATCACCATCTTCTACTACAGAAATAGATGCCAGACATCTGCTGTTTCTTCTACTCAAAAGAAACAATTTGAGCCAAAGCCTGTTAAAGCACAGGAGTTCCTATTTGTGCCACAAAAGCTAAGCTGGCCAACATGTGTCGAGTCAGCCAACACAAAAGTTTCTGTCCAAGGTACTTCAGTCTTGCTCAAACCATACAAACAGTAGCTCCAGTTCGGTCAAGCTTAGTTTGACCGAAGTTCAAACTTCGGTCCACTAAAGACAAAGATAATTGAAGGGGTTTTTAACTCTTGGGATTTTTCTCTCACACAAAAATGGTCCAGAATCTATGGTATTTTCTATGAATTCTTCCCAGATATATAAAGAGATGCTTCTAACCATCTTGTCTTTGGTATGCCTACAACATTTTCTCCCACAGATCTTGTCAATGGCTAAACTTGTCAAAAGAGCGCCTTTTCACAGAAATGACATGAAGAATTACTACAAAACCTTCTTGCTGAGCTCAAAGACTTAGGACAGCTTATTTCCAGTTCCATCATTAGTATTCTTGTCCTTTATTCAGAAATCATTCAAATTAAGATGAGGAAATGCTTGAGTTTGTAAAAAATCAGAGAGTGATGCTAGAGAACTGGCTCAGTTCTCTAGATATTTAGCTAGTTCTGTAAATATGTATCTATACTTACAGATATATATATATAAAGATATTTAGCTATTTCTGTAATAATGTTAAAGGTAAAAACCATTTTCTTATCTGTGATTTTTGTTGGTACGTTAGTTCACTGACGGAAAGCCATCATGTAGCACCCTTGATGGAAAACACAAGCAAAAGGAAGAGCAAACACCACAAACAGAAGAGGTAAATGCCAGCATACAAATGAAATTTTCAACGAACATTACAAATGAGGATTTCTTCCATTAGCTCTCAACTATAACACAAACTTACCAAAAGAAACAGACATCTTTCTAAATAAGAAGTGCCTACTATAATTTCAGGTTCCACTGGAATCCAAGGATTACTTGTTAACAGTAAAGCTGAAACACAGAGGAAACTACTTCCTCTAACAAGTCTGTAAAGTACTATGCAGATGAAACACCTCCTACCCCCAAAACACGTTCAGTCGAAGGTGGCAGAAATGATCTGGAGACCGCTGTGGGAAACATCCATCTTGAGATTCAGCAATAGCTTCCACAGACTCAAAGACAACAAGCTTAGTACACATTTACTCAGCCATCAATTGTCTTCAGCCTTCACCCATTTATTAGATGCTGCTGCTGATAGATAATGCACTTTACTCTTCTTCTGCAATGCCAGAGTTGACTTTTTTCCTCATGTAACATCAATGTAAACTATTGTTTAGATAGTGCAAGGTTCCTCCCCTAAAGGTTAGACATGAAAAGCAAACTCTAGACTTACTTAATTGGTATCGGCATTCTGACAAGGTCAAAAAGACCTTTATGTAGACCACCTACCAGACACATTATTTTTAGGCAAGTCCTCAAAACAAGAACTTAGCTGGGAAAGCACATCCAGAGCTTTCCCAAACCCAGATCTCCAGTAACTATTGCTTTCTTCTCATGCAACTCAATATGGAAAGTAGATTATGAATAAAACAGTAATTTCAAAAGAACACTGAATCACACACTCTATACCATAGCAAGTCTCCAACTATAGCCTAACAGCCTGTAGAGGAAACAAAGACTAAATACCCATGGTGTAACACTGGGTTCTGAACTACTGCCCAAGTTGCATCTTTAAATGCAAGGGATATTAACTGCTCTTAGGTAAGACAGAAAGCATGGTAACTCCTCAGTAAGTCAGAAAAATTTAGTCTGCAGATCTTTACTTCATAGCACTTTGTTGATGATGGTAAGAAGTGTAAAAAGTAGAACTAGAAACAGCCAATGAAAACAAGCTCTGAAAGTCAAGCACTTTATATAGAGGGAGGAAAAAGCATTCTGAGCTTTTTTTTTTTTAAAGTGCTAGCAATTTCGCTGATTACACAATGTGTACTTTAAAACTGTGGAAGTTAAACTTACCAGCATTGCTAGAGACTTAGGTCAACTTAAGACAGACATTTGGAAAAAGAAAGGCAGAAGGAAGACCACAGAAAATGTGGGCCTGCTGCTGAATGGGGCAGGGAACCTGCTAACAATGGACATGGAAGAGGCTGAGATAGTCTATGCCTCCTTCACCTTGATCTTTATCGGTAAGACCAGTAACAAATACCAGACAGAGGGGAGTAAAGATGACTGAGCCAGACTCTTAGGTACCATAGGTATCCAGTGTCAGGACAATGTATTGTGTTTAAACATACAAAAACTTATTCCCACAGTGAACATGGACAAGCACTGAACAGCTCACCCATAGAGGATGCAGACTCTCTGGGCAGAGCAGGAGACATCCAAAACTCAACTGGCCATTGTCCTGGGCAGCCTGCTCTGCGTTGACCCTACTTTAAACTGGGGGTTGAACCAGAAAGTCTCCTGAGGTGCCTGCCACCTCTGCAATTCTAAATCATTTCAGTCATTAATATAACTGATTAACTCATTAATATAGCTTTAATAGTTTTTAATGGACTAAAAAAAGCTCAAGTATGCATTAGAGGGCTGTTAACCACTAGCACCAGCTCTAGTCATTAAAACAGCACTGAACATGAGCAGACTACATTAAGCCTGGGTCCTTCTGTTTTCCCACAACTGGAAAGAGTTACTGAGAAGTTTCCGCCATCCAGAAGTGGTGGAAACTTATGGATCCATCATGTAGTCATCCTATTATTCTATCTGCAATGGCAAAGAGTTCATTTATACTATATTTCATTAACATTCAAATGCACTTGCAGGTACAGGAATACATTATGGTAAATCTACACATCAACTTTTACCTTCCACAATTGAGTCAGCAGCAACAATGCTTAACAGGCAAGATGAGACAATGAAAAAAGGGGAAGAAAGACTTAAGGAGTATCCAAGACCTAAATTTCCAGCCCAAGGTCATGCTATTAGTAAAGTTTCAAAGTATTACTGTGTTCTAATCTACATGAATGTTGTGGAAAAATAAGATGGCATATCACCAATGCACCCCTGTGGGTGGACTGATACCTTTAAGGTGTCCCTTACAGAAAGTACCAACAGTAAAGCAAACGATATGCTTGTTACTCAATTAGCCAGCATAAATGGAGAAAGAATTCACACAGACGAGACTCAAAAAAAATTATTTGGCAAAGCAACATTTAACTTTTAAAATATTAGCTCAGTACTGCTTATTACACACTCATTAGATTACAACTCCTTACACAGTCCTCCACTTACCATGCAATTCCACTCTCCAGTTTATCAGATAAAATACACTCTAGAACATGGCCCAGGATAACAGTGTTCTCAAGAGTACATTAAAGCACTCCACCTGTGCTCAGGAGAATAGCCCATTCTGTCTAATAAGCACCTTTTTTCCCCCCAAGCTTACAGCCCTGCCACTCTTACCAGCATAAATAGGTGAGTAAAAGCAAGACCTGTGTCAAGACAATGTTTCTTTCAAAAGAGCCCTGCCTACACTACCCTTACCTTCTAAGTAAGTCAACGCACACAATGAATTAACAGACTTAACAACAAAGTTCAAGAAAAAGCTTTATGCTTCAGAATTTTTTGATAAAGATACAACTCCTGATATATCAAATTCATGTATCTCCCCAATTCTGTTCTGACATTTCTACTGCACAGTCTACCTCCTCAAGGCTGTTTGTGACAGTTTCCTTATCAACTGGAGACAGACAAGATGTGTCATGCCTTTACAGAGGCTTCAGAACTGAATTCTTCAGTGTTAAGGAACAGTTGTATGCAAGCTATAAAAAGAAAAGAAAAAACACACTTGGGAATGAATTGAAGCAGAAGGAAATTGCCTTGAACAGCAACTGTTGCTTAATCCATTGTGCCAGTTCATCATCACTGTTCTGACTTTCTGGGATTTTCTCCCTCCACATACCAAATCTTGCCTATGGAATTCTTCACCAAGCAGACTCTCCACTGACATCTCCTGAAAGCACTAAGTTTTACAGCTGTGCTATACTGAAATAATTCCACCCCCTACCCCATTTGTTTAATCTTTTCTTACCTGGAGCACTTGTTAGATTATTGAGTACACCTGTGTTCTGTTACAAACAACCTTTGCAGTGCTGTAGCTACCAAGCACCTCTTAGTTAACAGTATTTTTGCTTCCCACCCTTCACCTTCCATCCTGATGGATGCCACAATGAGAAATTAAGACACTGTTTCAAAATGCTGAAGGACAAAATAACTGGACACCACTTCAGTGATACCACTCAAGTTAGCCATCTTCTAATTACTCCTAGCTTAACATCTACAGTCAACTTGACTTTCACCAAATACCTACCCTAAAACACAAGAATCTGCCTATGTAGCAGAACCATAACTAGAAACAATTAACTGAAGGTGAACAAAACAAACACTATTCTTAACTCTGCTGGTTATTCAATACACTCTTTTTTTTAATGTAGAATAGGGCTTACAAATGCCATACACTTTATGCATAAGGAGCCATTAAGAGCAGAGTAGAAACGCTAAACTGATGAACAATCCTGGTGTTGCATAATCAGTGGCCCTGGCTTTCTTAGTCTTACCAGTGTCTTGGCTCATGCTGAGAGAGAAAACTGCCATCAGAAACAGCATATACCAGAACCAGCCACAGCTATTCACAAGTGGTCACTTCTTTTTCCAGGAACTCCACACAGAGCATCAGGCAGGTGAGAACTCCAGCACAGCTGCATATTTCACTTCTTGACTCATCTTACATAGATTTAGCATAAGATTTACATGAAAAAAAGGAGACAGCTGATACCTTAATATGAACTACAGTAGCTTATTGCTACTGGACTGAAAAGTACACAACTGCAATTACCAGTTGTTTGCTCACTGGTAGGAGGCCCCACAATGGCTACCTGAAGTCCTCACAGGTTCCATTCACCTTCTCCAAATCAGACAATATTACATGTAAGGTAGACAACTTCATAGAATAGTATACCCTGCTTATCACAAAAGAGAGTGGAAAATATGTAAATCCCAGGTAACTTACAATCCATATGTTAACACAATCCTTCCCCTACCCAAATATTTGTGCAGTAGAGGAAGAAGGGAAGAAAACAAGCACAGGTCTGTGGTCTCGTACCATTTCCAAGGATGTTTTACTGATACACAGCAGTAGTGCTGGAGGTTTTAAGGGTGGCTACATTCAGCTTGAGCAAGATTAGTTTCATAATGCAAAAAAAAGCAAGAAAATGTTGATTAGCCAGCAAGAAGCTGTGCTCTGGCAACACCCACACAGCACAATAAGTCATAAGCACTTCCTAATCAAGGAAGAGCAAAGCAGTTCAAGGAAAATATACTGCAGATAACTGTTGTGAAGTGTGCTTTTAGAGGAAGAGCCACAGAGATTGACAGCTGCTCACCATTAAGAGTATTCCAAATGCCACTCTCCTAATAAACTGATGACACCACCTTGGTTCACTCCAGAACCTGACCTTGAGGAGAGGCTATTTTTTATTACCAAGTTGAAAGGTTGTCACAATTCATTGGACTGAAAAGGTGTATAAATATTCTGGCAGGCTTCTTTAGAAGGGGCTGATCAAGCATTCCTTTTGTATGATTCCTTCTTGACATCACTTGGAAAGGATGAGTTTGAACGTCTTGCCTGGCTATTAGAGAGCAGCTGTTGTGGCAGAGCCACCTATGAACATCTAGTCACAGAGCAAGGATTAAATAAGGACATCCAAGACTTTCATCTGACTACTATAGCTCTGGAGGTTTTTTTCCTCCCTATGATATCAGTCTTTTTCCAGGCTTCTCAAGTTTCCTTTGTACCTGTTCACATGACTGGAGTCAACAGCTTGGATAGAGCAAGTTTCCCCACATCATCACTCCCACACTTTGGTTACATTGCTGGACCTTTGCTAGCCCCACCACAATCTATTCAGTCTACCTCACTCAACTCCAATGCATCAAAACTATTCTCAGGATTAAATCCTGAGCAATGGGCTTCTCCTGAGAAAAGTGGCAATCAGGAAGGCAGAAAGAGCAAGACTTTCAGTAATTCTATTTTATTAGACTGAAACGTTAACTTCAGTTAATGTTCCAGTTTCATAAAGCCCAAGACAAAACGTGCCACATTTCAACACCACAATGGCTAGTTACTAGCAGTCCCACATGAGCACTTTTAGATCCACTTATCTCCTCCCATTTAAGGAGAACAATTTCTTGTTCATCTTTTAAGAGTTATCTTTTGGGTTTGAAGAGGTAACATGTAGAAGACAGAAGCCATTTTGGTTTTGATCTGCATAGACAATCCCAACTGCTAAGTGGAATGAATGGCCATGAGGTAGAATGCAGTAAAAAATAAGGATCCTAAACTGCATTTCAAGTGCCTTTAGAGGCCACTCACATGAGGTACACATTGCACTCTAAGGACTGCAGGCAGTGAAGAACGCATCAGTATCAAGGCCAAGAAGCTGAAGCACAACCATTAGCCACTCGCTCTAAAATAGTCGTGTTTTCCAATTCTCCATAATCCTCCAGGCAGTTACCTGGTTTTCATAACCACTACTGTTTGTCCCACAGAAGACACTGGGAAAGGCTGCTTAAACACATACTCTGTTCCTTCCTACCTCCAAGTCCTAAGAAAATTGTCCATATCATATTGCAAGTTAAGTATTTTTTACAGCAAAGTGAAATAAACACAGAACAAGGACAGCTAGCTATTGTTAAAGTATCTGAGCCAGAGGCAATACCACAAATACTTATGATCCCTCCCTCCCCCTCTGCCACCACTGCCTTTTGTGCTCAGGAGAGTTCTTTACTGTATCGCTGCACCCTAATTGTCCTGAGGTCACCCAGTATTATACAACATGGAAAAATGGACAGCAAGTAAGGTACTGTTGATACAAACACGTTGTGACCAGTTGGCCACATACTGTTAGTTGCAGAAGAGGCAGGCTGCTTATGCATGCCTCTTCTGCAACATTACCAGCTCATAACCAGAAGCAGAAGTACATGCAAGAAGCATTATTGTCAAAAGTAAGTGGTTATAGACAAAGCTTTTACATTTTTTATTTGCTATACATAAGTCCCTCTACTGCATAAAAGCACAGAAGAGCAGCTAGTCCTTTGCCTCCCCTATTTAAGTTACCATTTATCTATACAATGCCACAGTTGCTTCCACAAATGAGGAAGGTGGAAAAGAAGCAAAAGTTACCTCTGGAAGAACAGGGATATCTAAGTCTAACACACCATAAAATAAATCACACTTACATTATGTTGCAGCCTGAACAGGTTTACTCTGATCACTACAGCCATTTTCAGTCTTCTGACTCATTAGCCACATCTTTCCATTTTTAATTTCCTCTCAAGCCACTTTTCCTCTCTTACTGCACCAAAGACTGTTCTAACAAAGATGGATATTGCCCACACCAAGTTACCCTGATCCATAGGACACTGGATAACCTGCCTCTGAAAAAGCCTAAACCTGGCCAAAAGTCACAACATGTTCTCCTAGAAGTGCGCTCAAAACACCATTTGCCATCTGAACCAGTATTAATATTCTCAAAAAAAGCCAAACTCCACACTTAAACCGATATACAAGCAACAACTCTGAATAGCTTCTACTTGGCACAGACAGATGGGGTCAGTGTCAGCCAGTAGCTCTCTCATTATAGCTCACCTCTTATCCAGAGAGAGCATCACTAACACCCCCACACTGAACATCCCAGCTGTCAAAGGATCCTCATTTGGCCTAGTACTGCCCTTAGGGATTTCCAGAAAAGCCTTCTGACAGCCACCGCTCAAGGGAGCGGTTCATGAAGAGGTGCATCCTTTTTGCACCAAGAGGGCTCTGAAGACTACTTAAAATTTAAATATGGAGTCTGTTTGCCTCTAGGCTGATCCCCACCAGGAAAACAAGTTCAGACAGATCACTATTTTTTCTTTGAATATTCAACTTACAGAGGAAGAGACAACTAAATTCTTTCCTCTCAAAAGAACTATACCATAAAGTCCTTCAGACTCAGTAAACATTTGGTTCTACTACTATTCATGAAAAAGCTTGGGGAAAAACTGTTAACTGATGATATGCATTAAGTATAAAGTAGACTCATAAGGGCAGCTGCCCACATAGTGGGTAACAATACTAGGTGTCTAATTGCTATCCCAAATACCTACAGCCTGAAGGAGAGGACAGGGAGAGTGTCAAAAGTAGTATTACAACTGTTAAACAGTGCAAAGGACTGAATTTCACCTTGAAAGGCACTCATATAAGCACAGCCAGTAGTTTCATACTATGCTGGCATTTCTGGTTATTAAAATATTCCAGCTTGGGTTTGTCAGCTTCTTCTCTACATAAAGCCTACGTCACATGAAATTGAAAGCTACAGTACATCTTCCAAACTAGTGACCTCTCAAAGAGCACAGATGACAAAGCAGAATCTGATCTTGACATCTACCTACACCAGCCTGTCTCTCCAATACAATTCTAGTTTATGTCAGATACAGCAAGTCAAAGCTAACCCCCCAAAAAGTATCTTTCAACAATGCTATGAAAACAAGAGCTTTGTTTATCAGAGTTTAATTTGTTTCTTTCTATAAGACTCAAACCAAAGGACCCTGCCATGCCCCAGTCCTCTGTCCAATAAATCCATTTCATGGGCAAAAGAGGTAGATAGATCAGTCATTCAGGCCAGCAGGAACTTCAGGAGGTCTCCAGTCTGACTCCCCACCCAGAGCAGGCTCAGCGAAGTGGTCAGACCAGGTTGTTCAGGGCTTTACCCTGTGTGGGCTGAAAACCCCTCAAGGAGGGAGACAGCACCATCTCCCTGGATCCCAGGCCCACTGCCCAGCTGTTCTTGTGAAGGAAAAGCTTTCCCTTATCTCCAGCCTCTCTGGCCCTACTCAGCTCACTGCCCACCAGGGCTCAGGGTCTTCTCCCCCTAGTCCCACTGGCATCGCTGCCGGGTCTCTGCCTGCCCAGGACAGGGCTGCAGATTGCTCCTGCCTGGATTGCACAGGGTCCCTTGTAGCCCCTTCCTCTCACTGGTCCTGGTCCTTCTGAACAGCAGCCCTGCCCTTGAGAGCATCAGCTACACCCCTCAGTTGCTGTCTGCAAACTTCATGAGGGTCAACTTTCTCCCTTTCCCCAGGTCCCTGAAGAAAATAGTAAATACAACAGGTGGCACAGAGTCCAAGACCCTCCACTTGTAACAAGCCTCCACAGATATTATGAAGTTTTAACCACAGCATTTCAAGCTCCAAAATCCTACCAGTTTTCCACCTATTTGTCCACCCACCTAAACCTTCATATCCCAAAGCTGTTACAAAGATTGTGCGAAACCACATGAACAGTCATGCTCAACTCAGCATAGATGACATCTATCAATTCTCCTCATCCACAGACCTATTAATTTCAAAGATAGTCTGTTCCACTACAATTTACCCTTGGTAAACCAATGCTGGCTACTTCCAATCACCTTTGTTTTAATTTGCACAGAAATTACTTCAAAAGACAACTCACACAATTATTTACTCGGGGACTACAATGAGGCTCTCCATATAATCCTTACTGCACTCACTTTTAATAGCAGCAAAACTTGCTTTACTCCAGTCATCAGGAACCTTCCTGATCTTCTTGATCAGCCAAAAATATTAGTGGCGTTACCATCACAGCAGACAATTCCCTCAATACCCTCAGACCCATGGACCTGAAACAGTTGAGATTTCTCAAGAGATCCCAGACCTGATCCTCTTCTACTCCCATCAGCTATTCTCCTCCTTGCACCTTCTCCCTATGGAAAAAGAGCTCAGGACACCCTGTCAGTGAAGACTGAGGCAATAAAAGCATTGGGCACCTCACAGCCTTGTCTGTCTGCTGTCAGTAAATCACCATCCCATTCAGCAGCAAGCCCACAGTCTCCTTTTTTTAAATTCTTCTACTGCTACATTACTGGTACAAACCCATCTTGTTGCCCTTGACATCCTTCACCAACTGCAGCTGAGCTCTAGCTTTTCTAACACCATCCCTTTATTCACTGGCAATGCTCCTCCTTTATGTCTTGTCCTCACTGCCATCTCCTGTACACCTCTTTTTTTGCACTGGAACTCGGTCATGAGTTTCCTGTACAACGAAGCCTGATATGACTATTCATTTTCCTAAGTGCTAGAAGAGGTCCATGCATCTGAGCTGCTCTTCCAGACAAAGGGCAGACCGTTCTTCCCTCTCTTTCCAAGAGTGCTTGTGTACCTCCATCACTGGACAGCAGCCACGTAAGCAGTCCCACCACATCTCAGTTCCTCCAGCAGTCCCACAGCTCTGACGTACACAAAGACCTCTGCTTCCCACCGCTTGTCACCTGGGCTGCACACACTTGTGTGCAGACACTCAAAGTGGGCTTTCTTTTGTCCTGTTTTATCCTTTCTGAGGGCTCGCTCTCTCATTCCTATAACACTGCCCATATTTAGAGTCCAAACCTCCATTCTCCTCACTTAACTGCAAGCTATTACTATTGCCCACACCCACCCACCTCACGCATGATACCTAGTTTAAAGTCCTTTTCCCCAGGTCAGCAAACCCTTTGGCAAAGATGTTCTTGCCGTACTTCATCAGCTGTCCCACATCTCTCACTTAGTCCTCGTTCCTCAAAGAGGAATACACTGTCCCAAGAGGCAAAATGCTGTACGCAAAACTACTCAAAGCCATTTATTAACTGTCATATAGCATTTGCTTCCACCAAAACTCCTACCCTTCAACTGTAGGATTGAGAAGATCTCCTCCAGAGCTCCCATGTCCTTTGCTTGCACTCCCAGAGCGCTGTGGCCCACTTGATTTACTTCAGTCTTCCCTTGGCTGTCACTGTTGCCCACAGGGATAAGCAGCAATTAAGTGGGCAACTGTCCAGGAGCTGGATGAGCCTCACCAAGCCCTCCAGAGCATCCTGAATCACAGATATCTGAGAGCAACAACCCTCCCACAACAGTATGTCTGTAAGGCAGATGCTCCTGCACCTCACTGAAGTCAATCTCTGACCACTACCATCAGCCCCTACTTCTATACACTCGTGGTTATTACGGCTCTGCACTGACACTGTAGATTCAGATCGTCATTCATTCATTTACTATGGATACTGACAAACAGGACACAGGATAGCAATGGGGACTGACCATCAGTTTATCACTGGCTAAAAAGCAAAGACAATTGAGTAGGCAAGTTTTAATACCCAGCCACTTGTTAAGGGGGACTGACCTGCAAACTGAAGTTGCAATTACTATGCATCCAAGTATACCACCTAATACCAAGACCAATACCCTAACTCTTTCAGTGCTCAAAAGAAGGGACAAATACCTAGCAGAGAGACAATTTAAGGTCTGTCACTGCTCGGGAAGGTTGACTGCATATCTTTAATCATGGCAGCAAACACAAGACATTAACAACAGTTGCCTAGACCACAGATAGGTGGTAGGACCAACTCCAACAGCTGATTTCTTTGTTTAGCAAACAAAAGAAGAATGGAGCAAGTCTTATGCCACAGAACTGTTCCCTACCTAAAATTAAGAAAACATCCAACTTCTGACTCCCTCGTGGGAAGGACAGGATCTGTGGCTACCAGGAATACCTGTTCTGACGGGAATACCTGTTCCACAGACATTTAAGAACTTCCAGTATGAAGACACCAGTGTAACACCAGTAAACCACCAGTATGAAGACAAAAATCAGTTGTCAGGTCAGGTACTCATACAGAAATGCATCTAGCAGCTATCCTGCCTGGGGACCTACAATACCTATACAGAGCAACCACCTCTTCCTGCAAGCACAGCTTGGAGTACAGAAGGCAATACAAAGCCTTTCACTAATAACACCCTGGATACATATTCCTGGGCCACTTTAAAGCCTGGTTATTCCTTGTTAACTAGGTGACAGTTTGGAGAAGTCACATTTCACAGGCACACAAACATTAGAGCAGACACCTAAATTCAGAAGCCTTTTAACAGACAGCATAGCCATCTTCACCCTTACGTATCGTTCTCCTTAGCCAGCTATGTCTGTCCACCAGTACACTGCCGTTTTTCAGAGATTCACCTCCCTCTGACACAGACTAGGCCGGTGACCTGCGTGGTGGGCTTGCAAGACATCTGCCCAGGCTCCAGCAAGACAGGGGGAGAAAAGATGAGAAAACTCATCCTGGGTCAAGAAAACAGGTAAGGAAATCACTTACCAATTAGTGTCATGGGCAAAACAGACTCAACTTGAGGAAAATTAGTTTAGCATATTGCCAATTACAACAGATTTAGCTAATGAGAAACAAAAACAAAATTAAAACACCTTCCCCTCACCTCCACCCCCATCTTCCCTGGCTCAATTTCAATCCTCCATTCCCAACTGCTCTCCCTCCTCCCCACCACCCCCCAGTGAGGTCAAGGAGGATGGGGGTTTACGGACACACTTTTCCCCTGCTCCAGCAAGGGCCCTCGACAGCCAGCAGCTCCTTCAGGAAACATCCACCTGCTATGGTACGGGGTTCTCCACGGGCTGCCGTGCGCGTATCTGCTCCAGCACGGTCCCCTCCATGGGCTGCAGGGAAAGGCCTGCTCCACCGCAGTCTCCTCCCCAGGCTGCAGGGCCATGCCTGCCCTGGGCCAGCAGCACCTCCTCCCTTTCTCCGACCTCAGTGCTCGCAGGGCTGTTTCCTCGCGCCTTTTTCCCCTTGTTGTTCTCCACCTGTGTGTTATTTTGTCCTTTCTTAAGTAGGTTTTCATGGAGGCACCACAGACTCCTCTGACAGGCTTGGCTGGGTCCTGCAGCAGTGAGACCCTTTCAGATCCAGCTGGAACCGCCCGCGTCTGGTATGGGCAGCCCGGGACCTCCTCCCAGAGAGCTCACCCTGCTGCAAAACCCTGCCTTGGACACCCAATGCAGCCAGCTACCACTCTGCAGAGGAAAAGTCAAGCAGCCAGCTCTCGCCCAAGTCCAGACACAGATCAGCATTACCCGACTAGGAAGTTCCTAGGTGGAGAAAGAGGAGGGAGCCCTCCTCCAAGTCTTACTTCAAGTTTCCTTGGTCGCTGCTTTCCTGGCAAAATCTGGGGAGTTCAGAACTGTGGCAATTTATGGAAAGTGCTGAGGCTTCAGACAAAGCTCCTATTTCTCAGCCAGCACAGGGATACACAAGTAGTAACAGAAGCATTTTCCTGGGGTGAAGCACCCCATCTGGGTGCCTACCACCATGTGAAGTCCTCCACTGATGTGCAGTAGGAGGAACTACTGGACAAAGTTCAGTTTCCCCATGCTACTTTGGCTCCAAGCTTCAAACTCCTGAAACTGAGACCGGAATAGGTCATTCTGTCTCAACCCCTCAGGGAAGTGAGATCCATCACCCCTGGTATAGGGTTTTCTCCTCCCTGCCTCCTCAAGCCCAGACAAGCCCAGTGAGCTTCCTCCTGGTGGCTTCGTCACTTCAGCATCTCCCAAACCACCATAACGGATCCCAGGAGACCTGCATCTGCCTCCACTCCTGCAAGACACTGGCTTCACCAAACAGCCTCTATGGGAACCAACACCAGCTGGTTAAAAGCAAGGCATATCCAAGCTCACCAAAATCAACTTCACCTCTCAAGCCTCAGATGGAGATGTATGGAGGACTTGTTTTCCTGGAGTGGGGGAAGAGTAAGGGAAGGAGAAAAACTACTTTTAGAAATCCCCACAGAAGAATAAGCAAGGAAGCAGCCTGCTTCATAAACTATCTACGCAGGGAGCTGGGCATAGAGGCCCCTCTGCTATGGGAATAGCTTCTCACTATTTAGCCCCATCTAGTTTTGTGCTACACACAAAGGATCCATTTTTGAACAACAGCTAGCAGCAGCAAGAAAGGCTTAGGGTCTCAACTAAGGTTGCCTCATACAGAGGAGCCACCTGTGGGAAATTGCTCCTCAGGGAACACTTTTGACCCAATAGCTAAAAGCCTGGTCTGACACTTTTTGGTTCAAGAAGGTGTGGAAAATTACTCTTCAAGTGAGGAGATATAGCACAGAACTTCCCTGGCCAAACTTCTGACTTACAAAAAAACTACCATCCAGGATTAAGAAAAAAGATCTTCAATGTTTGCCCATCCATCTTCAAGTCAAAGCAGGGCAGAACCTCTGGAATGAGTAGACCATCAAGTAGCATAAGCCGTCAAACAAAGTTTTTTAAATGTTTAACATGAGAGCATGATGATGCCACCAAAGTTTCAATTGGAGATTGTCACTGACTTAAGACTGTAGTGTCATAAGCATGCAAGTAAGCTCATCATCTTCCTCAGGTCAGGAAAGAAAATAACAGAACCAACATGTACCAGAAGGAAAGGCATATCTGGAAGCTAAGGACTCATGAGCTATATCCACAGTCTGCTGCATTTTCAAAGAGCATTACAAGTTACATGAAGTCAGGCATACTTTAACAGATGCCCCAAGAGACTGGTAAGCTTTACAAGTTCTCAAATTTGGGTCACAGACACTGCTCAAACTATTCATCTTGCATTCAAATATGAAAGGCATCTTCACCTCTTTGCTACATCCACAATACTTCAAATCCTGTTGTACAGCTTCTGTATTTTTCCACTGAAGATTAAATAACCCTTCAGTCCATACGCATTATACATGAAAAACACCTACCATCTGCATTCAAGCGTTCAAAGCTGCCCAGGTAGTATGAGATGTTGTCTACATCATGCTGTACCTGCGTGTACCATTTCATAACCGTTTATGTAGGTCAATGGAAAGTCCTGCATACGTGCACTGCATTTGATGAGAATTTATTCATAGTTATCTTAATTTGGACTAAATATATGATTAAAATCACGTGCCTACAGCTCTTCCTAATAGCCTAACAGCCAGATTTTTCAGATGTATACAGATAAGAAGGCTGTGCTGCTTTTAGGTAAGCAAGTAATTAAAATATATATAAATCAGTTTTAAAAGGGCAAGTCAACCCAATTTAACAAACAGGAGGGCAGTTACAATTAGATGGTCATTAATTTTCAGTACTAGAATATTTGAGCAAGTACTAGCAACAGCCACTAAAATTAGGTCCTGATCTTGGGCACTCTGACAGTACGTACCAAGATTATGTGAGATTGATATGCAGAAGCGTAAGTTAAATCTGATACTGCGCAGTTAATTTAGGTCACAAAAGGACTTTTGCTACAGAAACTATCAACTCATTTTCTGTTCTCATGCATTGCTTCAAACAGGAAACCTGGTGCATTTGATCATTCTATGCAATTCACACCAAAGATGGGCAATTTGCCTTAGCATTTCTTCAGGAACATTGACATCCCTTGTTTTAAAACACCTAAACATGTTTCAGAACAGGTAATCCTTACTCTACCTGGTTATACACATGCAGTATTTGTACAGATCAAAAAAGGCCACATCCACAAAAGAAGAAAACAGGTTGTACTTTTGCCACAGCAAAAGTCTGCAGTATATACTCCTTCTGTAACAGCTGCTTTTGAAAGGCTTGGTAATCAAACCCAAAAATTAATAATGGAATCTACATTTCTCCTAATGTTACCCAACTTGGACAGAAAGTCCCCCTCACAAACACTTTATCATAGATTCACAGAAGGGTTTGGGTTGGAAGCGACCTTTAAATATCATCTAGTTCCAACGCCCCTGCCACTGGCAGGGACATCTTCCACTAGATTAGGTTGCTCAAACCTTTGAATGTGTCATCTGTGTTACCACATCCACCACTCTACGTGGAAGAAGTCACCATCTCATAAACACTGAGTTGTGCAAGAAACCTTCCTCACAAAAAAGTAACCCTACAACCCAGTTAGAATTTCAGCAAGGAAGAGATCCTTGATCATCAGAGCTATATCCAAAAACAGCCTTGGTCTCCATCAGGATGGCTAGTTTTATATCATTCAACTGCAACTGCACTGGTTCAGAGGAATTTCACTACAAGAACCACCCTCCCTATAAAAATAGCCTTTATCAAAAGACAAGCATGACTCCATTTAATTTTCTTTCAGTTTGCTCAACTGTTAGAGAAAAAAGATTCAGCTACTCAGTTGGTTAATGAGGCTGTAATTCTCGTCTTGCCTACCAACATCTCAACCATGGATGCAGTCCAAGGCAAGTGCTATTGCTATGCCAAGTTTCACAGATTAGCTATCTGAATGCAAAAGCAGCTTCTAAAGTCTTTCTAACTTTATGCAGTTCACTTTGTCAGCAATTTTCCAGTACCCTTCAGAATGGATGCTCTGGCCAGATTAACATCAGCAGTTTTAGGTCAGGAACTCAATTTTGGGTTATAGCTCAAGGTGTAAGCACATCAAAATGAAAAAGTTAAACTCATTAATAAACTAATTTCTTCACTACTACATGCATGCAGTACATGCATAGTTTGTTACAAGAAGCATATGGTGTTTTAGAGTTATGACTTTAGTTGTTCCTCTTTTGGAAACAGAAAGCAGCTTCTAATGCATATTTGGGTAGAAAGGAACCATAGCAGGAAGTCTGACGGGATTTCTAAGCATGTCACTAGAGATAAAAATATCATCCTTAATTACAATTATCACAGGTATTATGATTTTAAGATTTAAATTTAGAAGATTTAAAAACCCTTCTTAAATCAACTGTGGTATACAAGCAATAGTGTTCACCTCTTACCTTTAACTAGTTATGTTTGCTGGTTCAAGACCAGAGATACAGAAAAAGTAAATAAATCCCAAGATCTTGTTCTGCCTTTAAACTGAGTTGATGAATATGAAATTCAATGCTAATGGATGAATAAAAACAGAGGTCACAGCATTAGTTTTCTGGCCTTTCAAGACGACAAAAAATGGATGGCACCAAAACGAGGACTCCACTACAAAAATAAAATGGGAACATAGCGAAGGCATGTTTGCTGCTAGCATTCTTGCAATATATTACCAATTTCAGTGCAATGGCTATGCATGTATATGCTCACAGCAAATTCAGAAGTCCAAATACCCCCTAACAGTCTTTCCCTCTGCCATGACGGCCACAATACCTACTCCCTTCTACACCCAGCTTCCTCAGAAATACCCCTTTACTAGACCAGAGCTCCAAGGGACCTCCTCCTCCTCCCCACCTTGCATGCAATTCTTACAGGGTCACCTGGAAGAGTGTTGCAGGAACCTGAACTATTTCTGTAGATAAACAAGTGCATTTGTGCCCCCCTGGCTTCATGAGCTATCAAAAGCTATTTGGCTATTCAGTGTACTCTTCTCCAAAGGTGCTGCTTAAGTCCAGGCACAGCTGTTTCTGCAGCATGTAAGAGAGAAGACCATAACTTCAAGAATGCGTTCACAGATTAACTTCAATATTTTCAGGGTTATCACAGATAAGAAGTGCAGGAGCACTCCACTTTGGTACTGAAGCTAAAAATCACATGCCACAAACATTTACACAACAAAAAGTGCCAAGCTCACAAGGCCAAGTATAAACACTAGGGAGACAAACTCCTGCCCTTTTTCTGGTGTTCAGGTATTTAATTTCTCACTTTTGATATCCGTTGTGGCAAGCCTGAAACAGGGAACTCCATTTCTTGAAGGCATTTCTTGCTTTATAGTTCCATTTTTAACAACAGACATAACCATGAAACCCTTAGCTGATTTTATCTACATTAAAGTATGTCAACAGTAAGCTTCTCATGTCATTACACAGAAACAAAACCCTGAAGCCCCCTGCACACAAAGGTTGGCTGTCCAAATCCCAGTATACAGAGAGACACAGCTCTGGATTCAAGACTCTCAAACACACGTTTTTCCCTACCAAACTCAATTTAGATACTATGAATGCTTGGAATGTATCCACTACTCACCTTGAAATTAAAGACAAGGCCAGCCTAAGGGGCCCCTTTCACACATTCAAGCCCCATGGCATGTAGGTACAGTTTGAATATCTGCAAAACCCACTGAACCACAGGATATACCTCATCCTGGCAATTCAGCCAGGTAGCAATGGCATAAAGAGTATCCACGTGTTTTCTTCTGTCCTTCCTCCTTCCCTACCTCACTCCCTACCTCACATAATATAGTAGAAATCTTCAGCAAATCTGTAATAAGAAACAACAGGCAAATAAAGAAAAGCCACAGGGAAGCTGACTCCAAGTACCCCTTCTGACCATAACTCTACTTCTGAAAGAATATGTAAGAACAGTATTGAAAACTATTATCAGCAGGGTAAGAAGCAGGGACACTACTGGTAGAGAAGCTGAATTTACATTACTTTTCCCTCTCCATAGCTGAATCTCCTTGTCTCAACCCTTATAAGTTAAAGTGATTAAGGCATTTGTCTACAAATATTTATTTGAATTTCACAGAAATTAACTCTGTTCATCCATTCTGTAAAACAAATCCGACTAATTTAATTTCTGTCATTAAGATTTAAACTATAGAAGAACATCAGCACTCCAGCAATCATGCAATGGGAGTTTCATTCCACAAAAATACATAAAGTTTATTCAGCTAAATCTGAATAAGTACTTGGTTAAACGAACTCACCCTGAGGAGTCTCAAAGCAAATGCAGCTAGCACAGACCTACAGAAAGGCTGCTCAATACATCACAGTGAATATTCCAGGACACCTTGAACAGCCTTTCCTACCTCTGTGTAAACTGTTTTAGAAAGCATTTGAATGTTTAAAGTTTTCCCTATTTTACCAGCACTCAGGTATTAAGTATTCAAGAAACTGCACATACATACTTTACATTACATTCTAGCAATTCAGTAATTGTCCAGCATATAATATCTTCTAAACCTACTCCACACTCAGCTGAAGACCAGAGAAAATGTCTGGAGTCCATAAAACCATCCTAACAGGGTCCTCAGCACTTTAGTATTTTCTAACTTCTGAGTAATTTGGTCAACCATTGCAGGTTTACTGGGCTATACCTGTTTTTTGCTAAACACAGCAAACCAAGATACTAATTCTTGCAATGTCTTACAGCCTCATCTAGCCTAAGCATCTGTTTGCGCAGTTTCTGATCAGCAGCAGCACCATTTGAGTCACCAGCAATGACAGGACTGCATGAGGGAACGGAGAATCAGTATCACAAATGTTTTATGAAGTGAAGCCTAGGACTGCCTAGAATGATTCTCATTCTGATCCTAGGCCGGTGTACGCACAATAGTAAAGCACTGTGAAGACATTTAAACACCTAACACATCCCGATTTTCTATTAGGAAACTATAGCTTCTTCTAAACCCGCATTATGTCCGGGCTTACTATGACTATCAAAACAAATGAAAACCCCTGTTGCTTAAGTACTGGAGTACCAGGAAGAACAGTGGCTCAAACAGAATAGAAAACAGTGTGACACTAGTTTAAGCTCCATCTGGAAAGCTTCAGCTTGTTCCCAATTTGCATTTTTCAAATGTATGCAAGTAAGGCCTTCCCATTACAATTTTTGTCATTATATAATTACTGCTCCTAAAACTCCAGATATTTTGCCAGCGAAGTCAGATTTAGACTGTGAGCTATTTCAAAAACTTGATGTGGGTTTAGAATTTTTAAGTAAGTTTCTGAGAAAGCACGCTTTTCTTAAGGCTTGTGCCATAAGCTGTTTGTAACTATTTCACTTGGTTTTAAAGCTGAAAAACTGCACTCCCTGCAAAAACACTAATAAAGCCAAGTTTTTCACTCAGGTCATATTTCCAAGATGTACTTTCTGCAGAGCTGTATGCGAAAAAGCCTATGCGAAACAGCAAGCACTTCCAAATACAGGGAAGACCAACAATTATCTGTTCTCTAACCACAGTTTCTGTCAAATTTAGCATGAGATTTAGTTGCTCAGTGGCAAAATATTAGAAGCTAGGAGTCCCTACAAATCAACAGCAATGCCTACTGGGCAAAAGCAGCTTGCTTGATATTGGCAGTTTCTCCCAGCTTCAGTGGGAATCAATCAAGGAGCCTGCCTCTTTTGTGTTATTTTGCCACCAGAAACTCAGGATGACTTTTTAAATTTCAACAACAAGGATTAGGCAACAAAACATCTTGATCTGGCCCACCAGTTGTAGTAGCTAAAAGCTATGAATTCTAACTCTGTTATACCAGCTTCTCCAAAACTAATCCTCCAGAGTAAGTCAAATTAAGTAGATTTACGCAGGCAACAGATCAAAAAACATGTAGTGGCTTCCTTCAGAATTGGAACTACAGATGTCAAAACCCAAAGCACCATCAGCTAATCCTGCTGGATAGTATTGTGATTTTTCAATTGATTTGAAGGCTGTCAGGAAAAGAAAGCTCTGTGCACAAAGGCAACATTCTCTCACTTTTAAAGTCTTGGCAACAGCTGGTAACATTCACTGCCCTCTGTAGATACTAGCCTCTATTAGAAAAGCATTACAGCAAAAGCAAAGATGCCTTTAAAGCAAGATTGAAATGTATATTCATCACAAATTCAGTTTATCCATTAGCTAACAATTGGCTTTATTGCTATGAAGAACATCAGTGGCAACAAAGATAATCAAAAGCCATTACGTTGTAAGACAGCAGTTTTACCTATAAAAGCAGCATTTCAACATCACTGTTACTAGGAAGGAGCTTGCACTTGCATCCTTGTACTATTTTTACCTGCAAAGTCCACCTCTGCAATGGCATTGCCTTATTTTAAGAAGCACAGGAAAGCTCAAGTATTCCTTGGGTTTTTAGAACACTAGATCATGTCGTCTGTTTCATACTTAGTCCCCAAATAAAGCAAGCTTAGCTTTGTCCCCCCAAAAATCTAGCTTAGCATGACAGAGGCTTTAACAGAATCCTGCCTGGGACGTCACTGTAGTTTGAATATTGCCATCCAGGAACCTGGGGAATAATCCAAAAGCCTTTTTGTCTTTTTTTTTTTTTTAAGCAGATACTCCAGATCTAGCAGCTATTTAAAACAATTTCAACTCACTATACCTGGATCACCCAGCTCAATCTGAAGCATGGTAGTTCACAATTTTTGAAGAGGCAATAAATAAATCAATGACAACAAAAAGGATCTTCACCTCTCACTGAAAAATAGCGTTTAAAATGAATCCAGGGAGAAGAATGAAAATTGATGTTCACATTAGTATGGGAAAGTCGCAATAAATTTACATGCAGAAATATTATACTAGTATGATTAAGCCAGTAATAGGAAAAGATTTATGCAAATATGAAAATACTGAAGAGGTATCCGTCGCAAAGACTAACGCAATTAAAAATCTCTACTGCATACAGAAAGGATCAACCGCTCCACCAGAATAAAAACATACAAAATTAAGGCAGCTATTGCTGAGCGGAATTATCAGTTCAGGTACAGCCATAAGACATTTGAAGGGGACATTAAAGATGTGCTTTGTCAGATTTTAGTAAGCGTGATCAAATTCCTTAGCAGTTCCAAGGTCATTTTTATGTGTCTATAGTTGCAAATGCTCTCAATATATCACAGCAAAAACTTCAAATATCTACATTTCTCTCTGCTTAAGTAATATCCCATTTTAAACAGTATGTAGAATTACTAATTCTGTACTTGCATAAGAGAATTATTTATGCATAATAGCTATAAAACCGATTCAAAGTCCACTCTTAAAACTATCACCCCCAATACAACGTTTCCAAAAGGACAGGGAAGAGAGCGAGGAGGAAAACTGAATGTAATTTCAGGATTCAGAATCCATGGGATTAAAAGGAAAAATGCAAAACTGACACTCTAGCTAATACCTTGGTGTCTGTTTCCTCAACAGAATGGGTTCCCACTTACTGGAATATTTTCCAGACCCCCTCAGTTTAATTTAACATTGGCCATCAAGGCAGAGATAAATAACAAATTCAAATGGCATGGAGTTTTTTAGCACAAAAAAAGCAGGAACCTTTTTCTTTTAAAGAAGATACACACACACGTTGTGAAATACTCAATTCATCAGGCATTGCTACTTTATCAAGTATCACTTGCAAGACAACCAGACACTGAAGTCCTACATAGCTACCAAAGCATATTACCAAAGTTGTCTTCAAAACTCCATAAATACAGCAACACATTTTAGTCTCGTGGCCTTCAATTTAAGTCAACTACAATAAGACTAACTTTATTTTTTATAGTTTTTGTTGGGTATCGTTTTGTGGTTTGTCCTTTTTTTAAATAAAGATCAGTTTTACTATTCTAACAAGTGATACCTGTCTCTAAACGGATGTGCACAGGGGATTAGAGGTGAAAGAGCCGCGGAGCTGCCTCGCAGCTCGGACGAGCCATCACCAGCGCTACGCAGATGAAACAAAGCCACCTCACTCCCCACGCACACAACGCAAGAACGAGGAGACTTCATTTTTCCAAGGCAGGACAGACTGGCAAGGCGGGAAGTACATACAGCCTAGGCAAAGCGCCCTGCAAAAGGACGAGGTGAGGGGGTGCTCCCTCAGTCTGGCCGCGCCAAGTCGGCGCGAGGCCCTGCACCTTAAGCACTAAGCAACCCCCGAAACAACATGAAATAGGTGACAAACGAGCCGCGCACCCGGCTGAGCCCCCCCGCCGGGCTCCCTTCCCCAGCGCGGAGAGCCCCAGCCCCGGCAGCGCCGACTCGCACGGCGGGACCCTCCGCACCTCCCCGCCGCGCCGCCGGGACCGGACGGCACCGGCTGCGCGGCCCGGGACTACCGCGCCTTCCTGCATCGGGGCGAGCGCTGCCCGCGGCCACGGAGCCCCGCCAGCCGCCGGCCTCACCTGCGGGCGCCGCTCCGCCGCCGGGCGCCGCTCCGCCGCCGGGCCCCGGCAGGCCGCGCAGCGCCGCTCCCCGCGCCCCCGGCGCTCTGCAGCCGCACAGGTACGCCGGGCGCCGCGGGCAGCCGCAACAGCCCTGCGGCTGCAGCACCCCTTTGCAGCAAGCGACAGCCCCCGCGCGGTTTCACCCGCGCCCAACTGCTGCCCCGGGGCTCGGGCGGCGGCAGCTCCTCCTCCAGACAAGACGGCGCGGGCAGAAGACGGCAGATGCACTATTGTGGACATAAGCAATCCGGTTAGAGCGAGGTCAGACCTAAACAAGAGGGAAAGCGAGGTGCAGCTTGCGGGAAGAATGGGAGGTACGCTCAAGTGGTAGGGCCACGCTAAGGAAATAGGTGGGGGAAGAAAGTCATTCAGAGGGATGCTGCAGACAAAACAAAGGCTTATTGAACAATGTTTTGTCAGGAGAACAGGTGCTAAACTCGCCCAATTAGCACCACATGGGAAATGGACGGGGGGAGGAGAGACATTCAGAAAATCCTAAAGGGTAAAACAAAAAGCGATGAAGCCCATCTAGCACAAGAAAGGGGGAAGGGGAAGAGAGAAGAGCCGTTCGGAGGAAAATTAAAAAAAAAAAAAAACAGTCAGCAACAGGAAGCCCCTCCTGATGTAACGCCGCAAATACCTCGGAGTTTGCAACTGGGAGTGCAAGAAGCCGACACCGGCGGAGAGCCCCCGGTCACCTACCACGGCCGGGGAGGGTGAAGGTCTCCGCACACGCCGGGTTTTCACCTCCTTCCCAGGGATACCCTGGGCAGGCAACGGCGGCCCCTAACGCAGCCTCCCGCCGCCCAGGCCGCCCCTCCTCCTGCCGTAGTCCCCGCGCGGGCTGCAGCCCCGCTCCGGATCCGCTGCTCCTCCACGCGTGCCTCGTGGGGAGGCCCGGCGTCCCGCCGCCCCTTTGCCGGGACCGCACCGACGGCCGCCCGCAGGCCCCCGCGCCCCTCCCAGCCGCCCCCGACCCACCCCCTCCTTTTAGCAACCCGGGACCCCGCGCTGCCCCTGCTCGCTGCCCCGGGGGAGCGGGGGGGGGGGGGGGGGGACGGGACGCGCCGGCGGTAGGTCCCGCGGAGCGTGGCTGCTGCCGTCGCCCGCGGAAAGGCGCGGAGGGCGGGCCGCTGCCCCGAGGGTTTGCGCGGCGCCCCGCGGCCGCCTCACCCGCTGGCTGTAGTCGTGCCGGTGCCGCCGCAGCCCCACCGCCCCGGAGCCGCCCCGCCGCAAGGAGGGGGAACTGGCGCGCTGGCGGGCTGATAAAGGCCCCCACCGCCCGCCCCCGCGGCCGCCGCCTGAGTGACGCCGCCGCCGGCCACTCAAGAAGCCCCGCGCCCGCGGGGCCGCGCCCTCGGGCCCAGCGGGCACCCCGCGGCGGCCGCCCCGCTCCCCGCCGCCGCGGTAAGGCCGGTTGGGCCCCGCCCCGCCCCGCCCCGCCCCGCCGCCGAGCACCTGCGGGCGGCGGGGAGGCAGGCGCGGGAGAGCGCGGCAGCGGGCTGCCCTAGGCAGGATGGGGCGGGGGCGGGAGCTTGTCTCTCCCGCTCCCGTCGGTGTTCAGGCGTCGGGTCCCCGCCGGGGCCAGGGGCAGGGCCCCCACAGCGCTTGCTCATCTCCCCGGCTTGCCGCCCTTCCCTGCAAAACGCCGAGCCCTGAGGTCCTGCCCTGCCTCCTCTCCGAGAGGGGCCCGGCCCGGCCCGGCCCGGCGGGGCGGGGCGGACGAGCCCCCGAGCCGCCCCTCCGACGGGGCGCAGCGGGAGCCAGCGCTCCGCGGCCCCCCTGCGGGCAGCCGTGCTGGCTCGGAGCCCCCGCGGCGGGCGCTGGCCGCTGCGACGGCACCGTCCCATTTCCCGGCGGCGTCCGACGGCGCGGGGACCCCCCCCGGCCTCCGCCCCCCGCCCCCGGGAAAGTGCGGCTGCCGAGCGCCGCGGCAGCCCTCCGAGGCTCTGCTCCTTCGCGCCCGCCGCTGCTCGTCCCGCGGGGAGCGTCCCAGCGAGTGCCCGAGGGGTTGTCACCGGGAGAGGGGGGTCCCGTCCCTGGGGGGCCGCACGGCTCGGTGTGCCCTCCGCCCTCCCTGTGCTGCAACGCGCAAGGACTGGTCAAAATGAACCCGTCTCAACGCCTGCATCACCGACAGTCCTTGGAAACGAGTTGACGGAACACGTCCGGCAACCGATTTGCCCCGCTTGTGTAACCCTCACATTAATTATTTTCATACGCCAAATAGGTGGGTACGGAGCAACGTGCTGGGCATAAATTAAACGACAATGGCAGTGCTCGGGGCCGGTCCTCGCCGGCAGCACACGCTGCAGCGCCAGCGCTTACCATCGCCTCCTCCTCCTCTTCCCGCCTGGACCCTCCCATCGCCGCGGGGACGGAGGGCGAGAGGACGGGAGACGTGCCCGCGGACGGGACGCCCGGAGCCCCGCTCGGATCCCCGGCGCGGCTGCCGGATGCAAACTTCCCCCGAGCACACCGGAGACCGCTCCCCGCGCACCCCCGCCGCCCCGGTAGGACCACGGACAGAGATCGGGGCCGCCGCCGCGCAAACACCGCGAACGCCGCCCCGCCTACGCCGCCCGCGCACCGCCGCGCAGCACCGCGCAGCGCCCCGACGCCCCGAACAAAGGGACGCGCCCCCTCCCGCAGCGAGTTAGTCATCTCCACGGAAAGACACGGCCCCCCTGACGGTAATCAACTTCTCCCAGGGAGAGCTCACCGGCTCTCCTCGCCCCGCCGCCCGCTCTCCGCACCCGCGGACAATACGCGCTGCGCGCTCTTGCTCCGGCCGTCTTTGTGCGCCGTGACGCGCAGCCGCCTCCCAGCCCCAGAGGAAAGCCACGAAGCGCCGCGCGGCTAATGCAATTAGGCGCGGGGGTCTTATCCCGGCTAATCTGCAAACGCAGGGTTATCTCCTCAAAGCGATACGCCTCCCGTCACCCGCGGGGTGCGGGTCCGTCCCTTCGGATGCTCCCCGCAAGGGGAGCTGGGCGGGCGCGGTGGTGCTGGGAACTTTGCAGCTGGGCCAGGACAGGTAGGGATGCGCACGCTTTCCCGCGTGGGCGCGGTGTGGTCCCCCGGCTTCAGCGGCTGCCCTCCCCACGCTGCAAACACTTCCAGCAACTCAGCTCCGCAAGGCACGCTGCGGTATGCACGAAGTGCCTCGTTCAGTGCCATCGGCACGAACGGCGTTAAGACGGAGCAAACAGAGGGAACCGACGTAATTCTACACGGCATGCACCTCAGGCGCTCGCGTGGACCCTACCGCACACGTACAATCACGGAAAGAATCAAGCCACAACTTACCTTCCTCTCCTCGGCTTAAAAAAAAAAGTAACGGTGCAGTTCTCCCAATAGAGGAGTAAGAGGCAGATGGGTAGTTCTCTCAAGACAACACACAAGAGCTAAATTGGGGACAGTTCTGAAAGGAAGCAAAAAAAACCCAAAAACAAAACAAAAATCCTCTCCCCCCCTCCCCCAACAGTCCAACACTGGGGAAAAAAGCAAAAGGGGAAAAAAAAAAAAAAGGAGAATCAAAACTAAAAAAGGGAGAACTCAAAAAGAGAGAGTGTGACAGGACTACCCTCCTTTCGCAACCCAGTCGAACAAAAAGCGGGGAGGGAGGGAGAAATAAAGGAACAAAGAAAAGAGGGATGGAAGGGCGATTTAAAAGACGGTCTCTCTCTCCCTCCCTGCCTGCCGGTCCCTTCCTAGCGGCTCGCCGCCGGAGTCAGCTGCTGCATGGCGGAGTGCGCGCGGGGCCGCGGGGGGAGGACGCCGTGCGGTGCGGTGCGGTGCGGTGCGGTGCCGCGCCGTGCCGTGCCGTGCCTTGCAGGGAGGCGGACCGCTCCGCAGATTTATAGCAGCCCCGCCGCCCGGATCCCTGCCTGCCGCCGCGCCGCGCCGCGCCGCGCCGCGCCGGGGTGCGTGCGTCTGCGTGCCGCGCCCGGCGGCGCGGCCGTGGGGTGCGCGCGGGGGGCGTGTGTCCGCGGGCGGCTGCGCCCCCCCCCGCCCGGCGGCCGCCCCGCGCCTACCCCGGCGCCACGCGCGGCGGCGGCTCCGCACCCCGGCGCAACGTAGCCTGCTGGCGGCGCCGCGCGCCCCCATTGGCCCGGCCGCCGCCCGCCCGCCCCGCCCCCGGCGAGGCGGCGGCCGCCCATTGGCCGCGCGCGCCGCCACTCCGGCAGGCCCCATGGCGCCCCGTTTCAGGCTGCGTTGCGGCGCACGGCACCGCCCCCGCGGGCGCGGGCGGGCACGGCCGGCGGCCACGCGTGTGTCCTCGGCACAGCGCGGCGGCCCCGCGCCTCACGTCCCACGCCCCGGGGCGGGGCGGCGGGGCACTGCTCCGGCAGCGCGGACAGCTGCGTGGGGAAGCGGCGGCTCGTGCCTTCTCGGCCAGCCACGTGGGAGCGGGGCGGTGCGGCACGGCACGGCACGGCACGGCACGGCACGGCCCGGGCGGCCGGCTTTCGGTGGACTGGTCCTTCGCATGAAGAGCTGCCAGGAAAGCAGCCCTTTTTGTCTTTCTTCTTCTGTTTTTTTGTTTGTTTGTTTGTTTTTCCCCCGCTCCACGCAGTCCTGGCCATAGGTGTGTCGGCACCACGCGTGTAAAGTTTGTATCCCTGCCCAGGGACTGCTCTTGCGATTTGCCCTTCTGAGAGTGGACGTATTAATGAGTGATATTTCTTGTAACAAACATTCTGGGTGGAAAGAAGGAAGGGAAAGAGGGGAGGGAGGGATGGAGGGAGGGAGAAAGGAAGGGGGGAAGGAAGGAAGGAAGGAAGGAGGAAAAAAAGAGCTTTTACTCATTATGCGATCGATTCTTATGTCTTGCACAGATAAATGTTTGCAGAACAAAAGGTTGTGTTGTATGGAAGAAAAAAAATCTGCATGGTATTCAGAAACTTGCCTTTTATTCCTTACACTGCTTGACCTTCATTGCACTTGATCGTAATTTCTTTCCAGAATCCGAAGTGCTTCCTAGACATGGCTTTTCTTTTCTGTCTTCTCTGACACAGAACACACAAGTGTACATAATGCATTTCCAATAGCAAAGCACTTACACCCTGCAGAAAGGAAATGCTTATTTGGAATATTCTGGTATTTGCATGTAGCAAGGCGCAAAAATAGAGGGGCATGTGATTTCCAATAGAGACATAAAGTAGTGTTTCTTGAGAGTGTCCTTGAGTGTTTATAAATTATTAATACAACGAAAGAGAAAACATGCTTCTTTATGTATCGTCTGTTTCCTATAATCTCCCTGTCCTACCACTGTGACAATAACTGGGTGTTATACAGGGCCTGATTTTACATTTAATGTAATTAGTTATATGCCAAAATGCATCTGATGTTTTTCCAGAACACAGAGTCTTTAGCTGATTATTTACAACCTATCACCAACGTTTTGAATCAGCAGCACTCCGAAAAAGGGAATAACTCCCTGGTGGAACAAGTGCCAAGCTAGCTTCTCTGAGGACTGAATAAAGAACGGGGTGGGGGTGGCTTATAAGCTCAAAGCTGCTTATACAAAAGCCCTACATGAAGTGATGTCTGTTCGCACACAGTTTGTGGAATTGCACGTGTAAATTGTGCTCTCAGCAGTGTCTGTTAGTATTTGTGAAGGTCCCCTGAGTTTACGCTGTTGTTCAGCTTATGTCTGATGCTCACTCTTGTCTAATTATGGCAACTTCTACCCTTTGATACAGCAAAACTGCTTTTGAAAGTCTCCTAAGGATACCACAATTAACAACGAACTTGCTCACGTTCTTTATGCTGTGGGTGTCAACATCAACAAGTTTTGTATACAACTTGCGGGGAAAAAAGTAATTATTTGTTCTAGGCTGAGTTTTGAAGCATGGGTTAGAGCAGAGACCGAGTAGAAAACATCTGTAAAACCTGTGCACTGTGTTGCTGTCTTTGGAATTACTAGATTTAGTTGCTGGTTACTTTCTTGCCTCATCCAGTTTGTGCTGAATGTGTTTAAGAAAACGGCAGTGTTACTTAGCAGAACTTTAGCAATGTACGAGAAGAGAAAAAGAAAAAGAAAGGAAGAAAGGAAGAAAATAAATAGGCTCTCTGAAATTTTTAAGCAGTTCAATGCATTGACCCCTCCCCCCCCAAAAAAAAAAACCCACCACAAAATCATATGAAGACACCCCTGTTCTTAGAACTAAAGAAACTTGGCTTAAAGGGGAAACCAAAATGTACGATATTAGAAACCAGAAGTGTGTCTTTCTGAACTTTCAGGAAATTAAAGGACTCTGCTCTCAGCAGCTTCCCTGTCAGGTCTGATACTCAGGATTCCAATTTCATCTCTCCCCCCTTGTTCTCCCCCAAAAGGAACAATCCTCCAGCTGTAATTAGTGACCAGCTTTTAGCGACAAAAGCCAAAATTTATGCATTTTCTTTCGAGGCTTAATATCTCTACCGATAACGCACTCACGTCTGTCACGTTTGTCGATACACGGTGCTAAAGCGAAATTAGGCAGAAAATAGCTGTTAAAGTGAATTGCCTTGTCATCGTCCCTTCTCGCCTCTGGTGCGTTTTCAGAGGCTCTTGATGCCGGCAACGGCAGAAGAAGGAAAGCTAAGTTCTCCCCTCTCCCAGGAAAAACACGTTTTTCTGCAAAGTTCCCCTCTGCTTAGATAATACGTCTGGAAAGAAGTCTTTATGATTAGCGGTAGCTGGCTGCGTGGACGTAGCCTTAAGCGAAAACGTGTACGGCTTATCAAACAGTCTTTGGACACGGGAAAGCTCTGGGAGGAGGGAAGGGGACTGCTGGTTTAGGCGCGCCGAACCCTCCGACCGGGACCGGGAGGTCAGCGAACGGCAGCGAAAGCGGCGATTGCAACGCGCTGGCGGAAGGCGGTTCAACAGCTGGCGTAAAGGCCGGCGGGGGAGAAAAAGGCAGAAACGGGGCAGCCGCGGCGCCGTGAAAGGGGCAGCCGCAGCGCCGTGTGGCCGCACGCCGCGGCTGCCCGCGGGGAGGGTGGGGGCACGGGCGGCGACGCGCGCGGCCGCGGGGAGCCGGCGCCGCCGCGCCAGCACCACGGACAGCGGCGCGCCCCGACGGCGCGGCCCGGCCCGGCCCGGCTCGCGGCTGCCGGCGGCGGCGGGCGCTGCTGCGGGGGCAGGGGCTCGATCCCGGGGCCGGCGACTGGCCGGCGACTTGCTGGCACTGCAGCGACCAAGAGCATCGCGCCAAATGGGGATTTACCCCCACCCCCACCCTGCCTCCCCCCAGGAAAAAAAGCCGTTAAGGTACGTGACGTCGCTGTGGGCTTGGCTCTCTCTTCAGACACATGGTTCCAGCCTAGGAGTGTTCATGAGCGAAACTGTACGCTCACACGGGTACGAGTGTGTGAGCGTGCGTGTGTGTGTGTGTGTTACTGCACACCGGGGGACTCCACGGGTCATTTTCAGAGTGCGAGCTTATGATTGTTTCCGTTACTTCAACAAATAAACAGTAATAGGCATGAAGGCTTCAGATCAAGTCTTCAGACAGACACTTCCTGGTACAAAACATACCTGCATGGACTCTGCACTTCAGTATAGGTGCGTGATTGTTTTACCTCCTTCTTCTCTGAGCCTCTCTGTGGTCATAAGATACAGATATTGTATAAAACTACAATAGTATGAACACTGCAACTGAGGCTGCTATATTCTTCTCTATTCTATTCCACAGCAATGTCTGAATATTAATAAAAACTATTTTTGAAAAAGAGGTTAGCATTTGGATGGCGAGAGGAAAGGGGGGGTGTTTCACTTTTTTTCAGTTGAGACTAAAAAGGTGTCTTAAAACTCAGTTCCACATAAGGTAACCACAACTGCTGACATTTTCTACAGACAACTGTGGAACCTTAATCCAGATAAATATAATACCTGAAAGAAGCTGTCTATTTATTCAAATTATTGTGTCTTTGCTTGTTTCCTACTGTGACCAGGCAAAGGCAGATTTCTGCTGCACCACAGCTTAGGTAGCTTCTTTTATTGAGGATTTGTATTTCCAGTGGTGTGTAATGCACATTTAATTGTAAAATAATAAGACCGTGTCACCCACCAGTCAATCACTGCCATCAACCTCTTTTGTGCTTGGATCAAATGCTTGCACAACAGAGAAAGCGACAGCATCAGGGCACAGTGACAAAGCTGTAGTTTGCACCAAAAGAAGACCGAGGCCCAGAGAGACACTGCAGCTACAGAAACAGCTGTCTTATCAGCACATTGCAGAGATGGAGATGGCTCAAGAGGTCCTCAACAGATAATGACTTGAATAGGTTTGCAATGCGCCAAACTTCACGCTTGATAAGACCAGCCCAGTGTAGAGAGCAGCAGAGACCCAGCTCTATTCTATTTTATCTGTGCTGTAAATTAAGAAATTGAAATTCAGGTGGCACAGCCAGCATGTTGCTGATAATCCAGTGAAGTAAACTGTCATTAGGATGTTTTCAGCAAAGAGAAATAGGTTTCTCTTACTTGGTGCTGCTTTAATAAAAACACCTTAACATTCCCATCCCAAATCGCTGTCCCAGCAGTACCTGAACTGGAGTGGGGGTTCCTCGTCTCTTTCACCGTTGTGAGATACATGTCTTTGAGTCCCAGAACAAACTGTCCATTAGGCTGTCAAGTTCTTCACAAAGGACAAAACACTTCCACTTTGCAACTGCAGTAGCTTATTTTCAAATCCCCGTTTCCTCTGCAGGAGAAGGAACTGCACGGTGATTTTTAATAAACAGTCAAGCTCACATTAAAGCACACAAGCTCAATTCTGTAACAGACAATAGAAGCACGTGTTTGTGAGCACAGATAAACAAAAATTAATTGCTGATGTGAAAAGGATCTATAATGACCTTTGGAATTATTCACTTCACAAAACATAAGCCATAGTACACACTAAGACATTTTATAGGAGCAGAAAATCCTGTTTCAAGCTGTGTTTTTTGATTGACTGATGGCATCAGATTACAATACTGTATCTCCACCTTTCTCCAGCAGGAATACTTGGTTTAGACTGAGTTCAGCTTATCTTTGATCTGGTTTTGTTTTTTTTTTTTTCAAATAAAGCTTTGTGGGAAATGCAATTAAAAGGAATGTAGATGGAGCATATAACTTGAGGTTACAGAGCATTATTTTGTAAAGAAGGGTTGGCCACATGAACTTAACTCCTTGTGATTGATTCCTGAAGAGCCTTAGTAACTGAATGGGTTTGTAAGCCACTATGTTATCTAATTTTGGCCATTAAGGCTAACTTTTCATCTTCTTTGGATAATAATTTAAGACAAGGTTAACTTTATTTCTTAACAAAAGACAAGTTTGCTAGGTACTTGTGCCAAGAAGAACTTGAAACCTGAACAGAAACATAAAGACTTACCACTCAGACTTGTTAAATGGAGGGCAGAGAGGTGAGACCAGTTCTATCTTCCTGATAGAACCACATATATTTGGCCTTAGCGTGTCACTTAAACATATCTGGCAGTGGGACCTACCAAGGAAGAAGAGGAAGAGGAGTAATAAGGACCCAGAAGTTTACTCATTTCTCCATGTTTTAAGACAGTAAGCTTTCTCAGAGTCAAGAGGAAAGGCAGGATTGGGTGGGGTGAGAAGGGAGGCAGGCGTCTTTGGCACATGCACTTTGTTGGAAACACCTCTTTCCTTGTCCCTAAAATTAGGGGGCATTTTTAATGGTGTGGCAGAGAGTAAAACCACAAGGTGACTGGGAGAGAGCAGAAGGCAGATGTGGATAAGGTCAAACTTGTTCAGTGCCTTAGGTGGACTGTGTGGTTTTATGCATGCAATGGAATAGGCACATGCAAATTAGTGCCGAGTGGCTATTCCAAAAGCAGAAAAACACTTGGTTTTTAAGATGCATTTCAGTTGTTCACAAGTAGGTAGGTAGTTTAATGAAGGTCACAAATCAGAGAACTCAACTACAACAATTTGCCCTTGCCCCTTCTAATTTGTGGGAAATATGTAACCAGAGCCTGAAGTGATTGATACCCTTGCCAGTGAAGCACTGCATAGATGTGAGGAGAAATAACCTTGTGTAAAAGAGACAATCAAAAGCAAAAATGTAATCAATATTTTTAATGCTGTTTGTTATCCAAAAATAACAAGTCCTTTTAAGTTCTCCAGTGAATCATCGCAAATACTGTCAATTCAGTTAGATTAGACTTCCACCATAACAATAAGTTTATCCAGGAAAGAGACGTATGGTTATAAACTTACTGTAATTAGTATCCACTCATGGTATTAAAGCTATAGGAATATTGACTTAAAAGATGGATTTTACTTTTTCAAAAGCTTGTATTTGTTTTCATTTTTTGAGAGAAAAGCACATATTACACCAAGATATCTTTTTTTAGTATGCCAGCGTATTTCCTGCTGACAGCAGAGTGGAGTAAAATAGTCGCTGTTGCTACTATTATTTTATTGAAAAAGTCCTTATAAATTCTGGAGTGTTTGTATAATAAGTAATTAGATAATTTTCAGATAATCAGATCACATGCGTAGTAGATTGATTTTTTTTTTTAACCTTGTAAAGCAATTCTTTAAATACATTCCACATCATTTTAAGTATCAACTTGAATCTTTTGTTTTATTCAATTAAGATAATATGAATCCAGCTAGCAATTATGATTCAGTACACATGGTGTTCTGCTCTAACGCGTAAGGGCAGGAGTTTAGAAGGTGTGTGAAAGTAGCATATTTTCCTCCTCCTCCAGATAAAGTTCATCTTTTTTTACCATGCACCTACTATAATTGTTCAGTTGTGGGGAGTGGATGACTATCTCTATACCCTCTTGAGAAGGGATATTAAAAATGCTTTTTTCTTAGCATTACGTTAAAGGCAGTTACCTCCTTTTTCATATATAACTCTTCATGCTTGTCACATAACTTCACCCGGTTCTTCACACTTTTCTTTTGCTTTTGTATGTTACATATGTTAAAATTCTTTTATAAGGAAGTGGCTCAATATTCGAAAAGCAGTAGAATTAGACTTTGCTGCTTACTCCTGGAAATTACTAGCTATGAAGATCAAATCTCACTTCCAAAAAGCACTTCCCTTATCTTACTTACACTGATCATCAAGATTTTACTTTGAAGGATCAGACTAAAAATTATCTAAATAACTACTTTTTCTTCTTTTTAATGTCAAAATTACTCACTTGTGGATGACTTAATGGTCTTTCACTGGTGCTGGCCTAGTTTTCTTGTCTTTAAATGCTGGAGGTTTTGTTTCTTCTGCTTATACAACTCAGCTTTTTGCATCAGAAGTACTATGCATAGCTCTGTACTACTTTGATTCTGCTGGAGATGAGTCATCAGCAAAATACAGACCGTAAATGATCATGTAGCTGCAAATATCTAAAAGGTTATTCAAACTAATAGTAACGTACTGCACTGTAATATAGTTTAGTGGAATAAAATATGTGATAAAATTACAGCAAATGATTCTGATGATGTCATGGACATTTACTCATTGCTGAAAGTTCTTGCATACATCTCGTCATTAGGTAATATATATACACACTGCAGAATGGGTTTAAAGGTACTATATTCTTTCCTTTTTTTAAACAGAGATTCAGGAAAAGGGAGACTACTCAGACTTATTTCTGCTTCTTAATTCAAAAGAAGCCGCCAAAATTACAGCACTAAGAAACACAGACCTGCAGGAACAAATTGTTAGGCAAATCCTATTTTTTTCTACAATCATAGCATGTTGTATAAGGCAGAAAAGTAGTATACATTAGTTTTTAAAAGTTTGTTGCCAACCTTCATTGCATTCTCATGGGATAAAAAGGAAACATAGTGTTAATTAAATTACTGTAAAAAGGGTATACAAAAACATATCTAGAGAATACTTAGTGATAGTCCATTGCCAAATGAATGGCTGTATCAAATAAAGACCTACTGGAGTATATCTTTTAAGGTCAAGATAGTATTTCTGTCCATGTTTTGGAAGATGGAACATAGTGAATGGGTATGAAAACTGTGGACTGCAGCAAGCAGAATGGTTATAAACATTTGGTGGTTAAGTGCTGAATAGAAAATGATCTTTTCAGAGCAGAGAGACTTAACAGCAAGATAAAGCTCAATAAGTATAAGTAGCAAGTGATTGTGATTTTTTGAAAAGTAAAATCATAATCAAATGTGCAAATAAAAACCAGAGGATAACAGCAGTACTGAAGAAGAGGTTGTAGGATACTACTGCATCATACTAAAAGAGTCATGGGAATATGATGTTGCAAGAAAAAGAGCTTCACTCTGAGATGCATACACAAGAGCACGATTTGAAGAGACATACATGAATACATTTCTTATTTGACATTGATAAGCCAAAAACAGAACGCTGTATCCAGTCCTTCCATGTTTTAAGAAAATTGGAGAAAGCCCATAAAAGGGTGTTTAAAAGTAAAGGTTTTAGAAAACATTACCTATGAATATATTTTAAGAGAGAAATTGTTTAGAAACAGGGAAGAATGACAAAGGATATATGAAATTGCTTTTAGAAGTAATCATTATTGGCAGATTATGATCAAATAGTCTTCATGTGCATTGTAAATTAAAAAAATCCTGAAAATGGCTTAATTCACAACATATAGAATCTAGATTAACAACTGGAAAACATTGTCTAAGAGTAGTTAAGTACTGGACCACATTACCTAAGCAAGCTGCTGAGGTTCAAAGTTAGATACACACTTTATTTTTCCTCAGAGAATTAGGACAGATTATTTGATCTCTTCAAGCTCTGTAGGGATTTACACTTCTGATTGATATCATTCCCCATCACCAAAATTACTAAAGTTCTTTAGTGCTTTTCCCTTTTTCTCTTTTATAATCAATTGAATGTCTGAGAACAAAAAACTCACAAAAAAACAAGAAAGAAATAGATCTGATAGGCTGAGGAAAAAAGTTGTAAAGTACTAAACAAGTTTTCTACACATTTTTCCTCTTTCGTCAATAAGCATTGAAAACAAGCAAATACGAGTCTGATGAACAAAGCTATTTGCATTCTAGCATTTTTTCCAGATGAATTCAAAGACTAATTTTTTTATCTCCTAGACCTCTATCTTCAAAGAGCCTTTCAGCATTTGGCTGTTGATTTTTAATTTGCTTTTTTTTGGTCCACTTGAGACATGTGAATCCAGAATTAAGCTAGCTGCAGACAATCTGCATTCTGAAAAATCATGCTTCCTTTCATAATTCCCACTTGAACACTTAAGAACGGTGACATATTAACTTACTAATGAAAACTTTGGGCCAGAAACCACTGGATCAGTAGCATAAATGCACATACCTACCAAATTCCATCTCTATGAGGAGGAAAAAAATCTGTATTTTAGACATCATTATCAAACATGACCAACAATGTTAGGGATTCACCTGTAATCTGTAGGAAGTGAAACTACAATGAGAGATCTGCTTTTTACTTTCAGATTACAAAATCCTGAAACATATGTGATTAAGGGCCAGGATTCAATTTTCATGGTCTAGAAATAGGTCCTAGAGTTGGGAACTGGTTTTCCACAGTACTTTCTTGATAGTGCAAAACTCTACTAGATTTTCCTTCCAAATGTTTCCACAATCATACTTAGGTTATTTTCTTCATCCTTTACAGGAAATGGAAGATACGTTATGAGACCTAAAGCTGATTTAAATCATGTGATATTTAACACAAAACAGAAAGTGAAGTCACATCATGTGTCAAGAAGCTGTAAAATATCTGTCTTGCTACTGAAATTTGCATTCCAAACCTAAGACCTGCCTTCCTCCCTCAAGTCCCCTTTAACCATATAAAACTTAAATTTTTTTCTTCTCCCCTTTTTTTTCTTTTTTTTTAAAAAAATGTGTTGACAGGGAAAAAACAAAGAGAATTAACATTACAGGATGACTGGATATTGCCTTTTAGATTCTGAAAACATATCGCTCCTTCCCAAAGACATGAGATGAGATCCCCATCTCCAATGTGCATGAAAGAGGATGAAAGTAACAAAAACATTTAAGCCACAATTATTAAAAATCCTGTAAAAAGGCTTACTTATTTTTTCCATCCACAGTCCTTTTCCTCTTTTTCCCCACATGGCAAATCTTGAAATTGACAAGATTTTATTCTAGCTAGCACTTAATCAGTGCTCCTAGCTGCTACAGTAAGACAAAAGGTAAATATCAGGTTACTCCCCAAATAATTATTTAATACTTGTTCGTCCTTAATCCTTGTAAAGCATCCCTGTAACTGTCATTGAGCGTTCAGAACAAGAGTATAATAATTGAACTGTGAAAGTTACATTCATCTTCTCACTTTATACCACTCAGATGTGTGATATCTATTTGCCTTCAAATGGGATCTTATTAGTTCTTCCAGTTTTTATTTTATGTATTCAGATCCCCCTGCTTCTTTAGCGTGTTCAAACAGGCTAATACTTGCTTGTATATTTCTATTTTGGCTGGGTGGTTCAGGTCTGAAAAGCCTGAACTATGCAAATAAGCATTTTGTGTCATGTAAATATATCATGTAATGTGATGTTCAGGAACTCATTCTGAGGCATTTTCTCTTTGGAATAATTGCATTTTCCATGGAAGACTAAGACAGAGGGATGAACTATTTATAGCTTGTACCTTTGTAGAGTCACCATACTTTCAATGTAGTGTACTCTTAAGAGAATCAAAATTTTAATGCATACTTCAATGAAGATGGTTTATTAACATGCTGCCCACTTCCACAACATGGGATAAAAAGGCTATTAAAATCACAAGCAAAAGAGTTTCTCATTTCAGCCTGTTGCAGAGCATCACCACCTAGTTTGCCGTAACTTGGTGCTAACTTGTGGCAATGCTGTGTCACCCAGTGTCTGGAATGTGTGGGTAGAAAACAAGCAACACCACCAACTGGATGGGCTGTGAGTGTGAGGTCATGCAATGTCTCCTCTACAGAGAGAAAACTGAGGTAATTAAGAACAGGAAAATAAATGAGTGAAGAAAGTATTTTAGGCTGCAGGTATTTGAGTTGGGAGAGACTGCCTTGTTTACACACAAGAGAGAAACCAGCAAGAAACAGAGACTTTGGGTATGTAAGGAGCCACATAACAAAATAAAAAAAGAGAGCTGTTACCCTGGTTAAGCTTGGGGCCGGAGAGATTTACACCGGGGAAGTGGAGAAGTGTAGACTGAATGCAGAATAGATCTTTTTCATTCCTCAGAACTGAAATTTTCCCCTGGAACTTCATCCTCAAACTAATAAAAGAGGGAGAGAAGGCTCAGCCCTTCTTGCACCTCCAGAGCACATGAGAACAATTGATCAAGTTCTGCTGTTTGAAGACATCTTCTAACATCTCCCATCCGTCCACAGGGCTATGGCTTTCCTCGTTCTTGATAATCTTGAGACAAGGAGAAATTAGGTTATTTGAAATAACAAAGCTGGGGTTAGTCTTTATATAATTGCTGCTTCTCTGATTTTTCAGAGAAAATTTTTTTTCTCTCTCCCTCCCATCTATTCCCTCCCCTAACTCTGCATTGTAAAGTGCTGATTCAGCCGTACCCAAGTATTGTCCTGAGTAGTCAAAATGCGTTGGACAGAAAGAAGAGATAACTACAGGATTTTATGCTTTTCTATTTTTCCTTAAAAACAAAGATACAAACCCAGAAGATGTTGGATAGTCCCAATGAGTGGACAGAATGTTTTCTTCCTTGCTTATAAGTTTTGCTGCTGTTATGGAAAATGACTTTTGTCATTTCTATTTGGGCAAGGCTTAGGAGCACTGTTGTAGAGCCATAGCCTTGTGGAAACTTCAACACATACTTTGCTCTCCTTGTTATGGTAATCTTACTGAGATAAATGGAAGTATTTATAGTGTGTGAAGTCAAATGTGCAGAACACTCCTCATCTATTTAACTGACAAGAACTTGTATTACTTAACACTATACATGTATCATTTTGCATGAGATAATTTTTGTACTGTATGTAGGAGCTGTTCTCAAATGGACTAGCAATGTATACCAAAAGCACCACCTCCTTCACTTTGCAATTTCACATGAGAAATAAAATATTATTGTTGCTTTCGGAACCGCTTTAGTAATCATAAGTCAAATGCCTTAATGTAAATCGTAATAAAGATGTTTCTGAATTGTTTGAGTAGCAATAGACATTTTCATGATTTATTCTGACATTACGTACTGTGAAACATCTCTTTTTATTCTTACTATGCTTCCCTTAGGTTTCAGAGGAAAGAAGAATCCTTTCTAGTCTTACATTGTTTAACTCCTATTATGCTGGTAATTTTCAGTTAAGCCTTTTCTTTTTTCTTACCTTGGTTTCATCACCATTATCTATTCTAGATTTTAATTTTCTGTGTTTTTTTTTTTTTTACAATTCATAGAACTCTGCAAAACAAGACTTGAGAATAAAGACACCATATTTTTAAAATAAACCCTCCTCAACAATGTATCTAGTCAATTTATATTCATAGCTGTAAGTACTGAGGCATTGTCTTCATCCATTTCTTTATAACATCACAGCTAATTTATTAGTGTTTACTGGTTCTGTAACAATATTTTCTAATTCTGCAAATTTCAGTTCTAAATTAAACAAGGCAAGCACAGCAGAAGCAGACAATATAGGGTTAAGATCAGGTATCTTCAATGAATAAAGCAAAACCTGAAAATTAATAAAAAGAAAGTCAAATACAAACTACAGTTGTTTCCCATTTTAATGAGGTACTCCTAACATGGAAAATTATATTTTGCAATTCAATACAAAATATTCTACTTTTGCACAGTTTTCTTTCAATGCTTATTTTGCATATGTTTTCAATACCTTCCATGTTAATTTTGCTTAAGATGCTTATTCTGAATGATAATGTAACAAGAAGTAAATGTAAGCAAGTAATTACAGAAGCTGCATAAATACTTCTCCAGCTGTAGAATCTAAGAACACTTTGTTGCTAAAAGTATGTCGTGTGGCTAGTTTGTAATAAGGACTATGAAGTACCATTTGCCATTGTGAAAATGCACTGTCTACAAAGAGTTTGGTCTGAGCGTGACATGGCAGAATGCACATTGTTATGCTATAAACTCACTAGCGCAGAAACACATCTTGAATAGTTTAGGAAGCAGATATGCAATTAAGCTACCTTAGAAAAAGTAATAAATTTAGAACCTAGATATAGCAGTTTGTTTAATAAACCATTTATAAAAAGAACTAATATAAAATTCTCTTTCTATGGTGTGCTTCCCTAAAGCCACCTCCCGCTCCCTTCCTTGTTAAGTGCATGACATTTTGCAAATACAAATTTACATTCCCAGCAATGGGAAAAATGAGTCCTAAATACACTTAGAGTTTGATTTAATATAATTTCATATTAGATGAGAGAGGACGGACAGCAGAGCAAAGAACTAAAACTCCGAGACAGGATTCACAGCTCAGGATTTCCTGACCCCTGTTGCTCTGGGTTGAGCTCTGATTTTTCGGCAGTAGTGACATGATGAATCGTTTCTTGATAACAAATGAAAAGTAGGTGATAGCTCTGATAAACTCTTACATTAGCTGCTTTTATCATCAGTCACCTATTCTTTACTTGCCTTACGGATAGGACTGATCTCAGTGTTGCCATTCTTCTTTCGGCAAGCAATTTCATTTTCCTGAGCAGCTGTGCAAGGAAGGGTGCTGCTGCAGCCTCTGGAATCCTCCTGCCCCAGTGGGGCGAGGGAGGGAGGAAAATGCAACTCAGTTCGGACAAAAGTGAGCAACTTTTGCTGAAAGGAGGCAAATGGAGAAGAATGTAGATGCAGTATCAGGCCTTTGGCGGAAGTAAATAATGTTTTCATCTGAAAGCAGTTTTCAAAAGGAAAAGCGCCTCTGCTATTGCTCAGCCATACTGCTACTGTAAAACCTAATCCAGGCCTGCATGGGATGGGGACACAATGATCTTTCCTCGCAGGGGCAGATATTGCTGCTGGGGCTCCTGCATTACAGGAGAGACTCAACTTGGCACTGTGGGACGCTCTAGCTGGAGGTGACACTGACCCGAAACTGTTGGTGGTACTGAATACAGCTGCTTGGGAATTGAGCAAGCTGTGTCCCTGGCAGCCTCCTACCTGTGCTCCGGGATTTGCACTGTCTGCCTTTTGGTCTCAGGAAGGTGTTGGGCATACTGCTGATGCTTACAAGGCCTCGTTAGTTTACCAGAGTGAGTGGCTAACTCCCAATGCTGTACCAACAAAACTGCAATCAGTGGATGTTTCAGCTCGGTGCTCTCTATTTGAAACAGACTTTTTTTTCTCCAGTCTGTAGGCCCTGCAATTTTTCTCTCAGCTTACACCGCTATAGCCAAAACTCAGTGACATTCTGGACAAGCTAGAAAAATGTGAGTTGACAGAAGTTTTGCTTCTATAATTGGTGGAAAGGAGTTTCTGATGGTTGGCCAAGTTTAACCTCTGCTCTCATACAGGTATGTAAATTTAAGAAATAAAAAGCCACATTCATTCCTTTGCGAATTCCTACTTTTTTCCTGGTGATCTCCTTGGCATAAATGTGTCATGTGGGAGACTAAAGCTGTGAAAGAGTCTTGCTTTCTTTGATGAAAGAACCAGCTTTTTAGACAGCTGCTGCAGTCTGTCTTTGAAGAAGAAACTGTTGATGGGACTGGTTTTTTACAGGTCCCCTTGAGTGGTAAGCTGTGATTTATACAAAAACGTTGCACTGATTGCCAGCATAAAGAAAGCAGCGGAGGACAAATGGCAATACATATGGTCAGACTTCTTCCTGTAAATTGCAGGAGCCTCACTTCAGAGAACAAGTAGAAAAAAAACCCTATTTACACTTGTAAGATAAGGCAAACATTAGACAATGCATGCAGAAATTTGAACGTGGGAGTTTTTTAACCAGTTATGTAAACTGAAGAACTGATTACATACTTCTAGGTCTTGAGAAACCTCTGTGCTTTTTTACAACTGTTTATGTCAGTGTTCATGGACTGACAGACACTGCAGCATCTTAGTGCAATTCACAAGGACCTGTTCCTCTCTGACATTGATTTTCACTGCAAAATTTCTCCATTAATGATCTTTAAATGGAATTAAACAGAAATTTATTACCGAAACAAATTCTGGAGAAACCTTCTGGCCTAGCCGAGCTCATGCCATACATCACTAGGTCTGACAGATATGAAGAGTGAACCTATGATCAAAGCTTGTATTGTCTGTCTATTTATTATAATCTTTAGTCTCTATGCTTGTGCCTGCTCTAACCTCCTTTCCTCCTCTCCCATGTTTCTGCTTACTCTGATTTCTCATTTCTTGCGGAGAGGTCAGACCAGCAGATGCCTTGCAAAATAGCTGTGAACCTACTTTACGTTTTGTCTCCAGAAGTGGCCCTGACCACAGGAGAGACCACAGTATCTTCTGCCGTCTCTGGCCTCTAGCATTGTATTTCAAGCTGACATGAAGGGTCTGGTCTCCCAGTTGGCAACCCTGTTATAGTACTGGCCACATTTTAGTGTTTGAAAGGAAAAAGCCTCCCCACTTTAACACCTCCTGTTATCTCAGTAAAGTGATGTTTAAATAACTGAACTGGCTTCAATGAACTGTAGTTGCCATTTTCCTGCTTCTTAGTGAGATAAAATGGAGATAATTATGAAGTGGATGAGCAGGTTTAATGAAAGCCAGTTTCTTTTGGTATATTCCTGAAGCAGCAATCATCATCTGTTTGGCTTTTGAAGAGCAACAATTATAATCACTTAAAATCCCAAGGGGAACAAAAATAGAACTTAGATTAGCATATAAAATATACAGCTGGATAGGGCAAGCCTATAAAAATGTGGGAAAATCATTCAATTTGAAAGCTATTCAAAATCACAAGCAAAATGAGTTCAAGAGTATTTTACATGTTTCTTCCTTTCTTTTCCTTTTCAAAGTAGTAACACAACAACATTTATAGGATTTTCCGAAAACATGGAAATGAAAACCCAATGCCAAGAAAGAGACTGTAAAAATAGGTTAAAGGTGTATTTTCAAAACAACAGATAAACTTAGGTATTCTAACAACATCTTTAGCAGGTATTAATCTCCCAAAGCTCTGACATAACTGTATTGAAAAGCCATGTGCTGTACTCCAGAGCTGAAAAATAAAAATATTGCTGAGACAGATAGTTACACATTTCAGCTTTATCAGACAACTGAGCAATGATAATACCTAAAGGAAACTAACAACAGACAATAAAATAAGTTGCAAACAATGACATTAGCTGTGTAGCATAAAAAATTTGAAGCTTTCAGTCATCATTTTAGATGGTAATTTTTATAGTTAATACAAATTCAGCAATGAGTAAAGAAAATTGTTTTCCTTACACTGCAATGTCCACATTTTGAACTGTTACCTAATAATTTGAGCTTCTGGAAATAAATCTTCATTTCAGTAAACTGTGAACTTAAAGATGGAATTCCTTCTTTAATACTACTGAATATGTAGTACTTTTAGTAATTTTGACTTGAATTATTCTCAGTTAAGGTTAAATAAGACAGTATGCAGCTGCAAGGATGAGATTAAAAAAAACCCCAACTTCTTCAAAAAATTTTTGGTGGACAAGAACATGAGGAATTTGGTTTGCTTACTATTTATAACACCAAAAAAGTGCAAGCATATATTCTAGTATATTAAATATCTCCTAAAAAGACACTGTCTTACAAACTCAAGTTTACACAGTAGGGTCTGATTTTCATGTCTAAGGTTCTCTAGTATAAGATACTAGTATCTTATACTCTAGTATAAGATCTCATGTTCTAAGGTTCTCATTGTTTGCTTTTGGTTAGAAGATACTACATGCTTAGAGATTTTGATAACAAAACCTAGCAGGTCTTGAAGGCACAACTGTTATTTCCATAAGGAGACCTCTGAAATCATACTTAAAAAAATCAAAATTAAAAATTGCAGGATTTAGCTTCTACTACATCGTACATAAAAATATTTAAAGGTGGCCTGTGAAACTCCTGAATAAATTTATTTTTCTGCATTGCTTAGCCCTGTGATGAGCATCTTCAAGCAAATGTCTGCCCTCCCCCTCCTCCACTGCAATTTTCCATTTTCTTCCTTTCATTATCAATCTCAATTTCAAATATTTTTTATTGTTCCATTATCCTCAGATAGATACTTGTTTTTATATGTGTTACTGTGATTGAGTAAGCATTCCTTCAGAAGCATGAACTTCCTGAATGCTGTGTTAAGGCCAAAAATTACAGCACACTTACTCATCCTCTCTCTTGCTTTAAGGTAATACCAGAGAAGGCCCAGAAGGTCTTTTTGACAGTCTTCCCAAGCCATCTGTTTCATATTCTGCATGCTTTGAACAACATACATAGTGTACCATGGGATGTAAAAACCCATCACAGCACATTCAGTTTAACGCGGAATCCAATGGCCACTCATTTTTAAAGAAATCATAACTGAAAGTTGGACACTAGTCAGGGAACTAGTTTTGCTCTAGCTTCTCCCCCCTCTCCCACCAAAAAAAAAAAAAGGCCTTGTAATTTTTTTATTTAATTTTTTGGTCTTGGTTTATATATATTTTTAAATGTTATCTTTCAGTACATATATTGAAACATTTTACAAAATCTGGATTTAGTATCACAGCCTGCTTTAATGAACATTTCATAACTAGAGAGACAAAATGAACTCAACAGACATTAAGATCTTCATATAGCTCAGAAGAATCGAAACCTTGACTTACTGGTAAATACTGGCTAAAACTAAGCATCCTATACTCCCTAGGCCTCAATGCCCACTCCTGCCACTCTGTTGATAAATTATCACTTCTGCAGATTGTCTGAATGGTCAGTAGGGCTACAGGAACAAGAAAGTGTGAACTCATGCCTAGAGGGAATAACCACCTTTACTTCAGACCATGCTGACCCCAGCAGCTAAGAGTCAATGTAGAAGTAGTAGTCACTGAAGCTGGAAACACTTTGTTCACATTAAATTGTGCTGTTGGAAGAAAAAAAAGTGTTTGAAATTGGAATATTTGTAGAGTTGTCCCTATGCTTAGGCTGTATGCGGCCATACTTCTTGACATGGTTAATAACATTAAGTGTTTAGACCTCAACAAAAGAGCTCTCAGAAATGTGCCAGTTTTGCACTTCTGTGGTCACAGATGACTGTGTAGATTTCATTTCTGGAGGAGAAAAAAGTCTTAACACCCAGACTGAACATAAGCATCAGGTGAACAGGGGAAGGGAGTCTTCTCCTCATAACCCTGAGAAAAGCATAGGGACCAACATCACAACATTACCAAAAGACTGAGCAATACCTTGTGCATTTCACAGAAACAATTTGTATAGCCATAAAAACTCCTTACTGTCTGCTCAGTAGAATAACACCCTGGTCATGTTAACCGTGATTTTTATACATGTAATTTCTAACAAATACAGCTCTATTTCTGCTAAGGCAGACTAGCCTGACATTTCTGTACACCGGGCACCAAACAACACCCAGGGCAGGCAACACGACTCGTGAAGCCAACTTTCAAGAAAAACACAGCTTTGATGAATGACACTCTCTGCTTCCTAAATGGTTCCATTTCAATGCAGGTTTTTCTTCACAGATACTTATGTACATTTTCTTCTAATGCCAGAGGTCTCTGAATGCCTGAAATCTGAAGTACTGATCTTAATATCACCAATATATAAAAAAGCAAAAGTCTGTTTTAAGCATTGAGGTTTTGAAACACTTAGTGACTTAAAGTATAGTTCCTAAAGTATATATTTTAATGTGTTTTGCACTTCTATGACACTTAAAGAAATGTACTTCCAAGGACAAGGCAAAATCACAAATGTTTAGTTCTCTGTAATAAATATGAGGCGTGTGTATCCATGCAAGTATATCTGCCGATACCCTGTTATAAACATAGAATGGAAGCAGATTCGGGACACCTAACAGTATTGTTGGGAGCATCAAAGCTATATGCATTTCTCTAAGAGCATTTCTAAAGTTTTGTTGACTTTACAGGCATGTGGAATTACTTGCAGGATTTGGGTCAACAGCTTTCCTTGCATGAATTACCAAACATTCAAGTCAGGAAAGGTAACTGGCTTTAATAATATTCGTCCAAAAGATCCAGATAGCTTCTAAACAAAGCAGTGCGATTTTTTTATTTCTTATTTTTCCGCATGTAAAACCTTAGAAGGCAGAAGACTTAAGCATGCAATTAACTAAGCTTAAAATTTGTAAGGTGCTGCAGTGACTTCCTGAATTAGGCTGAGATCGATTCTTAAATATTTCTCACACTTCTGACTAATAGACATCCGCATTATTTGAAGATGGAAACCCTGCAACAACTGTGATCTTATTCTTCCATGACTTCCAATCTGTTCTGTAAAAATGGGCAAAGGAGTCTCATTTAGAACTTTGATTCCCAAAATCTCAAGCTCTTTTCTGGGGAGGAGAATCATTACAGAAAATCAGTAGTTGAACCAGTAAGTAGTCTGATATGAAATCATGCTTTGATTATATATGTCTGCGAAACATAAACTTGAAAAGTATCACAAATCAAGACCTAATAAAGTCATACAAATACTTCAGCAGACATGAAAGCATTTGAACTGTGCTTATTTGACATGCATATCTTTCTATATAATAATTTTGCAGTAATAACCCTTCAAGATAAAACAAATGAACAATTACATTGAGGTGCTAAACCAAGAGGTGCTTGTTACCTTGTTTTCTAAGTGTCTTAAGTATGAAACTATTGCTGTAATTAACTTTTTTCTTCCAATGGAATAAATATCCCATGCCTTCTGTGCATTTTTGGCACTTGATATCTAGCAACTGACAGGGACTTTCACACCTCTTAGGTGGTTTTATAAGGAAATAATCTCAAAGCATCATTTAGAAACTCATGAGGAAGCAGAAGAGGGTGCCCAGGAAGCTCCAGACAATCACCTTTACTTTAAATTTTTAATAAAATCTTTAGTATTTGATGCAGTTCTCGTACTTTTGCTATTGCCCTTCAATTTGAATTCTCATTTTTCACACTAAGGCTGGACTTTGAAGTAAGAAAGTGTGATACTCACATGGATTGGAGGAATTTCAACTCATTTCCTACTCGTCTGCTGTAAGGTGTGTACATGGGTTTCCCACCCCACCCCTTGTAATTTCACACAGAAGTCTCTGTGTACATTTTGCTCACACTTACTGGTTTAATTTTCAGTAACACTTCCATCAGAACATCCATCCATATATTCTTCAGGAAGGTAACATACACAATGTGTTTGCACGAGCATGCAGACTTTTTTCCTAGGCATTTCTAATCACAGAGGAACATAAAGCCTTTCCTCTACTATTGTCTACCCAGACTATCAAATGCTTAGCCACTGTCAAGCAAGATAATTCTATCAAATCTTGCATCCCCAAATCTTCCAGTTTTCTTGGTTGTCATAGCCTTTTATCAGCAGTTCGGGTTAAATTTGATCTATTGCATTCTTAGCTTTTTTACTATTTTTCAAAATTTTTAAAATGTCCAATGTCACTAATGCATAACCTGTGATACCTCCATAACCAGATGCAGATGAGGGTAAACGAAGGTACCCCCTGTGCCAGCAGGCTGCGACAGAGCAGGTGGGCTCTGGGCAGGGAGCATGAAAGGGCTGCGTAATTGGTGGGTGGTTGCTGCCACCGAGGCTGAGTGCACGTATTTGAGAAGTGATGAGAAAACAGACTAATGGGCATAGGTAAATCTATCTACTCCCTACCCATTAAGTTAATGGCATTTGTGGAGAACAACTGCAAGAAAAGTGAGTTCCCTTCTAGTTAGGGGAGTTTCCTGACAAATTCAACATCTTTTGCTCTCCACGCTCACCACTTTTGTCCTGCATAGTGCTTAAAATGTAATGGAAATAAAGGGTAAGTGAGCCATTACTGAAAGACACTTCAAAATTATAAATACTTCTAGTACTTATATTCTGTATGGTTGCTATAAAAGGAAAATATTAATACATGTGGTGGATCCAGTTTCCTTGGAGAAACAGCCTTTCTGACAGAAAAAAAAAACTGGCTACAGAAATATGTGTACAGTTTACTACCTGCAGTCTATTAGAATGGTTCAGATAACTGCAGCCAGTGCAGGGTCAAACTCTGCTTAAGTTACTGTCCCTAACGAATATTAAACTGAATGTACTCATATACTATATTTCACAGATTACTGACTTTGTCAGAGGAAGAACAGCAGTTTCGAAAAGGAAAGTTTGAGGCAAGCTAATGCTGGAATACCTGCATGTTCATCTAGCTGTATTTGTGGGAAATATTACCCTAAACATTACTGCCTTTGGACAGACAATACTAAAACAAACAAACAAACAAGCCAAAACAAAACAAAAGACCAAAAACTTCTTTATTAAAGATGAAATTATCTCAGGAAAAAAACCCCTGTCTGTATCTACAACTAGAAGTCTATAGCTTCTTCTTACCCATTGCAGACTTCAATTCTTTTTTTTCCCCCCTATTTATACACTTTAGACTACATGTAAGTTCTGGTCACTTTCCATAACAGACAATAGCCTAAAAGTGTTATCGGAACAGTGACTAGATTTACCACTGCTGACAATTATCTGTATTGCTTTAAGTAATGGTGAAGTTAAATAATACTGACTTACAGCTACTTTCTATAGAAATGACTCTGATATCCACAGAAAGAAGTCAATGCAAGTTAATTATTACTGTCTACCATATGACATAAAATCTAACCTATTGCTAAATGTTGCAATGAGGAAAGTTAAACCAAGTAATCATGAAGTGAGGAAAATTCCTTATTATTCCTTTAGCTGGCTCAAGCAGCTGTAAGTATCCATCCCTTAAAAAATAAACAAAATAAAACTAATATGATAAGTAAAATAAAATAAAAATAATAAAATAAAATAATCAAACACCAAATTGCACTGCCCAGCTTGTTTTGTGAACTAGTGCTCCTCAGCAGTGAAATAGTGTTCTTTGCTGTACAAATACATGTTTCAGTGTGCAAAGGTGCTATTTTTAAACCCAATTCCCGCAGCAGCGGTCTGTAAAAGACAGAGGACCAGTGTGAAGGTTGCTTGCAGACGGCATCATACCCGCCCTGCCCTGCAAAACTGCAGCTGGGGGGGAGGCCAGCGTGGTGGAGGAGCAGGAGGGATCCCTGACGTGCCCGTGGGAAGGTGGGGTCCCTCCCGGTATTTAACGTCAGAGATGAGGTGCGGAGCAGGCTTTGGCAGGCTGCCATCCGCACTTGTGGACATACAATCATAGAATCGTTTACATTGGAAGAGACCTTTAAGATCATCGAGTCCAACCATTAACCTAACTCTGCCAAGCCCACCACTAAACCATGTCCCTAAGCGCCATGTCTACATGTCCTTTAAATACCTCCAGGGATGGTCACTCCATCACCTCTCTGGGCAGCCTGTTCCAATGCTTGATAACCCTTTCAGTAAAGAAATTTTTCCTAATATCTCAATCTAAACCTCCCCTGGCGCAACTTGAGGCCATTTCCTCTCATCCTATCACTAGTTACCTGGGGGAAGAGACCGACCCCCACCTCTCTACAACCTCCTTTCAGGTAGCTGTAGAGAGCGATAAGGTCTCCCCTCAGCCTCCTTTTCTCCAGGCTAAACAACCCCAGTTCCCTCAGCCGCTCCTCATCAGACTTGTGCTCCAGACCCTTCACCAGCTTCGTTGCCCTTCTCTGGACACGCTCCAGCCCCTCAATGTCTCTCTTGTAGTGAGGGGCCCAAAACTGAACACAGGATTCGAGGTGCGCCCTCACCAGCGCCGAGTACAGGGGACGATCCCGCTGCCTCCTCCCCTCCTCCGTAGCCTCCATCGTACCGCCCCCGGGCCGCCCCTGGGGCCGCCCCCGCTGCGGGGGTGCCCGGCCCGGCCCGGCCCGACGGGCAGCGGGTGAGCTGCCAGCTCCCTCGGCGGCATCAAGGCGCGCTGCCGGGCTTGCACCTCGGGTAGACACGAGGTTTATACGCGAGGATTTTCTCCCTCATTCGCCCGCGCCGGCGCTGCTTGCTGCCTTTTTTTTTTTTTAACACGATTCCAGAAGAAATTACAATAATTAAAAAAAAAAAAATACACTTACCATTCTGACCTCGTAGTGCTTTGTCATGGGCTTAGGAAAAAAAACCACACACACACACACACACACACACACGCGCGCGGGGGCGCGTAGTTATGCGTTTTCAAAACAGTTGTGCTAGGGTCAAAGAGGGAAGGGGGGGAGAATTGCCGGCGCTGTAAAGTACATCTAGATGTCACCGCACAAAAGGAGGGCGAGCTAAACTGCCCGGACCAAACGCTCCCCCCCGCCCCTCCAGACCACGCAGGGAAAGCAAGGCAGGTGGGTGGAGAGGCGTGGGTAGAGGGGAGGGATCCACGCTCCCATCCGACTGTAGGAAACGCCCGCCTTAAAAAAGAAAAAAAAAAAACAGAAAGAAGGGCAAAACCCGCCGGCATGCAGAGCGAGCCGCGCTTGCCTGCAGAGCCGGGGGGGCGCGGGCGCGGCGGCCGAGCCCCGGGGACGCTGCTGGCCCAGCCCGCACCGCCGTCGGGACGCACCGTCCCCGCCGATCGCCGCTGCCCCGGCGGGTCAGCCCGCCGTACGGCCAGCCGCTGCCCGGGGCTCACCTCGTCCCAGCTGAACATCCCCGGTTATTTCAAGCTCCTCTCGAGATATTCCCCCCTTCTCCTCAGTTTTCCCCTTGCAATTGATTTGGTGCAACCGCGGCATCACCAGCGGCACTCCTTTCCGCACGGCTGCCCCAGCAGGACTGGCTTCCCCTCGCCTGGACAGCCTCTATTACCCTCCCGGCACCCTCGCCTTTGCCTGAAGCTGTTCCTCTGCCTCAGCCCCTGCAGCTGGATGTGGGGAGGTGTAACACCATCAGTTCAGTGAACCTTGTCCAAAGTATTTCTCCAGGAAGACACTGCTTGTGCATGTTGGGGAGGAGGGGTTTTGTGTTGTTGAATGCCATGCGGAGTACTGGCAGTTAACAGGCACATCCACATATAAACTGTCATGTTTGCAAAATACCCTGCTCTGACACACCCCACCCCACACTGTTCCTCCTTTCCTTCCCAGAGCTGGCATCACCCTTTTATTACAACCAGTCTGTTAGCCCACATGCCATGGAGCTATGGAGCCCATGGCCAGAGATACCTTTGGCTGGAAAGTTTTGGGCTGCTTTCCCATCTGTCTTCCCTGCACATCCCCAGCTCACGCTGCTGCCTCCTCCTCCTTCACTCAGCAACTTCCCTTCATGCCCCTGGGCTGTCCACTGAAGACCTGAGCTCCTTTCTAATGGTCAGTCCCTGTCCTGGCACAAGGGTGCACGTCGCTCCTTTGCTTCATGGTGTGAGTTTGGATGAGCTACTTTGGATGAATCAAATCAAAAGGAGCTGGGTATGCAAGGCACAGTGACTATGGAAGCCTGAGCTGTGGAGATCTAAAACCTGTTTTGCTCTATGGTGGCCTGGGGGTTATTAGGTTCACCTCCTTGTCTGAAGTGAACATTTCCTAGGTGATAATTCCATTTTCCCAGCTGCCCAAATACTGCCTGAGACCTTCAGCATAAAGCTTCTCAGAATGTAGGTGCCTTGCCCACTCCAGAGGCTCATTTTAATCTGTCCTGATGGAGAGGACAGACAGCTCTGTAACCCTGCTCCTTGCTTATATCCAACCTCTTCTGGACCTGATCCTTCACAATAGGCAGCTCTGGTGCTGGTATTGATGCTGCTGATGCTGCACATCTGATACAGGATGCTGTACCAGCCAGAGAACTTGAGTAGGAAATGTGAGGAATTTAGGAATTCATTTTTCATCTTGGGATGCTGAAAGGCACATCTCCCAACTCCCACCATGTCTAGAAAAATTTCTGGGAGTAGGAACTACCTACTTTTTTGTTGAAGCTGTGCCAGCGTGTTGTAAGGACTTAAAGATTCAGACCATAAAAAGATGAGAAAGAAGAGAGAGCATAACTATACCTTTGTTAGCACACATAGGACAGAAGTTATTTCTGGTCTCTAACCTCAGGATCATTTTGGGAAATTTTTCAACATGAGATTAAAACTGTTCAGTGTTAATTTCTGAACTACTCTACTGAAACATTTTTTCCCTATGTGCTGTTTAGGGACCTTGTCTACTCTGGGGTTTGTGCTGCAAAGGCATATGGCTGCAGTGCTGCAAAGGCATATACTGGAGTATCTAATTCTTAAATTTTTAAAATTCTTGAAAGTCCTTTATTTGCCCTAGCTCATCTTCTCTCTATTGTTTCCCCACCTATGATAAGCACCATGAATATACTGTTATTAAGATTGCTGAGATGCTTGTAGCTACTGAAGAATACTAAAGGACAGCCTGTGTATATTAGCTGCATTTCTTTATGCTTGAGCTGAAGAGCAGAATACACAAAAAATTCTCAAATATTTTGTTTCCAAAAACGGTATATGCAGAATGCATACTTAGAAAATAACACTATTCTCATTGCATAAAAATATATACGATAGGCTGACTGTGTGACAACCATGCCTGAGAACCCAGGTTTTGGACTCCAGTTGTGCCAGAGAAACTGGGAGATGAGAGCCGAGTTTAATGTTTTCCTGGTAAGTTTTCCTGGTAATTTTCCTGGTAATTTCCATGGTAGTTTTCCTGGTAATTTTCCTGGTATGCTGGCCTCTACAGGAACTGTGGACAGAGAGGTGAAGGTTCATGCTTGGAGAAAGGCTCATTCCACCCATAGCCCACATGGAAATGTTGTTCTGCTCTTGCAGGAAGGCTCATTTTGAGACCCAGTGCACAATGACAAGGGATGATAGCTTGTCATTAAATGTTAGGGAGAACAAAGCCCTCAACAAAGTCCCTAAGCATTTGGCAGTTACAAAGTTGTTGTGTTCAGCGTTTGTACAGGGATGTGGGAAAGGAGAGAATAGTTCATGATGGAAGAAATTATAAAAGTAAGAAAAAATGGAGGTTATGTTGAACACTACTTCCCTTTTAATTTTCTTATTTAGAAAGTGTTTACTGGATATGTTTGCTCCCAAAGACTACTTAGACAAGAGTCCTGTAGTACTTGCAAGGACAACTGATTTTTGGAAGCCGTGTCCTTCTCTGCCTATTTCATAATGTCCTTAATTCCTTTTCAGTTTTTACCAGCACTCTGCTTCATCGATGGTATGTCCTGTTAGCTACTGAAGTCAAAGGAGGGATTACTGTACCTTGCAGTGAGCATTGAATGGAATATAACTTCTTTTCTTTAGTCTGCTCTTAGATTCTTCTATGTATTTCTATCCTGCTTTCTATGATTGCCCAGTTTTAAGTTACTCAAAACATTTGGAAAATTAGTGAATTTCCTAAATATTGTCTGGAATTCATGGAGATCAAGATGATTGCATCTTTGAAAAAAGGAGTTTTTTACACTAACGAGATTTCTGTCCCTCCAAAAATGTAATGAATGAGAAAAAAATGTAATTACTATAGAACATTAGAATAGATGATAAAGATTTCCCTTTGGTTAGCCTACAGATGTATTGAGAAATATGTTCGAGAATAAAAATTGATCAGATAATATACCACCATGTTGGTTACCATGGATCACTTAACTTTCTGACTGAGAGCTTTTTTGTTCTTCTTACTGGAGGTTGTTCTTGCTTGTCTGCTGTTCTGGTGGATTTTATACCAGGCTGCAGGTAGCTGAACTTCAGTGAAATATGGATGTAAGGTTTCATCTCTTGGGTCATTACAATGTCTGATTATGAGACATTTCAAAGCCAAAATTCTTCTAATAAAACTTCATCTCCTGTTTGGATATGTCTTCACTGTTTCAGCAGATTTTATGCTCTCACAATCTGTGTTTTTAGGTCAATGTTATTTATGTAACATGACAAACAAAGAACAAGTAGTTTCTCATTAGCTGTTAGGCAAATGTCATGCCCTCGGATTTTAATCAGCCAATGCAAATATCATCAGAATATAATCTATTTGCTACATTCTCTCATTATATCCTCTAGGATAATGGCTAATATTTTTCATTTCAGTTCATGTGTGTGAACTTATTTTTAGATCTAACTTGCTGGATATCTATTGGTTCCATAAATACTCAAGTGTTTTATTTTATTAATAGCATTATAAAAAAATATATATATATAAGCTTCATTGTTCAGTGTGGATTTGGGTGAAAATATGTCTTCATTCTGGACTCTGGAAAGTGAATATTAATAAATTATAAATGTTTGTTGTTGGCTTTCTGCCAAGGTGAGATGGCTAAGGCTTTCTGCTCTATATATCTCTTGGCACCTGAGGTGACTTTGGTCTACCATCCCCAGTGTAGCTGAAATGCCTCCTTAAGTTATAGCCACATGTGTGGCAGAAAAGAATGGGAGTGTCCTAACTGAAAAGACAGGAGTTGGCTTATTTCTTTCTGTCTTTCATTTTGGGATTCTGTATAAGCAGTTTCAAATTTTCTCTTCTGCCCTGGGGCCTGGAGATATTTAGGTACCATCTGGAAAGCAGGGTCAGAATAAAGCATGTAAATTTTGTCTACTAATAGAGTAATGTCTTCTTATTCTAAACACAGAAGTACTCAACCTTTAGCAGTTGGAGATACACGTTGTCATCAGACAGTACCACAGAGAGCCACAAAACCATTGCATTGTGGCATCTTTGTGTCAATAGATATTGATGCATCAGCATTATCAGTTGTTGTCATAACATACTCAGTTTAATGATACAGATGCAACATCACTTAGTTTCCACTCCTTCCACTCCACGCCCAGTTGCAAAAGGCAGTGAGAGATTCACCCCACTTCACGTCCTCATGATGGTTAGAGAGATGCCATCTTTCCTCTCAGTCCTCCCAGCAAAGGTATTTGATTTCTTGCTGTTCTGTGATGTTACGACTACTCTGTTGTGAACCTCCACTCCTTCAAAGTTAGTTGTTCAATGAAATGTAGGGGAAAAAGTATGCCAGAGGCTCTTTTACAGAAGGTTGTGCCTGTTCTTCCTTGGGAGCACCTGGGTAGAAAGTGTGTTAACTTCCAATTTGGTCCTTCCAGCTGCTGTTCTGTCTCAGTCCTCCACAGCCATCCTTGCAGGTTTTGCAAGTTCAGTTAGGAAATAAAAAGAACCCTACTAAAAGTGAGAACATGGGAACAAGCATGAAAATGTAGTTTAAAAATCAACAGAGTATGAACTCAAAAAGAAATTTTCACTCAGAACGTGTATAGACAGACTTGAGGGTTGTGATGAGAGACCATCTAGCTGATGGCAGATAAAATATCTGCACATCCAAATTGTGTACAGTTTGAAGGGTTGCATTATCTATCCATTGTAACAATTAACAAGAAACATGGGAATCACATCACTACATCTGAGAAATAACTTTGCCTTTATTTCTCCCCTCCTTCCACTCCCCATCCATTAGAAAAAACCTTACGGGAATGCTTTTCATCTTAATGAGAAATATCTGTATGTGGTTGACTCCTTTTTATCTAGCTGCATGGCAAGAGCTTTTTCTCTCTTTCAGGAATTGCTTACGCCACTCTGGAGGCTGGTCACTGAACAGAAGTGGAAGCAGGCTCATTACAAGGACTACAGTTAGATATGTGCATTAATGCATGTACAGTCATCACCAGGAGACTCCGTGGTTGCTGGAGAAAATTTACCCTGTTTTTCACACTAACTTGATGTAATCTTAGGGGGAATATGTGCTTCCATTATTTTCTTTTGAACAAGATAAACTTGCAAACATTTCTGTGAAAGATGGATTTTTGGAAGACAAGTCCTTGCCTTTAGGCAAAGAAAGCTTTAAAGACAGATAAGTAGACTAACACGTTTGTTTTACTTTGGTAACACAGTTCAACTGATTTGTTTCTAATGTAAAACTATTTTTTACTTTCAAAGTGCCTTTCACTCAAACATCTTAGAATGAATTTAATTCAGTGTCTTCTTGGTCTTGTGAGATAAGTACATTTTTTATCATACATTTTGTAAATGCGTAAAGCCAGCCAAAATCAATGAGAAATTCTATTTCCATCATCACTAGAATTCCTGTAATGAAAACCGGAAAATTTGAAAAAGAGTTTCACGTGATTTTATTATGTACTTGAAAAGTTTGATGCAAGCGGTCTTTGCAGCTGTACTGCATTTTAAGCACAAATTCTCTTTTCCCTCCATGCCAGCTCCTGTTGCTGATTCAGGTAGGTATTGGACATACTTAAAGGCTTCAGGAATATGCACAGAAAATAGAGAAAAAGAAAGAAACTCATAGACAAAACACAGTATTGGTACAGTTGTTAATTTAGCTAGTGAATTACGTGACAGAAGTTCCTACAAAAGGTAAGTACCAGGCCATCTGTGCAAAATTGTATGTATACAAACCTTTCTATCTCATGCATGTTTTATTACTATGTGTAATAGTAATAAACTTCTACTATGTGTAGAAGTCTGATGTAGCATCACAAAAGATTACAACTAGAATTAAAGGCTCCTAATATTCTTCAGAAAACATTACTTTTCAGGTAAATGTATTTAAAATTTCTATGATTTATTAGTGATTCGACTTAATTTGGTGATTTGGTCTGACAGAGGGCTCTTTGCTGAAGTCAGGCTTTTGAACATACTCTACACTGATTGACCAGGCTTTTGAGGAGGGGAAAACTAAGAAGGATGTAAACAGATTGTATGGGTAGATGTAGTTAATTAGCTGTGCAGGATGTTTTCGTGTTAGAATAGGCATCCAGACAGAGTCGAAAGAATGCATGTAATACAGTTCTGGTCATATGCCACATGAAAATCTGTCTTGATATCCCTTCAGCTTTAGTTTCACTGTATCTTGATATAAGATGGTTGGTGGCAGATAGAGCTCGTGTGAACCTGTGGCTTCACAAGCTGTTGGCAAAATCCTGGCTGACTGTCATGAGGCCAAGATTTTCCTTTGCATTTCAGACCTCAATAAACTTGGTGTGTGAGTGCAAGTGAATTCCTGCATGAAATGCAGCTCACAACAGGCGGTGCTGGGTTTTATGTGAGAGTCTGGCTGCAGGAGGACTTTACAGCCAAGCAATAATGTTGTGAGTAACCTGGTGAATGATTACAAAGTGTGAAGGATCAATAACAAGAGCTGTTAATTTCCATTCTCACCTCAGACCCCAAGTCTGTGATTATATTTAATTGAAAAATCATATTTACAGGTAAAAGAGAGAGGAGGAAAAATCAATTTTTTTCTCTATAGACTACAAGAATCACTTCCTAAGCCTGAATGCTTAACAAAACTCAGAAAGCACTCTTCACAGCAGATTGGAAAAGTAGCTTAATTTGGAAGACAATGAGCTTACCATACATATATAGGAGGTCCCATTCACTAACTTGTTGTGGTTTTGTGTTAACATAAATAAATACTGTACTGTTCCCTCTAGACCAAATTTTTCTTTTCCACCTCAGATCAATGGCCTAATGATGCTTCAGCACTCTGGCTGCATAGTTTCAAATTCCTAAAATAAGTACTTTTTCTCTATCCAGAATTCCTTTTTTTGTTGTCTTCTTTCGTATTACTAACAGATTTTTTGTTAATAATTAATGCATACTCTGAATGATTTAGGTTGGGGAAGTGTAATGGAATGGGTAACGCACAAATTCAAAACACAATTAAATTTCTATTAAAAAGCCACAGACCTTTTGTGAGACTTTAGTATGAGCACCTAACTTTGTAATGGGCGCTAAAATGTAGTTTTCACTAGCATTCTCCTTGTATTAGGATTAATTTTTTTCAGCTACCACTGGTTTCTAATAATCACATTCCCCAAGCTGTTCCTGTCCTTGTAAGGTCCACAGGTATCTGACTGAAATCAGCATTTACTCAGAGGTGGCCAGCATATCAGTGAGTCAGATAGATGCCCAAGGAAATGTAAGAATGCAGAAATAGGGCATGACTTAGTTATATTGTGATCATTGCATCATATATGGAATGTTGCATGGAATCACTACCATCCTGCAAATTTCCCCCTCCCATACACATGTCAGATAGAGAATCCCCATTGCTGGAGGTTTTGAGATCCCAGTAGTGATGGTGTGATCCTCCACGTGTGTAAGGACTATAAAAATGTGTGTTCGAAACAGAAGACTAAGAACATTCTTTAAGGACATGCTCTGAGCAAGTATTTTGCAAGTGCTGGTTAATATAACAGAGACTGTTTACAAATCTATAGGCAGGAACTTAATTGTTAAAAAAGGTGGACATAAAATGCAATAAAAGCTATCTTTCAGGGCTGAGAAGGTGTTATTCCTTTATTCCTTTTTTATTTTTTTACATAATTTTAAAATGCCCATTAGGTTTGCTGCAATTAAGGTTAGAATTTGGTTTTCACATAAATGATATGCAAATAATACTGGAATAATTTTATTACCGTCTGTGCTGACCATGATTCTGCTGTCTCCTGGGCAAGAGACATCACTACCACTTCACCTTGTTGGCAAGTATGTGCAGGAGAGTTGCTTCCATTTCTGCTAAGTAATCTAAATCCCTCCTTCTCCTCTGTTTTGCAAGGGGAAATTAAAAGGAACATGCTAGGATTTAGCTAGTGACACCATCCCTGGTTTGTATCTGTTGCTGCAGAAACTCAGTCTAAATGGTGTTCAATTCTTGAGAGTCTGAATATCTGAATATTTTTTTCAGTCAGATTCAGTTAGAATATAAAGGATGATAAAAGTACATTTTGGTAAGAAAGCTGAGAATATGATTTAAAGAGATGGTCTCAGCTAAGATAAAAAATGAAAACAGGAAAAAAAGCCCCCAAAGATGTTTCAGAAGGAAGCACACTAAATGTTGTCCCACAGTGGTAGAACACCTTAATGGCTTTAGCATACATTAACTATCAGGGGTACTACCAGTCAATGTTTTCATGATCTTCTACTTCACCTGAATGTATGCTCTGCTTTCCCAGGTTGGTTCATGTGATTAATTGTGTATGTAATGATATAATGTCACATTGGCAAAATGGTATTTGATATGTTATTTCACTACGTTTGGAATGTAGATAATAAAAAAAATCCTAAATTTTTCAAAAGTTTGAAATAAACAGCCACTAACAATATCAGAAATTATGTCAGAATTTAACATCAAAAAGAGTGGAAGGATGCATGTTGGATTTTAGAATTGTTGTATTCTCATAATCCTCTTAATTCTCCAGTTCTGCTAAGAGATCTTGTGATGAAACAGAACAGGACCAAATGCATGAGTTCTGCGTGAGTAAGTAGCACGTTACAAAATTGCTTTTGCTGTTCAGTGTGGAATACTCAGGCAAAGGACAAGTTGTGTAATGGGTCACTTCCTCAGAGTTTTTTCCTCTGTTCCTCAGCAGAGCCCCAGTTCTTGTGCATGTTTAAAATATAGGGCAGAGAATATCTGTTCACAGAGAGTTCAGTTTGAGGGGATGGTTTTGAGTGTGCTGTTCAAGATTTACCTTTCTTTTATTACTGTGAAGAGGTTCTTGATAATTGCGCTTAAGACTGTTTCCTGCATCCTACACAGATCCCTGCTTATTTATGATTTCTTTGGAATATGCATGCATTTTATAAATGATAATCAAATGAATTTATGTCAGAGCATCCTGGTCAGGAGAAAAAATAAAAGTGTGGTTTTTTTTTCCTGTGATACAACATGAAGTCACTCAGTAAATATTTATTTCTCTTCTGTTGTCTTTAGCACTCCATCGCTTCAGCTGATGCTTTTTATACTTTCTCCTGCATTGGAATAGAGGTTGAAAAGTCCATCTCCTTTTCAATAAAGTTGTGTTGGATTACAAAAAAACCTGAATCAATGCCATTTAAATCACTTATGTCACTTTATGTATTCTGAAGATGAAACATTGCTATTAAGTTTAAGAAATAATAGTTTCCTTCTTCAGATTTGAGCAAGTACACTGTGGACAACTGTTGCCTTTCAATTTCTATAGTGGTATTTATTTCCCTGGGGCAATGAAGCTTAACTCAGCCTTATACAAAGGGCCCAACGTAAATTTAGATTTTATCCCTGTGGCTGTGCAAAATCTGCCAGTGCAGAGATGTGATTACAGCTCAGTGGTTCACTTTATCTTCTGTCATTCAACACGGCAGAACGGGTGGTGCACACAATGTAAGGAATGAATCAGCTGCTGCTTTTGCTGACTTGGTCGAGGATAGTAATTCCTAGGAAAATTCTTCTGTGAGGTTTTGGTCATAATTTGCCAAAGGCTAGGAGGTTAAGGACATAGAGGGTTAAAGAGCAGTGAGGATACCCTCTGTATTTAGCTGTGTTGATTGTACACTTTAGTAGATTTATGACAGCTCTTAAATGAAATAGCTTAATCTACTGAAGCCAGAGCTCCTCCTGTAATGAGCAGATCTGAACAGCTCAAAAAGGCTTAATTAAGGCTATATCTGTGTTTACAAATAACTGAATCAAGAAGAGTCATGTCTTCTGAAACTCCTGTTTCTCCACTCTTAATATTGTGTTAATATTAACCGTAGCGACCACAGTGGCAGTATCTTTGAAAGCTTCTGGGCTTTTGGAGAACATCCTAAGGTGCACATAAAAAATGAAGATTTTTTAGTATTTCTAAAAGTTAAAAGTCTTGATGTCCCTGTAGAAGAAGGAGACCTCTGAACAATAACAGAGATATGGACTCTATGTTTCTCAGTCTTTCATTATGCTCTGCATTCTGTTTGTTTTTTAAAAAAAGTTTGCATGGGATACATGCCATGTTCTACCAAAATAGTCAGATAGTTAGCAAACCGCAGCATCTGCAAGTTGGCAGATGCCAACCTGTTTGCACCACTTTTATTCTACCCACTGTTTTTATTTTGGCTCATACATTGTTGCTGCCATCCAAACTGGTGGTGGTAATTCAAAACAGCTACTAAAAAGCATATTTATTTAAATGTGTCTGAATTTACATTATGCCATAGTTAGAGTTGGCGAGCAACCTCTCTGTCAATTCAAAACTCCACGCTTATTTGAAAATTATTGTAGAAATGTCCCCATTAGAGACAGATTTTTTACACCATTTTCTACATAGGATTCAGTGTCACCCTTGTCTTGGTTACAGCCTCATTAATTTCTACAACTTTAAGTATACCAATAGGTTATATCTTTGTATAAATATAGATTCAATTATATTTAATGTGAAAATCATTAGCCTAGGAAAAAATAAGGATTAAAATTAAAACTGTGTCCTCAGCACATATTATACTAGTAAAATACTTCTGGTAATATATCCCTGTTTCAAATTCATATAAAAAGTCAGACAAATTCATATAAAACGTCAGACATTACATGCTAGAAGCAGAACACAACAAGCTAAGTGTGGATAATAAAACATATCTGCAATCTCCTTTAACATAGCTGAATAGATGCCAAAAAACCTTTTCTGACTATAGGAAATATTCTCTAGTTATCATTGTATTATGGAAGATTACAATATAATTGTGTGGAAATCCCTCCAACATTATTTATTATCCCTACTTCTTTCTCAGAGGGTCACAAAGATGCACTTTTTCACAAATTAAGTGTTGCAGTGCACCAGAGAGACATAGTATTTTTTTCACTTTGAAACTGTGAAATACATAGTATGTTAGGCCCGCATTTTTGATCTATCCTTTAGTGATTGTCCTCTCTTTTATGTTTATTTCTCAGGCTGTAAACTTGTAGGTCATTACTTTTCTGAAGCACTGACTGCCTGCAGACTCTGTAGGGCTATATGGCCTTTGAAAGCCAGACTCTAAACCCACTGCTTTGGCAGTGGCTGCTTCTAAAAATTTGGTCTTACATGACTTTCCAGACCTAACCTTTTATTTATACCACTGATATAAACTCTGTACTTTTGCAGCTTCCATCTCAGAAACGTTCAGAATTTCCATGCCTCTGTCCCCCCTCAAAATGGCAATTTTAACACCGACCTCCTGCAGAACTGAGTTTGTAGTAATTCTTTCCAGGCCACTTCCCTGATGCTGTTAGATTCATCCTAAAGCTGTAAAAGAAAAGTCTGCATATTTACAGAGCCAGTTAGTACTTTGAAATACTTACGCTGCTATGACATGTACTACACACAAGGTGATACCTGATGTGCTGTTAAATCAAGTTATTAAAAGGGAGACTTCAAAGCTGAACCTCAAGTAACCAAAGTTTGCTCAAGCCACTGAAGTAATAGTGAATGTCACTTGAAATTGCTAAAGTAATATGGTATGGTGAAGAGGGCCACAGCTCTGTTATGTGTAGCCATCTTGAAAACATGATCTGCTTTACCACTTATCTTGTGTTCACTTTCATAGTTGAAGCTGCAGCATTGGTCAGCTGGATACGTTAAACGTAGAGGAACACATGATGCCTGCTCTGAAAAGTTTGCAGTCCTTTTAAAGTCAAGACATAGTGCATCAAACTGTAAGTTGCAGGGACATAAAAAGGATGTGGGGAAAATAGTAAAATTTGGAGTTGATAGGGGGTAACAAGGTGACAGATGTAAAATTAATGGAAGTGAATCACCATTGCTTTCCTCAGATGCTGGGGTATGAGCTACTGTTCCCAATTTTTATATACTAGAATCAAGTTAGCATATTTACTACTGAAAAATATTTTTATCCAAGTATAGCCCTTCATGCTGTTGCCATTCCTCATGCCTTCCCACACTGAGGAAAAAAGAAGACCCTTGTCTTTTTTATTATTTTAATACTTCATCTTTGTACATGGACACCCACCTGCTCACATCATAAGGTTGAGACTGTAGGGATCACAGCTCTGTGACCAGGAAACACCAGGGGCACTCACCCCCACCTTTCTTTTCAAAAACCACCTGTAAATGGGACCAGAGCAACTTTCTCAAAGGTGCCGAGTACCAGTGGCTGCCCCGCACATCAGCGGCTGCTCTACCCCATCATTTTCACCTCTTCTTACCTCCAGCCCTTTCCCACTCTCACCCTCTGCATCAGGACCTGGCTTTCCAATGCATTGAAGGTTATCTGGTTTACTCCAGCTGAGGGTCAAGCCCTCAGCTTTTTCTGCATAAAAGTGATTTTTTGTCACTTGAAAAAGAACTCTATTTCTATGGTGGTTGCTGCGTAGGACTCTGGCTTAGCAAATCTTAGAATTTTGCTCTCCTGGTCACATAGGTTGCCAAAGCAGTCTGTTCGTTTGCTTTTCTGCAGCTATGTATTTCTGTGGGTTTTATTAAATAAATGTAAACCAAAGGACTTCAATCGTATTTCAATCTAGTCTTTCCCATTTAGAAACAAAAATCTGTGAAAACTCTTGCTGCAGGAAAAAGAGGGTGATCTTTCAAAAGCGCACAAGGAATATTTAGCAACACCGTTTTGTAAATGGGGGAGGTGGTCTCTCAAATGTTAAGTATGAGCTATAGACCAACACTTTATTATTACTATTTTTAATGATAATCAAAGTCAGCAAGAGTTTCTGATGAGAGGATGAAATATTTAACTGTCAATTATTTGTCCCCAAACATATCACATCTGTCTGGGTGATAATTATAGTTGCTGGAGAGATGGCTGCTGAATGGGTATGATAAAAGAAATTTTAAAAAGAGGCACCTTTCATTCAATCAGTTGCTTCCTGGTATGAAATTTTCCTGTTCTGGCTGCTGAGACCCTCAGCGTGAGATCTGGCAGATTCTGTCTGCAAAACTGTTGAACAGTACTATGACAGCACCATGAACATTGACTTGTCCTTGGCCAAGTCAGAACAGAGCTGAATCCCAACCAGAATTCAGGACTTTTGCACTCTGGGATTTGGGGTTTTTTAGACCTTACTGCCTCATCACTGTACAGCAAAAACTAATTTCTTTGCCCAGACCACCTGTATATGTTGTGGTTGGTTTTCTCAAACAAAGTTCTTGCCAATTTTACTGTGGAAAAAAGTTCCATTGACAGCTCTGGGACTTTGATCTTTGGCTAATGTGTTCCCATTATATCTCCATCGTGTCAGTGCAATAAGGTGAGTAAAGAATGTTAATGGTTTTTTTTCTCAAAAACAAGGGGGAAAAAAAAAGATTGCATTCCACTTTAAAGAAAAATCCCAAACCTTTGAAATTCTGCATTTGTGTCCCCATTTTGGGGCACATTCTGAAGAACAGTCAGTCTAAGGGCCTGGGAACTTCCCATTTTTCTAGGGTCTCTGGTTGCTGCCAGTCTCCCAGGCAGTTCACTGCAGTGTCATACCTCTGTGATTTCCAATATAATTTGTTAAATTGGTATGATCTCACCAAACATTTTTATTTCTGCAGACTGGTAAATAACTGAAAAAAAGTAGTTGGAACTGACTTTATCACTGTGAGTAATGGGTTTGTAGACACAGAAAGACAGATTCTGCAGGATTCATTTACTTGCCACTTCATTATATACCAAAGCCCAGGCTTTGATTGAACTTACATAATAACAACCTAATATCAAAATATCCAGAATCAAAATACCATAATTTCTAAATTGTTTTGTTCAGTGACCATGTCTGATTCCTAAGAGTGGCTTCACTACTTTATTTTATAGGTAATCCATGACTCATTTCTTTTGCATATAAATTTGCAAAAAAAATCTTATCTGGAGTTTCTCCTGACACATTTTTTATGGAGATAGGAGTCTGGATGACAGCCTCTGCTGAGCAGTCAGTGGGGTTGGTGGAGGTAGGGGTGGGATTTGATATGCAGAAAGAGGCAAGAGCCTCTTTCTGATAGCCTGCAAAAAACCTGAGTGCCTAATGATGATCCCCAAGCAGCACCTCATACTTCTGTCAGCGAAGCACATGATGGGAATGGATAGAATGAGATAGATAAATTTTGTTTTCTTCTTTTAGTTTAGTAAATTTCTTATCAGTTTCATGCAGAAAATGAGCCCTGATGGGGAATTTTCTTATACTTGGATATCAGAGACCTGGGCTGAGAAGCAGAGCAATCACACATTCCTTTCAACAGCCAATATCAAGTATTTCAAAAGAACATGGAAAAATCACCTCCAGAAAGCTTTGGAGCAAAAAGATTCAAACTGTTTTCCCCAGGAATGTTTCTTCATCATCTCTCAGTAGCTTGACATAGGACAACTGCATTGTGCCTGAAAACTTTGCTTTAGAGAACCCATTCTACTCTGCACACCTTACATAGCTGCTGGTTGCTCTTCGCAGACTTTTATGTAACATGGTAGTCTACAAATGGCACAAAGCCACATGACATTTGCATTAAGAAAAATATATCTATAAACTTTTCATTACAGTTTATTCAGTTCCTTGCTGTAAAAAGGCACCCTTGCAAGTGTAGGTTACATGAGTTATAAATAACATCTGTGATTACATTTTATTCAACCAGCTCTTAATGATACTAATTAAAAGTAGATTATAGGTATCCAATTTAAAGTAAGATTATCAGTTATTTATTCAGGCACTTCAAACTTCATATGCCATCTATATACAAGAAGGTATTTCATTGCTCCTACATTTAATCTCTTGTGTTTATCTGATTCTCATTGTGTGAAGTAGACATTTGGCTCAACTTGCTTTTGGTTAATATTACAAAGACGGGGAAAAAAATTGGAAGTCTAAGAAAATCTAGATAAAAATAAAACACCTGCATCATTTTAGTTTGTATGGGATGGCAAGAAGTTTAAATGAATAACCCACATACTTTTATGTTTAATTTTCAGATTTCATTGTGTTTGAGTTAGGGGTACACATTTATGATTCTGGAAGTAGATACGCACTGTACTGTTAAAGCATGGGATGCAGTATTAGAGAATCTTTATCTAATTTGTCTTGGTTATCTTGAAGGGAAAATGTATTTATTAAGGAGTAAAATGTTCTCAGGCTAGATTCTGTAATAATCCCACAGTTTCCATATGTGACCACTGCAAAAACAATGTTTTTAAGTTCTGAAGGTGAAAATAAGTGCAGAAGCCAAAGCTTTAAAGCAACTGTTGTTTCTGAAATGACACCTAGACAGACAGAACAATGAAATTGGCTTTTACTCTTTCAGCTAAAGAGAATGGTGTGCCCAGGCCAAGCATGAGGTGAATTAACGCAGCTCTGTGTAGGGAAGCTTGCATTATGCCTCACTGCCTTATCTGCAGATAAAAAAGCAATCGTTTTTGTTGCTAAGGGTAGCAATCCCATGCCTTCCATACAATCAAAAAGTAAACCATCACAATAAATACAAGGAAATGGGTTGAAGGGCTGAAAGAAATGTTTCATCCAGTCATACTATTTATGAAAGCTGACAATTTGTAATGGGTGTTGGCAACAGAAAGGTGCAATTACTTCTCTCCTGCTGCTGGGTTGTGGCACTGCTCTTCCCGCAGGGAGCCTGGGAGCAGTGAGGCTGGGGGAGCTGGAGGGTCCTGTCCTGTCTGCGCTCTGCTGCCTGTTGCCTACAGGTACAAAGCCACAGACAGAAGATGAGGTGCCACATAACACATATTACAGAATAAATGGGATTGTCATGTTTACATACACAACTCCTGTGGCACTGCCCATGAGACTCACAGAGGAGGTGGGGGGGTGGAAAGAAGGCACCTACAAAATACCATTCATACCTTAGATGATAATTGCATCACTGGAAGCATCTTTACCATTGCTATAGTACTAGAGGCCTGTAGTTTTAATTTCCAGTTTAAGTTACATAGTATTGTCATATCACAGGGACTAGAGTTTCAGAAGCTTCAACTATTTTTTTAAACAACATGGTTTTCTTGGCTTACTTCAGAATCACAGAAAGACTAAGCTTGCAAATCTTTTAATAAGGCAATTACATGCAGACAAAGATTAGATCTCATGGCACAATAGATTTTTGCTATATTATTCAGTATCTTTTTGATATTCCACTGTCACTAGACAAAAGCTCTGAATAGTAATGTGACAAGTCTATTCAGGAGACAACAATACAAGATTCCTTAATTGTGCTCACTTGTATGCCACACAAACCTGCACTTAATTTTCCTGCCTGTTTTGAAAATGTGGAAATAAAATACTATTTAGATTCAACAGTGCTTTTAGTACTTTATCTGTGAAATCTGCATTTTGTATTTGTAAAATGAAAATGTTGAGATAGTCAATCACTTAATTTTTCCCATACAGTGAAAATCTTATAATCTCCTGATTCAAAATGTCAATCTTAATATAGAAATGAATTTCTTCTTATTAAAAAAGGCAAAAGAACTGAGCAAAATACAGACTGCAAAAGGGAGGCTGACTTATTTGCAATATGTGGAGCCTATAACCTCATGTTTGTTTTCCCAATGTCTGCCTGAGAGATAAATCAAGAAAGACATGGGAGTGTATTTTCTTGCCATAGTTTATTTTGTAAGTGGCATTACATAAGTAGTGACATTTTTACATCTTTCCCTGCTAAAATGATGTGCATAAAAGAGCTAATTATCATTATTCCCAGGTTTTAGAGGGAGGCTGAGGTAAAAGTGTGATGGTTGGCAGGAGGCCATGCTGTATGTTGACAGTAAATCAAAGATTAAAACCAGTGCTGCCTGGATTCTGGTGTGTATCCCTATGGACATGGGAAAAGGTCACACAATCTTCCAAACAGAGATGGAAAACTCCTGACATAAGTTAACTTCACAGAGACCACATTATAATCAGTACTATTATAATGTACTACTAATTCCAAATCTATGAAGCCATTCTGGACACCTTTTAGAGGACCTGAGGGATGTTCACCAAACAAGTGATGATGACATTTTTAAATTTGGTACAAATAAATGGATATACTTGTAATAAATATACATAAATGCATGTATTTGTATAAATACTACATTAGCATAAAAATAAACCAACAATTAAACGTTCACTTGTTTGCTATTGTCTCATAGAGGAATGAGCTCTTGCCTGTAGGAGTCCATTGTATTTGAAAGATAACGTTATTTAATTCCATGTTTAGTGCAGTAATACCTTTCTGTTTCATTGCTTTTGTTCAGAACATAGATTTTCATGCTTATTGTTTATTCAGAACAAGACTTAATTCAGATTTTAAGAGTAGGGTTTGGCCACATTACATAGTTAGAAATTTTCAACAACAGAAAGTTCTTCATTGGTCAAATATAACCAAGACCTCAAGAAAGAAAACAATACACTTTACCCAGGTTCATCTTCAAGCTTTATCTGTAAATTTAAAAACTTTACTTTTGTAACAGATACCAAAATTGCAAATAGGGTGCATGACATTTATTGCCAAAGATGCTGTTATTTTTCAGTAAAAGTGTAATTTTTCAATATATCATTCTATCTCCACAAAATCTAATGAATAAATACATTCTTTATTGACTTTGGCTCAAACGGTAGGGCCATGTGATTAGACAAACAACCAAATGTGGGCAGAAGAAGAGTGAAAAGACAAAAGCCATCAATTGTTTAAACTAAGAATTTCAGGGTATTCAGCAGGATTTATATCAAGTCCAAACCCAGCAGGACATAATTCCAGGTTTCTGTGAGCCTGGCGAGCTGTTCTCCTATGTATTACATTCAATTTCCTATTAAGATTTCAAACAGTAGTTGCAAATTACACAAACACTTTATAAGGAATTCCAGTTTTTTAAAAAGGGCTACATGACCTTTCTGCATAACCTTTTCTTTCCCACCCAAACAAGTGCTGCCTGCCTTTTTTTGATATTTTTGACTGCTGTACTGCTAAGCCACTGGAGCCACAGCAGCTAAAGAAAGTCTTTGGGAGTCTATTGTCCATGTTGTGTGATGGTGTTGAATGGATCGAGAGGTGGAGGTGCAGGAGCTCTGGCTGATCTCAGCCAGTTCAGGAGTCATATCATGAAATTGAGAGCAAGGAAACATGACTGAAAAAGATACAGCACCATGCGCCTCTCGCACACTGCACCTGTCACATGAAGTCATGGCAAAATTAGAAGACTTTTCAAAAAATAACTATCCCCACCAATAAATGAAATAAATGAAACCTGGCAGATATTGGAAGTGAATAAAAAGATGATCAAAACCTGCTGTGCTGTCTCCACATGGGTACCCTTGTTTACCCTTCTGCGCTTGGAACCCCTGAGCTACTCCTGAATTTGCAATGGCCATTTACAGACAGTGCCATAGCCTTGCCATAGATCTTTTATTTCCAGCTGTAGCAGGGAAATAGTACAGTAGATGAAAATACAGGATATAATCCTGACATTGCAAATCTTCAGGGTTAGGTCTTGGAACTGGATCTATGTAAGCAAACCCATTTGCAAGGTGCAGCAGTATTTACTACCATGAACAATCCCATTGATATGACTTGACTGGGGTCATGAAGACAGTGGATGTTTATGCCTTTTACTATGCATTATTGCAGGACTGAGCCTTATGTTGAAAGAGTATAACAACAGTCCTTGTAATGAACACACAGTGTGAAATTCAGTTTTTGTGTGTCAAGGAAGAGAGGACTAGACTTGGAATAGCATTAATGATTTTTTTCTGTATAAGCTGCTTTTTGTCATGACTACTGAAGATTAAACTGGGTAAATTACAGAAGGGTCTATTAGTTCCCAATAATAGTTACAAATCTACACACGAGGTTGCAGGTGTATATTAACTACCTTTTTCCATATACCCAAATCAAAATGGCCCTACAGGAACACATCCTGCTCCTGAATGTCAGTCAACATCATATTTTAAGAACGCACAGGTGACACCTGGGAACTCTGCTAGTTTTTTACACTGATATGATGTGTATCTTTTAACCTGTAGCCAATTTTCTGGCTAAACCCAGGGTGTATCTTCACCCTTCTTTTTCCTGTCTGCTTCTTCACCCTGCTCCCCACCTTTGTGCACTGGTTATTGTAAATGCATTCCTTACTTTGCTTTGAATACAGAAAGTGCATTTTTCAAGATGCCATAAAGAAAGCATTTCATACAGAATCAAGAAAACGATTGGGTGAGCTAGGTGCAGAGAGACATGGTTGCAGGCATTGTACCCCTGCCCAGCAGGTGGATCTAAGGGAAGTATTTCTTGGTTGTGGGGTGTCTTCATTGACCCCAGCGATCATAAATTTTGACTAAGCATCAAATGGTCTGGATAGCACAGCTAGCAGAGGCAGCCAATAGAAGCAGCAGTTTGGACTGCAGTTTCTGTGCTCTGCTTCTTTGAGTTCTTCTTGAGATCTCCTTGAGCTTCTGGGCACTTTGTATAGGATCACGGGGGGTTCCCGGGATCCCTCTGAGGAACTGGAAGGCTCCAGCTGCAGCTGGGTAAAGACAGAGATAGGGCTAAGGTAAGGGCAGAGCTAGCATCTTCTCAGGAACTATGTCAGCTGCCCTTGATGAAGGATGCTTGCAGCCTTTGTTCTAGCTGACCCCTGATTAGGGAGGGTCAAGCACCCTTCTAGTCCATGCTAAAAGAGAGGCCGGCGTAAGAGCAGCCTAAATCACAGCTGGCAGAGGCAGCAGTTTGCACAGCAGGGCACAAAGTAGAGGCCAGCAAACCTGCTCTGTCCTGCATACCCATCTCTAGCTATGGTGGTCACATGCCCCAGGGCAAGGTCCCCAGCAGCCTCTGGAGTAACTGTTCCTTCACTACCAGACTCCTGGACCCAAAGAGAGCTTCAGAAGAAGGATGCAGCTCTGCAAATCTGAGGCTGCTGGAAGCGTGTGAGGCCTCTCACTGAGGCTGGGGCACACAGTCTTCTGGCCTGCAGGAGGTGTGCAGCTGCTGAGGAGCTCTGCCACCAAGTGAAAGAACTGTGTGAGGAAGTCAGCAGACTGCACGGCATCAGAAAGGATGAGGAAGAGATTGACTGGGTCTCCTCCAGGTCCCTGCAACTTCAAGAGACCAAATTTCCAGCTGTAGTGGAAAGGCAGGAAGAGTCTTTGCCTATGAAGTTGGAAAGTGGAAACTCCAGCCATGATGAAAGTTGAAAGCTGGTGACTTCTCACATCAGGAGGAAGGCTCCTGCTCCACCTGAAGATTCGCAGTTACAGAAAGGTTCGCTAACCTTGTAACTGATGAGGAACTGGAAGTGCCACCCAATGGAGCATCTTCTGTGGCTAAGCTTGAGCTTCTCAGGAACACCAAGAAGAAGCTGCAAGTGATAGTGGCAGGAGACTCCTTGCTGCAGGGGACAGAGGTCCCCATCTGCCAACCTGATTTGTCATCTAGGGAGATTTGCTGCTTGCTGTGGGCTTGCTTTTAGGACATTGTGAAGAGGCTACTGGGGATGGTGCGGCTCTCAGACTATTACCCTCTTCTGCTTTTCCACCAATGATACTGCCAGGGGTAACCTGGGAAGTAGCAAGTGTGACTGCAGGGCTCTAGGGGCAGTGGTGGATGAGGTGGTGTCTCCTTGATCCTGCTGGTGCAGGGGAAGGGCCTGAGGAGGACTGGGTAGATCTTGCGGGTCAACAGTTGGTTGTCCACTTGGTGTTTGCAGCAGGGTTTTGGCTTCCATGATCTTTGAGGATCAACAGCTGCTGACCATGATCTCTGAGGATCAGCAGCTGCTTGAAAGAGACAGGATCCACCTGAAAAAGTGGAGCAAAAGTACCTTTTCCAACAGGTTGGATAACCTAGTAAGGAGAGCTTTACACTGGAAATGATGGAGGAAGGAGAGATTCTTCAACAAACAAGTGAGCATGAGGAAGGTGAGATGCAGACATAGCAATCAAAGAAAGAGAGCTGAAGTGGAATCCCTTTGAGCACAGACATGTAAATAGGGAAGTGACCAAGGGATAGCCTCATGTGGAAAACGCTTATGCTCTTTCTGGGGAAGCAGTATGGTTGGGTCCCTGTCTGAAGTGCCTTTACTAATGCATGCAGCATAGGGAAAAGGCAGGAGGAATTAGAAGTTTGCATGCACCTGCAGGGCTATGAACTCACTGGGATCATGGAGAAGTGGTGGGATAGCTTGCACAACTGGAGGACTGCCATACATGGATAGAGGTGCTTTAGGAAGGACAGGCCTAAAGCACCTCCCCCCTCCTCAGTAAGGGCAGGGGGTTGCCCTTTGTGAGAGAGCAGCAGGGATGTATGAGGCTCTACCTTAGGATGGGTGATGAACCAGCTGAGAGCTTGTGCGTGAGGATTAGCGGGCAGATCAACATGAGTGATGTTGTTGTGGGTGTCTGCTGCAGACCATCTGATCAAGAAGAAAATGGGTGAGACCTTCTTCAGACTCATCCTGGAAGAGCCTCATGTTTGCAGGCTTTGTTTCTCCTGGAGGACCTGAACAACTCCAGTGTCTGCTGGAGTGACAACACAGCTCGGCACAAGCAATCCAGGAGGTTTCTGGAGTACCTTGACAGCAACTTCCTGACACAATGATCAGGGATTCAACAAGCAGAGATGCTCTGCTGGACCTCATGCTTACAAACAGTGAAGACCTGTCTGGAGATGTGAAGGCTGGGGCAACCATGCAACCTGCAGCAACCATGGGATGGTGAAGTTCAGGGTCCTTGAGAGGAGGGAACAGGGCAAAAAGAATGGGCTTCAAGAGATCAGACTTTGGCCTGTTCATGGATCAGCTTAGAAGAATACTTTGGCATACAGTCCTGGAGAGAAGAGGGGTCCAGGAGAGCTCATTGGTATTCAAGGATCAACTTCTCCCAGCTCAAGAAAGGTCCATCCTGAGAAGCGGGAAATCAAACACAGGCAGCTGGAGGCCTGCATGGATGAGCAAGAGCTTAGTGTAGAGGAGGTGAAAGCAGGGGCAGATGACTCAGGAGGAATATAAAGATGGTGTCCAGTCATGCAAGGATGGGGTTAAGAAAGCCAAGGCCAACCTGGAGTTGAAACTGGTGAAGGCAACAAGAAAGGTTTCTACAAGTACATAAACAGCAAAAGGAAGACCTTTTGGAAAATGTGAGCTCACTGCTGAGTGGGATTGTGCACCATGTCACAGAGATCACGGTGACAATGGATATGGAAAAGGCTCAGGAACTCAACTCCTTCTTCACCTTAGTCTTTTCTGGTAAGACCGGCCTTGGGGAAGCCCGGGTCCCTGAGAGGAGAGCATGGTGCCTGCCAGCCTCAGCCCTTCTCTGATTCTGTGCAGCGCATCCCTGCTACCCTTGTTGCAAGTGAGAAGTGTCACAGAGCCTCACACTACTATTAACTGTTCTTTCTTTACTATATTTTACTGTAGTATTTGTAGCCATGAACAACTGTATCTTGAGTCAGGGTAAATATTTCTTTGGGAAGGACCACTCAACAGTTTTTATTGCTGCATTTTTTAAGCTGTATTTCAGAGGAAGTGTCTAATATTTAGTTATATTTAGTGTAGCATTATCCATTATTTAGTTATCCAGTTATATTTAGTGTAGCATTTTTAACATTTTCATGGTTTTGCCATCCATGTGGAAGTTTAGATAATTTACACTTACTCCTGAGACATATTCTGAAACGTTTCTAACATTTTAAATCTTAATATATATTATGATTTCAGAATTATTTGGTGAATATAAAGCTTCTAGGTTTGCATTGGATGCACAGGTTAGAAATATACTGCAAAATCTCTTAGTAAAGAGTATTTTTCAAATCCAACTAATTTGTTGTTAAAGACATGTTATTGGTATTGAAGTAACATATAAGGAGTACACTGAGTTGCCTGTATGATCTTAATCCAGATAAACATAATCTTTTAAATCTCCTGAAATGTAACACTTTCAGTAAACCATAATATATTATTAGTAGTAATAGCTATTTGCACGGTTTACTTGATGAATAAAAATATTATAAAATGTATATACGCAGCTGTATATACACATATGTGTATACATAGATATACTTTTTGTATAATTAGTTAGGCAAATATAGCCAGACCAATACCTAAAATGACTGATTTCTCTAGAGGTTCCAGTTTCATTGTAAAATTGGGAGTTCTTCTGAGCAGGGATTATGTTATGCAGTGCTGATCATAGTAGCAATCCAATAGGTAACGTAAGAATAAAAGATAACACATGATAGCGCATAATTCTAATAATTGTTTTCAACTTCCTAAACTGAACAGTTTGCATCTAGATTTTACCAGGCAGCGTACTGCTCAGGACAATTACGTTAGAGCTATTAATATGTTACTATGAATTTTGTGTGCTACAACTTCAATTATACTATTTTTTTCATTACTATTCAGAATTGACATTTTAATTGTAACATAAATAATAATATAACATGATAATTCAAGACAAAAATAATTTTTGTAGATTTTGTTTCACTGAATTCAAGTGGACCTGCACACTACCCATGTGTGCTAATGAAAGTTGATTACCTTCCTCTGCAGTTCAAGCTACCATGGTACAATGTTTGATAGCCCTTCTACTTTGCTTTCTAGAAATATATGATAGGGCTTAATGCAAGGTAGCTTTAGGGCTACAATCATCTTAGATTCTGGGCTGTTCTTTCTCCCGTGGAGACAAGTGTCCATGTTGACATATCCTGGTGCTCACTGAAGCTGAGGGAAGTTTTAACCTTCCAAAGGGAATGAGATGGTGGAGGGTATCCAGCTGGAGGGAGCTATTTGAATTAAGTACAGTGTTATCAGTGGGGAGAACCAGTGAAGAATTCAGACTTAGCAGCCTTTTAACAACCAGTTTTGGACAGCTGTAAATGATGCTATCAAGATGAAATTGTAAGAGCGGTTTAGAGCACAGATGAAATTTTAAGAGTAATTTGTAGGTAGCAAGACCCTAAGAGTCCTAATGTGCAACTTCTTGTTTACTGTAGGCCAAGAATGCCCACAAAGCATGTGAACAGTGAAATTGCTGATTTCAGTGAAAATTACTAGCATAAGGACAGCATGTATCCAAGAGAAGAGGTGGCAGGAAGCTCCCCCTCCTTCCCCCAGCAGTAACATGTCCCATCTGCCCCAGAAGTCCCCTGCTCCCTCCTGTCACCTGGTCTGTTTACCCCACTTTTTTTGCCCCTGAGTGTGTATGTCACCATTTTGTAAAATACCATACCCCTCTACTCCATACCATACCCCCTCTCTACTCCACTCTCGTGAAACCCCACCTGGAGTACAACATCCAGTTCTGGGGTCCCCAGTACAGAAAAGACATGCACCTGTTGGAACGGGTCCAGAGGAGGGCCACAAAACTGATCAGAGGGCTGGAACACCTCTCCTATGAAGAAAGGCTGAGAGAGTTGGGGTTGTTCAGCCTGGAGAAGAGAAGGCTGCGGGGAGACCTTATTGTGGCCTTTCAATGCTTAAGGGGGCATACAAGAAAGGTGAAAGACTTTTTACCAAGGCCTGTAGTGACAGGACAAGGGGCAATGGTTTTAAACTGAAAGAGGACAGATTTAGATTGGATATAAGGAAGAATTTTTTTACAATGAGGGTGGTGAGGCACTGAAACAGGTTGCCCAGAGAAGTTGTGGATGCCCCATCCCTGGAAGTGTTCAAGGTCAGGTTGGGTGGGGCTTTGAGCAACCTGGTCTAGTAAAAGATGTCCCCATCCATGGCAGGGGGGTTGGTCTAGATGATCTTTAAAGGTCCCTTCCGATCCAAACCATTCTATGATTCTATGATACCTCCATGTACCTTCACACCTGTCTGATTTCAGAGTACCTTCTTATTGGCTGCCCATTTCCTTTGGACTAGGAAGTGCTTATATATAAAAATATATACATTTTTATATATGTATATTTGTGTATCCATATACTTGATATGTATAAAGGATTATACAAGTATATAGTTTTTCTTTGTACATAGATACACATTATGTGTGTATTTATTAATGCTCATGTATAGTGTATTTATACATATATAGAGATATGTAAATTAAGAGAGTGTGTGTGTATATATATATATATATATATATATATAAAAGTGTAGGAATAAAGAGTATAAAGCATTAGTTAGCAAGAGCTGATTAAATTCTGTAAGAAGGGCAAAGCTGAAGTGACAGGGCTCCCTCTGCTCCTTGCCTGGGAAACAGACCACGTCAGCAGCTCTGCTCTGCACTTGTGCAGAGAAGGAGGTGAGATGAACAGATAACCTTCCACTGCAGCACAAGGTCATTCTTTGGATTGATAGCCAACAGGCTCAATTTACTGTGAAAACGCTCGAGAAGAAATTTTTCTGCTAACTTTCGTACTTTTTCCATCAAGGCCCCTTGCCTTTGAACCTCAAACAGATACCAAGTTTTAATGCTGAGACTTCCAGCAGCAATTCTGAGGTGCCAAGCAGCAAGTCCAAGTTAGGGACATGCCTCAGCCACCTGCCATAATGATGAGTGGTGATATAAACATATAAACCTGACATTGTATACTAACAAAGGGAACAAGAAGGTGCAGAAAAAGAGTGGGGACCATTTCATGAAAGCTAGTTGTGACTGGCTTTCTCACTGGAAAAAATAGGCCACTGTAAAACCCCCCCACACCCCCACCCACCCAAAACCCAGAGAGGGGGGAATGATGTTGTCCTTTTCAAAACTTTAAAATTTTAAAAAGTATTTTTCTTAAGAAAGAGCAGCATGTGGTTCATATACTCCTGACATAGGACTTATTTTAAGGCTTTGTAATCATTTTAATAGTTACAGCTTCAAAAGACAAGTGTCTGCCTGTCTATATTGTCAATCCAGAATAAGTGCAATAACATTTAAATGTCAAAACATTTCTTGCTTTCTTATTTTCTAATTCTGGGATCTGTAGCTACAACTACAGCAGGAAAGGCCAGACTTTGCCAAAAGAGGATAGAAAATGATTGTGCTCCTTTTATAGTGATTAGTAATTCCTGGCCTAGTAAATAATAGAAAGTGCAGGTCAGGATTTAGATCTAATCCTAAAGTGTTTTTTGGACCTGTTTTTCACATTTTAGAAGGTTTCTGATAACTATGTGGCTTTAATGTTGTTACATGAAGCTGTTCTTAAAGCTTCTGTTATTTTTCCTTAGTTCTTTCCTTCAAACTCAATGACTAAATACATGCAATAAAATTATACCCTTTTCTTATAATCCTGTAATCTAAATCATTAAAACGGTCTTTTAGATCATTGTTACACGCAGATTGAGTAAAGGCAGTGTGTGATCTGGAAGCTTATTTTATTTTCTATTAGATCTATTAAAATGCTATTTTTTTCTTTCTAAACAATACACAGGCTGTTGGCCAAAGCTTTAACTAGAAGACACGATTCAATTGTTGACCATTAGACAAGGACTGGCAAGCGAAAGTGTGGGCTGACTGTGTTTGTGATGATGAGACATCTTGTGGATTGCAGACGCTTTCCTGTCACTTGGCTTGTCATTATCTGCTGGTCCGTGTTGTGCTGCTCTCTGTTCTGCTGCACGCTGAGCCACTTTACTGAGAGTACTACTCCACACAAAATATGAGCTGATATCTGACTAGAACCGTGTGAACTAAAGATAAATATGAAGATGAAAAGATATTAAGAATGCTGTGATAATGATTAAAGCATGTGAAAGGCTTATACAGATAGGCTGTTCAAAGAGAAACTCCAAGCACAAGGGAAGACTAGAGAAATTCTCCCACTGCGTTGCTGGTATTTAGACTCCAGCTGGTGAGAGCACTAATTCAGAGAACTTTCACCATTTCTCACTGTAAAAGAGGCTGCACTATTATTAAAATAAATTGAATTTGTGCTGCAGAAATCCCCGTCCCCACCCTTTATTTTTACTTGTGTCTCCTGAAATCCAGTCTAATCAATGCAATCATAAAATGGAGGAATTTCTAAGGCTCCTTTAGCTGGAGTCTGCACAGGGCCATGGAAGACACCTGGATGCACTTCCCTATAACGGTAACTTTAGGCTGATGCTTTCATGTAACATTTTCTGTAAGCTGTAAAGTGTGACAAAGTTTGACTCTTAATTCTCTCAGGAGATTCATGATTTTTACAGCCAGGAGGTTGATATAATGCCATCAGCTTCTGCATAATTGCTGAGATTTTTAGACACTACCAGAATTACCATTTGTACAATCATTTACAATTTTTGTAAGTGAAAAATAGGAATCTACTATGCTAAGATAGGTCTGCATATGATATAATTGGGCTCTAACATAGATGGATGAGGGTTGTAAAGTAGCAAAGGAAGACACTAGCCTGAGGCTTTCATGACTATGCTCAACCAGCGGAAGAAGGATAACTGATTGGCTGGAGCCAGCAAACAGTTCCAGAAAAACATTCAATAATTCTTATAGTTACATGAGAACCTGTACAGAAGATGGCTATCACCATGACAGTATTGAGAAATAACATGCCTCTTTTCTTGCTTGACTTTGAGAAATACTGGTCATTTCTCATGGCCAGTATTTCCACAGTATACATATAGGAACACCACTTTTGGTGTATTTATCTGCAGACCTCTTCTCTGATGCAAAAAGATGGTTCTAACTATGTTTTATGAACATGCCTAGTATTACAGAGGAAGGAGTCTTTGCCAAAGCCTTAGCCACTTCCTCTCTTCCAAAAAGAATCGGTAATATGCATCACTACTATTTCCACAGCTGAGCACAATTGTAGGAAATAAAGATGTGCATGTGTCAATGCTCTACAGTATCTGTTGTTTTGCACAGTTTCCTTTAGCCTGTCCAACTAACAACTGCATACATAAGTTCTGAACAAAGTAGCTGTACCGTTAATTTTTCAGCTACCTTGTTTTTAAATATTTTTTTTCACATGTTGTTCCTCCATTTCCAGGACTATCCATTCTGTAGGAGATCTGAGTTCAAGTCTTTTGGAATAATATTTCCCTGGAAAAATCTCTTGATCTCTTTATGCTTCAGTTTCCCTGGCTATGGAAGAGAGAAAAAATTTCTTTGTACTTTGGCACGCAGATAGAAAATACTATATAAATGAAGCTGTTTGATTAGTCTGTAGTCTTTCATTCTCTACAGTCAGTGTTGCTGTTAATTCAACACTTTCCACTTTCATTTTCACCTTGAACACCCTAATTGCATAAAGCTGGCATCCTCTGCTGGTTTAGACAAGAAAGGATCTTCCATCTCAAAGAACACAATACAGCCACCAACCCATCAAACTGGCTGACTCTTTATGTCTAAGCCATCCTTTTTCATTTAGTCACTTTATAAATAGTTTCCTGTTTTACATTGAGATATAACTTATTTCCTCTGCTAAAGTACACTAGAATTTCATTTTATTCTGTGGTACCTTCTGAGACCAGCCATTATACAGAGTTGAAGTCTCTGAATTGTCTACCGCTAGCTTGATGGAATGCATAAAAACTGGTGTAAGGAGCTTACTAGCCCATTGGCCTCTTATTTTAGCCAACTGTAACATTATTTATTATTTTAATTGAGTTAGAAATGAGTCATTCTTCTATAGTCAGGTAAAGGATGTTGACTTTCCTTTATCTTCCTGAAATGTCAGATTTAAGTTTTTTTCATCCCAGGAAGACATAAGGTGATTTTCTAGCTGTTTCTATAGGCCTGTTCCTATTCCTATTCAAATGAATATCAAATGTTTTGGCTTCCTATCTGCATGAGCCGAAGGCTGATATGAAATCCATATCCCTTGCCCTTGCTGACTGATTGCTGAGTCTGGCTGCTAGTACAGACACCCAGATCTGACCCTAACTATTCCTTCTCATAGTGTTGACAGCCCTCTAACATTTCTGTGCTTCAACACGCCCCTCTACTTCATCTTCTGAGGCAGTGCTGATCTGATGGAGAGTTCATAGTATGCTGGTGCAAATCATGCCTGTGCAGAGGAAATATCTTCCTTCTTGTCTCCAGCTTGTAGAAAGCCACTGATTTCTGCGTTGGCTCTCACACTTAACTACCTGGTACAGTGCAGTATGGACACAGTTTGTCAAGAAATAAAGGTAAAAAAATAACCTATTTTTGTCCTAGCGTAGTCTGGCTGCTGACACCAGACATGTTTTTCTGTCCTTCCTCTCTTTTTTAGTCTAACTTCTGCTGCTGCAGAGAGGCAGCTGTATTCATCCTCATGGGGCTGTTTCTATCAGGCTCTGGAAACAATCAGAGGCAGACTCATGCTGATCACCTCTTGCAGGGTGGTCTGCACTCTTCAGAGATCGCTGGGATTGCACTGAGCATGAGGGATTATTTTAATTTTATTACAACCACAAGTCAAAAAATGATGTGAATTTGAAAGCTGTTTTGTAATGGCAAGGGGTGAGCTACGCCAGGCAGGTGGAGAGACCTGCTATGCTGTATCACAAAAGAGCAGGAATACTTGAAGTCTTATAGGGAAGGGAAAAAATTGCCTTGCTACCTCCAGCAGTACAATGCATTTATTACCGCATATTCTTTAATCTCTCTAACCATGAACTACTGTGGCTGCAACAAAATGACAAACCAGCTGCTGAACGAAGTCTTGCCGATAATATGAAGCCTGAGGGCAAGGTTCACGGGAGCCTTCCAGGCACTAAGAGTCCCAGGCTCTTACTGTGCCTTCATCTTTCAGGATTGAAAAGAGATCTAGGACAAACAGCATGAGCATCATGCCTTGTTTCACATAAAGATAGCCAAGGAACAACAATTAATGAGAAAACATTCCTTTCAATGTACGTCCCCCTCTCCAGCTTGCATAAGTGAATAATTGTGTTACTGTGTAATTGAATGTTTAAGTATTGTATTTTCCTGTTTTTTTTTTCTTTTTTTTCCTACACTATTGTCTCTCCTTTAAGCTATTTACATTCAGGCTTCTTCTCCCAAGGTCATGGTTACCTGAGATTACAGCTACAGAAAGGGGAATATTGATAGCTAGCCAAAAATTTGAAATCAGTATCATACATTTAGTAGTAGCTCATGGATCTCTGACTGATCCAAATAGCAGCTTGACATTATAGCAGCTTGACATGGGTGGCAAGTTACTAATTCCCAAATAAAGGCCAAAGCACAGCAGTCCAGCCAGTGACATATTCCTCTGGCTTTTAGCACTGTTCTATACTTAGTCCATAACCTGCTATATGGTACTTCTGCCTTGAAGATGCGCTTGTGGTTAAGTGAGAAACAATAGAAAAAAATGTAGTAAAAACATACAAACGTACACAGAGTGTGGACTTGTGAATATCATTCTTCTCCTAAAGAGACAAATTCTTTACTGTCTAGAAAACTTATTATGTTGATCTGAACACCCCGGAGTTGATTTAATAGCAATAGTGACAAAGTCCCAGTAGTTCAAAGACTTACAAACATGGCTGATCTTTTACATCTAATAATTGCACCTGGATCTTATTGTCAGCTGGTTTAAAATTATGTGAGTAATGTCATTCATTTAGTAATTTCTTCCAATTAACTGCAGTGGAACTGAAATCAACTGTATTGCAAACTTTCCATATTTCTTGATATTTCTACAGTTCCTAAGGCGCAAAATACACAATTTCCATTTAAATAAAATAGTACTGAAGAAAAGTGAAAATTTTTGAAAATTAGAGAAGTTTGAAAATATGAACATGAAAGGTATACAGCACTATGAAAGGACTGTGAGGAACCCAATTTTAGTAGGTTTTTTTTTCCTAAAACTGCATGATTCATAAAGCCAAACAGCCATTTGTGACTTAATTTATGCTTTTAAAATGCTTTCAGAGACAATGCCTAGGGAAATGCCTTCAGAATTGTAGCCTAATGTATCTCATCTATGTGGTATCTTTCGCCTTTAAAGTCCCAGGCAGTTGTAGGCCAAACCAGCAGAAATCTCTTATATTCTGGTACAGATAAAGCCCTTTCAACAGCACATCTGTACTGCTACTGTTATTAGTACCTTACCCAATAATGTAAAGGTTAGGTAGCTGACCTTTAGATATTTCTTATTATTGTTAGCTATTTCTTCCAAATTGGTTTGACCTTGTCTGACTGTCCAAAGGTTAATACTTATCGTGAAGTACCTGAAGCACAGATTTCTTTCATGCTACCTAAAGTTGAAAAAAGGTTGTAATTTCAAGCGTGGTCCTCTCTAATTTGATGCCACAAAATAAACCCAAGATATCGTCAATAACCAATTTTTTCTCTACAGTATTTTGAACATTCTGTTTTGCAGTAGTGTACTTTTAAGCTTTGGCAGGACATAAGAGAACAAGAGTGGGGCATGCCTCATTGTGAAATAATTCAGCTTGTTTTGAAAGGAGGCGGAGCAGTAGAGCTATTTATTTAAGCCCACAGACCAGTTTAAACTAAAATGATTCACAACGCATGTAAGAGAGATCCAGCTTCCATTCTCTCTAGAAAAGTTATTGCTGCTCTCTTTATTACTAAATCCTTATCTTCTGAAGTTTAAAATGTAGTAGGTTAAAAAAAATACAAAAAAATGAGTTATTTTGGCACTGCTCAGTCTGAGGACAGGACTGTGAAGTTTAAAAGAAGATCAAACAACAGAATATCTCTCCTCACATCAACAAGCAATGTGTGAGCAAGTGGCCCCTCCACCCCCTGTGCTGTTTTAGAATTGGACCATTGGTAACATCATGGGGAGGAGAACAAGCAACTTATGGAACTGTTCATGTTCCCAGAATCCCAGAAAATGAGCTTTTTATCTTTTTTTTCCTTTTTTTTTTAAAGGAATATGTTTTGTTTGTTTGTGTGTGTGTGCCTTAAAATTTGTTGTCACTTTGGGGTCAAACACAGAAGCACTGAAACTTAATTTCAGACACCTTATATCCCGCCTAAGTCCTTGCATTTTTTCCCCTCTCTAGTTCAATTCAAGTAAAAGAAGTTGTTGTCAAGAGTTTCTGCTACCAGCATTATGCAGTATGTGTGCTGTGGGAGGCAACTGACAGCCTGATCCCCAGACCTTCAGGACGAGGGAACTCTGGTGGCTTTGCGAAGCCTGTTCAGCCTGGCTTCCCCTCCAGTGTGTACTCAGGTTTCTTCCCCGGGTGGGATTTGGGATGCAGCTAGGGTATAACACAGAGAACCACAACAGGAAGATCTCAAATCGGAGCACATCTGCTCCACAGCTGCTGACACAGCTGCTCAAGGTCTACAAGATATCCTGGCCCAGAAAGTCAGTACAGGGCAGCAGTCTTTGTAAACGCTGTTCAGCAAGTAATTAAACAAGGCTGCTCAGGCACCTGCTTGTTCGACTTTTCATTTGCTTTTATCTAGGAACATGTCATCCTTCGCTGCAGAACTGTTTTCTCCAGCCAGCACACTGATTACGTCCCTCTCAGGTGAAAAGCTTGGGTGGGATTCACCGCTGCTCATTTCCTGCAGCAGAAACAGTTGGAAAGGTAGGCGAAGAGTCTATGAGTGTGATTGCTTTTGCTTATGCCATGTCAGGATTATCACAAGACTGACTCGTCTTTAATCTTCTGCAGGCCTCGTAGCAGTCAGGCAGTGGTCAGGATGTTGGCAAGCCTTTGGCAGATATCTCTTTCATCTGCGGACACCTGTGTTACTAGATGGAGCTCACAGTGTGCCCTGCAGTGGTGAGGACAGGAGGAGTGGAAGACTAAGCTGAATTATTTACAGGTAGTAATCTTAGCGGTAAGAAAGGATGACTCAAGGAATGGAGGAAAGAGCAGGAGTTATCTCCATTGGACCTCTCAGCCTCTTTATCTCTTGCTTCAGTTGTTTGGTATTTTTTGTGCATTTCTCATGTTGATGTCTCTGTCATAGGTTGCATTCCACATCTGGGAATTGGCAACGACAGCAAATGTAACCAACAGCGTTAGAAACCAATGACGTTGCTCCAGATTTCCACCTAAAATGACATTTTTGCCTCCTCGTCTTCACTCAGTCATCTTAACAAGGCTCAGGAACGATGAGTCTTCCTGACAAACAATTCCCCTTGGATCTCATCACAGTCTCATTGCTGGGTCCCTTTATCAGATCAGTAGCCTTAACTTATTCATCAATATAGCAGCAGCTAAGGAGATAACTAAAAATCTGTTCTTTTCCACCCTGAATTTAAAAAGTAATATTTCAATAGTTTGCTGTGCTTGTACTCTTGGACATTTGACCAAAATGGAGAGGAAATTCAGAAATGAAAAAGGGCCCTCATGTTTGGACGTATGACAGATGGCATATTATAACCTCCATAACCAAACCTCTTTACCTTCTACATTCAGTTTTAAATGGGAATGTCTCCCATTTTATACCATTTTATGCCATTTTATGCTACTTTTGCCATTTTATACCATAGCATCAGAACAAATGTTCTAAAATACAATTTACTCTTTAATAAAGAAAAGAAGCATGCCACACCCCTTTTCAGCTCACCTCACAGCTGCAAACATAAACCATGGCTGCTGGTATGCAAGATATATTCTCTTGTGTGCGTCAAAAATAAGTCATTACAAATACCTTTGTTGTATGGCAGAAATAGCTAATTTCATCACATTGTTATAAAAAAAATGCAAATGTAATCTAAATGTGTTATATATTAATGTATGGAGACTGTGGGAAGAATATAAGTAAGATACATGGTGTTGTCCACGTCCTAAGCTGGAAACATACTAAGAAAAATATTCCAGTGTGATTTCCACGACTAGGATGAGCTGTGCTAGCCATTTCAAAGTGTGTGCCATTCATACTCTGAAGCAGGGGTTAACCAGAGAGTTGGATGGGTAGAGACATCATGGTAGTCTCTGCAAACTCTCTGCTACAAGGGTTACACCAGAGAAGCCAGAAAAGAGGGGCTACTGCTGCTTCCTTGTTCTGCCAGTCCTGAATAGGCCAGTCAGCACAACCATGTGGCAGAAGAGGGAAAGAAGTTGTTTCAGGAAAATAAACGGAGATGTCTTCTTTTGTGAGTTAACCGATAAATGGCCAAACATTAACACATCCCTCTACTGCACTTTACTCAGGACAGGTAATGAAGCACTGTAATTGGTAAACATTTCCATACTTTTACAGTATACTTGAAGTATTGTGCACTGCAAACACAGTTTCACCCAATACATCTGCCTGAATAGCAGAAACTAATTTCATATTCTGCAATATGCATGTGTAGTTAAAATTACTCTCTCTAATATGCACCACTCTATATTTCTCAGTATTGTGCTTCATTTGCCATTGTCCTAGCTCATTGGAGGGCTTTGTTATGCCATGTAAAAGTTTCCTGTGACCTACATAATTTTGTGCCATCTACAAAGTTTGTCATCTTACTTTTCAGAAATCTCTCAACCACAATGCATCCTTTATAAATCTGCATTTTAAAATCAAAACAAGTCAGATTTGGTGGAGAATCCAAATGAGAGGTTTCAGTTTTACAATAAGCATTTGATTCTAGTTCATGAATCTCAGAACTTAATAAATGTTGCTACTGAAAATGTTGTTCTAGACTGTTACACTCTTAAGATGGCTTCCAAAAGCTAGGAAGTGTGCTTTTTAATTGTATTATCAATGTGTTAAAATAGTAATCATACACAGAGTGAGATAAGGTCCCGTTTCTCTTAATTTGCTATAGAAGATAAGGGAGTTTCACATTTCTGTTTGGAAAGTGTTTCATACCACCTGTCTCCCATGAAGGCCCACCAGATGTGACTAGGATGATGATCTTTGTAGGTGCTCAGCAAGAAGCATGGGATGGGAAGGAAAGTTAGACTAGTAAGATGGCAGAAGAGGGTGACAAACTGTGCTGCAAGATGGGTGTGCATCAGAAAAATATCAGGAAAGTTAGTAAGAAATAATGTTTTATCTAACACATTATCTTAGAAACACAGAATTTTAGAAACAGAATTTTTCATATCATTGGAGATGTCATAAAAGTAAAACAACAAAAATTGTCTGTGAGCTTTGGTCACGTACTAGGAGACAAATCCATTTAAGAGCCCAGTAGCAGAGTGGAAATCCTTGTTAGGATTCCCAATCCCACCATGGAAGCCAGTGATGCATGGACATCAGCTTCTCTTGGCAGAAACAGTTGCTCTGGAAAGGGTGGTCTAAGTGGTGGAGTCTCTGCTGCAGTTTCTCTGTCTGTCCTTGCTATGCCTATTTTGTAGATAAAGAATATAATTTTCCGGAGATGTTAACCTAGCATTACGCACAAGCTCACTGATATTATATTGGGGGGGGAGGGGGCAGGGAGGGAAGAAAAGACATCAGTTCATCATGAGAAAGTCCTATATTGTTTAGTATTCCTAACACTAGGAGGGGCAGCCTATAGAGGCTTACATCAGTTATATCAGCCTTGAAAATAAATGCAGTAAGAACATGAACTTAGTTGTCTTTATCTGAACAATAATTCCAGGTCTTAAGTCTTTCAGTCTTTCTGTGGTAGACTTTAACACACTTACTGTGTCTCTGCCTGATACTCCCATATAGACCAGATAGAATTTAGCAAACGTATACAACGAATGACAGCTGACACTAATTTAATGTGCAGGAAGTTAAATCCAATCACAGCTCCTAAGGTAATGGAGATGATAAAAGCATGCAGATCTCTGAAGAAGTAAAGAGATTAAATGAGGCTACACAGCTCCTTCATCTATAACTGCTAGAAAGCTGCAACAGTACTTTAGATACATTGGCTCTAGAGCCTAAAGGGGTTTTTTAATAAACCAAGTAAGCACAGTAGTCTGGCTGGTCCAATTGTCCCGCAGTCCCTCAAGCTGCTAGGCTCCCTCATGAAAGACATTCAACAAATACTACCAAATATGCCCGTCCCCACACATATGTACAATGCTGACCACATAGATCCTATGAACTTCCCTGAATTTCAGCTAACTGTAGAAAAGAAGCACAGTCAACCATGTTTTGAATAGGACTCTTTAAAAGCATGATAAAGCCAAGTTGGTGGATCCCTGGGGAATACACGCCAAAGATTTGAAAAACATTTGATCTAACATCTGTAGATGAAAGTGGTGGACTAGCAGTTCCCCAGAGAGGCTACTATGGCCAGCAGCTGATAGTAGCTAACAGGAGACTGCAGCTGGGGCCTTTGGTAGCTGAGCCTGTAACAACCCTTCTCTGTAGGGCAGCAGGATTAAGGATAAGGCTAAGATAATGGAATTTGTGCATGCCTGGTCTGCTCGCTCCGCCTGACCAGAGCACTGATATCACTGTGACAGCTGTCTTCTCTACACTCTCCCCTTGCAGCAAATGGTGGGCCAGTCTGTCAGCTGCATACGTATGCTTTACAGTAACATATTGGCAATTAAGGAGAGAATGATTCACATTTGTGCTCTGTACGGGTAAATAGTTAATGAAATATACAAGCATGAAATATAAGGGTAGACGAGTCTTGGTGCAGTTCTAGTAGGAACTAGTTTTAGCAGGATTTGTTTTCCCTTTACAAGAGAAAAAAGAAACACTGTGAGTTTGAAATTACCATATTTATTTTAATACTTGGAGTAGGTTTGTGATATTCTCTACTTAGAATCTTGATTAAAGCAAAAATTCTGCCTGGTTAACAGTAATCAATAACTAACCATTTATTAAAATAATAAAATACAGGTGAAAGACACTAAATTTAAGTACTAACTTTTGAAAACTTCCACCATGGATTCTATAGTTGTAATAAAAGTCTGGAACATTAGTGGCATTATTCAACTCTAGACCAGGGTCAGGCTGGTGGCTTGCTACTCTTTGGCATATAAGGGCTTGAGAAAACAATAATAAAGCATTTCTTTGAAAAGGGGAGTTAGTTAAACAGCAGTTGCCATGGTAAGTCTGGAGAAATGGTACCTCAATCTCACATAAACTCCTTAAGAAAAATTTCAGATTTTTTTTTTCTGAAGTGGTTTGCTGTCCTATGGAGCTGGAGATTGGCTTGTGAAAACTGGTATTATCTGCTCAGACACAAGGAAGAGACAGAAAGTACTATTTTTATATATCAAATAAACAGATGCTGAGATTCAAAAAAATATTTTATGGAAATTCTAAACAAAAAACAGATAAAGAAGAAGCTGGAACAGCTACTTTTCAGCAGGTGGTAGCTCCTACCCAGTGAGAACATCCATTGGAAGCATTTTAGATCATCCTTCAGACACCGTTCACAATCCAGGTGAATTCAGCAAACCTCAAGGTCTAGATTCAGATTTAGTTGAGTCAGTTTAAGCTGCTAGATCCATTTCTACAATTTCTGGGTTCTGTTCTTGATTTTAATCACACTGCCCCTTTCTCTGCTGTTTACTGGTCTCATTTTCTATCCAATTTCCAATTTGGAAAGATCAGGGAGAACATAACTAATTTTCATTTTATTTACCCTACTCAGGGTCACCATGTACAAAAAAGTGAGAGAAAGAAGAAATCAGATTTTTTAAGAGGGATTCCTGTTCTCAGCCCCTTTTCCCCAAATACTTCTGCAGCTTAGTTTGCTCAGGTGCTGCTACCTTCAGAGGGAAAGTGCATTGTGCCATGGTGTCAGTGGCAGCAGCAGGACTGGTATTGCTACTACTGTGCTGCCGCTCCACCTGCCAGCTGTGCTCAGCAGGAGGCATGCTGCTTGTCCTGACACTTTTTCTCATGGGAAAAAAGGAAGAAGAGCTCCTGCTTCTTAGCTGTGGAACTGGCAGGACTTTTTGGTGTCTATCTATAGATTGGTATCTATCTCTGAAGATGGCAATAGCAGATGTTTAGGATGCCTTGCCTGTAAATCATTACTTGTAGCTCCATTGGCTCACTAGCTTTTAGTCCTTTTTGTAGCCCATGACAGTCACTCTTCCCTGATCTTGGTACATCTTTCACCTCTACAGTTCTGCTCAGCTTTGTATTTTCAACTTTTTTTTTTGCAACCACTAATTACAGAGCAGTTCCACTTCAGAAACTGATTTTCCAAGTGATGTGTCTTCTGTATTTATTTTCTCATGATACTGTAGGATACAAACTTTTTCAGTCTTCCTTTTTGCTTAAAAAATAAAAATGAAGTTAAACTGCAACTTAAAGAGAGTACCATTTTAGAAATAATTTATTCAGACCAATAGAGAAAAAAGCACTAGCTTTGGCAGCAGTAATAGGTACTTTTTAATGTATAGCTTGATGTTCACTATGAATTTTCAAAAACTAGAGGTATATTAGTCTTACTTAATACCTCCCTGGACTGTGATACACACCCTCCCCATTACAGATGAATGGCAGAACTATTTCTTTTTCTCTGATGCTAACCATACCTGATGCTCAGTGACCAGCTCTGAATATGTTTTTGCAAAAAGTAATACTGAGGCCATGATCCTCATGTGTTTGTGCAATGACCTACAAGGTTGGGCCATGTTATTGGGAGACACAGTTCATGAGGTTCAACTAGTTCATATTAAAACTGAATCAACACTAATTTTCAATAGATTATTTACAAAAATCTTTGTACCTTTCAGCATTTCTTGCTAACAGTGTACTGAAATCCTCATGGAGTATACGTGTTATGTCCAGACATGTGAATCAGGTTGCAGAAGCTTGTGCATCTCTACTACTATTTCATGTAGTTTTAGGAGAGAAAAAAAGTAATTTCTGCTTTAAACTTCCTGGCAAGCTTTTAAAGTATTTCAGGGAAAATATAACATGATATGTTTGTATCAGTCAAGCCTATTTCTTCTTAAGTGTTGTATTTTATAGTGAACTAATGTGTTAGTTTCCCCAAGGAGCTTTCATGATCTCCCTCTTAAGGTTGTAAAGGTCTTGAAGAACTTTCACAGTTGTAGTTCTTTCCTCCTCCTTCTTTACCTTTTTATTCTGTCATTTTCAAATTCTACGGTTTCTAAGTATAATACTGCAGAGACAAAATGTCATTGGCATTAAGCACTCATTTTTCACATTAAGCTTTTATAGTTTGTAAATATGCTCTTTGGTACCTGGTTTTGATATTCACTGACTTCTTTTCAAGACAACTATTGCATAGCAGTGCAGTTCTCCTTATTATTAGCTTTTCTCATGGTACTTTCTGCCCCTTTCATGACTTGTCTTGCTCCTATTATTTTTTAAGACAGAAAAAAAGAAAAAAAAAGAATTTGACATTTAAGGACTGTAAGACCTTGTTTGGTAGTGTGAGGTAGGACTGGCTACGAAGGGTCGTCTCTCCTCATTTAATTAATTCTTTTCCTTGACATTTCTGTCATTATGAGGCAAATTTGTTTGTAGTGCTTAACCTTTAAGTATGATACGAATTTTCAGAAGAGTCATGCAGTGGCCAAAAACAACTGCACAAAACAACATCTAAACTCTCTCCCAACTTATTAATCAAATTATGAAAATAACCTTTCTTCCTTTCTCTTTCCTTCCTTCCTTCTTTCTTCTCTCTCTCCGCTTCTGCCCTGCCCCCCGCTCCATCTCTTTCTCCTGGAAGAGTCAGAAGGATAAACAAGCCATATGGTATGTAGTCTGTCAGTGACACCCTGAGAAGACCACTTCTTTAGCATGCCTGGCTCCATGATAGACTCATGCTGAACAGTCTCATGCTGATCAGTCCCACCTTGTTGGTGAAACTCTCACATCATGTGGGGCTTTGCTTTTCTCCAGATGGTGGAGAAAGATTTTTTGGTTTTCACTGTGTTTCATCTTCTTTAATACAACATGGATGACCCCTGAAAGACCCTTGAAATAAAGGGATGACTTCATCAGAAAGATGAGCATGAATTAATTGTTGTTTGTATTGTACAGGTTGTTTGGATGCTCCAGCCAAGTGTAGGATGCCATTGTGGACCCATCTACTGTCTATGCCCTGAAAGGTGTCATTTGAAATTAAATGTGATAGCAAAAGATACAGAGTCCAGCCTTTTTACAAAGAGGGATATAAGGCCAGAAGCATTACAAAAATGCCCTCTTTCTGCTATTCTGTTGATCGCACTGCTTCAGAGGCTTCCAGACCCCACAATACCTCTACATCACAGTAACTTGACTCTCATGAATTCTTCACATCAGTGTTGCTTTCCATATAAATATTTGTTGAAGAGGTTAAGCCACATTATTTACAAAACATGACCATGAGAGTGTGTCTGGGAAAGATGGTAAGAGTATGCTTTTCATATGTACTCATTTTGCTTTATCTGTTTACAGTATTTCTGCTGCTTTTTTTTTAGTTTCTTATGGTCCACAGACTTCTACCAGTTCTGATTTAGCTCAACAAAAGTGACACTTGCCCTTCTCTCCTTTTGCTGCTCATTGTGGTACTTTAAAAATAGGAAAAAGAAAGTGAAAAATTTTGTGTTCTCTTTTGTTGCCACTTCAAGGACCCTTACCAATATGAGGCACTGACTGATAAGGAACAAAGTGCTGTCAAAACCACTAAATATACCAACAGAGCTCAAGAGAAATATACTTATTTCTTCTGATAATTTTAAATCTTATCATTTTTAGCTGATAATCCTGATATCAGGATTATTAGTTAGGTAGTATTTTTCTCAATTGTGTGTCTATAGCATTCAGGAAAAAAATAGTGATGAGAAACAGAAGACTAAATGAGATGACGTCCTTTATATTCAGGTAGTTTTGTGTAATGCCTTATTTTGACCCATTGTTCTTACATCATTTTAGCCCTCTCTATCCCATTCCATTCATGGAGAGAGAGGGGACGGCAGGCCTTCAGATGGAGTGCTTAATTTATTATAGCTCAAAGTTTTATTGTGAAAATGACCAGTAAGACTGCAATATATTGATGATGGAGAGAGAACAAGGAGGATAACAATCAGATTGACTGCAACTAAGTGTTCGGTATTGCTCATGCCACCAACGCTACTGAAAACTACTCACATGTCTTTGAAAAGTAAGATCCCCACCTTTAAAAGATACACAGGTCAGAAGACATTGATAGAGAGTCCTATAACAGCAGTTTTTATGGAGAAGTGAAGATGCTGCCAGCATCCCAGGACAGCCTGTCCATGGGAACACCCCAGAAAAGGTGCCTGAGGTATGGAGATGTGGTCTGTAACAGAGGCCAGCTACAGATCTTGGTTTTTTTGCTCAAATATTAGCATCACCTGAGGTTAACTCTCGAGGAACCTGATTCATTACAGGTGTTGTGTAAGATGGCAGCAGCCATGAAAAAAGCAAAGCCTCTCTGGGGCTGTTGCAGACACGCATCTTTTGTAGATTAGTTGCAAAAGCTCATATATACAACATCCAGTAGTGGTACACTCTAGGTCAGCAATAAACAGCCCAGATAATAATCTACAATCTTCCAGATAATCATCTGATAATCAATGGTGTTGAGGGTGAAGGGGATGGAGAACTCTTTTTTTGCTTTTTATTGTATATGTGGGGGGGTCAGTGGAAGATTTAAATAGGGATTTTCTCTAAACTAAGAAAAATGGATTTGGGCATTTAAAAGGACTTTTGGTGGTGCTAATGAGGGAATTTTTTTTACATTATATACATCATATTGTACTTTTGTCAGTCCAGCCCTGCCATCTTGTACAGTCTGTCTCAGACACTGCAAAAACTATGAGTACATGGGCATAAGAGATATTTGAATGTGTGTACACAAAAATAGGCATTAAGTGCCTTATGCAACTCAGTACTGCAAATGACCCTGAGCAGCAGACACTTGGGTATGCACAAGGTGCTTTTTTTTCCAGCAGGAGCTGAGTTATCCCTATAAGAGCCTAGAGCTATATACTCAAATTCTACCTGACTAGAGAGAGGGGAGGAAGATGAAGAGCAGCAGCAGGAAAGTAAACAAGTTAAATGAAATGTTGGAAAGTGGTAATGAAAAGTGGTTATTAAACAACCACTGTCACCATATAATCCTTGCAAAAACTGTTCCTGATTTATCTATTATGTCATAGAGATCTCACAGACCAGTAATTACTGAAAGTTCTTATTTAATGAAGGTGAGAGCACATGGGAAAATTCCTGCTTATACTATTCCCACTGCCCCTTTCCTAGGGCTAACGTATGGCTGTGAATTCAGATATGAATCTCAGAGAGCTAGGTAAAAAGAACAGTTGAAAACAGATGGCAGCAGTTACAACTGGCATATTCCCAGTTGGTGGCTTTAGCATTTAGAAACGAGCATCTGTTCTTCTTCCCTATTGCAAAGTGGTTTTAACTCAGAGGTGTTAAAAATACATAAGTTGCTGTTTTATTCTTTTTTGCTGTTTACTGACTTTAATGACTTATATCGAATGAAAAGTACAATGTTTACCCGTGTGGCAGGGGAATCAAAACAGAAATACAGGTCTCTGATGCAGAACCTGAGGTTGTAAAATAAAGTATAGGGGGAGAGGGGAAGAGGAAATTGTGTGGTTTTATCCTAATGCTGGAAAAAAGGGGTTATTGAAAGATGAAGCTGTAGCAACATGAAGGTCCAACCTCTGTAACAGATTTCTGATGCTCTTTCTAAGCAACATCTTCCTTTTTTTTATAGCTATTAATAAACTCTTGAGATTAAAGAAAAGAGTAATATACTTACCCATCTCACTGCTGCATCATCTAAAAGCACTGAAAATTCCAGTTCTGGCTTCAGAGAGGATCAATATCAGTTTGAGGTTGATTCTTACTTTATTAGACAGTGGACTTTTAAATAGGGTGGCACTAGCTATCATTAAAACTGAAAAAAAAAAATTTCAGGTTAGGCATAGTTCATATTATCTATTGTTTCTAGCAGCAGATAAGATCTTTGTGAAATGCAGAAAGCATTCACAAGCTAGATTTGTAAGACAAGTCTATGAATATATTTATCCATTTTTAGCCAGAAATGGCTATGACAGGTGACAACCTTAATTTGTTGTGACTGTGCATAAAATCATGGCAATTATGCTTTTAAGCCTGAGTCTTTACTATTGAGTCTGGATGAGAGCAAGGGTCCATCTGGATGGATCTGGCCATGGGATTAATTCTTCAGGGCACAAGCCTTTGCATATCTTTTGGAACATTAATGCCTATTATAGGGACAATGCAATAGGCTTTTTACTACAAGGTACTGAGAATGTGCTTGCAGATCATGACAGAGGAAGATGGAATTATTTTTCTGATGCCACTTTTTAAAATGAAAGATCATAAGATAGAGTGATAGACAGCTGACCATCTGCCTGAAGGATTCTCTCATCTAAGATATGTCAGGGCTCTGTTGCATTATGTGTTCACTCAAGATATATATTGAGAAGAGGGGGCAAATGAATTGTTTTAAACTGTGACACTTTCAAGATGATATTCCTGTCTCTATTTTTTTGAACCTTAGTATGTGGGTTTTTTTACTTTGCCAGCCTCTGGGCCACTCAAACTTGGTTCATGTGGAAGCCAGATAATTAAAACTGAATCCTGATAAAATAAAAATTATGCTAGTTGGTGGAACGGAATTGGAAGATGTGATAGACCTGATGGTCATGGTTTGGGTTTAAGAATTTCCGTCTCTTTTGTTTGTTCACTTCCAGGCCCAGGGATCTTGTTTAATCTTGAGCTGCTTGCAGAGCAAGGTAACATAAAAGGTACAATTTTCTGTATTCTGATTAAACAAGTATACAAGTCTTTAATCAAACAGCATCATTGGTAGAGTGATGAAAGTCTCTGATTCCTAGAGATGGGACTATTGGAATATGATATTTGAGTAACCCCACAAGATCTCATACTGCAGACTTTCCTAGACCTTGTGATGGATAGTTATATGTGAAATGTTGAAGAGCAAGTTTTGACACAGGAGATGTTTTATTCATATTTACGATGTAAACCAGTGTGTTTGGCTAGTCCACCAGTAGCATATCTGTTGCTCATGTTCCCAGGAACCAGCTAATGGGCGTATACTATAACTGGAAATATAAGGAAATAAAAATAATGAAAAATTCTCATTTTTCATTAGAAATCAGTGTGGAAGATTCTTGCTTCACATCTATCCCTGGTTTCAGTATTTGAAAATTGATAATCTTTCCTGAGAATAATGCAGTACATTGCTTGCTCAGTCCTGTAATTTTATTGCTTGCCTTACAAATTAACCAAGCCCTTGAGTTGCATGGTAATAAATGTTTCCTAAAGAACTAGTTTTATTCTTTTAATTGAAAGAGCCTCACTGTACTTTTTGAATAGCATCATTTTTTGCTGTATCTGTCTTCTTTCCTTCTATGAAAAGAGAGATCCTTATGGCAATGTGTAAATGTGAAAGTATTTAGCAAAGAGTATTTACCGAGAAGTACTCTGCTCATGTAAATACAACTGCAGTGAGTTACTTTAGTGGTCAGGTCATTAGTATTCATGTCAATAATAGGTACTGACAAAAGCCATTTATCAACTTTGCAATGTGATATTTTGGTTTAACAGCTGTGATTCTCTGCCTCAGTATTTATACAAAAGTAGAGTGCGCTGCACATTTATGATCAAGCACTTAGAGGACCAAATCTACCCCAAACCACTTTTACATGGTTATGTTGAACTTCATGCACATGTGTTGCTAGGTGTGAATGTGTGTGTAAAGACCTGAAGTTGAAGTTGCTGCCTTGTGGCATTTGGCATTTAAAGGTATGGATGAACCAGACGTACAGGGTATAATTCTGTCTTTTGGCCTCAAAATTCTCTTATTTTGTGATGCACTTAGTGGACTGAACATAAAATTGCCGTGGAGAAGAGGATGATCAGCAATAATCTGTCTTTGTGGTGATTTATGTCTTATATTCCATGGAAGCCTGCCTTTAATTTTGTTCCAAAACCCTAACTTTGCTAACCTATATTATTCTTTGTCAAACAGTTCTGTTGGTTCAGAAGAATGTAAACTATTTCTTTGGCCTGCATTGTGGCAACTTCACAGCATTTGCCTTTGGACTTGGCTTTTATTATTTTTAGAAAGCCTATGAACCTCTAATGTATCGTTATATACACAGTTTTATGCTGTTCTTAATTAATAAATAGAGCTGAATTAGCTGGTTGAAACCAAGCTTTTAATTTTTGTTAAAAAATATTTTGTGATTAGGTTAAGCTAAATGGAAGCAATCTTTTTTAAAAAAGGGATGTTTACCAAGAAGCTTGTATCAATTTATTTAATTGGGCTAGAAAACCAATTAAAATTAAACTAGTTCAATCTTCTGAGTGTTGGCAATGCTCAAGGTGCCTCATCGGTCTGAGTTGTCCAACTATCTCAACTGAAATTTAAAAAATTGAGTTTCTAATGGAAATTGTCTGCCCTGTAGATGTCCGTATCCTTCACAGTTTGTGTACTTTATATCACAGGCAGTAAGAATATTAGCATTACAGGGTAAGGCTGATTTGCATACACACATATGAAGACTATAAGCAAACACCACTGCAAGGAGAAATTCAGTCCTGCACCTTTAGCCTGCCATCTGGATTTCCACCTGGTGGTAATATAGATAACTTTCTGTGTGTATTAATCATTACAATGGACCAAGGCCATGCTTTAAGATCGTGTTACATATTCATTTTGCAATTGCAGAGATGTGGTATTTAACCAAAATCAGGTCATGAAGATCTTTACTCTTATGCATAGCCCAAGCTATCAGCATAATTGGATGAACTAGCTGTTTATGTCCAGATCCAGAATTTTGTCTATCATAGTGATATAATCTTTATTATCATGGTTTCCAGATCTATCTTTTCTTTCATATCACAGGTAGGACTATGACAGCCCCATTTCTCCACAAATTACAATAGACACTGGAGACTAAGCAAGACATAAAATGAAGACATAAAAATTACTATCATTAAGTGATCATTAGTGTCTATAAATGATAACGGGAACATTTCAAAAACAGAACTAAGTAGCTATGCTGTATATTTGAATGACTTTCTAGAATACTGATATAAATCATGGGGCAAGTTCCTGGTTGTTTCTGCAGGAGTAAGTGCATGTGAGAGCATGTATGTTTCAGTATATATATGAGCTTGTACATAGAACTAAGCAAACAATTTGAAATAAATTATTGTATAGAGCTAAGTGTTTTTTTTATATTCATGTCTAGGAACAAATTGCATACATTTCTAACTGTCTGTTGATATGGAAAATTCAAAACACTACTTAACAGTAATTACTGACTTTGTGATATTATTTCAACCATTGACTGGAGGGGTTAAATTGTTAAAATTAGATTGTTGATATGAATGTTTATGCAAAGTGCATTTGATTTCTGTGGATATCCAAACAAGTCATTCTCATATTTGCATATGCTGTGCATTTGTACAGGCAGAATCCATTTGGATTAGTCTGCACCAAGAGAGAAAACAGTAACTGTTAATACAGAGTGGTGTTGTGATAATCTTATCCTTGAGATTCTTTCAGATCGGTAACCTTGATTCTCTCTGCTTTCTTCCCCGACATGTCCAAGCTTGGTCACTGGAATCCCTGGCCAGTGCAACCCAATTAGGATTCTAAATAGAATTAGGAAGCAGCTGCTTTCTATTCATCGCAGACTTGCAAATGGAATAAATACTCCAAGAGTTATATGTGTGTCTGTAGTTGCAAATGGTACTGAATCAGTTCTGCCACTGACATAGTGATGGAGGTGTTCAAAGCTCCTATAGGATCCTCCTTCTCAATATAGTTTTTTCTGTCTCATACTCATATACTGCTAGTAGCCGTGTGAAGCAAGGTTAAAGCTAGCCCAACTTGAAATTGGTGGCTGATTTCTGAAGATCCATCTTTAAGATGAGGATTTTTACTGATAGTCTTTGAAAAACATTACAGAAGGAACATCAGAAGACAACATGTGAAATAGTAAGCAAGATCTGATGCTCCAACATCAAGCAAAACTTCTCTCAAAGTCTCTGCTATAGAAGCTTTGAACAGTTGCTCTGTTTTTGGATTGTCTCTCAAATTCCCAAATTCAGGCATGTTAGGCTGACAGATCTCACTGTGTCCTGGTATGCCTAGTTGTTTCTATCATAATTGGGGTGAGATGACACTCAAAGGGGTGGACCCATGATGCAATTCCTGTGTAGACAGTGCTCCATATGAACTGACCTCCCTGAGGGAGCTTATGTGGTCCCTCCAATATATCTCAGGCTAGGTTATGAAGAATACCAATATTTCCATTTTCTTCTGCTCATCTTGGTTCTATGGCAATTACTGCCATGAGAGTACCCAAAGAGATCAGATTGGTGGGAATGTGGGTATTTGAAGCAAATTTTCTGAAATCAGTCTTTTATTTTCAGTCACAGAGTAGTCCTTTGGTACTTTCTCAGTGTAGCTGTATATCTGTTTCTTTTCTCCACTATAAATATTCAGTCACTCTGTTAATTTTTATTCCTGGATTTTCATGTAACATTTATAATGAGAGGACTAGTGTACTTTTGTTAATATTTAAACCTTTGCTTTTTTTTAATGTCCTTATAGTGATAGTGATATATCTATCTCTGGAGACATTGTGGTAGATCTTCTAAGATGTAGAGTAACCTCTAGAGATGCATGCTTTTGGTTGTCTGAATATCAAGTCTGTTTTTTGTATCAGAATAATCACTTAGCCTTTCTAATTCCATCATGCGTCAAACAAAACAGTCCTTGGTGATTTTTTTGTGGTTACCAATTCATGTTAAGAAACAGAGGAAAAAGGAATTACAGAGAGACAAGTGGTCTGAAACCTGCAAATCATTTTGACTAGAAGCCAAAAGAAAAAGCTATTTCTTCACCAGTGAAATAAAAATTCAGGCTGATAAAGATGAAACATACAGTGCTGGGGTTTATTTGCATTTTTTTATTTATTTGGTTGATTTATTTCCAAGGAAAATTTGATAGAATCTAAGATGGGATTTTCCATTATTCATTGTCTGGGCTTAATACAAACTTTTAATAGAGCTCATGTATTAAATATGGATGAAAGGAACTTCATGTAGTAAAGTTGATTCAGAGATTACATTATTTCATAGCTGCAAAAAGGGATCCATTAATAAGATGTCAGTATTAACCTGTGTGTTATTTTCTATATGGTCAGATTTAGATATCATCTGAAATTGGTTGGAGTAATTTTAGACAGATGGTTTTGCTCTTTTGAAGGCCTTTTATGGTATGTGGTATCATTACGCTGTGCAATGAATTCTGCAGCATGAATTTTTCTTCACCCAGCACTCTCCATAAAGGGCAGTGCTCATGGCTGTGCTTCTGAGTGGTGTCCTTTCCTGCTCCCCTTTGCTCTCAGAGAGCAATAATTTGTGCCATCCTATCTGTGGTTACAGATTGCCTCCTCTCTGTTCGTAATAGGCAGGCTCTGTGCAGAGGAGCCACCACAGTCTCTGCTCTCCTGTTCATGGAGGGGAATAAACCATCTTGCAGGTCTTTGATCCTCTTGTCTGGGACCTACCCCACAATGAAAGAAGCCAGATCTCAAGGCAGGCTTATCCTCTGCCCTCAGGTCATGAGGAGGCTGCTGACCACGGTTGGTGAAGACTGGACCGGTGCTGGGCCTAGGGATGGGTCATGAGGGGCTGGTTTTGTGATCTGCCCCTATGCCATGCTGCTACTGGGTGTGGGAGACATCCCATCTCTGCTGCCGTCAACCTGCACTGCAGCCACAGAGAAGACTTCTCTCAGCGTGCGTGTGCTGGATTTGGCTGGGATAGAGTTAATTTTCTTCATAGCAGCTAGTATGGGGCTATGTTTTGGATTTGTGCTGAAAACAGTGTTGATAATACAGAGATGTTTTAGTTGTTGCTAAGTAGTGCTTATACTAACTCAAGGACTTTTCAGCTTCCCATGCTCTGCCAGGTGCAGAAGAAGCTGGGAGGGGACACAGCTGGGACAGCTGACCCCAACTGACCAAAGGGCTATTCCATACCATTTGGCATCATGCTCAGTGTATAAAGCTGGGGGAAGAAGAAGGAAGGGGGGGATGTTCAGAGTGATGGCGTTTGTCTTCCCAAGTAACCATTACGCGTGATGGAGCCCTGCTTTCCTGGAGATGGCTGAACACCTGCCTGCCCATGGGAAGCAGTGAATGCATTCCTTGCTTTGCTTTGCTTGCATGTGCAGCTTTTGCTTTACCTATTAAACTGTCTTTATCTCAACCCACAACTTTTCTCACTTTTACTCTCCCAATTCTCTCCCCCATCCCACCAGGAGTGAGTGAGCGAGCGGCTGCGTGGTGCTTAGTTGCCGGCTGGGGTTAAACCACGACAGGGGGCCACTTACGAGTAGACCTCTTTCTCTTAGCGCTGCTGATTAAATGCCACACAAAAGGATCCCAAGGTGGAGCAGGTTTTGTCTTTGGGATACTGGCACTCTCTTAGCAACAACAAAGCAGCTCTGAACTGCGTAGCAGAGATGCAACAAGGTTTGGAAAGCAAGTGTGCGTGAAAGAAAATCTTTGAGGGAGTGGACTTTGAGGTTACCATGGCACTAGTCACATGTGTGTAACAAATCTGTGACCAACTCTGGACAAAGCTAGCAGTGAAAAAGCAGGAGTCTCTGGCTCACCCAGCCCTATCCCTCCTACCTAGAAACCTTCACATGCAGCAAGGTCACCCTTGTTTAAGAGAGTACATTTATATGACCCTCTCACTTATTTCCTTCCTTCCTGCAAGTCCCATCAAACTAATTCCTGTCCTTAGGTGCCAAAATCAGAATTTTGCATTTAAAAAAACGGTGGCTTGACAGCTGGAACAGAGATATGGGTGCTTGTTGCAGCCTGCCTGTCTGCACCTGCAGCGATTCAAGGCCTTTAGGCCACTACTGAACTTGTTGTATAAATCACATCTTCAAAAGAATGGGGGGGAGGGAGATTTTATTGTCCTCTCTACCATATTGTTTAGAAATGTGTCCAGAAAAGCTTAGGGAAAAAAAAACCAAATAAAAGGAACTGAGTGCCCTGTGTTGTACAATCTACTGTTCTGCTTGTCTATTTGGTTTTCTTTATTTTCTTTCAACCATATGACTAACCTCACCTCTTTGTGTTCAGCAGCTGAACAAAATGCACAGTGCTATATTCAGAAGCACCCACTCATTCCTTACAGCTTTTATTACAAAACTGTCCCTCCACATGTCCGTGTTGGCCTCTGACCCTACACGTTTACTTCAAGTAAACATGCCAGATGGCAGAGAAAAGTGGTAGGGCAAAGAACAACCCTCTGGGGGCCAGGAGTCATGAAATCCTTCTCTACAAAGCAAACTTAAAAGCAACAATTTCAACAAATGCCTTAGAGCAAGTTCACAGCTAGAATGAAAGGGAGACGGAGAAAAAAATAAGCAAAAAACCCAACCCAACTCTCTCGTTACATATTTTGTTTTCTGTACCACCAGCTACATTAGTAGTAAAAACAAATAAAAATATAAGCGATCATTAGGAAAGACAGACAGATGGACTGAGTTTTTAGGCAGAGAGGTGGAGGCGGGCTTGCATTTGGAAATCAGCATTCAAATCTGGAGCCTGAATATTGCAATGACCCCTGCAATATTTCCCACGTTCCTCTCCCTCCACGGGGGCACTGTCAGAAGACAAGGGGTGAAGTCGCTGCCGTCGCTACCGAGCCTGTTGTTCTCCCTTGAACAGAGGAAAATGTTCAAATCAGGGGACACCTCATACTTGGTGCCATTGTTTGCTGCCAGTGATCGTGTAATAGGCACTGCAGAAAAGAATAATGTAGAGGACAAGAGGAGCAAAGTTCAAGGAGTGAGAGGTACCTCCAATTAACCCATCTGACACAGCAGGAGGAAGCAGACACATTTTATGGTGTACATTGCAGCTCCAGCTAGCTGGCCTAGCATAAGATACTACTTCTACCAACAGACAGAGCTTCCCTTACACCCCTCAGTCGTCATCCCAGCAGCTTTGCTTTTGTTGTGGTTTGGCGGACAAGGTGGAAATGCATTCAGTTTCTTAAGCTTTTCAACTTTATGCCAAAGGGGATGCCAATTCATCTCCTCAGCCCACCTCTTGTTTGTGGCCTTACGATAAAATCCTGTGCGTTTATTCCCATTTAGACGATCAATGCTGGATTCAGGCTGGGGCATGGTGGCATTTTCTCCAAGTCCAGGTGATGATTTAGTTGCCTAGATATAGAATCAGGTGCTTTAAAATAAGTCCCTCTGTGACGTCCTTCTTTTCTGAAATGCTATGGATGGCCTGACCCATGCACAAAAGTCAATACACCTCATGGTTTGCATGCAGCCTTTATAACTAGTTCTCTGAAAAAGTTTTTTTCCTTGTCAGCCCCAGAGCACTTGACGGTAAGAGGTAAGTAGACATTGATTTTTCTTTTGCTTTGCAGCCAGAGAAGCAGGAGCGTGCAGAGCAGAATTGCCTTCCCAAGGCCAAACTACAAGCCCCACAGCACCTCAGCTGCTCTCCTCCCAAATGCCTTTGCTGTGTCCTGAAATGCCCCAGGGAGGAAGGGGAAGCTGGATAGGGATGCAGACTGCTCCCCATGTAGCTGCCACAGGCTATTCCCTCTGGTTCATGCACAGTTCATCTTAGGCCCTCCTGCTGCCATCTTTTTTCCTGACTGATGCTTTGTTCTGTAATTTTAAACTGTCTCACTTCTGCCAGCAATCTTTGTTTCAAAGAGATAGCTATGAATATGACAAGACCAGGGGACTTGTTCTGCAGCTAATCTACGTACATGTAGTTCAGCTGTTTTCCCTGAAACAACGTCATTAAGCCCTCCTGAGGACCTGGACCACAAATGTATCATTTCAAAAAGTAACTTCACCTGCAAGATCCATAAGGTAAGCAAAAGAGCACTTTCAGTAAGGTCTTTAAACTTTCCAATATGCATTAAACACATTCCATACTTCAGAAGGACAATAATTAACTTTTTTAATACAAACCCCTCATTCTTCCTAGGATAGATTTAACTGCTGATATTTCTTAAAATTGGGAATTACAAACTTTTAATTGAAATAGGAGCTAGACATGGAGATACTGTCACACTCCTTGAATTGAAAGGAGATGTTCTCCCCTCCTTTACTTGTTATATGAAACAATTTCATTTTTTAAACAAAATCTAGAGATAGTAATTGTTATTTCATAGGCTTACCTTAGATTAAGAAACTGACATTGATCATTTAATTTCATTATTGTGCGTAACTACATAATTTTGCTTATGTACTGTACACATATGATTGTGCAAAATATCTGTAATTATTTGTTGTGATAATGTGTGGTATATTTAAACACAAGTATCAAATAAAGCAGGATGGCTGTTTAGCAGAATCAACTCTAAAAGACCCCTTGAGCATGCTGAAGCACAAAAGCAAAGAGGGCACACACAGGTGTTAGCCTTATTGTGCCATCTTCTGCTGAAATGTCTTCCAATAAGGTTGCCATGAGGGATGTAAAAGAAACAATGGGACAAAATCTGTGGCAAGAGGATTTGGACTCTGCAAGTCAATGCAAATCTCCTCTAGATGACATGACAACGATGTCTTTAAGGAGCCAACAAGACAGGGGATATGTTGGCACTTCTCTGGTTTAGCTCTGTTAAAAAAACATGGAGGTGCATTTTAAATGGTGGCTTTCTATCTTCCCTGTTTTCTGTACACCCCTGTCTTTCATAAACCCCCAAACTGCAGTCAGCCTCTTTTCTTAATTGATTGCATAATGCAGCCTTCCTGCTTCTAAGCTATTAGGATGCACTTGAGATATGTGTTCAAGTTTTCCTCACAGTCAGGGAGGTTAAAAGCTTGTCTTTTTGAAAATGAAAGCAGAGTTTCTCATATAATTACACAACGGCATGGGCTGGATATTAAAAAAAGCATCAGCTATCATGGGACTTGAAATAGAAATGTAGCACTACCAATGCTCTGGGACCCCAAACCTCCTCTGAAAACTAGAGCAGCTAGAGCGTGCCCTGTGGCATTAGTGGAGCGCTGCAAGAGGACCATTAGGGCCATGTCACAGCCCTGACTCCAGGGTGAGGGTCAGGATTCATTAGCCCTTTAGGGTAAGTCAGCAATGCCCCTTCTACAGGCAGAAACTCATGTAAGTTACTGCAGTCATGCAAGTGACCAACCCGCTCTGTGGCATCTGACTAGAGAGAAACTGGAGGGGATGTGGGGAAAAGAACATTTGATAGCAACCTGGAATAATAAAGTTAAGGAAAAGATCTTTCAGGACAAGTATTTTACTGTGAAGAATGCAAGTTTATGTCCTGTTGCCGATTTGCATCTACCCCTTCTCAGATAGTCTTTTTAGTGTATTTTTTGTCTTCTTACTGTAAGCAAATGAAAAGGTGCACAGCTATGCAATTTATTGTTTTATTGGATATGAAGCTTCTCATTTAGCCTTGGCTGAACAGTGTTTCTGGTTAATTGGCCACCAGCCAAATGCTATAATTAGGGATTTACTGCTCCCTTAGCTACAGCAGGGCTAAGCGTCAGTGTACAGAGCACTCCAGTGCTGTATTTCCTCTTGAAATGTAAGTTGTTTGCTGCTGAGTCTCCTTTTCCCCTTAGCTTTTGCAGAGACATAGAGAAGCTGAACTGGATAGGGGCTGGCCAGTGGTTCTGGGCAGTTTTGGGGGAGTTCTTGCATGGTGCAGGTTAGGCTGAAATGAGAGAATTACTCAGGCTGTCTGCACGGGAAGTGTCTCCAGGGGGCTGTGGGAAAAGCTGTATCTCTCCTTACACGTTTGCAGGGCGTGTGTGCTAGCAGAGCAATGTGTTGGCCTGTGCACAGAGATGTGCCTAGCAGAGATGATGAGAAATCAGTTCCCCAGGCAAGAACTCCGACACCATTGAGATGAACTTGTTCTATACAGCGGGAACTCTGAGCTTTGCTCTGCAACAAGAGGCTGTGAGGTGTTGGAGTAGGGAGAGCTCAACAATGCTGAGGGCATAGAGTGTGTGTGGGTGGCTGGGTTTGAGTGGAGGACAGAGGAAGTTGTGTTCGATTGATCGGGAGGATTGATAATATAATTTTCCTCAAACATTGCAATAAAAATTAAAATTGCCATCCCTGCATTGATATTGTTATCCCTGGGCTAAAACTATCATCCTCCTAGGAAGAGTGAATCTCATAAGAATATATGAAACCACATACAGTTAGAAGTAAAAATCCTGATAAAAATAGAACCATCAGAGGCATTTTACAATATTGCAGAAAACACTAATCAAACTAAAATAAGGTGCTTGGAAACTCCAATGTTTTCCTTGTGGGAAAGGTGCCCAAACTACTCAGCCTTCCAATCCTTATACCTAAAATTACTGATGAAATTCTCATAATAAAATTAATAATTGATACGTCATAATAGTTTTGTATCTTAAAACATTTGGCTGAGATTGATGCAAACGGTTGTGACTAGGGAATGCTCAATGCTGCTAGTGCCCAGCGGTTGTTAGCTAAACAGAAACATCACTCCTGGGTGTCCCAGCACTTCTAAGCATCCAAATATCACGAATAAATCAGTTTCCTACTGTACACTGAGCTATATTTGGAACAAGTTTATTTGCAGAAATTGTAGCTTCAGCTGGCTGTGCATTTATGAGAAATGAATAGAAACTTTACCACTCAATAGACATTTTAATGACAAAATCTTGCTTAGAAATAAAGCTGGTCAAACGATATCCACAAATAGCCTATCTGCAGTTTTTTGTCCTATCAGTGTTTGAATAAATTCTGGTTCTTAAAACTTGCAAAACAGTATTTTAAATAGTGGTCTTTCCATGGTCTGTCCAATAATATGAAAGTTATAGTAGAGATCTTGCAGGACTGGAAGCTGCTGTTTGGTCTGCTCATAGTGTTAGCAGGGATTTTTGGGTAACATTCATTTATCACAAAGTCAATATCTTGGGCCTTTGACCTTCAAAGGCTCTAGATTGTCTTTTGATATATGATGGTTCAAGACTTGCAAGGTTGTGGCACCTCCCTGAAAGTATTGGGTCAACACCTGTTATATGTTTAGAAATTGCTGTTTTATTCTTTGTGCTTCATATATAGCCATACCACAGAAGGGACAAGCGCAGCTAAGGCCATTTTACTTCCTTGTTCCTATTAACCTCTCTGAAACACGGGGAGGGAAGAGATGGGATCACAGGCCTGTCCCTTTGTGCACTGCCCAGTGATACAGGTTGCTGGCAGCAAGTATGAATTGCATAGTGCACCTGCCTTTAGTACACTGGTGGTGTCTGAATGGAATTGGTAAATTTTCTTGGTAAATGCCTGGCATAGCATCTTCAGAAGCAAATACTGGGTCAGTATGGCTCTGCATGGTGCATTGCATCTGCCTGTGGTGGCTGGAGGAAAAGACAGGAGGGAGCAATATGCTTCAGTTTTGCTTCCCACCAGAGAGGAGACCAGGAGACTGTAAATTGCTATGAAAGAAACAGAAGATGAAGAATTCACATCTTGGTGCTATCCTAAGCTTGGCTGTGTTCTGTTGGGTTTTTTTTCTCCAAATGCTCCTAATCTGTGCTTTAGATTTCCCATCTGATATATCGTTGACCCTAAGGCCTACACAAATCATGACATTTAAAGTAAAAGAAAAGGCTGAAATCTTTTTTACTGCCTCCTGAGCCCTGGAGGCTTGGTGAAAGAGGGACTTACTACTTGTTTTCAGGTTTTCTTTCACAAACATGAAAGTCAGAGATAACTTAGTGAAATAAGATTTTCCCATACTGCAAGACTGCAGGAGCTGCGTCTTGAAAGAAACCAACAAGCTGTAAGCAAGTAGTGAATGGTGCCAGCCTATTGAATCACCAGACCATCTCTGAATGACATTTTTATTCCTTTGCTTCACAGAGTATACAGGGTTTTTTTAAGTCCAGTTGTATTTGTAAAGTGCATGTTCACCTTTGGGTGGAAAGTGTTAAAAGTGTACAGACTGTAATGAAACCAGGGACTTTTTTCAATGTGTTTCTCTGGATACCACGTAGTACATCAGGTCCTGATGCAGATACTGGTGCTTTTAGGGCACTATGCCAATTAAGTAGTGATATTTAAATTGCTGTTATACCGCAACAACTTAGCTATAAGGAAAAAAGTTTCTTCCTAATTCTTGTTAAGGATCTTCTATTCAGGCTAATAGTAGACAACGAAGAATATACAAGGCAATGGAAACCCCACTGTGTCCCAGAGAAATGGACTTTTGCAAGAGCAGAGGATTTTTTTCATTTCTTATCACTTTGGGTCTTTTTCCATTGTTTTTTTTTTTGGTGGGGTTTGTTTTTTTTTTTGCATTAATAATAGTACTGACCTTACAGACTCAGAAATAGACAGGATGGTATCCTATATGATGGTATCCTCACGTAGATTATACAGACCTCAGGGTGAAAAAGCTATTGGAAAAAAGGCTGTGGAGACACAAGAATAAAATTACTGAAAGGCAGTTATGTTAACTCCTAGCAGGGTTTTCAACCAAGCCAATATCACCTCACAAGCAACTGCATTTGAGGAAACTGGCAAATCCAGCAGTATGAGATTAGACATTTTATCATTGTCCACTACCAGTGTGGGATTATTTAATATTCCTCCCAGGAACATGTCCAGACAAATACAGATGAAGGCAATCTCAGCCAATGAGATGCATCTGGGTTTTTTTGTGTCATAAGCTTTTTGGTGTGGATGGTTTGAGGCATGGCCATTTCACCATCTCTGTGAGAATGGTTATCAGCTCAGGTCTTTGCCCCTCTTTTTGTGATGGCAAAGGATATGGCTCCAGAGTGTGTAGCTTGGCTCACAGCCTAAAATCATCAGAGGCTCCCCAAATTACTGTTTGCTCTATGTGCACAAAAGAGTATAATTCATTTTCAGTAGAACTCCAGTGACGTAGCTGTTTAGAATTGCCAGTGTCTATTACTTGAGATATATCTGCTGCTGAAGCCTTCAAGTGTATTTTGGAATAGTATCAGAAAAATAGTTTTGGAAAAGACCTTGAGAGGTGCTTTAGTTTATCTTTTTCTGCAAGGCAGATCCAAGGCAGGATCCTGCAACCCCACTGATATAGGTTGCAGATTCCCCAGACCACCTAGCCCTGTGTTTTAATATCTCTTATTCTCTAAAAGTTTTTCCTCATGTCAAACGTTAATCTTCCATTGCAATCCAAACCCATTACTTCTTGTCTCCATAATTGAAGAGAGCAGTTTTCTTTACTTGCTTTCTCTTACAGCTACTTTTAGTATATTTTCATTAAGAAATGTATACCTCTCCTTTTTCCTTCTATAAACCAAACATTTCTACTTCCTTCAGTATTTTCTCCTATCTCATGTTTTCTAGAATTGCCATTAGATTTCTCTGGATCATCTCCATTTGATAAAAGTCTTCTGTTGTGCCCTGGCTGAGACCCTGCCATTTCTGAATAGAGTGGAAAGATTGCTTTACATGTCTTACTGTTGACTCTCCTCCTCTTTCTATATATCTTCCTTTGATATTTGCCTTTTTTGAAACAGCACATCACTGTTGACCTGTTGTTCAGTTTGCAATTTACTGTAACTCCCATATCTTCTTCTTCAGCAGATCTGCTTAATCAGTTCTTCCCTATCTGGCAGCTGCAGGATCGATTATTCTTGTCCAGGTATAAACTTCACGTTGGGCCTATTCCATAGATTTGTTCTCCAATTTTTCAAGACCATTTTGATTTCTAATTCTGTTTTGTTTAATGTGCGTGTAGTCCTTCTGAGCTCTGTGAATTTAATAAGCACATTTTAATTAAAAAATTGAATAATATCAAACATACACCTGCAGAACCTTCAACTCTTCCTTCACATTTAATAATGCACCATTGATAACTACCTTCTTCAACTACTATCGCCAGTCTGCCTAAAAGTTTTACTTGATCCTATAGTAGTTTCATATTAAGCATGACTTTCTTGCTTGTTCCTAGAAAGGTCTCATGTCAAGAGCCTCAGTGAAGCCAACAACTAACACCTATATGTTCTCCTCTGTCTTTGAGGCATACTCTTCTGTCATAGAAGAATATTAGTCTGATTTGAGAAAATTTCTTTTTGCAAGAATGCACACTGGATGTTATTCATCTCTTTGTTTCTTCCTAGTTGCTTTGTTTAAAATCAAGTTTATGTTTGATTATTTCTTTCAAACATTTTACAGGAATGAAAGTAAAACTGAAATTTCCTGGCTTGCCTTTCCCTCTTACACTTATTAATAATGATAAGCACTTTATCTGCCCTTTTTCAATGCTTTGAAATCTTACTTGACCTCCATAGTTTCTTAAAAGTCACTAAATCACTAAATAACCTGAAAATGTTCTCTTCATTGGGACCAGTGAATTTGTAAACATGATTTATTTAAAGATCATCCAACCTATTTTTTCTCTATTCTGGTTTCTTTCTGCTTAGTCACTAGTGTTGACGTTGATAGCAAACTTATCATAGCTGAACTATGCAATGAAACTAAGCTCCAAAAGTCACTAGTAATGACTTTAATGCAAGTACTAAGAAAAACCCATCAAGTAAAAAAGCATCATGCAGATCTGCTGGTAACATTCTCCAAGTATCCCAACTTATTTCTTCACTAAAACCTCTCAGTGTATTTAGGTGTTGGCTTAAGCAGTAGCATGTCCTCTCATAATGAAATGCATGCATTTCTCCTCAATATTCTTGCAGTGATTTTTCCTGTGTCACTGATCCTCTGACTGTCATTTGAAATCACACAAGATAACATATCTATTGTCTTTCACAAGACTAAAAGAAAATAGTGTAGCTCTAATATTTAATACCAGGATGCTTTTTGTGGGTAATTCAATCCAAATAGTGTTTGCCATGGTCTCTGAAAGCCCAAATCTTTCTTTGGAGTAAAAAGAAACAATGACAGCTCAGAGCCCTTGAGTTAAGTGTGACAATTTTTAGAGGCAGTGCTTGCATGAAAATCATGGAGTACACTGTATAATGACCAACACATTTCTAATCTTGAATGTGATAAGATCATTCTTCTGAAGCTGATAGATGGAACAGTGAGTTTGTAAAACAGTGTGCTTATCAATTTTTCTTGGTCTCTAGACTCCTGTAGATAAGAGGCTTTATTTATTTTGGGGGCCTGAAGCAAAATTAATATCAGCAGTGAATAGTTTTAAGCTGGGATGATCTCTCTGAAGAGTGTAACAAAGACATGCAAAAGCCACAGAACTTTTTTTTTTTAGAATTTGGAAAGGTTACATTTTTGTCTCATTTTTGATTGCCTGTGCCCTTTAATTTATTCACTTTGGGAACCAGAACAGAATCTATGAATGGTAAAGAGACAGAGTATTTTCAATGCAGTGCTTTCTCAGAGCTAATGCAAGACAGTACTCTCCATGGTGTGCCTGGGAATAATTATGCTTAGTTATCCAGAACTACTTCCCCAAGCCATTCCTTGAAGGATTTTTCTTTTCTCACTTGTGGTCGTGCTTTTTTATGTTTTATATAAAGCAGTGCATCCTTTCCACCAGCTGAAAATAAAACGATACTATATTGGGTGCAAGAGGGCAATGGGTCTGTCTGTATGAGAGACAGTATTAAATTCCTCCTCATGTTGTGATGAAGGCTGTGTAAATGGTCTTTTTTTTTTTCCCAGAAGCAATTATTTAGTGTAATAAACTATATCTGTAGGAGACCGTAAACCTTCACACAAACCCAGTCCCTTTCCCTCTTGCCTGTCGATTTCCAGCTTCTGCTGCCCAAAGAGCAGCTCTGTTTGTCTCGCTCATCCTGCGAGGGCAGAGGACCTGCCAGCAAAGCCACTCTTCAGACTGGGTACCGGTAAGCCACAGGGAACCACCAGCACTTTTCCACTGCAGAGGTGGGGGGTGTCCTGTCTGCAATTTTCTTGTGTTACAGATGATTGTGGGTCTAATTCTTACCTGAGTGCTTTATTTGTGTTTCTCTTGTGACCCAATAAAAAGAGCCACTATACTTAAACTTTCTTTCAGTTAGAAAAAAACCCAAAATTCAGCTGGTACTGGCATGAAGTGATGGCAAGTGGTTTAACTGCAAAAGCAGGAAAAATGCTGAGCCGGAGAAGCTGCCCCTGGAACAGCACCTGGCAAAAAATAACTAAATCCTTCCATATAGCCTGGTCCAGTTTAAACTGTGAAGCAACAGATTCACCTACAGTTTATGAAACCAAGGGAGACAATGCTCTTCCATACTGTCTCATTGGTGCCCAAGATGCTCATGCTGACTAAAAAGGCATGAGTTTGGTGTTTCCCTGTAGCTGTGCCATTTACACTCCAAGGTTCTTATCCCTTGTATGGTTAAAGAAGGCTTATAATTTCACTAAAGTTGTATTTTCACTCAAAGAAATTTCATTTTCATTCAAACTTTTGAAAATATTTCTTTTCAGCAGGTGGGCCTCAAGTACAAAGAGAAAGTGCAGCCACACAGGGACCAAGGAAAAGTATTTTCCCTGCCAAATTTCAGCTATACTTAGTTAAAAAGGGTAGAATGGCTTGTAAGATTTAATTTCTTTCTATATACCATTATGGATGTTTAAATTCATGCTAGTTGTTTATGAGTACACTCAAAGCATGGACCTTGGTAGGATATGTGGAATGCAAGTATAAAGTAGAGGTTACTCCTTTCCCCCCAAAAGTTAGCAGCCTGGAAGACATGATGTGTATTAACTAATGGAGAAGCGGTGAGGTAGAAAGGAGCACAGGGAACAACATCAGTGGATGTGGCAACACCACCAAAACTCACAACCTTAGCAGATGTCTTAGAACTTTTGAGTGTTACAATTTATCCAAAGTAAGTGGAAAGAAGTGGATGTGTGAAAATCTCAGCTTCCCATTTTTTATTGTCTTAAGTTTCTAGACTTTATGGTCATAAAGAAAACTCTGTAATGCAACCAGGAAATGAGAAATATACCACCCACAACTCACTGAATTAAATTCAAAAGACGTTGAGTTGGATTCGATGATCCTTATTGGTCCCTTCCAACTCGAGATATTCTGTGATTCTGTGATAAAAGTCCTAAAATATATTTGTTTATTAAAGAAGCCTCCACATTATTCTAAGAAAATCTTAGTTTTCCTGGCAGAGGCACATATTCTTGTGTTGGAATAGAGCAAATAGATATGACTTTCGATTTCTTGCTACTTGGAAACTGCTTGCCTAATTTGCCCTGAAATTAAAATATAAAAAGAAAATACTTCCTTTGGCAGGTCTTAAGCTTATATGTTAGCCCAAATTCAATAAGCACAAGCAACTGAAATATACATATTTTGAAAACATTCAATCAATTGTGTTTCTCATAGCAACACTGTATTTTAAGAGATTGTATTATTAACATTTATTCATTGTACTTAGCAAAGAGTAACATTTCTTCTGTTATAGTATGCCAGAAAATGAGAAATTAATTCCTTTCCCTCCCATCTTATTCCCTCTAAGAAAGAAACAGGAAGTAAAAGTCACTTAGAGTCTGGGAAAGGGCTAAAGAAGAGCAAATATGTTAATAACCCTGAAAAACTGGAATATTCAAATATGAATGGGAAGAAGGAGGTGAAAAACACAGAATTCCCTTGGGAAAGGGCCAAAGAAAAATAATTTGGACATGATGCTTTCTAGAAAAGGGATTGTCCTTTGCTATAATTTTTTGCTAAAAGTCCTGTTAGTTTTTGTCTATTCTGCTCCTGCAGTTTTCCTGAGAATTAGCAAAATTTGTAATGTAACTCAGTACAAGTTGTATTCTTAATACAATTCAGTACAAATGAGGCCACAGTACAAAGGACCAAAATCTTCACTCTTCATTGCATCAGTAAATGCAAAACACAATTGTCATGTAGAGTTATTGATTTCCTGTGGAAACTGTGGAGTGTATGGGGCAAATTCTGGCTATTGGATTTTATTTTTCGCGTGATATTTGTCATGATTCATTCTTTCATACAAAAGCACTTTTAATTCTAACTTTTTTTTTTTTTCCTGCTCAGTGACACCCCGTTAAAGGGGAGAAAGGTACTGAAATAATGAAATATTTTTTCTAGGAATAAGCAATATGGCAATTTTGTAATATACTTTCTTATACTTTATATGTTCTACAAAATGTCTGTGCTTTCACACTATTTCTTTCGCCTTGTTCATATTGCTGTTTTCTCTCTTTCCATTGAATTCCACAAGCAATTTTTTTTATGGTAACTACACAGCAAATTCTCTGGAAAATGAGAATGACATACTGTCTTATATTGTAATGACAGGGATTACTTTGTGTCACTTCACAAGATCTTTTTGAGATCACAGTAGTATAATTTGATAACTTATTGATAACTTAATGATTTACAGATGTCTTAGTCAATTATTACCTCAGGAATATTCACTAATCTCTTGATAGCATAGTTACAATAATGTGTATCACCTATACAGTGACACATAGTAAGTTTTCTGTCTATGCAAAGCTATTTGCCTTTCCTTACCTCTCTTTTTAAAGTGTATTTTGGGTCAAGAGCTGTTAGAATCTCCTGGTTGTTTTTTTTTTTTTTTCCCAGGAAACACGAATGGTGCTTATAACGTGTTTCCTTCATTAAATTTGCTAGTAGATACATGCCTGGACCACAAAAATCAGGATCCATTTTTACAGTGAACTGACCCTTTGATAGCAGTGTGGCTGAGAGGCAAGTGGTCTGGGACTGCCCTGTCACTTCTCTGCACAATCACTTTAAGTCGGCAGTTGATGCATGTTATTTTTATGTTTTGTGTAAGGGATGCACCTCTCACCTCAGTCTTTGTCATCTATATTACAAGAGCAAAGGGTTTAATTTTAAGTCAGGACAAGAGGGAAAACTCAACTCTCATATTAAAGCTGGATTAGTATATTCTGAGTGACATCAGTAAAATGTCATAGTAATGACATAGAATTCATGTTTATAGTAGTGTGAATTAACAAGGTTCATTATTGGAATTATATTGGCTTGGGTTTATTTAGTTGGGTTATTTTTATGCTAACAAAAATTAATAAAAATATTAACATTTTTCAAGATAGTCTGAGTCTTACAGTGTCTTCTCTGTTCTTTTGCAGCCCAACATTGCATAATGTTATTGGATTATGCTATTAAATTGTGAAGAAAGTTGCAAAAAATCAAACTACATAGCTTTACAGCATTATTTTCACTTGATTAGGAAGGGCTTTTGTATTCTAAAGAGATGTTTGAAATGGAACAAGGGAAACAGGCTCACTAAATTCCCTTCAGTAGATAATTGCTGAATACATACAGTAAAAGAAGACTATAAATCGTGGTGAATTTCAAATAGAAGGAAAAAATAGTCAGATGAGGTAGAGAAAATATACTATTCTTCTATATGTTAGTGTACAAGTCACCTTAAACCATTGCTCTGTACGGTCTACAGGGGCTGTCAAAGCAAGCACACAAGAAAAAAGTGAAGTAGCTGCCTCACTATAGCTTTATGCAATGCCATTTTGCAATACTGCAAAATCAGGCAATGTCCTTTCTAGCAATGTTACAAGAAGAGAAGCAAAGATTCAGAATTCAAATGGCAAACATCCAGTCTCCCAAAGTTTGATTTTAAATTCATTATTTACATAAGATATTCTTGTAGTGTTTGCCCTTCTGGGTCTATAACGGTATATCTGGGGAAACAGATTATGCCACATCTGCCTACTGCAGGGCTATGACACCTTTTCCTGTAGCATATGGTGTTATGAGCTACCATAAGAGAAAGGATATTGGGCCAGATGGACAGGTCTTGTACAAAATTGTAGTTTGTATGGGGATGCACAGAAACTGAAGAGGTGATTTTTGGCATAAGTGTTGCTGCAAATATTCCTCTGTAGAATCTTTCTTAGGTAAAGTGTAATAACAGTGTTCTCTCCTAATGACTTTGAGTGCACACACATTTTCTTTTTCCCCACAATGACAAGCAACAATTTCCTTCTACTTTTTGTCCTGATGCCAGTTTTTACTGTGCTGCTCATTTAGTGGTGTTGAATGTCCAGACTGTTGATTCCATTGAATTTTATGTACGTTTTGAAAAAAATCTGGAGGTCTGTTTTCTCATAAATTGGTAGAAAATGCATATCTGTCCATATAATTAGAACTTGTTATTAAAAATTAGAAAAGTTCTTATATCTAAAATTGGAGCAATACTTTGAAAACCCTCTGTAATGTGTTTTTTGATTACCAGAGATTAGTTGGCACTAGTACTTGCTTCTTGTAGATAGCTGTAAAATATCATCATTTATTAGTTAGCTACTTTTGCTGTCTTTCCATAGAAAACAACACAATAATGGTCTTGAGCATGTATCAATTTCAGTAAGAGTATATTTGTGTTCATAAAATATTGTGTGTATATGTATACATGGGCAGACATGTATGTTTTTCAGTTTGTATGTATATCTGCATACATACACACAGATACGTATGAAAGCTATACATTTTTGATGTTGTTGATGACTGGCTGATACCTTAAAGTGTCCTGATTTTCCAAAGAGATTTTAAGAGCACTCAGTAGTCTCTGAAGAGTTGATCCCACAGAGTATGTCAAATTAGGTAACAAATCTACATTTTAAGCTTGGGAATTTTGGAAATACAGGTTCAAAAAAGATATATACATCAATTTAGTTTTGTTTCTTCTACTGTAAGTACATAAAGATAACCTGCTTCTGAAGAGAGTGCACTTCTATTTTATTTCTTCAAGCTTTCTCATCTAATTGATATAACTTCAGGGATGTCAGTTCAAGGCAGTCTCTGCATTGTATTGCATCAGACCTTGCTTTCAAAAAATGTCTACCTACTGCAGCTTCTGAGTGAAAAATAAAAATGCCAGCATTAAATACAGGACATTCTTTGCTCAGTGCTGCAGACTTCCATATAGCTCTACTAAGAATTCAGCTCCAGTAAGATCCCACAGAGTAGAAGGAATCAGAGACAGTGCTGTAAACCCAAGTTCAGTATGTGAGTCTCCTTTTGCACTATTCCACAGTTATTTGTATTGCAGCCGCTCTGATTTCCATTGTAGATTCCTCCTCTTTTTTTAATAAGCTCTGTTACCTTACCGCAAGAAAAGCTGTGAGTCAGCAGTATATATGAGGGGAGGCAACAAGGAGAGAACATGCTTTTAACTCTCCAGTATTTTTCTTTCTCTTTAAAACTCCAAGCACAGTCAAATGTGTCAATAAAATCTAGCTGAAATACTGCAAATAGTTCTTTTTTTTTTCTGCAGCAGTCAAAATAATGTCAATATTGAGGTGAGCTGACATCAAAATATATTTGAAAGCCTCATGAATACCATTCTTTTCAGACAGGGGTTCTCTCTAAAAAGCAGTTGCTATCAAAGATTCGATTTGAACTCTTCCTTTTACTTTGAATTATACAGAAGACATCTTTGAAGAACATGACCTGCTTTACATCATTCAAACACATAATACAAGAGATAATTTTTCTTTTCATCTGACCCTATGGGAGATATTGTACAACCCCAGTGCATATGCCCTGGTACTGACACAGCAGATGACACATAAATGGAGTGACATCATTCACAACTGATGATTAAATACTTCCTAGGGACTCACAAAATAGTTCTGCAGAAAATGAAGATGGAAACTAGGTGATAATTGGAGCTTTCAGGCTCCCTTATTCTTCTATTTTCACTTTTTTTCCTGAACACATTATTCCTGTATCTTGCCTTTTTACAGTAGATTAAATATTAACTGTGTTGTTTCTTGGTACTTTGTGTGATTTAAATGACTGATTTATGCCTAAACAAGTGAAATCATGCTCCTGTTCAGAAGAATATTTATTGCATCTTGCTCTTTCAGTGACCTTTTATTCAAGGACACTTTATAGTGATACTTTGAAGACATTAACCTAATACACCCATGTACTGTATTTTTATGATAATTTTTCAGATAGGTAAACTGGAAGCAGAGGAGGGCAAGGGCAGTGACAGGTATGGATATCAGAAGTTCTGACCCTTGGACAGTGTCTCTAGCCATGAGATTCAGCCAGCCCTATGGTTTTCTGTGTATTCTGTGTATTTCTGTCTTGTTTCTGCAAACATCTTGTCACACCCATGACCTGAAAATAGCATTAATTGCAGAGTCCCTGTGAGATTATGGTATAATTTCTAACTAATCAAACAATAGATATCCTAAGAAAAAGAACACATTTCCAGCATCTTTGGTGTTGATAACAGTTCTGTATTTTGAACTTTACAAAGAGACTGGCGTTGTTATTTGTTTTATTCTTAACTGCATGTAGTTGTGGTATGCACACGGAAGTGTGCAGTAACAAAGAAAGAGGCAGATGGTTATTTTACAATTAATTAAGGTTTTTCTATATTTAAAGTTGCTTATTTGAGGTCAGATAGACAGTTTACCTGAACATGTGAGAAAAGTTAATCCCTCCACCCTGACCTTTGGTATACAAAACTTGTGCTTCCAGTAGAAAGTGCAATAAATGCCACATCCTTTGGGTACCAGCTGTTTGCATTAATGTTTTCTACGCTGGATCTTAAGTCATAGATTTCCTGTCAGCAGTTCTTTATACTTGTGGTGTGTAATAGCTTGAGCTGTAAGTAGAATACAGTGCCTGGTGCTGTCTATGCTGACATGCTGAATATTTTTAGACCACACATGTATGTAGAAAATACACTTTTTTCTCCAATTACAGTTCAGTATTGAAGCTTTGAAGGAATTGCTCACTGCATTGCTTAGGGAGTTAGTCACAATAATATCAAGAGAAAAATGAACTCCCATCAATATAGCTAGAGGGACTCCAGGAAGGAAAGGGGATGTATATGAGATTTATTGACCCATTCACCATAAAGAAATATGATAGCATAAACTTTCTGTCACTCAGCTCAGGTCTCAGTTCTCCCTTTGGAGGAGGAGGGAGAGGCAGAACATAAAGCAGAAAGCCCTTTGTATTTCTATGAAAATAAGGAATGGCAGAATGATTGTTTCCATGACCGCTGCCCACCTCTCAGTCATTCTGCCAGAAGTCTTATGTGAAAATAGTAAATTCCTTCATTTTGTGCCTCTGTGAAGACTAATTAATTACACTGTTTTCTTAACAGTTTCTGAATTTTTGGCTGCTTTGATGGGCATGTAGTATTGCCTTTCTCATTTAGTCAACAGAAGATACAAAATGCCTTATACCTTCATCCCATAGGTCTATCTTCATACACAGCAATTACAGATCAAAGTATCCTTTCTAGGTATGTGTCACTTTAAATATGCATGAAATTAAAAAAACCCTAAGCTCTTAAAGTTATTATAAATAATTAGTTATGGGTTTTGAACGTATCTGGAAATTCCCGAGATTGGGACTCAGTTTTGTATATATGTTTTCTAGACCATTAATGTTTGATTTTGTTTTAATAGTTCATTTTAATTGATTTTATTATCTTTTATTTTACTTGCATATTTAAATTTATTTAATGTCTCTTGTCAGAAAACAAAACTTTACCTTTAGCATAAAAATGAATCTCTGACATTTGGGGAGTGTCTATGCAACAATCAAAAACTTTTTTTGGGAAAACTATATTATCCTCAGTAGAGTCAATAGAGTCTGCCAGTCAAGCAAGCTTCTCAGCTGCACAAGAGGAACTTTATAATAGCAAATTTGTCCCTCAGCACTTCTCTCCTACAGAGTGCCTAACACAGGAACAGGACTTTAGGCTTCTACCTACAAAGCACTTAAGTATGTTCATAACTTAAAGCTTATGAGTACTTCCATTGAGTTCAATGGGGCCATTCACATCTTAATGTTGTGTGTCTGATTAAATGCATTGGGAAATCGAATCCTAGCCTGGGCCAGGGTACATACTCTGATGTTGCTCTAACTCAAACAGAGATTTAACCAGAAATGGGCATACCATGTTTTACTTTGTTTCTTTCCATAGCCAGAAAAAAGCTGATTTAATTCTCCTTTGAAAAATAGTAATTTAATTTTTGAGGAATTAACATTACAGGAGCTCAAAACTCTGCTTGCTTTTCTTTTACTGGTTTTGACTATGTGTGTGAAATGGGCTACTTTGGTTAATTATTAAATGCATTTTTTTACAATTAGCTGTTCTTCCCCTTCCTTCCTATTGGATGACTGGGCTCCTTGTGTTTCTGTGAGAGCATGACTCTATTTCATGTATCAGGCACCAGGTAGTAAATTGAAAGTATTCTGTGCTTCTGAGATAGAATGGTTTTAATTAAGAAATCTTTTAGAGAGATGCGAAAGCTGACGTTACCTTTCTAGCCAGCAGAATGCAAACAGGCTTCTCAGTGCCTTTTCCAAAATTATCCCTGTGCAATCCGTGCTGCTAAGTCAAAGCTCCATGATGGTCTTTACTGATTCAGATCTGGGTCACTGTAATGCATAGACAGCATTTACTCTAAATTAAATACTTCCTGAGATCTTGAGAAGTTTCTACACAAGTTGTCATGGCTATAAATTATAACTTGCTAAACATAAAAAGAGGCAAGAGCTACAATGGTAAGAGAAGCAAAGCACTTTGATATACTAGAGGAGTTGTCTTTGGTGTACTTTGTAGCCATTTACACTGTATGTGAAATATTTTGTTCTGCTTGGTTGGTTTTTTATAATTAAAGTATAAGCAAACATGCAGACATAAAATCATACAAGATCTCTGGAAATCAAATGAAACAAAAATGCCTAGATAGTACCAACCGTAATGACAGAGCACATTGTAAGGATAACACTAGCTTTACACTTTCATTGCACTATTGCAAAAAGTTGAAAAGCCATTTTACATTTGTTTTCAGGTAGCGTCAAGAAGTAGTTTATACAAAGGAAAAACATGAAACTGCAAGTGCATATAGAACCGAACTTATCAACATCACAGTGAATGTGTGGGGATAAGGTATGTGATTTTGAATCTTATGCAGCAGGAAAATTCATAGTCAGCTGTTAAGTACAATTATTTCCACACAGAACTAATTATTTTACATGAAAAATACTAATAGTGTATACATTAAAAATATTAACAGTGAGCAGGCTTTATTCATTCTTGGTAAGAGTCCTTAGTAGGTAATAGAGTTACCCCTAGAATGAATGTGGACCAGACTATTTCTTCTGATGTACTATGAATAATAATTTATATTTCTTGGCAAACACTCTTCTTTCCATGCAAACAGATTATTCTAAATTTCTTTCCTTTGGGGAAGCAGCAGAGGAGATGATTTATTTCCAAGCTAGTGTCAGCATCTGTGATAGGAAAGGTACTCAACTCACTGTCCTTGTTTTGCATAGTAATAACATCACTCAAACTTTTGTGGACTTTTTGCTAACCAGATACTTACACAGCTCTGCACTCCTATTACCTACCATTAAACTTTTGAAGATGCCTGGCTAAACCGGAAAATTTTTCTGTAAAAAAGTCCTTAATTTCTTTCTTTGAATATCAGATATTAAATAGTTTATGTTTACATATGAAAAATTGTCTAGTTCATTGAACATACAATTTTTTTCTTAAGCAGATGGTAGGATGTTCTATATTCCTGAAGGAGCCATAGCAGACACAAAAATTTCAAGAACTATTCGCAGGGAACTTTATTCTAATTTGCAATTGCTCTGTAGTCTTCTCTCCTGTGCTCAGGAATGATAGATTCTTCTTTGGTGAGACTGCAATGTTTCCTTTCCAAAAACTCTTGCATGAGTGAATGTGAAATGCATGCAGTCAGAAGCATTTGTGCTAATAGAACATGATACAGAGTGTTAGGTCTTTCTAGATGGACTGTGTCTAAAATGAACTAATTGGAACTAAGGAACTTGTACCCAAGATGTATGGATCATTCCCTCCATTTAGAGACTAGGCAAAAGACCAGAAACTGAACCAAATTTCCCTATAAACTTGACTCTATGACATTACTGACACAAAATATTATTGCCATGGTGGTGTTGGAAAATATAAACTGAAGATAATTTAGCATTTGTAATCTCCCCTTAGTATCAGGCTACATTAGTGGTATCAGGCTACATTAATCTGATATTTCTATAAATGATGGTGATGTATTATAGGACAAGCTGTCAGGTCAAAAAAAAGGAGGATCATTGTTCTTTATAGAAAAATTAATTTTGTAACATGAAGTGGGGTGATTGATTGACTTGAGCTTATTATAGAGCAGGGGTAGTCAAGTAAGCCCTTTCTAGTCCATATCTCACAATATGTCCAGCACAGATCATACACTGAGAGTTCACACTGCTTTGCAAGGAACACTCTGAAGTGTTTTAGTTAGTGCGAGACTACACCAGTTATTGGCCCTTGTGTGGAAGGGAACTGTAGTCTCATAGATGGATCAAAATAATCCATTTATGATCAACAGTGATATTTCTTGTCTGCTGAATAGAAAGAACGTGTTTCAAAAAATATATGCCACAGTGTTCCTACACTAGGAAAGATAGCAAACAAGCATGCTGAAAGCTATTTTTAAAAACGGCAGTGTGAGATAAATAAGATGGTGATTCAACACTTAATCATTTAGTGTAATTTTCCCACTTACTTCACTAAGTACTTTATTTACTTTGAGCCAATTTAGCTTTGCCAAAAAGTTGGTTTTCTTAATTTGCCTCTCATTAGTTTTAACTTACTATAAATTGTCTTTACATTCTCTTTGAACAGAACAAACTATATTTTAAAGCATAGACATGGAATTGCTTATTGTATTCTATGTCCACAAATTCAGTGCAAATGAAATGAGAATCAAACTGAACCGATTCATTTTTTAAAGTAGGAAGTATACTATCTGGGCTTTGGCTAGTAAATGAGGGATTTTTTTTTCAGTCAATTTAGCATTACTTTTTATACATTATGCATGTATAAATAATGCTATGTATTGACAGAATGTAGGTGATATCCAAGATTAAGGAAGAAAGTCTTCTTTTTCTCGTAGTGCTTCTTCTTTCAAATGCTTGTCTCCCTTAGAAAATGGTTCCTGTGGTACACAATGAAGCTAAGGCATGTAATAGGGTGACTTGGCATCATGAATGAATTCAGGGAAGCAGCCAACTGAATAGACTCTGGCTATAGAGTGTTTTTAGATATGATCATCACAATTATCTTCTTATTAAACTGGTAAAGAACATCACATATGAAAATAAGTAATAGGATTTGGTTTTGAGGACCTTTGCCTGTTGTTATTGCAAGTGTTGAATAATCTTTCCCCGTGATTTGAAAACTGATTCAACATGCTAGCACTGTGTGATTAGGAAAAAAGTAGCACACTACCATAAGACAGAAATGTGACCAGAGTTACATGCTAAAGACTTCTATAAAATAATTTTAGAAAGTTTGGTTGTCACTCAAAATCCTTTGCTTGCAGATTTCTTATTTCACCCTTGTCAACTAAGACACTTTGGACAGAAACAAGTGGTCCTCCATGTTTCCATCAAAAATGGCTAAAAAGCTTTTGTTTCCTCTTCATATCAAAGCCTAAGCAAAAGGTGAGATGAACCAATACTGTGCCAACTTTTTTCGATCAAATTTACTTGTATGTCATTCATTTTTAAGTTGTAAGAAATGACACCATTGATTCATATCTCTCTCAGAAACTCCTGGTATAATGCAGACGTCACTGATGCACAGCCCTACTTATACACAGGGAACTAAGCCCAATACCTTATTCAAAGTGCTTATCTTTAAATTAGAGGGAATGGTTGCAAGATCCTTATTCTTTGGCTTGTCAGAAAGTTGGACAAAATCACTACTAAAATAACGTTAGTACTGAAAATATTACCTGCTGTTTTGGTTGTCTGCTTATTTTCCATCTATCCCACAACAGAAGGATGGAATTACAATGAAAAAAAAACCAAAATCAAACCAAAACAGGAATGGGATTTAAGAGATTTAGCATCAATGATTCCTTCTACAGACTTTCAGTGTGATCTTTAGGAAAACTTCAAGAGCTCTGCCTTGACTTCCTTAGTGCTATGGTAGGGCTGATGAATTTACATGCAGAAGAAAGTGGTTCAGGCGGGCTAAATTGGCAAGATTTTTATAAGCCACTTAAAAAGTACTTTGACATCATTAGCTGGGAGGTTCTATATCAGAGATTCACTAAAAGGGTATTTATTGAATGTTCATCAGCTAAACTCTCTCCTTTGCACTGTTGATACAGCAAATAAGACTTTTGGAAGAATTTGATTTAAAAACAGTGAATGAGTTGCTGTTACAATGCTGCAGTTTTCAGTGAACTACACCTTCCCGAATGCCAAGTCTGTGTTAAAGACAGAATTATTAATGGCCAGTTACTTATAAGTAACTGACATGTATACAGAAACATTAAAGCAAGGTCAAATAATAAAAAACAACAACAGTTGATGGAAAACTTCTAACCTTTTTCTGCCTAAACTTTCACCTCTGGATTTTAATTTATTTTTTTTTTTAATCATTTCCTGAATCTAGAAAAGTTAGCCCATGAGGCAACTGATATCAGCAAATCACATTTCATACAGAATCTCAGAGTGTTGTGCTGCTTTCTGACTTTTCATTCCTTCTGCAATGAAACAACAGCTGAATTAAATGTCAGAGGTCTTGTGTTCTCGTCATTCCCCTGTCACAGGTGAAGCATTTTGCTAGCGTTCATTAGTTGTTTCAGCCAGCTATTATTATTATACTAACTCTGAAGATGTGGAAAGCAAGGTCCTCGGGGATTGTGCAATACAACAGCACAACTGGTTTAGAATTTATCCTGCTGGGCTGCTAGTTATCCATATCTAATTGTCTGTAAATGGTCATGTAGAAAAGGCAATGCCGGAAATGAACAGAGGGACAGCTGCAATCCCAGCTAGGTGCATGGGTAGCCATTAGTGCCAGCTCAATCACCCTCTCAGAAAGACCCAATGGACTTTGTTGATGGATCAGTCATGTCAGAGAAGGAAATCTGGCCTTGGAAGACCTTGGCTATACCTCTTATTCTCCCTGTGGCATATGCGCATGATAAGATACCAATTGTGGAAGAACCCTGATGGCAGGTGTGTTATTAGGAAAGTCCCGCTTCAGAGTTGTTAAAGAAAATCTCAACATTCCTCTGCACTAAGGTTTTTACAGAGCACTGCAAACACAGAAAAACATCTTTTAATTTGAGGTAATCACAGAGTAATCTGGGTCTGCATATTTAAGTGAGAATGTTCCAGGTGAGAATTATCTTTTAAAGCCTGGCTGGTCATTTACAGAATTTGGCAGCTGATCATGGAGATCTCAAGACAGCCAGGAGTACTTGTATTCCACTAGCATTTCTCCTGGGTGCAGGCCAATTTCACCATCAGCTGTTCATCTTTGAAATGTTGTGAGTCTGGGAACATGCACATGGGCCTATAGAGTGGATAAGTGTATGACACACTAGGGATGTCCTGTGTTGATGACTTGCAGGTCTCCACTTCTGCTGCAGAAATTTGCAGCAATAACTGCTTTGCACTGATCACATACCAATGGATAGACTGTGTATATCACAGATATTACAAAAAGCCCATTTTAACTAATTATTTTAGAAGTTTTTAAAATTGGAAAATTACTTTTATATATATATATATATATATGTATACATGGACACAAACACATATCTTTTTCTTTCCAACTGTAGAATTAGATGCCCTAGTTATCAAATACAGGACAGGAATAGTAAAACTTAAAAGCATCTGAATGTGGTCTATAATAGCTTTTCTTTATGTAAAAAGGGACAATTAGGGAGTATATCAGAATTTTCCAGGGTTAAAAGCTACTGTGTGGTTGCCACTAAAAAGCTGAAGATGTGCCCCTTTTCCAGTGAAAAGAGCACACATTTTTATCTCTGTAAATGAGATCTGACTGTAAAATGAAGACTTTTTTGTCTAAGAAAATTTGTCACAGCCACAGAAGTTAACATCGTCCTCAGTGGATCTTGGTTGATTTGCTGTATTTTTCTGGATATAAGAAGTAAGAAGACTTGTTTTACTGTCTAGCTGATTTAAAATTACGATGGCATATATCTGAAGCTGTTCAGGGCTTTGGATGCTAAAGAAAGTCCCAGGAGATAGATTAGTGGGTAGAAGGCAGGTAAGGCAGTCAAAGGTACATGACAAATTCATTTATCACATGGCTCTGTAATTTATCACCTGATTGTGCAATTTATCACATGGCTCTCACCACTACAAAAGGGCTACAAGTGTTTCTATGTCTAAGGCAGTGGGAATGGTCTGTCTGCATAAGGGAAAATTCTTCATTGTATATCTACTCAGATGTTTTCTTCCATTTCTGGAAGATTTCACTTCAAAGTAGAGTTTTAATTGTGTTGGCTGTAAGTGAATGTAAACTAAGTTAGTATTGAACCAGCAGATGGAAAAATCCTTATCGCTGAACAATGAAACAAATTGATTTTTTTTTCCTTGTGCCATCTGGTATCTATGCTCACATTTGAAAAATTAACCATTCACAGAATAGTTGTTTGACAGTTCCAATAGTTAAGCTCTTTCTCTGAAGATCAGTGCTTTATCTTTTTGAAGATAAAGCCACAAAATACAAACGAAGACATGAAACTAAAACTGACAGCTCCATAAATGCTGCAAAAAAGCAGAAACTAAAATGTTCTGCACAGAAGTTTATTTCACCACTTCTTCCATAATCCAATCATGCAAAGGTTAATGTAAAGTAAGGGGCATGAGACATGTTTCTTTGTAAGCAAATTTTCCATTGTTCTAGTTTATGGAAAGAGGAGAAACTCAGTTGTTACATAAAAAGCGAACAAACCAAGCACTGTCTGTGAATGAGACTATATACTATGGTTTCATCAACTAATTGCCTGTGATGAAGCAGTATTTGAAGTGGCAAAGGAGACTGATGGGGAGAAAATATCTTTCAAAGATATTTTAAATTAAATAGAAATGACTGGGAATAAAGAATAAATACTGTAAAATTCTTGAACTGAAATGGGGTAATAAGTTTATGATCTTAAGCAGACAGGGTAGTGCAGGAGCTTAAGAATTCCTAGCCTGAGATGGACACATTATCCTGTGTCCTTTTGTATTTCTAATGGCTATTTTTTCTAGATGCCTGTGAAGATGAAAAATGTTCTCCTAACGCGTCTTACTAGTTATGCAATAGAAAATCTAAATTATCAGGCACTGAAATGTGTGGCTTTGATAATCTATGATAGATCCTATTTGAGGAGTATCACTGCTAATACTAAACTATCTTATTTATAAAAATATATAATTTCAATATTTCTTAAAAGAAAATGGCTAAGCTATTGAACTCACTAATATCTGTAGATGCTATAATGGTATAACTATCATATATGATGGTTACAGCGGTATGTTCATTATATTAATTCTCATGAGAAGTACTCTAGAGGTCAGCTATAGGGAATGTGGTTTTCAAATTTGCTTCAGAAATTCAGTGCCCAAAGACTTTCAAGAAATAGTCATATTGTATTTATTGTATATTTTTGGTAGAAAATTACCATTAAAAATATCCTGAAGTGACCAAAGAGTGGCTGTGTGAGGATTTCATAAGTGCAATTGTCCTACCCAGTGTTAGGGGTGAGAGTAAAGAGAGAATGGAGTTACTCATTCTGAGCTGACTTAATATGGTGTGTGAAGGCCCAGTAAACACACCTGTACATTAAATATGTTATTATTAGCCAACAAATTTTAAATGAAAGTGCTTGAAATATACAGCACAATGCTTTTACTGCGTAGAAATAAAAAGAATTAGAAGAGGAAAACAGAAAAGTTTTTATGAGGGCAATGTAAGAGACTAGGGCAGTTGGAAATAGGAAATTTACTTAGTGGTTCATGTAATTGAAAATGCAGTTATGCCATTAGTCTTTAAAAATAGCAAGAATTGCCTCCACGTAGTATCCTAAGGGAAATATCAACACTTCAATATAATCATATAGTAGCTCCTTTACCTGTATGTGTATCCCACCAAAATTTTTAAATTGTGTGCGAGTACAATTAAATGCTACATACATTCTGGTCTTTGCTAGATGTATAGAGTGGCAGTAAGTTCTTGGTTTGTCTAGCCCAAATATCATATTGCAAAATAAGAATTACCAAAAAATTAGAGCTTTTAAAAATATCTGGTAATTAGATAAAGAAATAGTTGTATAATAAGCTGTTTATAGGTGATATGCATGTTGTTCTTCAAATAATATGACAAAATAAATAACAAATTAGACACAGGTACACTAAATATCTCGATCAGGAATTAGTTTAGGCTGAAAAAAAAATCTAATCAGGAATTAGTGAGGCTGAAAAAAACTTTTACTAAGCACTGCCAAGAACTCAGAAAATTAATAGAAGAGATTAGCTAAGTGGTTTGAAATTACTGAAGAAAATGAATGCCTCACTTGAGTCTATAAAATTTTAGGAAGCGTAATTTTTTTAAACATGAGCATTTTCTTTTTCAAGTTGTACATGTCTTAGAAAGGATGAGACTGTAGCTCACCCATTGCTCCAAAGGTCTTGACTAGATTTTCCTTCTCAAACAAAGTACATTTTAGTCCCTGCACGACTTTTAGTCTCTGAGTTGAATCAGAAGTAGCATTTCCTGCTATTGACAGCCAACTAGTGAAGTAGTACCAAGGTCCGTGCAAATGTACCTGAGATCTTGACAGATATTGTTAGAATATGAGCTCCAAAATGACCCCTGAATGTAGAAGTTCAGCTGCTAAGGCCAAGAGTGTGCAACAGCTCTTCAGCTCCTGCAGGCAGCTTTGTTTTGTCAAACCTGAAAAGATACTGAATAAGAAAAGATGTTACGTTATCCTGTGCTGTTACTGCAAACCAACAGGGCATTCTCCACACTTCTGCAGTTCCTGGCACTTTTGACTTTAAGATAGACACCATATCACAGTTGGTTCTTCACAAAAAAAAAAGGGAGCAGACACAGGGCTGCCACAGTCTCCAGGCTCAGGCTTGTAGAAACAAAACTTGTGCAATTAAGACACCAGTAACTGATTTTTTTCCTTTTCTAAACAACTTAAGCAGGTCAATCACTGAGCCAGTGTTTCTTCACTAACTTCATGAAAGTGGAACACCTTGCTTTAAATCTAATGCAGCTAAATAGAAACAGCAATAAGTGACTATCTAATGTGCACCTGAGAACTGCTCCACACGCAAGGACTTTTCCTCAAAGTACATTGGATAGGGCATGTAAAAAACCTTCTGCCTTCATTAATGGGCTCTGTATGTGGCAATTTACAGTTTATGTGAGGGCGATTTTTCCTCATGAAAAAGCTGATTACATTACAGCTCATTAACAAGAATACCTTTGTTACTGAAAGTTTCTCTTAAGCATAGCTAAGGCTCCCTGTGACCTACTTCTAATGCTTTTAGAGTTCTCAGATTTCTCATTTTTATTTAAGTACCTACCTTACATATGATTGGCTGCAGGATAAGACAGGCTCACAGTCTAATTTTAGATTAGAAGATGCAGGTTTTCTTCTGTGAGAAATAAATTCAAAAATAACTTTTTAGATCATAAGATGCTGGCAAGTTTATGGAAATAGTTCACATTTCCATTCTAGCAGTGGAGAAAGGGGGACAGCAATCCTGAACATTAATAACTCTGTTCTGATTCTTTGTATTCAGATGAGTACATATTTTCTCTGTCTCTCGCCCCAAAGGAGTTCCTTCTCAGGAACTTTTCCATTACTTGTATTGCCAAAAGCAGTATTTCTTTCTGGAAGATTCTGTAGAATTGAATGGGAATTAAAAAGAAAGGTTGTAGAGAAATTTAATAGGGTTTTAAAGCAATTTCTGTGGAATGCTAAATAATCTAACACAGAATTAGTTCATCTTTAATTTTTTGCTAAACTATAAAATCCTGTAGTATGAATATAATTTTCTGTGTAAATACCCCAGAGTTGCTGAAAAATTCTGAAGAAGAGACAGCAGTATATATTAATTTCTATTTTCTTTGGCATCTCTCTCTTATGGAGAAATGGACTTTATATAAGTTACTGACAGGTATTATTTAGAGATTCCTGAAGTAGTGCATCACCATGAAACTTTGGATTTCTGAGGATTTCTAGATGAACATTACCTTTTGGTGGCATTAGTAGAAATGGATTCTAGTCAGTGACTAGACAATGGTATTGCTATGTCTACAGACCCCGAATGGTCTAACAGTGGAATGAAAGATGTGACCAAAATAGCAGACATCTTTCTGAAATCTTTCTTTGGTCTTCTCTGAGTTATTTTACATGCAAACATAAAATGGCATTTTGTGCATGGTCTTCTGTATATCCTCAGCTTCCACCACATCAGCAAGGCATACTCAGACAATAATTCAGGGATATATATTTAAATTAAGTGTCTCACTTCAAGGCATGTTATTCCTTCAGATTTCACTATTTGGGTTTTCAACTTTGTGCTTGTATGTAACTTGCTGAATGCTGAATGTATATATTACACATGAACCTGGAGATGTGCTTCAGCACCATGGAAGCAGTAGTTCAGGTGTACACACCCAAAATCCTCAATCAAATCATGCATGAGTAAACTCAGGGTCCACACAGAGTAATCTACATTCAGAGGGCTGCATGATGATTTGCCTCTGATCAAGGCCATAAATCCTTAGATGAACCTCATTCTCAGAGCTGAACAAATCTCAGATTTATATAAGACTATTGTTCATGCTGCACAGCATCTTTGCATTTATTGGTTCTGCTTTAATGCACAGTTAATCTGGGCTTTTTTCTACTATATTGCACCTTTTTACCGTCCTTTGGGTTTTATATACATTCTCTAAGGGTTGCACTTAGCAGAGAATATTTCATGTTATCAAAAAATGGGAATCAAGAGCAGGTCTAAAAGTAAGCTGTTCGGATTGGAATAATCTGTTTTGTATAATTAGATTGGTATCAGTGGCTTTAAAGGGTTATCAGAATCCTCCATATTTAGGGTTGATTTCCCTGTGAAGACAGTCAGATGATTAGGTGAACATAAGTTTCACTAAGACAGTTGGATCTAATGAATTTACTGTTCAACATATTTACAAGGTAAAGATGCCTTTGTAGTTTCCTTAGGATAATGTCACATACAGTGTTCAACTAATTTGCAATGGAGACGTATTATTATAATTAGACAGTGACAAGTCTTTATACATAGATATGTAAAACTTCACCAAGCTCCATGTAATATTGCTCAAGGACTTGAACCCGGACGCTGCATGGATTTAAGGGACTATATTCTATATATGATGGTATTATTCCTTTTGACTGTATTTTGTTTGTATCAGAGGACTCCAGCATGAAAGGACCACATGAACAGAAAGATGCAGAAGTGCAACAGCACTTTGCTTCAGGTTTGAACTACATTTGGTAATAAGTTAAATACTTTCTTCATTCATAGTCCATTTAATCACAAACCATGGCATTGTACTGATTTCTCACACAGAAATCCAAAAATGACACCCAGGACAGCGTGCAGGCTGGGGGCTGCTGGGGACCAGGAGGGTCAAGTGCTTCCCATGGGGCTGGCAAGGCAGGGCCCCAGGACCATCCCACTGCCCCACGAGGGAGCGGGGCAGCCCCAGCCCCAGACAGCAAGCACCTCCCGGGGGACAGGGATATGGATGGGACTGAGGTCCTGGGCTGGGCTGACACAGGGCATATAATCTGTCAAGTGTTTCAAGAATTAAAAGTTTGTGTGAACCCTAATTAATGGTAATAGCAGGATATTACTACCTTGTACACTGGAGGTGTCAATGCTTAGTCTTTTGTAAATCACCTGCTTTTCCCAACGTCTCCACCAAGAGAATGGCTCTGTCCAGAGCTGTGGGAAAATTCTGGCTGCTTTCTGATTTTTGCAAAAAACTGAAGTCCTATAACCCATTACATACAACTGGCTTTCATGGTACTATGGGCATCATAAGGACTGAAGGATTTGTATGTACTGGTCAAGGACTAATATTTTCAGAAGCTTTGTTTTAATAGAAGAAAATAAATTGTAAGCATCATTATTTTATGAACCTTTGTTATGAATCTAAGATTAAATCTATAATTGTACTCCTGAATTGGGGAAATATTACAAAAGAAAGCTTCTATTTGCTAGGTAATATTCCTAAATGACACATGAACAGTCAAATCCCATCAAAAACAATGAGATTGTGCATGTGCTCAAAATGTGCCTCAGTACCTGCAAGTGACTTGCTGATACTGAAGCACATTTTTGGTGTCTTGGCTGTCAAATTGTTCTACAAAATACATAACTCTTGGCCATTTCAGAGATTCAGAAAACAGACATTTTTTTGTGGTAACAGGTGTCCTCAGGACTACATGGTAATTCTTTTGAATGTTAAGAAATAAAGTAAAATAACTTGCTTAGTGAACAGATGCTAGTCCCTATGAACTCAAACATGTATGTTCAGTAGCAAAAAAGAGGTTTTATCTGAGGATCATGAAAATTTATTAGTGAACATATCTTTGCTGAAAAATTGGTTTGAAGTCTAAGTGAAATGTTTAGAAAGTTGTTTGCTTTTGCGAGGAAAATTTGATTTCTCAAATAAAATCAAGATTTCCATATCTTAAATAATGGCATTGAAAACTAAAATAATTTAATTTGATTTCTTTTCTTGTATGCTCTACTGAAATAAGTTGTTTGCTTGTTTGTTTATTTGCTTGTTTCCCCTCTGCAAGCTGGATTTCTCAGCTGCATTACATCTTCCAAGCAACACCGTGACCGGAAAACATCTCGTTGCAATTGCTTCCTTTTACCACAAGCAAGATTATGCTTCATCACAGCATGATGGGCAGCAACAGAGACATCAGGAAGTCCAGTTTATAAAGGACCACAGGAGGAAATAAAACACACTGCAATTCTTTATATCCCTAAATCTCATTACTCTTTCCATTAGCTTTCAATTTTTAGCTGGCAGCATGTCCATGGTCACTTTAGTCAAAAATTACTTTTTATAAATTTATTGCCATCGCATTGTCCACAGAGAGTATGTCTTACCTTCAGATGTTGATGATTTTTCTTTATGCTTCACTTACAACTTAGCTGTGATTTGTTAGGCTCATGAATCAAGAAACCCATTTAGGGAGTAATATAGACTTGGATAATTAAGCCTAACATGGACCCGCCACTAGTGACAGTGACAGCTGCCCATATGATCTGCCTACCTGGGTAACCTGAAAGTTAAAGGTCAGAGTTGCAAGGCAGGAAAGACACTCATGTGGTGGTACTCATGATTTCTGCTTGTAGGAATGAGAAAAGCAAGGTGGTGTTCATACCTAGTTATGCAGAAATTCAAAATGAGATGTTCAAAATGCAAATTTGCAGGAGTCTTTGTTCTCAGATTCCCATGTCAAGCTATTCTATGCCATACCCTTGACCTCCCTTGAACTCACTGGGTACAGCTCCTTTGTGACAGAGGAAAATAAGCAGTTAAACTTGCTTGTGGATTAAGGAGAATCTAAGTAAGAATCAGAGGAAGTGGCATATGATGGAATAGAAAACTGTTGGAAGTAGAAAACTGAGACTTCAGATTGTTTTGAGAGGTTAACACTAGAGCAACACACATAGTGATCTAGAATTTTTCAGTGTCTGGTACGTATGCTCAGGGTAATCCCCAAGATAGTAAAATGTCCAGATAAGCCTTTCAAAAGTTATGGTAATACCCAATGGAAAGAAGCAGCATTGTTAGACATAGGAACTTACATCTTCTGGGCAATCCCTGGTAAGTGAGCTGGCACCCTGCTGAAATGAAAAGGGCAATGACATTTCCCTGCTTTCTCAGAAAGCTCTCTGTTACCTTACACCCATGTCCAATGTCTCAGGGCCTTGTCTGTAGCTGTGAGGGCAGTCAAGCTCTTACTGTATACAAATGAAATAACTGTATACACATATGTAACTCTGTGTATGTAGGATCATGTGTATTGGTTTACCAGGTTTTGATGCATTCTTTTATCTTACTGCAGTTTCTAAAGGCAGATTAACATTCATATGAAACTGTTCAGAACATGATTTGGCCCACAATTGCTACCAGTGCTGAGATCATGGAAACAGAACAACAGAACAACCCCTCTTCCCCAGAAACAAACAAACAAACAAAACCAAAACCAAAAGAGTTCAACAAAATTTTCTGATTAATTGTTGAGTTTTATGAGCTGGTAGCAGGAGAATGCAAAAAAAACCCCCAAACCTTCACAAGGGAATTCACAAAGGCAAGCTAAATCTGGAAATCAGTAAACATGCAAACACTATGATGCTATTTTTTGCAGTCTCTTTGTAGAGTAGAAATGCACTTTAAGGTAACTCAGCCATTACCACCTATGTTTAATTACTCTTTTGGTAATGGATTTCTTCCTGGTACCTTAAGTGACTATATTATACAATGCAAAACCACTATTGGCCTAACCTCATTGGTATGAAAAGGATGGTGTCAGTAAGTTAGTCTTTTTCCACTCCCTGTCTTTTAACACAGTGTTAACAACAAAATTCTCTGACAGGATTATGTGGTGTGTTTATTCACATTGATGAAACTATTATTGTAGCTTGACTCACTGAATTTTAAGTGGTCAGATTTGTACAAAATAGCATTAAGGTTTTTATATATTATGTATAAGATGAATAAAAACTTACTCTGTACAAGTATGCAGGTTGACTGTGCCATTTCTTACTGTTATAGCATATTGACACAAGCCCTAATATTGATATTATATTATAACTACATAGTATGTTTCATAAAGATATATGTTGTGGCAGTTTCAAAATGATGTAAGCCACATTGACAGATACACTTTTTACAGCAATTTACTGTGTTGTTGTATAACTTTTACTTTTTCAACTGTGCTAGAAAAATGATAATATAAAACTTCCTACACTCTGAGATTTTGTGTTAGGAGTATTTGCTAAAAGAAGCAGTGACCATCTATACTCACCCATATTTTTAGTAAGATTATAACATTATCTCATTCTCCGTTTCCTGCAGAAAAAGGGAGCTAATTAAAGACACCCTTATTTCAGCTCAAAAATCTGCTTAGTGTCTTCTTTATTGCTGAGTTTTTGACCATCCAGACACAGACAAACAAAATTGCAGCTCCAAATCTGATTAATGAAATTAAGATTAATGACCAAGGAGGATAAGATTTCCTCATGCTGATGATCTAATGCTGTTTATAGCTTGGTCTAAGGCCAGCCTACACCTGCCATTGGCTTTTTCTCTTTTTGTAATGTGGGAGTCAATGTTTCAAAAAAAAGCAGGATGTAAAATTAACTGTTTTTCAGAAAAGGTTTTGCTTGCACTTTTAGGAATATAATAACTTCTTCTGAAAATGGGAATCTCAGAGCTTTAATGTTCCACTGAAGACCTACTATTTTCTAGACAACAGTCTTCCTTTCCAAAGTCCAAGTGGTGCATAAAATCTTTTCTCATCTTTATTCAAAATCTGGAAAGTTATGTAATAAGAGGACTTACTTATATCTTTGATTACATTACTGTGCTATAGGCGCTCTGTTAATGATACAATGAATTTCAAATATTGTAAACATGGACTAGCTTCACTTTAGAAAAAGGTATAGAGCAGAGCCAGAAAACATACCACTATAAAATTGCATGAAATCCCCAGTTCTGGTTGGAAATAACAAGATCATCACATACAACATTTTTCTCTTTATATATTTCTTGTTTTGAGAACATGTTCAGCTGCATGTTTCAGAAAAATTGTAGTTACTTTAGGATTTTTAATGATTTCTCTGGAACTGAAAGGTGAAAATCTTCATATAAATAATTTTTTTGTAGTACAAAGAATTTCTATTTTCCTAAAATGTGCCTGGACTTAGTTTGAAATGTCTAGTGAAAATTAAAATAGGCAAGGTCAGTGTGATTTGTTTTTGTAACTAATTGTAACTGGAGGTAACATTTCTCCCTTTTATGATCAAAACCAAGTATTTAACAATGAACTGTTTTAATCTCTTTTCTTTTGTTGGGCATATGCAAGGAGGGAAATGTCATACTGCAAGATACAGAAAAGATGAGAGAATTACCCACAATCACATGATATGTCAATGGCATACAGAGAAATAAAAAAATAGATCTATAGCACTCTCCCAAGTCTTTTGCTTCACTTGCAGAGGCATGTTGCTCACCTTGAAAAATGCGTGAGTTTGAAATACTTTCTTGAATTTTTATTGCATTAACAATGGTAAAAAAAAACAAAACAACTTTTCATATGGCTCACAGCAACATTTTCAAGGGTTCTGTGTGTTCCAGGATTAAACTGTTTAGTGAGAGTTAAATAATAAATACACATCTTTTATTCCACTCATTAACAAGGGTGAAAGAATAGAGGAAATCTGTTCCCTTGTAACATTTAAAATGAGACTGTGAATGGAAAAAAAAAAAAGATATTTGGTAAAAGTTTTGTAAAAGAAGAAGAACAATGCTCCAACAATTACTGGTGTAGGAAAATGGACTGAAGAGGAAAAATTAAGAGAAATGGATCAAGGACATGTGCTAGAACAGATGAGGGCTCTTTTCAAAAATTAAACTGCATCCAAAAATGTTTAAAAAGCCAGAAAACTATCTGAGGGTGATGCTTATGTTGCTAAAGACAATTTTGATGATGGTCCCAATGAACTGCTCTTGTAATTCTTGGAGTTTCAGACTGGATGTAAGGTGGATGTTTGCCATGTAAATGAATTATTCATTGCTAAGGGGAGCATCTTACTGTAAACACTTGGTTCCATGTCAACCACACTGCATGGCTGGAATGAGTCATTGCATTTCTTCTTGGAAGAACTGATATGCTGCTTGTCTTAGGGCCAAGAAAAATCTTTTAACTAAATGATGGACAAAATAGTGTCTTTCTTACAGGGATTATATTGCAAACAGGTCAACCCCTAATGAGGCTAATAATAGGGTAGATGGGTTAACTGGACAAAGGAAAAATAGGCCCAGTTAAGCTATTAATCAAAATATCAAGATTAAGTGCACAGACAAATCAAGTGTTTACATGTTAGAGGGTCTTTAGAGAACTAGTACACTTCACGAAAGGTTTTCTTCAACTGTGATTGACAAATAGCCCTCTTCAGGACAGTGAGAGAAAGCGGCATTTAAGGCCAGAGGGAAACGTTAAGTAACTGCTTAAGGGCAAGAGATGAAATGTTTGCTATAGAAGAAACAGGTAACTATTGTTAGGACTCTTTCCTCTTCCAATAAGTTTGCCAATTGAAATATTTACCATGCTAGTTATTTGTAAAAATAAAAAATGCTGATGAAATTTAATCCAATGTGAAAAAGGTGGTCAGATAGCCACAGTCTTCTTTTTTGTCCTTCTATGATTAATAAAGGACTGAAATGTGTTTTTTGGTTTTTGTTGTTGTTTTTTTCCTAGAGTATTTTACTGCTTGCATTTTAGCTTTAGGAAAATGGAAAATGTCAAATCTAATTACCACTGATTCAGTTAGAGAATCATTTGGCATTCTCTGGGATGTCTAATGGAAGGACTGGGGGAACAGATCTGCAAAGATCTCTGTATTTGAAGTCTTAATGAAGCCTTACATTTAAAGATGGCAAAAATATTCACCTTTGAGTTAAATGTTACACTCTTTCAGAAAGCTGTGATTGAAATACTTCATGCATCTCCGAACACAAACTCTTCCAGCCTTTCTTAGAAATTGCTACATTTTTCTCTATTAATCCTTTACTGACTTCAAGACCACTTTTTCTAGGCAAAACCATTCCTATTCCGTATTAGTTCTCAAATTACAAAGACAAATGAGATGTTCAACTCATTTCGAGCACTGCTTTCACTTGGAAAAGTGGCAAATTCTAGTGAGGAGAGGCACTTTGAAGTTGCTATCTCTATTAGTCTAAGGCTTTCAGGTGTACGCAAGGGCATTGCACCAGAAACTTGTGTCACAAATTCATGTTGTTTTTGCTTGTTAGCTAAACTGTTATTTTTTTGCAATGAAAACAAAGTGTGAAAATAAATTGATATCGTATCTGCCCTTTAAGATTTTAACAATTTCCCCTTCAGCATTTAGGATTAAAACCAAATCATATATTTTTTAGCAGAGAGCCTTCAGGCTGCTTTCTATTCTGCATAACCAGTTTTTAAAAAGGACTCTTTTATTACTTTCTGTCTTTATGGAAAATCCTGCACCCAAAAGCTCTTCAGATAAAAATTTTGAGACATGATTGGATAATATCAAGAAACAGATGTTAGGAAATAACAAATATCCTTTTCCTCTCTTAAGTTTTGGCATTATAGTGCTTGTTTCTTGTACTTTTAAATAGCTCATACGTAAGGGGGAATAGCTAAAATTAATATTTAAAAAGAGATATAGTCCAGTGTTGCAACAAAATGATTGGGATAAGTCCACAGAATAGATGAGTAGTCAAGATAGTGACTTCTGTTAAAAATGAGTGATATGATTTGTGAAGCATAAGGGATCTATTTTCTGCCTGGTGCATAGGAGTTTATATACAGACCTCCCTTCACAACAAATAAAGGGACTTGTCTATCTAAAACCCTGCACATGCTTCTGAAAATCTACCACATAATGTCAGTAGAAGATTTGATGATCTCTGAAACAAAAATAAGATTTAATGTGTTTCTGCTGTTGTGACCAGCTGGATTTTCCTTCTGTTCATATTGTAGCAGTCAGGTAGTAGTCATAGTTACAGTTAAATAACTTATTTGCCATAAAAATATACATTGTTTGCTCTTTTTATTTTTCTTCACATTCTATACAAATAAAGACCTGCTTTTTGCAGAGTTTTATATGGAATTATATTTTGAATGTTGCATCCTTGCCTACTTCACCTTCTGTGTTATTTCCAAATTAAATCTGATCTTGTCTCAAAACAAGGTTTCTTAGTAGGTATAATCAAAAACTGGCATGTCAGGAAGTACCAATGAGTTGTATATTGAGAGCTCAGAGAAAACAGTCATAAGAACATAGCATTAAGACTGTGAAAAAGGGGGAAAGAAGAAACAAATCCACTCCTTAAATACCTTCTCAGTCTCTGGGGTGTTTTTAATTACTTTTGGTGAAGCTCTATGCATCTGTAAGGCTGCCAAAGCAGCATTTCAGGTCTCTGCTTCCATCCCTAGTCTTCGTGTCATTATGGTCCTCCTTCAGCAGTCACCAGTATCCCCCAGACAGGACTTTCCTACCATACTGACCCACAGATGGACACACAGCATTGCCAGCCATTTGGCAACCCTCTTCTGCATCCTCTCTGGTAGCCTGCGGTGAAAGCCCCAGCCACTGAAGGAATACAAATGCGATGTCAAAACTGCATGTTATTTCTCACTCAGCCCCTTTCCAATGGGTCTGTTTACATGGCATTACACAAAGTTCTGTGCTAAGGCAAAAATTTAATCTCTTTCCAAGACAGCAATGGAAGAAGACGATTAACTACTGGTTTTGAGCCATTTCCAAACTGTCAAGAGTAAATGGGACTCCAGAGAATTCTCTGGAACAGGACATATTTGAAGTGAAAACCATCCCCCTTCAGCTGTTTGCAGAGATGCAGTCTCTGAAATTCTATACCCAACATCTCTCTAATTTCTCTTTATCCATGTCTAAAGCTTCCTGTCTGCCTGCTGAAGGCCATTTGACAAGGGAAGCAGAGAAGCGGCATTTGTAATATCTGTTTAATGTAACCAGAGGAGAATCTTATGATTTGTAATATACATTATGAATCTTAGAAAGACAATGTGAAGCCAGACTACAGATTACGCAGACAAGTAATGTAACTAATGAAACTGTGATTCTTGTGATGTTTACTTGAACTCCATGTTGAATTCTGAATCAGAAATCCCAATCAATAAATACCACAGAATGGACAGGATCCATCTGCATCCTTGTAATTAGGTTAAATTATAGGTTAGTGCTCTGGTTTTAAGGTTGTTGTGAGACTCTATTAACTGGACAGCTTTGACTATACATAATCTGTCAGGGGGGTACTGTGAATTGGCCCAAACTGTAGCACACCAAGGTTTACAGTTTTAAATGTGACCTGTTAAATAGTTGTGATTTGCTTTCATGATATAACTGGTTTGATCGATTACATTGCACTTTTTCCTTATATTTTATTCCACAGCCTTTGCTGCTTTCTTTTAGATTTCCTTACTATGGGTACCAAATTGGTGTGATGGACTTCATCTCGTTTGAGTGCATGGCACCTCTCTTCACCTGATTTGAGTGCAAATCATGTCATTATGCTTAGGAACTTGCTGGTAGCCAGCTGAATAATTATGAGAGCTATTGTCACTGATAAGAATTGCATGCTGAAGCAAAATATAGTGATAATTGTAAAAACGTTGAGAATGGGGCTGTGAGGTTTTGATCATTTCTTAGTTTAGTGCTGTGACAATATAGCAAGCAATCCACCTTCTGAGCTCCTGATATCTACCACTGGCCTCTGTGAAAATTGGGTGAGATGGAAACTGATGAAGGACCTCTAGATTTGCCGCAGTTATAATTATTAGTAACAGTAAATGAGAAGGTGCACTGCCCCATTAAGCACCCAGGTACCCATGGCCAGTTTGCCCTGCCGGTTGTGTCGTGGGCAGGTGCAGGTGGTCTGTGATGCAATTTGTAGGATGAAAAGTGGCTCCTGGCAGGCCAAGTGATTGTGCTCTGCCAGGAAAAAGGCTTGGTCTCTTTCCTCTTGAAAGCCACCTGGGTGTAGCACTGAAACCTCCCAGATCAGGACTGGTTTTCTGAGCAAGAGGGTACTTACGTGGCTGTGTTGGCATTTCTTGATAGCAGCTTCCTGACTGGTGAACACTGAATGCTTTGACCTGCATTTCAAGGAAAGAACACCCATGATAACTAGCAGGTGTTAAATTTTTAAAGCCAATGAGAGGCCACAGACAAATAAAAAAATAGCCAGGAAAAGAAATTACTCTTTTAGGAGCTCTGAAAACCAGTGAGGAAATGTGTGGAGGACACAGCTGTCTCTTCATAAAGGTGGAAAAAAAAAATCTTCCCTTCCAGAAGAATGTCCTGGATGGGAAGGAAAGTCATATTTTGCTGGAGGCCACAAAGGAGGAGAGAAGAAAAAGACTGAGGCCAAGGAAGGACAAGGTTGATATAGTATGGGCAAGAGCACTTCAGTAACAGTCCTTGCAGGGCCCATCTTCTTTCTTCCAGAAAGTCCTTTGTGAACCTGGCTTTTGCTTGTTCAGTCTGTCACTCTTGGTGGCAGCCACAGTACAAAGGCAACAATAGTCTTTAACAGTCTCTTTTAGCATGGATTTCTGCCAGTAGCAGTCAACAGGAGGGCTTCTCGGAGCTACTTAGCTGGTAAACAGCACCTTTACATAACCTTTAGTCAGTTAATGATACATTAATATTTGACAGCTGATTTAATGAACTTTATGGGGCTTCTCAAACATAAACAGTAGTGGTGGTGAGAACTTTGTGTTTCATGAAGGAAGGGCTTAGCTCAGTCAAATGGAATTGAATGGAGCTACTTTCTTGTTTGCTCTCACAAGTATCTCAGAGGCCCCAAAATATGCATGTTAGACTTCCACACAGATAGTGTATATATGCAAATATCTATTTCTCCAGCAATGATGAGGAAAATTATGTTAGTCTGTGCATTCACCCCATGCAGGTTGGATTACACCAACCTCACTATACAGTGGTCTGAGTCTTTCAAAACTCTGTCTCGGGGGTATAAAAAGTATAAAATTGCTCAGCTAATTTCTCCCCTGCTGAGAGCACTGTACTGGTTTCTGCTATATTCCTGAACTGTTTCAAACATTTCATTTCTTACATACCCCAGTCTTGCAGGGTTGGCACCTGTACAGCACTGCAAGATCTTAACTCCTCATATTTTTCATCCTGCTCAATAGCTAGCTTGAAAGAAGCTGCTGATAGCTTCCAAAACCCTGCAAAACCTGCTGTGTAGACTTAGGGGTCTCTCTTTACATACTGGTGTGGTTTGAATTGCCTTGATTGGTCAAGTTGGAAACTACTGAAGACCAGAACAGGCATCCCTTCATTTCAGAAGCCAGTGGATGGAGTTGCATGTTTTAGGGGTAGGTTCAAGAATCTCCATAGTGAATGATAATGTAAAAACAAGTAGGGGAAAAATGTTGTGGGTGAGGAAGAGAGGCAGAATTTCTCCATAAAACAGTCATGATATGATGTTGTTATGCTGGAAGATTAAAGGCATATATTGTTTAAAAATATTCTCTCTTTAATGTAACTTGAATACCCTGAATATTTATTGGTATATTTGTCTCCATGAATGACATGCACTTCTGCAGACTTTGCCTTCCATTACTATTTGAGAACAGGGAGCTTTTGGCAACCATAGGGACAGGGACAAGTTTGTGAGCTTAGTGTCTTACAGGTTTGTTCCTGTCTCAATGGAGAGCACAGTTTGAATGAGCTCTAAATTGTGGCTTTCTTACATTGTAAACTGAACTTTTTTCTTGCTTGTTTATTTTAGCATTCATAAAATCTTATGCTGTACCAGTTTGATATTATGGGAACTGAATTCTTGCATGTACGAAATCAAGACCATCTGAGGCAACGATAATGTAAATAAGTTCCGCCCAAAATACACGTGGCAGGATCACTTTGAAGGTAACGAATGATTTAGTATCCAGAATGTCCATTTGGTCCTTCGTTCACTCAGGCAAGATTGTCTTTTACTTCTTTCAGTGGTGCAAGCATAAAGGGGACTTGCAAATATTGTTCTGCTACCCCCAGCAGTTCTGAAAAGTGCCTGAAATCACAACATTGCGTCATGTTGCCCTTCCTGTTATAACTGAATGAGCTCTAGGCTGGCAAGACAGTACAGTATGTCTAGCATGTAAAAGATATCCAAATTCAAGACTGCCTCATGGAAGTCAAATCATGTAGGCAAAAGCCTTCAGCTGTGAGTGGAACCAGATGCTCTTTTGGTACTGACATAGAGTTTATCCGCTGTCTGCACAACACAGTTGTATGAGGATCAAAGTGTTCAATGACTCAAAGAGTTGCCCAGTCTGGAATTTAGGAGTGGCTTCAGATCGTCATTTGCGTTTACATTACTGAATTATTTTAGCAGCAAGGTCAGCTGTTTGGCCATCTGTGCTTGGGTAGGAGGTTGTGACCTTTTCTTTCTCAAAATTAAATTACCCTAATATGCTCTGTTTGAGCCTGTGCCCTGAGTCCATCCAGAAGCAGAAGCTGATGCTAAAAGCATTACTCAATTTCTTTAGTGCACTGTCAGGATTGCAACCAGTTTGCTCTGTTGTCTCATCTATTGGCAGATAGCTGGGCAGAGTTTGAGATGCTTGGTTGGAGTTATAAAACATTTAAATAGTGTTGAATCTGAGGGCTTGTCTTCCATACTATCATTGTCATAGTACCATTTTTCTCTCCTATCACAATAAAAGTCACTACTGGCAGGGCATTATGCATGGTGGAGTCTTTGTTCTGATATTTGGTTCAACCTCTTTTAAAAATTATTCTAAAGCTGTTTAAGGTTAGGGCTGTCTATATATGTGCTGAGGCTTCAAGGTGTTGTATAGTATAAATGGCATAGTATATAACTTGTGGTTTGAATTCCTGACTGGCTGTGTTTAATGAAATTTTGCTGGGTTTTTTGTTTGTTTGTTTTTGTTAAAATTCTTACCTGTGAATTGTCATTCTAAATAACTATGTGTGTTCTAAGCTGTTAATGTGATGCTGATTGATTAAATGGAAATAAACGGTATTCTGACCTGTGTTCAGTGTGATAGTATTTCTTTTGTGATTGGACTTGGCTTTCCAGTGTGGTATCTAGTGTCCAGAATCCTGTTAAAAAAGACTGAGCTAAATTTCATAAGTCTGTATCTATACTGATACTTTATACCTAAGAGCAAAAATAACTACAGAAATTGTACTGAATTCTACCTGTGTAAACTACAGTGAATGCAATAAAGTGCACATCTATGTGTAACTTTATTCTTAGGAATCTTTTAAATAACATGAAGTCTGACTGATGTGGGCCTTATTCAGAAAGTGTGACCATTACTGAAGTCAGCAGTTGTATTAATAATTACATAATATTTTAGGGAAAAAATCAAGATACTTCAAGCATTCTAAAATAATGTATATTTAACACTTCTGTTCTATTTTTACAAATATATCCAATTAGTGTACTCACAGATTTCAAATTCTGAAATACAATAATTAAAAGCATGTTATTTCATCATTAAAGAAACTGATCTGTCAGTGCACTGAATTGATAAAAATCATATAAAGCTCAATTTCGTAATCAGTGAGCACTCCTTACACTCATATTAAACCAAATTGTAACTGTGTGCAAATTTAGAAAAATGAAGGACCACTGTCTTTATCAGCATTTATAAACACACAGTAGCTACATATTTATGTAATGGAAGACCTTACAGTTCATTGATCAGAGCATAAGTGGGATAGAAACAAAACTATATTGCTCAGTTCTGTATGGGTGTTGAAATATCTAAGCTTTATATCAGGTTCTTGTGTCTCTAAGGAACCAAACCAACCCTCTGATCCAAACCTTAGTTTCTGGTAAAGATTAGAGTAATAATATATATCTGTTCTTTGCCCTTCTGCTTCAGCTTCTCCCTCCTTCCTCTTATAGTACAGCTGGGTAAGGAAAACAAAGCTGATGGTATCTTATATATTTGTTTAAGGAGCAGGCAGAAAGAAAAGTAGCATCTGCATCATTATGGCCAGCTAATCTTCCCATTATGCTTGTTATAGAGTTTTATTGATTAAGCATGGTTATGGAAAGATTTTATTCTTTGTAGGCTCTGAGTCATGAAAGATGTTCTCACTGACCTGTTATAACAATTTGCAGTATATTTCTTGTACGATGTTTCACTAAAGGGTGTTGCTTACTTGTTAGCTTATTTAGGTGGAAAGAATTGTGTTCCCTCCTAACCATTTTGTGCTCCAATAGTTAAACTTCACCATATTTCTAAAGCACCTGGTTAGCCATATAGTTATTCTGTGATTACATCTCTGTATACCCCTTGAAGAAAAAGCAATAAAATAACAAAATTGCCTGTAAAGTGGAGCTAAACCCTTGTGTTCATTTATTAATCTGCATTTGAGAAAGCTGAGAAAGACGTCAGTTCCAGTTTAAGTACTGTGTGTGGGGAGGGTAAGATCAGTGTTGTCCATGCATGAAATTGTCTTTGGTAATTGGTTTTGGCAGCAGTGAGGTACTAAACCACTGTAGCTTTGCTAAATGTGTGGCTCAAAAGAGCAGAGTGTGCAGTAATTAGCCAGTCACTTGGACTTCTCTGACATGACTTAGCATTTATTACTGTTTTGCTCACTGTACTAACCTAATTCGGTGACCTTTAATCTGAGATACATTTTGTTTTCAGAAACGCAAAAGGTCTTTTAAAAACTAGGATATGGATTTTCGCCTGGGGTCGGGAGAGTATTTGTATTGCTTTGTCTGAGGAGTGCCTGTAGAGCCCTGCTCCTCTCTGATGTGGCCAGGACCTGGAAATGCCCTTGCACCTGTGAATTTGGCCCACTATGGCAGTATTGCCAACAGTTAGCCAGGAGAAAACAGTTAGTTAGCTGCTTTTATCTTCCGTCTCCCTGGGGGTTTTGTAAGTGTCTTACAAGACTCAGGAACTGTGAGGGTGTATAGATGAAGGCTGTTGTACCTTGGACTCTGTTTTTTCACACCAAGAAGTCTACCAAATGACTGAGAAAAAACAGCAAGTGAAAACTTCTTAACTGTGAAGAAAGTACAATGTATATATGCATCTCTTCTACGTAAGTTGCAGTGGCTCTGACAAAATAGTGGTATTTTGGGAAGAGCTTTTTTAAAGATGCATTTTAAAAAGAAAATTCTTACTTGAAATGACTCCAAATGCAAACTCTTTACTAATTTAGTTCATATAGTCTTCTCTTTTAGAATAAATGTACTCTTTTGCAGCCTTTGTGTTATTTGTATATATACTCTTTATTTTATTTTTACGTACCTGTGTGCGTGTAGATGTTTGTATATGTAAGAAAAAAAAAAGAAAAAAAATGTAAAAGTCCTACATCTCAGCAGTTTTATGAGTTTCTTCCCTCTCCTCCCCATCCCGTGTCACTGTATATAGTTTAACTTCCATTGCAGTATTCTGGAATAAGGCCTGTATTTTTTGCTTCTGGCTCATCATTGCTAAAGAATACTAGCCATATTTTAAGTAATATCCTGATTATTTTTTTTCTACAGGCTTTGTAAGACAGCATCTTTAGCCAAATTTTCTTTCACGAAATGCATTAAGTAATCTTGATTTCTCCTTCTGGGATTATCCTCCTGTAAAGATTCACCTCTCCTCTATAAATAAGCTTATAATGTGGGTTCTACTATAGTCAACTTTTTGGATATGAAGAACTAATCACTATATGTGGACAATTTTAAAGGCAAAATTACATGTTTGCTCTGTAAGTTATTTATGCTATTCTAGCTCTATTTCTTTCAAACCCCTAAGATTTTTAGAGCTGATTGAGTCTCTAGAGAATTCTCCTTAAATAGGTAGTTTGGATTTCACCCTGCCCCACATTGTTTGTTTGAAAGAAAAGGAAAATAAGCAGGCAGTATTTGCATCAAATCTCTGTTGTTATCTTTTCTCCATTCTCTATTAAAAATTGGGGAATGTATTTTTCTTCCAATGTTTTCTGACTCTGTACTTTATTTATTTATTTTTAAAGCCCAGAAAGGAAAAGCAACTCAGAGGCATTCTTAAAGGGAAAATGACTCAGATGGCAGAACTGATTGTGAGAGATTATTTTAGTCATATCTAATTTTGTCTCAGAACAGAAGTATGTCTTTCTTGGATCCCTTCAAGCTCTGTATTTCTATGTTTTCTATGAAAATTTGGAGTAACTCAAATTGGCATGTATCTGGTTATACAATATTATATATAAGCTATCAGAACAGAAGAGTAAGGTTAAAAAGTGCAGTTTTATAAGTTAGAAAAATGAAGATTGAGTTTTCTTGCAGAAAGATTTCCCCCCCCATTGGTTCCTTCCTGTGCATTGTGCTTTAATTTTAATTAAATTAGTACATATTTTTTCATTAGAAACTCTAGATTCATTCAGCAGCAAAATGGGAATACCAGAGTATATGTGACTAACTTTAAATTTATCGATAAAACCAGCAGACACTGAGTAATTGTATCAGGTTAAATTGATACTTTTCAAGTGTTACCATCATACAGGCTGTAGAAAAGGGAGGACATAGAAGTCATAGCACACGTTGCAGATATCCACCTGTCCTTGCCCTGGAAATGAGAAATTTCAGGGTGAGCAGAGGTGGGCAACAACTGGAAGGAGCCTAAGAAGAGATTGAGATGAGGTCTTATGTTCCTAGCACCTTGAGTTACATCTGGATTTTGTCAGCTATTCCCATGAAATATGAAAAATAAATGAGAAAAACCACATAATTACATTAAATTCAGAATAAGACAAAGCTGCTAACACCAACATTTGCCAGTGCACCCTCTGATTCTGTCTTTACTAAGAGTGTATTCAGAAAAATCCTAAAAAGACTAGAGGCTAACATCTCTAATTATTCACACTTCACTGAGCACATCAATCATTTCTAGTCCTCTCAGATATAGCCATCACCCTCTAGCTTAATTCCTGGATTAGAGCCTCTTGCTCTTCCAAGCTGATTCTTTGAGTTATTCCACCAAAGTGTGCAGCAAGAAATGTCTCCTGGCATTAAGTTAAGACCAGTTAAGACCATGGTCTCTCTTAGTTAAGACCATGGTCAGCTTCAATTCTAGTATTTCCTAGCATTTGAGTTATTCCTTACACCAGCTGCTTGCTGAAATAATTCATAAACATGAAGACTGAAGTGCTGTCCAACTCTTGGAAGAGCAGCAGAGAAGGAAAGATATTTTCATGGAAAACACAATGGCAGAAAACTGTAGTGAAAGCCAGCATTTTGAGAGGAGGTGAAATTTATAGTAAAGTGAATAATCACTGTGTTCTCATAAAATGTCATACAAATGTCCTCGAACTCTTTGTTCTCTTAATTGTGAAGAACTCTGAGAGAGGAAGCATGAAGGCTCCTGAACATGTGAGCCTTGGAGACTGTATTTGTCACACTGCTGAATCTTCTCTGCAACAGAAGTGTCCTCCCTGTCATTTCTCGCCCTTCAAACACCTGAGTTTTGAACTCCCCACCCCAAAGGAAAGTGTGTGTTTATGTATGTAAAATATGTATGGGGTGGACACTGATAGAAAGTAATGTACTTTGGGCTTTCTGGACCACAAGGTATTAAAAAAAAAAACTTCTAGGGGTGTTATAACCTTCAAAATGTAGGGAACTGAATTGATACACCACCTAATCCACAGTGGTTGCTGTAACATTTCTTTCCCACTGCAAATGACTATTTGAGTTGAACTAACATGAATCCTTTAAAATCCTGGGCTGGTTTAGGTTAAAATTCAATTGAAAAAGTGAATGTACACTGTGATACAAAAGTATAATTTTAATTATATTAATAAGTTCACCTGATAAGGAAAGGATTTTTTTTAAGAGAATAAACCTCTCGAATCCTAAATTGAAGTACACTTAATACAGTATAGTCTTATGAAAAAAAGTCTATCCTGTTGCAGCACATTTCTTCTGCACTGAGATCATTCATTAAAATGTGCTTCTTCCACAATGCGAGTACTTGTCTGAGTGAGCCCATCTAGGAGCCCACCATTTTGAAACAATGTGTTGTGCTAGTACATCTAAAGCTTTCCTTACCCCCTTTTATTTATCCCCAAATATAATGAATAACTAATACAAATTAGTTTTTTTAAATATTTTTGGATTACTGTGCAATCAAATGCACCTTCTGAGAGGTCGCATTTGCTTCTGGAAGAAATTAATTGTTAAGCTGCTTTCTGATGGAGCAGATCTACCACTTCATACTGTTGGAGATGGAAGGATGTACATACTGCTTATGTAACATTTTTCTAGTTTTTAAAAATGAACCTCTCTAAAATAATGGATACATACAGAAGGCTGTTACACTTCCTAATCAAATTCATTGGAACCAAGATTGCATGAAACTCTTAGATACCAAAGATATTTCTTTCCCTCCCTCCTTTTGTTGCTTCTCTTCAACTTCTCCCACTTTCTTAAAAGCTGGGTAGAATTTATAACCCAAGAAGAGTATCTTGGAAAGGAAATGTTTAAGCAAATGGACAAATATTGGGAAAAGATCCTGCAAACTTGCTTTGAACTTTCTGAAAATGCAAATGATCTTACTTTTAAAATGAGGTGGGGGCATTTAGCTCAAGCACTGTAACTCAAGCTTGATTATTTCAATCTTCTCTATTATCCTGTGAGGAAACATACATATCTTAACAGCAACTAAGAACCCTAACCTATTGAAAGCTGTGGAGTTGAAAGATGATACCATAAAATGATAAGGACTTGTAACCTGTACAGGCTCCTGGTAGCCCATGAAATGAACAGTAATCATGCATTTTTTACCCCCAGATTCACTTATCTTCAGAAAAAATCCTAATTATCTGCACATATTTTAAGTGGGACTACAACTGATGACAGTCAGTGTAGGAAGGTAGTTTACAGGTCTGTGGAAGTTTTCTTGGTATGCTGAGTATCCTTTAAGTCAAAATGTGAACATGTGCTATTATAAAACCTTTATCTCTCCATATATTCATGGTAAAAAGCCATGACATCCTTATAATGAGAATACTTCCTATGATTACCTTCCTGTTAGTGAAACAAAGAATACAGCCTCTCAAGAAAACTCAATGTATTTCTGCAAGAACTGCAGAATTGGTGCCTCTTCCATCATGATAAATGATACAGTAAGTAGTGCAAAATTAATTTCTTCTGGGCACCTCTCTTTGTCGATTACCTAGAAGAATATACTGACTAACAACCAGTTAGGTTACCTGGCTTCAGAATACTGGTTCAATTTTTGGTTCCAAAATGCAAAACAGTCTCTTCTATTGTGGTTTACAATGGCTCCCTTCTTTTGCTACAACAATGCCAGGTGTACATGAAAGTAAAGTCAGTATTGTGGTGGCTTTGAGATTACTTCATACCCTCTTTCCCAGGTAAGAAGTAGGTTTAATCACCATTAAAAACTTTGGAAAATACAATAGGGTGCATTAATGCTGAAGTTTTTAGTGGTAGCATGAACCATATTCCTGAAAAGACTTCTCACTAAGGCTTTTATGAAGGCCAAACTTGAGGACTCCAAAAAGAAGGTGTCTCAGTAATAATGCGACTTCAATTTGTGGTATCAGAACAGTTAATTAAGATGTCTTGGGCAAAGGAACTGCATTGAAGGTTTGTGTATATCTGAGGGAGCAAATCTACAGTCCAAATGATGGCAAAAATTTGTAAGACTCCTTGAGGAAATCGTGTCTCAGCAGTCTGAAATAATGCCTGGCTGCTGTTTCTCATTGCCTCTGATCAAAATGGAAATCCTCATGATGCAGAAGGCTTTGTGTGAGGTTAGAAACAATGGAGAACATTTTGTTGTGCTTTCTATTATTTTTTTTTTTTTTTAAATATAAAGCTGAGACATTAGGTCTCAGCAATGCAACAAGTCAGAGGTAGTAAGCAAATTTGAACCCAAATTCTTAAAATCTCAGGAAGGAATTCAGACTCTACATAAATCAGAATAGCTTTGCAGAAGATAATAGTTACTCTGGTTTAAACCAACCAGATTCAAGTCCGTTCTAATTCCTTGATTTATGTCATTTTGATCCATCTTTAATAATATCCCTCAATTTTGTTACATGAAAATCCCAGTATTTTGATTGGATGTATTTCTTTAAGTCACTGCAGATCCAGCCATGTCTATGGAGCAGGACATTACTCTGTCTTTCATGACAGTAGATAAACACAAGGTCAATAATTCCTGTTTTGGGTGGTTTTTTGGGGGGCGTGTTTCTCTCACCTGGTCTTTGCTTTGCAGTTTTGGAATGCTATGTCTCCTAGTTACTGAGACAATTTGTATTTGCAGTTACACCAAATGTTTCCTTTCTTGCTTCCACATTTATTCTGATACACCTGTTAACTCAATTTCTAGTTGTTATTTCCTTTCACTTTGAAAATCTTTCTCTCATTCTAGCATCATATTCCCAGCAATATTTACATTTTCTGATGCTTTGTTCCTTCAACTTCCCTCAAGGAATCCACAGCCTCCCTTGCCAACTGCTTACTCTTTATGTCTTTGTAAAATCATTTATTATTTATCATTTCACCCTGTGCTTTATTTTTCGTTCATTTTTATCACAGCATTCTTGATCCTTGTCATTTATTCCTGACTCTAAACTTTTATGCAACCTCTTCGAAGCACTGATTCTTCTTGTTGTTGCTCTTTCATTTACTTTCTCTCTTTGTTTATCCAGTTATCCACAGTGGTCACTTAGTTATTGAAGTTTGTCAAGTTGCTTCTAATCTGTGCTTGTTGTGACATACAAAATTCCATCTGTTTTTAGAAACTGCATATGCATTTGTAATTTACATGTATCTTGCATTTATTTCTCACAAAAAACCATGTAAAACTAAGCATAACCTCTGTGTCACCAAAATATATTAGGGATACTACAAAGTAAAACTAATTTGTAGGCTCATGTGGTGATCTTGAGGATGTTTGAGGCTATTACACAAATAGTAGCATCCCGTTAGAACTAATATACCTGTGTTGTCTAAATATACTTGTGTTGTGTTTAATTTTTGCAGACTAGTTGAAAGAACGTTGTGGGTTTCTGGTAAGAGTGGACAGGAAAATGACTGAAAAGGAGTATTTTTTATTTTATTCTTCAACAAGCATTTTAAAGGATGATTTTTGACTGTGTTGCGTTAAGGGTTACTGTCGCATATCACAGCCAGAGCAGTGAAGAGTGCAGTTTATTAGAGCAACAGACACACAGATTCTTTGGATTACAGGTGATAAATTCACTGTCTGCAAAGCATAATGCAAATACCAAGAATATAAGTATGAGTAACACGGCCGGACACAAACATGTATATAACATGGCCGGACACAAACGCATATATCAAGAATATGAGTAACACGGCTGGACACAAACGCGTTAAAAGATAATAAAGTGACTCTGTACAGAGATTTCTAAGTTTCCCGCGGAGGCACTTGGTATAACCAAGTGTTCGACTCTTACCCAAAGGCGTCCCGATGGGGGGGAAGAGAGGCTCAGCCCATCGACTGATCCCAGACGTCAGAGTGGTACACGATGGAGTCTTCCCTAACATTCTCTTTCTCTTAAACCATTTTATACTATGTTTCACCTTTCGGGTGGAGCTTGAGTGACTCTAGTCATACATACCTTTGTTTAGGATTGGTGTAAAGTTTTCTCGCTTCGCTTTTAAAGGTATAAGCTAGAAAAATTCAGTGCGCAAGCTCAGTGAGGGGTGGTCGCACCTTGGAGGCGGGTAGCTTTTGGGATGGAGGTGTGTTTTGGTATTATAATGATGTTATAATGAGCAAAGTTGACCAAAAGGACAGCATTTTGTCAAAAACGTGGCAGGCTGTTGGCCCAGGGTAGTAAATATGCAGATTATCAGTTCCATGACACCTTTAAGTTCCCATATTATTGCAGAGCCTGGCCGTGGCATCTCCACACTGCTCCACCCTCTGGGCAGCACCTCTTAGAGTCAGCACACAAAGATCCCCTGGCGTTACCAACATCTAAGGTTGCAGGCCTAGGGAACTCCCATGGAATGGGAGGCTGACTTACATGTCAGCCTCGTTCCACCTGGGGAGCTTCTTCAATGTTGTGCCTTACCTAAAAGTGTGAATATAAGTTCTAATTTTTTAAGTCACCTCAGCCATTACCCCACAGACTGATAATTTAAAGAACCATGTCTTGTATGATCTCAAGGATCTGTCACAGTCCTCGGTATTCTTAAATAATTTTTGCTTGCATTTGATTGAATGTAGTAAAATTTCACAGTGTTTATCTCAGCTTCTTATATTAATTTAGATTGAAAATACTTTTTAGGTTTCCTACTGCATATCCAGTCTTTTCTGTTGTGTAGGAAAGGGGTTTTTAAAATTTGCTTCTTTCTCCATAACATATACATATTTTGGTCAAATTGATATCTTGCTGTTGTCCCTTTTGGCACCACATCAAATTTATGGGAATCCTCTGTATTAAACTTTTGCTTCCTCCTCAAAATGAATGCACCACCTGGCATGGTTAAGGCTTTTGGCTCACTTAATATCCGAGGCAAAATAGCAGGTGGTTAGGATGATCATGGTACTTGCGCAGAACTGCCTGAGAAACTTACACATGTTGCATTTGGCTCTAGATGGTAGTTTTACAGTCTCAAGCAAAGCCCAGTGACTTCAGTCAATTTAAATAAAAACTTGCAGGGAATGTTTTTCTTGCAGGAAACTAGCAAGACCTAGGCTGAACGAGAAGATAACTAGATGGGTAACATTTTGCATCCCATGCAAGGTAATAAGTGCATGTTTCTTTAAGTAAAAGGCAACTGTGAGGACACCTAGCAAATCTGTCTAAATTTAACAGGAATGGGAAAAAAGATAGCTTTTCTCAGCCTTTGTGACTGATTTGAAATAGTTCTTAAGGAAATAATTATTTCAACATGTGATACTGTATTTCTATATTTCATATATGCTTGGAGTAGCAAAATAATGATTCACTGGAGACAGAAAATAATCCCTCATAACAGTCAGGTGACATGAGGAAATAATTTAGAGAATATGTGCAATATCTCTGGAAGAAAGAGAAGATGCAAAGAGAAGGAGTATTTGCTGTTAGTTAACTCTTATGAAGGGTGAATAACATCCTTTTGGCAATGCTAAATTAGCTACACTGTATATATACATTTTTACACTGGAAGAGGAAAAGGTTAAGAAATCTCATATGCAACATTACGTAGTAGATATTTAATGCTTTCATTTTTTACCTGTTTAATTTTAACTCAACAACATAATGCTGTATCAATATAAAACCACACGTATATGCATACATATATTTTTCTTTTTGGTCCATGTCATTGTTAACAATGTGTTTCAATTGTACAGATCTCTGGAAAGCATGTTTGTTCTTGTACATACCATATCTAATTTCAATAATGTAGCTACCCAGGTCTTTTCTGTTCGTGGAAGTTACATAATCAAAGTTTCATATACACTGTTATCCATTGGCCAAACATGAGTGTGTATTATCATTTTTGAAGGAGACTATGAAATAATCCAGTAACAAACCTCTAAAAATGTACTAAAATGGATCACTGATGTTTTTGTCGCAGGAAAAGGCTAGATTTTAATTTTTTCCATTTTTTGTATTTTTAAAATAGCTCTATATTTTGATATGTGTAAGCTCTATCACGTATAATAATGCATGTGAGAGTACTTTCTGTTCTCTTGGGTATAAAGTCAGGGCTTCCCAAAGGTGTGTGGCTATCAAGCTGCCATGATTACTTTACAGCAAACAGAGTTAGTGCAAGTCTGGTATGTTTCTAGGGGTGGATCACTTTGGAGTGTCATACCCAAATTACTTTTGTCTATAGGTGTGCCACAGTGTCCGAAGTAGTCACAGCCAATATAGCAGTTTATCACTGAAAAATTACCTGGCTGTAGATTTACTACCAGAAGCTGCAAACAGTTTCTATATAAAGGCTTTTAAAGATACATTTCAGCCTTCTTCCTCCCACCAGTTTTCTTGTGTCTTCTATGATTAGAACCTTATCCATAGCCGTGCCTATAATATGGCAGAACAAACCTAAAGAGGTTATTTGATTTATGTTCATTTTGCAAGGCCTTATTTTGGCATTTTTCACTCAGGCAAAAGATCTGTTGATTTCAGAAGTCTGAGTGGAGGCTGTAGGATTGAGGCTGTGTTTTGAAAAGATATTCCAAATTTTTCATTTTCTTCTGTAGGATAGAATTATCTCTTTAGAATATAGGAAAAAAATGCTGAGTATTGAAACGCTTGCCAAAATTGGTGACTTGCTGAAAAAGGAAGTGCCTAATGCAGTGGTAAGTAATCCTTGGATTTAGAATATAAAACTTGCTAAATGAACAAGATGGAACAGACTTGCTCGAGCACTGAATGCAACAGTGAAAATTTATTTGGCTTAAAAGAGAGTTAATTCTGCTGAAGTGGATGAAACTGATGAGCTTTAAAATAGTGTGCTGATGTGTCTATTCCCAGTTTCACTGAAGAACCTGAAAAATCAAAGACAGAGAAGCTTCAGACGGCTGGGTGCAGCTAGTTACCTACCTGCTGTGTGTTATAAGGACACTTGCAGTGAGCCAGAGCCAAAGGGTCACCTTTTTTTTGGTTTAAAATGGAAATTACTGATATTTCCCCCCCCCACCTGCATGCCTTTGACTTTAGAAATGAAAGCCTGACTACACTTTAAAACTTTATTGCCAACACCTAAAATTACCTTGTCATGACCAGGCTTAAATTTGCCTCCTTACCTGATATGTGTTTGTAGACTAAATAGTCTTATCAAAAGGATATCCTGAATTGAAGGAGTTTTGTGAGATCCTATAGAGCAGTGAAAATAATCTGTGAGTTAAAGTATTCTGCTTTCAAAATAAGCTTTCAATAACTGCCACTCCTCTTCTTCTGTGAATGCTTTATTTATATATTCATTTTGCAAAGTATTTGACAACTAAGTTTCATTTCATTTTTGTCAACAGAATGTAATTTTGCTCAGATCATTCTGTCAACAAAAAGGCAACAGCATATGATCTTTTTGCCCAGTGAACTACATTGCAGATTCATTTGGTGTGTGGATCAAATAGTGATTGTTTACTAACTGAAAATATAACATCTTCTCCACGCTGAACAAACTATGGTTAAATACTGAGAATTTTAAATACAGTTAAATTCTATAAAGCACCTTTGACTTCCACTTTTGCCTAAATGGGGTCACTGCTGAGATATCCCTAACTCTGGCTTTCTGTAGCTGGCTGTGGGATCTGGGAGACTTCTTCAAGACAGTAAATTTACTCCTGAATTTTCAATGGATAATTACTATGAGGTTTTTTCATATGAACATTTCCGGTGAACAAGAAGGTGGATGGGCTGATAGCCTTTTTATGTATAGCCTTATGTTTCACTGCTCTGTTCATTCCTTCCTGGATATATGAGGGGTAAGGTACAAACAATAAAAAACTGAACTTTCACTTCCTATGTTGCCTGTTGTGGAGGAAGTATCTACCATCATGACTATTTTTTAGATGTGGTTTTATTGTTGATCACATTTTTGGAGTGTCTCTCTGTTGCCAATTTAATTATTTCATTATTGCTCTCTGATAGCATTACATTGCCTGTGCAGGATTTGTACTGGAGTGACCACAATGAGAAAATCAATGCAAAATTGTTACTACCCAGCTTTATGTCAGGTTATAATAGTTCTCTGTTGAAGAAATGGATGTTTGGTTACTTGGGAGGCTGTGTTCATCTCTTACACCCTGATTCAATGGTGGGAGCAAAACAATTTCACAACTATTTGTGAAGAGGACTGAAACTGAAGATGCAGTGTGACCTTGTACTTGGAGTTTTTTACTGGAGTTCAGGAGATCCAAGTTTTCTTTCTGAATTTTTCAGTAGCTAGGGTCATGAACTTAAGGAGCTCTCTTTAGTGTGTCTCCAGTTCGCGATGTTCTGTGAAGCACCTGGAGATCTATGGAGCATTACTACATAAAAGCCAGGTGCTACTCTTTGTCATATGAGTGCAGCAGAATGTTTTCTTGCAGCCTAAAAAAAAAAGGTTTTAATACAATCACAGTGTATCATTAAAGGAACTGCAGAGGTTCTGGAAAGATGATGTGAATTCCCAGACATGGTAGACATAAAATGCTCTGTGAAATGAGAAATGTATTAAGTGAGAACTTTTTATATTTGTGTTATTATGTAGGCCTTTATTTTTCTCACCTGTTGTTATCATGCAACAGAACTAGGATTTTGGTCAGCATGGCATTTGAGTCAGCTTGCTACAATAAGTAGCAATCTAGAGAAGAATTGAAAAATGTGTTTGGGGTTTTTTTGCACAATATGCACAACAGTGCCTGTCAATAGTTTTGAACCCTTTTTTCTTCAACAAGCAGGAAGAACAAATACCACAAAATATCATTTTACTGAGAGAATTGATGCTTTGTTGGAAAGTGAATGACTGCAGTGGTTAACTGTATACAATGGGTGATACAGCATCATTAAGAAAAAATTACATTACAAAAAAATGTTTCTTCCTTTAAAGTGGATAAAGTTTTTTATTCTAGATTGTTCTGCTTTTTGCCAATTGTCTTGCTAGGTGATACATCTATTTTTGGCCCTACATTTTTTTTTTAAATTTATTTTCCCATTCTGTGTGTATGTTTGACATATAAAATTTCCTTTCATGTTGCAGTCATCAAGGGTACATTCTGCTACCCCGTGTCAGTTCAGTTGTTTCCTCCAATAAAGGAGTGATCAGGAAAAGTGTCATGAAGTTATGCTGTACCAAAAAATTGTCCTTGACATTTTCACTACTACAAGCAAAAAAGCAGCTCACAAATTCTTCATCAGACAACTGTTCACATATTGTCAAGATATCTGTGCGACTATTGCCCCAGCATAAAGGCAGCTACGATAACGATGTTTCTTTACAGTGTAAGAGGTACTGTCTTTTTTAGTTGTCGTGGTTTAGCCACAGCCGGCAACTAAGCACCACGCAGCCGCTCGCTCACTCCCCCCAGTGGGATGGGGGAGAGAATTGGAAGAGCAAAAGTAAGAAAACTCGAGGGTTGAGATTAAAACAGTTTAATAGGTAAAGCAAAAGCCGCACACACAAGCAAAGCAAAGCAAAGAATGCATTCACTCCTTCCCATGGGCAGGCAGGTGTTCAGCCATCTCCAGGAAAGCAGGGCTCCATCACGCGTAATGGTTACTTGGGAAGACAAATGCCATCGCTCCGAATGTCCCCCCTTCCTTCTTCTTCCCCAGCTTTATATACTGAGCATGACGTCATGTGGTATGGAATAGCCCTTTGGTCAGTTTGGATCAACTGTCCTGGCTGTGTCCCCTCCCAGCTTCTTCTGCACCTGGCAGAGCACGGGAAGCTGAAAAGTCCTTGACCAGTGCAGCAACAACTAAAACATCTTTGTATTATCAACGCTGTTTTCAGCACAAATCCAAAACATAGCCCCATACCAGCCACTATAAAGAAAATTCACTCTATCTCAGCTGAAACCAGGACACTAGTATAGATAACAGCTAGAAGTATTTGCAAGATTGCAAAGCATGTTTTGCCTCCATGAATTCTTGACATTTACTGTATGGAATAGAAATTGGCAGAACTCTAGGCTACAGAAAATTACTTTATATTTTGTCTGTTTAACCTCCTGTTTTCTATCTTATGGTTATTATATATTTATATCCTTATATATATATATATATATATATATATATGCTGATTGCAGAGAAAAAAGATTTTGCTGAGTGCAACTGTGCTTGGTCTCCCACTGACTCATGCTGACATCTTAAGATGTATAGCTCCCTGCATATGAAAAGGAAAACAGCCATATCCCTTTACTCTTCTGCAGTCATTGTATTCCAGATGCTTCACAACTTTCGAGCACTAATTTCTTTCTCTCTTGCTCTTTTTTTTTTTTCTTCTCTGTTATGCAGAGTATCACAAGGAGGCTGGTTTTCAGCACAAAGCTTTTAGGTAGGTATCTGCAAAAGCAGTGGTTTTATTTCACAGTGTGACTCTATAGGGACATAAAATTTCATAAGTATATGTGCATGTGTTTGTTTTTGCATGTCTGGGACAGAGGGGTGCCCTCTATTCAAATGACATCCAACTCTAAAACATAAGCTATAGATTAGACCATTCAGGGCATCTGTCCAAACCAAAGACTGCAGTTTTGATAAAGCTGAACATACAGTAAGTATTCTTTGAGACATAACACTTTTAAAAATATTATGACAGCCTTGAAAACATTTTGACAAGCAAGAAGGCTATTTAAAATAGAAAAGACAACCTGATTAAAGGAAAAAATTAGGATGGCCAGCTTGAGAAGCTATGGGAAGGGCTGTGGTCTTCTTGCTTTGCTTTTGTTTACAGTAAAGGGAGTGAGCTGCAGAGATGTTCAGCCACATTTCCTCTAATGAAATATCAGTCCACTGGTGAAAGGACCAGAAATTAAAAATACCAGTCCACTGGTGTCCTGGTTTCAGCTGGGACAGAGTTAATTTTCTTCCTAGTAGCTGGTATAGTGCTGTGTTTTGGATTTAGGATGAGAATAACACATGGATGTTTTAGTTGTTGCTAAGTAGTTCTTCTACTAGTCAAGGACTTTTCAGCTCCCCATGCTCTGCCAGGTGCACAAGAAACTGGGAAGGGGCACAGCCAAGGTAGTTGATCCAAACTGGCCGAAGGGCTATTCCATACCATATGACATCATGCTCAGTATAGAAACTGGGGGGAGCTGACCAGGGAGCAGCAATTGCTGCTCAGGGACTGGCTGGGCATCGGTCAGCGGGTGGTGAGCAGTTGCGTTGTGCATCACTTGTTTTGTATATTCTATTATTATTATTATTATTATTATTGTTATTATTATTATTATTATCTCTTCCTCTGCTGTCCTATTAAATTGTCTTTATGTTAACCCCCAGGTTTTACTTTTATTTTTTCCAATTCTCTCCCCCATCCCATTGTGGCTGGGGGAGACGGTGAGTGAGTGGCTGTGTGGTGCTTAGTTGCCGACTGGGTTTAAACCACAACAACTGGTGAAAGGACCAGAAATTAAGTTTGGAATTAAAAGAGATGAAAAGAGGAGAGGGATTTTGTCTTGAAGTGCTGACTGGGAAAAGGGTATGAACTGGGGTACCTGGCTCCTGTCAGCTAGGCCAGCTTTCAGATTTACCTGTAAGGAAGAGGACACTAGCGTCCCATTTAATTGGCTTCTGTATATTTAATATCTGTAACCTTTGCCAAGCATCTTAGAATAAATCAGTTACAAATTTTAAGTATAATCTGAGGACATATATTGTTGTTTCTCATTTCTCTCTTGTAATCTTGTTTCCAGTTGTGTAATTACAAATTTAGTCCTTTCCTTTGCTAGGATAAGCTTGCAATGTTTTAATTTTTTAAGCTTGTGTGATATTAAGCTCTGATAGTAAATGTAAATTCAGGTGAAAATGACAACATTAGAAGCATTCTGCATGTATTTGTTACCTTCAAAGGAAAAAAACACTTGGTGGGGAACAGCAGGAGGTCCTGAAATGAAGATGAACTCAACACCTTGGAAGTTGGAGCATTTTCTGTATAAACGTTACTTTGACAGCTTGATTTTTTTTCAGGAAGGGGGCCTGAGAAGTGTCCCTTGTGCTTATGTTGTATATGGCATTTCTGTGCAACTCCCAGATAATCTCACAAATCAGTGCAGAGGAAACTGAAAAAGAAAATGTGACAGTTAATTTTTTGACTGCCAGTAAGGGATGAATTTATACTTCTGCTCTGCTGCCTGTTCCCAGCCCAGATCTTTTACTGGTGACATGGTGATTCATGAGACTGCTATCTGGAATCTGGATTCTGTTTTAGATACTTAGTTTAAAAGATGTAAAATTTGTTTTAAGCAAACATCATTGTAGTCTATCAGTAGATATTTTTCTGCTTCAGACAAACCAAAGGTTCATGATTTTTTTTGGAATGAGTATTCCATCCTGTCAAGAATAGATGAGTAAGCAGAGTAGAAGCAAAGCCTCCTTAATCAGGGAAATGTAATACTCTACATATAGTCCATTGAGGACATTTTTCTCTTTCTCACCCAGGCATAGTACCACTGCCAGGTCTTCTCCGCAGTTCTCACGCCTACCTTGAGGAGCTCTTGAATTCCAGCGACTTCCTCTGCTCCATAACAATAGGTCATTTGTGTTTTTCATTTCACAGTTTGGCGAGGCTGTTGCTGCTTTGAAGTTTTTCCACTTTTATTACCACATGGTAACTCTGTTCTTAGTGCCATTTCTTCAGATATCTTTTCTCTTCTCTTTCATTGCAGCTTTCTCTGATCCTCTCCCTCTGCCTCCTAATTTTAGCAGTAGATGTATACTTTAATTCATGTCATTCTGTGTGGTGTAACATCCAAAGCACAAGTGACACTTTACAGAGATACTTCAGAAATTTTATTTCAGTGGGAATATAAGCATGAACTGTAATTTAAGATATGTTTGTGCACATATGTATATTAAAATAATTTCAATCTGTAAGTATACATGAACCTGCTAAAATGAAAACTCCAGTACACCCTTAAATGTAGTGTTACTGTCTTGCCATAAGACTGTAATATGCATGTATCCATATATCTAATTATATAGTTGAAGTGGATGCTAACAGTTACTATTATGCCAATTTTTTTGGCAGTTGTGTGAACTGCTTTATATATTTGACCCTGTCCTGGCTGGTTTTGTCTGGGATAGAGTTAACTTCCTTCATAGTTGCTAGTATGTGGCTATGTATTGGATTTAGGATGAGGATAATATTGATAACATACTGATGTTTTAGTTGTTGCTAAGCAGTCAAGGACATTTCAGCTTCTCACACCACCCCACCAGTGAGTAGGCTGGGGGTGCACAAGGAGTTGGGAGGGGACATAGCTGGGAAAGCTGACCCAACTGACCAAAGGGCTATTCCATACCATATGGTGTCATGCTCAGCATATAAAGCTGGAGAAGAAGAAGGACGGGGGGATGTTCAGAATGATGGAGTTTGTCTTCCCAAGTAACCATTACGCGTGATGGAGCCCTGCTGTCCTGGAGATGGCTGAACACCTGCCTGCCATGGGAAGCAGTGAATGAATTCCTTGTTTCATTTTGCTTGCGTGAGCAGCTTTTGCTTTCCCTATTAAACTGTCTTATCTGAACCCTCGAGTTTTCTTACTTTTACCCTTCTGATTCTCTCCCCCATCCCACTGGGGGGGAGTGAGTTGAGTGGCTGTGTGGTGCTTAGTTGCCGTCTGGGGTTAAACCACAACAGGCAGGGTACCAGATATTCTTTTTTCCCCTTCCGTTTGCAATTTTGCTTAAACAGTGTCTCATTTCCATTTCTAATTTAACATTGTATTGTAGCTCATTGTGATGGTACCTACACTTGACAGATTTGTCACAGTATTTGTCCTATTTCTATCAACTGTCAGATTCCTTTTCTTTTTCTTGTTCTCCATGTTTCATTTGTCTCAGTACCTGCTAGTCACCATATTTGTCTTACCAGAACATAATTACTAGAACTAAGATTTGTCTCATTCACTGGCATTGGTCTTATTTAGAATGAATTTATTTTTCAGAGCAGTTTCCCAGCATAAAGTAGATAGATAGTTATCAGAATATTAATCCTTGTCTTACTGTTTTACCTCTTAGTTTAGTTGGGATTTTGGGTTGTTTAGGGCTGCCTTTACAATGGAATTTTAAAAAGGCAAAAATAAAAAACCACAACAAAATAAACACCATATCCCAGTTGTTTATTATGTAATTTCCAGCAAATAGACACACAGTACCATTTAGGCATGTGAAGCACTGGATGACCAGAATTAGACTTCTTGTATAGCAGTGGCTCTTTTCTCCTCTTCTGAAACTAGAAATGCCGTTTTGGCTATTTATTATCTCTGTGTTTGGTTTCTATCCTATTTTTTGTCTCATTTTCAGGACATGTTTTAGACCAATATATTTAGTTTTTGTTTCTCTTTGATCTTTTCCTCTCCCAGTGACCCGTAAGCATAATTCATTTTTCCTCACTGACTCTGAAAATGGCTGAGTTGCATGTGCATCTCTAGCGCAGGCTGTGCAAGGTCAGAGCAGCAGTGCAACATGAGTGAATGTAAATGTACGAGTTCTTGCTCTGAACTTTTGTAAGTTCAATGAGGGACCTCTGGAGCAATGTGATCTATTGCTTGTGGGAGGCCAGTGTGGTTTTTCATTAGTGCTCAGATTTAGAGGAAGCTTCCCTTCAAATATAATAGCATGTTATCTAGGTAGGCACTTGTGTTACTTATTTTTTAAAGGATGTTTTAAAACACACTGCCTGAAAGTAATTTTGCAAGGAAGAAATGTCACTTTTCTACTTCCAATTAAAAGATACTTTATTTACAGGAGATCTGACAAAAACCATCACTGAATGCCAAATGTATGTAGACCACTATCAAGAAAAAGGAAGTGAATGCCTGCTTTTAGTGTAATGGCATAAGACATCCACTAGATAAAAGAGTAAGAACAAAACTTGTCAATGGGAAATAGCTTATTTCTAATTATTTATGTCATGGATACATATTACTGGGCAGAAGCAGCTCCAGCATGAATGGGATGTGGAGGTGAAAAGCATGATGAGGACATGAACTATGTGTTGTATTAGTGGTCCATATAGGGGCTACTGCTCTCTTCAGACTAATTTTTTCCACACCCAGAGGGAAATTCACACCTCATAGAAATATTCCCAAACACTTGGTAGGAGGCTGTTTCTTAGACCTCTGCATTTTAAAATACCTTGTCATCTTAACCAGGTTTTCTAAGATCAGGTGTTTTGTAAAATCTAGGTTTCATTGTTTTCACATCTTTTTCTTAGCCTCTCTGTGCTCTTAAATGAATACTATCAGACACAATGCTCAGAGGGAAATGAGAAATATAATGGGTCAGATCTTAAAATGAGGTAATTTAATGCTACCAGAATAGGCTAGTAGTTAGAATTCAACTAAGTACCAATTGAGGTTTGCTTCTGACTGCTAGATAAGCATTATTCTACCATAACAACAGTAGTGTAAGAAGTCACTGTGTATCCACGTGTTTCCTTCTCAAGAGCTTTGACCACATTAGCAGGACTGACTTGATCTAGAAAGGAGGCTTGGGTGAAAAGCTAATTGGATCCACTCTTCTATTTCTTAAAAATGTATCTGTAGACTAATGTTCTACGTTTCTGACAGACTTTGTAACACTGAACTCTTGCCACATCCTAGTGTGTGGGTATGCCTGGGTAGTCCTTCAGCACCATTCAACACATGAAACTACTATTGTCATCAAATGTAACTCATTTCTTTCTATAAGCATGTGCTACTACACCTTGTTCTTATTCCTTGCCTGAGAGATAAAAGGTAAGTTTAAAATTCAGTTAGCCAAGAAGATATGAAAGAAACCTTAATACTCACTATTAAATAGGGATTAATATTTGCAATCACACTAACTGCTTATGTATGGCTTAGATTTACAAGATAACCAGCTAGTCTGGTCTTAAAGGTGTTAGCCTCTTTAGGCTCAGAAGTATCATCTCCATGAATTCAGTGAGTTGTGCCTCAGAAGTTATGAGTTTGAAAATATGAACTTTAAAATTAAACAACCAGAAGATAAATAAAAATGTCAGTAGTGCTATTTTTAGCCTTCATGCTTGAAGAATATAAGATTACACATTAAACAGAGAAAAATGGAAATACAGATACTTCTGCAGTCAGAGCCTGAAGAAAATATCAAAACTTATGGTCCTCAGGATCAAACTGAGGGAGCTGGCAGCACATGCTAGGTCTTAAGAGGCATGGTGGATTATATTGAACATGTTCCCTTCCTTAATTTCTAGTTTTCCTAGTCAGTTTCTAATTTTGGCAGATCCTTAAGGAGATACAAACTAAGCAAGCACTTGACCTTGCTCAGAACTATTTCCCAAACCAGAGGGACTTCCCTGATAAAAGGAGTTTGTTCTGAAAGTTATTTGTGATTGGTTTGAATCAACACTTCAACTTTAAAAATGTGCCTGATGGAACACAAGATTTACAAGAAGTATTTTTATCTCTAACCTGTAAAATATATATGGTTATTTTACTTTAGTATTATTCAGTCTCGGATGGCAAATTACCCACTAGAATATTGCTGAAAGTGAAAATAAAAGGAGTCTGAATACAGCTAGGTTAGTTTGCTTTTATTTGGGGAAAAAATTGAGGGTTTTTTTAAGCACTAAAATTAATCTTTTGACACATTGCTGATCATTAAAAGAAAATTTTTTGAAAAACATATTTAACCGTAGTATCACAGAATTCACCTATTATATTTAATCAGTTTTATTTGGTTTTCATTTCTGTTAGTGCATATGAAAAAGTAATAAGCAGAGAAATGATGCTTTAATAAAACTATAAACAAATTACGGGTTATATTTTTAAACCACCTGCATGTATACATTCAAGAAACTCTAATAAAGCTGAATTTGAAGACAGCTCTAGCATGGAAAAGACTTTATATATTACAAGTACATAGCAGCAGTTAGCAAAGGGATATATTCCTTGACAGCCCAGGTGTTTCAATTGGCCACAGTATAATTGTCCTGGTGGCAAAATGGATATATGTGGTCGTTTGGCTGGTGTCCTATGGACAGCCATTATCATCCTGTCAATAAGAATAGTGAAGATTAAAAACAATGTCTGAAAATACCAGCAGTATCTCTCTGATTTTTACCCATGAGTTGTCCAAATATTTCCTGCTGTCTACTAAGAAATGCAAACAGCTGGCTTCTGAGCATAATCTGTCACTTGCAGCATTTTGCAGGCTTTCCATCCAAACTAAACATCATTTGGGACCTGAGCACTTGTCAAAGAGGGAGAAGGATGTGTGAGCAGGCATAATGCCAATGGAAGACAAGGGCATGAGTGGAGGCTGCTGAAAGACCATTACGTAGTCAATGACTATCAGGCATTATTAGTGAAGACCAAAGTCCCAACTGGGAATATCCAGTTTGATGTCCAATTTCAGGTTCTGACACTATACAGACAGTACAAAACATGTATGCATGGATATATATAGCTGTGTAAAATTATGCAGAAGGTCATGTCTTCATTTACAGTACTTTGATACTTCTCTGCTCTCCATAGCACTGATATATCATTAACTAACAGTGAACTTTGCTTAGGAATACAGTTTATTATTATCATTATTATGATTTATTAGTTATTATTTTATTATTTATTATTAATTTTTTGTTTCTCTTAAGGCAAATCAATATCAGGAAACAGAAAGAATGAAATCTGTAGGTTTACCAATTTACCACAGCATGACAAACAACTTCTCTCTATATCACTGACATGTACAGAATAGAGTGTACAACCCTATGGCATTGTGGCTCATAGATATTTGTGATAAATATTGGTGAGTGAGTTACTTGGGAAGAAAAAAAGAATTAAACTGTCTTTTCCTCAAAGATACATATTTTGGCTCTTCAAAAAAATCATGGTCCCAATCTCCTTGCTTTTTTGGATTTTACGGCAGGATATCTATCAATTCTTCAGGAGATTAATAGTATCAAGGGGAGTGGTCATTTCATTCTTTTCTCACGACCCTAAAATTAATCCACTTCCAATCCATCAGTCAGTGGTCACCATTTCAGGCTGGTTGTTCTCATTGTAATGGAAAGAGTCTTATTTAAATTGATCGATAATCTGGGAAACTTTGATAAAATATGGTCTGCTTTTATTAATCTTTCGACTTAATAATGAGCTGTCTGATTTCTTCTCTCTGTTCACCCACCCTTTCCTTCCCCCAGCTCTCCTTGATATATACTGCATTATAATATGACTGTAGTTGAAGTATTTTTTTTCTAATTCCATAGGGTTTTTTTAAAAAATTTTATATTTTTCTCATGTGCTTGAACATTTTTCCTCTGCATTTTATGTACTGTCATTCTGCTATCTTTTGGCTTAGCCGTCCAAAATCATACGAATTACTATAGTGAATCAGATCACTGATTTACCTGCTCTGGTATAATCTCCTTGGCAGTACCAGAAACACCAGAGGAATGTGTGAGAAACATCTCTTCCTGCAACATCCTTTGAAACATGAGAATTATTCTTATTGTAACAAAATAAACTTTCTGCATTTTCAGTTTCTCCAGTACGTTGATGTTTTCATAACATGTATAAATGTATAATAATTAATTTTTAATTCTCTTAAACTTTTGGTCTCAATAATATTCGGAAAGAATTTAAAAGTTACTGTATCACTGTGTTCAAAATGAAGACTTTGCTTTCATACTAATTATTGCCTTTTTTTAATGTTAGAACTCAAGAGATAGTAAATATAAACATCTGAATAACTTCTTTATACCAAATGCTTGTCTTTGTAGTTTTGACCTAGAGTTTCTTACCTATTGCCTCTCTGAGAATTCCTTTTCACATTTTTGTATTTCCAGAAGGTTTTCTACTTTTGTAGCCTAGAGTTGTTCAGTCCATAGATAGTTGGCACACTTCAGCTATTTTGGTTTATTAGAAGTAGGCTCCATCTACTACTTCTTTGCCCCTATTCCTCCATACATCACCAGCCCTACCCCTGCAAGATACTGCATATAGTTGTGTGCAGCGTTTACTGCTTGGTCTGCTGGCTGGGAAGGTGTCTAGAGGGAAGTCCAGTAAAGTATGAATGCCTAACTGCTCTTCCTTTGGCTTCAGGAAGGCTAAACAAAATTATTTCCTTAGTCACATACATAGCTCACTGCTCAGCTCCATGCCATTTTCAGTTCCTTTGTGCATACATCTGTGTGTGTGCATGTCAAACGGGGAATGAGAGCTCAACATAGAGCCCAATTTCTTTGCAATTGAATTCCTCTTGCTGAAAAGAATTTTACTGCCAGGGAACTTGAACCATTGGTTCAGATGAAGTAATATCATTGATTTATGTAGTGAGATTATAATTTCTTACCCAGTTCATAAATAGCAATATATTTCATTTGCTTCTTAGAACTTCAGCTATCACTTGGGGTCAAGGACACAAGAAGTTTCATTTATGTGACATACCTCATTAAACTCAAGAGACTTAATGGAGGCAGGTGCCAAAAGGTGCAACATGGTGGTAAATGGTGTGTCTTAAACTTATAGGTGATTTGGCTGTCTTAGATCTTTTGAATTCAGTAGAAAAGTGCCAAGTCTCATTTTCTAGTGGCGCTAAAAAAGCAGCTTGTATATCTGCATCTTTTAAAAGCTGGTGAATAGATTCATCTGAGCATGGTTACACTCCAACATTAAAGATTTGCAGACCTGGTTTTACTTCTTGTACACCATCACATAGTTTTCCCCAATGCATCTGATATCAGAGCTCTATTGTAAACTTCTATAATAAAGAAACAAAACTTTCCAGGTGGTGTTTTCCATCATATTAATTTAAAAAATGTACTAATATTTTATTCATTTCTGTATTTCACAGATATTTTCCTGATGAAATAAAATATTTTTTCTAACAAATTGCCAAACACTGTGAGCTTTCAACTGCCAAGCCCCACTCTCCTGAAATGAAATCAAATAATTTGTTGTACTAAAAAGGTCAATGTGACAGTTGATGTTAACCAGCAAACATGTAAATGTATAGATTTGCTGACCCTGGACATTTGATTTTTCTTGTTGATGTTGGTGTTTCTGGAGCTAATCTCAAATGTGAAATTAATCTAATTTGTTATATTTTGCTTCTGGCACATTTCAATTCCCTTTGTTAACCTCACTTTACAAAAAAAGATTGAGCAAATAGAGTTGTGATATATTGTTCTTCTTTCCAGAAATATTTTACAACTCTCTAATTTGACTATACATGCCTGTGCTTTAGAGGACTAGTTTTCTTTCTTTGTATACTTGACAGTCTTTATTTAGAGCTACCAGTAGAAAACATACAAAAATAATGACTATCTCTATGCTGGGAAGCTGTGCTGCCAACAACCATTATGAATCCAAAGAATCATGTGTTTTTATGGAACTCAAATGAACACGTGTGTGTTCATTTGCAGTTGTTGCTTTCCGCTAAGGTTCACCATGAGTAAATATCCTTACGGTTCCACTGTATTCTGATATAACACTCCAGATTTGTAAAAAGTATGGGATATTTGTGCAGAACAAGCAATTGCAGGTGCTTAGGGTCAAAATCCCACATTCCCTTTTCTCTTTGACATTATGTGCTCTTTTGTTTGCTTGTCTGTTTGTATCTTGAAGTTACTGGACATTTTTACCAAGGTCCGTAGTTCCTTTTTTTTCCTGAATTCATCGACTTGAATGTTACATAGTCATGGATATTTTCACGTTCCTTTTACAGTCATCCTATATAGCTGTTCTATCTTTGTTTAATCTCAAATACACCTATTACAGACGTACTTGGTGACTCCTTAAAGATGAAAAAGGGCTGAAGAGAATTAATAAATACAATAGATTGTTGCAGGTGAATGCTGCCAATTGAGTATTCTGTGATGGCATACTTGAGCCCAGCAATGAGCATAACCTCTTGGGACCATGTCGTGATGCAGATCTTTGATGCTCGCTGCTGTTTGCAAAAGCTGCAAACAAAGGGAAGGAAAATGTCCAGAAAGGTGGATTGCATCCAAAGTCAACCCCACCTCAGTCCTCCAGCACGTGGATGAAAGAATGAAATTTAAAAAGTACATGGTGGAAACTGGATGCATCAGGATGCTGTCAGTCATAAAGCAGGTGGATGAGAGTTTGAAAGTGCAGTGGTGGCAGTTATTATGCAAGTTCACAAAAACATCATTGATATTTCGTTGAGCGAGGACAAAAGTACAGCAATATATAAGGAATATAGGCTATGAAGAGGCTTCCTGAGCTCATGAGAGGTGGCACATGGTGGTTCTGCCCAGTGTACAAACAAGTTTGAGTAGGAGATGTGGACATAAACACATACAGTGCAGGTAGAAACTTTCCACTATTCAGCCTTGTTTTATGCACAGAAAATTATGTTATGTGTTACATGTGCAGTTAAAGAAAATGACATTTAAGGGTAAATGAGGAAAACCAAAATAATCTTCCAACAGATGCTTGTCACAAAACTGAGTCCTGCTATCTACAATAAGAAAATAATGGGGCTTGAATTCAAATCAAGAGACTTTGTGTCATCCTCTGTAAAAATTGTTGGCTTAAAGAAAGGAGAGTGACTTTAGACATGTCTTTCATCTTCGTAATGTAAGACAGTATTCCTTTTTAGACATTACTGTAAAATTTCCAAATAAAAAGTACACTCAATGTTTTTAATCCACCTCCCTATGAAGTATCCCATACTGATCAACCTTGGAGACATGCTACAAGGATGGAAGACTTGCTTTTTTTGATTGGATGTGATTACGAATTTTTGCTACCAGCTGGAAATTTCAGTGTACCTTTCTTTTGAATTTTTTTTTTCACTCTCCAGACAGCAAACTGTGTTCCGAAAACTAGTCATCCTGGATATGTGCATAATTTTTGAAAGGGACAGACTTTTTGAAACTGAATTATCGAAAAAAATGTTGTTAGTAGAACTTAAAAGTTATCGCATTTAAAATTGTACTCCTAAAAGCCTTACACTGATGGCTAAAACAATATAATTTTTTATATTTGACTAAGGTAGGCTGAACCTAAAATTTCCTTTAGCTTTTGTGGCTTTGATTCTAATTTCAGCTAACTGCCGTTTTAGCCTGCTGCTCTGTGCTGGTGGAAGTGTAGTACAATCTCTGAAACTTCTTGTGGAGCTCAGGAGAACAAGTGAGAGTAAAATAATCAGGTGTGGGGACTGTCAGATTGTTGAACTTATGGGAAATCTTTATCTGCCCTTAGTCCAAGAGTCAAAATCATTGGTAAAAGTTAAAGTGAAAATGGCATTGATTGGGATTTTTGTGTTTGCACCTGAGAGAAATAAGTTCAACTTAAATGCATGGGAGAAAATCTTAAAAGAAGCTGAGGAAGAAAGATTCAAGTAAGATAGCTCTAATTTTTGTCAAATTAAATATTGTTATAAGTGGAAATGATGCAATCTGAAAAAACAAACAAATTATTTGGTAAATGTGTGATAGTGTAATAATTGTTGACTAGTTACGGAGAACACTTGTTTATTTTAAGCGGACGCTTTAGCAAGATTAGAGTAAGACAGAAACCACAGGCAAGCTGTCTTAAATACAGAATATATCTGTGAGTGCAAACTTCTAATGTGGGTACATCTTCCAATGCTATGCTGAACCCAAGATGTTATCATGGTGGCAATGAAGTGAAATGTAGTGAAGTTCCGGCCCTCATATGGAAGTAGCAGAGTACAGTGGAGAAGGCAGGTTTATTTGTTTCTTACAGAAAATTCTCTAAAACTTTAACATAAGAACCCATATAAGCTGAATTTGAAAGTTTACTTGTCTTTCTTTTTCAGCAATTTATTCCTAAAAATTTCAAGTGCAAATATTTTTAATTGCAGCCAGTGTTATGGAGATGCCTTGTGTATCTGATTTACTAGTGCGATCAGATTTGATATTCAAATAACACCTTGTGCTACCGGGGAGAAAACTTGAAAGTACAAAAAAGGAAGCCAAGATCTTAATCAGACCCTTAGAATTTAATAAGGTAGAACTCCACAGAAGTAAGTAAAACTTTCCTTTCTGATCTACTACAAGTGCATCAATTGCTCCAATATCTCCAAGCGAAGCACACTTTAGACAGAGTCATTATCAGTTAAATGGCCCCCATAAGCCAAAGGACCATCTGCCTTATTATTAAATTCTCTGATGATAGCTCTTCTTGAGTTCCTTTATTTTTACCTGGGCTCATGGTTATTTATGGAGCCTATTTATGGAGCATTTTTATTATTTAGCAGGACTGGCTTCTAATTGGCATATGCTCAGTTTCTTGAACATATTAATATAGACACTGCTTATTTTCCTCTATCTCCAAGCATTGTCAAGGAAAGGTTGCTCATGTGATACAAGAGGTCTTCTGAGGATTCTTCACACTACAGAGCTGTATTTGATTTTGCACAAGGGATGAGTCCTGCAGAAGGGCTTTAAAGAGGTCCTATTTGTTAATTGAAGGTTTTTGTCCTGGAATTGGTCTCAGAATAACTAAAGAGGGAGTCCCAAGACTTTATTTTTGTCTTCTTTCTCCTATTTTCTCCATCGGCTCCATTTTCAGGCAGTGGAGCAATGAAAGTTGCTGGTGAGCAACTGACAGGCAAAAGGTAGAAGGGGTCACTGTGTGGTTTGGGACAGTCCTGTCTCTGTGGAGCTGCAGGGTTATTAACAACAACTAGCATTTATTTTAATATGAAAGCAAAGGGAAGATTGATAGTAATTCTTCCCTGGAGACAAGAAAAAAGGAGAAAGAAACATCTTTCCTCACACACTATTCTTTCTCCCTGCAGGAAAATCCAAAAGGGATAGAAAAGAACTATGAACTAAATGCCTTCAACAGCAGTTCAGTTGTCGGTGGGTGTACATAGGTGAAGAAGGATAAGAGAGATTAGAGGCTATAACTGCAGGACAGGCAGAAGAGGAGACAGAAAGATAAATGTGTGATGTTCATGTCTTAGTGTGAAGAAGTGTGATGGGATAGAAGTACTAATGTTCACAATGCAGAATTAGTAAGAGAAAATGTAAGTAAGGGGAAAAAGTGAAGGAAGATGATTGTTTTGAGGAGAAAAAAAAATTAGCTGAAATTAGCTGCTTTTGCCACATAATGTACAAAATGTGAATTGCATAAACTCAGTGATAATGATACACTATTAATAGCCTTTCATAATTCAAAGTAAAGATATGTTTATCTGAAATGTCACGTATAATGCCCAAAAGTAAAGCACCATCTCTGCCTTAGCTAGAATGGGTGCTTCTTAGCTGTGTTCATAAATGAAAAGTTGTTAAAAATTTTCTTGTTTACCTAGAAACAGTATATAAGAGATTATCTACATCTTCAAGTTCTGCCTGATAATTAGGCTTGAAGGCTTTATCTGATAGTTTTACCGACCTCATTTTCAGATCTGACTCCCACTACCTCCTGTTGAATCTTAGGTGAATTTGATTTCTGATTGATTTTTTCAAGGCCTTGCTTCCAGTTTGTCTTGTCTGAATTTCACAGATCCTCATCATTCAGCTTATGATGCTTATGGTGGAAACAAAGGGTCTTCTAGCTTTCACCTGCCTATGCTGATTTCCTTATCATTCATGTGCACTAAACCCAAGCAAACATTTCAGAAATAGGCATTTGATTTATTATTTTCAAACCTCTAAAAATACTAGTACAGTTTTTTCTAATAGATAAACACACAGACCCGTCAGGAATATAAAAATTCATATATTCATCTGTACTGAAAAACTACTGTTATTAAGCATGGACACTGTAACTATTGTTACACCAAATGCTCAGAAGACTAAAGTGAATCAGCTGAAGCTTGTACAGACACTTGTACCTAAGAGGAAGGTATCCATAATTCATCTGCTATTCCTGTTCTTTTTGTTTATTTCTTTGGTGATTGATTTAAACTTTGCTTTCACTGAATCACATAATAACAAAGGCTGGAAGGCAGCCCTGCAGATGACCTTGTCCAATCCCTCCTGATCAAACAGAATCAGCTAGAGCTCAGGGCTGTTTCCAACTAGGTTTTGAATAGCTCAAAAGATGGAGACTCCACAGCCTCTATGGATGGTCTTTTCCAGTGTTTGACCACCCTTGCAGTAAAAAGGATTTTTTCTTATGTTTAAATGTAGTTTCCTGTATTTCAATATATGTCTATTGCCTCTTATCCTGTCATTGGGTACCACATTGGCTCCATCTTCTTTACTCCCCCCATTAAGTATTTATACACATGGATAAGATTCCCCTGAACCTTTTCTTCTCTAGGCAGAAGAATCCCAGCTCTCTCAGCCTGTCCTTGCATGAGAGATGCTCCAGTCTCTTCATCATTTTTGCAGCCCTTTGCTGGAGCAGCTCCAGTAAGTGCATGTCTCCCTTGCACCGGGGAGCCCAGAACAAGACACAGCACTCCAGATGTGTCCCACCACGGCTAAACAGAGGGAAGGATTGCCTCCCTCAACCTGCTGGCAATGTTCATCCTAGGAGCTTTCACTGCACTCCATGGAAAGGACCCACACTGGAGTAGCTTGTGAAGAAGTACAGCCCATGGGAAGGATTCACGCTGGAGAAGTTCGTGGAGGACTGTCTCCAATGGGTGGGACCCCACACTGGAGCAGGGAAAGAGTGTGAGGAGGGAGCTGCAGAGACAATGTGTGATGAACTGACCGCAACCCCCATTCCCTGTAACCCTGCTCCGCTCAGGGTGGGGAGGCAGAGAAGTCGGAAGTGAAGTTCAGCCTGGGAAGAAGGGAGGGGTGAAGGGAAGGTGTTTTTAAGATTTTGTTCTTATTTCTCATTATCCTACTCTGACTTGATTGATTGGCAATAAATTAAATTAATTTTCCCGAGTCTGTTTTGCCTATGACAGTAATTGCTGAGTGATCTCCCTGTCCTGATCTCGGCCCATGAGCCTTTCATCTTATTTTCTCCCCCTGTCCTGCTGAGGAGGGGGAGTGGCAGAGTGGCTTGGTGGGCACCTGACAGCCAGCCAAGGTCAAACCACCAACAACGTTACAAAATCACAATTCTTAGTAAAAATTTAGACTACTGGTGGGCTAAAACACTAAAGAACAGAGGAAGACCTCATATTATTAATGTGTAACCTCCTAGATGAGTGGCAACAGACCCACTAAAGTCCAGAAGAGTTGCATGGGGTACCTGAGATGATAAGTTGAGTGAAGTGGCCTATACGTGTTCATAACAACAGCGTTTGGCACAATCACTTTTAAAGGAAAATGAATAACAGGCAATAAAAACAAATACTGGTGGTTGTATATTTATTATTTTAATAAATTTAGATATTATTACAGAAGTTAGAGATACATAGATATTATAGCTATTATTTATTAGTGATATGATGTCTTAGAGCACTCATAGCACTTCTCAGAGGACTGTTAAGTGCACAGCTGGCAGGGGGAGAGTCAACACAGATAAATTGTTGGAGAACATAAACCAACACCATTGAGCTGTCACCTGGAGATTGTTAACCTTGCTGTGCTTGGATCTTTTGATGTGGCAGTATAGCTTTTACAAATATGGTTTATAGGTTGGCATAAAAGAATACTCTTGGGCAGGAGGATAGGAGAAGATATGGACAACATTAGAAGAAAAGATCCTGGAAGTAGAGATAGTAGCTTTTGTGTAAGGTGGGAAGTTCAGGGCTAGTTGTCTGGCTAAACTATGATATTGGGAAAGGTGTGGAGGTGTGCAGACTTTGCGCTGAGGTACACAGGCAGCCTGGAGAATTTTCTATGAATATCTTTAGGCTTGATCTAAATGCACACAGCTTTGTATGAGCCTTTTAAAAGTAGGATTTGGATTAAATGTTGTGTGAGGGAGAACTGGAAAAAGGAATAAAAAGTAGTATCTAATTTTCAAAATCTTTGAGTTATAAAGGACACTAGAGTTCTTGAAAAGAGTAAGACAGAGGAAGAGAGTGGATTTGTGAAGAAAATAATTAGCCATGAATCATAAAATAAGTTTATTTATAATTTATAAAATAGGTCCTTTTATAATATCTTACTCATCTACTGAATATTTGAAAGCTAATAAGCTTATTTTCCTGCTGCTGCTACACTGCACATAGATGGATGGCTCTTGTGTTCACAGATCATAATTCCCCATATCAATAATACCATAAGTTTAGATTGCTTAAAAAAAGAGAACCTTCTTTCCTGTTAAGTTACTGGTAATGGATAGAATAGTAATTTCAGTTATTTAATCTTTCTGCTTTCATGTTCACAGAATGTACTCATTCTTTTGAGTGCATCTGTCTCAGATTATATAGATATTCATTGAGAATAAGGCCACAAGTCAGCCAGGGGTCAAAGAGTGAAGTATCTATCTACCCATTTTCTCTGGTTTGTAGGAAGCTGAAACTTAGCTGAGGAGTACCTTAAGAGTATGTACTGAAACTAAGTATTTTGAGATAAATCTGTATTCAAAATAAGATCTCTCCGTTTCAGGATGTTTCTTTTTTAATTTGCCATTTTAAAATAATTGTATTATAATACAAAAATAGAAATATGATGCAGTTACCGAAAGAATAGAGTGTTGTTTTTCCCTGCTCCCAGACTAATCCAAGCAATTTCATCCACACTGACAGCACTGTGGCAGTCCATGTGGTTTATTTGCAGAGGTGGAAACTTTCCTTTTTTCATACATTATCTGTGGAAAGACAGTAGATGCTAATTTTATCTTAATGCACGTTATTGATGAAGCATACTCATCTCTCAGAAGCAGAGTTGGGGTTGCTCACTGTTTATGATGACAGTTGCCTTTTAAAGAAGCAGGGAACAAAGCATCTGAGGAATGCATGTGTCCTGCCAGGAACACAGCAGGAAAAATATCTTCCGTTTGGGATAAGATGTACTGACAGCACAGTAGGAACAGCTGAAATTAACTGTGCATTTGGAGTTTTCATACTGACCTGGATCACAGAAACCAACTGGCATGTGTCCTATAATTTGACAAAACCTTGCTTTTTCTACAGAGCAGAAAAAGGAAAGATGTTGCATAGCTATTAACTGGGCATTTATTAATATCTTTGGCCACAAACATACATTGCAGAATTTAAAAAAAAAACCAAACAGCTAATAAATGTTTCCAAAGTAATTTAACATGCATTTTATAAAAAAAAAAAAAAAAAGAGGAGAAAAAATTGTTGTAGGTGAGGGGGGAAATGAATCAGTGGTTTGCAAGCTTTAGCTCTCTGCCTTTGTTGCAAACCAGCCAGGAACTGAACTAACAAGCTGGCAGTGGAGCTGTGAGGAGCAGCCAACAAGTCCTGAGGAGTGGGGCAAAAGAAGAGGAGCGCTAGGAGGTGTTGATGGCCATCAATAAGTATTTGAAGACTAAAAGGTTCTGCCAGAAAATTTTATGCTGATAAACCACAGGATGGATGTCATGGGTGCATCCATTTGTGCTTGCAAAAAATGAATTAAAGAACTCAAACTTCTAGAGAAATATCAGTCCTACATATCAAAATGCTTTTGTAGCAATTTCTGATTCCCACCTGTGTTTCTGATTTCCACCAATTTTCTGTGTTTCCTTAAACACATTAGAAGGTAGAAAAAAAATCAGGTCTGATGATGCTTCTTGCCTGTTTAGATTTTACGTTTTCAGTGGTTTGCAATCTGTTTCTGAGAAGTGTTCCAGTCCACATTTTGGCTTAGTTGCTGCCTGAGTTCATGCAACATTCATTGTCTTTCTTTGATGTGAAGCTATAAGCACGACATAGATCTTGTCTTTTCTTTCAAGCTCCACAATTGGCTGATACACCAGCAAGCTCTTGTAGTAGGAAATAACATCCTTCTAACTTGTGATGTTAAAAGTAGAGGGTTCACTTGTCCAGCCTCTAGAAATAAAGATTGTCTATTAATTTATGAAATGGCTTAAGGGTAAGAATTAATGGTGTCTGTAGCTCATGGAAGGTATTGAAGGGTCAAGTCCATGGTAGTTAGCAGGTAGTTGGCTCAGAGATAGAATATGAAGGAGATTGTGTCTACATTTAAAGCAGTGCTTTAAGGTAAAATGATTCCCAAGATAAGAACAATTTAACAGCATTGAAATATAGGTAATTCTATGGCTGAAAAGGATAAACCTGATGTTTAAATTTGGCAGCAAGTGGTAAAGAAGGATGACAGCTATTGGCTCATGTGAAGAAAGTAACGATTGCACAAAGGAGGGTGAGACAGCTTCACATGCATTAAGATTTTTTTCGTGGGATCCATAGCTGATAACACACATTGACTGTAGCAGTGAAAGTTAATTTTGGAGGAAAAATAAAGAAGAGACAGATGAGAAATGGAAAACTCTCCACAGTAGTCATCTGAGAAAAACAGCAATGGGCGTCCCAGAGAAAGTGTCCTCCTCCAGGGAGGGAGCAGGTTTCTCCAGTGCAGTAGGCAGTGTACTTTTCCTTAGGACCTGCTCAAACTTCCTGTTGTTTGTTCCTGCTTGTGATGCTATTGGCACTGTTTGGAGCATGCTAATTAGACATCAGTATTGCATAGTCATTGACTGTTTAGTCTCTGTGCACATGAAATCTTGGATAGTGTCTTTCAAGTATTTCAATGACTTATCTGCTTTATTGTGCTCTATATTTGGTTTACTCTAATATAAACTAAAATCTGCAAAGCAAGAAATGAGGGAAGAAGGGGCATTTCTCATGCCAGTGACAATTGCTTCCCATAAGAACCTATCATAAGAATGATTTCAGGTGCAAGCCCATGAGAGCATTTGCACAGGGAAAACAGCATGGCTACACATGGGAAAACTAGCATAGACGCTCTGGAATAACGTTGCCACAGCAGCTTGGTGAATGGCTACAGAGCTGCAAACAGTTGGCCCTTAGCACATCTGTAGCTAAGGCACTAAGGCACCTCTGGTGCCGTGCAACATAACTGTATAATCTCTGAGGAATAACTGGTTACTACTTGGAAATGAGCTGCTGTTTGGGTGATCTTGTTTATGGAAACTCATGAGTAAACTAGAGTACAGCATTAATCTAGAAAGCTGATAAATGAAATGAAGAAAAATGAAAGACAGAGGTGAAGACTTGGCAGCCTGGAAAAGAGATGAGTCCACAGAACAGAAATATTGATGCAAACTTCCATAGCTACTGAAGTGCCAGATTCCCATTTGTGGCCATACTGATTCAATTTTTACCTTTTTTGTCAGATAAAACTACAGAAGAGTGCCAGACTTTGGACCCCAAAGAGTTTAAAACAATCAAGTATAATGAAGCCATTGGTACTTGTATGGCAGAGAAACTGTTTGACAGTTAAAGGAGGAAAGGAAAGAAATGAAAGGTAGGCTTGCAAGAAAAAGAAAATAGGGAAGGGTAAGATTTTATTTCAAGCAGAATAGTGAAATCTGCAGGTGCAATTAAGATTAAAAGGAGAATTGTAAATTTTGCACTTTAAACTGTGCTTTCTATGGACCTACTCATATTATTTCTGGAGACTGGCTTTTGCTTTGATTATTTTGAATTTTGTGAGACTTAGGACATAAAGTGTCTTCATTTTGCTTTAGAAGTATATCCACATAATGTTATCAATTGTTTGCAGAGGACAAAAAGGGACACAAAATCATATGCCTTGTCTTTAGATATTGTAGTTACCTACCAGCCTATGTGGAGCAGTTACCGTGTGCAAAGTGTTACTTGCTGCTGGCACAGACCTCATTTGTGCTGCTGGTCCTTCCGCTCATCTCGGGGAATTTTTCTGTTCCCTTTATGGTAGCTCAGTGACTTAATTTCACGTTCATATAATCAGAAAACGATGTTTTAGCGCTTCGCACAATGGCTATTTTATAGCAATTCTGCAAACAAGATTAACATCTTCTGAACAACGTACTTATATGAGTCTATGATAACTGGGGATCATTGCTTTGGCAGGTCATTCCTTCCACTGGGCTGCATGCCACTCAAGTGAAGTATTCAGTACTTTATTTTTTTAGGATGACCAATATGGGACTTTTAGCTTTTGCCTTATGTTATTCCATTTTTGGTTGGATTATAATAATTTGGGCATTTACGTGAACAGTAGTAATTATATTCTAATAAATAGACTTTGTGAATCTCTGGGAGTCTTTAGCAGATTGCAGACCTGAGATTTATTTCAGATATTGTTTTTATTCAACAGTTTGCTAATGATTGAAAAAATAATAAATCCCTGTAGGTGTTTATAGGTGGGCCAGAATACATTAAGATGGCTAAACTGGAAACGTGTAGAGAAAAATTGTAAATACACACAGAAGGTATGCACCTTTTGTTGTTACTTTTTTGTTTATTTTGAACTCCAGGTTATCTGCTTATGAAAAGTACAGGCTAAGCCTAGATTGCTGGGACAGAAAATACACTTCTTCCAGGAAATCCATGAAAATGGATTATTTTCCCTGTGTGTTTATATTTGTCCCCTCTTTAAAATGCCCTAAGTTATCTTCACATGATATCTTCTTATTTCCTGTGGTGTTCTAGTTGGGTTTTCTTTGGTGGCTGTACCTCATGACTCATTTTATGTGTTTTAGGGTGCCCATTACACAACAAAATCTTTGTTAGTTTTGCATTATTTTGTATGTGAAATCTCTGGAGGACAGAAGAGAGGGACATGGTTCTGACTCCATCTTCTGCTGCTCTGGTTAAAAGATGGTCTTCGTGGGTTACTTTTAGAACAAGAGCAGGATTAAGAGTCTTTTCCCAAGGACTAGAGAGAAACAAGAGGCACAAAGTGTCTAATAGTTTCTCTTCTCTCATTTCCTGGCTGTAAACAGCAGTTGAGTTCTTAGGTCTAATTATACAAAGCAGCGGCAGTCATCTGCCTTCTGATCACATTTCTTTACTGGAGGACAATGAATTTTGTCTTTTAACCATCTTTTTATCTGATGGATGTGGAACAAGTGCCTGAAGCAGTGAGGAGGTCTGCTCAGCATAGTCTCAAAATCAGTATATTTTCTCTTACTTCTTAAAGACAGTTTATCAGTTACCCAAGCTTACTAAAAATCAGCAAACCCCATGTGAATAATTTCCTTTTTTTTTTTCTTTTAAATTGATCTACCATTCCTGTGCTTTTGAGAAAATCACACTTTTTCAGTTTCCATTTCAGGTATGGCATCACTTTATGTGACAGTATATGGAGGACACCTCAAATGTTCGTTATTCTTATATAGTAGGCACTGCATTTTATATACAGCTAATGTTCATCTGCCTGTTGAAGATATGTCTACATCTAGCAACAAAAGAAAAAAATAAAAGCTTTCTCAACTAGTTATCCCTATTTGTAAAGTAGTGATAGCTCATGTAGGTGATTGCAGAATTACTGTTAATCAAACATGAAATGAGAAGGTTCATAAATCTGGAGAAAACAGATAGTATTCATAGATTTAGTAAAAAACCTGGACATGATAGTTTAAGTTTGTGTAACAAATCTTTTCCTTTTCACAAAATCACAGAATCGTATAGGTTGGAAAATACCTTTGAGTATTTTCCAATTTCCTAAAATACTCATTGACCCCAACCGTTAACCTAACACTACCAAGTCCACCACTACACCATGTCCCTAAGCACCTCATCCAAACGCCTTTTAAATACTTCCAGGGATGGCAACTCAACCACTTCCCTGTGAAGCCTGGTCCAATGCTTGATAACCCTTTCAGTGAAGTAAAATTTCCTAATATCCAGTCTAAACCTCCCCTGGTGCAACTTGAGGCCATTTCCTCTCATCCTATCACTAGTTACCTGGGAGAAGAGACCGACCCCCACCTCTCTACAACCTCCTTTCAGGTAGTTGTAGAGAGCAATAAGGTCTCCCCTCAGCCTCCTTTTCTCCAGGCTAAACAACCCCAGTTCCCTCAGCCGCTCCTCATCAGACTTCTGCTCCAGACCCTTCACCAGCTTCGTTGCCCTTCTCTGGACACGCTCCAGCACCTCAATGTCTCTCTTGTAGTGAGGGGCCCAAAACTGAACACAGTATTTGAGGTGCGGCCTCACCAGTGCCAAGTACAGGGGCACGATCACTTCCCTAGTCCTGCTGGCCATGCTATTTTTGATACAAGCCAGGATGCCATTGGCTTTCTTGGCCACCTGGGCACACTGCTGGCTTATATTCAGGTGGCTGTCAGCCAACACGCCCAGGTCCTTCTCTGCCGGGCAGCTTTCCAGCCACTCTTCCCCAAGCCTGTAGCGTTGCATGGGGTTGTTGTGGCCCAAGTGCAGGACCTTGCACTTGGCCTTGTTGAACCTTGTACAATGGGCCTCGGCCCATCGATCCAGCCTGTCCAGGTCCCTCTGTGGCGCCTTCCTCCCCTCAAGCAGATCAACACTCCCACACAACTTGGTGTCATCTGCAAACTTTCTGAGGGTGCACTCGATCCCTTCGTCCAGATCATTGATAAAGATTTCAAACAGATCTGGCCCCAGTACTGAGCTTGGGGAACATGGCTTGTGACCGGCCGCCAACTGGAGTAAACTCCATTCACCACCACTCTTTGGGCCTGGCCATCCAGCCAGTTCTTTACCCAGCAAAGAGTACACCCATCCAAGCCATGAGTAGCCAGTTTCTCCAGGAGAATGCTGTGGGAAACCGTGTCAAGGGCTTTACGGAAGTCTCGATAGACAACATCCACAGCCTTTCCCTCATCCACTAGGCAGGTCACCTTGTCCTAGAAGGAGATCAGGTTGGTCAAGCAGGACCTGCCTTTCCTAAACCCATGCTGGCTGGGCTTGATCCCTTGGTTATTCTCTACAGGCTGTGTGATAGCACTCAGGATGATCTGCTCCATCAGCTTCCCCGGTACCGAGGTCAGGCTGACAGGCCTGTAGTTCCCCAGGTCCTCCTTCCGGCCCTTCTTGAAGATGGGCATCACATTTGCTAATCTCCAGTCAACTGGGAGCTCCCCAGTTAGCCAGGACTGCTGGTAAATGATGGAAAGGGGCTTGGTGAGAACTTCTGCCACTTCCTTCAGTACTCTCACGTGGATCTCATCAGGCCCCATAGACTTGTGAGTGTCTAAGTGGTGCAGCAGATCACTAAGCATTTCCCCCTGGATTATGGGGGCTCCATTCTGGTCCCTGTCCCTATCTTCCGACTCAGGGGGCTGGGTACCCAGTGAACCATTGGGCCTACTATTAAAGAGTGAGGCAAAGAAGGCATTAAGTACCTCAGCCTTTTCCTCATCCTTGGTCACTCCCCCATCTGCTAGGGGCTGGAGATTCTCCTTAGCTCTCCTTTTGCTGCTAATGTATTTGAAGAAGTATTTTTTGTTGTCTTTTACAGCAGTAGCCAGATTGAGCTCTAGCTCGGCTTTGGCCCTTCTAATTTTCTCCCTGCACAACCTTGCTACACCTTTGTAGTCCTCCTGAGTTGCCTGCCCCTTCTCCCAGAGGTCGTAGACTCTCTTCTTTTTCCTGAGTTCTAGCCAAAGCTCTCTATTCAGCCAGGATGGTCTTCTTCCCTGCCGGCTTGTCTTTCAGCACCGGGGGACAGCCTGCTCTTGTGCCTTGAGGACTTCCTCCTTGAAGAATGTCCAGCCTTCCTGGGCTCCTTTGCCCTTTAGGGCTGCCTCCCAGGGGACTCTGTTGACCAGTCTCCTAAACAGGCCGAAGCCTGCCCTCCAGAAGTCTAAGGTGGCAGCTCTGCTTACCCCCCTCGCTGCTTCTCCATGTATCAAAAACTATCATTTCGTGATCACTCTTCCCAAGATGGCCTCCAACCATCACATGGCTCACAAGTCCTTCTCTGTTCGTCAACAAGAGGTCCAGTGGGGCACCTTCCCTAGTTGGCTCCCTCACCAACTGTGTCAGGAAGCTATCTGCCACACACTCCAGGAACCTCCTAGACTGTTTCCTCTCTGCTGAATTGTATTTCCAGCAGACATCCGGCAGGTTGAAGTCCCCCACAAGAACAAGGGCTAGCGATCATGAGGCTTCTCCCAGCTGCTTACAGAATAGTTCGTCAGTCTCCTCATCCTGGTTGGGTGGTCTGTAACAGACTCCCACCACAATATCTGTCTTGTTGGCCTTCCCCCTTCTTCTTACCCATAGACATTCCACCCTACCATCACCATCATCAAGCTCTAAACTATCCAGACACTCCCTAACGTATAGGGCTACCCCACTGCCTCTCCTGCCTTGCCTATCCCTCCTGAAGAGTTTATAGCCATCCATCGCCGCAATCCAGTTGTGTGAGTCATCCCACCATGTTTCCGTGATGGCAACCATATCATAGTTTTCCTGATGTACAATGGCTTCCAGCTCCTCCTGCTTGTTGCCCATGCTGCATGCATTGGTGTAGAGGCACTTCAGCTGGGCTGTCGTCTGTTTCTCCTTCATAGAAGAACACCCCTTGTGTGCTTTGAGCTGTTTCAGTGGCGTTTCCCTCCTGGCTCCTATTGCCTCAGTATCCCCTCGCTCAACTCTGTTCAACTTCAACTGTGCACCAATGTACCCAGCACATCTCAGAGATACAGGCTGAGTGCCCTCACTGCCACCCGCTTCCTCTAACCATGGCACGTCGTCCCTCAGCTTCCCTTGGGCAAGCCTGATATTGTCCCCCTCCCCCTTCAAGTCTGGTTTAAAGCTCTGTCGATGAGCCCCGCAAGTTCCTGAGCAAAGATTCTCTTTCCCCTTTGAGAAAGACGAATCCCATCAGACGCCAGCAAACCTGGTGCTGTGTAGGCCATCCCGTTATCAAAAAAAACCAAAACCATGATGATGACACCAGCCATGGAGCCATGAGTTGATAGATTGGGTGCCTCTGTTCCTTCTAGTGTCACTGCCCACAACTGGAAGGAGAGAGGAGAAAATAACCTGAGCTCCAGAGTCCCTTACTAGCCATCCCAAGGCCCTGAAGTCTCTTTTGATTGCCCTAGGACTTCGTGTTGCAGCTTCATCGCCCGCCACATGGAAGAGCAGTAGGGGGCAATAAGTCCGAGGGCCGTACCAGGCTAGGGAGTATCCTCGTGACATCCTTCACCCGGGCCCCAGGGAGGCAGCAGACTTCCCTAAGAGGAGGGTCTGTCCGGCATAACGGACCCTCCATTGCCCTCAGAAGGCAGTCACCCACAACTATAACCCGTCTTCTCTTCCTTGTGGAGGTGGTGTTGATACGAGAGGTACGTTCTTCTGACCTAGGCAACACCCCTGGTGTAGAGGGACTGTCATCCCCAGCCTCCATTGCCTGGCCTTCCACCTCCAGGGCCTCATACCTGTTGTACAGAGGCACCTGGGGAGGCGAGGTGGGCAGGGAGGGCCTTCGCCTGCCACCACGAGCGTGGACTTGCCTCCATTCACTCTCCTCCTTTGAGCTGCTGCCTTCAGCCCGGTGGGGGGGACACAGGATCCTCTTGATTGTGGGTTCTTACTGGTGGCTGCTCCTGTTCCTGTCTCGGGGGGCAGAGCATGGCACCACCAGTCGATCTCTTTCTCAGCCTCCCTGATGCTCCTTAACCTTTCTAGCTCCTCCCATAGCTCTGCCACCATGCAGAGCAAGCCATCCACCTGGTCACACCTCACACAGCTGTCCGCACAGCTGCCATGCGTGAACAGAGAGAGGCCCTGGCACTCCCTGCAGCCTGAGACCTGGGTGGCTGCATGTTTTCACAGGAGCTCCGTCTGGGTAGCCACATCCATTCTGGCAAGCACAGGGGGCATCGCTTTCTGAGGAGTGAATACCATAGCTAAGTTTCTTCTGAGGGATGGGGACAACTGAATGAACTCACTTTTCGCAGTTCCTCTTGAGCTGCTAGGGTGACTTCGCCTTCCCTACACATCCTGCCTGCGTGAGCTGCCACACAAACTGACGCGCCACGCCCTTCTGACGTGCCACGCCCTGTTTGCCCGTCCTGTTTTGTCTCCTCTAACTTCCTCCCCTTCACTGTTGCTGCCCAGGTGAATCTGCAAGAAAACTGCTGACAACATTTTGACATTTGAATTCAGTGACAAGATGAGGGCAGAGTTAGCGGCATGGAGAAAGCCCAGTACCTCATTGGAATACTTACTAACAACCTGTAAACATAGGACTTTTTCTTAATCCTGTGCAGAGTATGTGCCTCCCTCTTAATCTTTAAAAATACATTCCCTTTTGCTGAACTCATTGTTAAATAATGTACAAATACGTAGTTATTGTTTGTTCTTTCTTTGAGTCAACTCTCAACAGGGGTGTTAGATGCTATGTAGCACATGTTAGGCGAGGCCACCAATAAACCAAAGATTAACAGGCCATTTCTAGTGTAGTGTGGATGAAAGTGGGATATTTTTAATTGGGTTTTGCAGTTGTTTCTCCATTATTCCCAATTAGTCCCAAATCCGTCTTCACAGTACAGCTGCAGTGCTTTGCGTTGGTGTGGAATCACGAGAGCACAGAAGATTAGATACAGCATCCTCTGCCTAAATCCCAAGTTTTTTGAATAGAAATAGAAGTGAGAGCTAATATCTCTTATTTCAGTTTCCTTCCTTTGCATTTTGATAGGGTCTGGAAGGAAATCTGCTAGGAAAAGAGTACCAGCCAGAGTCAGTTTGGTACCAATAGTTGTACAGACAGCTTGGTGGCATCTCTCCTTCACTGCTTCTTTTCCTTCTAGCCTCATCAGCTCTTCCCCATGCCTGTTTTTTCACTGTCTTCAGGTGTTGTCCATTCCTCCTGATAGCATCTCCCTTTGGGGTTCCTAGTCCTTTTGTTAGTCCTTCCAGAGCAGCCTTCTGCATTCATTTTAATTCAAATTAAGCTGTTCCCTTTCTTCCTATCTGCCTAGGTCTAATATGAAGCATTGAGAGTAAAACTGGCTGCTTTCTTTATTCTAAGCCTGTGTTTGATGCTTACAGCATGTACCAAAAGAGCAAGAAAATTCGGTTTTGCATCTTTGCATTAGCAAATTTTCATGGAGATGTTAATTTTCACTAACAAAGAAATAGAGCTCTTACAAAGTAGAGATGCAAATTTCTAGTCCCTGCTTCAAAGTTAACACTCTTACTGAAAAAACTGGCAGATTTTTTTCATATAGATGAAACAGCTTTTTCTCACACAGACTTTGAGTAAGATTGAACTGTGTTAGCTGGGGAGAAACAGAAATGGACACCTAGCACAAACATGTAAGTCACAACAATTTGACATCATTAGCATGTGAATGAAAAGTATATCTCATAACTTTAAAAAAAGGCATTCTTACTGTAGACAATATCAACTAAGCTAACACATGATAAATTCCAAAACCAGAAATATGTTAACCTTCAAAATTATCAAAATGAAAAAAAAAAACAAACCCCAAACCCAAACAAGAAACAATGCATGACAAAGTAAAACAACCAGCCATTGAACAATGACAAAATGACAACATTAACAGTCCAAATTTAACAAACTGACATATCTACAGACTTGTCACACAGACTTAACATGTTCAGGTATCATTCTGCAGCGAAACTAATAAAATGTTTCAGTTACTTAAATACACAACATGGGATTTTTAATGTATGAGAAATGTGGGATGGTTCAGTTATGTCGTTAATTTTAATCTGATTTTTATGAGTCCATTAATAACTCTCTTACATAAAGTTATATAGCACAATGTAAAGCTATTTGATAATTGATGTAGAATTGTCTTAAAAGGCATAAAGTTTGCATGTATAATTATGCTAAATCGTACGAATGATAGCAGATACTATCACTGTAGCTCATGTTTCTAGAAGAAAAGTTGAAAAGAAGACAGAAATGGCCTAGTCTTCTTTTCTATGATGACTTGGTGCATTACAGAACAAGATGCAGAAGCTATTGTCAGAAGTATATAATCTTGTTAAATGGTAAGCAGACCTGCTCCAGTATAGTATTTCATTAATCCCAAGTAACATCACCCCAGGTGTGCGATATCAGATATGAACTTGAGTTTTATTTGTTTAGACTATTGACAAGACCTTCTATGAAATGTGAGGAATGCAGGGTGAAACCCATTATGTGTGAAAAAGCGGCATGCTTACAAAGTATACTCCTGAACAGTTTATGCAAGTCTAAGTTGGAAAATAGTTGGCTCTACATTGAGTCATTTTTATCTCTTCTTACATGCTAAGCAGTCTTTTGACCTTTTTCTCTTAGCTAAAGCATTTGTTGTAATCAGTAGTTATAATCATTAAGGGTCAGATATTTTTTTCCATGCCCACACAGTTTGAACTTCAGATAACTAATTTATTTTCTTGCTTACACTGGTACCTTTATGCTTGTTAGCTGCACTGCAGTGTGCATCATCCACCAAACAGGTAACTCAAGAATCATGTAACCATTGTCAATTCAGTAGGGTTTCTAGATGAAAATTCAGTGAACAAGTAGGGAAGTAAGTTCCTCCCATCCTCCCTGAAGCACAGGAAAATAATAGATGCAAACTACTGAGTCATAGTCACTCAGAAGACATATGGCTGTCCTTTCACCCAATCAACCATTACTCACTATGAGAATACCCCTACTATCACTGTCATTGCTTGAGAAAGAAAATTAGCATAGCATGTGTATATAAATAAAGTAGATATAAAATGCTAAGGATATTTTTATTTTACTTAGAAATATACAAGCCACATTAGTGGAGTTCATAGGACATATGATTTTCCTGTTCACTTCATGCATTCTCTGGTTCAGAAGAGTAAACAAAAAAGTTTGGAGATGGGTCCTGTGGAAGACCCTTCAAGAAGAGAATTTATAACAGTCATTTCCTTGTTTAGCCTCCAGAGAATACATTTAAAAGAAACACAAATTAGAGTTTGGCATCTTCTTATTATCTGTTTCAAAAAAATCCTTTTTTGTTGTCTCTATGGTATCTCATGGTATTTGATTCTGTAGGCTAATGTTTTATGTCATAAAATACTGAATTAGACAAAGACACAGCCAGAAGACTCCAACAAAGGCACACATGAGTCATAAGGAGAGACTAACACACAAAAAAGAGAGCACAATGTGAAACAGGAAAATATCAGACTGACTAAATGGAAGACAGAAAACCCATTTACTTGTGGATAGTTAAAGGAAAAACAAAAACTACTCTTTCATTTTGTGCTACTTGTAGATTTCCCCAAAACAGGTGTTTGATGTTGCATTATTTTATATATTTTGGTTGAAAAAAAGAATACAACTAACAGAAATCCTTCTCTAAAATAAACCTAAAAGACAAATGGAGATAAAATCATATCAGACAAGAGTTTTTCAGAAAAATTGGAAGCAAAACGCAGATAAACTAAGGGAAGGGAAAAAAATAATTTGTTGATAAAAATCCTGTGGAATAATTATGTTTGCATATTGCAGTTATCATGAGGTAGTTAAAAAGCAATGTAAAGAATGACAGTGAAACCTCATTCAGGTTTCAACTTATTTGCCAGTCCTTGCTACTGTTTATAAATTATTTCTGCAATGTCGTTTCCTTTCCCTCTCCACAGCAAAAGTCATGTTTGACTTGACATTCTTTGGTGATTTCTAAAGGGAGCAAGATTGGGTTAATTTAGATTTGTTTAGCAAACAAAAGAGCTTGAATTCTGTTTGAAGAGATACTTCTGTTCCTCAACTCTCTGTCAAAATCTAATTGCTCTCAGCTTGTTCAAATTATTGAAATAGTAGCTTAATGAGTCATCATTCATTCTTTCTACCTTCCTTTGTCTACTGAATTACCAAAGACTTTGGGTACCCTCTTCAAAATCAGGGCCAAAAGTTATTTCTATTTTATCGTGTGGGGCTGCACGCTAACATGACACATCTTTCTTTGGCTCACTCATTGTGCTGAAATTTCTGTGTGTGAATTACAGTTATGGATTTCACTGGTGCAGCTGAAAAAATAGCTGTTAATGCTAATATGACTGTATAACAGAGGATCAAACAGCAGATAATATCTGTGAAGTCACCAAAGCTCTTGGAAAGTTCAGTTCAGAAATTAAAATTAAACAAAATTAGCTGCTGTTCCTAGGTCTGTGCATTCATTTTCTACCTTAATCCCATGGAAGACAGTCCCTGATACAAAGGCTACAAATATATGATACTCCAACTCCGTCGTTGCTAGAAGATCATATCTGGCACCAAGAATGCAGAAACACTAGTATAAGACTTGCCCTAACCAAAGCAAACCTAAACAGACTATTATAAATTATCATTCTTGATTTTCTTGGAGCAAAACTGTCTGGAACTAAAATTGCCACACCTCTGGACTTTGTACAACTTTTCTGAGATATTCTGTCCCCATCCTGAGAGTTACAGGCACTTCAAGATTCATCTCAAAGCACTAAAATATAATGGTCTGGTTCAGGTTGTTATAAGCATGCATAGCCATACTTCCACTGGCTAATTTTTGACAGAGTGTGGAAACAATTTGGAGGGGGACAAAAAAAATGCCTACACCTCTCAATGAAGAACAAGTGGGGGATGCACCTAGAGGTGGAACAACCTATCAAAGTTGATTGTAGAGATTAATTACAATCTTGAATGTTTTAGATAAACTGTAGTTTTAACAGAAAAACGTTAGGACAGAATCTGAATGACTTGCTGTGATGGACCAAAATCAGCTCTTGCAGAGAGTACCACTACTAATGAGAAAGGAATAAACTTTTTTTTTTATATAGAGTCTGATCCTCAGAATCAGAATGGAGAAGTGTGGCAGCTTTACTCATTTAATTTGCTCCAGATTTTTCTTCAAAAATCCTATGGTAGTTCCACACTCTTACCTTTCTGTTCTCATTATACAATCAGAAAGAATTCCTGTTTTAATATTGAAAAGTGCTAAAACTCACTCACAGACATTTGTAGAGTGCATCTCTCTTCTTACAGGAAATTATGATCTATGGAGTATGACTCAGCATTGTTACAGGAGGTTCGGATAATAACATTACTTCTCATGGCACACTTAACCTTTGGACTACCCTTTTTATGTTTGGTGTAACTTTGCAAATGTTTGATTTACATGATGTGTTTCTCTCAGGTCAAATTTAAGTGGTAATGTTGGAAACACCAGCCTATTTGTCAGGAGACACAGGGGAAAATACTGTCATTTGTCCATTAAAAAAAACATTTAAAAAGATTTTCTTTTTGCTAAGAAGTTCTTTGCCCTGTCTGGAAAGGGTCTTGAAAGTTGTCGAGGATATTGCATTGGCCTGATGACTGGAAAGTTTTTTTTAGTTTTTTATATTTGTCTTCCACCTGAAAATCCTTTAAATCATTATAATTTGGCCAAATTCTATGCTTTAGGAAAAAATGAAACTCCGACAGTTTTCCACATGATTCATGAAGACTTTAATTTTAGACTGTGGTATTTAACTTTGTGAAAGATGGTCTGTTCTGTACATGTTCCAGCCTGGGGTTTTTAGGTTTGAGCAAAACTTTTTAAATGTTTTCTTCTTGCAGCAAGAGACTGGAGCAGTACAAGGTACTGAAACAGAGACCACTGAAATTATCTTCCCTCTACTTTCCAGGCTCCTGCTGTCATAGCTCCTGTAGAAGATACCAGGATGCAGAAAGGCAAATAGCTGATAAGCCCTTAGAAAGAGCTTAGCAAGAGCAGATACTGAGGTGTAGAGCTCAGCGACAAGGGAAGACTGGAATTACAGTGAATTACTGAGTGAAAGTAAGAACCAGGATTGGGATGAGAGAAGTAGGGAGCTGAGCTGGGGATAGTAACTGACACAACCGACCGGAGGTGACAGAGGAAGATAATTGCTACCTTGTGTCCCCAGGGATCCAAGAACAGACTCTGTGACTGAGCACTCTGGCAAATAGCTGTTAACCCCATTATGCAGATAAGATTAAATGACTTCCAAATTTGAAAGAAAACAAAAATCATTGGTATTGGTATGGAGAGAAATTGCATTATCTGACTTCTGCATTTATGCATTTGCACATATTTTCCCATACCTGCCCTGCCTAGATGTTAAAAGTTTCTTCTGTCATTTCTAAAGCCAAACTCAAGTTGTGGTTAAAGGTCCTGAATTTTACTGAGTGGCTGTGGAAAAAGCCAGGCATTGTGGATATTAGTTTTCAATTTTCATTATCATAGAAAGACAAGACATATAAATGCCGTTTCAACCTATAAAGTATGTAAGAAGTAAATATTGTAAAATCAGCAGATGACATTCACTGATGTTCAGATGAGACCTTCAGAGCTTAATAAATGTCACTCTAATAGAATTGTATATTGCTGATTCTTTTTCTCCTGAATCCTGTGCACTTGATCATGGGAGTGCACTGTTTGCTTTGCATGAGATAGACTGAAAGGAACAGCTTAGGTATTGACGAAGAAGGAAATTCTGACTACAATTTGGTGTATGAAAAGGAGCATATGGGTTATACCAGACAATCTCAAAAGGTCCCTTCCAAGCTCAACTACTCTGTGATTCTGTAACACCAAAACCTTCTAAAAAACACCTTCTCAACATGTATATATGAATAGGATTCCTGTCTGCTGTTTAGTCATTTGATTCTTATCAGATTGAAGACTAGTAATTTTCTAGTTTTTGAATTAATAACATAGCTTTCTAACATTTGTGGGAGAGGAGGTCGAAGCAGGGGTTAAGTAGGACAGACTACTCAGTTGTCAGGTGTAGATATATGTCAGTACTCTGCCATGAATAAAGATGTATATTCCGTTTGACATTCTCCTGATTTCATTCGTCAGCACTATTGACTTTTTTCCCTACCTTATTTCACAGTTTCTTCCCAGCAGAATTCATGTGATGGACAATACCTGCAGCCTGTTGGGTCATTATAACTGAATACTGACTTTTTATAATTATTTCATGGTGTATTTTCTCCTTGGTTCTCACTTTTTAATAAAAGAGTTTCAGTATTGATTTAGTGACAGTGGTCACACCCATTGTTAGCAATTGCCAGAAGGCATGCTTGTCTCTGTCTGGCCCAGTTTACCCCTTTTGTTATATTAGTAAGCCATTCCAAAAATCATGAAAGCTGTACATAAGCAAAGAGTTTGAGAATTCTGTGGTTTTCTCATTACTGACATCCCACATGCTTCAGAACTTGAAATCTCTGTACTTTTCTCATACTGTAGACTTTTTCAGGAAGGCTTGGGTGTCTATGCTGTGAGATATGAAGCCTCAAATGGATGTCTTAATTAGGAGCTCAATGGCCATAGCATGCTTAACGGAAAAGATTATTTGATTTTGACGACAGGATATTGAGGGAGAAGTTGGACATTTTTAGCACTCAATATGAACTTTGCCACACAAGAAAGTCATGTGAAATTAAACTAAATAAACTATCTTTCTATTCTTATGTGACCTGAAAGAAGCCAGTCTTTGTGTTGCAAAGTGCTATTATGTACTCTTTTGTCAATGTGATCTTTCTGTTTTTCTTGAATTATCTGTCAGCTTTATCACCCAGAGTAGAACTGGAACGTTGTTTATTTTTCCCCCCTTTTTGGTACTTTGGATATTAATAATAAAAAAATATTATTGCATATTATTTTTAGTGTATATGGCATTTAGCAACCTATTAGAAACCCGAATACTAATCAAAAGGTAAGCTCTGTAAAGGAAATGAAAATGAAAATTTTATGGGGTGTGAGACAGAGCAAATGCTTACTGCAGACTTCTCAGGAAAATCTCTTTCAAGGGTTTGTCCACAGATTGAGGATTCACTCTTTGCTGCAATTTACATTCTTAGGCCTATAAATGTTTTATGACCTCCCCCTACGAGCACTCACAGGCACTCACAGCCAGAAGGAGGTAATGCAAAATTGATCTGTCTGTTAAAACTTTGGAGCCTGGCAGACGCCTCAGAATTACAGTGATTGTGCATTGGTGATTCAGCTAGCCTTCACAGAAATATTATTTGCAGAAAATGTACCTGTTAAATGTGAGTTTCCAACACACTCTTCTAGCTTTTATGTTTTTCAGTACCTTGCATCTGAGATATCAAGACTGGGATATTATGTGGAAACTCTTGCCGTTCTATAATGATGTTTTCCAGTTTCAATTTAGGCTCAAAGCAACACCATTACCAAGTAGTGAATTAGATGTAATGTCATGGTGACCTGTTTTTTTAATTTTTGTAAACTCTTCCACTTCCCAGCATCACAGTAGCATTAAAGAGATAGAGATGTATAGTAGCTAAAAATTACTATAACAGAGTTGAGCCTGATTATGTTGGTTTTGAACTTGGCCTTATTTCTTCACATAGAAAAGGAATCAGAGTAATTTTTGGTGTTTTGAGTATATCTGCCATTATTATACAGCAGAAAATTGTCATTCTTAAATTTTTTCAAAAACTTTTACATTTGAGGTAACTTTTTATTACTTTCTGGTAAAAACATCACAAAATTTTACAGCATGTCTTGTTTAAGATTTGAAAAAACCCTGGAGCTAGCACTAGTAAACCTGTGATCATTCACTTACCCAATTTTTCTGTCTTCTAAATGCCCAACACTAGGGAACTTACACAACAAACTAGATTTGATGCTCTATGTCCTAGTTTTGTCTGGGATAGAGTTAATTTTCTTCCTAGTAGCTGGTATAGTGCTGTGTTTTGGTTTTTAGTATGAGAATAATGTTGATAACACACTGATATTTTAGTTGTTGCTAAGCAGTGCTTACACTGGTCAAGGACTTTTCAGCTCCCCATGTTCTGCTAGGTGTAGAAGAAGCTGGGAGGGGGCACAGCCAGGACTGCTGACCCCAACTGACCAAAGGGCTGTTCCATACCATATGATGTCATGCCCAGTATAGAAACTGGGGGGAGCTGGCTGGGGGGTAGTGATCACTGCTCAGGGACTGGCTGGGCATCGGTCGGTGGGTGGTGAGTGGTTGTATCACTTATTTTCTTCCTGTGTTTTGTTCCTCTCTCTCTCTCATTGTTTTCCTTAGCATTACAATTATTATTATTATTATTGTTATTATTATTCTCCAATTATTAAACTGTTCTTATCTCAACCCACAAATTTTATTACTGTTGCTCTTCCAATTCTCTCCCCCATCCCACTTGGGAGCGGGAGGGTGAGCGAGCGGCTGTGTGGTACTAACGACTGGGGCTAAACCACAACAGTCCTTTTTGGTGCCCAATGTGGGGCATGAAGGGTCTGAGATAATAACAGATTAACCAGAGTGTATTAAGGAATTTAGATCTGTTAATAGTTGCAGGCCACAATATTGATTCATCTGTTCTCGATATTGGTTTACCTGATCTGCACCATGCTCCTTTTTTTTCTGTACATGTTATAGATTGATGTTGATTTTTGCAGTTTGCTGTGCTCTGCAGTGATTAGTGATGTTTTGCCTGTGAGATTTGTTATTAAAACGGTGACCTTGAGTTTAGTTTGGTATCTAAGTTTCATACTGAAACCATTACTGTATGTCAGGTACCACCTCATGGAGACAATTAGCAGTTATACTTCTTCCTCTGAGAGGTTTTTTACGGAGGAAATACAAAATGGCACCTTCGCTACTTTCTTCTACAATGTTTCCTCCTTCGTTACAATAACTTTTCAGTATCTTTAACATCCCTGGGTAGTTAAGATACTTGTATTGGTATTGCTTTGGAATATTGTTTTGGTTTTGTCTAAGGTTAGTAAGCACTTTAATAATATCATCCAGAGATCTGCTCCAAGGCCAGATAGTTATGAGTGGCAGGGTGTGTGGGATAGCATGGGCAAATGCCTAAGTTATTGGGCACCTCCAGTGTTTTGGAACTTCAAACCTGAACAAGTGCAGAATCCTGAAAAATTAGTAGAATATTTGGAAAAAGTATGTTGTCACCCTGACAATTCTAAGGAGATTCAAATCACTCAATGTGCTGGGGCCCATGCCTACCGAGGCCCATCCCTACCGAGCCCTGTTCAACACTATTCAGAACTCTCAAGGATCTGGTGACAAAACAGCAGACACTGTGGCTACTCCAGCACCCCCTGCGACAGGCACTGCGGTTCAACCAGGGAACCAACCCGTGTCAGTATCAGTTGCCCCTATACACAAGAAGAAATCCTGGAAGTGAAAGTCAGCTCATTCAGAAAGGGAAGATGAAAGAGCAGGGCCATCACAAGGAGAGGAAGAGGAAGAACTTGTGGATGAGACAGAAACTACCCGATCCCTATCCCTGAGTGAGCTGCGAGATATGTGAAAACACTTCAGCCGTCGTCCAGGCGAGCATGTTGTCACTTGGCTGCTCCAATGCTGGGATAACAGGGCCAGTAGCCTGGAATTGGAGGGTAAGGAAGCCAAACAGCTGGGATCCCTTTCTAGGGAAGGGGGCATTGACAAAGTGATTGGAAAAGGGGCACCAGTCCTCAGCCCCTGGAGGTGACTCCTGTCAGCTATGAAGGAAAGATATCCCTTCAAGGAAGATGTTACCTATCGCCCCAGGAAATGGACCACCATGGAGAGAGGTATCCAGTACCTGAGGGAATTAGCTGTGCTGGAGGTGATTTATGGTGACCTGGATGACAACAAGCAGTCACCCAAAGATCCAGATGAGGTCCAGTGCACACGACCCATGTGGCGGAAGTTGGTGCGGAACGCACCATCATCGTGTGCCAACTCATTGGCAGTACTGAACTGAAAAAACAGAGAGGGTCCAACAGTGGGTGAAGCAGCTAGCCAGCTCCAGGAATACAAAGGAAGTATCTCTTCCTCCCTTGTCTCAGCTGTGGAGAAACTGTCCCAGAAGGTCCAGCAACTCAAAGAGGTTAGGTCCTACTTTCCACCTGTACAGACCAGTATCTCAGCTATTAGGAGTCAGCATTCCTCTGCTCAACAGAGAGGATATAGAGGGTACACACCGCAGGGCACCCTATGGTTTTACCTGTGTGACCATGGACAGGACATGAGGAAGTGGGATGGAAAACCTACCTCGACCCTAGAGGTGTGGGTATGTGAGTTGCAAGGAAAAACAATTACCAAAGGGAGGGTCCCCTCTATACATCATGCAACTGATGCTACGTGGAGTAAGTGGGTTGCATTGATCGCACAACAGGCTTGAATAGGAAACCCCACTCGCACAGGGACCTTGGAAGTAATTATGGACTGACCAGAAGGCAAAGATTTCAGAGTATCACCAGAGGAGGAGGTGACGCGTGCTGAGGAGGCTTCACTGTTCAATAAACTACCAGAAAATGAGAAGCAATATGGCCTGTTCACTGATGGGTCCTGTCGTATTGTAGGAAAACATCAGAGATGGAAAGCTGCTGTATGGAGTCCTATACGACAAGTTGTAGACACTGCTGGAGGAGACAGTGAATCGAGCCAATTTGCAGACATAAAGGCCATCTAGTTGTCTTTAGACATTGCTGAATGAGAAAAGTGTCCAGTGCTCAATCTCTATACTGATTCATGGATGGTGGAAAATGCCCCATGGGAGTGGTCGCAGCAATGGAAGCAGAGCAATTGGCAGTGCAGGGGCAAACCCATCTGGGCTGCTGCATTGTGGCAAAATATTGCTGCCTGGGTAGAGAACCTGGTTGTAAAAGCACATCACGTAGATGCTCACGTACCCAAGAATCGGGCCACTGAGGAACACCAAAACAACCAGCAGGTGGATCAGGCTGCTAAGATTGAAGTGGCTCAGGTGGATCTGGACTGGCAACATAAGGGTGAATTATAGCTCCGTGGGCCCATGACACCTCAGGCCATCAAGGAAGAGATGCAACATATAGAGGGCTCATGATCAAGGGGTGGACTTGACCATGGACACTATTGCACAGGTTATCCATGAATGTGAAACATGTGCTGCAATTAAACAAGCCAAGCGGTTAAAGCCTCTGTGGTGTGGAGGGTGATGGCTGAAATATAAATATGGGGAGGCCTGGCAGATTGATTCTATCACTCTCCCACAAACCCGCCAAGGCAAGCGCCATGTGCTTACAATGGTGGAAGCAACCACCGGATGCCTGGAAACATATCCTGTACCCCATGCCACCGCCTGGAACACTGTCCTGGGCCTTGAAAAACAAGTCTTATGGCGACAAGGAACCCCAGAAAGAATTGTGTCAGACAACAGGACTCATTTTCGAAACAACGTCATAGACACCTGGGCCAAAGAGCATGGCATTGAGTGGGTATCTCACATCCCCCATCATGCACCAGCCTCCAGGAAAATCAAACAATACAATGGACTGTTAAAGACCACACTGAGAGCAATGAGTGGTGGGACATTCAAACATTGGGATACACATTTGGCAAAGGCCACCTAGTTAGGCAACACTAGGGGATCTGCCAATCGAGCTGGCCCTGCCCAATCAAAACATTTACGCACTGTAGAAGGAGATAAAGTCCCTGTAGTGCACATAAAAAATATGCTGGGGAAGACAGTCTGGGTTACTCCTGCCTGAGGCAAAGGCAAGCCCATTCATGAGATTGCTTTTGCTCAAGGACCCGGGTGCACTTGGCGGGTGATGTGGCAGGATGGGGAAGTCCGCTGTGTACCTCAAGGGGATTTGATTTTGAGTGAGAATAGCCAATGAACTAAATGGTATGATGTTGATTGCTATATAATACTGTATGTCATCACTTTTATGGTTGCTATACACCATATCAATGGTATTTCAGTGAGAATCACCCAGATTAATGAAGAATGAGCTTTGATGAAACCAAGCAAAGTGCAGTGGTGATGGAACCAGAACTGGCTTCAGCATGCCACAATCCAACACCACACGCCATCTCTCCTGCCCTGAAGGATTGTTATGACAGATGGAGCCCAAAGTCATGGACTAAATGAACTCAACGGGCATTTTAGAGGGATGGCCCATAGACCAAGGGAATGATATCTGTGTGTATATACAAAAAAACAGGAAAAGCGGTGATTAATTGGAATGTATTAGAAAGGGTAGAACCTGGGCATGACATAGATGATATAGAACAAGGGGTGGATGCTGTCCTGGTTTTGGCTGGGATAGAGTTAATTTTCTTCCTAGTAGTTGGTATAGTGCTGTGTTTTGGATTTTAATATGAGAATAATATTGATAGCACACTGATGTTTTAGTTGTTGCTAAGCAGTGCTTTCACTAGTCAAGGACTTTTCAGCTCCCCATGCTCTGCCAGGTGCACAAGAAACTGGGAGGGGGCACAGCCAGGACAGCTGACCCAAACTGGCCAAAGGGCTATTACATACCATATGGCGTCATGCCCGGTACAGAAACTGGGGGCAGTTGGCTGCGGGGTAGTGATCTCTGCTCGGGGACTGGCTGGGCATCGGTCAGCGGTTGGTGAGTGGTTGTATCACTTGTTTTTTTCCTGGGTTTTGTTCCTCTCTCTCTCTCTCTCGTTGTTTTCCTTCTCATTACAATTTATTATTATTATTATTATTATTATTATTATTATTATTATTATTATTAATTAATTAATTTATTTATTTATTTTGTTCCAATTATTAAACTGTTCTTATCTCAACCCATGAGTTTTCTTACTTTTGCTCTTCCGATTCTCTCTCCCATCCCACCGAGGGGGGAGGGTGAGCAAGCAGCTGTGTAGTACTTTATTGCTGACTGGGGCTCAACCACAACACCCTGTAAGATTTTTCTAAACAGTTTTCAATTACTAATGCTATATATAACATATATATATATATATATATAACCCCCCCCCCATATTTATATATATGAAGTTACATATATACCATATATGTCATGCTACATACAATATTTTTATGTAGCCTCTAGGAGCAATATTAGCCAAAAAATCCCTGTAGTGTAAAATTAGAGTTAGTTACAGTCATGGATTTTTCTATTTGAGTGTAATAGTAATTTTTGTGCACTGATGTCTTTAAAACCTAAATCTAAGTTGTTTTTTTATTTCTTTTTTTTTTTTTTAATCAGCTATATGCACATAAAATCTATTTTCTAAAAAAAAGGGGGGGGGCTTTATACAGCATTTGTGTTATTTTGTGAATCTTCTCTCAATCACATAAATCTTTGTGTAGAAGAACTAGACTGTGTGTAGAACGTAGACAAAGCCACGGACTGCAGGAAAATTCTTAGTTAGATATTGAAAGTTTATGGTCTTTTTAGTCATAAAGAGTTCACTGCAATGTCAAATCAGTCTTATGAAAAGGTTAACTTCACTGTGGCTAAAATTCTAATCTTACAAGCCCTGAAAAGGCAGTTATATCAATTAAATTCCAAGTTTCATTTTCACAGAATGTGTTGTTTGTGACAAGCATTCCTAAAAAAATATCTAGTTTTTATATTTTTCTGGAAACAAAATGAGTCCACTTTTGAAAGTTGTGTTGAGGACTTTAAGCAAATATGAGATCTCTACATTTCATTGTGTTTCCAGGCAAGCTTTCACTTGAGTAGGGTCTGGATTCAGAGGTCAAAGCCCTCAAACTGCTCAAAATTACCTATCTTGTTTTTCAGATTTGATTGCTCACCACTTTGTCCTTTAACCTGATTGTGCAGAACAGTCCTTGGACAAAAATGAAATGGTTTAGTTTTCACAAGTTAAATCAGAGTCACTCAACAAAGCCAGGTCAGAGGATGAACACAAAAACTGTTAAGCAGAGGTAAACATGGATGGAGGGACATCAGGACAGGGTAGAGAGAAAAAAATGAGGTAGAAGGTGGTAATCTTTTAGCATGAGTCGGCAACGAATGAGTCAGTTTTCATATTTACTTCAGTGCTCGTTCATGCTCTCCACTGTAAGACTGCATGCTAGTAAACAGTGAATTCAAGAGAGTATTTTTTTCTTACAGTTTTTGATATTTCTGTATTTAAAATGAAGTGGTAAATTTCTTTATGTAGTGCATTGACCATAGGCTGGGAAGATGAGAGGTATACATAGAAAGACAAAAGTTGAAAACAGAAAGCTCTTTCATGGCCTTGGGTGAAAAAGAAGATGAAAAAGTGCAAGTTATGTTCCTAAATCTTGTACATGAGACTTGTGTGAACTTTTAAAAAACACTTAAGTTCCACCGTATTTCTTAGGCAATCACACAGAAATATAATATTGTCCAAACTGATTCCTGGAGATTGTCACCAGTATGTTTTCTACATGCAAGATTTCAGATGAAAACCACCTTCTATTTCTCTCATTAGTCTATTTTTAGAAAGGACTTTGGAGTCAAACAAGCTCCTGAAAAACTGACTTATCTGCAAGGTCTACCTATTTCTCATGCTTCTGATTAATTTTTTTCACAAATAAGTGAAGTTTTTCTTCATGGGAGAACCTCAGAATGGGAGTAGATTGTGTTATACAAAAAGGTTTTGTTCACACATGTAATAACTAATGAAGATGTTTAATCAGTTTTGAGGGATAAAGTTTCAGACTTCAATATAAACTACATATTTCTAAATAGATGGTTTTCTTACATCTTGGTACAAATAGTATATGGAAGGAGCTTTGGAATATTGTACCCAAGTTTTGCCCACTTTCTTATGATTTTCTCATTATCCTCATTAACTCTCAGACTTTGAGAAAGCTCAGATTTAAGTGCAGATTTCAAGCCTTTACAGACATAAATGTATTTTTTAATTGTTATTATTGTTGAAATTATTATTTGCTTTGCCTTTGAGGGCCTGGCTCCTTCCTGAAGAACCAAGGTATATTTAACCATCTCCTTTGTTTGTAGAAACTTTGTCCTGAAGCTTATACGTATGGTTTGTTCTTCACTCATCTCTTCATCCTTGGCAGCAGCAGGTTTAGGGTGCAGCAGAAGCTGAGAAGGCAGTTCTGGAAAGAACACACAGCTTTATCATGCAGTAGTTTGAGAAGAACAACTATTTTCTTATTGGAGCAGTTCTGACTTTAGGGAAAAAGGTCATTGGTACTGTATCAGCTATAAAACATCAAGATTAGGGCACATGGATGAGTTTTGCATACATCTTTGCATATTGGTGCCCCTGTGTAGGCTTCAAGAAGCCTGTCAAGAATAGGCAAAAATTTTTAAGGGCACCCGATGTTACAAAATATCAATCCACCTCTGAAGAACTTCCAACGGAAATTTGAGAAATGCTGCAGCTTTTGGGTTAAGAGTCAGTATCAAACTGCACAATATTATTTTGCAAGGTGGTAATTATATAGAGTTTTCAATCAAAGCAAGTTCTCAGATTTTTCTCCTCTGTGACAATAACATAATTGCCTTTTTCACCAATGATGGATTCAAGGCAAGAAGTTAAGCATCTCAGGTTAATTTACCACTTAATTTCAAGGTCTTTTTTCCTGCATCATCCTCTTTACACAGCTTTTAGGAGGTGGAAGTGCCATTTTTTCTTTGGTACATTATATAATAAACATATTTCAGCAGATAAGAAATCATTTGACATGTAAGTATTGTTTTACAGAGAACAAATTACTAGGACTATATTGATTTTTATGTACTGTGATGGCTTTTTAATGTGAAAGAGCATGCAGATATATTTTATTCATAGAAATTTTTAAATTCACAGCCTTGTGAAAAATTATGGGTTGAGGGCTGAATATACCCTTGTTAATAGTTTTACTTGCATGAGCAGAACCTACTGATGTCTTTGGATCATGTTACGTTGCTTATAAACATTAGAGTTTGCAAGCTAAAGTCATGTATCCTGAAAACTTTGCTTGTTGTTCAGGAACAGACTTTCAGACTATTAAAAAAAAAAAAGAAGACATTTCTTGGCTTTTTATAAATACTGTGTTGGGTGGAAGAGGAAAGAATAGAACGGATGATTTGAAGTATTTATAAGAAGCAACAGTTCCTGTTTTAGTCTCAAAAAACTCTGAGCACAAAGGAACCTGGGGATTTATCATTTAGTTATTGGTCACAAAAGAGAGGGGGCAGGATATGAGTATTTCTCCTAGTAAACTGCATGCCTACAGAAGAAATAATCCCGATTCCTCTCGTCTCGTCTCGTCTCGTCTGGTTGCCTCCCCTCCCCTCCCCTCCCCTCTCCTCTCCTCCCCTCCCTCCCTCCCCTCCCTCCCTCCCTTCCCTTCCCCTCCCTCCCCTCCTCTCCCTTCCCCTCCCCTCCCCTCTCCTCTCCTCTCCTCTCCTCTCCTCTCCTCTCCTCTCCTCCCCTCTCCTCTCCTCTCCTCTCTCCTCTCCTCTCCTCTCCTCTCCTCTCCTCTCCTCTCCTCTCCTCTCCTCTCCTCTCCTCTCCTCTCCTCTCCTCTCCTCTCCTCTCCTCTCCTCTCCTCTCCTCTCCTCTCCTTTCCCAGCAACACAGCCTTTGCCTACCGGAGATAAGAATTACTGAGAAGGTTATACATTTATTCTCTTTCTATTAGCATCAGGTAGAAAGTAATTTCTCAAAAAAAAAAAAAAAAGAAAAAAAACCCTCTAAAATTTCCTTTAGAAAATATGGCAATAGAATCAATCGATTATGCTTGCTTTGAAGAAAAATGACTTTATCAATATGGTGAAGGGTGGCAGAAACATTTAGGTGTGCTGTTTCCAAGGAGTTTGACACAAAACCAACTTCATTTAGTATTCAATTTGTTTAGATTTAATCTAGCTGGTATGTCCTTTCGTACTTTTTTTCAGAGAAGTCACTGTACCTGAACAAATGAAAGACATTTGTATTCTTTGAGCATAGAGCTTTTCACTCTGTGTGGCTTCCCCCAGTCCCCTAAGTTTCCACAAGTTATAGATAAAACAAGATGAGTAACTCAGGACCTACTGAGGAAATTTTCTGGAATTCAAGTTCTCAAACTTTACAGATTGCTTAGCTGGACTGAAGTGAAACAAACTCCATCAGATTAGATCTGGAAGTTCCTCCTTTCCTGGTGTAACCAGCATAAATCAAAAAGGACCATTTCTATAAGGACTGCAGCATCAGACTCTAAATTTCCTTCACACCTTTTCACCATATTCTTAAATAAATTAACTTGTTCCATGAAAAGTGGATGTCATTCTTCTATGAATTTTAATATATTTTCACCTCAGTATATATTTTCAATAAATTATATAAAAATATACAAATTTTAAAAAAAATCAAATGGCAAGATCCCTCATTTCCAATACTGAACCCATGTATCAGTGTATTCTATATGTGAGGATTAACAGTTTTCTAAGTAGTATCTAACTAAAAGCATGATCAAGATATCTCTCTCAGAAAGATTGCATGCATTCTTTCCCTGCATGTGTTTTTATATTAGATACTCTAACCAAATTTAGCTGGAAAAATCTATGGTTGTCTGGGACAGGCTGGGTGGCAACATCATAGGTAAAAGAGTCTGAAACACTAGAATTTGAAGGAGTATTTTATTGCTTGTGCGTAAATATTTTTTTTCCCTCTATTGTCACTTTTTTTCAACACCTGAGAAACAGAAAAAAGAAAAGAGCTTTCATGGAAGGCCAAAACTGTGTTCTCGAACAGCATAATCTATAGCTCCTTAGTGCATTGAGGAGGTCACTGGCAAAACCAGGCTAAAAAATATTTGTTCCGGGGTTTCACAATAGGCTTCATCTATCTGTCTGTGGACTACTGTGGTAAAAGGCTCAGCGAGGATGTACTCAGCTCCCTCTTCTTTCTCCCCACACTCAGCTGCACTTTCCCATCCTCTCTCTTTAGTTTTACAGTTTATTACGCCATGGTGCAAACCCCATATTTTCAGTAATCTGACCAATCTGATCTAAACTATATTTATTTGTTTGTTTGTTTGTTTGTTTGCTATTTATTTATTGGTTTATATCTTACTTTTCAGCAACTCTTTGCCTTATGGTTGGTGTAGCTGCATTGAAGGAAGTGTCTGAAGCATATTGCTGGAAGGAAGGAAAGGAAGGAAAGTGTAAGGGAAGACGGAAATTTACTGTGAAACTCATCCTTCGATATTTTTCATAATTTAAAAGAACAAAGAAGGCATATTGTGGTTTTTTCTTTCTTCTTTAGTTCTCCCAAAATAACCGTGGAGAGAAAACTCTTTTGCAAAGTGTCCCAAAGCAATGTAGCCTGTTTCTGAGGTTAAGTAAGATCACAAGTGCACTTTCTAATTTCTAATCAAGTTTTGACCTGTCTTATTACCTGACTTACATTTTCTTCTTCCATTGTTTTGCTGTATCTATACCAAGGAAAATTTAAAACCATCAGTGAAAAGTAGGTTCTCACTATTACTTTCCCTGTTGATTCACTATTTTAATTATAATTTTTTTGAGAGACTGCAGAGCTCATAAGGAGATTTTGAGAGCACAAGGGTTCATTTGTTGTCCAGTACACATGCATGCAGACAACATAAAATAACAAAGTGGAGCTGGAGACAAAAGGTCAGCAAGATACTCGGGGAATAGATTGGACTCTTGAAAAAAAAGTTTTTAAGAGATCACAGTTTAGCATAACGGTAGCATCACAAGCTTGAAGACTGACTGAGACTTTTAAAAAGTGCTCTCTTTTGATTTCCAGTGACGTTGTTTCTGTTGCTGGAGACAGTGGATTCTACACCAAGAAGAATACTTGAAATTAAAGTCTGTTGCTAAACTAGTTGATGAACTTATTGTAGATGGTTGCCAAATAAGACCAGTTTTATGTTCCTTGTGCTTGTACCTCTGCCAGTGGAAACACTGGGCTATTCAATGGGCATGAAATGAGCTTCTAAAATTCATAAAAGAGTGTCAAAGAGTTCTTTCATTTCACTCTTTGGTTCATAAAAACAAATAGCATGAAAACTCTTCTTTTGTTGCATGCAAATTTTTTTTTTTCAGATTCACATATCTATAAAATGATACCTAAAACTAAAACAAGTGTTTCTTGATACAAAATGCTTTTTTTTGGAGTTTTTTTACCCTTTTCTAGAATTCCTAGTAACAGATTAAAAATCCTGCAGCCACCTGAACTGGTATAAACTAATCATGCTGGCTGAAATTTGATCAAAACTTTATTTGGTGGTCTACTCTGTATAACCAAGATATCTGCTGGATTGAGTATCATATTTCCATACCAGCTGGGTAAATATTATCTGTCCATCCACTGATGGTATGAAGCTATTTAAAATGATAAAGCCAATATAGATTGCATTTCATAAGCTTAACCAATCTGAGAAAAGGTGAGTGTGTATCCCAAGCTAGACCCAGACAAATCTGGTGACCTGGTAGTTGAAGGATTAGGTGCAAGTGATGTTGGAAACATCTTCTGCTGTTGTAGTTACATAAATATATTTTCCAGCTATAAAAGCTTGCATTAGTCTTTCATACCCCTATATTTAGCTCATCAGACCCTCACAGGGGCAGCTACATCTGTGCTGAAAATAGAATGCCCCAGAAAATTAAAATCATATTCCTGATTCATTGCCATCCAACTGTGTTGAAATTACTGAAGGGGTGGTGAACATCAAGAGTGGTGTGTCTGGTGTCTGGGTAGGATGGAGTTATTTTTCCTCTCAGCATCTTCTGTGGTGCTGTGTTTTGGATCTGTGACTAAAACTGTGAAGATAACACATCAGTGTTTTGGCAGTTGATGAACAGTGCTTGCACAGCATTAAGGATTTATCTTTTTGCCACGCTACCCCCACACTGAGTAGGCTGAGGGTGGGCAAAACCTGAACTGAGGGGTCAATTCAAGTTCAATATATTGACCATATTCCATACTATATAACATCATGCTCAGCAATAAAAACTGAGAGGAGTTTGGTCTTCCAACACAGCTGTTGTCTGGGGACTGCATGGATATTGGTCTACTTGTGGGAGGTGGTGAGTGTTTGCCTTTGCATCACTTTTTCCTCTTTCATTCACTTATTTAACTGTCTTTAACTAGATCAATTCTCACTTTTGCTCTTCCTGTTCTCTCCCCCGTCCCATTGGGGTGGGAAGTGTTGTGCTTTGCTGCTGGCCAGGCTCAACCCACCACATTGTGCAAGGTTCTTACTAACCTGCCTTGCAGCTGAACACAATCATGTTGTGACTTGAGCATCTATCTCCTCCTTCCCGTCAGCCCTCATGTTTCATTCTCACTCTTTTGTTTGTGCTGTGTATCTGTTTAGGGGCAGTACAGGGAAATTAATCAGGGACCATTCCCCATTTAAAAATGTCTTTGCCACAAAAAGGACAGTCCATACCCAGACTCTGTCTGGAGTTATATTCGTGCTGGTTTAAATTATTTTTATTGACTCTCATTTATGACTGTGTTAACTGAGGTACAACAAAGTTTGGATCATATAATTCTGTTTTGGGGAGTGGGTGGAGGAGAATTCATTTAAATAGAAGTCTCTTGACACAAATACACTGGCAAGTATCAAGATACAAGTTTCTTAATAGCAGGGTCTGCCTCTGATCAAATGTCCATGCAGTTCATCACATACTGAAGAAGGGCTTCTATAATCTACAGAACTTGAAGTGAAGAATAATACAGAAAGAAAATGTTTATCATTAGCCACTTGATGATGATGCGTTTGAGAAAATATTGACTCAGAAGTGTTTGCATCTTGCTATAGTAAAAAGAGATCTCTGGTGGTTACTAATTGTTTTTCAGTCTCCAAGCCATCCTCATTCCTGTTAAACTTTGCCCAGTGTAACTAACCCCATAAATACCACTTCGAGGGATCTCTTAACAGACATTTGGATTATTCCTGAAACTTGTAGAGAATAGACAACAAAAGACAACATATAGCCTTCAGTTGGTTTGTGCCATAGTAGCGGGCCTGAGGTAAGACAATTAATCTATCAGTCTGGGTTTTGGTTATAAAAATCTGCACGTTCTTCATCTATAAACACAGGACAGTATTTAAGACTATTAAATAGGTGTTTCGGGCATACAGCTATTCTTTAAATTATAATTCAGCTTAGTGATGTATTGAATCGTGGTGAACTTCCCCAAGCTTTTTATGCTGGCAAATAAGGAATCTTAACAAGCTTGACTTGAAAGAAGAGATACTTGTAGAAATAAATCCCTCTCTGTGCCTGAAGAGCTGTCCTGGTTTCAGCTGGGACAGAGTTAATTTTCTTCCTAGTAGCTAATATAGTGCTGTGTTTTGGATTTAGGATGAGCATAATATTGATAACACGCTGATGTTTTAGTTGTTGCTAAGCAGTGCTTACACTGGTCAAGGACTTTTCAGCTCCCCATGCTCTACCAGGTGCACAAGAAGCTGGGAGGGGGCACAGCCAGGACAGCTGACCCAAACTGGCCAAAGGGCTATTCCATGCCATATGACATCATGCTCAGTATAGAAACTGGGGGAGTTGGCCAGGGGGCAGTGATCGCTGCTCAGGGGCTGGCTGGGCATTGGTTGGTGGGTGGTAAGCAGTTGCATCACTATTTTTTTTTTTGTTTTCCCTGGGTTTTGTTCCTCCCTCTCTTGTTATTTTCCTTTTCATTACAATTTTTATTATTATTATTATTATTATTACATTATATTTCAATTAATAAACTGTTCTTATCTCAGCCCATGAGTTTTCTTACTTGTGCTCTTCAGATTCTCTCCCCCATCCCACTGGGAGTGGGGAGGGTGAACGAGCAGCTGAATGGTGCTTAGTTGCTGACTGGGGTTAAACCACAACAAGAGGGAATTGAGTTCTGGGTCACATTTTTATTGTACTTTGTGGAAAGTTAAGGCATTTTAGGATATGAGTTTCTTAAGCCTCTGAGAATTCCTTGATTCCTCCTCTGTTCTGTGGCTTTGCCTACATGCTGTGTCTTTCTCCCTCATTTGGATCAGAGTAGAGGCAGTAACAGCAGGTCACATACTGAAGTAAGCTAAACCAACCCCAGCCTTCCCAAGGCTTACCCCAGCAGTGAGGCAGGAGCTCCAGGACTGAGATGAGTTTTCTTATACAGCTCTGCAGTGGCATTTTTGACTTGTGGTGTATGATTCTGCGTGGTAGTACATATCTGGTTCAGTCTGGATGGACTTCAGCACATAAAACTGGAAAAAGAAGATGGGCATGATCCTCATGAAAAAACATCAGCGGAGTTCTTTCGAAGAAGCTGCTCCAAACGGTGTCACTTGAACAAGTGAGTTCTCTGTATTTAGTTCTTTAATGCACCTAGCTTCACTGCCAAGCTAATTTCAAATGGGTGGACATACCAGAAAAGAGATTAGAACAGTAACACTAAAAAGGAACAGAACAGTCCATAGCTGGAACTTGTGCTGTTGACATGCCGTTTTGGACAAAAACCAAAATTTGTCCTTCTCACTGCTATGTGTAAGACATAATGTCAAGACACTTTTAAGGAGAACTGAACTTTTTCAAATTTTATCCTTTCAAAAGTCCATCCACTGCATGTTTGGGTTCTTTGTGCATAATGTCTTGTAACACCACCACCAACTGACTATACCACTCTGTATGTTCTATTTGTTAACTAAAACCTCTGTGAAATTATCTCAGTGAGATTTTAGTTAACTTGAGACAATCAGATTTAAAGTATTTAAGTACCTAAAGTATTTATCAAAATTCATACGTTTGTGTTGCATAGTAGTTTAATGGTCTCTTATGAAATTGTAGTGAAGATTAATTTTTTTTTACTTTTACTGTGATGGTCAAAAATAAGATCAGAGTTCTAAGGAGGACATATTATTCTTTTTTCATTCTCCTTTCAGTCTCCTCTGAGTAGGATTTCTGGAAAGCCTACTAAAGTGGACTTGTTTCTGTATTTAAAAAATAGGGTAATATTAACTCAGTTAAATTTAAATATTAATTTAAATTAAGAACAATAGCACATATTTTAATTATACTTTCATTAATAAAATAATTTATAATAATGATGTGATGTGTATTTTAATAATTATATTAATTGTATAACTTTTATTATTAATAATAAAACATATTTTAATATGAACACTTCCTCACTTAAAGGTGAATTCAGTGTACAAAAAGTTATGTATTTTTAATGTCTAAAATACAAAATGTGTATAAAAATAATTATACCCTTGCTTTTCTCCTTAGAATCACTCTCAGCTGCTTAGATATAATCCGATAAAATAGCTCAGATACTTGTTTTCACTAGATTTAAAATGATGGACATGCCAGATGCCTTATGCTATTATGTTAGTAACAGAGCTCCAGATATGGATGTAAAAGCTTTACTGTTACAAATAGAAATGTGTGATTGCTAAGTTTGAGGACCAGATCCTACCAACCTTATTTAAATTAAGTCTAGCTCTACAAAAAGAACCATTGAAACTTATTAGATAATATCTGAAGAAAGCTTCTGCTCAGTGCAAGTAAAGGGGCACAACCCAACTTTAAAAATGGACAACAAAGCAGGAGCTCTCTTTGGTATTCTGGAAGAGAGGAGCAGTATATATATGTTAAAAACATGTAAGAGATGTGTCTGTGCATTTGTTTTCTTGTTGCATTTGGGGGTATGTATAATATGTATTGTATACATTTATGCTTTTAAATGTAAATTATATTGCTTCTTTTTAGTGAAATCTATCATGACTATTACTATTTTAATCAGCTCTGTATATCTTCTGAAAGAGTAGTTATCAGCTATTCTTTATCCGACCATTACTTAATCAGCACTGAGCTATATGGATTTAAACCAAGAGCAGAAGTTATACCCTTGTGTAATTATGGCTATTTGATCGATGGTCATGACATTTGTAAATTTTATGCATTGTAGAAGATGGAAAAAATACTTTTAAGATTTGCCCTTTACGAAATTAAAGAATTAAAAATTAATCTGACTGAGAATCACACAACTGCAATGAGGAATTTTCAGTTATCATTTCACCTACTACAGGGCAATAGTTCTCCCTGACCTGTTCCCCTCCATACTGAGAAACTAGATTTAATATTTTGATAGTGTCTTGAGATGAAAAGGTAAACCTTGTCAAGAATGTCCAAACATAGTTGTTTGGGTAATAGGCTCAAAAGTTGGGCAACCTTTGGAGGAAAACACATTAATATTTGCATGAGTAACAAAAATGGATTTGCCTCTCAGTACAGATTTCTGTACTTTTTTAAAAAAAGCATCCATAACAACAGCTGGCCATGGAAAAGCTTTTATGGTAGCATTTTTCTAGTTATCCAGGCTGCCTGTGACACAAAACATGACCTTAGCTGAAAGCCCACCATCTCAGGATCAGTCTCAAGACTTAAAGCTCACCCCTGAACCAGTTCTTCTTTGCTACATCCTTTACATATTGCAGCTCCTTTCTCTCCTTTTCATTGATGCCTAGTGCAGTGATTTCCCATACAGATTGCAACTGCAGCAGAAACAGAGAAGATGATGATTTTCCTCAGATTAATTGCTCATGTTGATCCTCACAGGCTGGAGAAGTTTGGGGGTCACTGAGTTATTAAGTCTGAAAAGGCGAATGCAGAAGTATAATTATTCTTTTCTGGTTTCTCTTCGTCCCTTTCTCATTAATTTCTTGAAGGGAATGTTTGCTAATTTGTTTGTGCTTTTATCCATGCAAACTGCTGAGTAATGTGAATGAGACAAAGGAAAAAAAAAGGCAAAAAGCACACTATAATTATTTTACTTTCTCCCATGGCCAAGAAAGTACATTTCTACCTGGAAATACATAGCTCTGTGTTTTGTACTGGTGCAGATGGAAAAAGTACAGAAGTATTATGAGCAATAATCCCTAGAGAAAGAAGGGTATTTTGTTTAAAATTCACCACAATATTATTTTCTGAAAAAAAAGTCCTTAAATATTCCTTCCACAGTTTGTGTGTATATTGCTAACTATACTACTTGAAATATGTCTTCTGCTTTCAACTTTGTTTTTGCCAACACCAGATGTTTTGATAAAAAGTTCAAGAAGAAAATTGAAATGCTTATTTCTACTTTATAGCCCTTTCTAAAATGCAGAGTGAAAACTCAATAGTATTTGAGTTAGTATTTTCCTATTAAGTTTGATTCAGCCATCCATTTTTTGTTCCCTTGTATTAATATTATAGATGCTAAGTTTCTGTAAGTAAATATTTTACATGATGCTCCTGTACGCGGAGAACTAATTTTCAAGGATGCAGTGATTACAGCCTATTGTCAGGAAGGATTTATTACCAAACCCATTAAAATTAATAAAAAAAAATTCCATGTATTTTGAACTTTTATTTTTGAAGGTAACATAGCTGCAAGTAATGTAAGAATTTCACTCTAAATTCAAGGAACAATAATTATACCCCGAGGTTCCAATCAAAATTTATTAACACATTGTTACTCATAATGCTTACCACCCTTACTAAATTGCTAAGGGAAAGATCCAGTGAAGAATGAATACAGCAGTTGAATGTCTGAGATTTCTCCTGACAGAAAACCAGAATATGATTTCTTTAAAAAGGAAATCTATCGCATCCAAAACATCTCTGCTGAGTAGAAATGTTGACAATGGTCTTAGCATTTTATAATGAGCTGACCTTTGTTATCTGTTATTGTTCTGCTGTGGAAAAATGTGTTACCATTGACAAAAATAAAACAGTCAGCATATTAGGTAGTTTAAGATAGTAAAGGCATAGAAAGTAAGGTGAAAAAATAGAAGTAATAAAACTGTCTAATTTAGTTTTCTGCATCTTAGTTCTTTTTTGTAGAAGAACATCTTCCTTAGAATTTTTTATTGTCACAATGTTTGCTGCTTTTTTGACTATTTCTACAACTTTTAACTTGGATGTGACTACTAAATGAGAAGGTATAGTAGTTCACTCAGCTCAGAGTTGCATTATTCAGTATGCTCATGTTCAGACAGGTAAAATGATCTCAACTGAAATAATTCATTTTTGTTCTGGACTGAATTTTTAGAGTCTTTAATTAAAGATTTTAAAAGCCCTTACAGACATTAATTTAATCCCTTAACTATTCTTATAACAGAAGAAATTTTGTAATAATACAAATGGTTTTGTACCCCATGCATTAAGCAAACTTTGATATACTAGGGGAAGTGGAAATCCAAGGTCACTCAATATCAGACTTTGTACAAAGACTAGGAGCCATCTCCTATATCTGTTTATATGCCTGCAGATGACTTAACAGACTTGAAGTCCCAACTAAATTTATTCACAGAAATAGTCTCTCTCTTTCACCTTCTAGTTTTGAGATTGCACAGATCAGCAAATCACAGCACCATAATTTACAGGTATTAGGATTGCTGTCAGCCTCCATGTCTCCTGGCTGCGAATCAAAACAAATTTTTGAAAGAAGCTTAGACAACTGGAGTATCTTGCTGATCTTTATATATTTAAGACTTTTGGAGCCACGTTGGATTATTCCACTGTCTAGATTGTGTTAAGGAATACAGATAATTCTGAGGCCTTTGATCCAGATTTCCAGTTAATATTGTCCTCCTTACTATTTGATACTCTTAAATATGTCACAATAGAAGTGTTACAAATCTTTCAACAGCCTACAGCTGTATTTCAAATGCAGGTGTATTCACTCGTGGGCAGAAGATAGAAAAGCAATGTGCAGGGAAGAGGAGACATACGGAAATAATCTTTATTCTCTCTCCCTCTTTCTCACTCTGTTAAACAGATTGCATGACTTAACTAGTTTGCTAAGGTACAAATTAAAAAAAACTAGTTTTTTCTTTCTGTGGAGATGATTGATAGAAAATATTGTTACTGCTTCTTCATCTGCAGTTGTACTTGTAGTGTTCCAGTTACTGCTCCTCTGCTGGCACTGGTGTAGCAAATATTTTGGAAAAGTGTTTCAAAAAGTGGCCTGTTGACTCTGGGAGAACTGAAAAGTTAGCATCATGCCAAAAGAGATACTTTGATTTTCCTGTACCGGGCTACTTTTGAATAAAATTAATGCCAAACAATAAGTCAATCTGCCCAGAAAAAAGCCAGTACTCTTTGTGTGTGTGTGTGTGTAGGGGGGATTAAAGCTTTATATTTTTATCATCTTTCATTGTTCTTTTAAGTAGAAATAGAATGCACTTTAGCACAATGCAACACACTTCATGCTACTTTGAAGAGTTTTGTAGTAAGAGCTGGGAATGTCATTCATATACCACGTCCCTGTTATCCAAAGGGCTGTACCTGGGGGTACAACGCTTTGGATTTGTTCATTTGGAATATTTTCACCATCCAGGAAACAGCAATAAAAACCTGTGAAGACACTAGGCAATGCATCTTTGCAGATTTGCATTTTGTTGCTTTTTGTTTGTTTGTTTGTTTGTTTGCAATATTTTGTTTATTTGGTTTCCTCATCAGGGAAATAGAAACACGATGAGGTAGCAAGCTTTTAGCAAGTTCAAAAGGTATTTTGGGAAAAATAATTTTAGGAAAACCTTTGTTTACCACAACAGAGATTCCATCCCACTTGACAGCCTCTCTCCATGCCTGTGCACAAATTTTAGATTGAGAGTATCTGCTGTATTCATCATGCAAACTTGTTAGGCACTAGAAGAAAGAGAAGCTATTTACAACTGTTTGCTGTTGTCACGTAAAACCTTCAGATAGATTTAATTTTATTTTGTATTTGCATTGTGCAAGCCTTTTTACTCAAAAGAATATTGTGTGTCTTAAGGGAAAAAAATCACTGCATTTTCGAAATGTCTACCCACAACTCTTATGTTCCTGATCCTGCCATATTACAACCCTCAAGTGTTTGTACTGAGCTGATGCAAAATAGACAGTACAGGGGTGGTACCTTTCAGAAAAGTGATACCTTAAAAACTACCAAGCCCACATCTTTTCCCTTCTGAGGCCGGGGAGTGCTAGCAGGACTCTGCATGTGCAAGTGCGTGTATGTGTGTGTGCACATGTGCATTTTACCGTAAAATGTTTTCCCTCCTCCCTGCCACTCAAGAGCCTTTGTTTTCACATTGGTTCTTTTTCAAGTTTGATGGACAGGAAGCTTTAGGAAAGGATTGGAATCTTATTTTGGGAGGGATTTAAATCTTATCTAGACTAGTGCTTCAATCCCTTTTCAGAATCCAACGGCCCTGAGACAAGCTACTACTAGATATGTGTCCCTGCAGCTAATGCCACTGTGATGGATGTACAACCTTGGTTTATTGTAGGTTCTCGAGTTCAGAATGGTAGAGAGGTCACAGGGAGGATACTGAATGATACAACTTGGGCAGTGTTAGTGTCTGTGTGCTATAAAATAAGAACAACTTCCAAACCTGTCAGGGTTAACATAGAGGTAGAGTGATATAGATACAGATGTCAATTGATGAGGCACGCATGTAAATTGATAAAGGGAGTTTGATACACCATACCATTGAAATTTATCTAAATTCAATATTGTTAAACATTCTTAAAGATCAGATGAATTATACATGAAGTATATGGATTATTTGTCCCAGGCAAACAATGGTGACATTTCTGTCTGTCACTTAGTATGACAAGGTTAGCATGTTTTATGCAAAAGTTTTAAACAGTAAAATGATTTGTATGCATTACTCTTTCATCGGACTGTTAGGGAAAGCAGAAAACAACAGTTATTCTATGATGCAAAGTCAGGTTTTGTATTAAATAAATAAATAAAGTGACAAAACAGGATTATTTCTAGCATCTTTAAAATTCATGTTGAAGTTCTTTTGTCATCTGGCGACCAAAAAAATAAATATTTAAGCAAGGTGAAGGAAAAGGAAACAAGGAAGCAGCCTCTTCCCCCAAAAAGATTGAATAATGAGCAGCAAGGTAAAAAAACAAGATAGCTTGGTAATAGCTTTCATGGTTTCATATAAATTAAAAGAGGTATCTGCTGGAACATAAAATGGAAAGTGTAATATGAAAAGAATTTTCTGTGTTATATTAAATTAAAAATTGGTGAAAAAATCCTCCTCCCTTGGTCATAACTTAGGGCCTAATGAAGCATAGAAGTTCGGGGTTCAAATTCTGCTCTCTGAATTTAGAAGACACTTAGCTTTCTGGAACACTCTTTGGGTCATCTTTGCTTAATATCACCTGTTGAACCTTTTCCAACTGGAAAATAAAATGAATTATTCAGTGAACCAGAGAACAGAAAAGTGGGTATAACTTTCTACTCCTGTGGTTGGGGAATTCTGCAGAGAATTGGGAAAACATGGTTCAATATCATCTCTGGATGGCAGAAAGGGGTGACGGGTTTCCCATGTCCCAAGTAAATGCCTCAGTGTGTGACAAATTCTGCACACTGAGATGGAAATAAGGACTGTTAAGACAAGCATCAGCTTCATCTGCTTGCAAGCTTACTACTCAAGTTACCAGCACTTCTAACAGAAGTCAAACAGGGCAAGTGGGACTACTTGATGGCTACAAGCAGGTATTGTAACCTCGGGCAGGATACTTTCTGGCCTCTACAAGGCATCTGGAAGATATTTTTTGTTCTAACACCCTTAACATGATTACCGGTTTCTGCATGTTGTTGTCATTAAGAAGGACTCAAGTCTACAAGCATCGTGGCATTCCAGATATTGCTAGTGTTTACAAGGAGCACAAATCGTCCAGCGTTAATACAGACGACAACCTGCTGACAGAGTACTTGTCCCTTTATGGCAGTCGAGAGAACAGAAAGAGTATCAAAAGATTTAAGTAATGACCCATATCGTGTAATTTAGGGCTTACTTGTCTAGTATCTTGTCTCTGACAGTGGTCAGTTCCAGATCTATTAGTGGAAAGCACAGAGACCTTTTCCTTCACTACCTTCTGTTCTTGTTACTTATCTTGTTGGCCACACAAATCCTCAATCCTTAGTCTGATTTTTTTTTTGTTGGTTTTTTTTGTTGTTGTTTTTTTTTTTTACCTGAATGACATTCTCTTGTAGAAAACTTCAAAGCAGAACTGTGCATTGTGTGAAAACAGATTTTTTTTATCATTCCTGAAAATACTGTTCTTCATTTATTTGAAATTTTGAAGTCTAAGTTGATCATGGCTTTAAAATTCAGCTGAAGTATGAAACATGGAAAAAAATTGCTTGTTTCTAAAATATCAGATGAGTTAGCGGATGATCAGTTGTATTTATGAACAAGAGTTACAGGTGCACTTAGCAACTTTTGCACTAAAAATAATTACATACAGTATTCATGAAGGAGGTGAGTTCAAGACTGAGGTAGATCAAACACTATTCATAGCATGTGTACATTACAGATTAGTGGCAATGACTTTTTCTCCTTTGTCTCCTTTATTTTTTCCTAGTGTTCTTCAAAGCTGAACCTGTAAAAAGCAAATAAATACACTTACATGAAAGGTGGACAAAGAAGATGAGGCTAGGAAATTGTGGCATAGAAAGGAATAGACAGGTGGATATGAGCAGAGGAGAGAGGCAAGTCCATTGCCACAGCTGTATCCCTGTATCATTGACAATGTCAGAAATCACATTTAAGCTCAACTATCATCTGACATGTTTCACTGTAGACTTGCTGGCCGTCATCAAATATTGATCTGCAGTGCACAGTAGCTGTTAGTCTCAAAAGCACAGTTTGTTTTTTTCTTGAAGGTAGCTGTACTACCCAAATATTAATTAAAAGGTAATGTTGACAAATTTATGACATTTAGTAGAGTAATAAATGTGTACAACATGGAACACAGCCTTGGTACAGAAGGATTTCTAATTGCTCCATCCCCATCTCAAATCTGAAGTAGCAAACAATGCCCGGTTTATTCAAAGTTCTTTTTTGACTCTCTATATCTTTCATCATAATTTCTAAACATATTTTAATTACTTTAATTTGCATGTGCACCTTATTAATATGATAGTTAAAAAACTAAAGATGATGTCTGTACAGTATGGAACACGGTAATCCTTCAGCCGTGTGCCACCTGCTTCTCTGTGCAATTACAGTTTCCTGGTTTTTAGCCTCTAGTTCTTAAAATGCTGATGTGTTTGTTGTTTATAACTGGGCCTGTGTCTTAACCACGAATTGAGTAACATCTCAATAACGCATGATCTCATTGTGCGTTGAATAGCATAAATGAAACAAGTAAGAATACTTCTATATGCTTTTGAATTAAGAAACATGAATTTGATTTCAAAGATTATTTATTAAAATTGTCTGTGGATCAAATTCACAGCTCATAAACCCACAATTTACTGGTTTACCAGCTGGTTACCTTTCAATTTCTCATTCAGCTGTCATGAAATTATCTCCACTGTTTCAAACTCAATACCAATTTTCCTCTAATGAACAAAACTTTTGCTACATGTAATGCTTCGGTGTACTATAATTGCCCTGATTTGCTCTAAAAGCAAGCGGTAAAGGACAAAAAGATAAATATTCTTTATACCTGTGCTGGTTGTCATTTGTGGGTGTCAGCTGACACTTCTTTGGATTGACAGATTGGAGTTCTTTGGAAAAGTATTGTCTTGCATGTTTTGAGCATAAAATAGTTTTATGCTACATCCTTTTGAAATTTAAATTATTTATTGATTTTATTGCTGAACTATGCCAAATTTTAGAAATATTTATTTCAGAAATTATATTTTCCTTATTTTATGTGTCTCTATTTACCTGATGCTGTAAATTAGTTTAATAAAACCTTGTGTTTACAGCTTGAGACATTATTACATGGGCACATTTTTCAACAAGTGCTATGTACTTGCTACTTGGAACACTTACAGTTTGATGTCACTCCCCACTCAGGAACACTGTATATAACTACATTGTATTGTGTATTTGGTCTTCCCAAATGTCTCAAGATCCTATTTTCAGTGGAAATGGAGCTGATAAAATGCATCCCTAATTGAAAGAGTAGGAAAAGCAAAGGGGTTGTGCAGTTTATCAGTGCAACTGCGCCACATGGTATTTGGATATTTCCCTATAGGCTGGAGAATTTGCACTGAATTTCCCTTAACTTTCCTTGTTAACTTACAGCTTAAGCTACAACCAAATTCTCCATGCCTTAATCCTGAGAATGGATTTACTGAGGTCCTTTTGTGTCTCAGGCTACCACATAACAAAATAATATGTTTTCCCAAACAATAAGCTGTTTGCCTCATGTGTTATATAACTTGTTTAGCTATTTTTATAACTTTTTGTCTATGATAGAAAAGGTATAGTAACCCACCTGACTCTTAGTTAAATGCATTAGGCTTCTTGTTATATTATGCACCCACAGTTAATGGCTGTAATTGATTAGAGCCTCATCTGGATTCAGAAGATTGAGTAATGCAAATTGTTTTACAGTTCCTTAATAGAGCCTGCTTAACGAGACAATCAGGAGATTTCAAGGCTTACTCTCTGTTTGGAGTTACACAAAAGCAGTGACTAAGGCTGAGATCTAGTGCTACTGATATTAACTCTTATGCACACAGAAAATAACTGCCATCTGCATTTGTAAATATTGTCATTCTGATCATTTATTAGTAATAATAATTAAAAAAAAAAAAAAAGCAAAAGAACAGCTTGTTCCTCCCTCCAACCCCCTGCCCTCCAACCTCCTTTCTATCTCTGCTTCCATTTTCTCTCTGGATTTTCTGCACAGCTCCTGAGAACTGGAGTGATACTATGTGCTCTGGGGGAATTTTCAGCTGATAAGAGTTCACAGAGAGGATGTGGAAATTTATCTGAATGTTTGCAGTCCCCACTAGAACAGTCAGCTACTTAAATTAATAGAATAACCAGATGTATAACTTCATGTACACCTGTGTCAGCACAATGCCATCTTGGAGGTGTGTCTCTCCTAGAAATAACTTCACACTGCCAGGCTGTTGGCATTGCCAAAATCAGGTGTATCAGAGATTGTACTTCTGGAAAAGGCAGTCATGCTGGCTAGCAGACAGGACAAATAGCCAAATACCCTTTATTTATGAGAATTAAATTCTTCTGAAGTCCATATGCACATAATTCATTTCAGTTTATTTTGTGTATTACAGACCATGAAAAATTGATAAATATTTGGGGCAACATTCACAACTCATTAAACCAGTCAGAAAAAAAATATTGAATCCTTGGACTTGGCCAATAGATGTCAGGACAGGGCTTGCCATTCACTGGGACTGGGACTGGCAGGAGAACGGGGCCGACAGAACCCACATGCACTTGGGGCAGGAGCACTGTGCAGCTGTGTCCCAGGCAGGCAAAGCCACAGCAATGATGCCAAGTGGGGCCAGGGACAGGTCTGGAGAGAAGGTCCTGGGTCCTGTCCGGCAGTGAGCTGGGCAGGGCCAGAGAGGCTGAAGATAAGGGAAAGCTTTTCCCTCCTGAGAATGGCAGGTCAGGGGGGCCAGTGCACAGGGAGGTGGTGCCATCTCCCTCCTTGGAGGGTTTTCAGCCCCCACGGGGTAAAACCCTGAGCAACCAGGTCTGGGCAGTGGGTTGGACTGGAGACCTCTGTTGGTCCCTGACAGTATGAAATGTCCTAGGATCAATCCTATGGTCTTCTGATTAATTTAAAAATATGGAATAAATTTCTGGACTGTTTTTTAATTAGAGGGAAAGAAAGACTTTTCCCCTGTTGGTGGGTCAAAATTTGTGCTACCTTATGTAGGTAAGAAACATTTCATGAAAGGAACTTGTTGTAAATTGCATTACAATTACAAATTAGGATCTCCTTGTTTCCTGCCAAATATAAAAGTGATTTTTTTGTTTTCCTTTAGATTCTGAAGTATTTAGAATTTTTTTTTTTACAAGATGCAGAGATACAAATTGCCTTTGAAATGTGCATTGCAATGAGATCTTTGCTTTTCTGATTTTCTTGTGAAACACCACCTTTGTTGATGCAAGAGATACATTTGCTCTGCAAGAATGCTGTTGAGACTTTTACACATGAAGAAGGAAGGTTTAAAGATGCTTCTATGTGTAGAATCATTGAATATAGATATTCCAGAGGGCTGATTTTTAAACCCATCTTTTTTTCTCTCTCTGTTCTCTTCTTTGTGTATGTTTGCATTTCTACTTTTTTGATAAATAGCACTTGGTAGTTCAGAGGTGAATTCACACAGACTATGTAATGTTTGTGATTAATTTACTAACCACATAAATAATAATTTTTCTTCCTCTGTGTATGTGTACACTAAATTTTTGCACTGTCATTTGCACATTTCGATCTTGATGGTTTTTTAATTACAGCAGACCAGTTATTTATCCCTGGTGTAAATCTATTAAAGAAAGCTGAGTCCTGGTCCATCTGTAGTGTGTGCATCCCATTTCCCCTCCTGTCATCACTTCAGCTGGGGACACTAGATTTAAAGGGCCCCATTAGTCACTGTTTACACACCCTGATCACTGATTAAGTTATTATGAGTACACAAGGAAAGCAGAACAGACTGAAAATCAGGAACGAGCTTTGTCCATGCTGGAAAAGGATATCGTTATTTGGCTTTAAATGTACATAGAGCAATTCCTACTTATATTTAGTTGTACTGTCTCATATTTGATAGTGCTTTGTCATTTTCAACCTTTTTAGAACAAGAGGTAATAACAGAATTCCTTTTAGCACCACCTTCCAGCTGAGCATTACATAAAGCAATTTACAGGATCAAATCCTAGCATTTCTGTGCAGCAAACAGCCTGAGTTCATGCAGTGGTGTTACATAGGTTGTAGATCATGGCATGATCTGACACCTAATTTAATCTGGGAAGTGACTAAATTTAAACACTGGCATATCGTCCATCTAAGAATAAAAGCCAAATTAGTCCTTCAATGAAAAAAAAAAAATTTTTACCTAACAGGTAGGATCAATGAAAATATCTATTAAAAATGACTTCTGTTTTTTTTATTGACTTGATATCTCATTGGTAAATAAAAATTAAAAAATGATTCTGCAATTGAAATAACAAGCAAGCAATTTCTTTCGATCTCTCACTATCCAGTTTAGATTTTATGGCACAAGAGGCAAAAAACTTCAATATTGTATGCTCAGGCAATTTTTGATATATGTTTTCATCTGTATTGTGGATTTGTAATATATATCTCTATGTTCACAACAGCAGACACTATCCTCTTCTGTATCACATTCACTATACGACCAAGAAGCTAACTGGTCAGTGACTGGAAGGAATTATTCTCTGGGTCTACAGTGCAATCATCAATATGTACTCTTTCAGGATATGAACCAGTGTGGTCAAGTCATTAGTATTATCCATCCCTTCAAAAATAAAAATGGATTAAAAAGCATTACCAACATTGCCAATACTCTGCTTTTCCTGTATTTGTTGTATCTGGAAGGGCCAAGACAACATGCAGGTTTTGGTGTAAAACTAATTTGTATTACCGTATTATACGGGTTTCACTATTCATAAAACATGTCTTCAGTAATTAAGTGTATGAAATAAATAGCTATTAATTAAATTCCTCTTAATTTAATGTTAAATAGAGAACAAAGATTAGCATCTATCCATCTATGCTAGATTTCATTGGTGCTACGTAGACGCTAAGTGTCTCTCTATATGTTCTCAATTTCTAAAATTTTTCTTTATATGTTTAGAGCAATTCTCCAAGGATAACAAATTCTTGCCTAGCTAACCATAAGCATTATGGCATGTATAAATGATCTAAATCGTGCAATAATGCAATAAGCCTATGACTACATTTTGACAGTGTTACTTTTACTGACAGTAAATCAGACTCTATTGAAGCCTATTCACAGTTCTCTTCATTAAAGACAAAAGAAAATGTGTTCATGTGCTTTCTGAGAAACCTTAATGTAGAAAGTAGTTTTGTTTGGAAGAAAGGGCTTGAGACAGGTAAGAGAAGGGGGCTTTCCAGAGAAATAAGACTAGTAAGCCTTTAGACAAAATTGAAAATAATAAAAAAATGCATGCTGCCTTTGTAAGGGATTTTTACTGGCTGTACCATGGTATGGAAGAACCGTGAGAGAAAGTGACTCAGCAGACATCAGTGTGGGAGGAGTTGAGGACTCAGAGACTTCTCTGAGTAGCATCCAGTGGTATCTGCCCGAAAAATCTCCTAATCTGTCAGGTTGTTGATAAAGCCATTATGTAAGCAGTGTCTTGGATCTGCCAGAGTTATCAGTAGCTGAGATCATAGAAGAAAGGTTTTCTAAAGCATCTTTGCAGTATGACTTCTGGTTCTTTGCAGAACCTCATTTGCAGGTTAGCTATGCCTAAACCACACCATAGCCTCTGAGATCAGGGGAAAATAGGATAGTACACAGGGGCCTGGAGAGCTAGTGTACATTCTAAGGAATGGAAAGTTTGCTGTTGGTAGTACTAAGTTGAACAATAACAAAAACAAATTTCAGAATATTTATACTGGTTTTGCAAGACTTTGTGAAAAATAAGTTTTAGTACTCAGCTGTACTCAGACCTGTAGATCTTTATACTGTGCTTTACGTGTATGTCATTCAGCATGGCTATAAAACATTTATATTTAGGGGATTATTTGGTGTTTGCAACACACTGGTCATGCCAATAGCATTGAAATACCCATGTCAGACTCAGTGTTATGTTCTGAAAGATATCTAAATGTAAAACTGTCCTTGTTTTGCTGCTTTAAAGAACATGCAGGGATGTTACCTAGAAAGAATATAGATTGCGGAAGAATATGGCAAAGGCAGAAAACAGTACTGATGATCTTGGTGAATCCTCGTGTGTATATATATCTCTACGTATAGAATATGTATATACAATTTGCATACATACATATTTATATAGAAGCCTATATTGCTGACTCTTCCAAAGGCCATTTGCCTTTCCCTTAGATAGTTTGGAGCTATGGGAGGTACAGAAGGCAATGGGATAAATAGCCCAAGGAGGAAAGTTACCAAATATCAACATTTTTGCTAAAGCATATATATTCTTTTTTAAACTTTGCAAGCATTTCTGGAGGATGCTACAATTAATGTACACAGATGACAAAGGAGAAATATGAAAGAGCAGGACTGGGCAGAAATGTGCATGAGAAAGGACATCATCAGCATGGATGATGCAGGAATGAACTGTCCATCTGTGAAGGTAAAAGGGTTGACAGATCTGCACGACTAAGTGGGATTGGAATAGGGAAACAAGGAGAAATGAGATACTGTGACTGCTTTCCCTTCCTTTTTTTCAGCTCCAGAAACTCTTAAACTGAGTGTTGTGCTGATGAATCTAATAAGATTTATTGTTCAGAAAAGTCTCTTTGCTTGGGTGCAAGCCTTTTGTAGTCTTCTCTACTTTTATATAAAAATTTTGTATTGATTGAGAAGGTAGGAAAAATAATCTCCACTGGGAAGATTTTCTCTTAGGATTTTCACCTCGGCTATGAAAAGGCAAAAAAAATGCAAAAGCCTGAAAAAGGTCTAAAAAAGCATTCGAACTTCAGATCATTTGTATTTATCTGGACCTACTGTGGGTCACCAAACTCAGACCATTACTCACTTCACCTTCCAGTTCCTAAGAGTAAAATTTAGAGCTTCCAATCTAAGAGGAACCAAAGTATTAATCTCTTTATCTTGCTATGCCTAGGCTGTCTTTCTGTCGATGGCATTAGAGGTCCTTATCAAGTTCCTTTAACAAATATGTGGGCACATATGGCAGTGCCTTTTATTTTGAAGACCTAGAGAACTTCAGAAAAACAGAAAGGCTTTGCACACCACTTATATACATGCAGTCTCTGGAGAAAAGAACTTTATGACATACCCTTTTAAAAGCTTAAATAAATTATGCTCTTTGTCAGCCACATGAATACTTTAAATGGATGAAAAAGAATTCTCCAGGAAATATAAAGTTTATTTTCTGTGTCCATATGGGAAACTTTATTTAAATCATATTCTGTATGCACTCTGGTCAGTTCAGAAAACTAGGTCCCACTCTGATAGTCTCATTTTCTAGAGGTTTTTAAATGACAGGATTTTGAACAGGATTGTACACTGGGTACTGTAGCCATATCAACAACTTGGGTAAATCAGTTTGTAGACTCTGCAGTGCACACTGAGAAAATGGTCTATTTTGCAAATCTGTATCCTATACACATGGTTCACTAAATCTTTGGTATTGCCTATTCCATTTCTTACTCTTTTCTGTACCTTCTGCACACAGCTGCACACAGCTGTTGTGAGGTGAACACTTCTATCTTCAGAGAAAACAGGGACCGATGAGCGTCAGTCTATTGCTATTTATGATTGATGATATAATTTGAGAGGAAATAGGGCAGAAAACTGTACTTACACTTTAGCTGTGTAAAGTCTGCCTGAGAAACAGAATTGGGACATTTTTCTTCTTTGTTAGACCCCTTGTGACAAAGATGACAGCAGAGTTTTAAAGGCCATTTCTGAACCACTGCACATACTGAAGTCCTGTTCTGCAAGGTGCTCGCTGTCCTTAGTTTTCTTCAATAAACCCAGGGTTTATGGAGAATGCATTTATTCCAGATACTATCAAGAGAAGTGGTGGGTTTTGTAATGGTAACTTATGACTGAGCAGTACTTTCATCATCCTTGTTATAAACTTGATGCGTTCAGTAAAATAGGACAGAATCAATACAAATAGAAATGTTAATATGCAGTGCAGCTGATAGTCACAAGATTATCCAGCTATTTAAACAGCTCAAGATAGTCACGGAAACTGTGCCATACACAAAACAACCAGACAAACACAATTACTTTTTGGAAGTATTCCATAATGCAAATAGAGAGATCGTTCATGTTTAGATTATTGCTTTTACCAGGTTTAAAAGATTTTAAAAACAAAATAAAGGCACAAAAATAAGCAAGATCTGCTCTGAATTTCCTAACATTTGTTTACTTGTGCGGTAAATCTTCCACCATGTTTTTCCCCATAATTATTAAATAGTCCACTTGTGCTACTTGAGTTTATTACGTGTATACACAAGGGGAGCACAGGCACTGGAACAGAAGGATTGCATTAGGTGAAGGGTAAGTGTGCAGAGAAGAACATAATGGATATGTTTCTGAACTATCCTTGATTAAACCCCTCTTGGCTCTAGCAGTTGTATTAAGCCTGTTTTTAAACAGTTTATTCAACCAGTCCAGCAGTCTAAGGGCTACTGAGCACAAGAAGCTCTGCCTCATATCATTTAACACTGCAGAGATTCATCCCTCACTGACATCATGTGTGAGTCTAAGAAGCAAACTGGAAGGTAGAGAAGGTTGAAGAAAACCTTGAGAGAAACACTGCATTTAACTACTTTCATTCATGCCTGACCCATATGCCTGTCTGTTTAGAGCTTTTGGAAATTTTGTGCATGTGTGCAAAGGCTCGCAAACACATGCACGTATGTTTTAATTAGAGTTCTGAACCACAGCCTCGCATCTCCATGCTTTTTATCCCCCTCTCTCTTTCTTCACTAACTCCTGTAATACTTGCAGGAGTAACATAGTTTTGTTTCTACAACGTCAAGTCCCAGGTTCTGCAGGACTGTAATTACAAACCACTTTACTCCATCTAACGCCACTTTAATAGCAATTCCAAATTTGTTGGATCATTCTTTCCAGATGTGAATGTAAAAAGGTGGGTCCTACCTGAAGTCTTGCACCACTTTAGTGTTACAGATGGACCAATTTAGTCTATTGAGCTGTATGAAGCACCTTCCAATTTAAGTAACACAACAAAACAAAATGAGTGGGAGTTTTTATTACATTAGATAAGGATGGGGAGCTTTTAGCATACATAGCACACCATTTCCTTTTAACTCCTTCCAATACTTTTTTCTTAGTTACTTAATCAAGTTTAGTAAGTTGCACCAACCCTTCACAATGTCCTACTTAGTTTTCTATTAGATCTATCTGAGAGCTTTGTTTGCTACAGCTGTTAAAGCATGTAAAGCTGCATCTGTTTGTGATGAATTTTGAGATTTCAAAACTAGTTTTCATTATGGGGTTTAAAAGTGCAACATCTTCTATGGTTTGGAAAAGGATGTGAAGACAAAGGGAATAAACCAGAAAGCACAAGACATGCTCACGCAGACAGATGGTTAAGAAACTCACATGAGATTGGTGCAAAGCAAACTCTGCAGCAGAGAAGGTGCTTAATCCTAAATTGCTTGTGTTTCAGGTGTAATCTTAAATATCAGCTGCTGACAGCTCTAGACCCTTTCTCACTCTCTTGCAGAAACATTCCAACTAAAAAATAATTAGAATTATTTTTTAATTTTAAATATTTAGTTTTAAATTGAATAGAATTTTCACTTGGAGGAGTTCATAAGAAATACTTTCGTAGCTGTAAAAATATGTGTTGTGGGTTTCACTGTTTAAATGTTTGTTTTATCTTTGTTTTCTTCTTTATATAATAAAATATTCAAGAATATTCTGCAAGATTGTCTCTCACTCTCATGTACATACTCATTTTATTTGTTATTTTTCTGTGCTCGATTTTTTGACATCTTGGCAGACATTTCATATAGACTTACTTTGTGAAGTTGGGGAGTATTGTGACTGTGACTTTGGATAGGGAGAAAAAAACTTTGGCCAGCGTATTTCAGCTGTATTTCAGAAACCAAGGGAGAGAAGTGAAGTAATATAAATGGGAAAATAGTTACATTCTGATTTTATTAAGAATTTCTAGATACTGCCAGTACTTTTTGCTGTGTAGTGATATAAATAAAATGGTAGAGAGTATAAAGTAATCCTTTCCTAAGCACCTGTCAGTGTTTTGTTATCCAGGAATCATATTTATTATTTTAAAAGATATGTGAATTTAGTACAGGACATAAGAATTATTTCTGCTGTACAAACATAAAACTCATGTTTCCCTATGCCCCATATTTATGGTGAACACAATTTTTAAATGGTTGCAGAGTAAATGTAAGAAGTTTATCAAAGTTACATGAAAATGCAGAAGAAATGAGACAGAGGGAAAAGAGAATGTGAGAAGACTGAATAACAGAACACAAGAACCCATCAGCTGAAATATAACATTGAAAGAAATAATCAGATTAGAACAGCAGGAGAAAACTGTTCTGAGACTTCAAAGAGATAGTGATTTGTTCTCAGAGCAACCTTGAAATAATCCAATCAGTTTTTCTGACCGTTACCTCAGAACCAGGCAGCGTAGCTTTACCTTTGTTGAACAAAAGCCAAAAACCCCCACCTTTACTAGAGTGGCTTTGTTGTAGCTGGTCAGATAAAGCGCATATTGCTCCCAGAGTTGATCATTTAATGGAGATTAATGAGACTGAAGGATCAGTCTTAGAAGTACAGAGGTAAAAATCTAATCTATCAAGCTAAGTTCTGCTCTTGCACCCCCCAGTACAACCTTAGTGAAGCCATGCACAGAACTCAAGTACCTCAGCAAAAAGTGTGGACTTGCTCATAGCTTGCTGTTTTATGCCTAATATGTTCAAAGGGGAAGTCATATCCCATTATTTTTAGAGGTGAGTTGGATGGAGTGAAGACTTCCTGCCAGAAACATAATGGCTAATTCAAGCCCCACAGAGTCCACTGGAAAAAATCTTGACCTCAGCGGTGTCTGCAACAGGTACCAAGGCACTGCGCACCCTTAGCTCCTTTTGCCTCCCAGAGCTGGTGTCGCAGAAATACACAGTCAATGCAGCAGCAATGTTTTATTTCTGCACAGTCAGCATAAGTCCAATTAAAACTGTTGGCAGGAGCTATATCAAATCATGTGCACTATGAACAACGGCGGTGGAAATGTATGAATAAAAAACATTGTACCAGTCAATGCAGACAGACTGTGTCTTGCCGTAAAGACTGTATCACACACACAGCGCTGCAGGCCATATCATCAGTGCAATCCTCCTTCTTTCTCTTTCCCTCTTCCATTAAGAAACATATGTTATCACTCTTCACAGATTTTTTAACTTTTTTTTCCCTCCTGCATTTTACTATGGAAACAATCCTGATCTCTGATAACACAACGTGGGTTTCAGTAGTAAGCAGTAATTTTGGAACTATTTCTACTTCGGCTACTGAATGTAACTAACTTTTTTAGGTTATCAAGTGGATCAGACATTTTGTACCCATTATTTGCTTGTTGCAAAGGGGCTGCCAACCTAAAATGTGCATGCTTCTTTTCTCTAAAAAGAATTGCACTGTGGTATCTAAAACTACAGTGCCAACTTGTTCTCACCTCTCTGTTCAAAGCCAAGTACAATGGAAAACTGACCTGGGATGAGACATTTGTGTGATACAAACATACAATCAGACCAGGAGATTCATGAGAAGTAATGGGATGTGTTTTGAGGAAATGAACCAATTGAAATATCTAAGGCAAGCTGAAGAAGTCTAGTATAGAGTAATCTGAGATGGAGACGTTTTGATCATTTATATTCTATCTTCAGCCGTTTGAGATTATCAAAAGATATTTGACAACGCCACACTTGAACCTGAGTGTTACACAACCTGGACCTCTCACAGTGCTTGTCGCTTTAGTCTTAGCAGCAGAAACTCAAACTAAACTCTTTATTTGAAAGCACAGTCACAAAAAACTCAGCTTTTGGTATATGAGCAACACTTGCATAACTTCCAAACCACATCACTTTCTGCTGCTAGATGAAGACAAGGAATTTTGAGTTTGAATAATAGTATTATTAGTTTTGTAGAAATTAGTTGAATTACATGGATGAATAATAGGAATTCTCTCTCTCATTAGAACAGTTCTTAGTTGTTTGTTCTCTTGATCACTACTTACTTGTATTTAATTATTATTTATTAATTGTATTCCTAATGCATAAGAGTGTCTGAATACCATATACCTGCTTGAAAAAGGTGTGATGCATTCAGCAGAAAAGTTCCATTTGAGCAATCACTCTAGCAATTAGAGTAATTAAGTACACTTTATGCTTGTATTGCATGTATAAATGTGTGTGTTTGCTTTTGAGCGCATACTTTATTTAGAGGCACTCAGGATGAATTGGTCTGACTGGTGCAATGACACTGAAAATAACAGCACTCTTTGCACTTGAAGTTTTGAATGAGAGCGGAGTAAAAATTGATACACTCATCCCCATGGGAAATTTTACCATTGAACTGGCAAGAAAATCTTGCAAGGGTTTGTTCAGCAGACTACTCTGAATCATTCTCATCATCTTCCAATAAGATATATGTACTGCAGAAAAGGTTTGAGCAACGTAGAAGACCTCATAGATAGCTCAAGCTGCCATACATCCGTATTCAAGTGCCAGACTTAACTATACATGTGGCAGGACACAGGGTGGGCTATGTGATCTTAGCTTTCAGAGGGAACGAGAGATGTAGTAATAACAAGCCCATTGAACTATGAGATTACTACCAAATTAGAATATTTACAATACTTATGTTTTATTCTGAAGCAACTCTTTCTTACATTTGATTAATTTTAATGACTTATTTTATTTAACATTATCAACAATGAAAATATTTAATTTTCAGAAACATAGTTTTGAATAAGATAAAAAAACTTGATGGCTTCCTCAATAAGAAAAACTACCCATTGCACATATGCCTCTGACATCTGCTGGACAGGCAATAGACTTGGGAGTATGTGATCTGGGAAATTTCTGGAGTATGTTGATGGCAATTTCTCAACACAGACAATCAATGAGCTGACCAGAGCACATCCTGTGCTGGCATTGTTTGTCACAAGCAAGGAAGAAGTATTTGGGTACATGATGGCCAAGGGCAGTCTTGACTGCAGTCACCATGAAACCGTGGAGCTAAGATCCTGAGAAAAGCTCAGAAGTCTGATAGCAGAGTCACAGTTGTGGACTTCAGGACAGCAGATTTCAACTTGTTCTGGGACTCTTTTGGCAGGATCCCACAGGAAACTCTGCTGGAGAGTAAAGGTCACCAGGAGAGCTGGTAAACTTCAAGGACAACTCCTCCAATCACAAGAGCAGTCCTTTCCAACAGACAGAAAGCCAGCATAGAGGAACAAGGAGCTCCTGAGTGCACTCAGAGGTGAATGGGAAGCATTCAGAAGTGGAAATGGAGGTGGACTGCCTGGGAAGAACATAGAGATGTTGCCTGAACATGAAAAGGTGAAACAATCCAGTCCTGAGCCAGACTAGAAAACACTGATGGATGTGAAGGATGAGAAGAGAGGCTTCCTCCCAAAAGAAAAGCTAAGGCTAATGTGGGTGTGCTGCTCAGCAGGCAATGTCGTGACCAAGGATGTCAAAAAGCCAAAGTCCTCAACACTTTATTTGTCCCAGATTTCACTTGTAAGATCTGCCTTCAGGGTCTCAGGGCACCATGGAGGCTGTAGGCTCCTGGGGATTGTGGCAACTGTCCCACCACCCCCAGCTGGGGAGCAAGGCAGTCTGGTGGGCAGCTGGGACAGCCGTAGCCCCTGGACATTGGGGACCTCATTGGGAAGGGGACAGGGTCTGTATAAAAGTGATGTGGCTTGGAAAGTTTTAGGTCACCTGGAAAACTAGTCTTCCATATTCGTGTAGCCACAGCTATGTTGTGTTTTGCTCAGGATTTAGTAGATCCTATTATTTAGGATAACAAACACTTTTCAGAGCAGGTTAAGTTTTAAAAAGCCCATGTCTGTTAAGCTGGATGATTTTCTGGACTATCTCCATAACTGGTAATTGCCAAAAAAAAAAGTACTTGTTGAGAAAAATCAAGAAGCGTGAACTCAAACCAGGTTAGTCAGCTGCCATTTAATATGTTGGTCAGAAATATAAAAAATGTAATGATGTCAATTTTACCTGAAATCCTTTCAAGTAAAATCATATATACGGTGATCTCTACAAAGCACAACTGTACATCCTACTGTTTGCTGGGTTATTCTATATATCAGTGGGACAAAATTCAGAAAGCATTGCCATGTTATTTTGAAGAATATGGCTGTCCAAAAAGCTCCTTTCAACTCCCTTCCCCCAGTAACACCTCAATGAAACAAAATAAAAATCTTAAACCTTATGCTAGTCAGCAACTGCCCTCCTCTTTTTTTTTTTTTTAAATGGGAGAGATGTAGCCAAAAAAAAATCATTTCATTCTTTCTAAGCCTTAAAAAAATTCCAGTCGGTTTATCAGTGTGAATCTACACAAAGTGTTTTATTTCCTTACATCAGGAGCAGACAAGTTGTTCAGAATCAAAATACGCATTATTATTCTTACATGGATATCACATAGTGATTGCTACTGACTGGACACTTGCATGAGTGGATGACTCATTTTTTGCTTAGCCATGGGCAGTTGCTGGCAGTTGCAATGGTTCTCCTATTCAGTGTGATGCACATGTCTTTTTACCGTGTAGGTACAGTGCCTAGCACACTGGCGTACATGCTAGTACATAAACTTTAAGAGGTCCTGCAATTTTTCACCAGCAATTTAAAGAAGACTAGACAGTGACAGTAAATGACTCATCTGAGGAGCTGAGAGTAAAACATGGAGGAGGCAGTAGTTGAAGAAAGAGAAAATGAAAGAATATTATATAGGCAAAACAGTGTTTTGTATAGTTGTTTAAATATTTGGACAAAGTCTTGTAAACAGTATGGATACTACATGGGTTTTCACCAAAGGTCATTTGCCTCCCTGTGAGTGAAAGGATCACCTAATTCCCCTCAAAGTTACTAAATGATGCATCCATTTGGAAGACACAGACTACTTCCATGCATAGCCATATATGTGACCTCTTCTACCTTAATGGAACTGTTTCTGCAATAATTCCTGGTATTCAGAAAGTAAATGAGGAAGCAAAGTGACGATGGCTTATAATTAGGTTTTATTTCAGAAAGTCATTTGGTGCTTCTTGCATTTCTTTATAATTTTATTTTCAATACCATAATTTCTATTATCAAGCCTGAAGAAATGCCTGCAGTAGTCCTGCTGTGGGGTGAGGCCTGCTTGTTTTTCACACTTAGTGAAAAGGTAGAAACACAGGAAATTTGCTGCAGGAGCCATAGCATTGCAGAGACTCTACATCTGCCAGTAGGCATGGGTAGTCTATCTGTTATGTATCTAAAAATGTTAAAAAAGACTTTGAGAAACACGGAGATAATAAAAATTAATTATTTTGCTGAATTGTTACCCAAGGTTTATTTCATTCAGCATTTATGTGCAGAAATTGTTTATAGTGTATCAAGCTGCATAAGCTTGTATACTAACTCTTAGTTGTGGTATGCAGTCTGTGACAACCATCTGCTTAGAATGACATGTTTTTTCATTTTTTTCTCTCATTCATTCTCACTAAAATTAAAATATTGACAGGAACACTTTCTATGGGGTACACAAGTTAACAGAAGAGCTGATGTTACATAGGGTTTTTTGGATTAAAGTTACAGCTTCATATAGTAATACACATATAATCCTGAACTAAATATATTTTTTACATAAATATGGACATAAAATAAGAACTAAATGAAGATTTTAACATCTCAAATATTTTAGATTCCTAGAAACAAAAACTGTATTTTACTTTCATTGATTAAAATGCAACATGTAACTTGTAAGAAAATACAAGATAGTTACTGACTTTTACTTTCATTCTCACAGTGGCGTTTCTGTTTGTTTGTTTGCTTTCAATTAGGTAACAATTCATGGTATTTCTTTTGCTGCAAAGATATGGATGCCCTGGCATCTTTCAGTAGAATAACTTTTGGAACTCAGGGGATTAGTACTGGCTCCTTCTGCTCCAGCTTGGGTAATTGCTAAGGACATCCAAACCTTTTCATATCTAAATTGTTGGTTTAAATCCACAGTGAGACAAGGATGACTGAAATTCACTACATATGATATCTGTTCCATTGCAGAAAGATGTGATTTCAGTTCCGTTCTTAACATGCAGGTATCCATGTCATAATACCATCACCTCAATTTACTGTAATTGGTTTCCTTCCTTTTTTTTTTTTTTTTTTTGAATGGCAGAAGAGATAAGGCATCTGAATAGACAGCAAGATAAGTGTCATGTTATGTTTTTTATTACCCACTCTGATGAAGCAGAGAAAGCCCTTATGATCACCAGCAATGCATTGTTGTGAGGTATAGGGCTGCCTGCATGGCTCACTGCTATTGCTACTGTGTAGATGAACAGTGTGCTCCAGGTGCCACATTACCACTTTTGGCACATACATTCATTTTTAAGGGCTGGACCCACAGCCAGTGTGAACACTGAAGTTGTATCGATTTATACCAGCTGAGAAAATGATAAAACTGTTAAACCTTAGTTGCATCCATAACACCACCAGCTCACAGGTGCATCAGTTTCTATCTGTTGCCTCTCCATGAAAACTGAGCTGGTGGTTGTACAGCTGTGCTGGGGATACCAAGTAGGATGAACATCTTAGTCACTCCAGGGTGTGGAAATTACATGCTTTTGAGCTGGCCCACAGAAATCCATATAAGGATTATATGGATTTCCTACCCGCCTAGTAGATGAGGGAAAGGCTGTGGATGTTGTCTGTCTAGACTTCAGTAAAGCCTTTGACACGGTTTCCCACAGCATTCTCCTGGAGAAACTGGCTGCTCATGGCTTGGACGGGTGTACTCTTTGCTGAGTAAAGAACTGGCTGGATGGCCGGGCCCAAAGAGTGCTGGTGAATGGAGTTTACTCCAGTTGGCGGCCGGTCACAAGTGGTGTTCCCCAGGGCTCTGTGTTGGGGCCAGTCCTGTTTAATATCTTTACCAATGATCTGGACAAGGGGATCGAGTGCACCCTCAGTAAGTTTGCAGATGACACCAAGTTGTGCGGGAGTGTTGATCTGCTTGAGGGGAGGAAGGCTCTGCAGAGGGACCTGGACAGGCTGGATCAATGGGCCGAGGTCAATTGTATGAGGTTCAACAAGGCCAAGTGCAAGGTGCTGCACTTGGGTCACAGCAACCCCGTGCAACGCTACAGGCTTGGGGAAGAGTGGCTGGAAAGCTGCCCGGAAGAGAAGGACCTGGGGGTGTTGGTTGACAGCCAGCTGAATATGAGCCAGCGGTGTGCCCAGGTGGCCAAGAAAGCCAATGACATCCTGGCTTGTATCAAAAATAGCGTGGCCAGCAAGACTAGGGAAGTGATCGTGCCCCTGTACTTGGAACTGGTGAGGCTGCACCTCGAATACTGTGTTCAGTTTTGGGCCCCTCACCACAAGAGAGACATTGAAGTGCTGGAGCGTGTCCAGAGAAGGGCAACGAAGCTGGTGAAGGGTCTGGAGCACAAGTCTGATGAGGAGCAGCTGAGGGAACTGGGGTTGTTTAGCTTGGAGAAATGGAGGCTGAGGGGAGACCTTGCTCTCTACAACTACCTGAAAGGAGGTTGTAGAGAGGTGGGGGTCGGTCTCTTCTCCCAGATCACTAGTCATAGGACAAGAGGAAATGGCCTCAAGTTGTGCCAGGGGAGGTTTAGACTGGATATTAGGAAATTTTACTTCACTGAAAGGGTTATCAAGCATTGGAACAGGCTGCCCAGGGAAGTGGTTGAGTTGCCATCCCTGGAAGTATTTAAAAGACGTTTGGATGAGGTGCTTAGGGACATGGTGTAGTGGTGGTCTTGGTAGTGTTAGGTTTACGGTTGGACTCGATGACCTTAAAGGTCTTTTCCAACCTATACGATTCTGTGATTCTGTGATAAGCACGATACAGGGTCTAAAAAGGCCCAAAGTCTGCTGGGACACTTAGGTAGGAAATATGAAAAAGTGCTTCCCCAGCACATCCCAGCCATTTGTCTTCCTGACTGGTGGGCACAGTGCCCATAAATACTGGCAGCTCTAACACATGCCTTTTTTCATGTAAAGGCTGCAGTGTTGCCAGTTCTCAGGAGTCTGGGTGTGTGGGTGCTACCCATGAGATTTCAGCTAGGGGTGAAGCCATACTCAGAATGATGACAGGAATTCCAGCTTTCATGTCCTCCCAAATCTCAGGCCAGACAAAGGAATCTGCCTTCCATCACTGACTGCCTCTCTGCACACTTTGCCTGCCTTCTGGAAAAGAGATTTGCAGCTAAAGGTTCCCTCCTTCTCATAAGCCCAGCTCCAATTTCACAGGGTGGTACTTACTGATCCACCCTGGGACCCAGGGAATACCAAGGGGAGGAAAAGTATTCTTGGATAAAATGGAGGGAAATGGGATATGGAGCTAAATGGCTACAGAAAAGAGAAAGCATAGGTGGATGTAGAGTCAGGGGATTCATTGATTCAGAGGCCAGGGGATGCTGACCAGAAATGCTCAGAGCAGGGACACGATCAGGTACGGGAGGGGAAAGAAGTACCACAGCCACAGACCACAGCTCCCCACATCCCTCCCTGTCCAGATTTAGCTTTCTGCCTTAGCTTAAGTACCAAAATGAGTCAGGGTTCTTGTAGGTACACTGAACTCAGCACAGGATAATTCTGCTTTTTAAGATGGTAAATTAATCCTCACTGAGCTCCCTATTGCTGCAGCTAGCATAGTTTTTTATACCTCAGCTGGTAGGCTTAAAGATGACTTGGGTATATCTGCACTGGAGTTTTGTCTTGTTATAGAAAGTGCAAGAATATTTAAGCCAATACAGTAGTGCCCTCTCTGTATTTGTACCTTCAGCCCAAGCTGTGATAAGATACATTCCAACAAGTCCCATTAAAAAAGTTTTTCTATTTTTGCATTTTCTCTTATGAAGTTTTCATTGAGATGTGTTGATTAAATTTTGTAGATATACTTTACATGTGAATCTAACTCTAGTTTTCATTTCAAAAAAATTTAATTTGCTGTAATTTAAGTATACTTGTATGATGTGAATAGACCAACATGAACTGTTAATACAGAGATAGAGAAAATGTGCTTTCATTCTTAACACAGTGTTGTTTAGTTTGTTCTCTCCATTTGCACAGTAGAAACCAATGTCACCCTAATGGCAAAACTGATTTTATTTCAAAACAGTTATACATTTGGACTATATTAATAGCTTCAGAAGGCCAAAACTCTGTATATGTCTATATACATGTATATATCTATAGGAGTAATGAAAGGTAAAGCTAAGTGAAACTCACCATCTGATGCTTACTAATAAATTTTTAAGCTGGCTTCATTCAGCATAATAAACTGGTAAGGTTTCTACTTCTCTTTCTACAGTGAAAAATCTAATACATTAAGGATTTAGTCTTAGTTATCTACATTGGAAAGGATCCCATAGCTTTGGGTCAGAGGACTGAATTTGAAGTTCATTAATTGACAAAAGGTTATTTGGGTCATTTTGATATCATGTATAGAATTTATCAACGAATATAGGTGTAAGTACAAATTATTATACTGGTCTTCATATTCACCATGCATTGACTTTGAGTACAGTGAGTAAGGGTATGTGAAACATTTACTTTTTGTACAAGTAATGTAAAAAATATGCAAATCACATCATTTGGTTCTAGCTTTACTTCAAGTACTTGATTTACACAAAAGAAATGATTTGAATTAGAATCACCATTTGGAAGGATTTTGCAAGATATTATTTGGGGCCTTATTTTAAAGCAATAGCTTTTGTAATATTTTTTTATTTATGGGTATTTATTTATCACATTGTACTGATAAATTGTTTTCGATCAGTTTTAGAATTTCTCCTTTTTAGGTATAACGAAAACACCTGTGATTGATCTTTATAAGGGGAAAGACACATTGCAGTAAGTAGTACACAGAAGAGAAAAAAAAAGAGTTGGTATCAGAAAATACAAGTTACGGACCCGGCTTGGGTGAATTTCCCATGTAATATTACTCAGCTCACATAATCTTGCTGTATCAAACTGTTACTAAAAGTGACAGTTTCTACTTTTACTCTTGTATAGTAAGTTCTCCTGGTCAGGACCCTCCCTCCTTGTAAATTAATATGTCAACTATGACACATGAGGTGTTCTTCTTAATTACAGTAAAAAGTACCATGATGCAAACAGTAAATGTTTGTGCTTGCATTTTGAGCTAATATTTTTTAACAATAGCATTTATCATCAAAAGCAAGGTAGACATGCACTTGAATTTGCTTATGCAGCCGTGACTTTGTTTGAAGGCTCGATAATTAGGTACATAAATAGCTCCTGATGTACCTTGCTGTTCACTACTGCAATAGCCGAGTGTGCAGGGTCTAAGCATTCTTTAGACCTCGTGGATGAAAATCACATAGCTTAGGAGAGAGCTCTGTATTTGTTGTCAGATGTGCAAGTTACATTCATATGTACACAGTTCAGGATTTTGAGTTCATTTTTATTATTAATGCGTGATAGGCAGAGTTGTGCACTGGGCATGGCCAGAGGTTAAGTCAGGTCCAGGGTCAGTCCAGGAGCAGGAGACAGGGCCAGTGGCAGGACTGGAGACAAGGGCATGGGCTGGGTCTGGGTCCTACTCAGGAGACCAGGACATGGCATGGGTCCCAATCCCATGGTTAGGGCTGTGAGGCTTCCCAAGGAATATTTGGCAAGGCATGGTAAGGCCCATGGATGCTCTCAGGGCCCTGACCCTCACTGTGTTAGCTCTGGCTAATTCTTTGTAACATATCAGAATTAGAAAACCCCCACTTGAATCTATTAAAGTGTCAACTGACTCTATCATCCAGGAGTGATAATGTAAAGAAAGCCAAATGAAATTTTCATTGATTTCTTTATTTGCTTCAAAGGATGAAAAGTCAACAAAATACAAGTTAGTAGATAACGCAAGGAATAGGAAAATTTATCTGTAAAAAACAGGCAAGCAAAATACTATAGATTCAATTGTTTCCTCTAATAAATTAATACTAAAAATTGTGTTCATTGGATAATCTCACTTTCCTCAATATCAAAGAAAATAATATCTTTTTTAAGGGAACAGTACCACTGAGACACACCAAGCAACGAGCTCTATCTGTGCATGAAGATTACTATTGTTTTTTCACTTAGGCATGTGATTTTCTTTACACATTTGGCAAATCTTCTCTCCAAAGTCTTTGTGATGTCACCTCTCTGTCTTTTTTTACAGACTTGCACTATGTTTTACTGATAACAACAGTTAGTCCTAGAACAAGATCACTTTCTTATCAAAGGGTGGAGAAAAAACATGTATGTCAGAGCTCGGCAACATTTTCTTTCCCCAAAAGTAAACAAAAGCATCCAGCAGCAAGATAGCTTGGAACAAAACATCTTTGACAAACAGTCTATGTGCGTAGACAGACTAACCCTAGTTATTTTCCTAAGTCCATGGTTTAAGAAGCTGGTGTGAAGAGTTGGGGAATTTAGGTACATTTTGTGCATAAATTAGTTGTTTCCTGATGATAACAGGCTTTCATTGTTGTTTGCACATATTTAAACCAAAATATTCTAAAAGTAATAAGAACCTGAACTCTTAAAAGACAGAATACATCATACACATAATTCTGTGTGACCAGCCTGTAGGCATCCCTCTTTCAGTCTGAAGCAGCAAGAATTGCAACTCATGTTCAGAAGGAGAAAAATACAGTATGTAATTCTTAAGCATTTCTGAATTCTGGAAGTTAGTGTCTCAAGATAAAAACCACAAAAGCCTAAGTACTGGGATGCCTTGTTGCTTGTGAGGGACCCAGCTGCTTGTCTGAAGAAGGAATCCAGGAGCCAGCATTCAAGTCCATATTCAACTTTGAGACGAAATGCTATTACTAGGAATGAAAGCAAGTCATTCACCTTCCCAGAGAGATGTCTGTCGTGAAAGTTGATATTTCATACCAGGAAGAGTAACAGGAAGAGCCTCAGTAGACATATTACTGAACTGGAAGGTGCTTACTGTTTATAGGCAATTGCCACTACAGACAGATTATAAAAGCTGAACAAAAATTCTTGTTTGCCAAATGTTGGCCCAAATGGTCATTGCCATCGGCAGAAGGAAAAAATCTGAACAAACAATGCTACTTCCCACTCTTGCCAAGAGTGAAGGGTGAGATGCTCACCACAGCCTCTTAAAACTCAAAAGCTTTTTTGGATGTCAGATCAGAGCAAAGCTGCTGATCAGTGTTAGGTACACCTTGGCTATCTGCTGCATGCCAGCATCCATCAACACGTTTGCTAGCATTTTGCATGTTTTCATATCCTTTTTTAATGTATGTTTTTTTCCTTCCTTCCTTCCTTCAGCTAATCTGTTGTACTAAATGTACAATCTGGAAACACAGCATTCACCCAGCCAAAATATAAAACACAACAGTAGTTTTGCTGCTTTCTGAGTTAGCTTTCAGCCTAAGCTATGCATACTACATAGTTTGAGAAACTTAAATTCAGAGAAGTTACCAAAAAGTAAATTCAGTTCTGCTCTTCAAAATGCAAAGAAATTAACTCAGTTTCATGGGGTTTTTTATGCTGTCAAATATATAATTACCACTGTGTTTTCCTACCAGCATTTTAGTTTAGGGTTGAATGGACAATTCATACCATAAACTGAATCAGGACTACAGAGTCACTGCAATTCAGGTTTGGATGATATATGATATTACTGAACTATCAGTCAAGTTGTTCTTTCTAAATCCAAGTTGTGAGTATTTGTTGATTGTATGCTTCTGTTAAATTAGAGAAAATGGAAAATGTTTTCAGTTTATAAAATCTTTCTTCACACTTGCTTTTGACTCCAAGATTCTGCCATTTCTAGACACATACTGATTTCAAACGTCTATCCTTTCTCAAGATTAGGTCATCATCACAGGCCATGGGATGTAAAATATGGAGCATATTGACCTGTATTCTAGCATTGCAGGTGCTAGAGTTTTAAGCTTATTTCACAGTTGCTGAGGGCACACTTGGCTGAAAATATTAAGTTTACATCTGAGACTGTGAAATCATCACAGAGTGTTTTATATTTCTGATCTTCTGATTATTCATCGCCTGAATGAAGTCCCTAAGGATCTCAATAGGGGTCAAAATTTAATTGTCCCAAGCATTTCACAAATGGCACAAAACAGTTCTTACACTAGAGACTTCAGCCTAAGATTTAGGCATCATGCAACAGGTGGATAAGGCAGATGGCGAGCTGGGTGAGAGGACAAAGCATTTCTAGAAACAGGTGCATTCACAAAAGTTTGTAGCCATGGGTGGTCACCAGCCTGACTTGTGCAAGGTGGTATAGTGTAATTCTATGGCACTCGCAACTTCTTGTTTTATTCTTAAAAAAATAAATAATAAGAATTGTTTAAGGGCTGAACTAAGTTATTTTTAGTGAAGTTTATTGAGTTTATAACAAAAGAGAATTTTTTGTTTAACAATGAAATTTGTTTAAAAGAAGTTGGTTAAACACTCTCTCTCTCTCTCTCTCTCTCTGATGGATGTTGTTCAGATTTGTATTCTGAAACTACAGATGAACCTATCCAGCTTTTATTGTTATCTTCATGTAAAAGAGTAATTTCTGAATGTTTTAGAAAGCTGCTATGAAAAGTGCTATGGGGACAAAAGAAGGGTGAAAAGCAGTAGAATAATTTATTTTTATCTTTGAAAAATAAAATGTTTGGGCTCCAGAAACCACTAATATATAATAGAAAGCAAATGGTCAATGCCACTTTTTTCCATTGTGTGACAGACAATCAAGAAAGTTGTCTTGGCTGCTGCCTTGATCATAGCAAAAGTGACTGGTCAACTTTCAGTCACCATCTAGAAACCAGAAGATGATTTGATGTAATAATTACCTAGACAGGTTCTGGGAATAAACCCCTAGGTTTAAGATCAGTGGAAGAAGAGTTCCTTACTTTATACATAAGAAAAACCAGCAAGATATTCTATAGATTGGAACCTAAAGGGGAGCTTTTAAAAAAAAAAAGATAATTTCATATAACTTCCATGGTTAATTTGAGACAAAAATAGTATGTAACAGAATACTTCCTTTTCCTGTTTTTTTCGTATAACATCCACATATATACTATTTTTCACAGGGTGATTTTGTTCTAATCTTCAAAATGTTCCGCTTGTCAGCGTTCTATAAACAGTGTAAGATCATGTCATTCAGAAGAGACATTGACTAAGTTTTTTTTTTTCTTGAATATATGATGTCTGTGATGTAATGTACACAGAGAAGTCAAGACATGTCAGCGATTAAGCAAGATTATGAACGTACTGTAGATCTAGTATCACTTACAAACCTGCCTTTACTTTTGATCTCTTTTCAGGATTGTGGACTTCCCTACACTTTCTGTGATGTATGTACTGACAAATACCATACCTGTTTAATTATATAGGGTATTGTTTTCTTCCTCCAAAATACTTCATTTCAGCTTATTGGTTTGTTTGGACATCACAAGAAACAAATTTTCTAGTACTGATTTATTCTGATAGTAGAGCCAAACAGATATCTCTGACTTTCTGTACTTTGCCAAGTATCAGTGAACACATCCCTCTTCCCAGAAAATGTTAGTAACTGGAATGAACTCAAGAGGCTTAGAGGCTTGCAACATTTATTGGACAGATTACTTTGATTGCTATAGCTAGATAGGGCATTTTGGTTTAGCCAAGAACACTGGAAGAAAGAATATCTTTCTTGTTGACTATTAATGATTGATAAATCAGAACAGGAGGATATATCAGACACCTCATGTTCACTTGCCGATTCAGGAAAATGTAATAATCATTAATATACAATAACCTTAAATTGTAAATTATGTTGCTTCTACCAAGTTTTCATTCTGGCTAGCTGACATTTTGTATAAACCTCAAAACTCTTTCCCTGCCTTTCATCAGGTCTTTTGTTGGAAAGGCTAGGTAAGGTCTGCTGATAGATTTGGTAAACTTGGAAGAAAGTGGAATCATAAAATCCCGGCCTCTTTTTGCCAATAATGGGGCTCTGATTCGCTTCACAGTGTCTGTTACTTTTTGCAGATATGCACTCTTCCACTGGCAAGTATTCAGTTATAAGAAAATCCTTATCATAATTTACAGAAATTAGGAAAGGAACTATCATGGAGCTGCAATTTGAGTACAATTCAATGTGTTGAAAGCACGATGGAAGTCCTTAAATTAATATTTACAAAAAAATTACGAATTCGTACTTAGAAATTTACAATAAACCTACTTAGTTCACTAGATACTACCAGTCAGGCATTTAAAAAGAAAACCAGTGTACATCCTTTAATAACAGCTATCTATTATTATGTCTGTTAAAATATTAATGAAGGCCTTACTTAAAGTAAGTAGAAAATGCCTGGATTTTTGTTCAGATTTAAACATGAAAACAGACATTTGTGCAAAAAGCAAACAAGCAACAACCGCCCTCCCGCCATAAAATCAGGATGAAGATGCTAAGCTTACCATATGCATAATGACCAAGCCAATACCTCTCTTAGAACACTCTTTCACATTATTTTCTTAGCTCTACTTGCTTTTCTGAAAGTAGATTTAAGTAGATTTTCAACAAAAAAGATTTCAGAGTTTGCTAAAGTGAAACATAAATCTAGAGGAACATATTTTACTTCTGCTTGTTTTCCAGTTGTGTTTTGTTGAAATCAACAGATTCAAAATCATTGTGTATTCCTGATCTCACAGGAGGTCTAGTCCACACATTAAACCTCATTCTTTTTATATCAAGGAATCAATGTCCCATGGTCTGAAATGCATACAGTCTGAAATATGGAAAAAGATAACCTATGTGATTAAAATATATGCAAGTAGGAGCTTTACTGCAAGAGTTAGGTGTTAGCTTAGAGATATTTGGGCTGACTATATTTGAAGTGCTTTGCCAGTGTTGTTAAACTGGTTTAGTGTACTACAAAAGCACTTGGATGTAACTTACAGAAATTGAGATTTTGCCAGCAGAGTATGTTCCATATTCCACTGAATGAAATAACTTATAGCAGAAAATGTATTCTAAGTTGTTGTTATAAGATGAATTGATGTTAAGGCTTTTGCCAGACAGTCTGTCAGTCCTAGCTTTTACCTCACAGTTTTTTTAATTAACAAAGACATGTCTCCATTTTGCTGTGCCGACCTGGCCTAGCTCTTGTGCACAAAATTATAAATTTCTCAGCCTGCAAAATCCTTCCAGGTAATAACTTTGTTACTACAGCATTTAATAGCTCTGTGACTGCTATGTCGAAAAGTCCCTTCAGGCACCTGTAAATTCTGGGGCAGATTTGGTTTCGCTTCACCTGCATGCTTTCCTTTATGAAAACTGTAAATGGCCACAGGTATGATAGACACAGCCCAAAATGGATGGTGTGAGGGGCTTTGTCTGTTTTCCTTACCATCTTTTAGCTAATACTGGGATGCTTCGTTATCACACTGCTGACGGTCAGGAGCTGTAATGAACGCTGGACACAAGGGGCTGCTTCTGCACAAGGGACGTCTCTCCCAGACAAGTTGAACCACTATTGCCTTCCCTTTGCAGGAATTGTTTTGCAGGGCCAAGGACTAGGCCAGTTGCACAAAAGTATGAAAGGAGGTTATTTCACCAGATTATCAGAAATGATCAAAAGCTTTTCATCAAAATCTATGAAGGGGAAAAATGTGAATAACCCCACGAGAAAAGACAGCGATAGCAAAGACTGCATGCTGCTATGTAACAACTTTTCACCAGATCAGAAGTGGGCACTAATGACAAGTGGACACAGGGGATAAAGCCCAAAACACAGTATGAATCTGTCCTGCCTCTGACAGGTACCTGAGGGGTTTGTTTCTTTAGCACTCTGGCTGAACTTACAAATATCATCATGCCCATCAAGTCTGACTGTATTCTTTCCAAGCTGTTGTCGACAGCACTTTGATCCTTCACACCCTTGTGCAAACAGAAGTACTGTATTTTGGAAAAGAAAACAAAGCCATAATAAATATCTCATTTATCTTTAAAGGTAAATGGTTGTTTTAACAAAATAATTTTTAAAATACGTTTTGTACTGCATATTTCTTGCCTTTATGTTAAAATTAGAAACCCTGCATGTGTCATTGCCTAAGAAACTGAGGAAACTCATTTATCAAAGTGTTCATTTCACTGTATTTTTTACAGTTTTGTTTGTTTTTTTTTATTTGAACTGCCAGTTATAGGTGAATTTTGGCGCAGTGTACCATTTCTGTAAGTGTTTACACACAAGTAGGATGGAATAAGGAGAAGCAAATAGTACCTTTTAAAAGAGATATTGCTTTCCTACAATACGATATACTTCTGCTTTGTGTGAGACCCTGTTTGCTTAATACTGTAGATCAAACTTAACTCTTGTTGGGAAATCCATGATGAAAAGACGTTTCTTTTTATTTTTCAAAAGCCAGAGATATTCTTACATTGAACCTTTCCTTTCTTGTTGCTGAATACTGAGAACAAACTGTGATTTCAAAAAAATATTAAACATCGTTCATCTGACTTAATTGCGTACTTCGTGTAACTTGTATGTTGAAGGACGATTGTCTGCCTTTATTTTACTGCTTTTTAAAATGGTTTTCTCCCATTTTAGTATTTATTGCTGTTTGCTGCTGCTCTTTTTCTTGTTCTATTTATAGTGGTTTATGATGATTAGAAGACTGGAAACAGTGTGTGGGTATATGTCTCCCCATGTATCCATAGACCAGACCTCTGTGAGGAAAGCTATCATACAGTGGAGATGTGCTTTTGTGATTTGACATGTAGGTCATCCTGTAAGTGACAAGTTGGTCCCTTACCTGCTTTGTGCTGGCTTTTGTTGAGGACAGGTGGATTATGGTGTCAAATTCTACTGCCTTTTTTTTTGCAACACAGAAATTTTTCCAGACCTGAGGCAAAAATTAGTTCCCTACTAAAAATCTTATGTGAAATCATTGGAATTTGAATCCACAATTATCAGAACCATAAGATTAGGAAAAAATGTTAAATGTTGTTTAATAAGGCTGTTGTGGATTCACCTCCAAGGGAGGATTTATCCTCACTTGCAAGAGTAGCTACAATAGGTTACTGTTTAAGCATCAGCTGTTCTTGAAGGCTGTGTAGACACTTGGTGAATACACTACTAGAGAAGGAAACATGTCTGGAAACTTAATTATGAAAGGTTATCCACAGGTCAGATTTTGCAAGCAAATGAAAAGGGCTATGTTTGAAACAAAGAAATGTTAGAAATTCCCCAGGAGGTCATGCTGATGGTCGGTCTGACCTGGTAGTCTCCCTCCAGCAGTGGCAGTGGTGGTGGTGGTCCTTTCCCCTCATATCTCTCCAACTCCCACAATCATCCCAGCGTTAAGTAGGTTACCCGGTACCTGTCTACTTTATAGGTCTGTTTGAAGACCTGTTATCCATGAATCAGGCTAATCCTTTTTTGAATTTGCTAATGCTTTTTGCCCTTGTAAATCTTTTGTGTCGCCGTATCCCAGAAGCTCATTACCTGCTGTGTAAAAAAGCACTTTCTTTTCTTTTTCAAAATGATCTCCTAATAGTTTCAGCGTGCACCCCATGATTCCAGTGTTGCAGAATTTCCTGAGTAGCCATTCTGCATTCATCTTACCACCACAATCATGATTTTGCAAACCTTAATTATATTCCTCTGCAGCCTTTTCCTCTTCAAATGGAGAATGAAGTCCAGCATTTTTTTTTAATGTCCGTGTAAGGTAACTAGTCTCTCTTCCTAATAATTTTTTTAGCTCTTCTTATATCTTTTCAAACTACACTATCTGCTTTCTGGAGCTGCAGAGACCAGAACCCTACATAGTGGTCAAGAAGTGGAAACACTGAATTAGAGGGTGTTTTCACAGTATTAATTTGAAACATTGCTACTGGACAAGTCCACCATAGTTGTGTAAGTAACATCTGTGACACACTATGACTTGCCACTACGTAGATTTTCTCCCTCGTACTTTAAGAAATTGTGGAGTGCAAGCACAAATATATTAGAAAATATAAAAATGGAGTTTTTTGTTTTGTTGTTGTTCATATTGTTGAGCATTTTCAGATAAAACCTCAGTGATAATACCTCTGCTCTAATGCTGACTAGATTATGCAAGCAATATAATAGTGAAGGAGATCTTTTAGTTGGTAGGCATGCTAGGTAATGGCTGTAGGCCAGAATCTTGCAGGTACAAGCAAGGAATAAATCAATTGGTTTTCTGCCTTCTAAAGTTATAAACTTTAAACCATACTTGCATGCTGGGAAACTGTGAAGAGACAAGCATGAAGTCTGTTCTGTGCTTAAGAAGTTCTTATCCGTACCAGGTATGGTCTTTGTTATATTTAAAGTAATTCGATCTAAAAGAAAGGTAGAAGGGTAATGAAAATTGATGGAGCTATGTATGCCGACAGGATATTGCATTTGCTAGAGAAAAAATATGATAAGGACAGGAGACAGGTGCTGTGGGGAAAACAGCTACTATTTACACTTGAATGCTCACAAAAATCACAAGAAAATGGAAATGTTTAGATTTCTTCACAAAATACACAGCATGAACATTAAAACAACTGTGCTGTAAAATAAAATAACAAGTATCATGCCTGATATCAGTTATAGAGATGTATTAGTAATGTTAATTTTAACCTTGCTGATGCTGACATGTTCCTAGTCTTCACCTATAAAAAGAGGAGGCACAGTGGCTTTGCAGATAAACCTCAAGGAAGGGGATTTTCTGTTGTCTATGCAGTGGTCATAAATCTGATATACTTCTCACTGGCTAGATAAGCACAGCCTCCAGCTGTTGACCTTCAAGGCTGGTCGTTTTACCTAGCTAGGTATAGGCTGATGTGACCAAGGTGACCAGTTATAGGCTATTTCTTTGTATGGCAGGTTCACAACCCACTAGTGGCAGCCCAGAGCGTCACAAACATTTGATTCGTATTTTTAGTATTTATACTAGTACCTGGAGCATAGAAGGGATGCTTTTAATAAATCTATGTAGATATAAATAAGTATGATAGTCCCACTGTTACTTGAGCTTCAGCCTGGCACTTCTAATGCTTATGTCGTCACTGAGTGACTTCCATAAAGAAACTGCAGCAAGAAAGCATCAGTATATTGGAAGCAAGGTAGATACAAATTTACCTTCTGTCAGTGAGCCTTGCCTGTTTCTAGACTTCCATTTTGCTCTTTCTTTCTCTTCTTCTACTTCACTAGGCAGTGTGTGCTCACTTGTTTTGGGAATACGTACTATGGAGGGAAAAAGAGAGACATGGTATCTTGTTGAGTGTCTTCTTTTCACACCTTGTTCTTAATTAAGATCCAGTGGAGTATTGTTAAATGTTTATATACATTGAATATTTTTATTTTTCTGTTTTATCCCCCACCCCCCCTTGGCTAAATAGGTCTCTGGAAGACTAGATGTATTTGTTCATTTTCTATCTCATAGTGCATGTTGGGAAATTATTTCTTTTCCTATGATGCCTTTACTTTAAACTAAAAGTCTTGAGTTTTTCTTAAACATTTATCTATTTTCTTTGAACAATTGAAACCAACGAAAAAACAATTACTTTAACAATATTCTTCTTTGTAGAAAATAGAAAGCAGGGGAGGTTAGCACAAATATTCTTGTGTATCAGGAAAGCCATTTTGCCATAGGAAAAATCTGACGGAAAAATACCATCTAGATCTAACACAGTCACAAGAAGAGCTTCACACCAATATGAGATTAAGAAAAAAAAACCCTAAATGTTACTTGAATAAGGTGTTTGTTAATTAGATTTAAATTTTAATGTGGCTTGCAGATACAGATGGAGCCAAACTTTCAGACTTTGAAGCAAATAGCCCTGCAGGTCAGATGAATGAATATCTCATCCTTTTCCCACTGTTATTAAAGAATTATTGAGGTTAAAAGCCTCAACTTTGAAGAAAATTAGCTGTGGTAGGTGCAAAGAGTCCTGACATCCCTTCCATAAAGAGCACCTTATTTCCTCACCTCCCTGGAGGTTAAATGAGGATTCATTTCTTGGACTGCTTTGGACTGTTCTTGAGGTAATATTTTACACTACACATCAATAAATATTCAAAACCATACTTACCCAAAAACCCCAAAAATGCTGCAGCTGGCAATGGATTAGCACCATAGCCTTCACAGCAGCTGGTGGGACCTTAGTGATCCCTTGCAGAAATGCAGATGATACTCTTGCCAAAAGGCAGCAAGGCAGGTCACTCCTCCAGATGTGTCCATGAGGATTATTTCTTCCCCATTCTGTAAGAGTCTTCCTTCACCTGGTACAACCATAGTCCGCAGAGCAATAGTTTCTTTTTATTCTGGTTTATTATTGCTTGACTGAATCCCAGAGGAATGCTATGGAGTCACAGGTTTTCCAAAATGAAGTGAATCATGACAGAAACCACAACAGAGACAAAAACAAAATGAAAAATCAGCCTAGTCTTTTCATATGAAAGCTGTCTATTTGTAAACATTCGTAAGGAAAGGAGCCCATGTAAACCTCTGCTGATGTGGCTGAATGCAACTGTTCCTCTGGGTGTACTTTTAATTCTGCAGCCAGAGTGTTAGCAATATGAAACTGAAAATGTCACAAAATGCCAAGTCTGAAAATGTCACTGAGGAAAGAAAGAAAGAAAAGAAAAAAAAGAACAAAGAAAAAAGATAAAAGAAAGAGAAAGAGAAAGAGATGAAAGAGAAAGAGAAAGAGAGAGAGAGAAAAAAAAAGAAAAAGAAAGGAAAAAGAAAAGGAGAAAAAATAAAAATAAAAAGAGAAAAAGAAAAAGAAAAAGAAAATTAAAAAAAGAAAAAGAAAAAAGAAAAAAGAAAAAAAGAAAAAAGAAAAAAGAAAAAAAAAGAAAAAAAGAAAAAAGATGGTGACCCCACACCAAAGGCAAATTAAATAAATATTCTTCATGGTAGTGAACAGTGGTTTCTTGGGGGATATGATTTTATACATTTTGCATCCTATTAATTTTCATGGCATTGATGGAGAAATATTAAAACTGTGAGAGTGTTGAAGACAAATTAACTCATCAATTACATGTATGGGACAGTGGAGACTGATTTTATTTCACCATTTCCAATTGCAATAAAACTGTAATTACTAACTTGTGGAATCTTCATGGAGATCTGCATTCATTACCACTTAATTTGAAGTCAGTGACTGCTGTATAGTTTAACTTTTCAGACATCTAATGTGGAGGACTAGGAGGCACCTTAGAATAAAACAGTCTTTCTTTTCAGTCCTCATAGCAGTTTTTTCTCTGCACTTATCCAAGCTAAATTTTGCCTGTGACACTAAAGAAATTGGTTTAGATTGAGACAGTACAGAGAAGTAAAAATGAATACATGCGCTCAAGGACATTAGTGTCTCTGTCCTTCTATTCTCCTCATATGTGTGTATCTCTCTTTCTTTTCCTTGAACACATACAAGTTTGCATTACCTCAGGAATAGATTCTGCCATAATCACACTGAATAATACCTTATTTTGAGAGCAGTCTCACAGAAACTGGTAGACGATACTTCATGTGAACCAGTCTAGTGTGTTATGGTTGTAGGGAGGTGCTAACACCAACTTGTCTCTTGCATCCCTCTAATGTAAAAGAAGCGCAAAATCCTTTATTACTTTGTTTCTTAAAATAAAGGATGAAGAGAGGTGGAAACATTTTGAAAAAAGTGTTGCGGTTTGACTTGTTTCAAGGAAAGTTTGTACTTGCCAGTTTTTTTCAGGGCATAGGTGAGGGCAACCTGCTCCTCCTGTGACCTGAGATCTCCATAGCATGTGGGCCACCCACAAGTGACCTTTCTGAATTATTAGATCATGAGCGACAGCAAAACAAATCAATCAGTATTTTACATTTGGAATCTGTGTTGATTCATGCACAGTGGTGTGCTAGACAGAAAGCAAACCAGAGGCCAAAATCTGTCTTTTACAACGCTCATTCTAAAATAGCTATATAACTATGGCTCTATAATTAATGCAACTGCATACAGAGTCAACAGTGTAGTATTGTTAGCAACCCTTACAATGAAAGATCATACAGCTGGTTTTAGTGGAAAGCAAAGTGCATAACATTGCTTATATTCTATTGCTGCTAGAATAAAGTCAAATATTTCAAGTGAAAATTGTTAGATGTTACAACATTTTGTGCCCAAATAGCACTTTTTTCCTAACATACATATTTTGGTAATGCTGATTGTTTTAATGAATTGTTTATATTTTTTCAAAATGTGAATTCTGTTTTGATATGTGTATGTCTTTCCTGGAGAAAAACAGAAATAAAAATAAATGGCGAAATTAAATGTAAAAAATCTAAATGTTAATCTGTTTTGTTAATCAGTTTGTTTTTTGAAAAAATGTTCATCTTCCAACCGTTGCAAAAGAAATGTTTTTTTTCACAAAAAATTTTGGTTTTCAAGTAGTCTTAATTTCTACTAATGAATGAAGGAAAAAAGAAAATGCTTAAGTGAGTACAGAAAGACCTAGCAAAACCAAAGAAGTTATTTCAGTAACTTCAGATCAGTCAATGATATTGTGGGACAGAGAGATATTTTATTATTTTAAATCCTATACTATTTTAAATAATATTTTATAAAATAGCTATTTTAAATCCTATACTTAAGCTTACTATAGGTTAAAGTTTCGTGGCTTTTCACTGCAATGAAGCAGGAGCACAATATCTATTCTTAGAAACAGTTATTTAGACTTCCTATGTATTTTCTGAATTTTATTTTCTGAATTTTATTTTCTTCATGTAAGCCAAATACCTTTTCTTGACATTCGGCAATACTTTCCAGTCCATCTAATTATCTATGAATGAAAAGTAAGCAAGAGGTGACATTGTAACTTGGATCCTTAGTTCAATTTAATAGTACTTTTTTTTTTTTTTTTAAATACTGAATTCTATATTAAGTTGTGCTCCGTATTAGTGAAACATCCTGTTGTTAAAGTAGAAATGCTATGATTATTAATGGAAAGATCAGAAATGTTGTAATACATTAATAAGGATCTATCTTCACCAGAAGATTCAGGAGGACTTTCAAAGAAGTTTTAAGAGAAAACCTTACCTCCTCAAATATCTGGCTGTATTCAGTTAAAAGCCAGAAAACCGAAAATCACACTGGGAGGAGATCTGCCCTTGATCTGCTTTATGGAACAGCAAGCATGCCACATTGATGACATTTAGATGGGAAATGTGGATCTCATTTACTTTGTAATTATTCTATTCTAATCTATTAATCTGATATAATCTTTACAGGTTATTATTATTCAATAGTCCATGCAATAGAGGACTGGAATCTTAGATTTCTGTACCAGAATTTTTTATTGCATCTAGCTTGAGAAATCAACCTTTTGATAAATTTAAGAACAGATGAATTTAAAAAAAAAAAAAAAAAGAAAGAAAAATTGTGTTACTTTCATATATTTTAAACCAGGTTTTCAACACAGGATATCCAACCTTAAAAATAATTTACAATTATAATTCACAACAGGACATTTCCATAAAAGTGCTTGCAAAACATGGTCTAGATGAAACTGTTGTGTACATGCAAAAGACCATGGAGTGGGAACTACAGAATCACAGAATCACAGAATTGTGTAGGTTGGAAAAGACCTTTCAGATCATCAAGTCCAATCGTAAACCTAACACTACCAAGACCACCACTACACCATGTCCCTAAGCACCTCATCCAAATGTCTTTTAAATACATCCAGGGATCACGACTCAACCACTTCCCTGGGCAGCCTGTTCCAACGCTTCATAACCCTTTCGGTGAAGTAAAATTTCCTAATATCCAGTCTAAACCTCCCCTGGCACAACTTGAGGCCATTTCCTTTCATCCTATCACTAGTTACCTGGGAGAAGAGACCGACCCCCACCTCTCTACAACCTCCTTTCAGGTAGTTGTAGAGAGCAATAAGGTCTCCCCTCAGCCTCCTTTTCTCCAGGCTAAACAACCCCCGTTCCCTCAGCCGCTCCTCATCAGACTTCTGCTCCAGACCCTTCACCAGCTTCGTTGCCCTTCTCTGGACATGCTCCAGCACTTCAATGTCTCTCTTGTGGTGAGAGGCCCAAAACTGAACACAGCATTCGAGGTGCGGCCTCACCAGTGCCGAGTACAGGGGCACGATCACTTCCCTAGTCCTGCTGGCCACGCTGTTTTTCATACAAGCCAGGATGCCATTGGCTTTCTTGGCCACCTGGGCACACTGATGGCTCATATTCAGCCAGCTGTCAAACAGCACCCCCAGGTCCTTTTCTGCCAGGCAGCTTTCCAGCCACTCTTCCCCAAGCCTGTAGCATTGCATGGGGTTGTTGTGACCCAAGTGCAGGACCTTGCACTTGGCCTTGTTGAACCTCATACAATTGACCCCAGCCCATCGATCCAGCCTGTCCAGGTCCCTCTGCAGAGCCTTCCTACCCTCAAGCAGATCAACACTCCCGCACAACTTGGTGTCATCTGCAAACTTACTGAGGGAGCACTCGAACCCCTCGTCCAGATCATTGGTAAAGATATTAAACAGAACTGGCCCCAACACAGAGCCCTGGGGAACACCGCTTGTGACCGGCCGCCAACTGGAGTAAACTCCATTCACCACCACTCTTTGGGCCCGGCCATCCAGCCAGTTCTTTACCCAGCAAAGAGTACGCCCGTCCAAGCCATGAGCAGCCAGTTTCTCCAGGAGAATGCTGTGGGAAACCGTGTCAAAGGCTTTACTGAAGTCTCGATAGACAACATCCACAGCCTTCCCCTCATCCACTAGGCAGGTCACCTTGTCCTAGAAGGAGATCAGGTTGGTCAAGCAGGACCTGCCTTTCCTAAACCCATGCTGGCTGGGCTTGATCCCTTGGTTATCCTCTACATGCCGTGTGATGGCACTCAGGATGATCTGCTCCATCAGCTTCCCCGGTACCAAGGTCAGGCTGACAGGCCTGTAGTTCCCCGAGTCCTCCCTCTGGCCCTTCTTGAAGATGGGCGTCGCATTTGCTCATCTCCAGTCAGCTGGGACCTCCCCAGTTAGCCAGGACTGCTGGTAAATGATGGAAAGGGGCTTGGTGAGCACATCTGCCAGTTCCTTCAGTACTCTCAGGTGGATCTCATCAGGCCCCATAGACTTGTGAGTGTCTAAGTGGTGCAGCAGGTCACTAACCATTTCCCCCTGGATTATGGGGGCTCCATTCTGGTCCCTGTCCCTGTCTTCCGACTCAGGGGGCTGGGTACCCAGTGAACAATTGACCCTACTATTAAAGAGTGAGGCAAAGAAGGCATTAAGTACCTCAGCCTTTTCCTCATCCTTGGTCACTGTGTTCCCTCCCCCGTGTACTAGGGGCTGGAGATTCTCCTTAGCTCTCCTTTTGCTGATAATGTATTTGAAGAAGTATTTTTTGTTGTCTTTTACAGCAGCAGCCAGACTGAGCTCTAGCTGGGCTTTGGCCCTTCTAATTTTCTCCCTGCACAGCCTTGCTACACCTTTGTAGTCCTCCTGAGTTGCCTGCCCCTTCTTCCAGAGGTCATAGACTCTCCTTATTTTCCTGAGTTCTAGCCAAAGCTCTCTATTCAGCCAGCCTGATCTTCTTCCCTGCCAGCTCGTCTTTCGGCACCTGGGGCCAGCCTGCTCTTGTGCCTTGAGGACTTCCTCCTTAAAGAATGTCCAGCCTTCCTGGACTCCTTTGCCCTTTAGGGCTGCCTCCCAGGGGACTCTGTTGACCAGTCTCCTAAACAGGCCAAAGTCTGCCCTCCGGAAGTCTAAGGTGGCAGCTCTGCTGACCCCCCTCCTCACTTCTCCAAGAATTGAAAAACCTATCATTTCGTGATCACTCTGCCCAAGATGGCCTCCAACCATCACATGGCTCACAAGTCCTTCTCTGTTTGTCAACAAGAGGTCCAGCGGGGCACCTTCCCTAGTTGGCTCCCTCACCAGCTGTGTCAGGAAGTTATCTGCCACACACTCCAGGAACCTCCTAGACTGTTTCCTCTCTGCTGTGTGGTGGTCTAATAAATAGAAGAATGTGATGGTCTGCGGAGGTGCTGCTTGCTACTTTTAGGTACTTGGATGAGAGAATAAAGAGTTTACTTAATAAATATGCTATAGGAAACAAAGTTGGATAACAACTGCATTGGAGAAAGGCTTTAGAATTCAAAATCTTCTTGACAAATTAGAGATATGGTATGGCAAATAAGGATGAAATTCATTATGATTAATATGAAGAACTCTATTTGTGTTGGAATAATAAGCTGCAGAAATTCAGGACAGGACTAACTGTTGTCCTGGTTTCAGCTGAGATTGAGTTAATTTTCTTTAGAGTGGCTGGTATGGGGCTATGTTTTGGATTTGTGCTGAAAACAGTGTTGATAATACAGAGATGTTTTAGTTGTTGCTGCACTAGCCAAGGACTTTTCAGCTCCCAATGCTCTGCCAGGTGCAGAAGCAGCTGGGAGGGGACACAGCCAGGATAGTTGATCCAAACTGACCAAAGGGCTATTCCATACCACATGACGTCATGCTCAGTATATAAAGCTGGGGAAGAAGAAGGAAGGGGGGACATTTGGAGTGATGGCATTTGTCTTCCCAAGTAACCATTACGCGTGATGGAGCCCTGCTTTCCTGGAGATGGCTGAACACCTGCCTGCCCATGGGAAGGAGTGAATGCATTCCTTGCTTTGCTTTGTTTGCGTGTGCGGCTTTTGCTTTCCCTATTAAACTGTCTTTATCTCAACCCTCGAATTTTCTTACTTTTGCTCTTCTGATTCTCTCCCCCATCCCACCAGGGGGGAGTGAGCGAGCGGCTGCGTGGTGCTTAGTTCCTGGCTGGGGCTAAACCACGACACTGTTTAGAAAGCAAACTTGAAAAAAAGATTTTTCAGATTATGATGAGCAAGAAGCTAACCATGAACCACCAGGGTTGTAAGAGAAAATGTTAGGATGTGTACTAGTATGTAACATAAACAGAGCTTGTAAGAAATGTTAAATAATGATTCTTTTTAAAAAATTATTTACCATTAGTAAGGCCTGAAGTATGGTGGGTTTTTTGTTTATTTTGGGCAGCTTGGGAAAGATATACAACATTCTGCGGAAGATATGGATCAGTAAGAAAGATCTGAAAGATCTGGATGAGACAGATCAGGCATCTAAAATAAATCACTTCTGAGAGAAAGGTAAAGAGACTGGTTCTATTTAAACCCAAAGAAGATGAAGGAATAGAGGCGGAAAAACAAGAAGTCAGGTATGCAAAGGTTGTTGCAAAGATCAGGAAGAAGTAACTGACTTAAACTGCAGCAAGAAGAATTCATAAAGGAATTTTTAGTTTATTTTTATTTCAATTGATAAAGATAATGAAACAGTATAATAAATGACTCAGGCTGAGGAGTCTGTGTCATGACAAAATGGTATAATTGATCATAACTTTTGAACAGCGGAAAGAATAGGTGATCCCTTGAGTCCTTTCCAGTCCTATTTTTCTGTGATTTTAATTCTAGTAATCAGATCAGGAAGATTTTTTTAATTCACTGCTATCCAGTGGTATGACTTTTTAACCTCACATTTTGGGGACATATACTGTAAATCTTTAGAAGACACCAGCTGTGAAGGTAGCAATGTAGGAGAAGCATTTTCCCTCTAAAGTGGCTTTGGTAAATAGTACAGTTGACTTAATGGATGGTTCCTTTATTGCTAGTACTTGTAATGGTTCACACTGTGATTATTTGTTCTTTCACTTAAACCTTAAACATCAACTGGACATTGTTATAAATAAGTATCTTGTGAGTTCAGGGTGGGTAATGAGATGTCACTGAGCTCTAGATCACACTTCTGAAAATATTTTAGAACTTTAAGTCAAAAAACCCTACTGCCCTGAAAACTTAGGCTAACAGTTTTTATATTGTCACTGTTAAACTATCTTGATAATAGTTTGCTCTTTTTTAAAAGTTTAGGACAGGGAAGCATGAGTGAGGAGGGAAGAATTGAAAGTACTGATGAAATGTTATGATTTTATTCCAAAACTTAGTATTAAATTATTATTGAGCTTGTATCTCTGTGTGTGAGTAACTGACAAGCTGGAGTCAGTTTCTGTTGACGTTTATAGAAATATTCTTATCCTTTTTTTTCAGAGTGGACAGAGATGATCAAATAATAGAGCTTCATGCAACTCACCTTTGGGTACAAAGATACAATAGGCATAACTGAAACACATTGTAACCCCATTAATTTACATTTGCCCAGAAGCAGATATATGACTTAAAAAGCTGGGCTTCAAGTCCTGAGCCCTGCTAGTTCACATTAACTTTTTTATTTGTTTTGACTATGAAGTAGATGACTGCAAAATCTGTCTGCAAAACCATCTTTTGAGATCTTTCTGAGTTTTGAAAGAATAGGCATTATTCACAAATAGACTTCCTGTATAAGAGACAATGCTTGTCTCTTCTCACATCCTTGTGGAAATCACTGAGGCTCTGCATTCTATCAGTGGTACTTCTGAGGCTGTTCATCCCTTATATGTGAGATGTTTTTGACTGGTTGCAATGTCAAATGCTGTGATGTTAGAAGAGATACATGGTCTTTACAAGAAATTAGATTAGTTTAAAATCAATCATGGGCACCATCCAGGAACTTCATTAAAGCTGTAGATCTTTGTCTTTTGGCAGAACCATTTGTTCCTGTTTAGAGGAAAACAATGCATATGTGATATAATGAAGAGAAACAAAAAACAAAAGAAGAATTAGGTACAAAAGGTAACACCTCCACTTAAGCTCAAGAACCCAGAAAGCACAGGATGTGAAAAAAACTTTGCTAATGTCATAAATGTTGCATTATCATAAAAAGAAATGTGATACACAGAATTAGCAAAAACAGAATTACAAAGTTAGGTGTTGTATTTACAAATTAATTTAATCACACCAAAGCATATCTTGCACGTAAAAATCTGGCTAGAAATGCCTGTCTTATGTCTGTTTTTCTGAATTTATGTAAGGCAACCCTGCTTTTTCCTATACCCAAAGCAATGGAAGAAGAACAAAAATGTGTAGCCTGATGCTTTTATTCTTATATACATTTTAGACATTTAAACCCACAACTGGTGACTGTTAGTGTTAATTGGTTAAAGCAATTTGCCATGAAGTGAAATTTTCACGTTTTGCACAATCTGTACAATTTCCCTCTGATGCCTCAGGCTTCATGTAATTCTTATGTAGTTTTCAGGAACTTTTCCTGAGACTTGTGTAGTCAGTATCCTTCTCTGTCTCTTTTCCCCCCTTTTTGCAAAAAATATTGTGGGAAGTAATAGTGAAAAATAATGAAGCAGACATGCAATCTTTTTTCTTAGCATTACAGGCGGATCACATAGGCTTCCTGACTAGTTCCTTTACCTACAGGATTTACCCCACTAACACCCATCTCTTTCTCCCCTTACTCACAGTACCTCTTTACCTTGGCATACTCCAGCTCGTACCCATTTATTTCCTACCTTTCTTCACTCGACCTTGGCCTGGTACTGTAGTCCACCCAGTTCATTGACACAGCAATCCTGTTTGTATTGCAGTAGGGTGAAGGAAGTACACATAATTTTGCACCATGGAAGCCTTTTGTCAGGTACTTTTTCATTTTAGTTTTATAAAACAAAATAAGGCAGGATAAGATAAAAAGAAAGAGGGGGGAAGGATGGTAAAAAAGGTGAATGAGCAGCTGAGAACGTGTTTTTCTTCCGTAATATTACACAACTCTATCTCTGATATAAAGACATGACGTGGCAGAAATGTCTTTTAAATCTGAACAATCTGACTGAGGATTTAGTAAACAACCTGTGTAGGAATCAAGCAAGAGTCCGATATGCTGAGAATAAGCATGCACTGCACAGTCTCAGCAATGATAGACTCAGCAGACACTGAGGTTACTTAGTGCACAAAAAGACTATCCTTCAGAAGCACTTGTGCACTACTGTAGTAAAGAAATTGCAAGCCAAAACTAGCTGTTTGGAGCAATCTACTTTGTTAAACCACACTCAGAGCAAGTAGGGGATCAGGGCTATCCTTTCTCATGTTGCCTAACCCTCCCACTTTTCTTGAAAGTTACACTTAAAGTAAGGACTTTCCTTAAGCAAACTTCTGTTTCTACACCTGCAAGAAAGAGCTAACATCTTTTTTGCTATTATGGCTGCTTAGATGGGCGTACAGTCCTGGTTTGTTTGGTCTAGCTGTGCAACCTTGACAAGAATCAGTCATTGATGTAACAGGTTCAAAGAATACTTTCAAAAGTAATGCATTGAAGTCTTTCTCAAAGCAGATTAAAAATTTATTTTTTTTTTTAGTTTTTATGTTGATATTTTTTAAAAACACACATGTATATATTCTTCCTTTCTTTCAATAGTTGACAAAACAATAAAATATAACCACTACTGTTTTTTCAATCAATCAGCAACAACAATTTTTGAAAAACCTTGGTGCTGCTTCTTTTTTTCAATTAATGTTTCTAAATTCATTCTCTAATCTGTTCTCATGTTTCACTCAAGTTATAAACTTCTGCAAGTCCCTTAGTATGGTAATCTCTCTATAGTACTTTGTGATTTACACTGGAGAAATTTTACTCTGGTTTAGAATAATTATTTATAAATAACTTATGGTGAAAAATTAATAATCCTGGCCAAAGTTGGGATGAGAAATTTGTGTGCTACTGAGATTGTTGCATAACTTTTGGTCCATTACTTGACACTTGTGCCATGAGTGCTGTTCTTACATTAAGATTAGAAAACATGCTATTTGAGTTCTAGGATTCTGTTTTGCCTTTTGATGTTATATTCTCAAAGCTTTTACAAAACCATTTGCCATTTGGTATCATTTGTCATTGATATCATCCTTTAGGTATAGTGTAGGTGAATCATTTTTCAAAGCTTGGCTCAAAAAACTCACATTTTTCTAAGAGATGCCCATGGGCAATGGGCTGACTCAGTATGCAACGTTCATAAGATTGCTGTGCCATGTGAGGGTCAGTGACCTTTTGTTTTAAATGGTCTGAAGCTCAACTTTAACAGTACAGTTATATTTAGTTACTAGGCATTTAAAAATATTTAGCAGCTAATTAGAATGGTATAGAGTTTGTTTGTGTTTTGCACACCACACTGATTCCTATTCTTTTTCTTTTTACTGATTAGAGTAACTAGTGCTGTGTGAATGCATTTATTTAGAAATCTAGGGATAGATAGCAATATAACCATGATAACTACAGTAAATGCAGAGGGAAGTGCAAAACTAAATTGCTTCAGTTTATGCAGTAGAAGCATCATGTTTCCAAGCTGGTATAAGAATATGCACTATTCAGACTTTCCCCATGTAATTTAAGGTTTGTATTTGGGTGTCAGGCTATGGTCTGGGGAGCACTGGCTTTAAGCACTGGCAATGCAGGCAGGATGCAAACTGCCTGCCGAGCTCATGCCAGCACAGGGGGAGGCTGTCTGCTGGAGCAGTGTCTGCTTTCCCAACCACTGATTCTTCTTTCTGCCTGTAAGGCCTCTTGCTTGTCTCCAGCAGAAGAAGCCCTGAGCACCAATATCTGTCTCACTTCCATTCCTCTTCCACAACCCTTTCCTCTTGCTATAGGACTGCCTTTGCCTCCTTCTTCTCACCTTCATTTTTTATTCAAAACAAGGAAAAAGTTATCCTATATGCTTCCCCTGTTCTTATTCTACATATGGTGTAGTGGGGAAGCCATAACTTCAGTTATGAGGACAAGTTACTAATATTTGAGCCAGTCATAACATCTTTACGTTTTTGTGACAAGTGACGATATTAGACAAGTGACAATAGCTACCTAGAATTTTCAGTTCTTTCAGTTCTCTAATTCCAGCAAAATTGGTACATTTAACTAAAATCCAATTCAAAAGATCTTTAGTTCAACTTTTGAAGACAATGAAAGTCTCCAGCCAACAACTGCAACAGATACTAAACAGATACTGTTATAGAAAAGACTGTAGGATTAATAATCTTGGCTAGTAACTCAGCTGCTTACTGTTGTGTGAAGCGTAGAGAAAGATTTGACGGTATTTCTTAGTTGTAGCTGTGTTTAGATTATAGCCAAATCTTCAAGAGTCAACCAGTAGTATTTGTTGGCATATAGGAATAAGTAGGGTACTCCTTGCTCTCCATTAAACATTCTGATTATTTATTTCAGATTTAATTGCAAGTGTGAAGACAAGGCAAGACTAATACTAGCCAACTGTTGTGTATAAATCCTGTGTAGAACTAAGTCAACCACTTCTGTGCAAAATGATTTTCAGTAAAAGAATAAAACATTTGTCATTATTCATTCAAGAAACTCATTAGCAATTAAATTGTATTGCTGAGGATGGGCTAATTAAAAGCAAAATCTGCAGGGTAAAAAATTTCAAAACTGTCTATGAAACTCTTTTAAAAATTATGATGTGAAAAAATCTATGTGTAAATTATTATCAATATATTTATGATTCTTTAGGTCCTGGAAGTTTCATATATCCTTACTTATGGTAGTCCTGAAGGTTTTCATAACCTTAATCCTACCACATTAACATCATGTAAAGACTTACACATGCAATTTTATTGCACTGCAAACAGAAGTGTGGATTTACTTGTGTTTCATAAAGTTCCACAAAGTTTGAAGATTTCCAGACTCATGGCCCAAATTAGTATTGTTGACAAAAAGTAACTCGCCTGCCTTTAAAGCAAAGGTAATTGAAACTTGGAAGGGGATGTGAGAACCGCTCATTCTCTAAAAGACAGTGATTTTTTTGTAACTATCTGCAGTTATTCAAGTAAGTTAAACACCCAGCAGAGACATGAGAACAAGAAAAGAACATCGCATTTGGAGGCCAGGATTAACTGAAAGAATTCAGATCTTCCCTTTAATTTTAAGGGAAGATCATTGGATCAAACGCTGGAAGGCTTAACTGCAGCATGATCTGCTCTGTATTAAGAAATTAGGGACTTTTTTTTTGGTAGGCATGTTATTGTTTGAGAAGTTGTGCAGAGATTATGCTAAATGACTTGTAAATTTACTGTGAACTGCTGAAGGCCCTGATGTTAGTTCACAGAGATGAGAGAAGGGGAAAGGAGCTGGGGGAGAAGTAGAATTGCCAAGGAGATCACACATGTTTACTGAGCATCTGGGAGAATTTACAGGTGAAATACGGCAAGCAAGATGTGAGGAAAATTCCTGTTCTAGAGTCCAGTTCAACAAGCGTCCCTGCACGTGGAAACACATAAATACGTTTTTGATTTGTTATGTGCAGTGTTACTCAGTCTCACTGAAGAAACTGGAGGTGTCTGTGGCACTTCCATGATACAACAATCTGGGGACTGCTTGAAGATTTTACCTGTTTCTCCATTGTATGTCCCTGCCAGAAGGATGCTCAATTACACCTGCAAGTGGACCTCCTTCCTTTCACTTGGCAGTTTACGCTTTCACACTGAAATTCAAACCAAACTTTGTAGCTTTATGATAAACACACAAAAATTCTTGGGATTTGTTTACAACCACTTTTTTATATTTGGATTCTCACTTCCAGAGAAAGGAATTATTTGTGTTCGATGGATGAAATGAAATGCTACGCAAACCTTGAGAGAAAAATCTATGTGTATTTCTAGCAATGCAAATAGTTAGATAGTTAATCAGAAAATTGTAACTACAGTTACAGAAAGAGAAAAGCAATAAAAGAAAAAACAGTTTTTGAGTGTACCTGCCTGTAGACTTCTTTAGTTTTCTACCTAAGACTTTCAACTGTGGAGAGCAGTTGTGATGCAACTTTTTCCTAAGCACTACCTGTCAGAATTAGCTTCCATCACCAGTGTGGGGAGCTGGAATTGCAGCATTCGGGCATGGTGGACTTCAGGAATATACAAAATAGGGGGTCCACTTACTCTGTATACAAGAAGTACAGAACTTGTATTGTAGGTCTTGGAGAGCGGTGTGCTCCTACATGACCAGCAAGTCTTGCCTTTCTTGCTGTGGTGAGGCAGGATACACTTCATTATAGAGGTAGGGTTCAGTGGTGGCACTATAACTGTGACTTCCACCTCATAGGGAATTTTGGCTGATTCACTGGAGCAAGGGGAATCAATCAGCAGATCTGCTTTGGAGAGCACAGCTCATTCTGTAATTCTGTAATACACCAGATTTGGAAGCGAAACCATCTTAGGACAATTCTGTCTTCTTGTCCTGTATATTTTGATACCAAACAACAGTTTACATTTAAGTAGCCTTTGCTAAAATAAAACTTCTTCATGTATTTCATAAAAGAAGTTACTACAGTCACCACTGAAATCTGAAAAGTTTCTTCTGAAATTCTTCAGATTAACTTTCATCTATCTGAACAAAGCACAGCCACAGGATGCTCAGGATTTCTCTAAGCAACACGAATTTTACCTCATCTATTTAATATAGGTTAACAGTTTATTATAGCACAATATTTGTAAAACATTTCTGTCATTTGTTTACTCACACAGTGAAGGCAGATCAGGTAAGGTGATAATAACTAAATTCTCAATATAAATATTACTTGTTTATTATTTGTTTATTTATTTATTTATTTAAACTGCTAGTGTTAGATACATATGTGGAGTGTGGCAACTGTAGTGATTGTGATGTTATTATTCATCACTTATCCGAGTTCAACCTGTTATGAAGAGACAAACAGAGAAAATATTTTGTAGCCATCTGTAATGACAAAAATAAACATAAGGATTACCATAGTTCATCCAGAAGAAGTTTCAAATTACTTATAGTGGACTGTCAGAAGTAAAGTACTATGCAATCAGAAGAGATCTTAAAAATAATTGCAGCATATGGCCACAATCCTAGAAAATAATTTTGTTGGGATGAAATATTGAAATACAGGCTCTTATACTACTTTGTAGATTGTATGCCACAAGAAAAATTGCCTGAATGCAAACTTAATGGTTCATTTCTGGTTTAAAATGTGTTATATTAAATAATACCTAGGCTACTTTTTCAAAGCCACCTTTTTTCCCAAATTTTTGTTAGTTGAAGACCTCCTGTCATCACATAGGCTACCAATGCTAAACTATTTTTAAGAATCCAGAAGATTTCAGTAATACCACAATTTTGGGACAGTCTCTTTCAAGAAATGTTTGCCTTATGGCGTACATATCACCATTTATTTTACAGAAAGATGCTTTTAGCAGTAACATTCAGGAAATAGCTGCTAGCTTCAAGCAGAGAACCAACACAATCTTATTAATAGATGTAGAATATGTTTTTGGTTAATATGGGTAGTTCTGGATGGCAAATTGCTTTTTACTCTTTAAAATGTGTTTTACTAATGAAAACATTTAAAGTTGAAAAAGGAGAAAAATACTTCTTTGCCATTAAATTAAACCAAGTACTATATCCAGCATTTGAAATCTATTTTGGATAGACATTGATGGAATTAAGAATATTTTTAAAATTAAGACCATATAGAGGCTTATGGATAAGGAAGGCTGTTTGCTGGACATGCTTGTGCCTCTGGAAAACATTCAATTTTGGACTTGGAGGACTCATAGGACATGAAGCAACTTTTGGTCTTAAATTATTGCTTCTCTGTACAATTTTTAGGATTTTTCTTTACTGCTTTGTTTCTGTTAATATGACAATCTGTTTTGATTCCCAGAAATGCAAGACTGGAAATGCACCTTCAGACTCTAGCAGGAAGCTTCTTCCAAATGCCTCTTTTGAACAGTGAACACAAGGCTCATCTGACAGGCACTGAGGACCCATGTGAGGCACGCTCCTTGTTTGAGCACGAACTTCTGCTTTCATCTTGAGCAACTCAATTTAATATTGACATATTTTTATCTTAAGTAGCTCAAGATGCTGATTGCTGTTGTCTGATATCCAAGTTGATCTTGAACATGTGATATTACAAGACTTCTCATACTGATGCAAATAGACATGACAAATAGAGTGGAAACATTCAGGTAATTGTACACAAAAGAAGGCATTAAGTACTAAGAGCTAGGCATCTGAGTCACTCATCTCCCTCCTTAGATCTTTAAATAACTTTATGTATCTGGCCTTAACCGACCATGGTGGCAGTGGAAAAATGTGAACTGAAGTGTAACTCTTTTGCTTTGAAAAGATTAATTCCCAAATTGAAATGCAGCAAACTCTAGCACTGCTGCCTGGACAAATGTCAAAGTCATAAGCAAATAAAAGTAATTCTGGAGCACTTCTTTAAAAGGTCATAAAATGCTTTTAAAGGAAAATATTTTTTCTGGAAAGGAAAATGTGGCCAAAGATATTACCTATTACTGCACCTGCCTGTACTCTATGCGTGGGTATTTTTAAATTAAAATGCAAAATAATTGCAACGTCTCAGTTTTCACACAGTGATAACTGTGTGGGGAAATGTTGCCTTTTTGACAAATATTTCAGTCTGTTTGTTTTTATTTTGCATTGCTGTATCTATTCAGTTGGTGTCCTTCCACTATTTTGGGATGCAAATCCTGCAAATAAGTAAATAAAAGATAGGCTCTATCACAGCACAGAAGACAAATGTTTAATAAATTGTTAAAAATACCAAGATAAGAAAAAGGGAAAATAAATTTTCTTGGAAGAAATTGTGAGAAAAGAGCAACAGAATGGGAGAAAATAAAGTGGCTGGAAAACAAACTTGGTAAGAGACCTCTACAAGTAATTTCAGAAAAAATTGCTGTTTTCTTTTTTTTGGTGTTATGATTTTGAAGAGAGTTTTGCATCTGTGTTTGGGGGAGGAAATGAGGTATATTTATATGGAATTAATCTCGTTTCTAATAATTCAACCTTAAAAAGGAAAAGTGAATATTGTTTTGATGGTTCTGTTCCACCTTCTCTGAAGGTTGTTGGTACACCAGCTGGAGGAAGTATAGATGTTTTCTTTGAATCTACTTTCCTTCCTGGAGGGAAAAGAGCATTACATCTATTGGATGGGTGCAATTCAGCAACACTGATGTAATCCCAGTCTATATGTCTAAAAAAATCTGCTTTTGCCACTAGAATTATAGCCATCTTCAGTTTTTCTTAGGTAACGCAGGTGCCTATAGTGAAAGTAAGTGAGGAAAGCATTTCATAGCAAGTTCCCTCTGCATTTCACATTATTGGCCTAATTTAGCTCTGTTTACCTGGGGAAAAGTTATTGTGAGTTTGGATTTTTTTATCAGTTCAGCAAGACAGCCTGTTACATTGACATGAATCTCTTTACACAGCAATGCACAGAAGACCTTGTCTCCTAACAGAGGGCTCAGAGAAAATAAAACTCACATATTCCTGTGATGAACCTTGCAGTGCCTGAACTAGCCTGCACCTTCTCACTCTCAGCTCTGTTGTGAGCTCTCAGACTGGACGCTCAGTGAAATGCCATATTTCAGACAATCATAACAAAAAAAAAATGTCAAAAGGGAATCAGATGTGGCTGTGAAGCCTGTTGCTGCACAGCAGCAGGCAGGCTGCTGGGGGCCTGCCGGAGTGCAGCGTGCAGGCAGCGTGCAGGCAGCCACTCAAGCCCCTGCGTGCACTGTATATACACAACACCACAGCCTGCCCTGGTGAGTTCCAGAGGAGGATAGTTTTACGTGTGTCAATTAGAGGCCTTTCATTTTGCAAGCTAGTGTACAACATCCCCTACTATAGAGAGTAAACACGAGGAGTCAGCCAGCACTGAGTTAATTACAGAAGAGCTTCAGCTCTTATTTTAGCGAGACAAGGCTCTGTCACTGCTTCGATGCACTTCTTCCCCTGCACTTCAGTGCCACAAGTTCACATCCCAGCTGGGGACTTCATCTCTTGGTGAGACTGTTTTCTGGAACTCAGTGTTCTTGGTGCTAAAAGCAATTATTACATGGGAGGAAATTCAATCAGGAAGGTAAAAACTACAAGGCGAAGCACTGCGTAGTGCCTGTTCACTGATTCATAACTAAGGATAGGAACTAAATAGTAGGTTGGTTTAGATTCTGCCTTTCCCAGCAGCTTGCCTCTAAGGCAGCTGTTGTGATGCCTTGTGGGATGAATTAAAGGGGGGAGGAAATGTGACAATAAAAATAATCCCACAAAAAATGTCATGGCTGGTTTGTGTTTTAAGGAAATGTCACTTCTTTCTCTTGGGTTGCATATATTTTTCAATTGCTTTTATGTTAAGAGCATCTAAGTTTTATACATCTGAGTAGCCACAGGTTTTAAATTTAGTATTTTAAAGGTGGATTTAGACAAAAATAGATAATGGAAAACTATGTGTCATATGTATAAACCTAATAAACTTCATTTATTCCTATTTCTTACTGTTCACAAGATGCTAAGGCTCTGATGCTGTTGAATATAAGCCATGTGTCTGAACACTTGCAAGATTGAAACTGCAGAGACTTTCTCTTTGTACATAGTGGATTACTGCAGTGGGAATAGCTTCTGAGGGGGAAATATATGTGTGTGTGTGTATATATATAGAGAGAGAGTAAAAGTTCTGTTTTGTTTTAATAGAATGCCTTGTAAAAAAAGGGCCAAATCCCCTAATGGTCAGGGAGGCAGTGGTCTGTGTAGTTCCACACTGCATGTGTTACAGGCATGAGTACTTTTCAACATCTATGGCTAAAAACTAATGGTTAAGATTTATGCAGCCCCTCTTTTAGAATGTTTTTCGTTTGAAAATTCAAATGTAAGGTCTGCAAGGTCTCTCTAAAATAAACTGAGAAACCCCACCAGCTAACCAGATTGTGCAGACGGAAAGCATGATGTTTCCTGGTGGAATAAACAGCATTTCCTGCCTGTCCTTAGAAAACTATAGAAAACAGCCAGAGAGCTATAGATCAGGCTATTCTGTGTCTGTCAAAATACCCTGTTCTTGGTTTCAGTGGTCAGCCCAGGCCAAGAAAAAATAAAACAAAAAGAATGAGCATCACTCACACCAATTAGGAACTATTTATCTACAGTCCTCTTATCTGTTCAACAACCTGATGCTATGGGGTGTCTTCCCACTGACACATGGACTTACACAGGTAGCACCTGCAGTGCCAATAGCAGTGATGCATGTTAATCCTCAAAGCATTGACAGGAGACCAGACCACAGTCTCCAAACTGTTACTCTTCACAATGAGGGAGTCAAGGCAGCTCCACTGAGTTCAGAAATGAATCAAAGAAACAGATGTTGGAAAGACAACACACTTGTAGTAGCTCCAAGGATAACATTGATCACAAAAGACAGTCATGAGAAAATCCTCAAGTGTCAAATTAAGCAATTTTGAGGGTTTCTAAAAGGTGACCAACAATTTATGCTCTGACCCTGACTACTGTTTTCATTCATTCTTGTGCTTAATTTATGAGCTCTTACCATTTAGACTTTATAAAGGTTACTGACAATCAGACATCATCACTAAAATTTGTTTAGATATTTTGATCGCGTTCCAATGCAATTTCTTGCTGGAAGGTGTGAGAGCTTTAGAGTTGATAAATTTGCAGAAAAGCATTTTGTGCAAAATTAGGTTTTATTCTTAGAATCCTCGGTTTATATCCATATTAGGTCAGGATTTTAGTCAGGATTTGTTTTATTTAGTCAGAATTTGTTTTATTTCTTACATGACAAAACCAAGTTGGATGCAAGTAGGACAATAATTGCATTAGATTTTTTTATATCTACTAACTAGCTGATGAATGATTAACATATCAAGCTATTGCTTAATTTCCTTTTCCTTCCTCTACATTTTATACGCTGTCTGCAAAAGTCAAATCACATGAGTGACACGTGTACTTGTTGCAGGCTCCAGTGATTTTATCTTGATAAAAGGTGAAACCGTACCTCTTTACTAAAAAGCATAATAGAATATTTCAGTGAAGAGTACCGCAAACTTATCTATCTATATTTGTGTTTCAGCTGAACAGGAAGAAAACTGAGTAACTATGTCACAGATAAGTTGTGAGGGCTAATTAGGAACTGATAAAAGGGGAAAAGAAGGAATAGGAAAGACTTTGGAAAAGCAAGTCAAACCCTGCACTATTGCTGTATGACCTCTTTTTGTACACTGTTAAAGTTTTTCCCTCTTCCCACCATTCCTTCTCCTGCACAGCTTCACACCCTACCCTCAAAAATAGTCACATGCTGGGACAGATTTTGGAGAGCCTTATAATACATGAAAGTGAGAAAGTTTTTAAATTCTGTCCCTGGTTTACCATAACCGTTCTGTTTATATTTGTAAGTAAAACAGCACTGTTCAGTATGTTCTGTTGCTCTCAATTTCAGGTGTTCATTGTCAGTGACCTCTTCTCTTCCTTGATATTTCTAGGCTAAATGAATGACACTCTTTAATGCCCTTTTCCTAGAGAGGTATCTCTCATTATTATCTTTGTAGTCCTTCTTCTACTCTGTGTTCCTCTTTTTCTTGGAGATGGGTAGCCAAAAAAAAAGTTTAACTTGTGTTTCGTACAGTGGCACTTAATCCTTAAACCTTCCTGAAGATAACTGATACAAAAGAGAAATTAATTTGCTTATTTGTAGCTGTTCTTCACTAGCAGCACACATTCAGCCTGTGTCTGATGAAAACAACATTTTATTTCATTTATAGAGTCACTTTCAAGTCATTAGCACCCAGTTCACTGCTTATTCCTCCTCAGTCAGAAAGAAAGAAAATAAATCTTTGTGTCCATCCTAAGTCTCCATTCCAAGTCTCTGCGTTTCATCCTGTTTCTGCATCTCAGTCCTCCAGACCGCCTTTCTTTCCTTACTGCACCCGGATCCTTCCCTATATTTACAGTGCCTCCCAGATTTGCAATTCAGCTTTGTGTGGCCTTGCATTTTGTGCAAAAATCATTAATGAAATTATTATTAATGAAAATAAGATTGCTCCCGCAGTGAACCACTAAAGAATTTTGCTAATGACCTGGCTCAAACCCAGCTGATCCATTTAGAGCACAAGCCATTGCCATGTTTCATTTCATCATTTTCTTTTGCTACTGTCTGTTCTTCTACCAATAGAAGCAACTGGTTTTATGGGACACTGTATCAAAAAGTCCAGCCAGATAGGAGCCACCCTGTTTTCCTTTTCTAGAAGGTTAGTAAGAAAGTTACTAACCTACTTACTCTAGTAAATTGTTTAAAATATTTCACCCATTTCCATCTGAATCATCTCCCATTCTTTCAAAATTTGACCTAATCTTTTTTATGACATTAAGATCAGATTATCGGATTTGTTTTAGTTCTCTTTTTTCCTGTTTTCTCACATAGAGTTACTATGTTTGCAATGTTCTAAACAAAGTGTGCAGTCCTTCGCTTGACTATTTATTCAGGAATCTTAATTATCAAGCAAAAATCTCAAATACAGAAAAGTCAATGATAGAAGTCATTTAAGAGATCAGGCAAATAAATACAGTCGTTTCACAAATATGTGTCTTTTGTAGACACAGCAAGGAAAAGCATTGTGGCAAAGTGATCTAGTTGAAGGTGTCCCTATTCTTTGCAGGGGGCATTGGACTAGATGACATTTAAAGGTCCATTCTATAATTCTATGATTCTATGAAAGTATTAGTAGATACTGATGTTATAGAGAAGTATATAGGAGTAAAGTGGAAAAACGACTGAACTTTTTATGATAAACTAATGACTATATTACTGGCTTGAGTTTCAGGAGAGCACTGAAGTGGGTTCTGTTCTTGGTGTGCTTGGCTTGCTTTCTGGATGATTTTGAACAAGTCACAATGCCTGTTTCTCTTTATTGAAATTGAGGATAACAACATTTTCCGAATTTGTAAATCAACTTCAGAAATATCTTTCATAATGCACTCTTTTGTAGGTGGTTTAATTGATGCTGTAGATAGATATGCTTAAGCAATACAAAAAGAGGAGTGACTGATTTTGAATTTCTAGTTGTGAAAATACAAACTAAAAAAAAATCCTTAAAAATTAAAGACACAAAGGTCTTTTTTTTCCAGAAAAGATTCAAATCTGACCTCAACATTAGTCCAACTGGCTTTTGTGAACAAGTAGAGCTGACATGAGCACTGGTACACACAGTGTCTTTCAGTCAACACCTGCTACCACCACATGAGGATGCTTTTCATTAATAAATTGTTATTGTAAGTCATTTAACTTTGCCAGTTTTTATATTTTGTTTTGAACAAGTATTTTTTATCTTATTGTATGAGCCCTCTCAAAGCCCTAAATGGAAATCCTGCTAGAGGAGCTGAGAAGTGTTTCCATGGCCCACAAGTTGCTGATGCTAATGCTGGCTGTACAACATCCATCAATAGAATAAACCATCATTTTGGCCTAAATATGTTGACAGTGCAAAGACCATCTCCAGAACATCACTGTGATCATGATACACTGTGAAATTTCCTGAGAGCATGACACTTTTTTAAGGAGTATGTGGTACACACAGAGGTAGTCCTCTATGATGTCTCTTTTCTTTACTCATGCTGAAGACCAATGTGTAAGCTCATTTAGCTGATCATGAAAGCTTTTAGGCATCATTGCTCACAGTCACAAAGCAGGAGCAGAATAAATCCAACGAAGAGGAGGAGAAAACACAGTAACAGATTTTTAAAATCCCGCTCATTATAACACTTTGAATATCACTAGATGAGTCAAAGTGCACGCCATGCTGGTTTTGTGCTTTAAAGCATACAGAACATTCATTTACACTAGCCACAGTGCATCTACAGCAGTGCTATGTATTCACACATTGTAGTTCAATTCAAATTCAGATTTGTAGTGTACAGAAGTTTTCAGAATTGAATGTATTTGCTGGCCTTTTGAAATATAGGGAATTATTTCAAAAAATTATTGGAAACCTGTGACTTGTCAGCTGAGTGTCTGCCTGGAGTTGGCTTCTGCCCTTTGTGTTTGTTCTGCATTTCTGCTATACATTTCAAGAATTAGATCATCAAAGTGGAATATAATTTCTATTAGTACAAGCAGTCTAATATTTCTACACTTGGGAATTATTAGCTGCTTTCAATCAAATTTACTGAAGTGCTGCCAGCAGATCTGTCCTTACCCTGCAGACATAATTTGGTTCTCTTTAAAGATTACCTTGCCTTCTTATGGGGAAATGATCTCTTTTTCCATCAGCATTTCACTGATTCTTCCTTATCATGTGTCTTCGTGGATATGTGTGCAAATTTTTAAAGGTGTTTTCCAAGGGCACTGTGCTATTTCTGCATGTTAGCTCTTTCTGGCATTGGACCAATGTGCAGAATGCAAAACGAATGTTTCAGGGTTTTGCGTGTTATGCACACACACATATATGCATGCAGGAGAATGAGAAACACTTCATTGCCAGATATGTTCTCCTCTCTAAGATTTATTCAATGAACTTCTTTCAAGATCTGCTTCAATTAATCAGTGTTTTGTGGCTAAAGACAAAATGTGGGATTTGTGTGAAAATTTTCAGGTTGTTGTGTAGGGTCTTGATAACTTAACAGCCATAATAAACCAACTGTTAGTTCACTTGGACACAATTTTCCCTTTATTAAACTCTGCTGATTACTGATGAGAGGAAAATATGTAACATTTCATTTTACTCTCTTTCTTAGTGCTGAAGAGGGAATTTTTAAATGCTTTCTTTTTCTGTTTTAAACTATTATTTTTACTATAGTAATAACAACCCTAGTATAGATCTTTCCTGTGAAAGGTCATGGAAATACAAAATTAATGAGCTACCGTCCCCCAAAATTTAATTAAAACATATCTTGCATAAATATAGGCCTACACATAGAACTGAATGGATTCCCCTGAAAGCATTTAACATGGTAGAAAACCTTTTTATTTTCAGCATTTTCAGAGCATAACCCCACACCCACTTTTCACTATTGAAATCACAAATAAAATTCTATTTTTATCAAGTAGGAAACTCTGTATGTTTTATTGGTAAAATACTTCGGCTTTTGGATTCTCAAACGTACTCATATTTGCTGTTTTCTTGGCCAAGCAAAGGTTTTTCCTGGTTAAATAGATTTTAAAGCATTTCATTAGACTGCAGTACTTTGTTTCTGCCACTGCATGGTGTTGCACTAGGCTGAAAATTCACAGCAGACCTCTGCATGTCATTTGAAAAGTGTCTTTGTAGATGAAGGCCAGTCTCCCTAATTCACAGTACAAGGAGAAGGAAATGGAGCTGTTTCCCCGAGATACAAGAATGTGCTTCAGCTCTGCTTCTCAATGGAAGGGACAGGACAACTGCCTGGAGCATTTCTGCAGTCTGTGCTGGGGCTTGTTCCTCCTCCCCCTCTGCTTCTCCACTCACTGGCATACTTTGTGTGAAAAATTAATGCCTCCAAAATACTATAAACTCATCTCGGTAGGGTTTTGCAGCCACACTAAAAAGATGTAGGTGACCAGACAAGACAACTGTTGCTGTCAGAGTGGATGCTAAATCATCCCTGGGTTTCCACATAGAGGTTCAAAAGGAAGCTGAAATACCAACCTCTTTGGCCAAATTTCACTTTTCCTTTCCCTGAGCTGGTTATCCTGCAGCAGAAGGAGGATTCCCAGTACCATTAGCCAAAATATCCAAAGCCAAAAACCACGTGAAGTATCACAGAGTTTTTTAGTTTTTATCAGCAGTAGCAGGTTTTATGCAGTGGAGGTAGGGCACTAGCAAAGCTGGTTATTTCTTTTGTGGAAATAATAATATTCATTTTATATTTCTCCTTATATGAACAGTGCCACAATACAAGCTTGTAGAGCTTGCTGCAAATGCAAAGTACTCTGCAAGGGCAAATACATTTGACAGCAGTATAATAATATATAAGACAGTGGCAAGAAAGCAAAGTGCTATGAAAGATATTAAAATTTATAATTTCCACTTTAAGACTGTTTATCTTTTAAGTAGCATGTGATGTTAGGATGAAAAAAAAAGCCTGGGAAAATCCAAGAAAATGTTAATATTCTAACTGTAAATCACCATATTTTTTATTTATATATAGCAGCAGCCACAAATCCTTTTTCCCAAATTTTTTGCCTTTGTGAAGGCATCATTACTTAACAAAATAAATATGGCATATGTAACTAAGTTTATTTAGAAGACTTTTTTTACTTTTATAAGAATCATAAGTGTGAGGGTGATGGCTTTATTGTTATTGTGGATGACTAGATTTTTCATGTTTCTACCTCATTTGATTTGCATCTTTTTTTCAGAAAAGTTATATCCTGACAAAATCACACTTGTATTAAAAAAGAAGAAAGGTGGATTTGGTTTAGTTTAGTCTAATCAAAGCTGGGTATTTTAAAAAACATGTTAACCTGGGAAGCCCAGTTATAACCCGTAGTGTTTTCCTATATTTAAGGATATATAACTTTATGTGTTTTCATTGTTTCTGTCAATGTTTATATATGCATATGAATTCATATATGAATTAAGCGTATGGGTATGAATGCTTAATGCTTTTATATTTTTGCTTGCTTTCGAATCATATGGAATCCATTTATTCTATACAGCTGCATTACCTGTTGAAGCTGATTAACTTAAGATTGCCACAATGTCATTTTAAGGAAGTGGGTGGGGAAATCACATTCTTATAGCTTATTATGAATACATAAAGAAATTTCAAAATCCATCTAAGGATTTTCTTTCATTCAACAATATGCTTTTGCAGGACAACAAACATGACCACCTGCATTTCCAGTGCATATTTCAAAATAAAAGTTTCAGCTCTGGTTTGAACACCTAAACTTTAAGGATGGATGGAGGAAAATGCAGAATAAAAGATTTCTGGGTATTTCCAGATGTGGAAAATGTGAAAATGGTGAAAATGTTTCTGTAGTATTCTATTCAAAATTAACACAAACAGTTTTTGCTACAGCTCTCTATTAATGTTTGGCTGGGGATACGGGAAGTGCAACCATTGGATAAAGATAGCATTTCATCTTTGAAGAATGATCTCTGTTTAAACTGAAGAACTAACTAGGTCCATTTTAAAGCTGGGAAGGTTCTCAATAAGGACGAATGAAAAAGGGAACCTCATATGGTACCTTTAAATAACGGTAACTCCTTTTAATGTTGAAGATAGATACAAGAAAATCTTTAGATTCTTAAATAATTATTTAATTGTAGGTCTCCTTATCACTCTCCCAATTTAATCCTTAAAAGCTAACACTTTCTTTCTTCCTTTATGTTTCCTTGCTTTATTAGCTTAACCTCTCAGAAAAGTTTAAATTTGTAAGTAGGTCATAAAAAAAAATTGTTAAATATCTATCTTTCTTTTTCTTCTGCAATATTTTCCTGCTGTTTACCAGCAAAATTATCATTTTGCAAATGGAGATGCCCTATCTTTTTATTTTAATGACAGTGAAAATGAATTAGATTGTAAGGGAGAGAGAGATTTTCTTATGTGTTCAATAATATATTCTCAATCATTAATCATTCAGGAAAAAAGTGTGAGTAATACTGCAGTAACATGTAAAACAATAGTCGGAAGCACGCTCGTGAAACTAAAGCCTGTGATTTGAAAAGCCTTCTAGTTTTCTTTATACAACAATTGTACAAGAACACATAAAATTAGGTTTATTTTAGAATGTGTACCTAACCAAGGAATGACCTAAATTTATTTTGGCAGTTATAGACTGGATCCTAAAAAATATTATTCGTCTTAATGTGTCCATGTTACATACTGGGAGTAAGCAGGGAATGAGTTGCTATTCAGCTGAAGCATACAAGTATCAGTATTTAGCTCACTTGATTTTTGTCATTGAAATAGGATCACAGAAATTTGATCAGAACTAGTGATCAGGAAAAGAGAAGACTCAAACCCCACCTTGAATATTTTCCAGTCTAAAGCATTTAAATTCTTCAGGTTTTACAGCTGTACACTGCAGCTGATTTGCAGAGGTGTTAAATGCCAGACTTGGTGGTTGAAGTCAATGTATAATTGGATGATAAGCACATTTGAAAAGGCTTTAAATCTATACCAGTCTTTCCATTGATTTCAGGGTGGAGACAGCAGAAACAAATTATGTCGTTGACCTTAGTGAAAGACTGGTTTCCTTCCTCTATGACTTCTTCAAAGGCTAAAGCTGAGACACTGGCTGGATTACCAACCTGAGATGCTGGAGATCAAGTCAAGTCCTTTTGGCTGCTGTTTGGTGGTGTGATTTTGTTTTGGTTTGGTTTTGTTGCATACCTCTCATGTAAGTGTTGGAAGAGACATAAATTACACTTTTAAAATAATCTAGTTTCCTAAATCAGTCTAAAAATTCTAGGAGTTAAAATCTTTGAAAATGGAGATCCCCACATTCCCACAGTACCTCATTTTTGTCAGGTCACAGAAGCAGCAAAATTTCTGAATTTTAAATCTATTTCAGCTGCAGGCTGATAATTATAATATTTTTAAAAATGAGGGTGTGAGCTACAGTCCTAGGGGAAAACAGGTGAAATATAATGTTTAATGACCACCTTCCCTGCTATTCTACTGGTAGGTTTTTTTCCACACAAAACTACAACTACTTTTAATTGCAGTCCACATGACTGATTTTTTTTTTTTGCCAAATTTTGTTGCTCTTTTTGCATTTGGTCATCCTTCCTTCTTCCCTCTTGTTTCTATTCTGCTTCTCTTTTCACTCTTCACCTCTTCAATTGGTATTCAGGTTTTCAGTCTTTTTTCCCTGCTTCCTGTTTCTTGCATTGCTAGAACTTTCTTCCTCCACTCACAGTCATCACTTTGACTGGTTCTGAGAGTCCTCCCAGCCGAATGTTTTTTCTCCGTTTCAAGGGCAGCTCCTATTGCTGTTCTCTTTTACATAATCCTATTCATCAATTCAGACAGCTGGATTGGCATCTCTGTGTTTTCTGCTGCTTCCGCATGTACCCACTTTTCTCTTTGTAGTGAAAGCCACAGCAGTCCTCAGAAGCACAAGAGGAGCAGATTGTGCATAGGGCTGGTGTGATTTCATACAATGACTGGCAGTTCCTCGAGGTTCTTTGTCAAGGTCCCACATTTTGGCTCAGCTATGTAGTCTGGAGGAGATTCCCTATTTGATTTAAGAACAGTGTGCATAATCTATAAAATCATTGCCATACCTTTGAGACAGGAATTCACAAAAAGAAATTTTTGAGAGTGCATTCAAAAGACCCAAGTAGTAACAGTCAAATTTGACTGCCTGCTTAGGCTCCTAGCACCATAAGGAGCCATTTCAGTGGAAGATTTTCAACACAAGACAACAGAAATTGTGAAGAGCCAGTATTTGTGAGAAATTATGTTTCTAAATATGGATGTAGATGCCTATGTTTACATAATAACATTGCAGTCCATGAATCATATGCTGTATATATTGATTCTGAACTGATTTCTTTGTTTAGTTATTTGTTCTCTGTTCTTGAGGGGCTAGTATCAAAACTAGATATTTTAAATAGATTATGCTGAATGTAACTATAATTTTTGATCCAGAAATAATAATTCTTTCTGTCCCAAATCCCTGATTTTGAATACCAAGGTACATATTTGTATCAAAAAAATGTGTTGGGCCATTCATTAACTAGTTACATTACACTAAGACTTGATATTTATTAAGTTTCATTTTTACTTGTATCTTGTGTCCTATTTTATTGCTTTATATGAAGATACATTAGTTACGCACGTATCATAATGGTATCCATACTGGTGATAGTAGAAGATACAGAATGGCTAACCTACTCTCTCTAGTTGATCAGAGCTTTGTCATCTTGGACATTTCCAGACATCTGTGAAAGGTTTAAATTAATCTGCTCAAGGGATAACAGCATGATATAGAGCTCTTTTGTTCTCTTTGCACTCAGAAAATGGAATTTGAAGTGGGTAGGAATGAAAATCAGCCATAATAAAAATGGTTGGTACAAATACTTTTATTTTACTGAGGTATCAGATTAATCATACAAGTGACTTTTGACTCAATTTATTCTTTTTCTTTACCTATTCAGGGGCTTTATTGTTGTCATGGGAGAAAAAGAGTCAAGCCCAAAACTTTAGTTTGCTATAGAGCTTGATTTAATTCTGTGTGTCAGACATCTTTCTCATTGCTGAAAACAGGTTATAGCAACATAGAAGATGAAGCTTTGGTGAATCTGTATTTTGCAAGCTTTTTAAAAATATAGCCGTATTAAATATACATTGAAGGAGTGCAGATAATGAGTGCAAGGACTTTGGAGCAGTCCATCAGAGAGGTTTAACTAGCTTTGCAGTCAGATGAACTCATTGGAAGAAGTATATGCTTATAGATTGTCCTTAAAAACTGGAGTGAAAGGATATAAATGAAACAAAATAAAATTAACCAACATTTCAAGCAAAAATTAAAGTTTATTTTTTAATTTTTGTTATTCATACATTTTGTTTTCAATAGCAGCAGTGATCCCGGCAACTTTTACCTGAAACATTAGCCTGGCCTGGTAGGTGTCAGATTAGATATACATTACTCCATTATCTCTGTATACTACTCTGCATCAAGACGACTGTGAAGATGGGGCTTGTGAGGGAGGGAGAATAAATAAAGGATATCTCTTTTTGGTTTTGGAGCAGTGCTTTTACCATTAAGAAAAATCAATAACTGGATTGACTGCATTCAGTAGGGAGTATTATTTTTTCCCATAATGTATCTAATGCATATCATTACCAAAGTAATCACATTATTATCTGCCTCTGCCTTCCTACTTTCTTGGCTAGACATAAACCCAGAACTATTTGTAATGGTGTTTTTTTCTCTTCTTCTTCAAAATTGCTGCAAATTGTACTTCTTCCCATTCCTTTATTAGCTGTTTGAACTGCTCAGTACCTCTGAATTCAAATTAAGTGTTTTACCCCTTCTCCATTTCTGTTTTACTTACATTACTAAACCAAAGCTATCATTAACTTGAAATCTGGCTTTTCTGTTTCATATTCTGTCATAATGCCATTTTATCTTAGATATATTATTACATACAATACCACGTAATAGCAGAGATAGAGAGACAGAGTACGTCCTTCATTCTAGCAGACCTCAAACACAGCAAGGAACCCACAGTGAGGGGCTAGGGTTAGCAAAGCAATACTGTAATACCCAGAGAATTCAAAGTGAAGGAAACTTTTAGAAATGTCTGATAATGAGTGAACAAATAGGGAAAAAAACGTTAAGGTGGTCACAGGAAATTGATAATAAGGATTAAAGAAGAGAAGAAAAAAAGGAAGAGAGAACTTTTAGAAGTGCAGGAAGTTTGTGGAAGGCTCAGTGTTGAAATCAAACCAGGACCATTTACATTAAAAGGGAAATGAGGATGTGTTCTTGGTATTAATTCAAAGGCTTGGCCCACTGTCTCCAGCCAATTGGAAGCCATTTTTGGTACCAGATTTGTTCCAAAACTCAGGAAATACAATGACTTTTTCTTTCCTGAATTAGTTGTTAACAGTTGCAAACGAAATCTATGTAGTCGGAAATATAAATAACTGCTAATAATTCTCCATGGATTATGATACAGGCACGGACATTTTGCTTTGTAAGGGCTGCATTGCTTAACAGGGATCTGAACTTTGGTAAACAAACCCCCATACGCTAAACTGGAAATGTCTTTGCAGTTACTATCATTTGCCCATTGTACCTTGGAAGGGTCTTAAGCTTGAAAGCTGCCAATAAATTAAGTTCAGAAATTTGTGTTGAACAGCCTTTTAGCCAGACTTGTGGGGCCATTCAGCATACAGATGGGTCTTAAATGAACCCCTAAACATTTCATTTTTTTTCTTCCTGTGGCATGGTAATTGCAAATCTTCTAAAGACATTGTAAGATGTACTAATTTCTAATAACACAGACATCATTAATATAGAGTCGCATGAGACTGATACACAGTGATCCTGCCAAATTCTCAGCTGATATAAACTTTCATGGCTTCACTGACTCCCATGAGCACAGACTGATATACAGCTTCAGATAATCAGAATCAAAACTGCTGCAGTAACACCATGGAGCGGTCCTGAGGAAATCATTAGTGCTATATCCTACAGCACTAGTAGATACAGTGCTACTAGTTTATATAGAGCTGGATTTATTTTACTTATAAAATATCTGAATTTGTTCAGTTAAAGGCACACTTGATAATAATTAGTATTCTATCATAACCGAAATGTAAAAATATTTTTATGGATAAATTGTAGAAAAAGACTTTCACAGAGAATCCTGTTTAAAAATAGCTGAAAACAAATAGACCCCAAACCCAGGAATGGCAAGAAGATAGGTATTGGTAAAGTAGTATCTTGTACATAAACACCCCAATGTAAAACCCATTTAATTTGACTAGAGAACATGAAAAGTGTGAAAGATGCTCGTTTATACACAGAGATAAAAAGAGATCAGTGTGAAACTTCAATGTGATAAAGTCAGAGGGGTTTTCTTGTAAATGACCAGATAAATGTTTATTGGTCTCTCTGCAGTCCTGTAGATTTCAGAATGTTGCTTTCCTGTTTTGCTTGCTTTGAATTTTCACCACCTCAGAAATTTCATTTTGTACTTTGCCTCATTTGTCAATAAAATCTTAATCGAGTCTCATTCAGATCACTAGGTTTGCCTGGTTTGTATTAGTTTATATCCTATTTCCACACAAAAAGCACAAGTTAGACAAAACCTGTGGAGCAGTGAAACAAATTAGAAATACAATCTGCTGGAAAGCACATAGGATAAAGCTAGGTTCCTGGTTTGGCTGCATTCACTCTGTGAGTGTCAAGATTGCACTTTTTGTAATGTGACTCAGCTCTATCACGTGAGGACTTTATACATTGAAAGAAGACTCAGATGCTTGAGGGATGCTAAGTCTTCAGCCGTGTAATAAACATTTGATATGTGAAAAATTATGGACTGAATTGTAAGTTGAAATTGGAAACCATACCAGTTAACAAAGATCTAGAGATTATGAAACATCTTAGGTATTAGTAAAAGTAAGTAACTTAGTGGTTCTGCATCTAGCATTCATCAGGGACCACTGGTATGGGCTCCATTGGAGTTCATATTTTTGAGTATGTTTCACTTCTATATACAAATATATAGGTAAAGATGTAAGATGATTAGCACTGAACCTGTTTAACAGAAAAATATCTGTTGAGAACTATGAAGAAGTTCAGAGCAAACACAATGAATATCTCTGAGCATGACAGAAGAAGAAAAGTTTAAGCATGATTAAAATATGATACATTAAATTAATCGCACAGTCCATTAAATAATAAATTATGGTTGTTATAGTGAAATATTATTCCATTGAGCATGCAGAAAAGTACTGTATAGACAAAGAAGTACACCTATAGATGACATCATAACAGCTTCTGGATAAGGTCAGTTTTTAAACAACTCTGCACCATATTCAGTGTCTTACTGAAGTGGGTTGTAAGGTACGTCTCTTTCTTTAATAATGGAAATTAAGGTCTGAGACTTTTTTCCAATGCCCTTGTCTCCCTCAAAAAGAACAGGAAAAGGGTGTGGGAAGAAGAACCTACATACATTTGAGTAAAACAGAGTATTGTACAGAAATTAACACTTTTCACTTTAAAATGATGTCACAGCAATATTTCATTCAATTTTAAAAGGAAGCTTGGCAGAAGTAAGATAAAAAAATACTTTAAAAAGACAAATCAATGCCACATTTTACCGACAGGTAACTATGTGAAACCTATGTGATTTCAAGGACCAGGTTAAAATGTGATCAGGGATATTCAGCTGCTGGTATAGAGCTACCGCATCTGCCCTTGCTAGTTTGCTGACAGCGCAAATGAAAAGGTCTAAAGAAATCAAGCTGATGATATCTGATATATATACCATTTGAGTGGTTTGGCCTGACTATTTTTGAGTTGGTCCATCTGCAGTTAGAAAAGATGCATTATCATGTTTGTATTACAGTAATCTGCATGAGAAGTGTAGCTCTTTGTATTTCTTTTCCAATGTTTTTAATCCCTCTAACAGTATTCAAAATTTGTAGAAAGCACTTTGTATGATTCTGCTGGTACATATTTATTTATGTATTTATATATTCCACCAGATGAAATAGATTAGAATAGATGAAAACAAATGTGAAGTTTTATAGAGCATATCCTATTTGTGAGAAGTAGTAAATTAGGATGAAAGGTGCACAGAAAAAACTAAATGCAAGTTTGACTTAGGAGTATTAAAGCAACATAGCTACCTGTACATTCACAATAAAAGCTTCCTCTTGTGGTCTTCATTTTTCTTTTTCTTTTCATTTTTCTTCTTGTATAGGTTAACATGGGCTGCAAAATACATTAAAAAAATAAGAAAAATCATGAAAGGTGATAAATAGTCTCCCATACATGCACACAGAAAGATGATGCTGCAAAAGCTATAAGAGAAAACAGCAATTCTTATTGTAAGTTCCTTCATCTGAAGGAATCAATGTGGTTCATATGGTGTTACATCATGAATACCATTGACAAAAACATTGCAATACCATATCTGCAGTACTAACAATGTTTAATAAATTGTCTACAATTCTTGAAGAAAATCTCTAATTGATATGCTGGGTTTTTTTCTTTTGAAGGTTTGAAATACTTATGCCAAAACTCATGATGTAATTTTGAGAGACAACATAATTCTGTTACAGTAGAAATTATATATTTGTTATCTGTTTTTTAGAATATGCTTTTTTTCTCAAGGTATTAATTAACTTGTCACTTAAACAAAACAAAAAGTGCAAGGAAGAGGAATGACGCTGTTAGCTACTCCAGGCACAGAAACCAATATAATCAAGACAAAAATAAACATCTTAGGTAAATTCTTGTCATTTAGTACTTTAGGTTTTAACACATGATTTTGCAAAATACTCAATGCAAACTGCTTGGATAATGGACTAAATTGGATTAAAAGTGATTAGTCAGAAATATTAACATGTAACCTACTACTTAAGTAACTCAGAATATATAGTCTAAGACATTACAGCTCAGTGTAAGGGATGTTTAGATTAGCCCTTTAGCTAAGAAGAGTTAAAATATTCTTTGTGTTTTCAAAACTGCATTAGTGACATTTGCATTATGTGTGGGACTAAGCCAGTTGTGGTGCACTGGCACAGTAATCTTTCAAAAGATGCACCATTCCTGTCTGGTTTGGATATAACTATATACATATGGAAAATGTTTGAAATTAGGTTGATTGTAAAAGTAAGGCAGAGCACTGACTCTGCAGGTGTAATAAGAATATTTCTGGTGAATCCAATGAGCAGGTTAGGTCCTCTTGTCAGATGACGGCAAATCTCATTCACTTTTAGCCACCAATACTGATAAATTTAAGCTAGCTTGAAGATCTAGGTTTTTATTTTGTTGTACAAGAGGAACAAACAGAAATACACTAAAATATGGATTTTTCCATATTTTTTCATCTGTAATCTCATTGAACAAAACCTTTTTCCACATATGCAGAATTTTTCGCTTTGCACAATCAGCATTGCCCCATCAACTTTACGACTGCAGTCAAGTACGTATAGATTATTCTTTGCTTTAGGTGGGCTGATGACTGTACTCATTTCTACTGGATAAATATGGTTCATTAGGGGCTTCTGTTCAGAATCTTTTAAGCCTATTTGCACTCTGTCTGATACTGTGATAGTATAAATGAGGGTCTCTAAACTAGACTAAGACCTTATCAACAGCAGGGATTCCCTTGGTATTATTTTATCTAATGTAAACAAATTAATCAAAAACAAAAGAGAGCTTTTATGCCTATGTTCATAAAGTACAGCAGGTATGAATTCCATTAAGACTTCAGTACTATAAATGGTGCACATCTATGCACTCATAATAGTTGTTCTTTTTGATTACTTTCTTTATACTTTGCTATGACTTCAAATCTCTTGCAATTGCTTAAACTTGGGACACATGCAAAGAAAACCAAAGTCAAGATTTCTATTTTTCAGCGTGGGTTATAATAAAATAAAGTAAGCAAGATTTTGGACTTTTTAATGGAAAATAATTTTCTTCCCCTCTGGAAGAAGGCGTATGATTGCGACTTATCCTTCCTCTAAATTTGCTTTCTTCTGAACTTGGCCAGAACTCCATTACCCTGTGTGTAAAGGACTAGGCAAAATTCATAACTTTGTTCTTCAGTTTCTCCATGAATAATCAAGAGAGGGGATTAAAAGTAAGTTTAACTCTCGATAATAAAGGGGAAAACGGAATTACTTTTCTGCCTTTGGGAGATTAATAGTGATATTATCAAATGCTTTGAAATGCTAAAATGAAAGTTGGGTACAGTGTACACAAACACACATGCTTGCATGTGCACACACGCACACATATACACCCACATGCAAACCTTTATAAAACTCTCATAGTGCACTAAGTATTGTGGAGAAGATTAAAAGAGCTGTCTTCCTCTAACTACTTTTTAACACACCATATAGGAATGTAGTATGTACCCTCCATTACCTTGTAAACAAAATAAAATTCGCCACACTTTCATTGCTACCCTTGAACACCTGCTCTGTTTTCCAAATTAAGGTCTTAAAAGACAAGCAAAAGTTTGACATTATGATAGTGATAAACAGAGAGCAAGGGTAGTTTCAGAAGAGATTAATGTCTGGCTTTTTGAACTGCATGTCCTTTATTATTATTGCCTACTGGAAAGTCCTGTCTACAATACTGAAAGAGAGTACATGGGTCCATATCCTGCAATTTTCAAACGTAACCTGTATGGACAATTAATATGTATTCATCTGTTTGCTTTGATATTTTTTCCCAATGCTTCCATGTAATTTTAGCACACAAATTATTTTTCTTTATAGTTATTGTTTTCTTCATATTGGAAGTATTTCATATGTAACTAATCATTAAAATGTCATGTTCTTAAGATGGGGCAGGATAAAGTAGTTAAATCTACATGATAGTCTGCAGCAATATTGTCAGTGCATAGATAAGGCAGGACGATTTTCTGCTGCTATAAGTTAATTCTCCAAGTAGATTTTTAAGTATTTGTCTTTACTTTCCACGTTAGTTTAAGTTTCAAATGGGATGATGAGTGATTATTTATACACAATGTTTACAGTTGAAAAATATGGAATTACCATAAGACCTCGTAGACACATTTCTCATGGGTTTTATCTTAAAACCCTTCAAGACATGTAGAATAAGGAAAATCAGTATGCATTTTGTTGTACAGCAGTTGCAAAATTCTCTTTGCTACAATGCATTTAATATAACTGATTTCTGCATAGTATATTGTGATAACACAATGTATTTACAAGGGTCCCGGTTTCAGCTGAGATAGAGTTAATTTTCTTTATAGTAGCTACTATGGGGCTATGTTTTGGATTTCTGCTGAAAACAGTGTTGATAATACAGAAATGTTTTAGTTGTTGCTAAGTCATGCTTATACTAACTCAAGGAATTTTCAGCTTCCCATGCTCTGCCAGGTGCAGAAGAAGCTGGGAGGGGATACAGCCAGGACAGCTGAGCCCAACTGACCAAAGGGCTATTCCATACCACATGATGTCATGCTGAGCATATAAAGCTGGGGAAGAAGAAGGAAGGGGGGATGTTCAGAGTGATGGCGTTTGTCTTCCCAAGTAACCATTACGCGTGATGGAGCCCTGCTTTCCTGGAGATGGCTGAACACCTGCCTGCCCATGGGAAGCAGTGAATGAATTCCTTGCTTTGCTTTGCTTGTATGTGCAGATTTTGCTTTCCCTATTAAGCTGTCTTTATCTCAACCCACGAGTTTTCTCACTTTTACTCTTCCAATTCTCTTCCCCATCCCACTGTGGCGGAGTTAGCGAGCGGCTGTGTGGTGCTTAGATGCCGGCTGGGCCTAAACCACAACAACAAGAGAGGATGCTCTTTGAATGTGAAATTTAACATTTGATAAGAGTTTAAAATAACGAGTTCGATTTTCCAGTCAAACTATTTTTTTTTTGCAATACAGCAGGTTTTAGAACACAAGACCTATTTCTTTAGGTTGGTGTGCTTCCCAGAAGCACCAACTCTTCAATCCTTTTGAATTTTCAGAAAAGAATATGGGAGTAAGTCAAGATAACTACTTTTGTTACCCCAGTTTCCAGATTCTTGAGAGTTATAGAGGTATAACATTATATAGTAGAGGTGAGGTAATTGCTAGCTATTCTATGACACTGTTTTCTAAAAATGTCTGAATTTTGAATGCACTTAGTTCTAGAAATGTCTAATTAAACTCTTCCTTCTCTTCTTATTGGTCTAAGTCCTAACCATAGCTGGGTTTATTTGCCGAAGCTGGAAACTGGGTACTTACATAGGTTAGCATCTGATATTTGAAAGTGCTGAATGTTGGTAGTCTGATTTCCAGACTAAACTGCAGGCTGGAAAGGCTTATTGTCGTGGTATTAAAAAATACCTGTTGAATAGTTTTTCCTCTTCTAGCATTCTTTCTCTTTCCTCAAACCCCTCTGTGCTGACAAACAACAAATGGTATCTCCTTAATTGTATTGAATAAGATAATTAGAACTTTGAAAAACTTAAAACTAGGTTAAATTAGTGTAAGTATTTTGGGGAAACCAAAACACACTCATATAATGTTGCTACATATTAATATCTCCTAATTCTAGCTAATATACTATGTCTTCTCTCACACAGAAAAAAACCCGCCAATTGATTTCCCTAATCCTTACATTTACTAATCTTTAGACAACATTGTTGATCTTTTGTTGGATTCAGTCATGTTTTAATATATATTTTTAGTGAAAGCAAGCCTTACTAAGTGTCATTATTCTTGGAAAATATATGCTATATTATATTTTACAATGCATTATAAAATAACTGTAACTGAATTTCAGTTGACAAAATAAAGGAGGAAATTACAGTATATAATGAAATAATTGAAATGCAAGTCCAATTGACAAAAATTAAAAAGAAAATTGCAATAATTTCCTTGAGAATCTTTCCAGCTTTGCATTTTCATTTCCTTAGAATTTCAATAATTCATTCCTAACTTTTTTGAATAGATGCTTTAAGCCGCTCTTACCACTCACACCACTTGCAAACTCAGGTTTCATCTCAGCTAGACTACCAGAATGTGAAAAATAGAATATTTTTCCCCATTTACCAGTATATTGAGTTGATATTGACTAATGGTATTTCCTTACTGAATCATTGCTATCCAAACACATTTACAGAAGGGAGCTGGGTTTTCTGCCCAATGAGAGTTTTAAGTGTTAAAAGAAAAATGCAAGAAAACCCTATCCTAAAATAAAAGGAAAATTTAAACCTTTGGCAAACTTTGTACAGTTAAGACAAGTAACAATTTTACACGATAGAGCAGAACTGTTCATTTTCGTATCCTTGATTTTGTTTTAATGTACATTTTAAATATATAATTTTAAACAGAAATTAATTTTATGTACCAAGGTCAAATTGGGAAAATGGAATCATTTAGAACCTTAGAACCACTTTAAAAGGTTATTAAAATAATCCCTTAAGGTAGCAAACATCAATTTCAATGGACTGACATTTAGTCCAAAAATTCAAATTTTATTTTATAATAGAATAACTGATTTTTTTAAATTAAAAATACTAATTTTCCTTAAAGGTAATTCAAGTACTGATCACCTCTTTTGTTACAAGTTCTACAAAGGTGAAGTTCTGAAGTTTTAAAAGCTATTGTATAGATGTTAGTGTCCATTTTTACCTGCTACAATTAGTTATCTCACTGCGAGCCTTATATGTAATGTTGCAGCTTTAGGTGCAAGAAGCATTTTGGTGTGCAGTGGTATGACCAGAAATCCTCATCTCTCTTTTGGATGCACAGAGTAGATCCAAAGGCAGAATTGCTCCGCAACAGCCTTTGTAGCTAACAAAAACATGCAATTTTTATTAGTTCTCTTTCTTTGTGTCCCCAGCACGTTCTTATGCCACTGTTGCTGATAATCTTCAGCAGATTTCCTGGACATGTCTAACCTTCATTCTCTCCATCTGTTGCACAGTTGCATGAAATTGAGTTAATTCTGGTCTTCTTCAGACTGCCCATATAACAAATGAGGATTTGGAGTCACTCCTTTCCCCTGTGGAACATCTTTATTGCTTTGTTTACACCTTTGAAGCTATGTTGAGGTCAGAAGGACTGCGTATTTGAAACTGGAATTGAAATTCCTTTAGAAAGAGTGTTAAGCAAGGTTTTCTTTTGAAAAAGGAGCTTCATAGTCAGGCCAATAAAGACTAATGAGTCCATGAAACAAGGGCAAACCTGAACTGTAAAACACTAATCAGTCAGAAAAGCATTGATGTTAAGAATGCATATTCAGATTTTAATCTGAATATTATTCAAATTGAGGTAACAGGTTTTTTGTTCGTAGTAAGCTTTAAGTGTTGAGATGCTGCTATCTTGCAGAATAAATGCTTTCCTTAAAACACTTTCTCAGAGAAGTAGCTTTCCAAAGGGGGCTTGTTTTGCTATTTAATTCTTAGTTCTCCTGTTCCTTTATGTTCATTTCTAGATTACCAATTTCAAAAAGTAGTGATACATGTCCAATAAATTAATAACTTCTATGATAAGTATGCTCATTCAAAATGCTATTTGAATAAATTCTATACATAGAATACCAATTAAACTGATTGGTAATGTTAGCAGAATTGCTACATTTAGACATAGTAGCTAAATCAGCAAATATTAGCACACAATCTGTGCATTTGATTAAAGTCATTTTTACTGTAAAATATGTTATAAATGAGCCTAGAAATTCCAACTTATTCTAAGAATCTCCATCCCTGGTTTCCCTTATGTCAGAATTTCCCCAGTAAACGATGAGAGAAACAGCCCATACAGGGAGGAGGACTTGTGAAAAACAACACAAGATGTAAGTCATCTCACCACATTCCCTGTGATTACAGAATTCATAGCAGAGATTAATGTGAAATCAAGCTAACATGAAATATATTAATATTAGTTATTTTTATTTCATAAAGGGGTGAAGGAGAGAAATGGGGAGAAGATGAACTAAATTTTAAAATTATACAAATTCGGGGTATTTCATTCAGGCCTGTTGAAAACACTGAACTTTAAATAGGCATCTCAGGGATATTGCCATAACTAATTCAAACTTTAGTGACCATTATTTTCTCTTTAAGTATTCTCAGGAGAAATACCTCTGGGAGAAGATTGACTTCCCAAGAGTATACGTTCCACAACCACGTCTGTGTGTGTTGCAAAGAAAGTACCAAGAGCTTAGTCTTAGTACTTAGTATTAGTTTTAGTCTGTATGAGTCTTAGTACTTAGTTTGACTAATAGGTCTGGGCCAGCAAGGTTCATGCCCATCTTGACCTAGCAGCATGAAGCAATACAGATGATATTATGATTAAGCTTTCCCTTTTCCTATCCTCTCAAGACAGGCTGGTATAGGAATTTTAATTATTGTTCTTTCCAGCACTGCTTCATCAAAGTAAAAAAAAGGAATTAAATATTAATAGAGGTGAAAATAGTAAATGTTCATCTAGTAAATTTGGAGTCTTATTTGCCTTTGACATTAGAAGTGAGCTTCATGCACTTACTAGTGTAACAAACACTTGAATTCTTTTAAAAGTCACTTTATGCACAAAAAGTTCAATTATTTACAATCTGCATGTTGTTATACACATATTAAGGCAAAACAAAACAAAAAGGTTGATAAATTAATGCAATAAATGGGATTCACACTACCTTATTTTTAAGAGGAAGTTCATTATATAACGTTAGCTATTCTGCAAAACAATTGCACTATATCAACAGTGTAATAAATAAACACTGTGAGCATCTACAAATGGTAGGATATAGCAATAACAAAAAATAGTTATTTGTTCCACTTAGCTTTGTAGTTTTTAGAGGGGTGATTAGAGGGCTTTATTCTTCCTTCCACTCTCATTTAAAAACTCGATGCATTCTGCTATTAGAATTATGCAGGCAAGTTAATCCATTGCCACCTGGTTTCCGTTTTCTAAGGCTTGTCTAAGTCTTGGTTTACGTGCAAGAATGAAAGCTGTTTAAATGGATAATATACTTCCTTTATGAGAAATACCACCTTCTTTAAACTCCATTAAGTTCAGATGTTGACTTTATATGCTATATACCAATTATTTCTTCCCAGGAACAGCGGCATAGCTTTTCCATAGAGGAAAACACATTATTGCAATGTGCTGTTATCTCAACATATTCCATAAAGACATAGGTCACCATAGATCTGACAGATTAATGGGTATTTTTAGCAGATAGTATATGATCTGTAACAAGAGGACAAATGTGACCTTTGTCTTCCTATTGGAAATTCTATGAGGATTTGGACAAGTTATTCTATGAAGCCTTTTTCTGTACTGTAACTGACAAAAATGTAATGAAAAATAATTCTAATATTGATGGATTAATATTTCAATGAGTGGATCACACTAGTACACTGGTAGGTAGATTTTGTTCAGATCATACATGATCTTGCAGGCATGGAAAATTTGCACTGAGATCAGTGGAGGTTTGGGCTGAGTTGTGACCACATGAAATAGCTTTCTGAGTGCATAGTTATCACTGAAATCAATAGCATAATGAATAAAACAGATTAACATCATAAATAAATAGCATCAGAATTCACAACTAAATTTAGAATAGTATCTGGAGGTACATAATTTTCCATTAAATGTATGTGTCAGAAAAGGGGAAAAGCATCCAGAATATTAAAGAAACTCTTGTTGCTAAATATTCCCACTGTCACTACAAGTAGTAATAATATACTTTTTTGGCTAGAGAAGTAATTTTTCATTTGAAAGTGATAATTCAATATATTTACTACATATATTGCTTTCTTTGAAGATGAATATTTTCTCTATTATATTATCATATACTTTACTAAAACTAAGTTTGGTTTGGAAAATGGTCAGAAAATATATGCAGATGTCTGTAAATAACCTCATCTTGGCAGTAATGTTAAACTTTTTGTAAAGACTTTTTAGACAATCTGTCATGGAAGCTAATAAGAATTACAGAATGACAGACTTCCATTGATTTCTGTAGTAGATTAGACCTTTTATTTCAATATTAGATTGCATATTAGGAAAAATTTCTTTACTGAAAGGGTGGTCAAGCATTGGAACAGGCTGCCCAGAGAGGTGGTGGAGTCACCATCCCTGGCAGAGTTCAAAAAATGTGTAGACATGGCACTTCAGGACATGGATTATTAGGCATGAAGGTGTTGGGTTGACAGTTGCACTGGATGATCTTAGAGGTCTTTTCCAACCTTAATGATTCTATGATTCTATGATCTATTTCTAGACAACATGTGTACACATGGTGTTCAAGTATTTGGGAATTTTTAAAACAACCTCATATAAAAGTTGAATCTGGGAGGTTCAAATACTCCAAGATTTTTTCCAGTTCTTCATAAATCTTGACATTCTACCAAGTTATGAAGGTGTAAAAATCAAGGTTTCCAATTGAATTAGATTTATTCACTCCACAACACTCTCCAAAGACTCGTAGTAAAGAGAATCTTATCTTTCTAATTATTTTATCATTATTCAAGATGGAAAATACTGGTATACAAAATAAATGATTCTGCGCCCTCATATAGAGCATACTAGACATAAAGTGCTCACATTTTGAGATTATTAATTTAGGGGTACCAGTGGTGTTGCCCAGTTTTAACTGGCCTTATATGGAAATGGATTCAAAAGAATGTCTTTGGGTCTGCTAACTTTCTATCTAGAGAAAAGTTACATATCCAGTTTCTCAAGAAGGCATTTCTTTTCCAACTTACCAGTAGCGGCTGTATGAATAGCCATATGAATAGTGGAACACAGTACTTTCGAAAGGACTGCAATGAAAAAGCACATATGAAGGAAGAAGTAAGAATATTATGAAATTAATTAATAAGAAGCCAAGCATGAAAAGAAGGACTTTTTTTTTTTTTAAACTGTGAGAAAGAAGGCAATGGAAGAAGCACCATGCCGGTCCTGCTGCAGAGGAGAAGAGAGCACACCAACAAAAATATCATGAGAAAAGATGCTATTAGCATCCTTCCATCTGGAGCCTGCAAAACACTAGAAACACAGGCTTTCAGTCTCTCTTGATTCAGATACCAGAGGAGCCAGTGCTAATCATTTCATTTTCATCCATGATTTTATTGTTTTTTTCAAAGCTCATAAAAAGTCTGGGATAGTGACTGGTTACCCTGTCCAGAGGAAAATTAACTATGGTAATGTAGCAACATTTGCCCTCAGGCTTGCATCTTAATCCAGTTCGTAGTAGACTATTTGGTAATACAAATGTTGACCTTACCAGACACTTGTGCTGGACAGTTGCCAAGGGACTTCCTCCATATATGGATGAGGAATTCCTCCTTTAAGACAGAACCTTAGATTTTAGACCTCTGGGCCTGGTCTGCCATAAGCTATCTAAAGACTTCCACAGACTGTGAGATCAGTGGACGTTCTTCACAAGGAATACCCCAAGCAGTTTATCAGCAAGTTAGACCGGGCAGACTTCAGCAAATGCAATGACTGGGTAAATATATGATTAATGGCAAGGTGTGGAAAAAACCCATTTAAAATGGTTAAAGGGGTATCAATAACAATGCTGACAGCTCAGGAAAAAAAAAAAAAAGAATATTTATTAAGAATTGCACAATGTACTACTGGAATGATATCAAGATGACTTTGAACTCCTGAGATTTTAGGATGGTGTTAGTGTGAATATAATTTGTTTAAAGCTGTTAGCTCTGGCCATGAACTGTCAGTGCTTTTGTTTCCAGAATTTTGTCACTTCAAATGTATTAAATAGTCGTGATGGTATAAGTCTGTATTTTCTTGGAAGAGAAAGGGTTGATTTGGGTCTTACCTGGTGAGTTTCAATGTGACATTCAGTTTTTACATTTGGATTTGTGCTAGACAGTTTTGATTCAATTTTCCTCGTGTGCAATGCTTGTGTTGTCTGATAGAGTAAGTGGAACTCTTTCAGTAAGGTTTCTGTCATGGACATTTCTATTTATAACTTATGTAAGTCATCTACTATATGTATTTGTAAGCAGTTCTCCAATAAATTTGTTAGTTTGTTTCTGGAAACCTAATATAAAATACACAGAAAACTGACGTATTTTTAAATTTTTAATGAATAAATTTAATTTTTACGGTCACTGTGTATGATTCAGACATATTTTAGATAATTAATCCGAGACATTTAAACTGAGTTTAAAAATCAGTATTAAAAAGCTTTAAAAACCTGCACTATTTTTTATATTAATATGAAAAAAATTTAGAAATAAAATGCATTGTCAACCTCAGGACAGCTATGAAGATTTTTATGTCTGATTTTCCTTGACTAATATCCTTACAAAAGCCATAAATAGTACAGGTGTCTATGCAGTACATTGTAAATTCTTTGTTTATTTTTTACTACAAGGTAAAGTGTTTTGGAAAGAGGGATGTATATTAAAAAAGCCAAATTTAGAGAGTGCAGCAAAGGTAACCAAAGAGTCAATGAATTAATTTTAATTCTGCGGAAGTAGATGTTAAACAGCAGTCTCCAAAGCATTAATTGATTGGAATGCTTATTTGATAAAGCTCACAAACCAAGGCTACCTTAATTATTTCAGTGAACTTATGTTAATTTTTACAGTTATACAAAGTACTGGGAAAATAAAGTAAATATCCCAGTAAGGTGTGGGATTTTTGCCTTCATTAATATATTCTCTACAGTGAGTCCCTTTCAACTTTATTTCGACCATGCAAATATAATAAAAATAAAACATTAGAAAGAAGAAAACATTTTGCTGTAAAAAAAAAAAAATCGAAGCTCCTCTTCAAGGACAGAAGCCAGACAGTGTGCCCTGAACTCATGATGTAAGAGGAAGAATTGTTTCCTTCTTGCTTTCATAGGTGTTTCTGCCCAGAGTAGATGACCTCCACCACCAGAATGAAGGATGAAAGATTTGATCCATTCCCAAGAGAGTGACAGGGAGATGTCACAAGTGCAGTTCTTTTTAATTTGTAATTCTTGGGGACTTTCTGAGATGAAATAGCTCTTATAAATCCAAAAAGCTGGTGTCATTATTGTGATTATTTTTTCTGATGGAGGAATTAATTTTTCTGCTGGGAGAAAAATACATCCATTTAGCAGATCTTAGGTTTTTTATATGAAGCTCTTTAATGCACAAAAATAATCAGTTTCCATTACAGAAATACTTTTTTTTTCTCTCCAAGTAGTCTGTTGGTGCACTTTTTTAGTCAGAAAGGAACCAGTAGTGTCTTAATTCATGACAGAATGTCAGTTCACAGATCAATAAATTTAATCCAGTTTTTTTGAAAGGAAAAAAGTTTTAGTAGGAGATAGATTTTACTGGGATATGAAAGGCTAAGGAGTGTTTTCTTGTGATTCAAAGCTCTGCCTAGCTAAAGGGAATCAACAGCAAATTCCTACTTCCTTTTCACTCCATTTCATATTTCTTTTATAACTAGGAAAACTTTCACCTGAAGCTATAGTTAAGGGTCTGGCTTGAAGCTTGAGGAAATGCAGCTCTTTCATAGCATGGCTTAATTGTTGATAGAAGGTCAAAAGTACAGTACTTGAGGTTTTGCTGTAATCATCATTGCTGAGTTGATTTGAAGCAAGCACATTTCTCTGTTTAGGTCTTTCAATGCTGCTGCTAACTCAAAGTTCAATGAATCATGAGGCAATTATTACATATCTTGTATCATATTCAGACAAGGAAACAAAACCAAAAGCAAAATATGAAGAAAATATGAAGATTTTTTGATCTTAAAACTGCACTAATATTTATCTGTTACGTCAGTGTCTGTGCAATGCATCTGCTTTATGTATGTCTCATATATATATTTTCTCTGTGTTTATGTAAAATCAATAACACTTGCTACTTAATAGCTAATTACAGTAGATCTACGTTTTAACACCTCCTATTTTTTTCAATTCAGTAAGGAGCAGGATAGTGCTGAGAAGTTTTCAGGAGTTTAGAAAATGAATGGAGTTTCCTAAATTTATTTCTGAGAATGCAGGATAATGTGGGGAGCATTTGACTGAGTGTTAGTAACGTTGATTCTACTTCTGGTTTGGTTACTAGTGTGATATATTATCTTAAGGATACAATTTTAATTAATGATACAGACCCTTCTATAAAATATTTTGGCATGCAGTGGTGGAATGTGCTGTATAAAAATTTAATATCTGTATTATACAGCTTTTTCAAACCTTTAATTTTCTTCTGATCTGTCCAATTTCACAAAAAGCTAGCATGCTTTTTAGCTTGTTGCTGTGGATACATTCAGAACAGCACTCTCTTGCATGTACAGACATTACTTGTTGCAAAAGTATTGCAAGTCAAACGGTTGCTTTTTAGGCTTATTCTTAAATTAAAGGTAGAAGGAAAGTGACAGTTATATACTTTCACTTTTCGGTAAGTTATTTGATAGAGTGACATGTTAAATCTTTTTTTCAAAAAATTAATACAAGTTGGGTTGCATGTAAATTGAGGTGAAAATTAGTACCAAAGAGAAAAAAAGGAAAAAAGAAAGGAGAACAATTTATAGGAATTTATGGGAATGTGCTAAATCAAGAGCCAGTGGAGTATAAGGATAGGACTTATTTAAAACTTCATTAATTAATATCTTTGCCAAGGTCCAGAAGACGGGATTAAGAGCTCAGTAATGGCATTTTCCAATTATGTTGTAGTGTTTTGCTTTAAATAGTCTCTTCGTACATTTTTGGCTGAGACCAAACATGAAAAGTATACCCAAACAACTGCATTGTTTCTTTGTTTGTGTGTTGGGAAGATTCTCACAACAGTAGATGATTAATACAATTCTCCCTGACCCAAGCAACTTATCTATTTTTTTACTCTTGTTACACCATGTTCAAAGGATACCAAAAATAACATGCAGTGTAACTAACTTCCATAAATATTCTGTATCACTGAAAGAAAGAAGATAGATGAATAATAAATAAAATGAACCCAGGCCAATCATAAATTTATCTTGGTGTAAACATAGTATTTAGATACATTACTCCAAAACAAGCAAACCAAACCCTACAAAATTAATATTTTTGGATAAAATGAAAACCTTGGCTCTGACACTGAATCTCGTTCATATTAAAAGAGTGTTACCATATTTCCTAGGGAAGTGAAAAGAGAGTTAAGTTACAGCATAAATTGCCAGCCTCCTGTTTGGGAAGCAAATTCTGGATCGCAGTGGCTGGAGAAACTCATGCTTAGCACCCTCTATTAGCAAGAACATTTATTCTATTAGCAAGATGACTGTATGTCAGAGCTTTGAAAATGTGCTATTATTGGTCCAAGAGCTGATCTAGGTAATTAGTTTTGTTGGTAGAGACTTAGCTGAATGCAACAGAAATATGTTGTATATTGTCCCTAATAGTGCAGAATAATATCTCCAAGCTTTTAGAGCAACGTTTTAGATAAACTTTCCTTTGGAGGAACAGCAGAGATGTCCCACATTCACTTTCTTTTTATAATTATTAGTTACCACAACTTTTCACTGAAAAGAAGCTGAATATATGCTTGTTGCGTGAAATACATAAAGGCATTGGTCTATAATAGTATTATTATTTTTAACTTAATACTTCAGAAATAGTAATAGTCTTATATAGAAATATGATCCCCAGGGAAATGAAGAAATGTTACAACATTCAATGATTTATATAAACACATAGGCCTCCTGGGCCTCCTTTTTCACAATCTGTAGCTGAAGGAATGTTTTCTGATTAATTAATAAAGACAGAAATCAGATATACTTAGTTGTTCTTCAGCCCCCTGCTAAAAACAGAGTGTCTTGAAGTTCAGAAGCTCAATAAAACTAAATTTTATGCTATTTTACATATGGATTATCCCATATTATGAAACTAAATAATCATTCTTTGCCTTTTAATGTAAGATTTGCAACAGAGATTCTCATCTGATTCCCATATGTGCATCTTGTTCAATTTAGTGTTGATTAAAACATGAGAGTTATCAGACGAGTCTTCTGTGTGGTCTGAGTTGCTGGTCTCAGCTCTTTACCATGGAGACAATTCTTCCATACCATTAAGAATCCCAGCTTTCCAACTCAAGATATTCTATGATTCTATGTTTAATAATTGATGTAATTACAAAAAGATATAATAAGAAATCATGTACAGTTTTCAGTTATATAAAAGAAGTGTCTTCCCTGAAACTCTGTGTCCAAAATCTAATGGACACATGCTCAGAGGACCATGTTGTGCTATTGGACATGCTCCGATGACAGCATTCAAGATAAAAAACAGGACTCGAATAAAACAGGTAAGTATATCACTGTGGCTGAAGAACAGCCAAGTTTAAGATTATGTATGAAAGATGATTTAAAGCTTTTTTCTAAAAAGCGTTAATGAGCAACAGAAAATAATATTATGAAGCTGTTTCCATACAATGTTCTGTAGTTTCCTGTCCACCAACAATTACAAACAAAAAAAAATAGAATTGTATTTATGTTGATATTAATTTACTTTGATGGCACTTTGGGAAGAGTAGATACTGCATGAGATGATTGATTTTTTTCTTCTCCCTTTTCAGACAGCTAAATTACATTTTGAGACAGAGCAGCGATTCATTTAGTGTCATTTAACTGATAGCAGACACCATTCATGCTCTCTTTGCAGAAATATGCATCTTTTCTTTAAACATGAAGAGGGACCAAGTAGTTTGAAACAAGAGGCCTCTGAGTGAGGTGACAGTAGCTGACCTAGCCATTACTCATGTCATGGTTCCCACTCACCTGGAGTGAGTTTCTTCCACCATTTTGTCATGACCTAAAAGGTTACACAGCCCATGGGTGTGCAGAGATCATGACTGTGTGTTTGTAGGATACAGTAGTATGCAAGAACATGGAGGCTTTTATCCTCTAAATTTTTCTATTTTATTACAGATTACCACAAATACCAAAAAAATCACCGCAGGCATGTATACTACCACAAAATCACCACTAGCAAGTATACCTATGATTGACAAAGTGAATATAAATATGTATATACCAAGTTATTACATTTTACTATTAGTAATCAATAATAGCAGCTATCACTCATATAGCAACAATCAATATTATAGCAACAACCAGTAACAGCAACAACCAAGTAAGTATATACTATTACAGGTTATCACAAACTTATCATTAGTGAAAGAAACTTATTAACAATATATCAGCAGATATACTTATGATAGACTAATTGTATGGGTATATAATACTGGGATGAAGAGAATCAGACAGATTTCAGAATGAGCTAAACCACCCCAGAGGGGAAGATATACCAATCCCAGAGGGGGACCCAACCACCCCCAAAAGAGGGAAGGACAAACCAAACCAACCCCGAAAGTGGGCCCAAAGAGGGACCAATATAATAATAGACAGTGTCTCACTTCAAAGAAGGTCCATGTTAGAGCCTGGAGTCAGCCAGACATCTTCGGAGAGAGCCCAAGATACTGTAGAAAGTTTGTGCTTGTTTCAGCCTGCATAGGAAAGGAAAAGGATGTGCAGCACGGGAAGTTCTCAGACAGAGAGGCTCCATTCTGGATAAAAATTAAGCCCTTTTAATATCTGGAGGCATAAGAGGGTGTGGGACACCATCACATTGAGCAGCCAATAGATGCTATTAATTCTCTTTTCACTGGTAACAGCCAATAAGTGATGATGTTTTCTGTTCTTTCAGACCAATTTTATTTTCCCAGACTGTTTCCAACTCTGAAAGTTCCTGTTACAATTTTTGGGTCTTTTTGCGCTTATCGGTGGTATCTCAGGATGTCTCCAGTTTCTAGGTATCCCAGATGAACTACAAAGAGGCCAGCTGCACTTTTCAAGGATGTTTCTGATTCCCAGGCCTGGTTCCCAGGCTGGCAGGTTTTTTTTTTTGTTGTTGTTCGATAATTTTTCCCTTCTAACCAGGCTGTCTTTCTGGCTACTCGCATCTCATTGACCTTTCAAGGTTTAGTCATTTTATAGGACAGAATTATTAGAAGTTAGTTTTCTTATTTGTTGTCTTTCTGATATGGCAGTCCTGTTTGTTTATAGCACTTACCTTCCACTCTTGAGCAGTGCCTCTCTGTGGGAGGGCTCACAAAATTGTGATGTTTTTTGATCTACATAGGAAGATTTCACAAGTAGAGCTCTACAAAAATCTGTATGAAGAAAAACCCCTGAAAATGGTAATTTAAAATACAAACTAAAGAGATGCATTTCACTTTGATCTTATATGAAAGATCTCTTAATTACACAGTTGGTCTCAGTTTTCAGCATTCAGTTTTTGGCACAAACTCAGAATACTTTCTATGAATGGTAATCAACACATGTGACAGGTAGGTGCCTGGCCCAAATGGCTCCATAGAACTTGTCCTGCTTTCCTTAAGCATCTTTTGGGAAGAGAGTTTGTAATCAATTTTAATTTTGCAACTTTGTTTTCCTTACAATAGCAGAATATATATGGGGTGAACAACTGCAAATCCATAGTCCTCAAGATTCTTTTGTTCAAGAGACCAGGTTGACAATATTTTCAAGGCAAGGTAATCTTTACAACTTAACCTAAAGTTCAATAGATGAAGCAGAACCATGATTTATATATGAGTTTTGTTTCTGCAACAAAAGGCATTCCCCTACTGTACCAGCAACAACTGCTGGAGTGCATTAATCAGACTTTAATTAACATGGAATAAAGGTGATAATTTACATTTATTTCAGATAGATAGGCACATTGTACTTCATTTAGCAAATGAGAACTGTCAAGCACTGCCAAAGGACCTTAGACTGAAGGGTGAGTTTCAAAAATGACTCTTATACCTGACTGAGCCTTTGTAGGAGAGAGCTTTCAGAATGTTTATACAGGGATCATTAGGCATACCTCAGGCTAAGCTGTCATGAATCTTTGAATAAGGAACACTCAAAGGTCATCACATATGAAATATTTTATAATGACACATTGTCATAATATGTATGAAATGATGATTTATGCAAAAAAGCTACATTTAGTGGTGGCAAATGACAAAGAAGCAAAGACAAATTTTGTGTCTGCTTAGACGGATCTTAAAACAGTAACTGTAGGAGAGACAACAAATCGTGTGCACCCACCGATGTGCAATTTAAGAACTATTATCTTCCCGATTAATTGGAGGCGGAAGGGTAGTGATGCACCAGATTAGGCCTGTGCTCTAGGAGGTGCATGAGGTCTGCATGAGTCACACAGTGTTTTCCATTTACAGCGTGCTCTTGAGCACCATAGGAGAGGACAGAAGATAAGTAGCTGGGACAATGAAGGACACTGAAGTACACCCTGAAGCAAAAGAAAGCTTGTGGTCTAAAAATCTGTGTTTGAAGATGCAAAAGGGCAGTGCAGATGCAACAAGTAAAACTACTCAGCCAGCAAGATGCACTGCAAATTCAGATTTACCAGAAAATACCTATCATGCAAAACAATCCATAACTGTTCTGCTTTTCTGTCTGTTCTTGTGCTTGTTAAAAAATGGTTCAGCTGTCCTGTGCTTACTGAGAAAGCAAAAAAAGAGTATCATGTGCTCAATAGGCATGAGAAGTGCTTATAAGTAGCAGCTTCCAAGATAAAAATTGGCTTCTGACACATACACGAGTATAGTTTGGACTGCCTGGGTCCACTGTCATCTTCCAATATTCTCCTAACACTTGGTGTGGCTGGATGGCAAGCAGATTTAGTATGCTTGGTTTCTTCAAGGAGAAAATATTGCTAAAGATGTGTTTGGAAGTGCAGATTTTATAGTTCTGTTGTTTTGTATTGTAGTTGTCCTTTCAGTACTGTGGCTATGTAGCTGTACAAGTGGTTCTTGCACAAGGAGAGCCTGGTGCTTTTTAGGCATAAATGAACCATTCTTTCACCTAACATCTTGTGGCTGGTAAATAAACACAGCTAGCCAAACAGTGCCTGTGCTTGTGCCCTTCCTGTGCTCTGATTTTGCACTGAGGAGCCATACATAAAACCATGGAGCGTAAGGGCAAGGGTATGTGAGTCAAAATGATGATGGGGTGGTTTGGTGCAAACCAGGCTGCTTTGCAAGGTTTATCTCAGCAGTTTCATGATGCTTCTAACAGTAGGATGCTGTGAAGGCCAGCTGGGCTGAGGGTTTCTACCAGCATCCCAGATGTAGCTCTCAGATGATGTTCCCAAGTATGCTCCACACCAAGGCAATGTGATTGGTCAGGACCATGGCTTTCAAGACAATGACAAGGAAAAGGCAGCAACACTCTAGGCTCAATCAATAAAATTGCTGAAATGAATAAAAGTGTGCTAATAATTCAGGATAACCACACTGGAACATGAGCCTGAGTCAGTCTGCGGTATATAGTGCATAATCCCAGTGATTTCTGTTAGAGTGATTTCTTAGGATTTATGAAAGGTACTTATATCTAAGTCTTCCTCTGAATGTCTGGCTTATGCAATTCCTTTCAGAAGAAAAACAAACTTTAGAAGTTCATGTTAAAAAAGGCGTGAGAAAAGACTGAACACATTTTAGCTTGTGTAGGTCAAAAAGTAATTTTTTTGTAACTTTTGTCTATTAATGTTTACCTACCTGTACACACGCACAAAAAAAAAATTAGATTTTTTTTCTGACATTAGCCAAATTACTAAATTACCTGTAGTAAGTTTCACCCATATCTAACAGACCCACATTTGCTGAGATCTTTTAGTCTAAGGAGGAGCACACACTTCAGTGATCACTTGTGCAGTGCTGAACTCTAATTATAAGGCAGACATACAGGAATAAGCAGAGGGGTAAAGGTGGCATGGGACAGTCAGAATTTGATCATGCACAGAAGTTCAGAGCATCATACTTATAAATGCCATGTAAAATACATAACCAGGACTGGCTAAATGCAAGACTCTGATCTTTCAGTAATCTCTTTTCTAGTAACAGGAGGAAGGCCACAGAACATAGTAGGTAAATAGCTTGCATGTTATCAGAATAATATAGGTCTCTGGTGTTTAAGGCACATGACTTCTATTCCTACACATTGGTTGTAATCTCTCTGGCCCATTTATCTTGTGTTCCTTAAAGTAAAAGAAAGTATGTAAAATGGCCTTGGTATTTCTGTTCAGTGTGTAGAACTGTATGCCATGCTTTGTTCTTTATGGATTTGTCCATGATTTTCACTCTTTGAGAGGTCAGCACCTTTATGCTATATATACTGTGGGAGGTATGACCTTTGCAGGACTGGGATTCCAGACATTAAACCTGGAAATTGTCCTGCTTTCATCAGCTGAGGAGAAAAAAATATTCTATTTTGCGCTGTGTTGTAGAAAATAACACATTATACAACAAATGATTTCCAGTGCCTCTGACACCTTTTGTTGTGCTTTTTTCATTTCCAGGTTTCTTTGTAAGTATTCTTCCACAAGATGCTTGTTCATGAACAAGATGCCCTAATGAAATCAAAATTCTGTAAATAATACTTTAAAAAAAATCACAATTTTAAAAAAAAGTCTCTATAGGTGTTGATCATAAGCCATGGTTATTTGAAAAGAAAGGCAATGTTTTAATTTGTACAAGTAAATACAGTTATTAAGCAATTAACCATACAGGCATCTATGGTTGGTAATCATTGATGTTTAAACGAAGACAAATTACTTTCCTAAGAACAGAATTTTGCTATTGGCTTCTCCAATGCTTTTCAATGAAGTATAAAGTACTGATAGTTACATATAAGAAGTAAGAGAACCAGACTGAATGGTCATAATAATCCTCTTAGAGGTGACTCAACAAAAATGTTTGCCTCATTAACTTAAAAATAAAACTCTCCCCAACAAAAAGATGAATATTTTTTTCACTAGAATTATTATTCTTTGGCAATGAGTAGTGTTCTTGGAAAATTAGTATTTAATATATAAACAATTAGTAAGAAAATTAAGTCAATTATCAAACACAATTTCTGTGTTAAATGTTAATTAAATTCAGAAGTATTTTTAATAAGATTAATATGGAGAAAACAAATTAAGAAAAAAGTCAATTCAGCCTCAGTTTAATCTATTAATCAAGAACAGTGTTTGGTTTTTATAGACATATTTATAGCAATACTTATAGTAATGGTTAATTTAGCATTCAGAAGTTCAATTCATAACCAAAGGGCTTGAAAATTCAGTTAAGCCTGCTGTTTATATAGTTGAACATAAGTAAAAGACATATTTCAATGAAAACATTAAAAATAAAATATCAGCAATACTCCTTTGATCTTAACAAAAGTGCTGAATTATGCCTGACCCTGTATTGATTTATACTTTATGGCACTGTTTGAATAAATATGCATCTTAAAATATGCAGTAGCAATGAACTTCAGTTCTTCAAGGTACTGAAGATAGGAAAGATAAAAATAGGGCAGCAAGGACCTCAGTCTCTTCTTCTCTTTGCTTTTTCTTTTGAGTAGTTATGTGGAGTTGCAGAGGATATAACTCAAAAAAATAGATTTTATTTTAAGTGTGTGTAAAGTTTGATTTCTCATCCAATCTTTCTATTCTAAAAAAATTAATGATCAGAATATGTCCCAATGTATTGGAAAAGACAAGAAAATTAAATGAAACATGTTTTGATCTTCTCTCTCCCATAATCTAAGAAAATTTAACCTGAAAGTCATTGTGATGTGGTATAATGATATGAGAAATTAATTCATGTTTGCAAGAAATTCTTTTTACAGAGAGTTTTGAAGATAGAATTCTGGTTGGGGAAAGAAAGATGGTTTTGGTGGTCATTTTGGCTTTTTGGAAAAAAAAACCCTAAATTGTAACTACTAAACTTAGTTATCTTGTAAGATGCTACACAGAGAGAAAGAATTTGTAATTTTTACCAAAATGTGCTTGGATATACCTTTTTCCTATACTATGCACCTGTGCTTGTAAACCCTGTCTCATATCATTGTGCTTCTCATAGTAAAACTGTCCCTTTATTCTTCTAAAAGCAGAATACCTGTCATATTTGTTATTTTCTGGCAAAGACTCTCCTTTGTTTGCTGTGACATAGCCTTAGCCCAGCTTGTCTGGGGTGCGCAGCATTTCCAGTCGATCCTCAAAATCTCCATCTGTGTGGCTGTGGTTAACTAGCTGAGGTACAGTGAAGGAGGCAAAACATGTCTCCGTAGCAGGTAACTTCAAGAGTATTGACAGCTGCTGAGGGCTTGCCATCTCCTTCCACTGAGATATTCTCACTAAAACTCTTAAAGATCTCATCAAAGCCTAGTGGATGAGGAAAAGGCTGTGGATGTTGTCTATCTAGACTTCCGTAAAGCCTTTGACATGGTTTCCCACAGCATTCTCCTGGAGAAACTGGCTGCTCATGGCTTGGACGGGTGTACTCTTTGCTGGGTAAAGAACTGGCTGGATGGCCGGGCCCAAAGAGTGGTGGTGAATGGAGTTTACTCCAGTTGGCAGCCGGTCACAAGTGGTGTTCCCCAGGGCTCTGTGTTGGGACCAGTTCTGTTTAATATCTTTATCAATGATCTGGACGAAGGGATCGAGTGCACCCTCAGTAAGTTTACATATGACACCAAGTTGTGCGGGAGTGTTGATCTGTTTGACGGGAGGAAGGCTCTATAGAGGGACCTGGACAGGCTGGATCAATGGGCCGAGGTCAATTGCCTGAGGTTCAACAAGGCCAAGTGCAAGGTCCTGCACTTGGGCCACAGCAACCCCATGCAATGCTACAGGCTTGGGGAGGAGTGGCTGGAAAGCTGCCCAGCAGAGAAGGACCTGGGGGTGTTGGTTGACAGCTGGCTGAATATGAGCCAGCTGTGTGCCCAGGTGGCCAAGAAAGCCAATGATGACATCCTGGCTTGTATGAAAAATAGTGTGGTCAGCAGGACTGGGGAAGTGATCGTGCCCCTGTACTCGGCACTGGTGAGGCCGCACCTCAAATGCTGTGTTCAGTTTTGGGTCCCTCGCTACAAGAGAGATATTGAGGTGCTGGAGTGTGTCCAGAGAAGGGCAACGAAGCTGGTGAAGGGTCTGGAGCAGAAGTCTGATGAGGAGCGGCTGAAGGAACAGGGGTTGTTTAGGCTGGAGAAGCGGAGGCTGAGGGGAGACCTTCTTGCTCTCTACAAGTACCTGAAAGGAGGTTGTAGAGAGGTGGGGGTCGGTCTCTTCTCCCAGGTAACAAGTGATAGGATGAGAGGAAATGTCCTCAAATTGCACCAGGGGAGGTTTAGACTGGATATTAGGAAATTTTACTTCACTGAAAGGGTTATCAAGCATTGGAACAGGCTCCCCAGGGAAATGGTTGAGTTGCCATCCCTGGAGGTATTTAAAAGATGTTTGGATGAGGTGCTTAGGGACATGGTGTAGTGGTGGTCTTGGTAGTGTTAGGTTTACAGTTGGACTTGATGATCTTAAAGGTCTTTTCCAACCTATATGATTCTGTGATTCTGTGATTCTGTGATATTCCTTGACCTATCTTCCAGAAGGATCTGTTCCATGATCTTACCAGGCACAGAGGTGAGGCCGAATGGCCGGTAATTCCCAGGGTTCTCCTTTTTACCTTTTTTTAAAAAAAAGGGTATGAAGTGTCCCTTATTCCAGTCACTGGATACTTCACCTGACTGCCATGACTTTTCAAATAGGATGGAGATTGACTTAGCAACCACACCTGCCAGTTCCCTCAAGACCCTGGGATGCATCTCATTGGGTCCCATGGACTATATTCAGTTTCCTCAGATGGTCTTGAATCTGATCTTCTCCTATGATGGGTGAGACTTCATTCCTGCCGTCCCTGCTCTGAGATTCAGGCACTTGAGAGATGTAGGAGAAGCAATCTCTAGTGAAAACAGAGGCAAAAAAGTTGCTGAGTACCTCTGCCTTCTCTATGTCTGTTGTCACCACATCCCATTTCATTTATCAGGGGGTACAAATTTTTTTTTTTCCTCCTTTTCTCACTAATGTACCTGTAGAAGCCATTCTTATTATTCTTCACATCCCTTGCCAAATATAGCTCCAGCTGTGCCTTAGCTTTCCTGATCCCATCCCTACATCCCCGGTTAGTATCATCATATTCTTCCCAGGATGGATGCATGTCCCTGCTTCCACTGCCTATGCATTTCCCTTTTGTGTTTCTTTTTGACCAGGAGGCCCTTACTCAGTCATGCTGGTCTCCTGCCTTCCTTGCCTGATTTCTGCACAGGGTAATCAAGAGCTCTTGTGCTTTAAGAAGAATGTCGTTAAGTAGCTGTCAGCTCTCTTTTACTCCTTTATTCCTAAAGGTAGTTTCCCAGGGGGTCCCATCCACTAGTCGCTTAAACAACTGAAAGTTTACTTTCCTAAGGTTTAGGGTCTTGATGACGCTTTTTATCTGGCCTGTATCCCTCAAGATCATGAATTCCAACAGGGCATGACCGCTGCAGGTGAGGCTACCACCAATTTTGACCTCTCCAATAAGTTCCTCTGCATTAGTGAGCAGCAAGTCCAGCAACATGTCTCCTCTGGTTGGACTTTCTGTCACCTGGATTAAGAATTTGTCTTCAATGCACTCCAAGAGTCTCCTAGACTGCTTCCAGCTTGCTGGACTGCTTTTCCAGCAGATGTCAGGGTGATTGAAGTCCCCCAGCACGATCAGGGCCTGCAAGCTTGATGTTTCTTGTATTCCAAATAAGAACTCTTCATCAACATCCTCCCCTTGATCAGGTGGCCTGTAGTAAACACGAACCACGAGGATTTCCTGTTGGCTTGGTCTCTAATGTTCACCCATAATTTCTCAACCTGTGCATTGCAGTTTTTCAAAGACAACTCTGTGCAATCAATCCATCTTTTTTTTTATGCAGAGGACAATCCCGCCCCTTTCTTTCCCTGCCTGTCCCTCCTAAACAGTTTACAGCCATTGATTGCAGCACTCCAATCATGTGATTCATCCCACCAAATTTCAGTGATAGCAAACAAATCATGGCTTTCCAGCTGCACAGCTGGAAAACTTACTGTTTCCTCCTTTCGTCCCCTATATTACCATATTACTGTTTAAGGTGTCCCTTGAATAGCATCTGTAAGATGAATGAAATTGGAAGTGATTGACAAGCCTTCTCATATGGAAGGACCCTGCAAACTCAAGGGGGCTGCTTAAACATACGCTATTAAATTACAAATTGTTAAATTTCATCACATAATCCAGACCTTCAAAAATGCCTAATAAATACATATTTCTTATGAGTTTCCCTACATGTTACATTTTAATGCAACAAAATAGGGTAAAAAAGCCCCAAGTACCTGTAGCTATATCTTTAGATGTCAAGACATGCTTAGACCATTCCTCACATGTTATTCTCCAGTGCAACTATATAACATCTCTTGAGAAGCCAGCACCACTGAGGACACTGAATTTCCTTCCATAAAAAGAAGACCTTGTAGGCATATCCAGAGGTCGATATCCTCGTCTATCCACTAGGTTATAACCTATTACTGGAATATTTAACTCTAAGGCAATTCCCTAAATTGCAAAAAAAGTCACAAATAAACAGACATACCTATCCTGCTATTTTTGCATTCCCCCAGATATTTGTAGCAATCTTTTCAGCACTCACAAGCAAAACATCCCCGGTTGTGTATGCTTTGTTGGAATGTGCGTGCTATGGCATGGAGAACTCTTAGGGGAATTCTGTAATCTTCTCTGCATGCATCACACATGGTTCTGACATGGATAAACTACCAAAGTAAACAATAAGGAGAAGAATATTTAATATAAAACCTCCACCGATGTAATACAGAGTCAGAAACACAGACAGCTGAGACAGTTGTATTAAAACATGTCTGTGGTTGAATTTAATGTTTATAAAAGATGTTGGAACAGCAGCCCTAGAGATGGATGCTTTTTATTCAGCCACACCAGGGGGAGAGTCCATATGCTTTTTTCTGTTCCATTGAACAGACAACAGAAGGGCATTTCTTTTTGCCTAAGAAAGCATAGGAAGATCATACTCAAGGGAAATGCAGCTATAGGACTAGATGCTACTGCACCAAATAAACACCAGTAGACATGCCCCGTGGTACAAATCCTGTAGGTATGATCAGTGAGGAAGGAACAATAACTGCCAGTGTGCCTTATTTCCTTAGCAGTATAACCCAGTGTGTACCCGTATACACTCTGCAGCTGACTTTTAGCTTCAAGTAGGTAGAAGTTTTTCATTCAAAGTTGGTTGGTGGCTGCAGACAATCACAGGTGGCTAACCCTGCTGTCGTCTGTGTAGGCTCTTCATTAAGCAGGCCTCTTAATTTACTTCTTTCTTGACGTGTGATGTACATGTAACAAAGGGTGTTTGTCTTGTGAGGTTTTGTGTTGGGAAAGGCATACTTTGTACAAACCCATCTGTAACAGAGGACAAAACACAGCATGAGTCTACTGTTGGTGTGTTTACCCCTTTCTGTATTTCCTAAGCAGCTGTGCATCATCACAGACTCTCCTACACAAAACCCTGGGTGCCAGCTTCATGGAAGAGCTCAGATAAGCTGCTAGCTGTAGTCACAAGGTGGGACCAGATGTGGGAAGATGCAAAGGTATGAAAGGAAAACAAGCAGAGGGGGAATTAATGCAGAGAGAGAGCATAAGATGCAAGTTCAGGCCAGGAACTTGCCTTGTTGTCACAGGAGAATCAACAACCTGTTTTTCCCACCAAAAAGAGAAGTCAGCTCAGTGATGCCTTGAACTATCTTCCTTAACTTTATAGAAAGCTTTTTTTCACAGAGTATATAAGGGAATTTGCCCTTTATTCATGATGGGTTATTCATGATGGGAAGAAAGGATATAAGGACTCAGTCCACCTTTTTGATCTGGTCAGCGTTTTACGTACTCTTATCACACAACCCATTTCTGCCAAGACTCACCTCCTCACCATGGAATTTTTCATTTAAATGTTGATCCATACGGAGGCTGCAACTGGCAGATCATACGCGTCCTGTGGGGATATTTAGGGTGCATCTCAGAAAACCTTTCCATTGATACACATTTGCATCAGCTGAAACCCATTTCATAGCCCTACAGTCTTTCTTCTAGATATGCTGAATGACTTTGTAATCACATAACATCCCATTAGATTGCACCCCTCATATCTTTCAGCGCCTGCAGCCTATCAGATGCTAATTTAACTAATAAGAGTTTCAGGTATCCTACTTCATTAATGTCTCATAAAATTCGGCCAATAAACAAATACCGGTATCAGCACATCTAAGTCTTCTTTAGTGAGTAAATCTCTTTGGCTGATTATGACAGGACCACCACTTGAACAGAGTTCTAGTGTGGGTTTTTCTAGGTCTTTTCCTACAAAAACATCACAGATAAATCTAAATAATTCTAAACTCAAACTTTTATACTCAGAAAGATTGATTACAGAAAACTAAAATATAGAGTATTTAACATTCTTCATGGAGAAAACTCCAAGCTGAGAGAGCAGGCTGAATGGGAAAAAACGGTTCATACACAACCTTCTCTCTGCCCACATGTCATTGCACCCAGGCACTTTCTACACTGTGACACACTCTCCATTCCCACCTGGCCCTCTGAAAATTGCTTCCTCCTTTCACCCATCCTTGGAGGCCAGACTTGCTGCACCTGCTCCTTGCTGTCATATCTCACTCCATCTGTAGCTTCTTAGCTTTTAGAAGTGACTTTCTCTCTCTCTCTCTCTCTTTTTGCCCTCTACCTCCTTCTCTTCCTCCTGTCAGCATGCTCTGTTTTCCCCAAGGCAGTCAGCAATCTCCCTTCCTCCCTCCCAGCCCCCTCAACAATCCACCCATCCTCCTCTTCTTATGGAAACACAGCACGAACCAAGAGCTAAACAAACCAAGAATACAATATGTCACAGTCATCTTCTACCATGTCTTCATAAGATCCAAGCCAAGACAAACTATTCATTATTCAAATGATATTTAATGTGATGACTGTATCCAAACAATTTCTTTTTGGTTTAGAAATCAGGCATGTCATACTCAAGGTTGTAAATTTATCCACAAAGCTTGTAATCTGATTTAAAACCAGCAAATTGATTACTGTTTCTTTAGCAAATGCTGCTGTTAATTTCTCAGTTTTCTAGTATTCACTTTTAGTCAATACCTAACTTAGGAGCACTAAGGAAAGCAGAGGGGCAAGGAGAAAACTCTGGATCAGTTTCCAAAGTCATCCTTGGAACTAGCACAAGAAGTGATCCTGGACAAATTGCTGTACCACTCTGTGCTTTCACTCACAGAATCACAGAATCACAGAATTGTATAGGTTGGAAAAGACCTTTAAGATCATCAAGTCCAACTGTAAACCTAACACCACCAAGACCACCACTATATCATGTCCCTAAGCACCTCATCTAAACGTCTTTTAAATACTTCCAGGGATGGTGACTCAACCACTTCCCTGGGCAGCCTGTTCCAGTGCTTGACAACCCTTTCAGTGAAGTTAAATTTCCTAATATCCAGTCTAAACTTTCCCTGGCACAACTTGAGGCCAGGGTGCAACTTGAGGCCATTTCCTCTCATCCTATCACGAGTTACTTGGGAGAAGAGATCGACCCCCACCTCTCTACAACCTCATTTCAGGTAGTTGTAGAGAGCAATAAGGTCTCCCCTCAGCCTCCGCTTCTCCAGCCTAAACAACCCCAGTTCCCTCAGCCTCTCCTCATAAGACTTGTGCTCCAGACCCTTCACCAGCTTCGTTGCCCTTCTCTGGACACGCTCCAGCACCTCAATGTCTCTCTTGTAGTGAGGGGCCCAAAACTGAACACAGCATTTGAGGTGCGGCCTCACCAGTGCCGAGCACAGGGGCACGATCACTTCCCTAGTCCTGCTGGCCACACTATTTTTGATACAAGCCAGGATGCCATTGGCTTTCTTGGCCACCTGGGCACACTGCTGGCTCATATTCAGCTGGCTGTCAAACAACGCCCCCAGGTCCTTCTCTGCTGGGCAGTTTTCCAGCCACTCTTCCCCAAGCCTGTAGCATTGCATGGGGTTGCTGTGGCCCAAGTGCAGGACCTTGCACTTGGCCTTGTTGAACCTCAGGCAATTGACCTCGGCCCATTGATCCAGCCTGTCCAGGTCCCTCTGCAGAGTCTTCCTCCCCTCAAGCAGATCAACACTCCCGCACAACTTGGTGTCATCTGCAAACTTACTGAGGGTGCACTTGATCCCCTCATCCAGATCATTGATAAAGATATCAAACAGGACTGGTCCCAACACAGAGCCCCGGGGAACACCACTTGTGACCGGCCGCCAACTGGAGTAAACTCCATTCACCACCACTCTTTGGGCCCAGCCATCCACCCAGTTCTTTACCCAGCAAAGAGTACGCCCGTCCAAGCCATGAGCAGCCAGTTTCTCCAGGAGAATGCTGTGGGAAACCGTGTCAAAGGCTTTACTGAAGTCTAGATAGACAACATCCACAGCCTTCCCCTCGTCCACTAAGTGGGTCACCTTGTCCTAGAAGGAGATCAGGTTGGTCAAGCAGGACCTGCCTTTCCTAAACCCATGCTGGCTGGGCTTGATCCCTTGGTTATTCTCTACATGCCGTGTGATGGCACTCAAGATGATCTGCTCCATCAGCTTCCCCGGTACCGAGGTCAGGCTGACAGGCCTGTAGTTCCCCGCATCCTCCCTCCGGCCCTTCTTGAAGATGGGCATCACATTTGCTAATCTCCAGTCAACTGGGACCTCCCCAGTTAGCCAGGACTGCTGGTAAATAATGGAAAGGGGCTTGGTGAGCACATCTGCCAGTTCCTTCAGTACTCTCAGGTGGATCTCATCAGGCCCCATAGACTTGTGAGTGTCTAAGTGGTGCAGCAGGTCACTAACCATTTCCCCCTGGATTATGGGGGCTCCATTCTGGTTCCCGTCCCTCTCTTCTGACTCAGAGGGCTGGGTACCCAGAGAACCATTGGCCCTGCTATTAAAGACTGAGGCAAAGAAGGCATTAAGTACCTCAGCCTTTTCCTCATCCTTGGTCACTGTGTTCCCTCCCCCATCTACTAGGGGCTGGAGATTCTCCTTAGCTCTCCTTTTGCTGATAATGTATTTGAAGAAGTATTTTTTGTTGTCTTTTACAGCAGCAGCCAGATTGAGCTCTAGCTCGGCTTTGGCCCTTCTAATTTTCTCCCTGCACAGCCTTGCTACACCTTTGTAGTCCTCCTGAGTTGCCTGCCCCTTCTTCCAGAGGTCATAGACTCTCCTCTTTTTCCTGAGTTCTAGCCAAAGCTCTCTATTCAGCCAGGCTGGTCTTCTTCCCTGCTGGCTCATCTTTCGGCACCTGGGGACAGCCTGCTCTTGTGCCTTGAGGACTTCCTCCTTAAAGAATGTCCAGCCTTCCTGGACTCCTTTGCCCTTTAGGGCTGCCTTCCAGGGGACTCTGTTGACCAGTCTCCTAAACAGGCCGAAGCCTGCCCTCCGGAAGTCTAAGGTGGCAGCTCTGCTTACCCCCCTTGCCGCTTCTCCATGTATCAAAAACTCTATCATTTCGTGATCACTCTGCCCAAGATGGCCTCCAACCCTCACACGGCTCACAAGTCCTTCTCTCTTTGTCAACAAGAGGTCCAGCGGGGCACCTTCCCTAGTTGGCTCCCTCACCAGCTGTGTCAGGAAGTTATCTGCCACACACTCCAGGAACCTCCTAGACTGTTTCCTCTCTGCTGAACTGTATTTCCAGCAGACATCCGGCAGGTTGAAGTCCCCCACAAGAACAAGGGCTAGCGATCATGAGGCTTCTCCCAGCTGCTTATAGAATAGTTCGTCTGCCTCTTCATCCTGGTTGGGTGGTCTGTAACAGACTCCCACCACAATATCTGCCTTGTTGGCCTTCCCCCTGATTCTTACCCATGGACATTCCACCCTCTTGTCACCATCATCGAGCTCTAAACTATCCAGACACTCCCTAACGTATAGGGCTACCCCACTGCCTCTCCTGCCTTGCCTATCCCTCCTGAAGAGTTTATAGCCATCCATTGCTGCACTCCAGTTGTGTGAGTCATCCCACCATGTTTCCGTGATGGCAACCATATCATAGTTTTCCTGATGTACAATGGCTTCCAGCTCCTCCTGCTTGTTGCCCATGCTGCATGTATTGGTGTAGAGGCACTTCAGCTGGGCTGTCGTCCATGTCTCCTGCATAGAGGAACACCCCTTGTGTGCTTTGAGGTGTTTCAGTGGCATTTCCCTCTTGGCTCCTCTTGCCTCAGTATCCCCTCGCTCAACTCTGTTCAACTTCAGCTGTGCCCCAGCGTACCCAGCACATCTCAGACACAGGCTGAGTGCCCTCACTGCCACCCGCTCCCTCGAACCATGGTACGTCGTCCCTCAGCTTCCCTCGGGCAAGCCTGATATTGTCCCCCTCCCCCTTCAAGTCTAATTTAAAGCTCTGTTGATGAGCCCCACAATTTCCTGAGCAAAGATTCTCTTTCCCCTTTGAGAAAGATGAACCCCATCAGATGCCAGCAAACCTGGTGCTGTGTAGGCCATCCCGTTATCAAAAAAAATAAATCCGTGGCGATGACACCAGCCATGGAGCCATGAGTTGATAGATTGGGTGCCTCTGTTCCTTCTAGTGTCACTGCCCACAACTGGAAGGAGAGAGGAGAAAATAACCTGAGCTCCAGAGTCCCTTACTAGCCATCCCAAGGCCCTGAAGTCTCTTTTGATTGCCCTAGGACTTCGTGTTGCAGCTTCATCGCCCCCCACATGGAAGAGCAGTAGGGGGCAATAGTCCGAGGGCCGTACCAGGCTAGGGAGTATCCTCGTGACATCCTTCACCCGGGCCCCAGGGAGGCAGCAGACTTCCCTAAGAGGAGGGTCCGTCCGGCATAACGGACCCTCCATTGCCCTCAGAAGGGAGTCACCCACAACTATAACCCGTCTTCTCTTCCTTGTGGAGGTGGTGTTGATACAAGAGGTACGTTCTTCTGACCTAGGCAACACCTCTGGTGTAGAGGGACTGTCATCCCCATCCTCCATTGACTGGCCTTCCACCTCCAGGGCCTCATACCTGTTGTACAGAGGCACCTGGGGAGGCGAGGTGGGCAGGGAGGGCCTTCGCCTGCCACCACGAGCGTGGACTTGCCTCCATTCACTCTACTCCTTTGAGCTGCTGCCTTCAGCCCGGTGGGGGGGACACAGGATCCTCTTGATCGTGGGTTCTTACTGGTGGCTGCTCCTGTTCCTGTCTCGGGGGGGCAGAGCATGGCACCACCAGTCGATCTCTTTCTCAGCCTCCCTGATGCTCCTTAACCTTTCTAGCTCCTCCCATAGCTCTGCCACCATGCAGAGCAAGCCATCCACCTGGTCACACCTCACACAGCTGTCCGCACAGCTGCCATGCGTGAACAGAGAGAGGCCCTGGCACTCCCTGCAGCCTGAGACCTGGGTGGCTGCATGTTTTCACAGGAGCTCCGTCTGGGTAGCCACATCCATTCTGGCAAGCACAGGGGGCATCGCTTTCTGAGGAGTGAATACCATAGCTAAGTTTCTTCTGAGGGATGGGGACAACTGAATGAACTCACTTTTCGCAGTTCCTCTTGAGCTGTTAGGGTGACTTCGCCTTCCCTACACACCCTGCCTGCGCGAACTGTCGCGCAAACTGACACACCACGCCCTTCTGACGTGCCACGCCCTGTTTGCCCATCCTGGTCGCCGCGCTCCTGGTTGCTTGCGCTCCCTGGGGGCTGCTCTTGTACCGGACGGGAAGGGAATTGCCGCCATCACTCTTGTGCCCGCCCACACAGACTCAGAGCCGGGCCCTCATCAGGAGCTCCCGCCTTCCTGCTCAGGGGCTGGGGTGTGGCTGCAGTAGCCCTCTCTCTCCATGCCCCTCCCCCCTTTTTTTTTTAATCCCTTCCCTGTGTGGTTTTGCCGCGGTTTAGCAGATCCAGCAACGCTCCCCCGACACGGTCCTCTGTCTCAGAGCTCCTCGCCTTGGAGGCTTCGCTGAAATGGATGAGAGGGAGGTGATTCGAGACAGCCAACATGGCTCCACAAAGGGCAAATCATGCCCGGTGGCCTTTTATGATGGATTGTGTTGGTGGATAAGGGAAGAGTAACTGACGTCATCTACCTTGCCTTCTCTAAGGCCTTTGGCATGGTCCCACATAGCATCCTCATTGCTAAATTGGAGAAGTATGGGTTGGATGAATGGCCTATTCAATGGGTAAGGAATTGGCTGGCTGGCCATGCCAAAAGAGTTACAGTCAATGGCTCAATGTCGAAGTGGAAGGCAGTAACAAGTGGCGTCCCTCAGGGGTCCATATTGGGACCAATACTACTCAATATCTTTATTAATGATACAGAGGGTGGGATTAAGTGCACCAAGCTGAGTGGTGCAGTTGCTGTGCTTGAGGGAAGAGATGTCATCCAGAAGGACCTTGACAGGCTTGAGGAGTGGGCCCATGCGAACCTCATGAGGTTCAACAAGGTCCCGCACCTGGGTCAGGGCAATCCCCAGTATCAGTACAAACTGGACAATGAATGCATTGAGAGCAGCTCTGCAGAGAAGGACTTGGGGATAATGGGGGATGAAAATTTGGATATGAGCCGGCAATGTGTGCTTGCAGCCGAGAAAGCCAATCATAACCTGGGCTGCATCAAAAGAAGCGTGGCCAGCAGGTTGAGGGAGGTGGTTCTCCCCTTCTACTCCACTCTGGTGAGACCCCACCTGGCGTCCTGCATTGCAGTTCTGGGGTCTCTGGCACTAGACAGACATGGACCTGTTGGAGTGGGTCCAGAGGAGGGCCACAAAAATGATCAGAGGGCTGGAACACCTCTCCTATGAAGAAAGGCGGAGACAGTTGTGGTTGTTCAGCCTGGAGAAGAGAAGGCTCTGGGGAGAGCTTATTGCAGCCTTTCAATACTTAAAGGAGACTTATAAGAAAGACAGAGAGAGGCTTTTTACCAGGGCCTGTAGTGATAGGAGAAGAAGTAATGGTTTTAAACTAAAAAAGGGTAGATTTAGATTAGATATAAGGAAGAAATTCTTTACTAGGAGAGTGGTGAGGCACTGTAACAGGTTGCCTAGAGTAGTTGTGGATGCCCAATCCCTGGAAGTGTTCGAGGTCAGGTTGGACAGGGCTTAGCAGCCTGATCTAGTGGAAGATGTCCTTGCACATGACAGGAGGGTTAGACAAGATGACCACAGAATCATAGAATCATAGAATATCTCAAGTTGGAAGGGACCCATAAGGATCATTGAGTCCAACTCCCTGCTCCTCACAGGACTGCCTAAAAATAAACCATATGACTAAAAGCATCATCCAGATGCTCCTTGAACTCTGACAGGTTTGGTGCTGAGACCGTTTCCATGGGGAGCTTGTTCTAGTGACCAACCACCCTCAGTGAAGAACCTTTTCCTAATGTCCAATCTGAACTTCCCCTGATGCAGCTTCATTCCCTTTCCTCGTGTCCTGTCACTGGTCACCAGAGAGAAGAGATCAGCAGCTCCCACTCTGCTGCCCCCCTTGAGGAAGTTGTACACTGAAATGAGGTCACCCCTCAGCCTTCTCTTCTCCAAGCTGAACAAACCAAGTGACCTCAGACGGTCCCCATAAGTCTTACCCTCACGGCCTTTCACCATCTTGGTCGCCCTCCTCTGGACACACTCCCATAGTTTGATGTCCTCCTTATACTGAGGCTCCCAAAACTGCACACAATACTCAGCGTGGGACTGCACCAGTACAGTGTAGAGTGGGACAATCATCGCCCTCGACTGGCTAGCTATGCTGTGCTTGATGCACCCCAGGACACAGTTGGCCCTTTTGGCTGCCAGGGCACGCTGTTCACTCATATCCAACCTGTCATCAACCCAGACCTCCAGATCTTTTTCCATGGGGCTGTTCTCCAACCTCTCGTCCCCCAATTTGTATGTATAACCAGGATTACCCCATCCTAGGTGGAGCATCTGGCACTTGTTCTTGTTAAATTTCATACGGTTGGTAATTGCCCAGCTCTCTAGTATGTCCAGATCTCTCTGTAAGGCCTCTCTACCCTAAGGGGAGTCCACAGCTTCTCCTAGTTTAGTATCATCGGCAAACTTCCTTAATGTACATTTGATTCCTGGGTCCAGATCATTTATGAAAACATTAAAGAGCACTGGCCCTAAAATTGGTCCCTGGGGAACCCCACTGGTGACTGCCGCCAGTCTGATGTAACCTCATTCACTATAAGTCTTTGAGCCTGACCCGTCAGCCAGTTGCTCACCCAACGTATTATGGACTTGTCTAGCTGTGTGCTGGACATTTTATCCAGAATGATACTGTGAGAGACAGTATAAAAGCTTTGCTAAAATCCAAAAAAATCACATCTACGGGCTTCCCTTGGTCAACTAGATGGGTGACGTTGTCATAAAAGGAAATTAAGTTAGTTAAGCAGGACTTTCCCCTCGTGAACCTGTGCTAACTATGGCCAATGACTTCATTGTCTCTCAAGTGTTTTTCAGTAACTCCCAGAATAACTTTCTCCATAATTTTACCAAGCACTGAAGTGAGACTGACAGGCCTCTAATTACCAAGGCCTTCCTTCTTGTCTTTCTTGAAATCTGAGACAACATTTGCCAGCTTTCAGTCAACTGGGACCTCTCCAGAATCCCAAAACCATTGAAAAATAATGGAGAGAGGTCCCGCAATAACATTGGCCAGCTCTTTCAGTACCCTGGGATGAATCCCATTGGGCCCCATAGACGTATATGCATCCAGCTGGAGCAGCAAGTCTCAAACAAGTTCAGGATTGGCTGGGAGTTCATCATCCCCCCCGTCACAATCTTCTAACACAGGGCTCCGGGGGTCCCACAGCCCATCATCAGTGTTGAAAACAGGGGCAAAGAAGACATTAAATGTCTCTGCTTTCATAGAATCATAGAATGCTTTGGATTGGAAGGGACCTTTACAGGTCATCTAGTCCAACCCCCCTGCAAGAGCAGGGACATCTTTAACTAGATCAGGTTGCTCAGAGCCCCATCCAACCTGACCTTGAAAGTTTCCAGGGATGAGGCCTCCACTACCTCTCTGGGCAACCTGTGCCAGTGCCTCACCACCCTCATTGTAAAACATTTCTTTCTTAAATCCAGTCCAAATCTGCCCTCCATTAGTTTAAAAACCTTGCTCCTTGTCCTGTCACAACAGGCCTTCCTAAAAAGTCTGTCCCTGTCCTTCCTATAGGCCCCCTTTAAGTCCTGGAAGGCTGCTATAAGGTCTCCCCACAGCCTTCTCTTCTCCAGACTGAACAACCCCAGCTCTCTCAGCCTGTCCTCGTAGCAGAGGTGCTCCAGCCCTCGCATCATTTTTGTGGCCCTCCTCTGGACTCGCTCCAACAGCTCCATGTCCTTCTTGTGCTGAGGGCTCCAGAGCTGGACGCAGTACTCCAGGTGAGGTCTCACCAGAGCAGAGTAGAGGGGCAGAATCACCTCCGTCGACCTGCTGGCCATGCTTCTGTTGATGCAGCCCAGGATATGGGTGGCCTTCTGGGCTGCGAGTGCACATTGCTGGCTCATGTCCAGCTTTTCATCTATCAATACCCCCAACAGCCCTTTTCTACAGGGCTGCTCTGCATCACATCATCCCCCAGCCTGTATTGAAACCCAGGATTGCCCTGATCCAGGTGTAGGACCCTGCACTTGGCCTTGTTGAACCTCATGAGGTTCACACAGGCCCACTTCTCCAGCTTTTCCAGGTCCCTCTGGATGACATCCTGTCCTTCTGGTGTTCCAACTGCCCCACTCAGTTTGGTGTTATCTGCAAACTTGCTGAGGGTGCACTTGATCTCGCTGTCAATGTCATTGATGAAAATATTGAACAGCACTGGTCCCAGTATGGACCCCTGAGGGACACCACTCATCACTGATCTCCATCTGGACATTGAGCCGTTGACCGCTACCCTCTGGATGCGACCATCCGACCAATTCTTTATCCACTCAACAGTCCACCCATCAAATCCATATCTCTCCAATTTAGAGAGAAGGATGTTGTGGGGGACCGTGTCAAAGACTTTACAGAAGTCCAGATAGATGACACCCATTGCTTTTCCCTTGTCCACTGATGTGGTAACTGCATCGTAGAAAGCCACTAGGTTGGTCAGGCAGGACTTGCCCTTGGTGAAGCCATGTTGGCTGTCTTGAATCCCCTCCCTGTCCTCCATGTGCTTTAGCATATGTCCCTATTTGTCTATCTGCATTGTCTGCATCCCTATTTGTGAGGTGACCAACCTAATGAAGTAACAGAGCAATGTTATCTCTGATTCTCCTTTTGCTGTTAACATATTTTAAAAAGCCCTTTTTGTTGTCCTGCACAGTCCTGGCCAGCTTGAACTCTGATTGAGCTTTGGCTGCATGAATTTTCTCCCCATAGTGGCGAACAACATCTCTGTAGTCCTCCCATGTCTCCTGTCCTTGCTTCCATTGTCCATACACTTTCCTTTTCTGCCTAAGTTCTAGAAGACGATCTCTGCTCAGCCAAGCCATTCTTCTGCCTTGCTTGCTTGACTTCCAACACTTTGGAATTGCCTGCTCCTGCTCTCTTAAGAGATAGCTCTTAAAAAGTGACCAGCATTCATGGACCCCAACACTTTCAAAAGCAGATTCCCAGGAGACCTTACTAACTAGCTCTTTCAGCAGCCCGAAGCCTGCTCCCCCCATATCCAGGGTTGAAGATTTGCTAGCATTTTTTCTCCTATTACCAATGACTTGAAATTCAACTACTTCATGGTCACTGTGACCAAGACTGCCACCAATCATCATTTCACCCACAAGTCTCTCTCTGTTTACAAACAGCAAATCTAGGAGGACGCCTTTCCTAGTCGGCTCCCTTAGTACCTGCACCAAGAAGTTACCTTCAACGTGCTTCAGAAATTTCCTGAACCTGTTTGTGTCCACTGTATGATATTCCCATTTGATATCTGGGAAGTTAAAATCACCCATAAGGACCAGGGCAGCTGATCTAGAGATATCCCCTAATTCCTTGTAGAGTAATTCATTGGTGTCGTCATCCTGGTTGTGTGGACAATAGTAGACTCCCACAACAACATCCTCTTTATTTGCTTTCCCCTTCATCCTTACCCAGAGGCTCTCAACCATGTCGTCGCCAACTGTAAGCACCATACAATCCAACCCCTCCCTTAGATACAGGGCCACCCCTCTGCCTTGTCTGTCCTGCCTACTCCTCCTGAAAAACTTTTAACTGTCCATCACAGCACACCAGTCACAGGACTTGTCTCAACAGGTTTCGTTTATGCCAATTATGTTGTAGCTCTGGGAGTGGGCCAAAACTTCTACCTCCTCTTGTTTATTCCTTATGCTGAGCATGTTAGTATAAAGACATTTCAAATGTGTTCCAGTGCACTCAGCGCATTGTGGAGCAGACTGAAGGACCTGGTTAGCACACTGTCATTCGAACATTGGCATGCCACCCTCAGGCTTATCTCTAGGGAGCCTGGTTTTATCCCTTCCCCCCTTCGAATCTAGTTTAAAGCTCTTTCAATGAGCCCTGCTAACTCTTGCATAAAGATCCTTTTCCCCCTTTGAGAGGGGTGCACCCCATCTGTCGCTAACAGGCCTGTGTCTTGTAGATCTTTAAAGGTCCCTTCCAACCCAAGCCTTTCTCTGGTTCTATGAGTCTGTGATTCTATGACTGATTCTATGATTCTCTGATTTGGAAGACCAAACATAGTTTAAGGTTTTCAAAAGAAAGAAAATATGACTCAATTTGCAACTGCCCACTGCAACTGCTCAGCACAGCTTGCTCTGCCCTTCGTCTTCTACCAGTCCACTAGTCTTTTTGACATGGGTGTCAACATACATGGGGGGAAAACAGATAGATAGATTTTGATAGATCTGGTGAACAATCTTTGCCAATACCTGGGGCAAATGTTCTGCTTCTCCTTTGGTTTCTACATGGGACGGTGAGATCATGGCTTCAGTTGCAAATGAGCTTCTTACCAATACCAGGTCCATGAGGTAACTAACAAACTACCTTTGTAATCAGAGCTCTGTATCAGTGTTAGGTTTCTGCACTATTCAGGTGTGTGTCACATTTTTGAACAAGAGCAGTGCAGACTTCTGTGGATTTTTAGTGTTGCACATAGTTACTTAAGTGGCAGAAGCTTACAATTCAGTCCTAATAGTAACCAAGTTTCAGCCAGCTACAGAGAAGTTGGTGTACAGCCCCAGTACAGAGCATGCTAACTTTAAAAATTTCAGAAAGGCTAATTTAGGATGGCAGTTATAAGGATGCAAAGGCCAGCTAGCCCTGCCTGGTGGGATAACTAAGTAATGAAAACAGGAATCCACTTAGGTATAAAAGGCTTCCTGCTGAATGTGGAGAAAGACACTCAGGCTGGGAACAGGTCTAAAGGAGAAGAGGTTGTACCCCTGAGAAGGACTGAAAGCCACTTCTGCCTGATTTGAAGAAGGGTAAAGTTGTTTTCTTTTGTTGCTTTTTTAAAAAGCATAACAAAAGTATGGAAATATTCCTTTGTTTAATGGAAAATACAGATGACGTGAAATTTCACTGCTGATTTGCATGGCTTTACAAAGAAAACAAATGGTGGAAGGACCTCACAGACTTGTATGGCTTTGGATACAAACTCAATGGCATTAATTTAATGTATGCATAGAAATATGATATGCTTAATTTAAGCACTGCAGTATTCAATATCTAAGTTTAAAGTCCTGAATTAGTCTTTTGAAACATTACTTGAAGAACACAAAATATAAAAATTTTCTGAAGCAAAAAGCTAGCTTAAGTTCAGGGTTTAAGTAAGAGGCAAAATGGTTGAGAAGGTGAATCACCAGGCACTGTGTATGTTAGTTTCTGGAACTATGTATGTTAGTAGGGAGAACATTTTGGGACTTTACCTATTTAATATAAAATACAAACTTCTACACTGTTGGGAAGCTGGACACCCTAATACTGGTTGGGGAATATGTATGAAAATCAGAATCCAGACCAGTCCCACTTTTGTATTGTATTCTGAAAGCATCACACTTCTTTGTTTCTTGTTCTCAGTTTTGTGTATTCATGCTTACAGGGTAGAGACATTATAATTAAGCTCTTTACCCATAACCTTTTATATTTAAATCTTCTTTATATTGACTTTTACATACGAAAAACACTGTTTTTTTTTCCTGTAGGTCAAGCAACTTCAGCCTGCTCCCTCAAATTGTTCTTCACATCTCACACCTTTTCATCTGCAGTGCAGTTCAAATTCCTGCCTTAGACCTGCTTGTTTGATAAGTGATGTCAAAAAGCAACTAAGAATATATAAGCTCAAACAAGGCCTCACCTCTTTCTTTTTCTCCTATGCGTAATCCTTTCATTTGGCCTTACTGTGATCGTCTGCTCTGTGCTCCTAATTCTGATGACAGCCCTACTCAGTTTTGACTGAAACCCATGACTTTTAAAAGGATTCAGCACTTTTAGGAAAAGAATCAGAATCCTGGAAATTTTTACTACATAATCCACATTTTATTGATTCTACCTGAAATGTTTTCATGTTTAGTGTCATATATTTTACAATTAAACTACTGTATTGAAACTGAGGGGTCCACAAGCTTTGTATGGAGCTTGTATTTTTTTTTTTCCTGATGAATGTGCTACACAGCCTACTGTGACTGAGATTTCACCATATGCCTCCTGGTTTCCCTGGTTTTCTTGGCTTCAGTACTTCACTACTTCTCTATTTGTTATCATATACTTTTGCATGGCATGATCATTTAGCTGTGCACTAGAGTCAAGGCTCTTGTGCCCTGCTTCAGTGACATAAGCAGGCTAGTTTTTCTTCTATTTGGTTCAAATACCTAAGGGAAGGTAGTAATAGATTGCTTTCCTTCTTTTAGTACATGGGTGTACATGGATATAACCAGTAACCTAGCCCAAAGTAACAATGAAAACTTCCCAATATGTCTGTTTAACAGATTCTTACAGTGGTTTTGGCTGGGATAGAGCTAAATTTCCTCATGGTAGCTAGTATGGGGCTATGTTTTGGATTTGTGCTGAAAACAGTGTTGATAATACAGGGATGTTTTCATTACTGCTGAGCAGTGCTTACACAGAGTCAAGGCCTTTTCTGCTTCTCACACCATCCTGCCGAGGAGTAGGCTGGGGGTGCACAAGACATTGGGAGGGGACACAGGTGGGACAGCTGACCTCAGCTGACAAAGGACATACCATATGATGCCATGCTCAGCATATAAAGTGGGGGAAGAAGAAGGAAGGGGGGGACATTTGGAGTCAGGGCGTTTGTCTTCCCAAGTAATCATTATGTGTGATGGAACCCTGCTTTCCTGGAGATGGCTGAATGCCTGCCTGCCGATGGGAAGGAGTGAATGAGTTCCTTATTTTGCTTTGCCTGCGTGTGCAGCTTTTGCTTTCCCTATTACACTGTCTTTATCTCAACCCACGAGTTTTCTCACTTTTACTCTTCTGATTCTCTCCCCCATCCTACTGGGGGGAGTGAGTGAGCAGCTGTGTGGTGCTTAGTTGCCAGCTGGGGTTAAATCATGACATATGGGAAGGGATTTTTTTTTTTTTTTTCAATACAGTGCTTAGTCTGCATTCCTTTTTAAGATATCTAAGCACTCCATACTATCTAGACCCAAGTAACCAAAATGGTACAAAATACATACTGTGGATAAAATTCCACAATGTATTTTCTCTAACAGACTGATAAAATGATGTTGCTGGTGTAAAGTCTCATTTATGTTTCTCCTTCCTTTTCTTCCCTCCTGTCTCCAAAAATCAAGAAAGGAGCAGTCAGTCTTTATTATCTTTGATTCCTGATTTTATGAGTAGCGTAGGGGACATGCAAATGAAATTCCATTAAAACATCCATATCTTCAACAAGCCATATACACTGCAGCTATATTTCCAGTGGCCAGCTTTAATTGTTCCTCATTCATTTCTGCAATATATTTTTACAGGGAAGGTATCAGTGTAATTGAAAATTAAAAAAAAAAAAATCAATATAACTTGAATCTACATTACACTGGGGCCTTATATTCATGCATTTTTTTCTTGGATTTTTGAGAAGCAGCTTTGCTCTGGTACTCTTCATCCACCCGCATATTCTGGTTAGATATTTTTAAATTCCAGTCATCATACAGTCGGAATTTGCAGGTGGTTCTCAGAGAACTTTTTCCCCTCTAGCTAGCTGTGGAAAGGACAATGCAATTAATAACAGATGGTATGGAATGACCACGTCCTTGAGAGAATGCCTTATTGGCACCTCCTGCTAATTGTATCACATATAACGCAAGTAAAAGCACAATAAATCTGAACTGGGAGACATTTTATGCAATAGCTCTTCTCTCTTTCCAGACGGTAAATTGCTCAGCTCTTGAAATATCTATAACCTTGTGATACTCAACTTGCATTAGCTTAATTGCCGTTTTTCTTTTCTTCCTCCCTCCCCTTCCTTGCTCTCCCTCTCATTTTTTGTTCCCTGGGTTTGTAAGAGCAATTCTGCTTTGTTAGTCTATCTGCCTTATTGCTGTGAGGAAAGGATCCATATTTGCTGTCTTGGACAGAATTTTGTCGGGTCTGTTCTGCAGACTTATTGGTAAATTGCCCTTTTTAAAGAGCTTTAAAGCACTTTGCTTGATACCAGAACATGACTAAATGCTGAAGGAGTTTAAAAGAAGTCTAGAAGAGCATTCTCATTAACTGTGAGATGGAGTGAACTTTAGATGGATTAACAGATATACCATATTCTATTTCTGAATATGACTGCCATGCTAAAAAAAAAAGTCCTGATGCACAAGGAATTTTTCTTTCTCACAGTAATAAATCAGTAGCAAAGAAGTTCTGTGGAAAAAATAAGAAAAGATTGCTGAAGTCTCAAATCTCCTTTTGCCTTGTCACCATATGAGGATGAAGAAGGGCTGCTTCAGCAGAGTCTGCCTCTTGGCAGTGGGGGAAGAGGAGACTGCTTCTTGTGAAAGTTCTGCTGGATTTTTTTTTTTATTGCTACTTACATCATTAATTTCAATCCTGGTTTTGGTCCAAGGAGAAAATAACACATAAGTGAACAGAAACATGTATATAGAACTGGTTTCAGGAGATGCCATTTAAGGTGCAAAATGATGCACACAGTGACCAGCATCTACAGTTGCAAGTGCCCTGTCAACATGTAGTTGACTTTTAGGCCTAAGTGTGCTGGTTTTGGCTGGGATACAGTTAATTTTCTTCATGGTAGCTAGTATGGGGCTATATTTTGGATTTGTGCTGAAAACAGTGTTGATAATATAGGGACGTTTTCATTACTGCTGAGCAGTGCTTACACAGAGTCAAGGCCTTTTCCGCCTCTCACCCCACCCCACCAGCGAGTAGCCTGGAAGTGCACAAGAAGTTGGGAGGGGACACAAGTGGGACAGCTGACCCCACCTGACCAAAGAGCTAATCCATACCATATGATATCATGCTCAGCATATAAAGCTGGGGGAAGAAGAAGGAAGGGGGGATGTTCGGAGTGATAGCTTTTGTCTTCCCAAGTAACTGTTACATGTGATGGAGCCCTGCTTTCCTGGAGATGGCTGAACACCTGCCTGCCCATGGGAAGGAGTGAATGAATTCCTTGTTTTGCTTTGCTTGCGTGCACGGTTTTTGCTTTCCCTATTACACTGTCTTCAGCTCAACCCACGAGTTTTCCCACTTTTACTCTTCTGATTCTCTCCCCATCCTACTGGAGGGAGTGAGTGAGCAGCTGTGTGGTGCTTAGTTGCCAGCTGGGGTTAAACCACAACACTAAGGTATCTCCCTAGCTCTCCTAGTGCCTGTATGGAGAAAGCAATTTGACAGAGAATTGTTTTTTGTGGAATATTTCAGTAAGATGGAGCAAAGTCTGCAAGTGATTATTCAAACTCCAGTTGGGCCTGTACCCAAGGTGGAAAGGTGCCAAGTCATTTTAATCCATTGCCCAAGCACCTGTGAAGCCCTTTGGGTGTCTCTTGTTCCATGTCATGTGCTGTGGAGTGATCTGGTGAAAGGAGGTCTTCCCTGGACAAGATAAGACATAGCACATCAGTGCAACCCCCAGAGGAAGGTATGCATTGGATTGGAAATGAGAACTTCCAAATCTAAGTTCCATTCCTGCTACTGACTTTCTGAATGTTCATAGGCAATTTACTTCATTTTGTGCTTTTGTTCCTTCTCCCTGTTCTGGTCTATTTTAAACTGCAAGCTCTTGAATGGTAGCTAACCTGAGGACTCCTTGATGCTATTGGAACACACAGTAATGTTAGTAACATAATGAACTACTTTGGCAAGTACTTTAAAAACCATGTGTCAGTACCAAGACTGCTTTAGGAAAAGCATAGAAATGCAAAAGGTATTCCCAAGAGACTGCTGAAATCTGAACTAAAATTTTTTCTTAGGATTTTGATTCTTTGTGCACTGCACCTTGAAGTGTGCCCTAAAGTATCCATGCTTTTGTTTTTTTGGCAAGCTCATCTGGCACTTTCTTGTTACACAACTTAGAACTGAGCTCTCTCATGTCCCTGTGAAGCCATTGTAGTCTGACTCTGCACCCACGTAAGTCAATAATAAGATTCCCATTGGTGTTCTGAGACAAGAAAATACACTTGAAAATGCATTTATTTTGGAGTATATGTGTTGAAAAAACCAGAAAAAAATTCATTTTGAATAAAATATATTTTGGTGCCAAGAAGGTAGCCAAGGATTGAAGTCAAAGAGGGAAAGAATAGATAGTATGAAAAATAACTGAAGAAATGGACAAAAACTAGAATGGCCTAGTTAATGATACAATAGCTGCTTAAGTAACCAACTTTTCCAAAGTGATGCAGGTTTTGGAATTTTTTTATTTGCCTTCTATATTTATTATTTTATTTCATCTTGATGGTATTACTACATTCTAAACTAGAGTTGTGCAATAAATTGTGATAACCCTGGCATCGTTTGCACATCTGAATATCAACTTTTAAATTCAGAGATACTTGAGCTTGGAAAAAATACAGGAATTGATATATAACATCAAGAATGTTATTTGGTTCCCTAAGAGTAATTAGGCTAATCCTGCCTTTATATGAAGAATAACAATTAAAAGTGACATAATGAATTTTGTAGAAACTGATGGAAATTCTTGTGTGTCCAAACAGGCTAGGCCTTGTAATTACAGGTAGGCAGTCAGTATACTTTAGCAACTGACTGTTCACTTGCACATGTAGCATGGAATTTATTTTCAAGTAGTGTTAATTTCCACACTGAGCTTCAAACAGCTACATGGAGAAATATATTAATCCCCCAACTGGCAACATGTTGATCATAATCAAAGATAATTTCCTAATTAAATCAAAACACTGAAAATCTGGAAAACTGTGCTCTCTGCCTCACTGCAAAAGGTTCTTGGCATGTCACTGTAGAAAGGAATTACTTACTGTGCATTGACTTCCCTCTCTGTACTATAAAGATGATAGTATTTATGTGTTGTTAGACTGGTTTCTTTCAGATCCTAACATGCTTTGTTTTTCTGACTAGAAGGCCGTGAGGTTACATATCCATGGCTTTATCCAGTCCAATGTCTCACCACTGCTGAAATGAGCAGAACGTGCTCTAGCCTCATGGAGAGAGGTCCTGGCTTCATACTCCAGCCTTTCTTCAGGCTGGCCCTGACAGCTGGTAGATCTTGCTTTCAAACAGTTCAGCTGCTGAACGTGAAGAAAACCAAACAAAAAAAATGTGAACAGTGTTTTTTAAGACTGTGTGTTGGGGGTTGAATTTAATGATCTGAGAGAAGACTGGAAGAAAGCCAAAGCCAAATGAGGAAGCAGTAGCATGCAATGAGGAAGGCATGGGTTAGGAGAGAGGAGGGAATCATACCTCTCTCTTTTGGTCACAGCAAGATCCTAAATTGTCTCAGCTGCAAAGTGTAGTCATCCTAACAGTAGGCATCTATGCAACTGTGTTAACATGTTGATTGTGTGCTCTGTATGTTGGACAACTATATTTATCATGCCATAATTTTCCACATGTGTTAAAGTTTGAGAGAAATGCATACTCATTGTCTCCACTAAAAGGCCACCTGTTCCTACACACCAAATGTCATGACATTTCCATAGCTGAAAGTCAGTTTGACCTGTGTCAGAAAGTGTGGAAAAGCATCCTTTGAAGCAGCTGTATTAAGACATTCAGTAGGGCTAGATGATCAAACTAGTATTTAGGCATTAAAACAGGTATTCTTATATATCACAGATAGCAATTCACTCATACTTTAATATTGCCATACTTCGATATGCCATACTTCAATATGGCATTATCTTTGACAATTCTGTCATTTCCTGTCCTTCATGGCTTTATTTTTTCAATTTATGCTCTAGACTTAAAAATGAAAGGTGCTTTTCTTAAAGGTCACATCACTTGCTTTGGTAAGTGCATAGTTTGAGTGGGTGGACCTGACTGAGACATAAATAATACTGTGTTCAGCTGATGGTGGGGGAAGGCTGTCATTTTATTTATTTTAGCAGTTAAGAATTTTCTGAGTGGCTTCTCTTTCTCTTTCTCTCAACTGCCATGACTCAAAGATGGGTACAAAGCAGAAAGAACGCAGGTTTACAGGAGACACTCAACAAACACTTTTTTTTTCTAGAAACTTGCTGTATGTCATTACTCATTATCAACACAGAGCAGTGCTGTACACTCTCTCTCTACTTTCCTGATTTTTAACTTTTATTTTCATAAGTGTACTCAGACCTTGTAGTAAATATCCATCAAAGTGATGATTTATCTTGGGAGACAGGACTTGTCACCTATTACTGTTCAAATATTCTGAACGTTTCTTTAGACCTTCTTTAAATTTACTTATTTTTCAAGGTGACATCTTTTTATTTTCTGAGAAAGAACAAAGGAAAAGTATCATTTAGACCATATTCACTGTCTCTGATAGCTTTGGTCCATTGTGGGGCAATGTTTTGTTGTTCTTAAAATCCTTCCAATTACAAGGTAGTGAATGGAATTGTAAGACATAAATGAGTGCTTCTGTATAGCATAGTGCCCAAAACTTAACAGTAAAATAAAGCAGGTAATGCTTTCTCATTCTTTGATACTAAAAATTATAGCAGGGCATAAGAATGTAAATGCTATTGTTTTTGGTGACATCTAGGAAGGAACATAAAAGACGAAGGCAAGGATGAATTCAAAACATTCCAAACAAGTAGGCTATCGCAGTGTCAGGCAATCAGCAAATCCTTAGAGGTCTTGTAAGCTACAAGTTGTACTTGAATAATTATCTTTGAAGCTCTTTGAAGCACCTCTCTTCCATGCATGAATTTGTCTAAGCCACCATTTTAATCCAATTCATACTTCTGCTACCCAAAACATCCTATGATGGCAAGCTCCATGATTTAATAATTAATTTACTCACTTTTTTTTCTGTTTAATTTAAGCCTCATTGGTACATGTTATTTCTTGTATTATGAGAAACAGGAAGCAACTGTTTCATATTTGTTTCATTACCTTTAGGTATCTCTATTACATTATTTGACCTGCATCTTTTGAAAGTTGAAGAACACTTGCCTGTTGCATTTCTCTTGTTTAATTCCTGCTCCGATGCAAGCTGTTTCCACATCACCAATCACTCTGTTTATCTGTCTCTATACCTTTATCTTTTTGAACTGACTAACTGAAAAAGCAGGCATGGAGCTTTGCCATGCTGTGATGACACTAGCCAGAAGCACCAAGGAAGATGTCATGGTTTAAACCCAGTCATCAACTAAGCACCACACAGCCACTCACTCACCCTGCCCTCCCACCTGGATGGGATGGTGGAGAGAGTCAGGAAAAAAAAAGTAAAACCTGTGGGTTGAGATAAAGGCAGTTTAATAGGACAGCAGAGGAAGAGAAAATAATAATGATGATAATAATGATAATAATGATAATAATAATAATAAGAATCATCATCATCATAGAATCATAGAATGCTTTGGATTGGAAGGGACCTTTACAGGTCATCTAGTCCAACCCCCCTGCAAGAGCAGGGACATCTTTAACTAGATCAGGTTGCTCAGAGCCCCATCCAACCTGACCTTGAATGTTTCCAGGGATGGGGCATCCTCAGCTTCTCTGGGCAACCTGTGCCAGTGCCTCACCACCCTCATTGTAAAAAATTTCTTTCTTAAATCCTGTCTAAATCTAAAACACAGCACTATACCAGCTGCTAAGAAGAAAATTAACTCTATCCCAGCTGAAACCAGGACAGAAGACTAATGACAATAGTAACTAGAATGCACAAAACTGTAAAGCTATAGGATCAGCATAGGGGTAGGTGTCCAGACAAAACCCAGTGCTACTTTCTGAATTCAACCTCTTTCTAAACATACTGTGTCGTCCAGCCATCTTTCAGGGACAGCGAGTAAGCTTATAAAGACTATGAAAATTTATTCAACTGTGTAAGTACAAAGTATTTACTTGTAAATACATTATTAACATCAATATACAATATTGATAATATCAAACACAATATTAGTATCAGTGGAAAGCTGCACATGGGATAGACTCAAAACACATCTAGTAGGACAGTAGTTGCAAATCTGTGTAAAATAGGTTTTCTGAGCATTACTCCTGAGACTCTTACTAAATTATGTTCTTCCTTCTTTCCCTTCTGAGATCTTAATCTAGCAAATCAATAATAGTGATGCATCTTTGAGCCAAGATTTGTCATGTGTCTAGCAACCATACTTCTTATTAGGACAACTATGAATTGATTTGAAACAGAGAACACATCACAGGAGAGGATGACTATTTATCTGTCTGCAGTTTACCAAGTAAACATGGAGAGGAGGAAGAACTGGCATACACCCCAATTCCACCTGATGTAAAATTAATCAACAGAAAGAAACTGTTATCTACTAAAAACATGGAGAATAAAAAGTGTTTGTTCTTTCTTATCCCCCTTTACCTTTCTTTGCATTTTGCTATTTCTAAACAGTTTACTCATGTCAGTGGGTGTATAAGTGCATATTCACTGTAGTTAAAGGTTAGGGATATTTCATCAACAAAAATGGATAGCTATACTAAATGAAAGTTTGATTTGCAGAAGGAGGAGAACACAGCTTGTTCCATGTCTAATTACTTTTTTAACCTTGTACCTGTCTTAATAACTCAGCAGATCTTGTCTACCTATCAACAAAACAAGATGTGCTTGGAGCTCAAATTTTGGTAACAAGGATCATTGAATATCCAATTTAAAACAATGTATCATTGTGAGAGAGGAAAATTATTTAGGGAACCACTTATTGTTCTCTTTGCCTTTATTTCTCTTCTTTGTTAGGAATATAATGTCCAATATCTATTTTTTAAATTGTCCTGTTTTATCCCCTGCATCATACACATTATTTCTGCCTATGCCAAGGATTAACAACCTTTTTTAGATAACATGTACATAAAACAATTTAAACAAAATAACATCAATATTAAGTCTGAAAGAAACTTTAACCATAAAAATAAAAGATAATTCTGAAAAGTTCTATAAATAAGAAACATGAGCAATGAATTTGCAACAGCAACATATAAGGGGCTTAAGTAATACATTACTAACAGTATGAAGGAATGTGAAAATAAAGAGCAGAGAAAGCGATCCGACATTTGATGTACAGTGAGTGTATTATTGCATTTGGCAAAACCAAATGACACTTAACAACTGTCACATATGCATCATGATGGAAATGGGTATACTGGGCACAGTACAGTTAAACTTTATGGCAGCAGTAGATTTGGATATTTTGCATGAAATGGGAGGAAGAGCTTAGAGCTTATGCTGAGTCTTAAATATGTTCTGACAGAGCAGTGTGTATGTTGTTGGGGATTTTTCTTAATTTAATATCCACTGCATGTTTTCCTGGTATGGTAGGACCATACCAGGGCATGCATTGATTCTTACTTACTTGTACTGTTAAGCATTTGTTGATAAAGTGGAGAAAGAAATGTACTGATTGTCTTTCCACATGTTTCCCAGTTAAATAAGAAAGAGGCATAGGAATAAGATGGTGTGTTAAATTATAAAAATGTTCCTTTTTTAGTATTTTTAGGAGTCCTAGACGGATTCATGGCTACAAAGAGTTTTCTTTGAGTTCTTTCCTCTGTATTAGATTAATATCTCATTATATCCAGATAACTTTGCCTTTCTGGAAGTCCTCACAATTATTATTGTCATTATTGTTGTTGTTAATATAGAACTATGTAAAGATATGAATACATTCAGGGTTTTATATATATATATATTTGAGGGGGGGTTATATCTGAGGTTAATTTTCAATACCAATCAATGCAACAAGTAATCAATGTATTTTAACCTGCAGCATTCTACATCTGTTTTGGAAATAGCACCAGAATTGAAACCTAGCTGTGTAGTTATAAACAGTGCAAGTAATAGTATGATAGATTGAGAGTGATAGCTTGTGTTTGTATGTACAGTAGGAATATTTCCTGGCCTATTCCATCAGAAAGCTGAAAGATGGATGAAATCTCAACAAATAGGAATAACTCAGATATACACCTTCCTAATTTTCAGCCTATTGTTTTGTATGGACCTAATCAATAGTCAGTTACTTTGGTTTAATAGATCTGAAATAAATTAAATGACGGGTGTCTTCTGTTGTGATTATTTAAAAAAAACCCTAAAAACAAACCCATAAAATGCAGCATTCAGAACAAAAGAGAAGCAAAGAGATAAAAGTGTGTTCTTCCTATTGAAGGAAAAGGGATTTTTTTTTTTCATCACTGTGGTGAAAAAGTTCAGCTGAATTCTTCTTTAGTGCCTGCTAGTGAATTTGCTACACACTGATCCAGTGGCTTTGATCGCTGTTGCTTATCATGTTGCCATCTCGTGATGTCTTTCAAACCACTTTTGTAGGATTGGCAGAACCACTGACAGTGAGTCTCATTTAGTTGCCAATTCTATTTGCAAAGTATGGTCTCATCTCTGTTGCTATGGCAATACGATGTTATACAGTAGATTTCAGTAACTGTCTATTAGCCTCAGCATGTTTAGGCCTGGAGAATAGAAGTCTGAGGAAGCAATTCTTCAGGTATGGTTTTCTGCTTTTTAATGTGCATCGAGCAGGTATCTGCTAGAACCATACATAGATTGTCAATACAATATTTCTAAACAAAATTTCTAAGTTACAGTATACTGGTGGGAAAATTCAAACTACTGGAGTTCTTTTAAACTACAAAAAAAGTGGCTAGTGAGAACACAATTGAACACATGGATTACTGTGAAGGAACCGTGTGAAAGTTCACAAGAAAAGCACCTGCATTTTATTTAAAAGACTACAGTCTCTTGTTCCATGGTTACTAGATTACATGTCACTCATTGTCACTACATGTATTGTGCATATAAAGGAGTATTTGCCCATGTGGTCTGACAAGCCCGTTGTAAATATAGATATATGTTGTAGTTTGCATTGGTTCTTCACTTACTTGTGCTTACATTTGTGTCTATAGGAGACCGAAATATTCTATTTGCAGAAAGAAAGATAGAGGAAATTCCTCACATGTTTGCATGGCTCAAAACTTATGTAAATTCTCTAAAATCCTCCTTTTACTTCCCTCACCCTGCCCATGTCTCACATACCAAGTTGGCAAGGGGAGAGGACCCTCCCTTCCCAGCAAAACCCTGGATCTGAATCCCAGATTAAAAAGATTCAAAATTCAGGATGCAATGACTCAGGAAAACATGGTCTGGAAACATGGTCTAAATCTGTGTTATTAACACTCAGATGGGTTGGCCAATACTGCTGAAGTTTTGTCCCATATGATTCCAAATTATTTAATGGGAAACTTCTTTTATATCTCTGACTTTTTCTTCTGTCTTTTCTTTGAATGCAGCCCTTTATGCACGACATGATTTACTGCCCCTACCTATGAATATCTTCCACTATCATAGAAAGTATAAAATAATCTCCACACTTAAAACTCAGCTTAGGCACTACTTCTGCTGTCCCAAATACTGTCATTCTACCTTCTTTAAATGTGTTTCTACTGCTAATTTTTTGATGTTATGTTAGTGTCCAGCTCTATGGAATCATAAGATGTCTTGTTGTAAATCTCAGAAAAAACATCTTGTAAAAAGTTGATCCCCAGATATTCCAAATTTGTCTTTTCATCAGATTCCTAAAATACGCTTTTTCTGTTCTTGCTGTTTCCCTTGCTGTCCCTTGATGTAGAATTCACTTCGCAAAGCTGTCGTCTGTTCTTGGGAGGAGCCATTGCCACATCTGTGGCCGGGCTAGGAGAGCCCTGGGATCCTGCTAGCCTGGCCAGGGAGAGCCCTGCGGGGTGCAGCAGTGAGCTCTCAGGTGTGGAGAGGCTCTGCTGACAGCTGAGAAAGATGCAGCAGGTACTGATCAAACCATTAAGTGATCCCATCTGTCTCCTTGTTCATGCACATTCTTTTGCTGAGGCCGATGAATTTATGATGAGTGGCAACATTTTACATTTCCAACCCATTCTGCCTAGAAGGAGACTCAGAGACAGCTTTTCAAACTTAGGTACTTGGTAAGAGCTAAATTAAATAAAAATGAAAGCAGTGTGTTTTATATTTATATGAAGAGTCTAAGAACCGAAAAAAAACCCCCGAAATGTGATAAAGCAATCTGTAATGTGAAAAGCTTCAGAAGGGCTACTTCCTTTTACTGGTAACTAAATCCCATTTTGACTACAAATCCCAAAATATATAACCTTTTTACTTTGTCTTCTTTTGTAAACTTTTTTGTTAATATATTACATACTTTACTGTTGACCTTCCCCATCAGATTCCCTGTCTTACACGTCTCTTGAGTCTTTCAAGAAGGTAAGCTTATCCAAATGTTTTAGTAATGCTAGCATGCTTTCTTATTTTTTCTCTGTCCTCCTTTGCTTGTCTGTTTTTCAAATCTGTTAGCACCAGTTCTTGTCCAACAACTCTTCTCTGTCATTTAGCAACTGCTGAAGCTAAACAGAAAATTAAATGAATCTTTTCTAAAGATCTTTTTAAGGAAAAAAAAAAAAAAAAACAAACCCAAAAAAACCCAAACTAACATCTCTTCCTCTCTCCTCTTTAAATAGGAAATCTTTCCATGTGAATGTCAGTGATATCGGTACATGAATGGCTTGGCTATTTTCATAGGCTTTGAGTACACACAAAACTTTGGTATCACTATGCTATCATTACATAAAAAAGGATTTCCTATTGCAAAAGAAATAGCATAACCTGATTTCAGTCTATGGATTTCTCTTTTGACTATGATATCTTTCAGTGAATTTTAGGTGTGCCAACCAAATGAACTTTAGCTAACTATATGTTTTCTCTTCCTTCATGTGTTTATTTTTAATGCAATATTGCCTCATGACAGAAAAAGCTCATGCTTCGCTTTAAGTAGAACAGTTTGATTGGAATCAATGTTTTGTTGGATGAGAGTATATAAACATACTAAAGCCTGCTCAAAACATCACTCGAAAGTCTTATTCAGGTGATGCACTTTACCACTTACATAATTGCAAGTCAATGGGCTTAAAGTTAATCACATATTTACATATTTTCTTGAATCAGTATTATAACTAAATACTCTTCTGGGCCATGATCCAAAGCACACTGAAGTAAGGAAACAGACCACTGTTAATTCTGACAGTAGCTAAATCACTCATCTTCGGGCTGCTTCAGGCTCATATTCTTTCATAGTTTTACACAGTTGTATTTTGTGAAGACTTTCATCAGGTTTAATGGAAGATATTTGAGTTATTAAAAGTTTATGTCTTTCACCATTTTCAGCGAAATTCACAAGCACAGAAAAAATTTTAAAGTCATGATTAGGCCTGTTGAAAATGTGGGACTGAACTGTAATGTTCCATCTTGTAACATATCTTTTGGCCAGGTGCCTCACTGAAGATATGTTCTTGTCAGAAGAAAACTCCACTACGAGGAGGAGTGTTGTTGATGCTACTAATAATCGAGAACATTTACTGTCTAATGCTCTTGTTCTTGTCAACAGCTCCAAATGGGCAACTGAAGGCTTCATACCTGCAAAACTTGTTGACAGATGTAACAAAGAGGCAAAGTCCTAAGGGGACAAGGCAACACACTTCTTCTCAATTGGTGAGGACTGAGGCATATTGCCATGCCAGAATAAAGTTGTGTACTGAGATGAATGAGATACACGTGCTCTGTGGACAACTAGGAGACTCCATTCTGTATACCCAATCCTCTGGTAACTCATAAATCACCCATTCAGACCCCATAAAACTGGGGACTGACTGGAAATTCACATTTTCATTAAACATAATTTCTTCTCCTTCCTGCTCCCTGTTCTAGTAACATTCCAATAGCTTCTTTTTATACTTTCCATTTTTTCATGTGTATTTACATTCTTCCTTTCCCATATTATCAGTGACTTTTTTTTTTTTTTTTAACAAGCACAACAGATGTCAGCTCAAACATCAGCTTTGGAGGAAAGAAATAACTCCATTAATTCTTTTTATGGAAAGCAAAAATACATAACAGAGCTCTACAACCCTGCCAGTCTGTTTCAGTGCTTCGCCATCCTTACCACTGAAGAGTATTTCCTAATGTCATCTTGACTTTTGCTAGCTGTAGTTTGAGTTCATTAGTTCTTTTGTCCATGTTTTAGGTAAGTTCAAGTCAGTGGAAGTTAAAGAATGTGCTCAAAGTTAGCAGAATCTTTCTTGAATCACTATGTTACTTTCCCGAATTGTACTTTCTTGAACAAGTACTTTGTGTTGCAATTAGCAATGGCAATGGCATGCCAAATTAATCAAACACATTGCTTTCTATGCCCATACTGTTATTTCATTGTGTAATATTTTTGCCTGCTGATGATTTAAAAAAAAAATCTATTCCTACTTTGGGACAGCTACAAATGTTCTTTTTGCATAGTTAACCAAATACATTTGAATACAATGCATGAACCCAAACTTCCACACCAATTTCTTCAAGCTTGCTATAAAACCTCATTCCCTGAAGGAGTGGTTTAAGATCAGGACTCGTTGAAAGGATGTGACCTTATTGGAAGTTTCCTTCAACTTCTGTTCAACTGTAGCAAAGTCTTTCTGTCTTTTTCCCCTCTTTCCTGGACTCCAACTCACCTAGAAAAGATACCACTCTCTTCATGTGTTACAGGGAAAATTCCTTACTGGACTTATATTCTAGTATAGCCAAAAAAACTATTTTGATCCATTTCCACTCCTTCTTTTACACTTACCATTCTGAGCGTAAAACGGACACTTAGAAATAGAAAAAACCACCCATGCCTCTCAGTTTCCCTTTTTTGTTCTTTACTTGCAGTTCCTGATATTTATGCCTGCTTTTTTGTGTATTTATGTTCTTGTACATGATTCTGGGAGTTATCTTAAATTTGCAGTTTCTTTACAATAAAGACAACATGTAGTCTCTGGTATAAAAGAGAATTTAGGGCTCAAGCTGCCAGAATTTAGACCTGCTTTGATGAAAACCACATAATATAGAGTCATGGCTTACACTGTTTACATTTAATTAACTGACCATATTCAGTTTGATTCCTATTGACAAAAATGGACATAGGTAGGAGAAATGTCAGAATCAAATATTTTAGCTATAAAATAGCATGTGAATGATGTACAAGGCCATAACTGGGATTTTAAGATTTCTTTATTTTAGATACTTTATTATTTGCAATTGTGATTACTTTGCAGATAAACTAGCACGTGCTTTGCTTTGATTTCAACTCAGTTTTCATTTAATCAGCCTTCCTATGCTAAAAGATACTGACTTGCATCTTGGTTAAATTATGGTGAAGGCTGTGCTAACAAGATTTATTTCATGTCACTTGAATGATATAGTTTCCTTATGTTATATAGCTTTTCAGTTTAAAAGAGAATACCTTTCTAGTTCAGAAAATATACAGTCTGTGGTCTTTAAAGTATATCAGAGGGTTTTCAAATACCAACAGAGCTGTCCATTTCCACATTTATTATTAGAATGCAGGCAACATTTCACAGAAAGGGAGGTAGGGAAAAACAGGTTCCTGCTTAATATTATTTATAGACTAGCCTTGGCATATCCTTCAAGCTCTGTTAACCTTGCCAATATGCCATTTGTCAAGCACATCAGACCTTGTGCATCAACAGTAGGCCAAAATGCTTTATACAGTTCAGATACTCTGCTGTAGAAAGGGAGAAAAGAAAAAAAAGATTTTTTTTTTTTCTGTGAAAAGCCAGTGTCGATTCTTTTCTCTTTATAAGATTCATTATTATTATTATTCTGTTAGGATCACTTAAGTCCCATCAGTGATGAGACATTTCTAGGTGTTTTCTTTTGCAAATATAGAAGAAAGAGAGCTAAATGTTGTGAGGTACCCTTCAGGTTTACATAGTGTGTATTTCTGTCTGCAAATCTATCTTTTAACTATGTAATATCCTCCTATTAATACTTGACAGAAGGATGAATAGACAAGTTGTAATAGGTTTATGAATTTGTGTAACATGTCCCCCACTAGACACTTTTCATTTGGTGATCTCAGATATTTTTTTTGTCTTTTTATTGATATTTTATTGGTTTTGGTTTATGAGAACAAGGCAAAATCTTTAACGTGTTTATTCCTAGACTCACCATAAGGTAAATATGTAAGAAGTGAAATGTAGCTTAAATGTCTGTAAAGATAGTTGCATGAAGCTGTATAGAAGAACTTCTGCTGTGTTGGGCTGACTCCTAATTTTGACAGCACCTGGCATGTGAAGAACAGCACATTTAAATAATTTCTTCTGCTCTGGTAAAGCATTATATGCCTACTGGTGAAGAAACAGTGAACAGATTTTTAATATTAAGCTATATAATTAATAAAATGTATTAAAAACTTTGGAATTTAATGTGTTCTGCAGTATGAACTCTATTCCATGGGAAATCTTTTGCTTTCAGAAGTGAACAAAGAAGCTTTACGGTGAGTTTATGGGAAAGACAGCTCAAGCTCATGGGCTATGATCAAGCTATGAACTGCTAACTATAGCTGGAGAATGATAGAAAAAAAACCTCCTGAGTTTTCCTCTAGAGCTGCCATTTTGCGTGTTAGACAAGCCATTAACCTTTAGATATCTCTGTGTTGAATTTAAATGTGTAGGAGAGGAATTTTCAGGAGAGAAGGTGTGATTCCAGAAAGTACATTTATTAAATCAGATGTAAGTCCGTTTCAAATTTAATATTTGCAGTAAGTCCTTGTTCTATATTGCACTGACAACTGTAAATGCCCCTTATTGTGTGAATAAATTAATTAAATGCCCTTCTGTTCATACTTGCAGAGTGCTGTAAGAGGTTTTTACCATAGATTAAAGTAATTTGGGGGGTGAAGGCTGGTACTGATGCAATGTCCCTCATCCATAATCTGTCCCACACTTTGACATGCTAAATTATTTATACACCTGCTTTTCATTCATGTCTTCCTTCTAGTTCCCTACTCATCTAGCATTTCTGCAGTGAATAGTGTCACTATTTGAAATTCAGTTCATTATACTAATGTCTTGCATTTATGTCTCGTTTCTTGCAAGTAGCTGTAATAACACCATTTTTGCTAGTAGATCTAAAAAACACTGTTCAGTGTTTTCAAAGCATGGTAAAAAGGTTAAAGAACATCAGTTACCATCATTCTTGTAAAATACATATATAGCTGCAATTTTCCAAGGATGTCTGGAAGAAAATCTCTCTGTGGTAGTTTAGAAAACTCAAAGCATTTGGATTTTTAGAAAGTTACAGGAAAGCAAATGACTAATACAACATCATGGCCTCTGTTCATTTCCTTCTCAAAATATCCATGGCTGTGCTGGTTTATCTGGAACATCTTCTTTCTTATGGAAGCTGGAAGAATTTGTGTTTTATTCCCCTCAACTTAAATAATGATTCAGCATTTTTATTGATTTCTTCTTTGCAGATTAACTATTCCCTTACATTTTCCCTTCAGTTTATCTAACTATTATCACTACTTGCAAATCCTAGTGTCACCTATTCTCCTGTTCTTTGATCTTGACAAATATTCCTTTTTAAACTAGTGAAGAAGCTAAAATCTCCGATGTCATGTGTATGCTGCAGTGCCCAGGAGTACTTCCCAACTCATTCTTCAGGTGTGTGCTTTGGCCACACTCAGTTTCTGTGCTGAGGGTGAGGTAAGGACTGGGGTCCGTGTCTGTTTCCCATCCCACCATCCTTATACCTTCGTTTCGATGGGAAGGAGACTGGTGGCCAGGGGCCAGAATACAACTCCCCACACCATGTTAAGTGCTCTAGATTAGCCTGAAAGTGTCTCATACACCTTGGGCTCCTGGGACTTCTGTCTGAAGCAGTTCTGTGCTATTCTGCCAAGAGGGAATCATTATTTATCATTCTCAGGTTTGGTTTTACTGTATCTGCTGCTCTGTCAGTGTCTACTGCAGGTGAAATATTCAGAATTAACTATATACCTGTTCATAAGACAATGTCATACTGCACCTTAATTCTAACAGTGTTGTTACCTTAGCAATCCTAGAAAACAAAACAAAACAGGACGCTCATTATCTGTGTATTCAAGGTAGCTGAGAGAAGTTTAAAGCAACAATCTAGCAACTAATCTCCTACAGAGACTGTCTTCCTCCACAGAAATATTCCTATCATAGCTCCTCCTTCCGTGAACATAAGTATAAAATGACAGTCTCATAACATGTCCTGTTTGTTAAGAACTTGACTTAGAAAATATTAACTGTGCTGTAACAGATTTTGAGTATTTCCATATATGTGAATTTGCACTGGCCTTTAATTAAATTTGTGTGTATGCAGATTCCCAAATGGGCCATTTATACAGATATTTATAGGGCTTGAAGGTGCATTAATGTAAGCATACAACTGACTGTGTTTAGTTTCCAAATGCCACTCCTAAGCCCTCCTACAATAATTTTTTTCTTAGGATATTGGCAATTATGGAAGATCAAGATCTTCTATCCATCCTGAAAACAGTGGGTATAGTCCAGTACAGACTTCTTCCAGATATGAAGATAAGAAAGAATGTATTTATTAGTGCTGTGCTAAACCAATGTTTGTTAACAATGCTATATGCACCTGCACTGCATAAAAATACATTATTAAAAGCATGCCTTTTCTGGAAATGATATCAACCTTACTGGACACAAGTATTAAAGGTCAAATTCAACTCAATTTCAACATATATCCCTTCTCTTTATGCTTTACCAGCTTATAAAGTGATAGATCTCCGATATTGTCAGAGATTTGAAGAATGATATTACATTTCAACTTATGTTTCAGTTGAAAGCTATGAAAAAAGTGCACACACTGTCATCATTAAAAAGTGCTAAAATGCAATTATAATGAGTGATAAGTCAAGGAATGCATATTTTAAGAGGTAGTGTAGAGCAAATTTTCATATTCACTAAAAAATAGGATTTACAGAAGAAGCTACCTCCAGTTACTGTACAGGACAGTTAGGAAATCTGAAAGCCTTCTTGAGAACCTCTGCCTGTATACCTCTGTCCTGACTTTAAAAAACGTTGATTCCAATCATGGTTGGTTGCTCAACAGAGGCAGTTGTCACTATGATAGTTCTTCCATCTGTGGCTAGGTTAATATGGTCAAATCCCTTTTCATTTGTGATACCATCCTACCTTAGAATCCCTTCTATAGAGCTGAACCTCTGAAGATTAACACCAGGCTTCATCTACATTACAACAACCAAACAGGAAAGGAGAATTTACCTTGAACTTAGCTTCAGCCTATGTGGGTTTATTCATTTCAGTATATTTTTTTGATTAGAAAAAAACAGAGACAGTGACATTAGGCATAATATTAAAGCCATCATTAGGCACAATATAAAAGACATTTTGAAAGACAGACAATTAGTGGAATTACAAATTATGAAGATTATTTTATCCCTCAGCATAAGCTGTCCTTTTTTATGGTGAATTATGTAATTCTGACACAATTAAGCCAGATGGAAGAGGAGAATGGAACGAGTTTCAAACCTGGAGCTTATCAACAATATATGTGGTTAAAGAAATTATCTTACTCAGGTCTCCTCAAATTCATTTTTCCTTTTTGTTCTTTCTGAAAGGATAAATGTTTCAGAAAAATTAATCAAATATTACTTGTGTAATTAAGTTCTGACTCTTGTAAGTAGTTTTGGGATAGGATGAGAAATTCACTGTGAAGGTGTCAGGAGGGGTCATTATACATTGATCAGTAAAGTGTATAAGAGTGTGGATAAGTTCTTTATTGAATAGGGATAATGCATTCAATACTTTCCAGAAGTGAATTCAAACGCTCAATACTTACAGCATGTGTCCACTGCCAAAGCCACCCAGAACCTAGAGAAAGCCAATAATGGTGTAGGCTAGACCCTGGTAAGGTTGCCTGTCTGGAAAAAAAAAAAAAAAAAAAAAAAGATTAAGATGGACAAACTACTAGTTCAATTGCAAAGTTAAATAAAAATGTGTACAACAACTCATAATCTTTCATCTACACACAAAAAAGGAGTAAATACTAGGAAAGAAAACATTTAGGCAGATGCAAAATTTTCAGGGATGGGCAGAAGTCAATTAATTCGAATGACATTGAGTCTCATCTCATAAATGTTTTCTCTGGTGTAATTGCCCAATTAGTTTGTTCTGGTCTATTATACCCCACTTACATCTTCCTGTTCATGCTAGCACCTTCCTTGTATATTCCTCCAGACATATATTTACTTATTAAAAATATCACAGCATTGGCTGGGGAAGATTTCTATTTAGGGTTACTGACAAAAGGAACAACTATGAGTAAAGATTTCCAGAACTGAATTCTAAGAATTATTTTATGTATTTTTCTCCCAGTCTTAGGAGGTTTTTGCATTGGTGGAAGACATGATTCTGGTATTGTCAGTAATAAAGAGTTAACAATATTAAAAATATTGAATGGAAATGTATTTTTTATGATTGTTTATATCCTTATTCACATAAGTGACAGGTAGTTCATCTGTTTAGATTGTTAATATTAAGCAGCTAAAATTGACAGATAATAAAAATCTCTGTGCAAACAGAAATAACTAGTGTATGTATGTAGTAACTTGTGTACTCATGTGTATATCTTTGAATATGGAAAACTTCACTCATGTAAGAATTTCATTTCTGCTGCACATCAGTCTACCAGACACAGAATCTGAGATACAGATAGACCTTTTTTTTGTAATGTAGATAGTTTCTGGCCAGTTCAATAGTGTCATTTTTCCTTTTTCCTGACTGTTTCCAGCCAGCTATACACCACCCCAAAGTGTACATGAGTATGAATGTACATGAGTGCACATTCACTGCAGATTGACATCTGATGAAGGTTGGTTCCTTCTACCACTCCATGCTCTGTAACTTTGACTTTTCCCAAAATGGTATGAAAGAGCTGAATGGGTATTTTAATGCAAAAATATTTATTGTATAGAAAGACAAATTCACTACGGAGAGATTCCTGTACAAATATAAATCTGTGCTATTCTAAATGGAAAAAAAAGAAAAAAAGAAAAAAAAAAAAGATACATCAAAATCTAGGTAAAGAATATCAGAATGGCACACACAAATAGCAAGATAAGGGAGACTATTTATGACTTGGCCACATCATTCTAGGGAAAATCTAGAAATTATGATATTACTGAATTTTTGATGTGAAGTAACTTTTGAGGGCACCAGACGGTTCTTGTCTCCATTGTGTTGGGGGCTGTAGAAAGCTTTGACAAAAAGGATGGAGCATTTTCTCTCTTAAACTGGAGGACACTGCCCAGCTTCAGGACAGTCAGGATAACTAATATGTAGGTTGGGGAGAAAGAGGGAAAAAACGTATGAACAAAGTTAAGCAGAAGAGCATAAGCCACTGTTCATTCTTTTAAGGCCTCTGTCACACAGACAAAACATTTGGAGGATTTTTGTAACACAGTTGGAAAATATATGACTTTCCAATGGTAGGTAACAATCTACGTCTGTGTTAACACAGATGTCCAACCGGCTTATACCTGTCAAGTAAGTCTAAGGTTGTTGAATAATGATAAGTTAGCTAAAAGGACAGAGCATAAAACATCAGCAGGGTGCTTATTGCTTGACCAGTGTAGAAATACGGAATTGCAATTCTGAACTAAGAATGATTAGGCAGTCATCAGAAATTATTATTAATTTCAGATCCTCAGTACACATAATGCTGCCAATTTCAAACTCCAGCTGTAAATGTTGTGTGGATTTAGCCTAACTAACACCAGTATAAGAAAGTAAACTTTTAGTTAAAACTTTCACAGAAAATAAATTGAAAACCTGGACAGGATTTCACTCAGTATACCTGCACCCTCCATCATCTCAAAAATCTAAAGAGCTGGAGATAAGTGATGAAAAATTATTCCATTAAAAAAACAGGGTGAGGTAAAAACTGGAAAGTAATGGGGCTGGGGGAAGAGTGGAGATCTGGTCAAGCTGCCAGTTTTGGAGCTCCATAATGAACAAGAGTATGTTAATCCTCTGTGGGCCTCCCACACTCCTTTTCTGCAATTCCTCATACAATTTTTGCCAGCCCTTTCAAGTCTGGAGTTTCTTATGTGTCTCTGAGTAGGATGGCACAGATAAGTACTGGAGTGTAAACTTCCTCCTTGAGGGTGCCGGTTTTAAGCTTATAATCAGGTCATCCCTCATGTGCTGCAGGAAATTTTTCCCAATGTTCTTAAAACAGTCTATTTTCTGCCCTTTTAAAATTATTATTATTTCATTAGGAAACTCACTACTACTGAGAAGCATCCGTTTGCTTTTGGATTTCTAATGACTGATTGGGAAGTTATAGGACAAAGCAGAAGACACTATTATATGGTATCAATCATCTTATATGAAGAGCAGCTCGAGCTGCTCAGGACCTTCCAGGAAACAGACATGGTGAAAAATGCCTTTCCTTTTGAAAGGTCTAGATCAAATATATTGCTTTCTATACATCATTAGCTCTACATAACAGCAGCCCTTGCCTCAGAGGAAGTCTATATTTTAGTACCTATTGTAGAATAGTTGCTTGAAAAGATTATTTGCAATCAGTAATAGCAGAAATCATATAGTTAGCTAAAAAAAGTCAGTGTTAGCTAATTAGAAAAATCAATAACACTGTTAGGCTATGTGCTTAGAATGTAAATAATATAATACTAGAAACACAAAAGAAGTCATTAAATAGTATGATATTATGTTTACTCAAAGATATAACATCCTATCAGAGTCATGAATAGTCCTCAGCAAATAGAAAAGTAAGTCCCCATAAAAAGACTTTTTTCAGGAAAACATTTTACTAGAAGTAACTGGGGAAGAAAAGGTTAATTGTACAACTGACTGGTGGACATAAGGATAGTTCTATAAAAGTTATTTGTATGTCAGTGAGAAGCAAGTCAGTTTCATCCTGTATGAAAGCAATGCATAATATAAGATGTCCCATTCCATCAGCTGAGTTGAATAGACTCTGAGGAAACCTTTGTATGAATGTTTTCTTCCTTCTTATCAGTTAAAGAAACAGGTTTCAATCATGACAGCAATTTGTGGTGCACTTTCAATTTTTTAAATTAAATGTTTTTTAATACACTAATTTTTCACTCTGGGCCTCTGCCTCCTGGGGTCAGGAGAGCTAGTGGTGTCTGCATTGCTATCTTTCTTAAAGTTTCTTTTCCTTTTGTGGAACAGGTTATTGCCAAGAAGAATTCAAGACCTAAAATGTCTTTCCAAGAAAAGTAACATCATGAAAAAGGGGGACATGCACAAGTACACTCCTGCAATCCTAAATGCTGCAGAGCGCAGCACTAGGAAGGTATCAGACGGTAAGGATAGTGGACATTTGCAGGAGTTATATAGGTTGTGTCCAGAAACAAGGGTAAAAAGCAGTGCAAAGGCCCATGGGCATGTGGTTTTGAATGTGGGGAATCAGCAGGAGGCATTACTGAAAGAACTGTTACACAATGGCTGTAGAGAGCAGCTGATGATCTTCAGGCTCGTGGCATAAAGGACTTGACAAATCTCACAGCCATGGACAGTCTGTTGTGTTGGGTGAGCTCTTACACACAGGAGTCTGTGTTTTGTCCCTCGGAGCTCTGTGCTGCACAAGATGGCTGTTAGGACTGTTTTTATTTACACTATGTGGTTGTCTAAAATAAACTTGTTGATCATACCTTTCTCCACCTAAGTGGATTTTAAAATCTAGCATCAGGGCAAAGCATACGGACAAAAAGGAAGAAGAGTTCCCTGGGGAAACACTGCACAGTGAGGCAGAATTTTTGCATCCTTTTTAACAGAGGAAAAAAAGATATTTTTGACCTTCCTTCTGCATGGATGGAAGAATTTTTGCCTGAAGATAAAATATGAATTTCAGTCAAAAATGAGAGGTCTAAAAGACTTCAATATGGGCAGGTCTTTTGGTATCCCACGGTTATACAAGGTCCTAACAAATTCTGCTAGAAAACAAATGCTATTGAAGAGTATGAACTTTGTCTACTTTACAAAATGCCATAGAAATCATGCTGGCTTGGAAAGGTTTATCTAAAGCAGTTTCTCTGAAAAGCTGATTGGGTATTCATGTAGATTTCAGATGAAGTCAGTGTTAGCTCTTGGTTTCAAGAAAGGCCTGAAGTAACACGTATATTCATCAACAAGCCAAAAGTGGAAAAGGTTATATAGACAGTGGAATTTATTGTGAAAATGAAGAATGATACAGAAGAATTTAAAAAAATGAATAATGAATTTCAGTAGAGGCTAAAACGCTAATGGCACTAGAATAACACCATGAAGAATTATAAGAGAGGGCAAAAAAGATGCAAATGTGAATGTCAGGTCACAAACTAACCACGAATATACAGAAATTCATTACTGTAATGGGTTGCTGTAAAATGACATTTTAAGCCAGAAAGATGTTAATTCCCAATTACAAAACAATCATAACGCCAATTATGAATTATAGGTTACATAGTACTGAAAAGAAATTGTTGCAACAGTGGGAATAATAAGGTCTGTAGCAATCATGAAATTGCTGGATAGTTTTGTAACTGGATTTACAACTTTAGGGAGATTTGGAAAGGAATAAAATTTAAAATAGTATATAAATTTCAATAATAATCTGTTCTAAGAGGTGTTTTTTGAAAGGACAGTAGGGACAAAATGAGAAGAACAAATGATGAAACTAAAATAAAAGTAAACATCGCAGGTTGTTTGTAAATTTAAGTTTGATCTGTCAAGGTCTTTAGATTTTTTTTAGTCCATTAAGCATTTTTTCACTAAAGAAAAAATGGGGCCTAAAATCTGAATGCATACAACGACAAAAATTCACACTAGCTAGCTGTTTGATTCTATCTGATGACAAAAAAATGTTTTCCCTTAAACAAGTATATAAGGGAAAGTATATAAGATTCCAGTATATAAGTGGAAAACATTTTTGTAAACTGATAGAATTATATAACAACTTACCTGGTCACTGTATTGTAATAGATTATTAAGAATAAAACTCAGATTCTCTGTTGATTGAGTCAAGACGTGTTTCTTTTTATGTTGTATGAGTATCAGGCTGAAGTTTGTAAATCATACAATGATATGTATTAAATATGTGTAATATATATGATATCAGATATGTAAGATATATAATATATCCAATAAATATATTGGATATGTGTATCTGTGTGTATCTATTTATATATTATATAAATATATGTGTATCTATACAAGAATCAACATTAAATAATCTATTCAATGGCTGCTATGATCAAGGTTTTATTGTGTGTGCTGCTAGTCTCCGCCAATTCATGCAATCTCAGCTTCAAATCTGAACAGGCAAGGCAGACAATATTTCAAAGGAAGCAGTAGCACAAAGAGATGATGACTGATATTTGATATGCAATCCCTCCGTAAAGTTAATGCTAGATCTTCCTAGCTCAGTGAGTGTCCTATCCAGTAAGCCACACTGCTTCTCTTGTAACTGATAAATAAAATCATATTCCACACAGTAGGTATACGGTCTTACCTCAAAAGCTAAAATCCACTTAAAAAGTGATAGTTTAGCTGTTGCAAAATATTAAATCAAGATTTGCTTCATCTCCTGATTCATTGTCCTAATTCCAGTCCTTGTACAGGTGACCTCAGTAAAGCCACAGATCTATATAGTTCAATATTTTTAGCTTAAACTGCATTTATTTCACAAACCTGTCATACTTTTAGTCACCAAATTTTGCTCACCATAAGCAAGGAATTAATTGCTTTAATGATTAAATTATCATTTACGTTGGAGCAACTTCAACTGTCTTTAAAATTTATTTTGCTATCTACAATAAATTAAATTATTTGTTACATACTAGACATAATTCCTTGCTTAGCTTAATAAATAAACATAATTTCTGTTCATCTTGGATTCCAGTAGAAGTTCACTTTGTAAAAGTGTGGTTAGATAGCCTGCCTATGGTATATTAACACATACATTTTGATGGGATCAGCTTAAGCATTACAGATTCCTATAATGAGAAAAGACAATTTAAGGTTCCTCCGAAAGAATAATGCAGAGTTTATTTATTGAGATTACTGAGAGTTGTGTCAAAAGTTGAAATACTTCCACTCAGTTAAAAAATACCATCTTTTATTTCCTTTCACTTGTTTCAGTGGCTAAGAATAATTTCACTGAATGCCTGTTTTTCCCACTGGCCAGGCTGCAGAAGGATCCTGTTGCCTCTTCTTGTGATTGAAAAATTTTGACATAGCCTTTTTGTCTTTTTGATCCGCTTGGGTCAGAATAGCATATCTACATAGAGTGTTCTGTTCCCAAATTAAAGAAAAGACAAATCAGCTGAAGGACTACTTAATATATGATCTACATTCTCTTCTTTAAACTTGTTGGACAGCAATTCTCACTTTGAAGTCTGGTATTGAGACAAAATAATGGTGCCTCCACAATAAGAAGAATAGTCAGAGCACACCTGGAGTAAAAAAATGCTTAATCATTATTTAATCAATATTTCCACAAACCTGAGCTCTGCTCCCTTGATAGCTTTTCAGCTCATTCCCTAACTGGTCTCTCCAGTCTCACTTTTTCCTTTAAAAAAAAAGAAATCTTGATTTTTTTATTTGTGAAGATCTAAAAGAGCTATAAAGCTTCACCAAGGCAGAAATATTGAAGTTCCAAATTCTGAACTAGCCCATCTGTCTCATTCAGGGATAATCCAGGTTAAAACAGCAAAACATAGACATTTAGTAATGGATAAACAGAAAAGGGAGGAACCCTTATTATTGTAAGAGCTACACAATATGTTGCAATGAATGTGTTTGGTGAGCACAATGCAAAATTGAGTACTGTTTCTAGTAGTTTTAGTTTTCTGATAAGGACTTAGTTTCCAGTAATTGGGGAAAAGCTGCACGAAGGAATTCAGGAGTATGGGGTGGCAAAATTTCCAAGTGCTGGCTGATCTTATTCTTTCCAATAAGAGCTGCAGAGGTAAGTGAGAAGGCCCGAGGCATACTTATTAGCACAGTAGTGGGACTTTAATTTTTCATCTCCCTCTTCCCTTAATTAGGTGTATCCCATGTTCTTTTTCTGTCTGTAAATGCTGTGTTTCTGAAACAAAAAGAACTGTCTATGTTGTCTGGGATTCCTGGAGGTTTAGCAGCTTGCCTGTGGTAGTACCAACAGTTATGATGAATATGTCCTGATGGGCTCCAGGATATACAATAGATCTAACACTATATGTAAATCCTCAGTGGAAACACAGCCATCCTATTCCTAACAGATTAATCCAGCATATGGAAAACGTGCAGAATCTGTAATCTTGGATCATATCTACTGCAGCTCCACTTACTCATTTAGGTTGTACGAGGTGTTTGGATCAATGCCCTCTAATGTGTTCATAGACTGTGCGTGTCTTGGGGAGGTAAGCTGCAGCAAAAGCTGCAGTCTAACACAGCACCAGCACACCAGTTTTCTTGTACAGCAGCCTAAATGAACATTTGCATTGAAATCAGTATACGATTAACAGTATTCTACAGGCTTTACAGCCTCATTCAAGGCCAGAGATTTGTCATGCAGATTTTCTACTGGGACTTTAATTTAGTGGCCTATCATTGGTTTGGCCATTAAACAGTAGACTGGAAGAGGCAATGCGTACCACTATTCAAATACTTGTCCAAATGCATCTGAAAAATGACATACTTAGATCTGATGTTATTTTCTTGTGTTTTATACAATTGTTTACTTTATAAAGATTCACTGCCCAGACTTAACCATGAAACACAATTCTGTGTGCTTTAATCAAAACAACTTCCCAAACAAGCATTGTCTCCCCTCTTCTACTTCCATTACCTCTGTATCCCATACTGAGAAGAGATCAGGCAAATGCAAAGAGACTGCAGAACTTGTGTGAGTTTATAGTCATGAACTCTTGGGAGGCTGTTGCAGAATTCCTGTTTCTCACAATCTTCTCTTCTCTATGCAAAGTCCAGTCTTTCCTGTAAATGTGATTTTATACACTAACAGATTTCAGACTTTCAGAGACTTAGGATGAGACAACTACACATAATTCCTAAAGAGCCCGATGCTCCATATCTATGTACCTAAATCATTTTATCATTCACTTAGTAGCAGAACAAATTAGTCATAATCTCAGATTTTGGTGCACATTATGCTGAGACATGCCCACACTAATATGCTTTCTGATAAAGCAAATGCTTACTCTGTCAGAGCACAAATCTTATTTAGTCTCTAGTACAGCCAAGGGAGAGAGAGCTGAGTCTGCAGTAGGACTGCTTACTCAAGGAGATTTGGAGTTTTATTAGCAGATTTCATTAAATGTATGGAGGGACCCCAGCATTCAAGGTTGGAAAATTAGGATGCAAGAGAGAAGCAATATGTACAAAGTAAAACAGGAGAAGCAAGCATTAACAGAACGTATAATAGTATCATGCAAATCTACGTATGAAAACTACAGATCTGTGCTATTTCTAAGCATGCAGTTATTCTAGAATCATTACTTTATCCATTTGTTTAATGTGGTTGGCTGTTTCCTAATGGCACTTTCAGCTTGACACTGACTGACAGCACAGTGGTGTCATCAGTGACACAGAGGGTTCATGTTGCACTGGATGTGACAAGCACTTTGCTTTGATTATAACTGGTAACTCTGTTAACGTGAAAGAAATAATTACACTTCACTTTCATTTCTGGTCCATCATCTGTCACTCTACATCTAGTGTCAGAAGAAAATACAGACTTCCTTGTCTCAACTTTTGATCGGATATTGCAACAGGTAGAAGTATTAACTGACCAAGAAGTGACAAATGCCCTCAGGTTTTATTAAGAGCGGGAGGGAGGGAAAGCTCTGAATGTTCCCCACATACTAGGTGTTTGTTCAGTATTTATTGAATATTTTAATAAACAATCTTCCAATACTAGATTCATTCTGAGAAATAGTTAATTGTGTTCTCAAATGTGTTCTTTTATTCACTGCTACTGTTTCACCTATTACAGATACTATAATTACAAACACCCTAAATATTTGCATCATTATGTTTGCTTGCAAAATTAACTAAGGATAAATAAGGATTGTGGAGGAAATGAGCAAGATTTTTGATAATGAGATCCTGCTCCCCTTTTACAATGGCAGATGATGTATAAACTATGAATGAAGATAATACTGAAATACAATGCCACTACAAACAACTGCCAGGTAGTACAGCTGTTAAACCAGGAAAGCATGGCTGTCTCCAGCTTGCCAGAGGAAATAAAAAAAAAATGTTACAGAATACCACTGAATATGAAGAAAAATGACAAAAGTACCCATTAATAACAGTAAAAATACACAAATCATGATGTTATCTTATGTTAAATCCCAGCACAGGTTTCTTAGAGGTGCAGTGGTAATGAATACTTTGGGTTCAGCACTACGTTAGTACAATTCAGTGCCTCTTCTTAATATGGGGAAGATATAATAGCAAATGACATTTCCAAAAGCAATGGTGGTTTGCTCTCCCTCACTTCACAAAATATAAGCTCTCATGTCGTCTCCTGACCAAAACAGAGAGTATCATCTACTTCATTCTTCTTCCACCAGGAAAGAGCAATGACAATGTTTTGGAGAGCTGTCTACCCTGCATGTAACATTTCCAGGGATGAGGTTGCACAGCTTTGCCTGGCAGGTTGTGAAATCTCCTGTACTTAACTCCCCCTAACATGACAAAATTTTATTTGTACATCCACTCTAACCTCATCTGGTGCAATTTAAGCCTATTGCCTTTTGTTGCACACCTGGCAGTCATAGGGAACAGGTGATTCTTCCTGTTTTTGAGGCAGCTCACCTTCTGAGCTGAGGACTGTAATCACACCTTCCCTCAGTCTTCTCTGGTATAAGATTAGACAATGGTGACTTTTTCAGTCTTTTGCCATAAGCCTTGTTATCACAGCATTCAGTCATCTTTTTTGTTCTCTTCTGTCATGCCTCCATTTGTCCATGCCTCTCAAGCATCAGATATGACAAGGCTAGGAAAGAAAATCTTTTATGTGAAAACATCTACTCATTTTAATAAAATATCTAGTTATATGTCATCTGTTCTACTGTCTGAGAATGTTTTCATTTTTTTAGAAACTATGTTTCTCATCCCTGTCAAGTCTAACACTAACTTCTTTCAATCAGGATGGAAAACTGTAGTAAAAATGTAGTTTAGTGTTACAGGAGAAAGAAAGGCATTTTAAAAAAATCTATGTGAAGTATTATCTTCTTCTAAAAATATATTTTATTGCATAGTCGATAATGAATTAGCTACTCATTAAAAAAACTAAACTGAAATGACAATGGTGAAGAATCTTTTATTTTTGCTAATATGTGTATTTCTTTCACAGTATCTATAAACATTCACTTCAATTTACCCTGAAGATTATTAGTGGATTATTATTGCAGGACAGAGATCAAAAGACTGAAAAGTCCAACACAAATGAGCACCAAAAAAGACTGCACCTTTAACCAAAGCTTAATGCTAAGTTTGCAGAAGTGATCAAGAAAATAATGAGCATTAAGAATACAATCTTGGATTAAAACATGGAGTATTTTTGCATTTCCAGACAAGCTGAAAATATACTGTCTGTTCTTACAGATCAGAAATTTAAGATCTGGAGGTAAAGAAAGTATTCTAAATGATGAAATAAAGCTTACAATAAGTGATTTTTATTACCTCCATGCATCTCTGATTTTGTCTTGTGACTTCAGTTTGGTGCAATTCATATGCATGTTAAATAGTATGTAATTACAGCATGTAAAACACCCATCAGTACATGAGCTCAGTAATTTCTCTTTAAAAACATTGCTGAGTAAATAATTACTCAGAAATGAGAAGCAAACAAATGAATTAAGTATGTAGTGTTATGAATAGGAAGGATATTTTATCAAAAATCTCATTGAGAATCAGAGTTTTATGAAGACTCAAGAGGATAATGTCATGTAAATTTTTTACAGTAGAATAAGTTCTGAATTTTCTAACAAATGTAATTTTCCAAAACCCATGATAGAAGCTGCCATAGATATAGCTGAATGCACTAATGTGTCTTCCACTGTATTATTTGAGATAATCTCTAATTAACAGCATGTTTTACAAAGACCTGAATCCACTCTGATAAGTGGAAAGGAAAAGCAGTCATTGCCTTTGTCCTATCATGATGAGATAAACAAACAAACAAAATGCGTAATAAAGACAACAATTAGACTCAGTGCTTTTAGATGTTTTCTTAAACATGAAAAAGAATGTGGGGACTGTTTTTTTTCTTTATTTAATGGTGTCAGGAGTGAGGGGATGGGGGCTTTACAAGTCTGTTAGAACAGCTAGTCACTGTATAGTAGAAGATAGCTAATTTCATAAGCTAATTCCTGCATAACCCTTTGAAAGATATGTAATTTGATATCTGTATATCAGATTATAGCAAAGGTAATACGGAAATCCCTTGCCTGTCGTAATGTGCCCTTTTTATGAAGAAAAAGGATTCAGGTCTAAGGCTGAAGCTTATAGTTACTGCCTTGACCATGTTAGCTAGAACTATAACAAAACCACTGAGACTTGCCAGTGTCATAGCCTTAGCCAGCAGAGAAATTCTACGGAAGATATAACCAAGGGGTTGGTTACTTTTATCTTTTACATGGTTTGGACATGAGCCAAATAGTCAACAATTACTGTCGATTACTGAATGTTGAAGTGATAAGGACTGCACTAATGTAATCCAAGTGTGGTGGACTGTGCCACTGTTACTAAAAGTACTTTATTCAAATAAAAAGTTGATTACTTTTAATAAAATGTATGGCTACAGTTAAGAAAAGTCAATCCGACATTCCTTTAAAGTCATTTTGTCATGAACACTGAAGTAAAATGACCATATTGTGCTATTATGTTATTTACCCTATAAGAAATCTCTCTCCTTTTGAGTGAGTTATTCTTATGTTCCCCATATTTATTCTTTAAACATAGGAAATCTGTCTGCAGTTCATTTGCTGTAAACCCGTATCCACTTTCAGTGTTCATTATAGACTGCTAATACTTTCTCGTATTTCTAATTTACTGCTGTGTTTTGTATAAATTCCTTTACCTAGTAGAAAGCTGAAGAAGTAAAATTGTGTAAGTGTGAAATTTCTGTTGGTCAGAATCTGGCAAACCAATGGTCAAACTAGTATTCTTATTTCCTACTGTGCTCTGGAGGTTCCTATTTGAATGTCAACACCAAAACTTTGATGATTATACTCTTTTTCAAGCACCCAACAAGTTAAGATCAATGCTATACCTTGCAAAACAGCAACAAGGGTTTTTGTTATCTTGTTTTATAGTAGAATATTACTTGACATTGTCTTAGCAGTGTCATTTTTACACTTGTTTCCAATGTAAGGTGACTTGAAGTTCAGTGTTCTTCGTGTGTTTAATCTCTGAGTAGAAAAAAAAGATAGTAATTCACATCCTCAGCAGAGTTGTTGCACACAATGCCGTTTTTGATGAAGTTTTCCATCAAAATCTTGATTAGTCCATATGTTTCAGATGGCTTTCTGATGCATCCTTCTTTTCGTCCTTTCTCCTGAAACTAAATTTTTTTCTCATTGTCATCATCATGTATTTCATTGCTTTGCAAGAATAGGACCACTACCTTTGAGTCATGGCCTCGGTACTTTATAGATAATTACACTCTGCCTACCAAAATTATTCCCCTGAATTTTCAATTGTGTGATGTAGTTCTTCTCACTGTTAGCCTGGGCATTGTGCTGATGCTTGCTAAACAGTTATTCTATTTCATTCCAGGAGAGGTTTACCAATATTGTATTAATTGACACTTTCCTTGTACAGATATCTGTACATATTTTTTCAGTGATATGCAGTCAGATATACATTGTAAATACAGGTGTTCATCAAAGAGAACAGAACTGCAGCAGACTAGAAATTCTGGCACAGTCAAGATAATAGAGAAAATAACAAGATGCACATACTGGTCTCACCGCATAGGATTGGGAGAAATTTGTACCACTTTGTATTCAAACCAGCTGATTCCACTTATAATCCTACACTGAAAGTAACTCTTTATACCTTGCAAAGCTCAGTTCATTGAGGAAAAAAGTGAATACAACAGTGTGGAATATTCCTAGATTTGTCTTTCTCTTGGTCCTTAAGTTTCCTATTTCACCTTTCAGGAAGAGAGGCAGAAGTACCGTGTTTGTTGCTGAGTATTTGACAACTTGACAAATGAAAAATAAAAGAACCTGCTTACCAGCTTTGAGAGATGACTATAGTATATTGCTCTGTCATTTGACAGATGACCTGACCATTGCCATGGGAACCAGCAGAAAGCAAAGTGCCACATGACAGAAAGCTGCTACAGAGCAGTAAAGGCTAATAACATGAAATAAATGAAGGGGTTAAAAGGTTAGGAAAATTCTGGTAGTTCCTGTGTGCAGTCTGACTATGAAAATATGTTTCAGTCTTCAACAAGCTGTGGTAGAAAGAACATGGAGATTAAAGGGTGAAAAATAACATTTAGAGCTCTCTACCCTTAAAACTTCCACATTTATCCTTCGTGCATTTGCTTAGCATTTAGCAATAGAATGGAGACTTAAGAATTGACATGAAATGCTTTAAAAATGCAATAGAAAAAGTAGAGTAAAATCAATAATGGTGTGAGGAATGACTTGAGCAGCTTGTGTTTTCACAGTGGTAATCAAAAAGTAATTTTATATCCAATAATTTGTATTGATTGTTTGTGAAACTGTAATGCATTATACTATACACCTCGTTGTCTGGTTATAAACCTGTCTACCATTTTGTTGGGCTTTTTCTTTTCTTATCGAGATTCATTTTCTCCAAGACAATTTTTATTTTGTGTCTTTAATACCTAGGAGCAAAGTATCAGGCTATGAATATTATTTGAGCTAACAGTTGCAGCTTGATATCTGCTCTCAATTCATGTCTGGAAGAGAACAAAGGGTCCCATGGCATAACAGAGCCCTTGAACTAACACTGTTTACAGGTGATTCACCCAGCAGTTGTCAAGTGTTTTCTTCTTTCAGCTGCCCATCAATTGCTCAAAGAATTGGTTCACACAGAATTGTATTTGCTTTTGAATGCAAAAATGTCCCATTATGATAAGATATCAGAAAAATGCAGGGCATAAATAAATTTTGTTAAATACAAAAACAGTTTGTTAAATACAAAAACAGTTTTTACAATGCTAAAAAAGCATTGTAAAGACACGGCAAAAAGAGCAGACCTCTTTTATCAATCCCTTTATTTTAAGTCTCATGAGTCTCATGAACCCCAAAGATGTGGCATACACTAAGAGGGTAAGTGGGTAGGTGTTGATTGTTTAAATACATCATACAAGAACATTAAAGTTTCAGGCAGACCCTCAATTTTATTTTTTTTTAAATTATAGGAAGTAAATTGCAATATCATAAATTACTGTCATAGTTTAACCCCAGCTTGCAACTAAGCACCACACAGCTGGTCACTCACTCCCCCCCACAGTGGGATGAGGGAGAGAATCAGAAGAGTAAAAGTGAGAAAACTCGTGGGTTGAGGTAAAGACAGTTTAACACGTAAAGCAAAAGCCACGCATGCAAGCAAAGCAAAGCAAGGAATTCATTCACTGCTTCCCATGGGCAGGCAGGTGTTCAGCCATCTCCAGGAAAGCAGGGCTCCATCACACGTAACGGTTACCTGGGAAGACAAAGGCCATCACTCTGAACATCCCCCCCTTCCTTCTTCTTCCCCAGCTTTATATACTGAGCAGGACGTCATATGGTATGGAATAGCCCTTTGGTCAGTTGGGGTCAGCTGTCCCAGCTGTGTCCCCTCCCAGCTTCTTGTGCGCCTGGCAGAGCATGGGAAGCTGAAAAGTCCTTGATTGTGAAAGCACTACTTAACAACAACTAAAACATCTCTGTATTATCAACACTGTTTTCAGCACAAATCCAAAACATAGCCCCATACTAGTTACTATAAAGAAAATTAACTCTATCCTAGCCAAAACCAGCACATTCTCCACCCTTTATTCCATACCATTTACGTCACACTCAGGTCTCACACTAGCCAATACATCTTCGTTAACAACCATCACCCTTCCCATCCTTTGATATAATACACAGATATCATTCCCTTAGTCTGTGCACCACCCCTGTGAAATGTCTGTAAAATGTCTATAAATGTCCACAAAATGTCTGTTGAGTTCATTTAGTCCATGACTTTGGGGTCCATCTGTTAGGGTCACCCTGTCCTGGGTCACTCAGGACAGGAGAGATGGTGTGCTGCTTGAAGTTACTGGGCACCAAAGCCAGCTCAGGTCAGGTCACTGCTGCACTTGCACTGCTTCTTGTAAGGCTTGTCCTCCATTTGTTCAGGTGGTTCTGGCTATAGTAATTCCTATAACATGCAACTCAAATTATGGGTTACAACAATTTAAGGGTATTTCCATTACAATCTCTACCCCTGGCCCCCTTGGGCCAGGTTATAGGGTTTAACATTGCAATGAACTCCTCCTCTTGCTCTGAGCCTGGCTAGCAACAAGGGGTTCCTGCTATAGTAATTCCCATAACATGCAACTCAAATCATGAGTTACAACAATTTAAAGGTATTTCCATTACAATTGCCACCCCGGTCCCTTTGGACCAGACCATTGGGTTTAACATTGCAATGAACTCCTTCCCTTGCCCCTGTTCTGGCTTGGACTGATCCGCAGGCTGCAGTCCCTTAGGGTTGTACCTGCTCTAAGTGGAGCCTTATTTATGAGTCACTGTCTCTCTGGGGGTATACCAGCTGCGGCATAGACATATCCACAGCCACAGCTGCTTTGAGATGCACCCGTTCCAGCATGGCCTTCTCCATGGGCCTCAATGCCTTCAGAGATATACCTGTTCCAGCATGACCTTACCCACAGCCACAATCCCGTCAGAAGTAAACTTGCTCCAACATGGCCTTATCTGCAGCTGCAGTCCCTCCAGGGCTGTACATGCTCTGTCCTGGGCTTATCCATGGCCACATGCTCTGAGGTGCTCCAGCTTGACCTCATGTACAGCCACTGATGCTTCAAGGTGTACCTGCTGCAGCATGGACTTATCCATAGCCACAGATGCTTTGAGGTGTACCTTCTCCGGCATGGACTTATCCTTGGGCCACAATCCCTTCAGAGGTATACCTGCGGCACAGACATAACCACGGCCACAGATGTTTCAAGATATACCTGCTCTGGCATGGGCTTATCCATGGGCACAGATGGTTCAGGGTGTCCCGCTCCCATGTGGACTCATCCAGAAGTCACAGTCCCTTCGACTTGAGTTCACACTGGAGTTCCAGCCTGTCCAGTACAGCAGCTTTCCATCTCTGTTTTCTTCCTACAATTACTCTATCATATATCGTATAAATTACTCTGTCAGTCTGACCTCAGTGCCAGGGAAGGTTATGGAGCAGATAATCTTGAGTGTCATCATGCAGCACGTACAGGACAACCAGGTGATCAGGCCCAGTTAGCATGAGTTTAGGAAAGGCAGGTCCTGCTTGACCAACCTGATCTCCTTCTATGTCAAGAACACCCGCTTAATGGATGAGGGAAAGGCTGTGGGTGTTGTCTATCTAGACTTCAGTAAAGCCTTTGACACGGTTTCCCACAGCGTTCTCCTGGAGAAACTGGCTGCTCATGGCTTGGACGGGTGTACTCTTCTCTGTGTAAAGAACTGGGTGGATGGCCGGGCCCAAAGAGTGGTGGTGAATGGAGTTTACTCCAGTTGGCGGCCGGTCACAAGTGGTGTTCCCCAGGGCTCTGTGTTGGGACAAGTCCTGTTTGATATCTTTATCAATGATCTGGATGAGAGGATTGACTGCACCCTCAGTAAGTTTGCAGATGACACCAAGTTGTGCGGGAGTGTTGATCTGCTTGAGGGTAGGAAGGCTCTGCAGAGGGACCTGGACAGGCTGGATTGATGGGCTGGGGCCAGTTGTATGGAGTTCAACAAGGGCAAGTGCAAGGTCCTGCACTTGGGCCACAGCAACCCCATGCAATGCTACAGGCTTGGGGAAAAGTGGCTGGAAAGCTGCCCGGCAGAGAAGGGCCTGGGGACGTTGGTTGACAGCCAGCTGAATATGAGCCAGCAGTGTGCCCAGGTGGCCAAGAATGCCAATAGCATCCTGGCTTGTATCAAAAATAGTGTGGCCAGCAAGACTAGGGAAGTGATCGTGCCCCTGTGCTCGGCACTGGTGAGGCCACACCTCGAATGCTGTGTTCAGTTTTGGGCCCCTCGCTACAAGAGAGACATTGAGGTGCTGGAGTGTGTCCAGAGAAGGGCAACGAAGCTGGTGAAGGGTCTGGAGCAGAAGTCTGATGAGGAGCGGCTGAGGGAACTGGGGTTGTTTAGGCTGGAGAAGCGGAGGCTGAGGGGAGACCTTATTGCTCTCTACAACTACCTGAAAGGAGGTTGTAGCGAGGTGGGGGTCGGTCTCTTCTCCCAAATAACAAGTGATAGGACAGGAGGAAATTGTCTCAAGTTGCACCAGGGGAGGTTTGCATTGGATATTAGGAAAAATTTCTTCACTGAAAGGCTTGACAAGCATTGGAAGAAGCTGATCAGGGAAGAGGTTGAGTCACTTTCCCTGGAAGTATTTAAAAGATGTGTGGTGCTTAGGGAGATGGTTTAGTGGTGGACTTGGCAGTGTTAGGTTTACGGTTGGACTTGATGATCTTAAAAGGCCTTTTCCAACCTAAATTATTATATGATACAATTCTATATTGCTATTTTTCTTTCAGAATATATTTTGACTGAAATTATCAGAATTTGAATGTATTTTATTAGCAATTTTTATTAATATATTCTCCGATATAACTTATAGTACTAAACCATCACATTCTGTAATTAAAAATTCTTTTTTATTTTTACTTCTTTAGATATTTATGGAGGTCTCAGAGAATGTAATTTATCCCATGGTCTCCAGAAACTTAATTTGAGAAAAAATGCATGTTACATTGAATGCCATTTTTTGTACGGTGACTACTGAAACAGATACACTGCATTCACTAAACTCAGTTTAGTGAAATATGTAGCCATCTGGCTGTGTAAACTCTGTATGCTAAAGGTACAACAGAGCTTACAGATAGAGCTTCCGTGGTATCTTGCACGGAGAGTAAAAAAGAGCATCCCAGTGCTCTGCCCATAGCTAGCAGAAACTTGGAGTGTCTCTTTGGTGAAAAATGTGATTTTTCTACATTTGTTTTTGTCCCTTATCAATGCAAGTTAAAATAATTTTTTTTTCATAGGACAATTTTTTTTTTTTAAGTTTTAATTGGTGATGTCTAAACAAATTTATTTTTGGCTCAGTGAGGTGTTTTTCTCTGTTACACTTCTGTGCATTAATGGAGCTGTAGTTTGTATACAGAGTCTGTAATTTCTGTTAGGTCACATTCACTTCCCCTTATACCTGAAATACATCTGCCAGGAGACAACGTGGTCATGAGAATCTTATGCTATGCCCCAGGGTCATTTTTCCCACAGAGATGTCTTTCTAGAGAGCCCTAATCACAAGAGAGCATGACTCTGAAGTTGTTGCACCACAAACCTCATTAGGCTCATTAGCAGTTCAGCAGATAGCTTTAGGTCAAAACAATACATAATGGAAGATTTCAGATTTATTCATAAAACTAAAACACTTTGATTCAATTTGTGCACACGAAAAATGAAATGTTTTGGTATGATTCTCCTGGCAGAATGGGGGAAGGAAAGAAGTTTTTTTGTATGTGTAGACATTTTATAACCATATCTTCATATTTTGAGACTCAAAATTGGTATTTTCTGGTTTGTGTCTCTTATTCAGAAACAAAGATTGTGGATTTTGGCACTGTAAACTAAAGGTCAAACATAAAATTCATGTTGATATGTATATATTCAACCTATATATTTATTGCTACCTAACAATTCTGAATACGGTATATAAAGTAGAAGAGAATTCTTTCCATGCCTTTTTATTATATTGAATTTGCTGTTTAAGAAAAGCAAAAAAACCCCAATATAAACATTTTTTTTCATTAACTATGTCACTGCCATCCTCAGAACTTCTAGAGTACTCAGCTACTTAGTACAGTGCAATTTTATTTTTATTTTTAATTAAGGTAACCATAGATTTTGTCTTTGGTTTACATCTCATATATAGTTATGTTGTACTCATAAATTATTTATAAATAATATTTACAGATGATTATTTGTAAATAATCTGAAATATTCACAAATTTGTTGGACTGACAGAAAAAAGAGAGAGGAAGGCATCTGATATATCTTGTTTCTGGTCACATGGAAAACAGGTCTTGCTGCTGTTATTTTCTTCCAACAAATTTCAGAATTATCGTTGTTCCCCTTGGAATCAGAATATTCAGATGAAGGCTGAAAATAGAAATTATTCTGTATGTCCACTAACAGTTTGAGTTAACTGAATTTGAGGTGATCCCAGCTTTGGTTTCTGGCAGTGGTTGGTTCATGTTTCATCTGTGCAGTTTTATCTCCATGGTGGAAAAAAAGCAGCAACTTTTCAATTCAAAGTACTTCAAGAGCTACCCATCTTCACCACTCGGACACTGTTGCATTTATCAGTCAAGCCTTGTCTTTTTTCCAGGTATGCTTAACATGTTCGTGATTTAAAGACTTTTCAGAATATGCTTGCATGTATTTTAGAAAATTCAGGTTAATATGGGTATGGTATATGCTGATGAAAATGACTTCTACAAAATCTTGTTTCTTGGAGGAATATGTGATCATTTTTCACTTTTCATTCCTGTTTTTTGTACCAAAAGAAACTCCTGTTAAAAAAACAGTACAGATCAGTAGTATGACTTTGTGTGGTACTAATAAAGCAGTTTCAGGAACATAATGGAATCGCTTTGAGAATAAATTTTTGAAACATTAAAATTGGGTTAACGAATGCATTCATTCAGTCCTGCAGAATGAGCTTCATCTGTATCGCATTTACATACATAAATGTATGACATACAATTTTATATAATTCAAAGTTTTTAAGGTCAGAAGAGACTATTATAATTGATTTGTTTGAATTCATGTTTAATACAGGTCATACAATTGCCTCTTATATTTTGAGTATCATGGCGATCTTGTATAATTGGTCTGCAGAATAATTTTTAGAAAGGTATAGTTTGAGACACTTCGGTGATTTAAAACTCCATCCACCACAGCCTCATGCCTGTTGTTTGAATGGTTAATTGCCATTTCTCTTTTTAAGCTCCTCATCACATTTTATTATACAACCTGTCTTTGAAGCTAGAAGCTGTCTTTGATATGCATAGAAAAATGAAAATGCTGCTTATGATTACATTTCAAAATCACAAAATAATTTACAAATACGTGTCAAAATGGTCTTTTTCATACCCAGAGAAAAATACCCATAACCGTTTCAGAACAAAACACCTCCATTGGCATAAATGACAACTGAAAGCAACACAATAAAACATTGTAAATTCCGAGATAAGTGCTTGAAAAATGCTAGGTCTGTTACTTCTCACTGCTTAGATAGCTTTATTTACTGCTAGCCAAATTAGTCATGAGCAGCACCTGACTTAACACGGTGTCCTCCACACTGCTGCAGGGTGATTTGCAGAGTAAGGTTCAGAAGGCAGAACTGCATGTACAGGAGTATCAACATCTATGCCCAAACTTTGTTTCTGCTCAGCAGATAAAGCTGCCATAAATGCACGTAAACTTCCGTTTAGTCCACACAGTGTTTTAAGGCCACATAACTGTGTTTCTTCTGTTAAAAAGTTACATAGCCGAATGGTAATCTACTGCTATCAAACATATAAACTGTTTGGTTTGAGACAATGTAGGTACCTTGATTTTTTTCTTGGAATAAAAACATCTGGGCAGTGTGGGTGTTCACTTGGGGTTTTTTTTGTTTTGTTTTTTTTGAGTTACTTAGGGAATTAAATGCTAAATGTTATTTGAAGACTAAAAACCATATATAAAATATATCTAGCTATAATAAAGAGCAATTGGAATTCAAGTGACATCTAAACTTACTTTTCACTGAAATTGATGATGTTTGGGCTCAGTGATTTCTCCTTGAAAACATATCCTTGACAAGTCAAACTCTTCCATAAGCAGTGGAATGTCTAGGAGACTCCTCCGGAGCATAATTCAGAACACCTAAGGCTCCTCTTCTTATTGTTCCTGCAAAAGTAATCTCTGCTGCCCACAGAATAAGCCTGGCCTCCTGAGGCCACAATTGCCTCAGTTCATTTTAGAAACTAGAATATATGTTCTTATGAAAATTAATAACTTATCTTAATAAATTAGCATGTGGATCTGATCCAAAAATATGCACGATATAAACTCTTCAGTGGAAATTATTCCAAAGCTATGAAAAAAATTATCCTAAACTTCCTTTGTTTATTTGGCAAACATTGTTCTTACATTACTCAGCTTCAAATATAAGAAAATTACATTACTGTAGCGATACTTTTGCTGTTTTTCTGGGAAATGGAGACAGCCTTTTGCTGGCTCCCTCATCCTCCTCCTGAAATACAACAACACACATAAAGACAAAATAAAAATAAAACCAAACAAAATATGCAGACTGTGAATTTTTCTGCTTGGATCTTATTTGCCTAATTCTTAACACTTGTTGCTATTTTAAACTTGTGCATGTCAGAGCTCCTTATGATAATGAGAGAGATTTGTTATTTTCATTCTACTGATGGGGTGATCGGATCACAGAGAGAGATTTGACTTGGTTAGGATCTCCCAGTGATGAAATCTAGGAGGGACATTTTCCCTGCATAGGGGAGGTTTGGTATCTTGTCATATTGACTCATCATATTAGTAACAATCTTTAGTGGTCCATGTTGCATCAATTAAGCTATTATAGATTCTAGGGCAGAAACAGGTACCCCTGTGTTGGGTTTTACCATTTGCTAGCTCTTAATCAGACTGGAAGATGATATCCCAAAAGATACAATATTATATTGTTTGCTCAAGAACTTTAGGCATGCTCAAATACAATGTTTCAGAAAGATCGATGTTTTCACTGCTCAGGTAGAATGTATGTAAAGAATGTCTTTTGCCTGACACTGACATATTCAGGCTTCAGCTTATTTTAATGGCATTTTGAGCTGCCTGTTCCAATAAAAATTGACACAGGTATCTCAAGTAACAGGTTTAGGAGAGACTAAAACATCCCTGAAGTTAGAATTAAAAGTCCAATCTCTATTTTCAGCACTCCTGTGTTAAATTGAACATGAATGCTGCTGAACACTAAGATGGTGGAAAACAAAACAGATTTCACTTTTTGTTACTATTCACATGTTGTGAATTCAGATGGACTACATGTAATGGTTGACTCAACTACTTATTTGGAATTATCTTGTTTCTGTTTAAATTTGTTCCTATTGCAAAAGGGGTATCTATTGATAAGCCTCCAAACAGCACCTGAGGTTGAATAAGTTAGTTAAGGAGAAAGGTAATTAGGAAATGTGTGTCTAATCCATGACTAATAGAAGTCTTCAGATTTGAAATTGTGCCTTGATATTTCACTTACCTCTTTAGAAACAATTCTTATTGGCAACTTTCAATGATTTGTAAGTAGTCAGTTACAATTCATTACTCTTCTTTCCCCTCATGACTGTGTACACAGTCTTCCCAGAAATGAAATAAACATATTGATTCCTTCTGTCTTACATTTAGGGAACAAGGTTAGAATAAACTGTTTAGTGCATATATTACATTGATAATTCTATTTATACCTGAGTTGGAGCTAATAAAAGATGTGAAGCCTAGCAAACATGACACAACATAAGCAATACCAAAGATCTTTAAGATCAATGCTTCTGCCACTCTTTTAGATATTTGTTTTTTTTTCAAGAGGCTTTGATTTCTTCTCTTTTCTGAATATTTCTGGAGAAAAAAATAATTTTCTTTTGTAAAACCAAGATTCAGCACAAAGGAAGAAATACAATAATCAGCCTTTACTTTCTTTATCGCTAGAATTCTTTGCTATTTTTGTATATTTGTATCACGTGTATTACTAATACTAGTTTTCACATATTGACAAATGCTTTCTTACATGGAATTTTTCATTTTATATACATTAAACATTTTTTAAATGTCATTATAATGTTCTAATTTCACAGTAACTTTGAAAATAGTAAGAAAGTTTCTGTAAGAAACAGAGATAAAACCAAGATCACAAAAAATAATGTCTCCTTGGAAATAGAAAATATACCACTAATCGTTCTGAAGCTATTTTAGTTTCATATATTTGGTAATAAGCAACATATTGAATATTGAAACAATTATCCTTCTGTTTACAGTACTCCTGTTTTTTTAACATGAGGGTCAAAAGGACAATATTTTGAAAAGTTCCTGCTCTTTGAGGTTTAGTAGTTGAAAATAATGCAGCTATAAACCACCAGTTATAGCTCATATAGCTTTCAAAAACCTAAACCTTGTTTTTTATTCCCATTAATTTGGCTTATGCTGTTGTCTAAACAGAATAGACAATGTTTGTATTTAATAGATCAGAAAAGTAAAGCAAAGGGCCAGCACCAGGATGAAATGATAAACCATAGCAAAATAGAATGGCTTGGGTTGAAATGGACCTTTAAAAATCATTTCATCCTACCTTCATGCCATGTGCAAGGACATCTTCCACTAGATCAGGCTGCTAAGCCCTGTCCAACCTGACCTCGAACACTTCCAGGGATGGGGCATCCACAACTACTCTAGGCAACCTGTTACAGTGCCTCACCACTCTCCTAGTAAGGAATTTCTTCCTTATATCTAATCTAAATCTACCCTTTTTTAGTTTAAAACCATTACTTCTTCTCCTATCACTACAGGCCCTGGTAAAAAGCCTCTCTCTGTCTTTCTTATAAGTCTCCTTTAAGTATTGAAAGGCTGCAATAAGCTCTTCCCAGAGCCTTCTCTTCTCCAGGCTGAACAACCACAACTGTCTCCGCCTTTCTTCATAGGAGAGGTGTTCCAGCCCTCTGATCATTTTTGTGGCCCTCCTCTGGACCCACTCCAACAGGTCCATGTCTGTCTAGTGCCAGAGACCCCAGAACTGCAATGCAGGATGCCAGGTGGGGTCTCACCAGAGTGGAGTAGAAGGGGAGAACCACCTCCCTCAACCTGCTGGCCACACTTCTTTTGATGCAGCCCAGGTTATGATTGGCTTTCTCGGCTGCAAGCACACATTGCCGGCTCATATCCAAATTTTCATCCCCCATTATCCCCAAGTCCTTCTCTGCAGAGCTGCTCTCAATGCATTCATTGTCCAGTTTGTACTGATACTGGGGATTGCCCTGACCCAGGTGCGGGACCTTGTTGAACCTCATGAGGTTCGCATGGGCCCACTCCTCAAGCCTGTCAAGGTCCTTCTGGATGGCATCTCTTCCCTCAAGCACGGCAACTGCACCACTCAGCTTGGTGCACATAATCCCACTCTGTGTCATCAATAAAAATATTGAATAGTATCACAAATTCTAAATTACAATATTTGGATTAATTTCTTCAATTTTGCTTCATTTTCAAATATTTCTTTCTTACTTCTTCCTCTCTCTCTCTTTTTTTTTTTTTTTTTAAGGTAAGTTTTCTTTTAGACAGGAATCTCAGAAAATTTACCTCTTTTATCCAATTCCCTATGTAATACAGATCTATTAATAAGAAATTATATTCTGTCTCTAATGAAGGAAGTGAGAATTTTGTTATTGATTTCAATAGAATCAAGACTGCACCAACACACCCAAATCTGTACCTGGTTAATCTACAAAATTATAAAAACATAGTATTTTATCTATGTTTTTTATTAAGTGGAAGGCTCTTTATAATTATTTTTTCCAATGTGTGATCAAACTTCAACTGGAAGGAATTCTTATGTTGTTTACTCTTTCTGTTCAAAGACTTTTCCTAATCATCTTTGTTGGAAGGAATGTAACCCTGCATACTAATGGCAATCAGCTGTCAAATACTTTGGAATTGAAGTTGAATTCAAGAAATTCAAGGCACGGAGACAAGAAGTTCAGAACAGTGGTGCTTCCTCCCCTTTTTAGTATATTGCTACTAGCAGGTTTTCCATTATGCCTTTCCTTTTTTGGTTTCTAAATCTTTTCTTACTGTGTCTGCCTTGCACAGTTTTCAGTCTATAGCTAAACTACAGCAATAGATATTGTAAAAAAGTTCTACAATAAATCAGTAAAGACTTCTCATCCCATTTCTTCTCCTCTCAGATAGCTACATGGGAAGAGATTTCTAGAGTTTTCCAGCTCAAACTTCTTTGAGAAAGATTGAAACATGCATGATCCTGTATCCTATTTTCCTCCTATTCTAAAACAGGGAGAATTATATCATTAGGGAAGGAAGAGGGTTAAAATGCTACATTTTAAATGTTTCTAAAATACATTACTTCAGATTTTTTGCTTCCCTCTTGAAAACTATACTATCCATTCTATGGCACATTAAACATTTAAGAAGGTACTGAAGAATATGTCTTGTTGAGGCACTGTCCCAGAATAGCTTGATAGGGCTAGAAAAGACTCAGGAGATCACCTTTTCTATTCTACCCCAGAGCAGAAACAACTACAGTTTTATTACTCCCAACAGGGGTGGTCTCACTGCCCTTAAAGACCTCCAGTGCTGGAGGCCCCAGTAAGTCTATTCCAGTGGTTCGCTCACTGTGGGAAAGTTTTTCTCATTTCTAACCTGAATCTAGAGATTTCAAAGGCTGAACCACTTTTTAAAAGTGCAGGAGAAAACAAAAAATTACAATGTTTTATAGAAGTTACAGTATAGTTCTAAATTAAATTCATTGTTTTATATCACAGTAAAGGCTATTAAACACCTTCTTTATAAATAATACCTTACCACTATGAAATGAAAGAAATGAAACTTTTTCAGAACTCTTATTTTTATGCACTTAGACCTGGGGATGTAGAGTGTAAGTGGGCATCTTGACATTCTCTCAGATCTTTTTGATAAATGACATCATGGTGTTGCAGATAACTTGAAAATGAATCATACATTGGAAATTTGTAGGTTCACATTAATAATTTAAAGTCTATGCTGATATAGTGTTTCTATCAGAAATCACTAAATCCTTTGTTTTACAATATCCATGAAATCCAAAATTTCTTAATATCTGCCTAAATAGGATGATTCATTCTCTCTGTTTTACTATTCACTTCATTTATTTATAGGGTACCTTACTAATTTAACTCAGTTTCTCTGCTCCCTTTAGTTAATGAACACTTCAATGCAGTTTCTAGGTCGTGCAGAGAAAAGCTGGAACAGCATCTCTGACTTTGCAAAATCCAAAGCTGCAGTTAAACAGACATCTCCATATTCCTTTAACAATTGAACAAAAAGGCTATTCTTCATGAAAATTAGAATCACACATCATGCTTTAAAAAAAGCCGACAAAACACCAACCTTGACAAAACAAACGCTGGGAGTCTCTGATTATGTGGGAAGATAAAGAAGACACAATAATGCATTTCCTAGAATGGCAGCTAGTGATATCTTCAAATGGCCTTCACTAGAAGAAAGAAAGCACACTGTTCTAATCAATACACTGATAGTCTGTAATGTAAAGATTAAGATCAGAATATTTAAAAATTTAATACTTTGCCTCTCCATATAGCACTTTGGAAGTCAATATCTTTAGAAACCTGGTCCATTTCCCTGCTTTGAAACCATTATATATTTAAGGTTTCTAAATAATTCATCCAGTCCATGTGATTAAAAATGTAAAAAGTAAGTCCATCCATTATCTTCTCCAGCTGCTCCCTGGATATTAGAGTTTTTTTCTTTTTTCTTTTCTTTTTTTTTTTTTAAACTGCTCAGTATTCTTTTCCTTCTTGCTGAATTGAGACTTCAGTGGCTACATTGAAAGAAAGTAGTATTAGCCCCACCCAGCTGCTAGAATAAAGTCTGCTCTTACCTTAGATAGCAAATGTGCAAATACATGGGTGTTCATGAATACACATATAGTTCTCTGATATTTACTTTTAAAACATTCCATGAAATAAGGTTATCTTGTTACTGAAAGTTAAGTTGATTTGATCAGAAGCGGGGAAGCATGGTGAAAGCAGATGACAGCATTATGACATGTTGCATAATTCATCTGGAATAATGGAATAATGGAAGAATTGCTACACAAGTAGGGTAATGTCTTGCTTAGCTTAATTAG